>NC_087353.1:97920229-99170229 GCF_030014295.1 Loxodonta africana | reverse complement strand
TTTTAAGATCTATCTTCTTATTGTTAGGTGCCGTTGAGTTGATTCCCACTCATAATGACCCCATGTACAACAGAACAAAACACTGCGCCATCCTCTCAATCATTGCTATGCTTGAGCCCATTGTTGTAGCGACTGTGTCAATCCATCTCATCGAGGGTCTTCCTCTCTTTTACTGACTCTCCACTTTACCAAGTATGATGTCTTTCTCCAGGGACTGATCCTTCCTGACAACATGTCCAAAGTATGTGAGACGTACTCTTGCCACCCTCGCTTCTAAGGAGCATTCCGGTTGTACTTCGTCCAAGACAGATCTGTTCGGTCTTTTGGCAGTCCAGGGTATATCCAATATTCTTTGCCAACACCACAATTCTAAAGGCATCAGTTCTTCTTCGGTTTTCCTTATTCATTGCCCAGTTTTCACATGCATATGAAGCGATTGAAAACACCTTGGCTTGGGTCAGGTGCACCTTAGTCCTCAAGGTGACATCTTTGCATTTCAACACTTAAAAGAGGTCTTTTGCAGCAGATTTGCCCAATGCAATGTGTCTTTTGATTTCTTGACTCCTGCTTCCATAGGCGTTGATTATGGATCTAAGTAAAATGAAATCCTTGACAACTTCAATATTTTCTCCATTTATTATGATGTTGCTTATTGGTCCAGTTGTGAGGATTTTTGTTTTCAAAAAAAAAAAAAAGTTTGTTTTTTTTTTTTAGTTTTATGTTGAGGTGTCATACGTACTGAATGCTGTGGGCTTTGATCTTCATCAGTAAGTGCTTCAAGTCCTCTTCGCTTTCAGCAAGCAAGGTTGTGTCATCTGCATATTGCAGCCTGTTGATGAGTCTTCTTCCAATCTTGATGCCCCGTTCTTCTTCATATAGTCCGGCTTCTCAGGTTCTTTGCTCAGCATACAGGTTGAGTAGGTATGGTGAAAGGATACAACCCTTACACACACTTTTCCTGACTTTAAACCACACAGTATTCCCTTGTTCTGCTCAAAAGACTGCCTCCTGATCTGTGTACAGATTCTTCATAAGCACAACTAAGTGTTCTGGAATTCCCATTCTTCGCAATGTTATCTATAATTTGTTATGATCCACACAGTCGAATGCTTTTGCATAGTCAATAAAACACAGGTAAACATTTTTCTGGTATTCTCTGCTTTCAGCCAGGATCTGTCTGACATTAGCTATAACATCCCTGGTTCCATGTCCTCTTCTGAATCCGGCTTGTATTTCCAGCAGTTCCTGGTGGATACACTGCTGCAGCCGCTTTTGAACGATCTTCCGCAAAATTTTACTTGCATGTGATATTATGATATTGTTCTATAATTTGTATATTCAGTTGGATCACCTTTCTTGAGAACAGGCGTAAATATGGATCTCTGCCAGTCAGTTGGCCAGAAAGCTGTCTTCCAAATTTCTTGGCACAGATGAGTGAGCACTTCCAGCACTGCAACCGTTTGTTGAAACATCTCATTTGGCATTTCGCCAATTCCTGGAGCCTTGTTTTTTGCCAGTGCCTTCAGTGTAGCTTGGACTTCTTCCTTCAGTCCCGTTGGTTCCTGATCATATGCTACCCCCTGAAATGGTTGGACATCGACTAATTCTTTTTGGTATAATGTCTCTGTGTAGTCCTTCCACCTTTTTGGTGCTTCCTGCGTCATTTAATATTTCCTCCATAAAATCCTTCACTATTGCAACTTGAGGCTTGAATTTTTGCTTCCTTTCTTTCAGCTTGAGAAATGCTGAGCGTGTTCTTCCCTTTTGGTTTTCTATCTCCAGCTCTTTGCACATGTCATTATAATACTTTACTTTGTCTTCTCCAGCCACCTTTTGAAATCTTCTGTCCAATTCTTTTACTTCATGATTTCTTCCTTTCGTTTTAGCTATTCAATGTTCAAGAGCAAGCTTCAGAGTTTCTTCTGACATCCATTTTGGTCTTTTTTTTTTTCTTTCCTGTCTTTTCAATGATCTCTTGCTTTCTTCATGTATGATGTCCTTGCACAATTCATCTGGTCTTTGGTCATTAGTGTTCAATGAGTCAAATCTATTCTTGAGATGGTTTCTAAATTCTGGTGGGATATGCTCAAGGTCATAGTTAGGGTCTCGTGGACTTGTTCTTATTTTCTTCAGTTTCAACTCGAACTTGCATATGAAAAATTGATGGTCTGTTCCATAGTCAGCCTGTGCCCTTAGTCTGACTGATGATTCTGAGCTTCTCCATTGTCTTTCCACCAATGTAGTTGAGTTGATTCCTGTGTATTCCATCTGGTGCGGTCCACATGTATAGTCGCCGTTTATGTTGATGAAAAAAGGTATTATTTGCAATAAAGAAGTTGTTGGTCTTGCAAAATTCAATCATGCGATCTTTGTTTCCAAGTTTCGCATTCGAAGCACCAGTAATTGTCAATGCTGCCTGATCGCATGTTTGTCTTAGTCATCTAGCGCTGCTGTAACAGAAATACCACAAGTGGATGGCTTTAACAAAGAGAAGAGGATAAATTCACCACCTCTCCATCCAGAAAGAATCATTATGAACCACTTGCTGTCTCTGCTCTGAGGCTTCAATCTATGTGTGCCTATAATATGGATCTTAAATATTGTACATGCTGTTTTGGTTTGGTTTGTTTGGTTTTTATTTGTATGCAAGATAAGTAGCATAACTGGGTAAACATTCCCCTCTTCCGCCACCCTCCCAGTTCTCACCAACCCTCATAACTGCTCTCATGTCTTGTGTATCTTTCCAAAGTTACTTAATGCAAATACAAATATACATATACACCTAAAAACCCAAACCCATTGACATCGAGTCGATTCCGACTCATAGCGACCCTATAGGACAGAGTAGAACTGCCCCAGAGGGTTTCCAAGGAGCGCCTGGTGGATTCAAACTGTTGAACTGCTGACCTTTTGGTTAGCAGCCGAGCTCTTAACCACTGCACCAAATATATTACAAACATATATTATTATTTTCTCCTTTTTTTTTTTAATAAAGAGGTAACATGATACATACTCTTCAGCCACTTGCTTTCTTCACTAGCCAACATATCTTGAAGATCTTTTCATTTTGGTATAGAGAGCTTTCTTATATTTTTAGCAGTGGCATAATTCATTGAATGAATGCACCATTATTTATCTAGTTGTTCCCAACGTTGTGGTATTATAAACCTTGTACATATGTTATTTCTCATGTATGCTAAAACAGCTTTATGATACATTTTAGAAGTGGGATTGCATATACAATGAGTAATTAGATGTTATCAAATTGTTTTTCTTGGGATTTTACCAATTTCCACTCCCACCACTCCCAGCAATACCTTTGAAGAACTCCATATGTCTCTTCCCGGTCTCTTTGCCTGTCCTCCCCCCATAGTTAACTGCTGTCCTGAATTTCTGTTGTGATTTATCATCTATGATATTCTCTTCTTTAAGCTTCCTGATGATGATTATTTGGGTATATGCAGTGTTCTCACGAACACTCTTGTATGTGACTCCTGGTGCTCACACGCAAAAGTTTCTTCCACGTGCATTCTTGAGGAGGTGCTGGATCACAGAAACTGCGCGTGTTCAGTGTTATTGGAAAAATACCATATTGTTTCTAGAGTGATTGTTCAGTTGGCTGTCTTTTAGAAGGCTACTTTATCCAATCTGCATTACTTTTTCTTCTAAACAGAGCACACGAATCTAACATAGTTAATCATTAGAAAACTTGTTAGCTTATGAAAATGTGACCTTTAGAACACCTTTAGGAATACTAGTATTACCTGTATTACATTTTTACTAACCAGTTATGATTAATACTTAGCAAAATAACTAGCTAATGTGAGAACTTTACCTTCATTATACGGTACTGCATCTGGTTCATGGGTGCTATTTAGCTTTATTCCTGTAAGAACAACAATGAGGTCTATGATTATCTGTTTACACAGTCATACTTTGTCTGGCAAGATTACTTCCTGATTGTTGTATGTGTATGTAATCTGTGACCACTATTAGCTTGTTTTGGACAATTTTTAAAAATTATGTAAATGTGACCCATGTTCTAGCTGAATGAAGTCTACAACACTGCCGTCTCATGCCCACAGGTGTTAATACAGGTGTTAGTGTGAGGTGGATATGAGGACCATGAGCAATTGAAAGATTTTATTCCATATAAACATTTTATCTAAAATCTATTTAATACAGCTTGAACTCTTTATTAAACATCTATGAAATATAAATAATAGCATAAACTAACTCTTCTAGTTTTTCACGTTCACTGTATCTAAGTCCCTCACCCCCTTGAAACAGATTCTCCATTGCTACTTACTTACACATACATACAAAGACTTGCTGTTTAACATCCTGTTTATTGTATTCATTTCAAAATTAAGATAAAATATATACAGGTTCTTGGCTAGATTGTTATTTCAGACCCCTTGTTTTGTCCACCCCCCCATTGTTTAATCTTTTACCTCTTTATTTCAAAACATCTAAATTCCTCTTCACCAGCCTTCATTAGAACCATTTGCAGTGAGAGAAGTTAAACTACAGACATCCTGGTACTAAGGAAATCCGGGACTATTGCACTTCAAAGGCACAGGTAATCAAAGAGCATTGGGACTGTTTGTTATTACTGTGTACCATCTAGTCCATTCCCACTCATAGCAACCCAGTGTGAAGCAGTAGAACTGCCCCATACGGTTTCCTCACCGCACAGAGGCTGGTAGGTTCCAACCACCCACCTTTTGGTTAGAAGCCAAGAGGGTAACCACTGTACCACCAGGGCTCCTTTTAGGACTTGTTACAAGATTTAAAAAATGTGGCTTTTGAGGGGTTCCTTAGCAAGAGGAAGGGATCCTGTGATCACTGTCCTGCCCCAGCATTGCAGCCTCCCGGCCCGGGTGATGAGTTTACTAGGAACCTGGACGTCTGACTGTGATCATCTGAGGTTCTGGCTTGTCTTAGGGTGAGTCCTCACTGCCTAGCTCCAACCAGCTGCTCCCAAAGGTAAATGCTTGGGAACAATTACCCCCCTTTTTTTTTCACTCATTTTTCTTTTTAATAGTCAACATAAAGTCACTGGATAAGTGTCACCTAGAAGGAAATAAGATGACTCGAACAAAATAGGTGCAAAGACTCATTTTGCATTCATAGCTTTCTACATTTTAGTTGCGAGTAGTTTGGGAAATCGACTCCATGGCAGTGGGTTTTTTGGGTAGTTTCGGAAGTTCCCCCAAAACCTAAATTCCTCCAAGGTGGATTTCAGAAGAGGCCCCGTCGGCTTTCGTTGATTGTAAAATCAGCGCAGAAGCCCCTCGCGTCTCTCAGGTGCCTTTAGGTCCAGGGCGGCGGGGCCGGGGAGCTGGTCTGTCGGTCCGTCCCCGGGGCCCTGCAGGTGACGCCCTCGCTGTCTAGCTGCCCGGTAGCTCGGCAGGCAGCGTGTAAATTTCAGCCGGCAGGCGGCGGGGGCGTGGCCAGGAAGCCCCGCCCCGTGGGGCGGTCCCGGAGGCGGGGCCAAGGTCTCTCTCCCAACCCGGCTGGGCACCGAGAGGACCCGGCGTCTCCAGTGGAGAAAAGCACATGCAAAACGCAGCGGCGGCCACCCCACTTCCTCAGCAGATCTCGTGCGATTGTTTGCTGCAGGCTCTGCCCCTCGGCACGAGTCGCCTCCCCCAGGACTGAGCGTCGGAGCCGGCGCTGGGCCCGCTGCCACTGGAAAGTTACAGGCGAGCGAGCCCTGCAGGCGGCGGCGGCCCAGGCAGGAGCAGCAGCGCCCGCGTGAGTCCAGGCATGTGCGGGTCCCTCCGTGCGCCCAGCTTTCTCGCTCACCCCGCTGTCTCCCACCGCCGGGGCGGGGGGCCTCATCGATCCCACGCTTGGTTTTTCTTAATCTGCACGGGTAAAAGATTTCATGGCATTTCAACTTCCTTTTTCTTAATTTCTGACCAGTTTCACTTGTCTTATCCCACGGTTCCCTGTTACTGAACAGTATGAATGAATGATGCAATCCTGCAAAGGGCAATCATCACTATAGGATTCGGAAAACCCCCCAAAGGGAGAGCTGAAGGGTCTGAGCTGGTCCTCTTCCTTCCCATCAGAATTAGAGTTTGAAGTACTTACCAGCTCCCAGCCCTGGTGGTGCAGTTGGTAAGCGTTCGACTGCTAATCGAAAGGTCGGCAGTTCACACCCACCATCCGCTCCTTGAAAACCTTGTAGGGCAGTTCTCGTCTGTCCTATAGGATCGCTAGGAGTCGGAATCGACTCTACGACCACGGGTCTCTCTTACTTACCAGATCAGGAGCCCTGGGGCGCAGTGGTTAACTACTTGACTATTAACCAAAAGGTCCGAGGTTGGAACCTACCGGCTGCTCCGCGGAAGAAGGATCCTTCCATAAAAACGTACAGCCTTGGCAACCCTACTGGGCAGTACTGTAGGCCGGCTATAAGTCGGAATCCACTCGACGATACTGTACCAGATACATTGTTACAAAGATACGGCCTCACGCTGGGAATTAAGTAATTCTTTCATTCATTAAACATCTTTGCTATATTTCCTTTTTATGTGACTTGCACATTATTAGTTACTCTTTACATATTTGATTGACTGGGATTGGGTTGAAGATCAGGAAAGAAAATAAATACCAAGATTTCTAGAGTTGATACAACTGCCAGGGAAGATCTCAAGGTAACTGCCTATTGGAGAAACAAAGTAGGCAGGACTTTTCATACATGCCCTGTAACTCTTTTAGCCAACGTTTTACTGATGCATAACTTACATGCAATAAAATGCACAAATTTTAAGTGTACATTTTGATGCATTTTGACAGATGTTTAAACCAAAACCATTGCCCTGGAGTCCATTCCAACTCATAGCGACTCTATAGGACAAAGGAGAACGGCCCTATAGGGTGGCCAAGGCTATAATATTTATGGAAGCAGACTGCCACACATCTTTCTCCCCAGAGAAGCTGGTGGATTCAAATCGCCTACATTTTGGTTAGCAGTGGAGCGCTTAACCACTGTGCCACCAGGGCTCCTTGACAGATGTATACATCCTTGTAATCACCACAATAGAATATTGCCATCACCCCTAAAAGTTCCCTAGGGCCTTTTTCCAGTCACTGCCTCTTGCCTCCCACCCCACTGATCTGGACTTTGTCATTATGGCTTTATTTACATTTTCCCGAGTTTCATATGCAGGGGGGTCATACAGTGTGTGCTCTTCTGTGTTTGACTTCTTTTGGTCAGTATAAGAATTTTTATATGTACCCATGTTTTTTGCATGTATGAGTAACTCATTCCTTTTAATTGCTCAGTAGTGTTCCACCGTAAGACCACAATTTGTTTATCCATTCATCTGTTGATAGATATTTGTGTTGTTTCTAGTTTGGGGCTATCATGAGTAAAGCTGCTCTGAACATTCACGGACCAGGCTTTTTTGTGGACCTACGTTTTCCTTTCTCTTGGATAAATCTCCAGGAGTGGCATTGCTGGGTCTAATGGTAAATGTGTGTTTAACTTTCTATGAAACTGTTTTCCAAAGTGGTTATACCACTTTACATCCCTACCAGCAGTGTATGAGTTCCAAGTCCTCACCAACACTTGGTATTGTCAGTCTTTTCAATTTTAGTCTTTCTTTTTATGAGCTTATTTGTATAGCTTCTCTTTTGAAATGTGTATTCAAATCTTTTGCTTGCCTTTTTTTTTTAATCGTATCTTTTGAAGAGCAGAAATTTTAACTGTGATGAAATCCAACCTATCTTTTTTTTATTACTTGTGTTTTTTGTCTGTGGTTTAGAAATGTTTTTGCCTACCTCAAGCTTGTTGTATATATCCATTGCTGCATAACAAATGACCCCACAACTTAACATCTTAAAACAAACATTTATTTTCTCATAGTACCATGGGTCAAAAATCTGAGAGCAAAAAATAATCTGGGAGCTGCTGGCTTAGACGGTGATTCTGGAGTAGGGTCTCTTAAGGGGCTGCAGTTGGCCAGGGCTATGGCCTCAGCTGACCGTTTGGGAAAAAATCTGCCTCTAAGCTCATTCACATGATTGTTGACAGGATTCAGTGCCTTTATTTTATTTATTCCATTGTTGTTGAGAATACACACGGCAAAACATACCAATTCAACAGTTTCTACCTGTACAATTCAGTGATATTGATCACATTCTTTGAGTTGTGCAACCATTCTCTCCTTTCTGAGCTGTTCCTCTCCTATTAACATAAACTCACGGCCCCGTAAGCTTCCTATTTAATCTTTCAAGTTGCTGTTGTCAATTTGATTCCATGTAGATAGTTCTTAAAAGAGTGTAATGCGTAAGGCAGACATTTTTTACTAGTTAAGTTAATCTATTGTTTAATTTTAAGAAGACTTCAGGGGATATTTTTGGTTTAAGGTTTAAAGGTATCTCAGGACAGTAGTTTCAGGCGTAGGATTCGGTTCCTTGAGGTTGGTGGACTAAGGGCTCCAGTCCCTCACTGGCTGTTGGCCAGAGGCCTCCCTCAGCTCCTTGCCGTGTGGGCCTCTCCATAGGGCAGCTCACGACATGGCGGCTGGCTTCTGTGAGAGCAAGCAAGAGAGAGTGCACCCCCAAGATGGAAGCCATATTGCTTTTTTTTTCTTCTTCTTCTTACAACCGTCAGGAAGTATTTCAATGTCATGAGGATCATAGTTGTGTCATTTTCATGTTGGTAGAACAAAATAGAAGGCGTTTGTTATATTTTCAAATGATTTAATACATGTATTTTAAACATTTGTCCCTGGGTGGTGCAAACAGTTAACACATTCAGTTGTTAACTAAAAGGTTCGAGGTTTGAGTCCATCCAAAGGTGCCTCAGAAAAAAGGCCTGGGGATCTACTGCTGTCAAATCAGCCATTGAAAACCCTATGGCGCACAGTTCTACGGGTTTGCCACGAGTTGGAATTAACTCAATGGCAACTGGTGTGTGCTGTATTTAAACACCAAAAAGAGTCAAGTAGAGACTTATGAATTCCAGATAAGAAGAGAAACGGGGTAGGCGTTTATAATGAGAACAAATCTCTTTCAGATGTAAATGATTTCAAAGGAGAAAGAGAAAACTATATTAAAGAAAGAAATTGAAAATCTTGTTTTTGCTGACCTGGCATCCTGGGTCCACTCTTAGGAGCAGCCGCTTTGGGTGAAGGCCCCCCTCGGCTGTAGCTTCTTGGGCCTGTCAGGGGAGTAGGGTTCAGACCCTGGAGAAGCCGTCATGCTCAGCAGAGTGGAGAAAAATCATGCTAGACTGGCATCCCTGGGTCCAGGCCTTGGGGTACGTCTTGTGCACTTCCACCTGCACAGGAGTGTTAGGTTAGTGCTTGGTGCTCGGGTTAGAGTGTGAGTCGAGTTACACTGAGCCAAGTTCTCTGCATTCAGTAAGGACCACATAGGAACCTTCTGCGTTATTTCTTTCTTTCCCTTTTGACCTTGGCTTTTTCTTGCCTTATGTTCTTCACCATTTCTTTTTAGTTTTTCCCTTCTCTCTGCGATTTAGCACCTTTATCCACTTCTCTTAATTTATAGTTTGAATTATGAGAATTCTAACTCAAAATTGCTGGTTTTGTCTCCCCGTTTTCAAGACAGCAGGGACCAGTTTGTAGAGTCTGCTTCTCTTTATTTGCATTTTGTTCTCCCAGTAGGTCCTCTTTCCCCTTCCCTCTCCTTTGTATCTTGCTCACCAGATGTCCCCAGGTGGTGCAAATGGTTAAGCGCTCAGCTACAAACTGAATGGTTGGCAGTTCAAACCCAGCCAGAGAAGCCTCGGAAGACAGGCCGGGTGAACTGCTTCTGTAAAGATTTCAAACCATCCAGTCAATTTCGACTTATAGTGACCCTATAGGATGGAGTAGGGTTTCCAAGGATGCATACTCTTTACGGAAGCAGACTGTCACATCTTTCTCCCGCAGAGTGGCTGGTGAGATCGAACCACTGACCTTTCTGTTAGGAGCCAAGAGCTTAGCCACTGTGCTACCAGGGCTCCTTCTGTAAAGGTTAGAGCCAAAAAAACCCTGTGAAACAATGCTACTTGTAACACGTGGGATCACCTTGAGTCAGAATTGACTGGATGGTAACTGGTTTTTGTTTTCACTTGAATCAGTTGTAGGTGATCTCCTGAATCTGAACTGAAGCACAGAACAGTGTTTACTCCTCTACAGCGCTCACAGGAGGCAGAAGGAAAACGTTTCCCACAGGAAGCTGTTATGAAACTTGGCATTTGATCCTTTTTCATACTGGTCTCACCGGGAGACAGGGTGAAGCCGGTCAGTCTCCCTGTCCCTTGCCCTGTGTCTGGACCTTGATGCTCATTTCCTCATTCTTTCTAGGGTCTTGCTCTTGCAGTTCTCACAGGGTCTTTCGTAAAGACATTTGTAGTCAGAACTTTATGCGGCATTTTTATCCCGAGAAAGAGCGGGAAGAGAATTCATCTCCTGGGAACTCAGCACTGGAGAAACGTGAGTCCCATTTATCTCTTGTTGTGGTTAATGCTTCTCGTGTATTTGGTTGTTCTGTGTTTGTCTGTTCATTAGCAGTTTACACTTCACCCGAATAAAAACAACAGTCTGCCCTAACCTATGTTGCATGCAGGAAATCTCAGGTTCCCCGAGGAATAGATGTTCTTATAAAAGGTACTAGAAATGCGTTGACCGGGACTCTAGCCCTAGCTGCAGGGAGGCCGTGCTGCAACTACGGGCTCTAAAAAGAGAGCTCCTTCCAGAGTCCATTATATACTAGCGACATCAGTGTCCAGGGGGTCAGAAACAAAATCACGTTTATGACCAAAGCTGGCAACCTCCTTCTAACCCAGTAAGCCTTGTTCTCTTGGCTCTGCTTGATCTCCATGACCTTTGGAAAAACACACACACACAAACACGGTTGCTGTGAAGTTGATTCCAATTAATGGCAACCTCGTGAGTATCAGAGTAGGACTATGCTCCATAGGGTTTCAGTAGCTGTTTTTCAGAAGTAGATTGCCAAGCTTTTTTCCCAAGGTTCCTCAGGGTGGATGTGAACCTCTAATCTTTCAGTTAGCAGCCAAGCACATTAATCATTTGTATCAGCTTTTATGTGTTCTTGGGGCCCTGATGGAACAGTGTTTAAGAGCTTGGCTGCTAAACAAAAGGTTGGGAGTTCAAATCCACCAGCTGCTTCCTTGGAAACCCTATGGGCAGTTCTCTTCTGTCCTATAGGGTCCCTGTGAGTCAGAATCAACCCGATGGCAATCGGTGTTTTTTTTTTTTTTAATAATTTTTATGGTGCTTTAAGTGAAAGTTTACAAATCAAGTCAGTCTCTCACACAAAAACCCACATACACCTTACTACACACTCCCAATTACTCTCCCCCTAATGAGACAACCTGCTCTCTCTCTCCCTCTACTCTCTCTTTTCGTGTCCTTTTCGCCAGCTTCTAACCCCCTCCACCCTCTCATCTCCCCTCCAGGCAGGAGATGCCAACATAGTTGGTTTTTTTTTGTTGTTGTTATTCTTATACAGGGGAGGGTAAGGTGCAAGTGATCTTAGATGTCTTCTGCAAGATATTTAGATGGAGAAGTTGGGAGAGTTTGTTTGGTCAGGAGATTTTTTTCCCCTTATCCAAAATCAAACTTCCTAAGGCTGGCCCTAAAGGGAATACCACTTCTGTACTTTTGGAGCTGGGATAAGAGTGTCTTAGGTTGGGTTCTCTAGAGAAGCAAAACCTGTAAAGCATTTATATATGCATATATATGGAAAGAGAGAGAGAGATTTACCTCAAGAAAATGGCTCACGTGGTTGTAGAGGCTAGCAAGTCCCAAGTCCATGGGCCAGGCATCAGGCTGGAGGCTTCACCTGACTCAAGTAGCTGCGGGGGCTGATGAACCCAAGATTGGCAGGTAAGATGGCAGGCTGCTGGCTCACAGGCTGCGGAGGCTGACACATCCCAACATTGGCAGGCAATATGGCAGGCTGCTGGATCAAGTTCCAATAACCAGAGGTCAGATGATGACGATCTGGATGCAGGATCCAGAGCAAGCCAGCGAGCTTTGCCAGAACATCCATGTATATATTAGATGCAGGCCACACCCCCGAGGAAACTCCCATTACAACTTATAGGCTGATCACATCAGATCACATTATGGAGGATGACTACATCATTACATAACTGCCAAATTATAGCTTTATATAACTGCCAAAATACATCATTACATAACTGCCGAACCACTCAGAATCATGGCCCAGCCAGCTGACACATGTCATGGATTGAATTGTATCCCCCCAAAATGTGTGTCAACTTGGCTAGGCCACGATTCTCAGTGTTGTATGATTGTCCACCATTTTGTCATCTGATGTGATTTTCCTATGTGTTGTAAATCCTATCTCTATGATGTTAATGAGACGGGATTAGGGGCAGTTATGTTAATAAGGCAGGACTCAGTCTACAAGATTAGTTTCTGTCTTAAGCCAATCTATTTTGAGATATAAATGACAGAAGCAAGCAGAGAGACAGGGGGACCTCATACCACCAAGAAAGCGGTGCTGGGACCAGAGTGTGTCATTTGGACCTGGGGTTCCTGTGCCGAGAAGCTCCTTAACCAGGGGAAGATTGATGACAAGGACCTCCCCTCAGAATGACAGAGAAAGCCTTCCCCTAGAGCTGGCACCCTGAATTTGAACTTCTACTAGACTGTGAGAGAATAAATGTCTGTTAAAGCCATCCACTTGTGGTATTTCTGTTATAGCAGCACTAGATAACTAAGACAACCCACAACCTTAACTATCACACAGGGGTTGTCAGGAGTGGCTTCTTTGTTTCCCCAAGAAGCAGCAGCTGGGTGCTGGCCTGGTAAGAGTTCTGCTCAGTGGTCCGGCTGGGCCTGGTTCTGCTGTGTCTGAGTCTAGACCCTTCCACCAGGCTCTCTTCCGGCCAAGCCCTTCCCTCTCCCTCCCACCAAGAGCCAGATGGGAAGGATACAGAGTCCATTCTCTAGCAACGATTTTTCTTTGTGTGAAATTCTAATGTACACAGTTTGAATCAACTGAACTTACTCAGCAGGTTCTTTTTCTATAACCATGATCATTTTGAACCTGCATTAACTGTGAGTCCCCGTCTTCTGGTGGAGATAACGAAAACAAAGAGAGCCAGAAGAGAACGAGGAGGCAGAGCATTTTACGGGACGGTTGTCGAAAAGGATGGGATGCTGAGGATTTGCTTCAAGACAATGAGAGTAGGAGGCAGTGTGTGGGGCTGTTGACGAAGCAAGATTAGCCGTGACTGTTTAAACAGGGTGAAGGCTACTGGGGCTCGTATAATTCATTTTCTCTGTTTTAGTATGTATTTGAAATTTTCCACAATAAAACGTTTAAAAATAGATAGTTACAGATAGCTAACTACACTCTTCACAAGGGTGTCATTTTGTGTAGTCACTCAACCCTCAGAAATTAATTGAGGATCTACTCAAAATACGTGATTTGGAAATTTTGTTTAGTATCAAAGAGCTTGAAATCTAGGAGCAGAGATGACATATACATAATAAGTTTATTATAAGTTGGAATATTGTGAATTCCACGTATTAAAAACAGGTTTACCTTAAGTAGTACAGAAGTTCTGGGGAGAGGTTACTTCCAGCTGAGGGAAATCAGAGATGTTATAATGAAGATGCCATTTGAGTTTTGCTCTATTTAATTCATCAAATACTACTGAACACCTACTATGTGCCAGGTACTGTTTTTAGCCCTAAGGATTCAGCAGTGAATAAAGCAGATAAAGGTCCCTACTCATGAAATTTATATCCTGCTGGGGATATAAAGGAGCCCTGGTGGCACAGAGTTTAAGCGTTTAGCCGCTAACCAAAAAGTTGGCAGTTCCAACCCACCACCTGCTCCTTGGAAACCCTATGGGGCAGTTCTACTCTGTCCTATAGGGTCTCTATGTGTTGGAATCAACTTGACAGCAATGGGTTTAGTTTTAGTTTTAGGGACAAATAGGCAATAAGTAATAGACAGAGGAGGCAGTGGAGGTTCAGTGGTAGTATTCTTGCCTTCCATGCACGAGATCTGAGTTCGATTCCTGGCCAATGTACAGCAACCATGGCTACCGCCCATCTGTCAACAGTTGATTGTGCTGCTATGATGCTGAACAGGTTTCAGTAGAGCTTCCAGACCAAGATGGAGTAGGAGGAAAGACCTGACAATCTATTTCTGAAAATCAGCCAGTGAAACCCTATGGATCACAGTGGTCTGATCCCATTGTGTGTGGGGTTCCCATGAGTCAGAGACCAACTTAATGGCAGCTAACAACAACAGACATATGTTAGAAGAAAGGAAACAGGGCAGGATGAGAGGGATCAGTTGTGTTGGGGGCAGGGGTAGGGAGAGCAGTTTGCAGTGATGAACAAAGTGATCAGAGTTGGATCATGAAGAAGGGCGTATTTGGCAAACTCTCGGAGATGAGGGAGCTGGCCAAGCAGATATCCAGGTGAAGAATATTATGAGCTGAGGGCACAGTGAGAGGAAAGGTCCCAAGTGGGGAGCCTGCCTGGGGATTCCTAGAACAGCAAGAGGACCAGTGAGGCCGGGGCAGAGTGAGTAGGGGGGAGAGGAGTAGGAAACGAGGTCAGAGATGGGATGGGGTCGAGGTGGTGGTGCTCAGGGGTGGGGACAGACCTTGTGGATAATTGTAAGAACTTTGTCTTTTAGTAAAACAAGGAGCCATTGAACATTTTGAGCCAGAGGAATGACATGATCTAACTTACAGTTTAAAATGGCTACCCTAGTTATTATGTTGAGGAAGACAAACACTGGGGTGGGGTCAGGGGTGGAGTGGGCAAACATAGAAGCAATGAGACTTGTCCGGAGGCTATTGTTGCAATCTTGGCAAGAAACATTGGTGACAGGCTAGAGCGACAGTGGTGGATGTGCTGAGAAGTGGTCAGATTTTGGTTAGATTTTAAAGGTAGAAGCAACAGCATTTTCTGAAAAATTGGATGTAGAGTGTGAGAGAAAGAGAGAAATGAAGGGTGACTGAAGAATGGAGTTGCCATCAAGTGAGAGAGCGAAGGCTGCAAGAAGGGCATTTTTTTGGGGGGTGGGGTAGACCAGGAATTGGGTCTCGAACATGTTAAATTTGGGATGGTTATCGGATGTGTAGGTGGAGGTCAGGTATGCAGTGGAAATTTGGGTTTGGGAGAGAGGACTGGGCTGCGGGCATAAATCTGGGAGTCACTGTCATAGAGATGCAATCCCGGGGTGGTGCAAAGGGTTAATGTGCTCAGCTACTAACTGAAAGGTTGGAAGTTCGAGTCCACCCAGAGGTATCTCAGAAGAAAGGGCTGGTGAATTACTTTTGAAAAATCAGCCATTGAAAACCTCATGGAACACAGTTCTACTGTGACACACATGGGGTCACTGTGAGTCAGAATCGACTTGGCAGCAACTGATCGTTGAGATGCTATTTAAAGCCATGAGCCTGGGTACATTCACCCAGGGAGTGTGGATACAGAAGCCCAGGATGGACTGTGGACACTGCAACATTAAGAGAGCAGAAAAGGGCAAAGCAGTGAAGGAGCTAGTCTCAAAGAGGGGACAGTGTGTGAACCTAGGAAAATCAGTCCCCTGAGTTGAAGGGTCACCTTGAACAAGAACATGGCCTTGGGGCAATCAGCAGGTTAGAGATAAGCAGTAGCCTCTGTGTTTGGTATTCATGCATCTGTGATCATTTTCTGTTGAATGGGAACTTCATTCACACTTAGGTTGATGATGTTAGTGCACAGTTTAAAATTCTGTCATCTCATCGGATCCATTGATTTACTCTCTCTTCCCACTTTTCAGTGGTTCTCGAAGACATTATTCTCCAAGAATTTCTCAGGCCCTGAGAATTCTCTGTGTACCTGAAAAGCTGAAGCCAAAAGCTTCAATAAGCAGTGATAATGTATGTGTTGTGTTGAAACTGACAGAGAAACACCTGTGAGACTGGAGGTCCAGACTGCAAAGCGTATCCCCAAAGTTGTGGGCATTTTAGAAAAATTTATTCTGTTACACAGTACAGTGGAACACATCACGTGTCCCAACTCGCAAAGGTATGGTTAAAAAAAAAAAAAAGGTTCCCATGGAGTTGATTCTGAGTCATGGCGCCCCCATGTGTGTCAGAGTGGAACTGTGTTCCATAGGATTTTCAATGGCTGGTTTTTCAGAAGTTGATCGCCAGGCCTTTCTTCCAAGGTGCCTCTGGATGGACTCAAACCTCCAACCTCTGGGTTAGCAACTGACCATATTAACCCTTTGCACCACCCAGGGGCTCTGCAAATATATGGTAACTCATTGCTAGTGAGTCAGTTCTGGCTCATGGCAACCCCATAGGTTATAGAGTAGAACTGTGCTCCCTGGGGTTTTCTTGGCTCTAAACTTCATGGAAGGAGACTGCCAGGCCTCTCTTCCAAGGCACCCCTGGGTGGGTTCTAACCACCAACCTTTTGGTTAGCAGCCAGTCGCACTACCCAGGGACCAGCAAATGTATGCTAGAGAAGTGATATGGTGCCATTCCCCTTCAGCTATAGGTTAAAGGAAGTCATTTCAGCAGGTACAGTATGAAATTGTGTAATAACCTTCTTCCATTGGTCCTTACTTGCTTTGGGACTTTGAGAATTAAAAACGAGCAAAGGAAACTCATGTTTCTTAATTTTGAGTACCCTCTTGCAAGGGTTCAAAATAGAGGCCAGCAATTTTTTTCTGTGAAGGGCCAGATAGCAAGAATTTTAGGCTTTGCAGACCCTATGGTTGGTCTCTATCCCACTACCCAACTGTTGTAACACACAAGGAGCCATAGATACATAAGTGAGTGTGGGTATGTTTCAATAAAACTTTATGAACACTGAAATTTCAATTTCATCTCATTTCCACGTTTCATGCCATATTATTCTTCTTTTGAGTTTTTCCATACATTTAAAAATGGAAAAGTCATTCTTACCTCATGGGCCGCACAAAAGCTGGGAGTGGGCTTGATCCAGCCTTCGGGTCATAATTTGCTGACCCCTGGCTTCAAAGATTTTTTTGTTCCAGGTCAACTTTGAACTGGATCATTTTGCCAAAGGCATTTGGTAAAACTCATTTACCAAGTGAGTCAGCCAGCTCCTTTGAGTCTATTTCCGGCCGCTTTCTCTTGTAAATATAGGTGGTTTGCGTCATCTGCATGGCCTGGGATGTGACTTCTCAGTCTCTCTGATGGAAGGCTGGTCTCCAAGACCTTTAGAATTCCTTTCACCCCCACAATTCTGGTCCAATGATGTATTTGTTTATTTATTTTAAAGAAAAAACAAAAACAACACTCTTGAAACTGCCGTCCTGGGCTCCTGTGCTGTGGCATTGTGCCTCCCAGTTTCTCTGTGACATCATCTCCTTTCAGGCTCCTTCCCAGGCTCCCCGCCTAAAAGGTGACGAGCCCCGGGCTTTGTCCTCAGCGCTCTTCTGTTATCCCTCTCTCCTGGTGACTTTCATCCTCCGGGTCTTTAGCTCCAAGAGTCTCTGTTTGCCTCTGACTTCTTTTCCCAGACTTAGAGCATTTCAACTTTTCTCATTACCTAGAAGCTACACCCCACACCCCTCAGCCCCGCCCAAAGCTCCCTTTCGGTCCGCCTCCCTCCTGCGCAGCCCGGTACCGGCTGAGCTGTTGGGCAGCTTCCTGCATGTCCTCCACTCACTCTTCCTCCTTGTTCCTGTTCTTGTTCCCCTGTGCTCCGCCCTGTACCGTCACTAGCCTCTGGCCTGTACCCCACCTCTCTTGCTGTTAGCTGCCGTCAGCTGGCTCCTGACTCACTGTGACCCTGTGCACAGGGAATGCAGCGTTGCCAGTCATCGGACCCCTGGGACCCGTAGGGTTTTCACTGGCTGATTTTTGGAAGTAGATCAGCAAGGCCTCTCCTTCTAGTCCGTCTCAGTCTGGAAGTGCCACTGAAACCGGTTCAGCATCAGAACAACATACAAGCCTCCACTGACGGGTGGTGGCTGTGCATGAAGGGCCCAGGCTGGGAATCGAACCCAGGTCTCCCATATGGAAGGCGAGAATTCTACCACTGAACCACCTTTGCCTCTGCCCACTCCTGGCACACACAGGGGATCTTTTACAGTCAAGGTTAAACATTTCCTCTGGGCCCAGAGAATCTTAAGCATCTCTCTGATTCAGCTCTTTCTGTACTGCTGTAATTATTCGGTGAAAAATAGCTAAAGATCAGTTCAACATCAAATAGCTGACAAGTTGGTACCTTTGCTATAAAGTGCCTTGGTGGTGCAACAGTTCAGTGCTTGGCTACTAGCCCAACGGTTGGCGGTTCGAACCCACTCAGCCGCTCCATGGGAGACAGACCTGGAGATCTGCTCTGGTAAAGTTTACAGCTAAGAACATCCTACGGGACAGTTCTGCTCTGCCCCATGGGGTTGCTATGAATCAAAATCGACTTGACGGTAACTAAAACAACAACTTTCACTATACTGGGCTCCTGAGGGCAAAGTTTGGGTCCCACTCATCTTTGTAACTCCAGAGTGTGACACTTAGAAGGTGCCTAATATGTGCTGAAGGCGGAACAAGCCCCTAAATACCTGCTTATGCGGGTGACCCCGACTTTGATAGGAATCTAGAATTAGAGATGAGAGGTATTAGGCAAAACTGGACCTTCTTAGGAGCCCATTTTCTGTTTCTGAATACATGTGTCTTTTCTCTCGTAGGAGGAAGGTTCTCCCAAGGATGGTCTCCCACTCAGAGCTGAGGACCCTTTTCTGTTCGGCTGATGCCGTCTGTTTTGATGTCGACAGCACGGTCATCAGAGAAGAAGGGATTGACGAGCTGGCCAAATTCTGTGGCGTTGAGGACGCTGTGTCAGAAATGTAGGCATGGTATTTATTTACCGATGATAAAGAATTGCAAAATAGAGCGACTGTGTTGGATGAAATGCTAGACCCGAGCCATGGTTCCCAGATTTTAGTTCCTAGCTAGGAAATGTGGGCACTAGATTTTTTCTTCTACCGTTTAGTGCTGAGCTTGGTAGTGCACGTTATCCATTCCCCCATTGATAGAAATGCGGTATACAGCCTTGGCAAACAAATATGGGTAAAACACGCTCTCGGCTTGGCAGGCAATCATGGCAGTCACTAGCCACAGAAGGCAGTCTGGGAGGCCTCCAGGTGTCCAGCAGTTGTGTTGTGGTTCAAAGTGTGGCCTCAGTGGTTTACTGGGAAAGCTGGTTCTGGCTCAGGGTCTCTCAGGGTCTGGGTCAGAGCTTCTCCCTCCATCCTTCTTGCCCTCCCTCCCTCCCGTCCCCCCGGGGTCACCGTCCTCTAACTGCCCCAATGCTGCCTGCTGGCACCAGGTCACAGACCACTTCATCTGATGCAAGAGGGCTCCAGACTTGAGAGTTCTTTCTTGGTTTACAAAAGCTTTTGGATTCCAAGGAAGGAACCGGCAGCTGGGATGTGTGGCCTTCTCAGTTCACTAGATGGTGCACATGTGGAGACAAAGCCCCCCTTGTCATCATGTGATTCTCCAGCAAACCTTCCGTAATCTGTTCCCAGGTCACTCCCATGGCAGTGCAACATGTTGGGTGTGCGTGGGGCTCCTGGTAGCAGCTGCCTCCCGGCGGATGTTGTGAGGGCCTGGGGAGGGGCCTGCTGACTGTTGGGTCTTCCTCCTAGGACACGGCGGGCCATGGGCGGGGCGGTGCCTTTCAAGACCGCCCTCACCGAGCGCTTAGCGCTGATCCAGCCTTCCAGGGAGCAGGTGCAAAGGCTGTTAGCAGAGCACCCCCCACACCTGACCCCCGGGATAAGGTAAGGGGATCCCGGTCTGCTTACACTGTTTCCCCACCAGCACCTGCATTGGCGGGCATGTTCTCCGGAGAGTATGTCACCTGAACTTGAGAGCTCCCACCTGTGTGGCTCTCTCTGCACTTGTATGGGGTCTTGTCTGTCTGTCTGTACCCCTACCCATGTCTGCCCTCTACCCCCCTGGTGGAGACAGAAAAAGGTACTAAAAAAACAAACAGTTGCCATTGAGTCAATTCCAACTTCTGGCAACCCCACCCATGAGTGTCAGAGTAGAACTGTGCTCCACAGGGTTTTCAGTGGCTCATTTTTTGAAAGTAGGTCACCAGGCCTTTCTTTCAAGTCACCTCTGGGTGGACTTGAACCCCAAGCTTTCAATTAGCAGCTGAGCACGTTAACTGTTTGTACCACCCAGGGACTCCAGAAAACCGTATATAACACATTAATTCCCCGGGCAGTATTGTCAGATGTACTGCAGGCAAACATATTCAGGAGGAAAAGAAATATTTCAGGTTCTTTTTCGCATTCCATTTTTTCTCTTTTGTGTTAATCAGAGCTCGGCATTTTATGTTATATTCTTGCAGGGAGCTGGTAAGTCGCCTACAAGAGCGAAACGTTCAGGTTTTCCTAATATCTGGTGGCTTTCGGAGCATTGTAGAGCACGTGGCTTCCAAGGTCGGTATCCCGACAGCCAACGTATTTGCCAACAGGCTGAAATTCTACTTTAATGGTAAGTCTTTCATTGTGATATTTCCTTTTGTTTTCATTTTCAGCATTAACTATTCTGTTGGCTTGCAACTTAAGCGGATGGCATCTGATTTAAATGTTGAAATAAACCTGTCTTCTAACTGAGGTCTTTCACTCTGCAAAACAGACTTTGGTCCTTAACTGTCCTAGCTTTAGCAGCCACGGAATCACCTATTTGTGTAAAAATGTCTACATTTAGCCAAATGCCAATTCCTACATAACCCACGTTTTGCTATGCGTCGTATTTCGATTTTATGTGTTTGGGAGTCCTGGGGTGGAGCAAACAGTTAACGTGCTGGGCTGCTAACTGAAAAGCTGGAGGTTCGAGCCCACCTAGAAGTGGCTCAGAAGAGAGGCCCAGTGATCTACTTCCAAAAAGTCAGCCGCTGAAAACCCTATGGTGTGCAGTCCTGCTCTGACACACAGGGCGATGCCGCGAGTTGGAATCGACTGGTAGCTCATGTATTTGAACCACTTTAGGCTCAGGAAGAGCAGTTAATGACTTAACTGGTCACTGCAGCGTAGCTGGGCTTGGGGACGCCTCACGGCCTTCTCTCTGGCCCACAGTTAGCATGTCTCCAGTTATTTCTGGGGGTGGCTGACATTCTTAAAGCCGAATAATATGAATTTAACATTTAAAAATGTGTCAAAGGGTCTAGAGATAGAGAGCATTGAAAAAAGAGAGGGATGAGTAGGGGTAATTACTGTCAGAAGGGGAATGACTGATCTGAAGTAGGAGGGAATCTCTACTTAGATGAAATTATATATTAACTTTTTTCAAATTTAATATATTACTATTTCATGGTGTTCTGCTACCTCAACAAAGTTTGAGAATTACCATGCTGGAAGTTTAAGAGGATAAAACTAATTCACCCCAAGGTGTCTGTGACCTAATCGAGTAACCTCTGGAGTCTCTGGGTGTGCAAATGATTTATGTGCTCCACTGCTAACCGAAAGGTTGCAGATTTGAGTCCACCCACAGGTGCCTTGGAAGAAAGGCCTGGCGATCTACTTCCGAAAAATCAGCCACTGAAAACCCTGTGGAGAACTGTTTTACTCTGAAACACCTGGGATCGCCGTGAGTTGGAATCGACTCCACGGCAACGGGTACCGTCAGTACCTTCTATGAGAGGAATTTATCATTTAACAACAAAGCTTGTTTATTTCGAGCAAAAGGTGTTGGATCCCAGCTGGGAGCCTTCACTGAGGGCCATTGTTAGCCTTCTCAGTGACATTTAAGTGATACCATCATCTCTGTGATTACTAGAGCTGGCCCAAGCATTATAATAGCGTGGATTTGTAACACGGTCTCAACTGTTCTTCTGTTCTTTGAAGGTGAATACGCAGGTTTTGATGAGACGCAGCCAACAGCTGAATCTGGTGGGAAAGGAAAAGTTATTAAACTGTTAAAGGAAAAGTTTCACTTTAAGAAAATAGTCATGATCGGAGATGGAGCCACAGACATGGAAGCTTGTCCTCCTGCCGTATGTATTAAAGACACCAGTGCTTTTCAAGCTGTACTTTTGTGTGTTAGACAACTGATTTAGAACTAAATGATATTTACAATGAGAGTTAAACAGAAACATCTACATATGGAAGTATCCCTGGGTGGTGTAAAAATTTAAGGCACCCAGCTACTAACTGAAAGAAAGGGTGGACATGTAAGTCCACCCGGAAGTGCCTTGGAAGAAAGCCCTGGTCATCTGTTTCTGAAACGTCAGCCACTGAAAACCCCGTGGAAGGAGCACAGTTCTACTCGGACACACACAGGGTCACCTTGAGTCAGAGTCGACTCAGCTGCATCTGGCGGTTTATCACTATAAAATAAAAAAGTTAAACAACTAAAACAAATTCACCCCCATTGTGTCAATTGACTTTTGGCAAACCCAAGAAAGGCTTTGTATAAGGAGCTGAGAACCTTTGCAAACTTTTAACGACCCCTTGTCCCTGCAGTCTGGCTACCCTTTCTGACCCCAGGTGTACGCTCAGCAAGGTTCTGCTCCGTTGCTCCAAATAATACCATCAGCGAAGCCTGTAACAGTGACCAAGATGTTAACGTCATTTTCTGCTTTATAAATGATTTCCTCATACATCATCTCATTGAAACCTCCCAGTAGCCCTGTGAGGATGGGGAACGAAGACTTGCAGAGGTTAGATAACTTTCCTGTATCAAAGCATTTTTGTCTTCTGAATTGTTGTTTCCTGAGACTAGCAGGGGTTTTTATCTCTAAGAATTTTGGACCCAGTGCAGGAAGAAATGCTATGTAGCAAGTGCCCTGATCATCAACCGTGTCCATTACATGTAGGACTTTGTCTTTATCATCTCATTAGAGCCCAAGGAAAACTGAACCAAAAATACAGTCCTGAACTTATCTTCACTTGGCTTCCCAAGATTTAAAAATAGTAACTGCCAATTTTGTAAATGATTAATCAAAAATGTTTAAAGACCCTTTCTTGATGCTTTTAACATTACTTGAATCATTCTGAGGTAACATGTCCTTAGAGGAATTAGCGGAAACCCTGGTGGCATAGTGGTTAAAAGCTACGCTGCAAACCAAAAGGTCTGCAGTTCGAATCCACCAGGTGCTCCTTGGAAACTCTATGGGGCAGTTCTCCTCTGTCCTATAGAGAGAATCTCTATGAGTCAAAATCGACTCGACAGCAGTGGGTCTTGTTTGTTTTTTTTTTTTTAAGAAGATTTAGCAGACGTTTGGGATTGACCAAGTAATGAACCCTGGGCCAGTCCAATGAGGAGTGTTGTCATTGTTGTGTGCTGCTGTCAAGTTGGCCCCTGACTCGTGGCAACCCCATACACAGTGGAACAAAACGCTGCCTGGTTGTACACCACCCCCATGGTCAGTCGCAGATAGGACCGTTGCGATCCACAGGGTTTTCATTAGCTGATTTTTGGAAGTGGATCTCCAGGCCTTTCTTCGTAGTCCATCTTAGTCTGGAAGCTCCACCGGAACCTGTTCAGCATCATAGTGACAGGCCAGCCTTTGGCGACAGGCACGTCGTTGTGTGAGGACAACTGATTTGGTGCTGGCATGCAGAGAGGGCTGCAAGATCAGTTAGGAGGCTAAATTCAACGGGAAGTTAAGAATCTATTTATCTTTTTTCCCCTGTGTAGTATGAAAATAAAAATGAAGGGAAAGGGCAAATAAGAGAAAGTTGTACTTTGAAATGATGTATATACGGTGTCTATTCCGACTTGACGGCAGAGGGTCTGGTGGGTTATCTTGGCAGAGGGAGAAAATACCAGGTTAAACAATCAGTGACTGATTAAAAGAAGGCACCGCTTTGCAGAATTAGTCAAACATACCTTTGAACAAGGGGTTCCTGGTTGATGCAAAGAGCTAACACAATCAGCTGCTGGCTGGAATGTTGTTGGTTCGAATCCATCCAGAGGTGCCTCCTAAGAAAGACCTGGCAGTCTACGTCCCCAAAATCAGCCACTGAAAACCCTATGGAGAACAGCTCTCCTCTGACCATATCGGGTTACCATGAGGCAAAATCGACTCAACCGCAACTGTGTTTTTTAAAACTTTAAACAACTTTAATGATGAAAAGTAAAGTTCTGCTACCATATTGGGGTTGTCATCTCCTTTGGTCCAGAATGAGACCCCGGCCACCTGTGACACACCCTCCACGGGACTCATCACCTCCTTGGGCGGGAGGACCCTGAGGTGCTGTCTGGCCTAGTCCGGATTCCGGGTTCAGAAGGTCCGGGTCTACTGCTCTTAGGCTTCTCTTTGACTTTGCGAGACGTGGATGCGACTGCCAGCTTGGCACTCAGACGTTTCATCTGGTGTGGTTTGGTCATTGTTTTGTAAGCATTTATCTTGGTTTTATGAGGGCAGGGACAGCCTCTTACCCTTCTTCCAGAGCCTCCACAGCACCTAGCGGAATTGAACCGCAGCCACGATGCACGATACCAACTTGTGCGTGAGCTGAGGAGCTTTCTCTTCGTGTCACAGCTCAGGGAGGGCAGGCAAGTGAGCCTGGCATCACCTCTCTTTCCACAAATGTCCCCATTCAGACCAAAGACTTACTGCCTGATGCTGCAGCTGCTGCAACTTTTCATTTTTTAAAAGCTATTTCCCTTTTTTTTTTCTTATTTTTTAGGATGGTTTCATTGGATTTGGTGGAAATGTGATCAGACAACAAGTAAAGGACAATGCCAAGTGGTACATCACCGATTTCGTTGAGCTTTTGAGAGCACTGGAAGAGTAATGTCCATTTTTACAGGGCTAATTAACAACTTAAGATTGTTTACCAATGAGACAGATCGATACTGTTTACTTAGAATTGCCTATTACAACTTGATGTATAAATTTGGTACTGATTATCTGTACTTTCTAGTGAACTATAGGTAGGGCTCCAAGAAAGATTCCTTTTTTTTTTTTTTTTAACCATAGTTCCAGTATTATTATGACCACTAATTACCTGGAGAGTTTTATAATCTGAATTCTTTATGTATGTTCCTGGATATATTTTATTTGAAGCCTTTTGAAGATGAAGAGTCAATTAAACACCTTCCCTCTTGGAAATATGGATTAGGCAGCCTGAAATGAATATTGGTGTTCCCTTTGGTATATCAATAAAAATTGACCCATGTATCAGAACAGATTTGTGGGATTTTCAATTCTGCCTTTCATGGACTTAGATTCAGTCTTTCGGGTAAGATACATGTTTAAATAGATATCACCTCCAGGCAAGGAGGAGATCCAAGACTCTGCTCAGTCTCAGCAGTCCCTGCGTGGCACAAATGGGTAAGTGCTCAACTGCTAACTGAAAGGTTGGAAGTTCAAGGCTACCCAGGTGCCTCGGAAGAAAGGCCTGGTGATCTACTTCTGAAAAATCAGCCACTAAACACCTATGGAGTGCCGTTCTACTCTGACACACACGGGGGCACCATGAGTCAGGACCAACTTGACCGCAGCGGGTTTGTTCTTTTTTAGTACTGATGTTCAGTACTGGCCACCGTGCCCCCACCACACGCTCCGCTTCCCCCTCTGAGCTCTGGAGGAAGCGCTGGGCCAGAGGCTCAGATGTGCCTTTTTACCTCTTGGAATTTGTCACATATGGATTGTTACAAAGGTCTTTTTTAAAAATAACAATGGAGTCTTAAAGTGCTGAAAATCACATGAAGTAAAAGAAATAAAAACAAACTTTACTAACCCAAAAGGAAGTCAACATTTCTTTTAAATGAATTAAGAAATAACCCCAACAGACCATGGTCTCAGGGAACATCTAGCTCAGTTGGCATAACATAGTTTATAACGAAAATGTTCTACATTCTACTTTGGTGAGTAGCATCTGGGGTCTTAAAAGCTTGTGAGCAGCCATCTAAGATACAACACTGGTCTCACCCCATCTGGAGCACGGAAGGATGAAGAAGACCAAAGACGTAAAGGAAGGATTAGTCCAAAGGACTAATGGACCACAACTACCACAGCCTCCCTCAGACTGAGTCCAGCACAACTAGATAGTACCCAGCTACCATTACTGACTGCTCTGACAGGGATCACAACAGAGGGTCCCAGGCACAGCTGGAGAAAAACATAGAGCAAAATTCTAACTCACACACACACACACACACGAAAGACCAGACTTACTGGCCTGACAGAGACTGGAGAAACCCTGAGAGTATGGCCCCAGACACGCTTTCAGCTCAGTAATGAAGTCACTCCCGAGGTTCCCCCCCTCAGCCAAAGATCAGACAGGACTATAAAACAAAACAAGACCAAAGGGGCACACCAGCCCAGGGGCAAGGACTAGAAGGCAGGTGGGGACAGGAAAGCTGGTAACGGGGAACCCATGGTCAAGAAGGGGAGAGTGTTGACTTGTCATGGGGTTGGCAACCAATGTCACAAAAAGAGTGTATAATTGTTTAATGAGAAACTAGTTTGCTCTGTAAACTTTCCTCTAAAGTACAATTAAAAAAAAAAAAAAAACCCCAACATCATATACTATCCATTTCTTTTTTACAGATGACTTGAAAAGACCTGAAAGCCACACCCCTCTTTATTCTGAGCAGTGCCAAGAAAAGGAAATTTCGGAACATGCTTTGAAAGTCCCAGATTATATCCCCTTCCTGGTGGGAAAATGGGGGAGGGTGACGATGCCAGCTTAGGAAGAGGCACGCTTGGATCCTGTTGGATAATTAAGTAGAGAAGGCCATGAGATGTTAGTATTAGAAATTATTTTAAAAACTTAACAATTTAGCCTAGCAGTCAAAGCTGGCCAAATAATTGAGTAATTATTAAGCCAGGTAATCAAATCAGATGAATCCAATTTGCTTCAGAATTGGAGTTTCTGTACGAGAGACAAGAAGTCGGTTTGGTGACATTTAAAGGAACTTGTGAACAACGAGGCAATTGTTCCATAATTGTGAATGCTTGCTGGCAATGCTCCCTAGAAGCTGTTGTGTGGCGTTTGTACTATCGGCAGCACTGTGCTGGCATGGGGCCCAGCGTGCCAGGTCTGGGAGGGCCTGCAGGGCCTGCTGCCCACTTGGCAGGGGCCTGAATGAGAAGGGCACTGCACTTGGCTCAGAGGAGTTTGATCCGCTGAGAAATGGTGATGACCTGTATACTAGTCACCCAGCCTCTCCTCTGTCCCACAGGCCTCTCAGTTCTCTGCACAAAAGCAGCCCGCACAATCCCGTCTTTGTTGTCTTGGGGGTGAGTTAGATGAGGCAAGAGCTGCACTAACCCCTCATCCTTTTCTAATCCTGGATTCGCTGGTAACAGCTGCAGAATGGTGCTCCCAGGAGTTAGTATGTGGTTATAGGAAAACCAGGTTTGGAAAGTGGTGACAGTGTTTCTTGTCCTTGTTACGTTGTAGCTGCTGTCCAGTCGGCCTTGACTCATGGCGACCCGATGCACAGGGACGGAAAGGCTGCCTGGTCCTGTGCCGTCCCCATGATCAGTGTTGGGGATCAGACTGTTGTGATCGACAGCATTGTCACTGGCTGATTTTCAAAAGTAGGTCACCAGGCCTTTCTTCCTAGGCCATCCTACTGTGGAAGCTCCTCTGAAATCTGTCCAGTATCAGAGCGACACGCAGTCACCACTGATAGACGGGTGGTGGCTGTGCATGGGGTGCAGTGCCCAGGAATCGAACCTAGATCTCCCACGCGCAAGGTGAGGACCCTACCACTGAACTACCAACACCCCCTCTTTCCTTGTTATACCATGCTCATTCTGATTATAAACACTGATTATATAAACAGAAAAAAAAAAGAGTTAAGCATTGGGGTCATCACAAAATTAAGGATTGAAGTTGGTCATGGTATTAAGTCGAAAAAAATAAAAGTACCTCAAAGCTTTTATATGCTCAAAACAAAACAAAAAGATAGCCTTCTGCCATTCTTCCTCCTTTGGTCTGACTGCCGCCCTGATGGTACACTGTGTCTCTCTTCTGCCGGAAGCAGGTGTTTCTCCATGACCAACGCACAAGGGAGGCTCACCCGGCTGCCACTCCAAGAGCCAGGAGCAGCATCTGGTACCAGGGCGGGAGATAGGTAGTCTGCAATCAGCGCTGCCACCATCCATCTTCAGTGGAGGCCTGTGTGTTGCTAGCATGTTGAACAGGTTTCAGCGAAGCTTTCAGACTAAGACAGACTAGGAAGAAAAACGCCTGGTGACCTACTTCAGAAAGCCAGCCAATGAAAACCTTATGGATCCTGGAGCAACAAAGGAAGAAGGAAAAGTCAGGAATAGGAGGAGGGTATTGAATGTGGGGCTAATTGCCTCCATGAACAACTGCCTTCTTTCCCATGAGACCAGAAAAACTGGATGGTGCCCAGCTACCAACACTGAACATTTTGATCAAAGATTCTACGGAAGAATCCTGATCAAAAAGGGGAAAATGCAGAACAGAATTTCAAATTCTCATGGAATCCATACTTTCTGCAACCGTGGAGGCTGGATGGACCCCTGAAACTATTGCCCTAAAATAATCTTTAAACCTTAAACCAAAAACATCCCCTGAAATCTTCTTAAAACCAAACAATAGTTCAGCTTAACCAGTAAAGAACGTCTGCCTTGAGCATTGTGCTCTTTAAAGGTCTACCTACATGGGATCAAAGTGACAACAGAAACTGGAAAGACAGAAGGCCTAGGGGGCTGTGAGTTTATGTTAATGAGGGAGGAATAACTCAGGAGGGTGAGAATGGTTGCACAACTTGAAGAATGTAATCAACCAAATCATACACGTAGAAACTTGAATTGGTGCATGTTTTTGTTGTGTATATTCTCAACAACAACAAAATAAATAAGATTAAAAAGAAAAGAAAACCCTATGGATCACAATGGTCAGATCTGCAAGTGATCACGGGGATGGCACAGGACTGGGCAGCGTTCTGTTTCGTTGTGCATGGTGTCACCTCGACGGTAGCTAGCAACAACAGCCTCAGTGACAGCACAAGTGTGAACAGGTTTTGCCTCCATGACCCTCAGAGTCTTTATGATCAGGCTCAGAAAACTCAGGGGGTGACATGACCCCAGGTCACACTGCCCCTTTCTACATTTTCCAAGATGCTTTCTTGTTTCCTCGTGCGCCTCTCCCAACCCTGAGGTCAGCAGTATAGACACTGTTGTCCTTTTTACCAGATGGGAAACATGCCTACCAAAGTTCATGCCAGTTACGAGGTGGCCTCCCAGCTGGAGTCCAGGCCAATGATTTCCACAGCTTTACTATTAATTGTGCTTTAGATGAAAGTTTATAGAGCAAATTAGTTTCTCATTAAACAATTAATACACATATTGTTTTGTGACATTGTTTGCAAACCCCGTGACATGTCAACACTTCTTGACCTTGGGTTCTCCATTTCTATTCTGTCCCCTCCTGCCTTCTCGTCCTTGCCCCCGGGCTGGTGTGCCCATTAGTCTCATATACATGGTTGGACCACATGTGTTATTTCTTCTATAAAAAACCACTACCATTGAGTCGATTCCGACTCCTAGCGACCCTAGAGGACAGAGTAGAACTGCCCCATAGAGTTTCCAAGGAGGGCCTGGTGGATTTGAACTGCCAACCTTTTGGTTAGCAGTCGTAGCACTTAACCACTACACCACCAGGGTTTCCTGTTTGTTCCACAGGCCTGTCTAATCTTTCGGTGAAGGGTGAACCTCAGGAGTGTCTCCAGTACCGAGCTATAAGGATGTCCGGGCGTCCACTGCTTTCTTTACCTTATGCCTTAGTAGAGTGAACCATTTACTGGGGCCCAGAGTATCCATGCCAAGTTAAATTACTGAAAAGAAGGTTTGAACACTGTCATCACAGGTGTTACTATATTAATACAGCAGATGAAATACTCCCTAGGATGTAAGGTCTGGTTTGCAAAAAATTCGAGTGGTTTTCAATTTTAATGGTCTTTGAATGCCAGAAAAGGTACTGATATGAAGTCAACACAAGACTGGTCATACTTGACTAATCACACTTTCTAACTCTGAATGTTAGCCCATATTTCTGCACACATTTATAGCCTTCCCTTTGAATTGTTTTTGCTGAGTTTTTCTAGGCACATCATATTAATATAAGGATTTAAAGATATTTGCATTAAAAATAATTTGAATAAAGATGCTGTGCTGCTTTCTGAGGGTCTCACATATTTTCCAATTATAACTGACAGTCTCCATACTTTCTTTTTCCCTCCTTCCTTCCTTCCCTCTCTCCTGCCTTCTTCCCACCCATTCATCAAGCATATTGAGCATCTTCTATGTTCCAATCAACAACTGAAAATATCAATTCAATAAAAAAAAAAAATTATGTGAACAGAAAAAGGTCTTTCACAAGCTGTTGTGAGGATAAGGGAAAAGAAGCAGGTATCTATCAAGTACTGGTTTGGAGAAGAACAAAGTGGGTTCTAAGAGGCTTTTACAAAGTGGTAGGATGGCCGTTGAAAGGAAAACTTGCTTTACGAAATAGACTTACCAGCCTCAAACGATGATAGTTAAACATGAAGTGGCTTGTGTGATACTCACTCATCAGACTTATGCCTAATGAATGGAAAATGAGTTTGCAAGTTTTGAGTACTGCCAACCAAGACAATGCAACTTCTTTCATAATGCATTTCATTCTTTTGGTTTAGTGAAAGGATTTAACAAATTAAACAGGAATTACTGAAATAAAGCAATCATCTGATAATTAGCTTAGTAATAGAATGCTCTTGTCAAAGGTCACCAATGACCACCATGCTGCTAAATTAATGATTAGTTACTTGACCTCGGAGTCCCTGGGCGCTGCAAACGATTAACACATTCTGCTGCTACCTGAAAGGTTGGCTGTTAAAGTCCACCCAGAAAGAAAGGACTGGTGATCTACTTCTGAAAAATTGGCCGTTGAAAATCTTATGGAGCACAGTTCTACTCTGACACACATGGGGTTGCCAGGAGTTGGAACTGACTCAATGGCAACCGGTTTTTATCAGACCTCATCTTTTTTTTTTTTAAATAATTTTTATTGTGCTTTAAGTGAAAGTTTACAAATCAAGTCAGTCTCTCACATAAAAACCCATATACACCTTGCTACACACTCCCAATTACTCTCCCCCTCATGAGACAGCCTGCTCTCTCCCTTCACTCTCTCTTTTCGTCAGCTTCTAACCCCCTCCACCCTCTCATCTCCCCTCCATGCAGGAGATGCCAACATAGTCTCAAGTGTCCACCAGATCCAAGAAGCTCACTCCTCACCAGCATCCCTCTCCAACCCATTGTCCAGTCCAATGTATGTCTGAAGAGTTGGCTTTGGGAATGGTTCCTGTCCTTGGGCAGCAGAAGGTCTGGGGGCCATGACCACCAGAGTCCTTCCAGTCTTGGTCTCAGACCTCAGCTTATCCAACCTCTCAGCAGAATTTGACACAGGTAACCTCTTGATGGACTTCATTTACTTGTCTTTTGTGGCACCCCTTCACTGGTCAGTTCTCAGCCTCCCTTGCCAGTTCTTCACCCTGGTTCTCTTCTCTATCTATATTCCCTTGTTGAGCTCATCCAGCCTCGTAGCTTTAAATTCTACATGTTGACAATTCACAAATGGCTATCTCCAGGCCAGCCTGCTCTCCCAAACTCCAGACTTGTGTATCAACTGCCTACCTGATACCTGACATCTCCACCTGGATGTCTACAAAGACATCCCAAACTCAATGTGAGAAAAACAGAATTCCCAATCTGAGACAATGTGGGGAGAGCCTGGAGCCAAATGAAAGAAGCTGCCTAACATTTGCATGTCCACACGATTTCTAAGGGAAAATCCCCTCTTCAGGAAAAAAATTTTTTTCAGTTCAAAATAGCTAGATTGCTTTTACTAGCAATAGTGATCCTAGCACTTTCAATATCTACAGTGTTTATGTCCCTGGGTGGCACAAATGGTTATTTGCTGGACTGCTAGCCAAAAAGTTGGTGGTTCAAACCTCCCAAGAGATGCCTCAGAAAGCAGGCCTGGCAGTCTGCTTCTGAAAGATCACAGCCTAGTAAACTGTATGGGGTAGTTCTACTCTGTCACATGGTGTCACCATGAGTTTGAATTGACTCGAGGGTACCTAACGACACTACGCGCATACTACGAGTCCCTGGATGGCGCCAACAGTCGAGTGCCAGGGTACTAACTGAAAGGTTGGCAGTTCAAACAACCAGAGGCACTTTGGAAGACAGGCCTGGTGATCTGCTTCCGAAAGGCCACAGCCCTGAAAACCCTATGGAGCACTTTCAGTCTGCACATGAGTTGGAATCGACTGATGGCAACTAACAAGTAGATTAGAAATAATCCCTTCATTCACCGCATTCTCTAACATGAGCTGAACATGTAATCTGGGCCAGGTGCCGTGCCACAGGCTGTGCGAGGAGGGCAGAGATGGCACAGCCCTGGTTTCCAAGGAGCTCAGAGTGAGGATGCAGACCAGGAAAGAAAAATTACAGTTTTCACAAAACTTCAATGATGAAGGCTGAGCAGGCTTTCTTTTCGTCATTTTGAAGATTAGGAAACAGGCTCTGAGATGTTGTTTAAGGTCTTTTGGCAAGTCCATACAGGAGCTGGCACTAAAATGCAGGGTTTTTCATGCCAAGCTGGATGGGAATATGTGGCTGCCTGTGTTGTGGAGAATTAAGAACGCTGCCTATACCTCTTTTCATTCTATCTTCTCTTTCCTGCTGCTTCCCATGGCGCTAAGAGCCAGTCAGAGAATCCAGAGCTGAAGGGCCCTTGGAGGCCACTGGATTCAACCTACCCATTTTCTAGATTAAGGAACTCAACATCAAAGAGGGTATCTACGTTGTCATGGAGCACTGCCTGGATGTGAATGAACCTGGCTTTTCTGATGGCAGCACCCCTCTCACCATGGCACTAAGCCCCGGTACACAAACGCCCGTTCCCCATAGCCCTCTACCAAGAGGCTGAAGGGAGAGGCCAGCGGGCTGGTTTCATATTTTACTCTGTAGACTCACACAGGCCCACAGAACTGGGACAAGCTGTTTTGCAGGAGTGACAGCATCAGTCTTAGCACGCATTCATAAAAAAAATCACAAGTGTGAAACATGTGAAAATTTAAGAGGTTTTTTATTGACTTTTATATGTTCTTGCAGAAAACAATTTGCATGTAAAAGTCGGACATTTGATATAAGATTTATTCACACCTTGTTTTACACATAAATGCTTTAATCTGGGGAGTAGGCAGAATTTTGGATTTCAACATGATTACAGACACAAAATTGGTGCACTATTAAAAAACTAAATCAAACACATCTAGGCAAAGTACGCAGCTTGACATCAGTCAATTTACAACCCAACAGGCCCCGCCCTTCCTCGTCTGTGACCTCGGAAGTGCTTGCTGTGAGCTTATTAAAATATCAACCAGAGGATGTCTGAAGTTACAAATGATTGCTTACAAAAGAAAACCTCTTTGCCTACTTGTTTTACTACAGAAAAATATCACAAATAAAAAGTAGTGCTATTCAAGGTATTTGTTGTAAACTCACAGGTGGTACACAGGTTCAAGCCGTTTCTTCCTTCTCATATGGAGACATCATGATACACCAGATGGAAAGTGAACGACTGATTAGATGGACCCTGTCAACCACTACCAGCTTTCTGATGACATATTTTTAATGATGACATATTTTTTAATATGCCGACTGATTACAGATGAAAGTGAATTAAAACATTTTTGGGTACTGGGTACACTCTTAATTTGTTCCTAGTTTGAGACTCTGAAAAACCCTTAGAGAAAAATGAAAAAAGAAAAAAAAAAAAAAACAAAAAACAAAACTGCATTTCTTCCTGACACAAGAAATTTGCCTAAAATCTGTAATTATAAAACAGATTTGCTTTTTATGAAGACATGGTTATTTTTTTTTCTTTCATGGTAGGAGTCCTATTTGGATATGATTCAAATTTAAATCTGGGCCTTCTTTTCCAGAGGCTGGTAGTGGGGGAGGGGGCAGGGCAGGTATTATGAAGTATGTTCCAGAAACATCGGAGAGTTTCAAAGAGGACGACAGAGCACTGTCTCAATCAGCTGAACTGCGATGGTTTCCCTTCTCATGGCTATGGAAATTCTGAAGAAAAGAGGTCTCTCATAGCTATATACAGCAGTTTACACGTCAGTGTTTCTTTTTCACGTGATAAACAACGCGTACTATAAAATTAACTTCTGACAAATATTTGTCACTGAAATCCATGTAGGCACAGCTAAGTCGACTTTATAGCTTTACTGGAGGGGCGAGGTCTTCAGTGGGATCATGATTCTGGATTCCATTTCCTGAATAAGTGGGACTGTAAACAGGGTGAAGATTACTGGGGTTGTTCCTGTCTAAATGAATCCCAGTAGACAGACACTAACAAACAGAAGGGAGCAGTGGGAAATGAAGGTGCCTCGGAGGCACTGAGGTAATGACACATCAGTGCACATCCTTTGAGATGCTATTAAAATGGAAACAGACCCTGCCTCGGGATGCGCCTCCCTCGTGGAAAATTAAGACAGCCCCGTGTTGTGAGAAAAATGGTGCTTTCTCACAAGGTTCTCTGAACTAAAGCCAATGTATAGAACCCCAAGCACGAGTGCATTATAATACAGCCCGTGCAAAGGTACAGGTCTGCCACACTGGTGGAACTGTCACCATGAGTGAGACACACCTCTGGGAACAAATGGAAGCCTAAGAATAAACAGCAAAATCATGTGCAATTATATGATTTTTGAACTAAAAGACAAGATAGCATCTATTTTTCAGAACAAATTACTCTGTCATTTTCTTGGTAGTATAAGGCTCGGATACCATACCTGATATGTAACAGGGTTGGTACTTATTACCTGTTCTCTGTATCACTGGACTGGGTAAGAAAATCAGCCCAATTATTTTAAGTATCAAGTGATTTTGTATGTATGCATAGGTATACACAAGGAGCCCTGGTGGCACTGTGGTTAAAGTGCTTGGCTGCTAACCAAAAGGTCAGCAGTTCGAACCCACCAGCCGCTCCAAGGGAGAAAGATGTGGGCAGTCTGCTTCCATAAAGATTATAGCCTTGGAAATCCTTTGCGGCAGTCCTACCCTGTCCTATAGGGTCGCCATGAGTTGGAATTCGACAACATGGCAATGGACATTTTGGTATACGTATACACACACACATACATGAGGAAAGTCTAATTATTAATTTTCAAAATTACTCTTTTTAATTGACAAATTATGTTTTGGGGACTGACAATTTTTACAAGAACGAGAAAGCTTAAAAAGTTTGTGTAATAAATTTTCAAAGAAGACAGAAATCTATAAAAAGGTAATGATGTAAAATTTATAACACACAAGGGTCTGAAAACTGTACCAGACAACATACATACTTGAAAAAGGAATATTTTTCTTTACTGAAAAAAAAAAAAAATTACGTAATTCTTAAAGAACATTTTGACTACCCCTCTCCCCACCAAAGACACCCCATTAATTTACATCCTAACAACATACTACCTTTTAAAATATATATGAATTTCAGGGTTAAAGAATATACTAAAAACAAGAAAATGAGAAGAATCAAGCATTCTGTGCATATCAGAATATTACCTGTATAATACGCTAGAAACAACAAGAAGAGAAGAACCAACTCTTCTGTGCCCACAGAATATTACCTGTATAATACACCAATTCGTCCCAGCCATGTTTATGCCATACTGCTTTTCGTATATCTTCCCAGGACTGAAGATCCTTGTAAGCTTAAAAATAACCACACAGACTCATAATCAAACACAGCACCCCGCTATGTTCCACTAGTATGTCCGTTAAGTGTTGATTCAACTGGTTACAGAATTTTCTCAAAGGCACTACTTCGGGTATTAAGTACTGAACTAACTGTGAGCTGGTTATTCTGAGCAAAACTGTGTGCAAGATGCTGTCCTAGGCCTTGTGGGGGATGCAGGCCAGTCTACTCTTAAGCTCTGCAGACTAGTGGGGCAAAGAGAATGACTACATGTTAAAGCCATATGAAAAATTACACATTAAATTCATAACCAGAAACTGTTAGACAACCGATAAGCAGTATTGGCTTCAATCAGTGTTCCAGGCAGTGGAGAACAAAAACACCAGCAGGGGCAAGGCCAAGGCTTGCCAAATCTGGGGTGAACACGGGAATGGAGAGCAGACAGGAGACTGAGGAGAGCTGTCCTGGAAGGCGTGGTGTGACCGGGGAGTCTCGAAGGTTGAAAGGACACCATCGACTTATAGGAACGGGAGAGGAAGGTGCTCCAGGTGGAGGGGACGGCGTGGACAAGGACATCACAAGGTCCTTGGTTCTATGTGGTGCAATTTCATAGATACCTCACCTGGGTGCCTTGGCTTTTAATTCTCAACCTGGACAAGATCCTTTCAACTACTTGGCAGGAAAATGCCTCACTGGATTCTTGACACAGGGTCAGGTATGAAAATCATCCTATGCTCTCTCCCTTGGGTCTGGTTTCTGTCTGATACACATGCCTTCTCTACAGGGGACTTCCTTCTTTCTATAAGACCTCTTGTAGGCCTATCATCTCAAACCAACTAAAAACAAAATTTTCCCCAGCTATCAATGAAGTAAGGAGGCCTGGTGGTGCAGTAATTAAGCGCTTGACTGCTAACTGAAAGACCGCTCCTTGGGAAAAAGACATGGCAGTCTGCGTCTGTAAAGATTATAGGCTTAGAAATTGTAGAGCTGTTCTATTCTGTCCTACAGGGTCTCCATGAGTCAGAACTGACTTGACGGTAACAGGTATTAATGGGGTATAGATTTATTACATACAAATTTGAAGATGCTAAAAAAAGGAAGACACAAGAAATCTTTAAAGCTCTCACCACCCAGAGGAAATTGCTGTAACGTTCCCGCGGCAGACGCCAGTTTCTCAGCAGTTGGGCACACACTCAGTGCCCTCTGCAGTGAACACACCCTTGCAGGGAACAGGGGTGGGGAGGCTTTAAAAGACGGGAGTACGTCTGCACACTGAGGGCAGTGCTCTGTAGTGGGGTGGTGGTGGAACAGCCGGGTGGGGCAAGACCTTGACATGGGAGATGGCATCAAGGACTGGGGCCAGGGGAAGTGGTGCTGGGTCACGGAAAGCCCCAGCTTTGAAGCCGGATATGCCAAGGTCTGAGCCAGGCTGTGCTACGGAACAGCCGTGGGATCCTGGGTGATGTATTTACCATCTAAGCATCCTGGCTTCTCATGAGCTATGCCATGCCTTTCATTCATTTGACTTCAAGAACCATGTACCACTATGCGTGCAGAACACACCAGCAGAACATGCAAAGCTACAACTGAGCCCAGGTCATTTCATCAGGAGACAAACACAAATCACCACAACTGTGAAAACCAGTACAACACGGAGCTCTGGTGGCTCAGAAGGAGTGGGAAGTTCACTGAGGGGCGGGTGCCAAACGGAAGTGGGTGGGGGCAGAAAATAGAAAAGGCAAAAGGGGAAGGGCCTTCCAAGAAGACAAAGCCACTGACACCAAGGCAGGCAGGCGGGAGGGTGGACTGTGTGCATGTGTGCGTGAGCGTGCGTGCGCGAGTGTGCATGTGTGTGCGTGTATGTGTACTTTCTCCTGTGGTAAGGCGCAGGAAGGCCCTTGAGGGATCATGGGAAGTAGGGCTAAAAAGGAGTTGGAACCACTCTGGGAAGGGCACTCAGTGGCTTTCACCTCTCTTCCCCATGGCTGCCTCCTCCACCTCTCTCCTTCCCTTTCCCCATTACCCCTGCTCTCACTATCATCTCACCCATGGGCCGTTGAGTCTATGCCCCTTTCACTGTTGGTCTCTTTGGTTCTAGATAGCCCAACACTTAACCTCCACCTGTGACTGAATCTGCTGCAGCGTTTGACAATCTACCTCGTAATGAACGCTTAAATCCCAGCAACTCAAAAAGAAAAGGAAAAAATACATACCCCACAGATGATGCACCATATAGAGCTGCCCAATCTGAGAGAAGAACCCTCCCACAGCTTCATTGCTCGCTTGCCGGAAGCGAATCCCACGAGCCCTGGAAGAGAAGAACACACGCGGTTACTGAATTAGGTATCTTAAAAAGAGCCAGTAGGTGGAATTTCCTCCCCAGTCAGGGCAAGCCACCCAGAATGAAGTCTAACTGCATTTTTAATAATCCAATGCAAGCAGAGGTATTTTAATCTTTGTAAAACATACGTGTACCTCTCTGTAGCTATATTTATCATTTTAATGAGATGTGAGCAGTCATTAAGGGTAAGTACTATGAATTAAAACACCAGCGTGAAGATACATGTGTGATGGTTGCGCTGTGGATTCCTACCCTAACGTGAAAACCACAAGGGAAAAAAACGTCAGAGGATGGGCCAGCCAACCTAACAACTGCTTCTCCCGGAGCACTCTTTGAGAGAAGTGAGGGAGGAACCTGGACACCAGAACACCCAAGATGCCACAGGTACTGACTGGTATCAGAGGGAAATGGGACCACCCTGGAAGAGTGGGGCTAAACCCAAAGGGGAAAGGGGTATGCCTTCAAAGCTGCCAGACAGGGAGCACCTGAGGAAACACATGTGCTCTCTGAATGCGAGGAGGGTTCTGTAACCTCTTGAGCGTTGTATGGAAGCCACGAAGGTGCAGCTCCCAGGCAGTGTGCCCACAATAGGACAACGGAAGCTGCCTCTTGGGGCTTTTTTTGGTTTTTACTTTTTCCCTTACCAGAATAAAACATTCTGGAAAATGAGTACCAAACGGCATTCATTATGCACTGTGTGGAAGAAAGCATGTAAGATAAATTGTGATTAAATTGCTTAAAACCTGGCATATCTTAAACTTTCCTTTGTAAGGTTTCCCTACTGCAAAAGGTACCAGCTGTTTCATTTCAAGGCCTTCTTCCATACCTGCACCAGGTACTTCTCTGTATGTAGTGATGCATCTGAATTCCTAAAAATGCTCACGGGTGTTTGTATTTCTAAGGCAGCTGTCTAGACTCAAAGGTGAAAATGAAAGAGGGGCTCAAGTGACGAGGGGAGGTCACCAGGAGGAGGGGCTCTAAGTGACACGGGGAAGTCACCAGGAGAAGGAGAGGCTCTAAGTGACATGGGGAAGTCACCAGGAGGGGCTCTAAGGGACAAGGGGAGCTCACCAGGAGAAGGAGGGGCTCTAAGTGACATGTGGAAGTCACCAGGAGGGGCTCTAAGTGACATGGGGAGGTCACCGGGAGGAAGGGCTTTAAATGATGTGGGAAGGTCACCAGGAAAAGGAGAGGCTCTAAGTGACAAGGAGAGGTTGCCAGGAGAAGGAGGGGCTCTAAGTGATGCAGGAAGGTCACCAGGAGAAGGAGGGGCTCTAAGTGACATGGGGAGGTCACCAGGAGAAGGAGGGGCTTCAAATGATGCAGGAAGGTCACCAGGAGAAGGGGGGGCTCTAAGTGACAAGGGGAGGTCACCAGGAGAAGGAGGGGGTCGAAGTGATGTGGGGAGGTCACCAGGAGGATGGGCTCTAAGTGACATGGGGAGGTCACCAGGAGAAGGAAGGGCTCTAAGTGACACAGGGAGGTCACCAGGAGAAGGAGGGGCTCTAAGTGATGCAGGAAGGTCACCAGGAGGAAGGGGCCCCAAGGGATGTGAGGAGTCACCAGGAGAAGTTCGCCTGGAATCTCTCAAGACTCCACACCATGGATTCTCCAATGACTATGTATCAATAATGCCCAGGCTCTGGCCTGAAGCCTAAACCTCATCGGTGCCCTGGAGTTGACAGGACTTGGGAAGATGATTCACTCTAACTCATTTAAAAGAGATGGAGACATAGGAATGAAAATACCAATCTGCTAGTATCTACGGTGAGAGACATAACTCTCAGGAGACAAGGTGCCTGAGTGGCTTGACCAGCACATTCTCTCCTTGGGAGCAAATTTCACAGGAACTGAGCTAGAACATCTCACAGGGGTGTGCAGAATGAGAGCAAGGGCAAGCTGCTGTGTGAGTGACGAAGCCAGTCTCCACAAGTCACGCTCAACACCAAGAGGGTGACCCCAGCTTTCCACTTCCTGTGGGGGGGAGGAAGGAGCTCTTGCTATTGCTACCCTGGGGTTACCCACAAATAATACGGAATTTTTTAACCTTACATTTAGAATTAAGTGACCAGTACTTTCACAAACACTACAAATCGGATTGGCTAATTACTGAAATTAAAACAAATCACTTTAATGTGCACGGTAACTCAGAAGGGAAAAAAAAGTCCTTCATTGATAGCAATAAATATTCAGGATTATTCATTTCATTCTGAATTCTTCTAATTCAGATAAAGTAGGCAAAGAAAACATACTTGCCGTAGCCTGGTAATAATCAGAAGCATGTACCGAAGAGGAGATCACCATCTTAAAGTCACCTATGTGCCAAAATATAAATTGAATGCTGAACTAGCTTCACAAATAATTGTGAAAAGAACTGAAGAATAACCCTGATGTCTCCTTCTGGATTCCATGATGAAGTCTTAAGGCAAAAATCCAACTAGTACACAATCACATACGCATTTCTTAGTTTGCAAATTAAAAGAAATTCAAACTTGCATTTTTAGACTTTGATAATCTAAGAAAAGATTCACTAGAAGTAAAAATCACAGAACAGTTTTTGGACCTGGAAAAAAAAAAATCTGAGAAATTACCTAGCCCAAGGGAAGAAATTTTATAACCAAAAACGAAGAACATATATAAGCTGAAAAGTAAGTAAAACTCACAGGTTCTCATTTAAAGATACAGAGGCCAAGGGTCAGAGCTGTCAAGCAGCTCAGGCCCCAGGCATCTCCTCGGAACCACACTGCCTCCCTCTCTGCAGGACAGTAACTTTATGAAATGCCAGCTTAAGAGATAAAAACAGCAAGTTTCCAAAAAAATAAATAAATAACAGTTAGCATAACTACCTCAAAGGTATACAAAGACACCAAAGGGACAGGGTGGAGGGAACTAAAACATAGATGTGTTAAAAATTTCCAAAGGAGAAGTTATGTTCAAAATCTTTTGTTAAATTAGATACATTTTTATAGTCATTTCAAATTATTTTTAAGAAAATGGACTACGATATAAACCTAATGTTTCAAGATTAAAAAAATATTTGTAACTATCAAAGAAATACCGTATTACAGAAAGTTTGATGACTGGGTAAAAGAGAAGAGCGCCAACAATCTGACTAGTTGGAAACCTAAGTATCATTTTGGTTTGTTTTCTTTCCACTCGCCCTCCAAGCATTGTATCCTATTTATTGAATAATCTATCCTTGAGACAATGCTGGTAATAATAACAACCCCTCTGAGCAGTCCTACCCCAGGCACTGACTTCAGCTGCCCAATGGCCTATATTCTTTTTGTTAATGCTTTTTTAATCCATATGTCTTTTATTTTTTAATTTTATTTATTTTGTTGTTGTTGAGACTATACACAGCAAAACATACACCAATTTAACATTTTCTACAAGTACAATCCAGTGACATTGATTACATTCTCTGAGTTGTATAACCATTCTCGCCCTTTTTCTGAGTTGTTCCTCCCCCATTAACATAAAATCACTGTCCCCCTAAGGTTCCTATCTAATCTTTTGAGCTGCTGTTGTCACTTTGATCCCATATAAATAGTTAATAGAGCGTAATGCTTAAGGCAGACATTTTACTAGTTAAACTAAACTACTGTTTGGTTTTAAGAAGACTTCAGGGGGTGTTTTTGGTTTAAGGTTTAAAGATTATCCCGGGGCACGCATAGTTTTATTTTTTATTATTATTATTATTATTTTTTTTAGGCGGCTGTTATCTTTAAGCCATTTTTCACATATAGGTATGACGGTTAAGGTTATGTGTCAGTTTGGCTGGGTCATGAATCTCAGCTTTAGCATTTTTTGTAGGGCAGGTCTAGTAATAATGAACTCTCTCAGCTTTCGTCTGGGAGCACTTTCATTTCTCCTTCATTCTTTTTTTTAATTTTTATTGTGCTTTAACTGAAAGTTTACAAATCAAGTCAGTCTCTCACATAAAAACTTATATACACCTTGCTACATACTCCCAATTACTCTCCCCCTAATGAGACAGCCCGCTCTCCCTCCACTCTCTCTTTTCGTGTCAATTTCATCAGCTTCTAAGCCCCTCTACCCTCTCATCTCCCCTCCAGGCAGGAGATGCCAACATAGTCTCAATTGTCCACCTGATTCAAGAAGCTCACTCACCAGTCCAAGCCATGCCTGAAGAGTTGACTTCGGGAATGGTTCCTGTCCTGGGCCAACAGAAGGTTTGCGAGCCATGACCACCAGGGTCCTTCCAGTGTCATTCAGACCATTAAGCCTGGTCTTTTTATGAGAATTTGGGGTCTGCATCCCATTGCTCTCCTGCACCCTCAGGGGTCCTCTGTTGTGTTCCCTGTTAGGGAAGTCATCGGTTGTAGCCGGACGCCATCTAGTTCTTCTGGTCTCAGGATGATGTAATCTCTGGTTCATGTGGCCCTTTCTGTCTCTTGAGCTCGTAATTACCTTGCGTCCTTGGTGTTCTTCATTCTTCTTTGATTCAGGTGGGCTGAGACTAATTGATGCATCTTAGATGGCTGCTTGTTAGCGTTTAAGAACCCAAACGCCTCTCTTCAAAGTGAGATCCAGAATGTTTTCTTAATAGATTTTATTATGCCAATTGACTTAGATGTCCCCTGAAATCATGGTCCCCAAACCCCTGCCCCTGCTACACTGGCCTTCAAAGCATTCAGTTTATTCAGGAAACTTCTTTGCTTTTGGTTTCGTCCAGTTGTGCTGACCTCCTCTGTATTGTGTGCTGTCTCTCCCTTCACCTAAAGTAGTTCTTATCTACCATCTAATTAGTGAATACCCCTCTCCCACCTTTCCTCCCTCCCTCCTCTCGTAACCACAAAAGAATGTTTTCTTCTGTTTAAACTATTTCTCGAGTTCTTATAATAGTGGTCTTATACAATATTTGTTCTTTTGCAACTGACTAATTTGACTCAGCATAATCCCTTCCAGGTTCCTCCATGTTCTTCATTCTTGAAGGACAGGTTTGCCAGATAAAGAATTTTTGGTTGACAGTTTTTTGTTTCCACACTTTAAATGCTACTTCACTGCTTTCTGGCCTCCTTGGTTTCTGATGAGAAATCAGCTGTTAATCTTATTGCGAATCCCTCGCATATGATGATATAGTGTCTCTCCTGCTGCTTCAAGATTCTTTGTCCTTGGTTTCTGACAATTTGGCTATAATGCCTTTTGGTGTGGATATCTTTGTGTTTACCCTGTTCAGAGTTTATCTTAATTCTTGGGTGCGTATATTCACTCTGTCATCAGATTTGGGGAGTTTTCCATCATTATGTCTTCAAATATTTTTTCTGCCCCTTTCTCTCTTCTTCTGGGGCTCTTATGATACACGTGTTGGTACATTCGATGGTGGCCCACAAGCCTCTCACGCTGTTTATTTTTCTTCATTCATTTTTCTTTCTGCTCCTTAGACTTGATAATTTCAATTGCCTTATTTTTCAAGTCCACTGATCTCTTCTTCTGTCTATTCTAATCTGTTGTTGAGCCCCTCTAGTGAAATTTTCATTTCAGTTATTGTACATTCCAGTTCCAGAATGCATCTGGCTCATTTTTATATCTCTTTATTAATATTCTCATTTTGTTTATGCATTATTTTCTTAATTTTAAGTTCTTTGTCCACGGTTTTCTTTAGCTCACTTAACATATTTAAGACAGATGATTTAACATCTTTGACTAGTAATTCCAAAGTCTAGGATTCCTTGGGGATGGTTTCTGTGAAATTCTTTATTTCCTGTGAATGAGCATACTTTTCTGTTCCTTTGTATGTCTTGTAATCTTTTGTTGAGAACTGGGCATTCTTGGTATCATGATGTGGTAGCTCTGGAAATCTGATTCTCCCACTCCTCAGGGACTGGTGCTGTTACTTCATGAAGATTGCAGTCATTTGTTTTAGTGCCTTTTCCCAAACTATTTTTGCAAAGTATGTATTCTATTTGTGTGTGGTCAGAAAAGTTTTGTTATCTCTGCAGTCAGTCAGTGGCCTGACAGATTCCATCCCCTCTCCTCAAAGAAAGACATGTTGGACCTTTAAGCTCTGCCACCGCTGGGAGATGCTGCTCTGTGGCAAGGGAGGCAAATCTGAGGCAATTCTCTGCACCAGCCCCTTAGGTCACTGTCAGACCAACCCAAACGTGCAACCCCAAATCCTTAGAGGACAAGGTCCCCACCACCTGCCCAGGCACCAGCCAGCTCCTCCAGGAATGCAGCTGCTGTCTCCATCACTGTGGAGAGGCTGAGGAACGAGGGATGGTAGCCGGGTGGTGCACATGACTCACCCAGGAATGATGAGAAGCCTCTGCCTTCATGAGACACTCTTCCAATCGGTTTATGAGTCTGACCAGATTTCAGAGTTCTAAAATGGTTGATTCTAATTTCTCTTTCTAGTTCAACTGTTGTTTTGGTAGAGGGACCAACCTGTAAAGCTTCCTATTCCACCATTTTGCATTCAGTAATCTACTTTTGTATCCTTATTAATTATTGAGGCTTTGTATTGTTATACCTTTTTTTTTTCCTCTTATTATAAAAGTCAAAACTTCTAAAAACAATATTAGAACATAATGGTGAAAGCCAGTTTTTTTTCCTAATAGTAATGAGCATGCTTTTTGTGTTTTACCATTAATATATTTCATATAAGTGGGATCACATAATATCTGTCCTTTTATGTCTGAATTATTTCACTTGGCATGTTTTCAAGGTTCATCAATATCACAGCATGTATCAGAACTTCATTTCTCTTTATGGCTGAAAAATATTCCATTATATGTATGTACTACATTTTGTTTATCCATGTGCCTGCTGATGATGTATGGGTTGTTTCCACCTTTTGGCTATTATGTTTCCATGAACATTGTACACTTTGTGTACAATTTATGTGCAGACATGTTTTCATTTTTCTTTGATATATATCTAGGAGTAGAATCGATGGGTCATAGTGCAGCTCCAAGTTTAACATTTTGAGAAGCTGCCAAATTGTTCCGAAGTAGCTGTACCACTTTACAATCCCATCACCAGTGTACGCGGCTTCTAATTTCTCCACATCCTCGCCAACACTTGTTATTATCCATTTTTATGATTATAGCCACATTAGTGGGTGTGAAGTGGTATCTCATTGTGGTTTTACTTTGAATTCACTATGTTGAGCATTTTTTCCTGTGCTTATTAGACATTCATGTAGCTTCTTCCGTGAAAATCTATTCTAATCCTTTGCTCATTTAAAAAATTAGGTTATTTGTTTTATTCTTATTCAGTTGTGAGAGTTCTTATAGATTCTGGATACAGGTTCTTATTAAATTTTTATCCAAGACTTGCATTCTGTGGCTTGTCCACTTAAATGATGTTCTCTGAAGAATTCTAATTTATCAATTTTTTTCCTCACGTGGATAGTACTTTTGGTGATTTATCTAAGAACTCTTTGCCTAACACAAAAACACAAAGATTTTCTCCTATGATTTCCTATAAAAGTTTCATTGTTTAGGTTTTATACTTAGGTGTATGATTTATTCTAAATTAATTTTTGTGTATGATCTGAGCTAGGAGTCTAAATTCATTTTTTTGCCAGCATATCTAGTTGTTCCAGCACCCTTTGTTGAAAGGACTATCTTTTCTCCATTGAAGTGCCTTGGCACCTTTGTCAAAAAATCACCTGACTGTAAATTTAAGGGTTTATTTCTGGATTTCCAATTCTATGCCACTGCTCTGTATGTTTGTCCTTAAGCCAGTACCACTGTCTTGATTATGCTAGTTTTGTAGTAAGTTTTGAAATTGGGAACTCTAAGCCCTCCAACTTTGTTCGTTTTTTTTCAAGATGGTTTTGCTATTTCGGGTCCTTTGCATTTCCAAAGCCTGCTGAGATCCTGCTGGGATTCTGAATCTATAAATCAACTTGGGAAACACTGGTATTCTGCTACTCAAACTAAGAAGGAAGTGAAGCAACTGTACCAAAGTGCTTTGTAGATATAACAAAAGCATGTTTCAGAAAGGATAATATTCAAGAAGCACATGAAATAGCCTTAAGCTATAATGTGTTTTTTTAAAAAATAGAGACTTTAACTTTTAGAGATATTTACCAAAATATTTATGCATGAAATGGTATGTCTGAGAACTGCTTCCAAATAATCTAGATGTGGGGAGCAACAGCTAAAATGAGACTGGCCATGTGTTGATAATCACTGAAGGTAAATAATGGGTGTAGGAGGAGGGGTTCACTATATTAGTCTCTCTCGTTTTGTACCTGTTTAAAAATTCTCATAATAAAACACTAAACAAAAACAATAGTCTGGTGTCAGGTCATGGCATTATTCCCAGATTTTACCTCTAAAATTAATATGATGGTGTAAAATAATCTGTTAATAAGATTTATAAACTCACCATTCTGTAATACTCACCAGTAATTGGCCCATTCAATCATGGTTCCGGGCTGTAAAGAGATTTGGATTTGGTTTGTGAGCTTCTTGTGAAGAAATATGTAAGCAGCAGTGTAAAAAAACATCAAGTGAGAAAAAACTCATGTAAAACTCAACTTTTAATAATGTGAGAAACAAATTATTATTATTCACTGTGTTTATACCTATCACATGCTGGGAATAAGTTCTACAGCTTGGTACAGAGGACAACACATACATAGTATAAGAGTAAGTCATCCATTTATCATTAGCAGATCAATTACACCATCCTTCAGAAGTATTGAGTCATAACTAAGTTGTGCACACCTATTCAGACTTGACTGGGAAATAAATGAAAAATTGAAGTAAAATTAACAGAGATGTTGTTCCATTTTTTCCAGTAAAAACACCACTGAGATCTACTGACGATTATTTAACAATGCTGCTATCTGGGATTGAGCTCTTTCTAGTCATTACTTAGTAGGGCAACATCTTGAAAGTGTTACAAAATATTATTCCCTTTTTACTCTTACTGTGCTCTTTAATTTGTATAGCAGTTGCAACATTTATTAGTTGTTCTACTTGGACTACAACAGATGCTATGTTGTAACCAGTCCTGCATTTTAGATCTTTCCTCTTAAAAAGAGAAATGCTATATGGAAAAATATCAAGTACTGAACAATATGTATCAGACTATAAAAAACCATAAGAGCTTAGCAGAAGAGAAGGAGAAAGAAAATAAGAAAAAATAAAAAAGTGACTAAGAGGAGAAGGACTGGAAGGGAGGAAAGAAGGCAAATCGAAATATAATGCTAACCCTACACTACAGAACTTGGGTTTTGTCATCAGTATTAGTGGGTGGCTCACGCTTCTTCATGGAAAAGAGAGGACATTTACCTCGTATTTCAGTACTTACCCGGAGTTGGTAAGACCTGAGTTCATATATATTAGGTCCTGACCGTGGGAGAGGATCATTCCAGAAACTGAACTCCAGTAGCAGCTGATTCTTCCTAGAGAGCAGCATGTCGCTTCTGGCCTTACGGAATTGCGCGAATTCCTTTGGGTGAAAAAATGTGCTCGTGAAGTCTTCTGATGCTTATATAAAAGCCCACTTTAGTAACATTTATATTACTGTTGGTTGTACAGGATATAAAAGAATACTATCGTGAATAAGCAGGTGCTGGGGAGCTGAGTCCAAGTCATGGTGCGCCCACGTGTGCTCCACAGGGTTTTCGATGGTGGAGTTCTGGAAGCGTATCATCAGGTCTTTCTTCTGAGGTACCTCTGGGTGGTCCTGAACAGCCAACTTTTCAGTTAGCAGCTGAGTGCGTTAACTGCACCACCCAGGGCCTCCCTATCATAACTAGGGTAAATCGACAGGTCCCCGTTGACTTGGGACAGTCCTAGTTGATCTGGGGCAGTCCCTGTTTACATCTGTTGAACCAACATAATGATTAACAGCATCCCCTTTCACTCTCAAGTGTCCAGGGTTAGGGGGACAAACCATGTGGTTACCCTAAATGTAATTACTTAAATGACAGTTTAAACAAATTTAATTTCCTGTGTTTTTAGATTCTCCTAACAGAGCCTGACAGCACGTGAACAGAGGTGACAGGGACGCTACAAATAGCAGAGAGTCCAAAAGCCATTTACATTTGCACTAGGAATCTATACAAAAATTTTCTCCCTAATGACATATGCCTTGAATGTGAATATCCTCTCTATTTCAGGCATTTATTAGCAAAGTGAGGGGTGGGACAGCAAAGTCAGACCAAGGTTTAAAAAAAAAAAAAAAAAAAATGTGGTTGACAAGTCTTGCTAGATGATCCAGCCAGGCTGACCGTGTCTACTGCACTGACTTACCAGTTTCAAAGTACCAGCTTATTAGTTTCAAAGTACAGCTTACTTTTACAGTAAGAACTGTAATTTTAATATACTTACGACTGGCTACCATACTTTGTTTCAATGCAAGTTCAAGAGTTCTCAGAATAGAAATTTTAGAAAAAAAATTTTAAACAAAAACTGGTGACAGAAAACAGTCATTTAATTTTATACCACTCATACCTCATTGCCATCGAGTGGATTCTGACTCACGCGGCCATTCTATACTGACGTATACTAATTCACTGGTCTGAAGACGTAAACGTTTTTCAAAATCATTACCTGATTTCCTTTGAGTTTATTCATCACCTCTGTGAGGGCTGGATAGCCTCCTTCATACCTCCAGAGGTGAACTGAAATACATTTTAAAAGATAATACACATTAGAGTTTCATGATACTCTTAAACGTTGAAGGTACTTAAGGTACACATAATGCTAACAGTACGAAACTATAACGGGCCATGTGCCAGCCTATGAATTACACCATAAAGCTTCAATAACAGGTTCAAACAATGAAAAAAGTAATTTTTGCCATGAATTATGACAGAACTACTTTAACCGTAACATTATACTGAGGCTTGGAAAGCTTTGATGATAATAATTAGCATTAAATCAGAAAACTACTTAAGCAGTTACAATGAAGGTTTAAGGGACAAGTGTTTATTCCAAAGACTTCTGCTTCCTACCAGCTTGATCCTGCTCGCCATACCATGTGTTCCAAGTCCCCACCAAAGTACAAGGGTAATGTTTATCTTCGTGAATCTTTGGCAACATCTCTTGACTTAAAGAGAAGAAACAGCAACACTGATTAAACAACCAGAAACATTTGACTCCATAGACGACGTGTGGTTGGTGTTAGGAAAAGGCCACCTACTCTGCACTCTGGCAGCTGACCTCAGAATAGATCTATGATGAAACGAGGTGTATAATTAACTCTTTAGCTGAGTTCTGTTATACTTATCAGAGGCTTAGAGTTCTAATACCCCAACTATCTAGAGCAGTTGTAAGCAACTTAAGTATAAACAGTGATAAAAATGATTAAGAAGACTCAAAGGTCCCAAGATTCCAGGAGCTTTGGGTCTGCTATTTGCCATTTCAGTAAAAAAAAAAAAAAGGAAGTACTTCAGAATGGTGATGTTTATAAAAGCTAAGTTCTGTTGGTTTCAAAGATACGAAGAACGGGAAAAATGAGAATGGAAGAAATAAGTAAGATGGAAAGGGAGCACAGTAATGCTTACTGGAGGGCAGACAACAGAAGCAGCAGCAGCCGGCAGAGGCAACAGGAGCAGAGAACAAGCTGGCCTTGAGGAAGGAGGAGGGAGACAGAGCTAGAACACAACGTGGTCTGGAGGCAACTCCACGTTCAGCACTCACAACGGGCACCAAAGAATCAAAAATTAAAGATACAGGTTGATGCACAAGTGAGGTTCTACTCAATCCCAGCGGCTGAGGGGATCTGAGCCATATCCGATAATCGCACACTGAACACACCACCCAGTTCATTCTGCTGCTTGCACGTGAGCAGTGGCCAAGCCAAGTCATGAGAGTTTATTAGTTTCACAGAAGTGTCAGATCAGAGCTTGATCCCATGGAAACCTTTCTATTGTACATATTCTAATGTCCACGTAAAGGCAAAGGGAAGAGGCACAGTCGTGTCATACTAAGAGAAAACTAAAACCTGCACTTTCTGAAAACAGGACAATTATGGTCAAATAGTATGATAACAATTCAACAATGGAATCAAGAGGATGTCCAGGGTCAGAAATGGAACCTATTCAAATTCTCTGCTAACACTGAGTGAGCTTAAGCTAGTGAATACCACCAGATGCTGGGGCGCCAAGGCTGACTATGAATAGTCAGTAGAGAAAAGCTCTCAATGGCTCCCTAACTAGCTGAAAACCCATATATCTGGACCACGGAGTCCCTGGGTAGTACAAAGGGTTAATGCACTCAGCAGCTAACCAAAAGGTTGGAGGTGCGAGTCCACCCAGAGGCACCTTAGAAGAAGGGCCTGGCCATTCACTGCTGAAAAGCCAGACACAGAAAACCCTATGGAGCAGTTCTGTCCTGACACACATGTGGTCACCATGAGTTGAAATCTACTTGACAGCAACTGGTAACTGCTAGTACAATGACCATACCAATGTATATTTTTTGAAGAGTGGCATTTACTTTTTAAAAGACCTGGTATCAAGTGTATCTTATGCATAACCCATGAATGTTCAGGAACAACATGAGATTCAGAGACTGCGAGTGGGAAAAGAGGAAGTATGGTAGCAAAATGGAAAGGCATCTCCTTTTTGCCACAGGACATAAGCAGGGGGTAAACATCCCTGACCTGGAGCCAATGTGGAGGAGGGAGGCTGGCACAGATGACCCAGGTGGGGCCGAGGCTATGGCCAGGGGCCTGAGAACGGAGCCGAGGCTGCTCTTCAGTACTCAGCCATAGGGAGCTTTCTAGCCAATCCCTTTTGCTGGAGGTTGCAAGGTAGGCAGTACTTGTACCTGAAACTAGATGGGGTGGGCAGAACCTCATTACAGGGGTCCCCACAAACCAGGCAGGAGTTAACTCTTTATGTGCTAGAGACCGGGAGTTGCTGAAAGCTTCAGGGAACAGAGAGAGCATGAAGAGGAATGCAGAACTTAAGAAGATCAATCTGACAAGCTTTTGCGGGATGGACTGCAGGGTGGGGTAGGGACACAGGGCCAGCTGGGAGCCCAGGAAGTCAGAAAGAAGGCTACTTGAGAATGGGGCTTGACAGGCTTAGACAGGGATGGGGAGAAGGAAACAAGTGAAGAGAACCAAAATACACATCAAATGAAGAACACAGAGTCCTTAGTGATTAATTAATCACTGAAAACTACGGAAAGAGCAAAATAAAGAAATAAAACTTGGTGAGGGCCACAGACAGGGAAGCTGGGAGAGGAAAGTGATTCCCCATGTTGAGTTTGAAGCAACAGTAAGACATCCAAATGGAAATACGCGACAGATAGCCAGAAACCCAAGCCTGGAGATGAGGTGATAAAAACAGAACACAGAAGATAATGGGGGAAACCTCATTTTATGAGTTTTATGAGAGAAGACTCAGAGATAAGCATCTGTTCTCCTGTAGGGCATTTTTCAATAAAGAGAAACACGCTGAGGTGCACAAGAAATTCTGTGCTAATCTGGCATTTCACGAACCACCTCCAGATATGAAATACGAAACAACAATAAAACCACAAAAGGTTTTTGGTTTTCAGGAGGTTCTGGCGTTGACTCTGGTGACGAAATCACTTGCTGTCTCCTGAGAATAGCAAAAATTAAAAGTGAAAACGTCTTTTTCATTATATTTTCTTACAAGTGATTATTAAAATCCTAATTTTGTTAATTTAATTAAGAACTGATACGCTTAAATTCTCCCTTTAGTTTCCAGACTTATACATTCCATAAGAGGTTACAGTCCTTGTATCACAGGAGGACCAGCTCAAGTGACTTGGGCCCCAAAGAATGAAAGACTTGGGAGGAAGTGGCAGCTATGGTCAAATACATACAGGACTTTCATGTGGTCATTTTACTCAGGAACAGAGCTGGAGACAAGGGAGGTCCCAGGGGTGTTATTTCTAATTCCTAAGACTCAGAGCTCTCCAGGGATGGAACGTACGCTCCGGCGATTAGGAAGGTCTGCAGAAAGGATTCAATAACGGGAATGAATAGATGGGCTGGATGATCTTGCAAGGTTCTTTCCAATCTTAAGAGTCTATTCGTCTTCTAAAGTGCTACTTCCTGTGTGATAACTTAGCTGTGTGAGAGCTATAACCAAAACGTCCTTGGCAATCAATCCCTGAGATCAGTTTCAGAGCCTCTGAACATTCCAGCTTTGAGCATAGGGATGGAGGAGCTCACTTTTGGCTAAGTGTTAGCTGAACCAACCAATATCAAACTCATTTTTTTTTCCCCAAGTAAAGGATAGTATAGTATACACACCAAATTTTGTTGTATGCTTCTAGGCATTCCGGTTTAACATTGTGAACTGAAACAAAAGAAAATTCAACGATAAACTTATGAACGAAGGGAAAACGAGTCAACTCTGAAGACAGCACACCTATTACTCACACTGTAGTTTGTACAGGCTGCTCGTTTCCTTTTTGGCCAGGAGGTTGGAGTGAGCATCTTTTCTTGGATCAACTTTCCGGACGAATAAAGACTTTAACCAGCTGTCTTCCCCAGGTCTGACACTGGAAGACGTCATTCCCCTGTGGAATGACAAACACATTCATTTCAGTCCACACTGAGGTGCAGGCTTCAGTGTCTTCAGAGGATGTCATGCGGTCCACCGTTTCCATAAAGTCATCAGTCCACAAACACGCATTGAGCGCCGGGTCCAGGCACTGTTCTGGAAAGAACCCAGCATGCTGCTGTTGTTGTTAGGTGCCGTCGAGTTGGTTCCAGCTCATAACAACCCTACGTACCTCAGAACCTGGCATAAATATCACAAAATGTCCGTTTTATTCCGCTGGCATATCACGCATGCTAAACGACAAGAGCAAAGTATAAAACAAGTAGTTTGCAGTACTCCTAACTGAGTTCTGTGTTTATCTTGGGAACTTAAACTATGTGTTTTTCCTTCCTCCAAAGCAATTTGGGTCATAGGAAAAAAAATAAACAGGGAAATTGAAATGAATTCTTTCTTTAAAAAATCATTTTACCCGTCACATAAATTAACCTTAGAATCAAGATTTTTAACTGTCACACAAAGACCTCAGAACACAAACTCCATTAACACATGAATAATTTGCTAATTTTTCTCCTATAACTGAACTCCTACTACCTACAAGCTGTCAGAAAGCAAGGATGAAATCATCCATGAATTTTTCAGTACCCGTTTAACTCCTTGCTAGTAGGAATATGAACTGGTGTAAGCTTCCTCCGGGGCAATGTGGCAGTATCTATCAACGCCAGTAGCTCTGTCGCATTCTTCTCAGTGATTGCATAGCATTCTATTGTTTGAATATTCTCTAACTTATCTGACCAGTCCCTGTTAATGCATATACACATTGCCTGCACCACGGAAAAAAAAACAGGAACCCAGGCTGTATTGAACGTTCTTGTGCGTTCAACTTTGTGTACTTGACTAAGGATAAAGATCTGTGGGACGTAACTACAAGCACAATTATTAGGCCTAAATGCATATGGAGTTTTAAAATTGATATATTTATCAAGAATGTTCATTATACCCTGGTTTCCAGTTTTTTCCTGATACAATCTGGATATTCATTAACAGGGACTAGTCAAACGAACCCACAGGAGAAAAGACCTGGTGATCTTCCCCTTTAAAGCTTACAGCTTAGGAAACCCTATGTGCCAGTTCTACTGTGTCCTGTAGGTCACTCTGAGTCAGAATTGACTCTAAGTCACACAATAACAACAACAATCAAATAAACTACGGAATATCCAAACAGTAGACTACTAGGCAATCACTGAAAAGAATGAGGTAGAACTGCACTCATTGAGAATGTTATGTAAAAAAGCCAGGCACAGACCGGAGACTGCCACACACACAGTAAACCATTAACAGTGCAGCCACTCCCCATTTCTGGACATGGTTAGGTTCCAAAGACCAGGTTGTTACATGAAAATGGAAGTTTTTTTTTCTGTTTTCAGACTATTCATTTGTCCTTTTTTTTTTTTTTTAATTTAGGAAACATGATCATAGAAATAACAACAGCTAAGTTTTACTGATGTGCTCATCACTGAGTCCAGTTATGGATTATTACTCTGAGGAAGAGGGGGCCTGGAGGAGACAAAGCTGGATGAAGCCGGGCTGTGTGACTGGAGGGTCCAGGGCTTAACCATCTCACCTTCCTCCTGTGCTGGGTTCACAGCTCCCCTCCCAAAGCCACCTCCAGGGCTCCACTCCTGCCCCTGCACGCCCTGTGTTTACAGTCTTGGAGCCTGCTTTGCCCTCGGAGCCTAGCAAGTCACCCAGGCTTGGGGCTTCCTTCTAGGGCTGCAGAGTGAGCCTGGCTGTGCACCCAGCCCCATGCAGGCAGAGGCTTAAGGCCCAGTTCAGCTCACTTTGGGATAATTAAACTCTCATGCATTTCTTCCAAACACCTTCTCCTATGCCTCTTTCTTTCTTCCCTTCCCACCCCGCATCAGTTTTGAGCTGTAGGGCCTCAGGCTGCATAGGAGCTCGGAATTGGCTAGGTGCTGCCTGCCCGGAAGCCAAGGCCATGGAGATGGTCACCCAGCTCGGGCAGCTGGACTGGCAGGCCTGGCAGCAGAGTGCGGGACAGAGTGGCCAGCTTCCTAGAGGCCGCCCGGAGACTCTCCTCAAGGCAGGGGAGGCTCTGCAGCCTTTGCAGCCATGTTGGACAGATTTTTTACTATCATCATAATGTCAGGTAACGAGATAGTCGATAAGTGAGGAGTAGGTGTAACTGCGTCTGGGGAATGTGACTGGGGACGGGGTGGAAGGAGAGATTTTTCCTTTTCATTGTACAGCAGAACCTGCAAAAAGCCGGAACCTGTGTAAGATGGAAACCTGCCAGAGAAGGAAAACTCAAATATTTTCCACTAAATGAATGATAGAAAAGTGGGAAGACTACGCCCTGTCAAAGGCGGAAAACTTACGAGACCAGAAAAACAAGGTGGGCCCATCGAGTTCTGACCCTCACAGGTTTCACTGTATATTCTTCTTGACTACACTTTTCCCCTGCACATATATGCAATTTTTATAATTAAAAACTCACTAAAATATTGAAACGTGCATGTTTGGAGACCTCTTTATAGGTAGGGTAACTCCCTACAACTGTTGAAGAAAAGACTTTAAAAATGAGAACCTAGTTGAGAATCATCCCTCTTCCTAACCCCACATAATCATGACCCAATGACAAACTGTCCCTTTGCTGTCAGATCTCTGGACAGTAAGATTTACTCTTGTTTTCGTCATACAGTTCTAGGAGTTTTGACAGACGCGTAGTCATACAACCACCACCACGATAAGATACCGAACAGTTCCTCTGCCTCCCGAAGTCCTCCCTTCGTAATCAACTCCTCCCTGTAACCCGAACCTCTAACAACCACGAACTGTGGTCCTTCCCTACAGCTTGACCTTTTCACAATGTCTCTCAAATGGAACCATACAGAACGTAGCCTTTGAGTCCGTGCCCCTGCTTTTTGCACAATCCTTTTTATAACTGGTGGCCGCCATCTTTGACCAGGGCTGTAACAGCATACTCCTTATAGTTTTAATTGATCTTCAACTGATTCACACATACCGTTTTTACCCTTTGCTAGATCGTGCCAGGAGCAGTAATGTACTGGGATTCCAAACGGCCGACATCCAACGTTCAGGATCTCACCCAGGGCTTTAAAACAAGGCCTAGCTGCTGACAGGCCAGGGTGAACCTTTCCTTGGGGATCTGTGCATAAATTCTATTGCTGATTTTCTACAGACTATTTCCAATCTGCTTAGCAGACTTGCTTAAGGACATGGACACCACAAGGCAAATGCAGAATGGAAAAAAAAAAAAATTCCAAGTATCAAGGAATATTATTTCTGAATTTAAACAAGGACCAGAAAAACTCTTATTGAGATGTAAAACCTCCACTGTTTCATAAGATGAGCACGCGGATTCCACACCACCCTGTCACAAATTCCCACGCATTCAATAATGGTGTCTAAAAAACTGATTTGTTGATACAGTGAACAAACTTACACAGCAGTCTTCTCCCCAAGAGATGCTCTTTTAGTTTAAAGACGAAGGAAACTTTTTTTTTTAAGAAGGCTTATTTTGTGTGTTTGAACACTTCCATAATAAAAAAGTTAAAAAAAAAAAATCAACAAAGCTACTTTTCACAGTAATGGCTGCCATAATTCAGAAGATACTATCTCAAATAGCTACAAACTGGGTAAAGAGATTTTTGAAGGATGTGAACTGCAATATACAAATATAAAATTAACAACAATAAAATGTTTTCTGCATGAGCCTGAAAGACAGAAAGGGCCACATAAACCAGTCTCCATCAGCCTGAGACCAGAAGAACTAGATGGTGCCCGGCTACCAGCAATGACTGCCCTGGCAGGGAACACAACAGAGAGTCCCTGATGGAGCAAGAGAAAAGTAGGGTGTAGAACTCAAATTCTAGTAAAAAGACCAGACTTAAAGATCTGACTGAGACCAGAGGGACCCCAGAAGACATGGTCCCAGGACTCTCTGTTAGCCCAAAACTAAAACCATTCCTGAAGCCAACTCTTCAGACAAAGGTTAGACTAGATTATAAGGCATAAAATGATACTTGTGAAGAGTGTGCTTCTTAGCTCAAGTAGGTACATGAGACTAAGTGGGCAGCGCCTGTTTGGAGGTGAGAGGGGAAGACGGAAAGGGAGAGGAGCTGGTTGAATGGACATGGGAAATACAGGGTGAAAAGGAGGAGTGTGCTGTCACATTACGGGGAGAACAACTAGGGTCATGTAACAGTGTGTGTTTATACTTCTGTATGAGAAACCACTTTGAACCGTAAGCTTTCACTTAAAGTTACAATAAAGATAGGAAAAAAAATGTTTTCTGTAAAAAATGGTCAGGAAACACAACAGCATTTTCTCAAATCCTTCAAAGATTAAAAGCAGCAAGCTTATATTAAACAAGCAAATACCAAGTTAATACCAGTACGTGAGATTTTTTCTTGTAAACGCACAGAACGAAAACATAACCCTAAATGGCATTTGTAAAATGAAGCTTGAGATTTTACCTTTTGCTTTTACTATATTTTAAAATTCCTCAGAATTAACAAAACGTTCATAGTTGTAGTTCCTTAGGGAGGCATTGAGGGTTAAGCAGAAGAGATCCAGCTTCCCCAGACAGCGCTCTGTACCGACCGTGACTTCACTTCTGGACGCTTTTAGAGCATGTTTAACCTCCGTAATCTCAGGGTTAGACGAGATAATACACTAAGGTATTTCGAACAGCACCTGACATATGGCAAGTGGTTGAGAAAATTAAGTTTTTAAAATTACATATTCAGTAAAATGCACTTAAAATTTTAAAGAGAAATACAAAAACTGTTAGTTCTTTAGCAAAAATCAGCATCATATGGTGTTTGCTTCTTTTTTCAACTCACTCTTTGATAACAATAAATAAACTCACTCTGAAGAAAGCAATTCTCCAAATGAATCATGGTCAAATTTACCTCAATTAAGAATAAAAGTATTTTGCCAGTTTGTTTTGTGTTTTAATTACACCATATTTTGGGATACTTGGTAAATAAAATCATGAAGCAAAATACCAAGCAGATAAAACTAGTGATACACAAAACAGAAAATTTTAAGGTTTGTTAAAGAGACTTTTTTTAGTTTTGTGGTCTATATAGAGCTAACAAAACACCTGCCATTTCAACAATCTTCATGTGAAGTTTAGTGACATCAGTCATGTTCATCACATTGTTCAACCAGAACCCTTATCTGTTCCAGCTGGTTCACCCCGGCCTGTCAGTGCCCTTACCCAAATGTTTCCATCACGTTAACGGGACTTTTTATCATTTCTGTTTTTTCTTTATTTTAGGTAAGTTCACGAATCAGAAATTGTGTGGTTTTTTTTTTTTTTGGTCAAATAAATTGTCAGGGCTTAGGAATAAAAATTATTAACAATTCAGAAAGGTATACAATGAAAGTTTCTAAAAACATTAGAGGTGGGGAGTTACATTTAAGATAACAGATACCCACCCAGGCAACCACGACTAACAGTTTCTAATGCATCCTTCCAAAAAATGCACACAGAAACACGTTACACATATGTTGTTGCTGGGTGCTATCATCCAGTCGACTTCAACTCATAGCGATCCCATGTGACAGCAGAACTGCCCTGTAGGCAGTCTGCTAGGCTGTAATCTTTAAAGGAGCAGACTGCCAGGTTCTTCTCCTGTGGAGCCATTGGGTGAGTTTCAACCATCTACCTTTCAGTTAGCAGCCAAGCGCTTAAACACTGTGTCACCAGGGTTCCTTGTGTGTGTGTATATATATATATATATATATATATATACACACACAGACACACATATACACATATATAAACCCCATTGCCATCTAGTCAGTTCTGACTCATTGTGGCCCTATAAGACAGAGTAGAACCCCACACGGTTTCCAAGGAACGGCTGGTGGATTCGAACCGTTGACCTTTTGTTAAGCAGCTGAGCTCTTTAACTGCTATATCACCAGGGCCCCATATATATAGAGAGAGACAGAGAGAGAGAGAGACAATTTCTACGGCACTTGATATGTTATAGAAGAGAGCCTAAAAAAGCATTGGTAGACTAAATCTGGAGGGGAAAAAAAATCCCAAAGTAATTTTTCTCCTCTTCCTGACAACAAAAGGGGACTAAAGTTAATACGCACACTGCGCCTCAGGGTCTGGCCTCGGCAGTTTGCCTGGGTCAACTCGTTTAATCCTCAATCTAGCGAGGCAGGCATCACCACGTGGTAAAGACTGGCTCAGATAGGTTAAACAAGCCAAGCTAGGAAGTAGTAAGGTACCAGCACGAACCTAGAGCTACTGCAAAGTTCAACATGTGTTCAGTGATAAGGGGTGCCTCCCAAACACACAAATCAACCCAACGGAGCATTCGTTCCAGATTTTAATAATGCCACAGGTATTCACCTCAGAGCAGGTAAAATGAGACAAGGGGCATGGAAACGCTCTGCAAACTGAAGATGCGGAGCAGGAGAGGAGACTAAGAACTGGTCAACATCCGAGGTCACACACAAGCACCTGAGTGGTAACCAGAGATGACCTAGGGCCATCTGCTTGGGAACCTGAGGAATAATCAACTTGACAAATGAAAAGCTATCTGGCCCAGCACTGCCCACCTCGACTGTCGCTCTTTGAAATCTTTTGAGTATCAGGTGACCAAAGCTGTCTATGTGCACCGTCCATCTATCTGACAAGCTGAGTCCTGCAAGGAGGCAGAAGCAGCCATGCCGACAGCTGCCAGAACAATAAGGGCCAGGTTGGGCCTGGGTTTTACTAATGTGACGGACTCCGTGATCAGGAGTCTCTATGACACCACGTGCATGTTAGATGGCACTTTACAGAGGGCAGGGTAGGAGCACCATCTTCAACAAAACAGTAGACTTGAAACACAATAAATAACCACTATGTGCCAGGCTTTGTGGACGTAAAGATAAACCAGACACCGAGCCTGTTAAGTCCCACGCGAAAGACCTATCAATAAACAGACAGCCAGGGCGGTCAAGGGCCTGTGGACTCGTACGCATACATCAGCTCACCTAAGAGGACTGAAAGAGACTTGAGTGGGGACATTCCGGCTCTGACAGTCCAAGCAAGGCAGTCGAGAAGGCAGGGGGTAATTCCAGTTCAAAGGGAACAACAGGTAGAGGGGCTATGGAGTCATGGAACTGTACAGTGATTTCTGGAACAGCAGAGAGTTCAGGAAGGCAGGAGGACAGCGTGCGGGAGGATGGTGAGAGGGAACACTGGGGCACAGGGTGGTCGGGCTCCGATGCACCAGGCCTATCAGCTGGACTTTCTCCTGCACGTGGTGCAATGCTAGCACGTTTTCAGCAAAGACTGATGGGCTGCAGCCAAGAAGGTAGGCTGTGTGGTTCCCAGGCTCCCTGCTGGCTGCCATGCCCCGGAGCGCTGGGCACACGAACCACCCCGACAGAGCACCTAGTATATACTCGCTGGGTGGAATGAAGGGTGGTCTTGGTTTAAGATGATGGCAGCGGGGATGGAGAGGAAGTAAGGCCTTCGAGAGACACCTCCGAGGTGAGACGGGCAGGACACAGGTCCTGGTTGGGTGTGGAAGATGGTGCTGCAGTTTCTTTTGAGTGGACCGTGGAGGGGAAATACACTTAATGCTGAGACCACAGATGAGGCGGCAGCAGTGTAGCGGAGCTCCCTCAGTTGACCATCAATTGCTGATGGACTGGGCACTGCATATGCCAAGCAGTGGGCCGGGGTGAGGATGCAAAGATGAACAGACCTGGCCCTGACTCCTGGGACTCGGAACAAACAGACATGAGTGTGCCCAACCTGAGATGAGCTCTTTGATGGAGACACAAGGTGGTGGTCATGAAGAGGGTAGAGCCAGAGGAAACAGAGTCCAAGAAGGCTTGGGGGAGACATGGACCAAGTCTTGAACAAGTACTTCCTTAGCTGAAGACTTGAAAGAGGTAGAGCAGTTGGTCAGGTGGGTGCGCATGGGAGGAAGGGCATTCTAAGAAGCAGAATTAGGACGGAACAAAACCCAGAGTAGGCAAAGATGGTGGAGTGAGGAGGCGCCAGTGAGGGAGGCTGCAAGGGCCAGTCCAAGGAAGGGGCCTGCATGAGAGTGGTAGCTACCTGACTACCCTCCCCACTGCCCATCCCCGTGAAGCCCTGAGCAAGTCGGTCTCCCACACTGCTCCACAGAGGGCTGCGCCCCAATTTTTCATTTTGAAAACTTCAAACACAGAGACATTGAAAGAATAGCATAATGAAGATCTCAATGCCTTCCACCTAGATTCAAAAATTAATACCTTTTTACATTTTTCTTTACGTATGTATTTTTTTTGGGGGGGAACTATTTGAAAGTACAGTCCACATCATACTTCACCCCTAAATACTTCCTCATCAGCAAGCGTCTCCTAGGAACGAAGACAAAACCACAACACCATTGTCATACCTAAGAAAAAGAGTAACTCCATTGTATCTAATACTCCATATTAAAATGTCCTCAACTGTTCCCAAAATGTCTCTTAAAACTTTTCTGGGGGAGTGGGAAGGACCCTGGGTGGCACAAAACTTTTGCACTTGACTAGTAACCGAGGGAAACCCTGGTGGCATAGTGGTTAAGAGCTACGACTGCTAACCAAAAGGTCAGCAGTCTGAATCCACCAGGCACTCCCTGGAAACCCTATTATGGGGCAGTTCTCTTCTGTCCTGTAGGGTTGCTATGAAGCTATGAATCAGAATTGACTCGAAGGCAACAGGTTTGCTTTTTTTTCTTTTTTTTGGTAACTGAAAGGTTGATGGTTCAAACCCAACCAACAGTACTATGGAAGAAAGGCCTGGTGATCTGCTTCTGTAAAGATTACAGCCAAGAAAACCCAATGAAGCAGTTCTGCTCTGTTACACATAAGAGCCTCACAAGTTGGAACTGACTCAATGGCAACGGGTTTTTGGTTTTGGGGAGAAGGAGGGAAGAAGAATCAGGGTTCAGTCAAGGTTCATGTCATAGAGATCTTTCTAAGAGGAAAAGGTCCTGCTCAGAATCCCTTAGTCTCATGGGAGACTAACAGGTCCCACACTCTTGGTAGGCATCCAGACAAGGGCTGTTGAAGGCTGAGTTAGGGCAGTGGGGAGGGACAGATGCCGGAACGTAGACACGCAGAGGTGGAGCTGATAGGTCTGGGCCCTGAAGAGACAGGAGGAGGAGGAGGAGGGGATGGGCTGGGGGAAGACCTTCGGGTTTGGTCCTAAATGGAAGATGTTCCGTATCTGCAGAGAGAGAGAAGCCAGGAGGAGCAGGCCTCCCAGGAGGATGAGTTAAATTCTGGGTGCATAAGCATTCTGAGCACCTGTGGGACACCAGTGTGAAGTCCAGGAAGCAGCGGGGGGCCCTGGAGCAGCGCTGAGCAGAGCCAAGTGCACAGACAGGGCTGAGTCTCTAGGAGCACATTTCCTCCTTCCTCTTTAGAGTGCTCCAGCAAGGATACCCACAACACTCAGTTGGCAAACCCAGCTTTTTCCTGTCATCTTACTCTGGCACAGCTCACACTCCCTCCTGGAAATGCCTCCCCGGGCACTGTCACCTAGCAGTGACCTCACTGCCAGCTCCTATACCCGGCCTGTAAATGGTGGCATGGCACAGGCCTTGTTTCTTGGCCTTTGCTCTATCCAAGCCCTCTCTTCTGGCAAGTTCATTCATTTCTATGGTTTCAAAATCATTTTACTACAAAAAATTTCAACCAAAAGCAGAGAGTAGTATATAGATCAACACTTGTCGACACTTTGCATTCCTATATGTTAGTGCAGTGATTAAGAGCCATGGCACGCTACAGCTGCTAACCAAAAGGCTGGCAGTTCAAATCCACCAGCCGCTCCTTAGGAACCCTATGTGGCAGTTCTACGCTGTCCTATAGGGTTGCTATGAGTCAGAACTGATTCAACAGCAGGGGGTTTTGTTTTGTTTATATGCTGACAATTAGGTTCCTGGGTGGGGTAAACAGTTTACACTCAACCACTAACCTAAAGGTTGGAAATTCAAAGCCGCCCAGAAGCACCATGGAAGAAAGACCTGGTGATCTGTTTCTGGAAAGCCAAGGAAATGCTATGGGTCAGTTCTGCTCTGTAATACATTGGGTTGCCATGACTTGGAATCGACTCGATGGTGCAGGTTTATTTTTCTGGATACACTGTCATGTCATTCATAATTGCTGTAGAGTCGAGCCCACGTGTTGCAGAGTAGAGCTGCGTTCCATAGGGTTTTCAAGGGCTGTGTGTAAGGGGCCCTGGTGGCACCGTGGTTAATGCACCTGACTGCTTGACGGAAAGGTTAGCTGCTTGAAACCACCGGTGGTGCCGTGGGAGAAAGACATGGCAGCCTGCTTCCATGGAGATTTATAGACTTGGAAACCCTATGGGGTCACTATGAGTCGGAATCAACTTGACGGCAGTGGGTCTGGCTTTTGGTTGGTTTGACCTTTAGGAAGCAGATCACCAGGCCTGTCTTTGAAGGTGCCTCTGGGTGGGTTCCAACTGCCAACCTTTCAGATATACTGGCAGCTCTTGAATCTTTCCTGCAACCTAGACATCTCCTTTGAGCGCCAGGTCATATACCCACCCACCTCCTTGGCGTTCCCACTTGAATAGCTCACCGCCTTCTCAAACTCTGACAGGTCCCCTTTGTCTACTGCCAACCCCCAGGCCTGTTCCACCTTCCTTGTTGCACCAGCAAGCTCCCTGCTGGCATGGTCCTTGTGTGCCTCACTCCTTGATGTTTCCCAACAGTCTCCACAGTACCCAGCCCGTGGTGGCACTCCAGTATCTGTGAACAAACAACTCTCGCTACACAGCATCCGTGTCCCCCCAGTTGGTCCCTGTCTTTGATTCTGTGCCCTCTCCAAATCAGAGCTGTCTTTTAAAAACGTAGGTCAGACAGGTCATGTCACGCTGGAGTCTAAACACTTAAACGTATTCATGGATCTTGGAATAAAATTCAAGCTCCCTAACATGGCCTCTGGGCCCGGCTACTCTTCCTTGCCTCTGTCCTCTGGCCAGGCTTCCCTTCGCACCTGGGCTCCAATCTCCTGGACTTTTCTGGGGTTTTCCATACACCGGACACCTTCCCACTCAGGTCTCCCATACATGCTGACCCTTCAAATCTCAGCTTAATGCCAGCTTCTAGAAGAGGCCTTCCATGACCTCATGTGGAAATGAGGCTGTCGACCTCTCTCAGTACCTACCTCAATTTATAAGTCTATATGGGTTTTTGTTCAGTTTTTTAAAAATAGTATTTTATTAAGATTTTGGTGAAACTTTACTTGGCAAGTTAGGTTCTCATTTGACAGTTTCCACACAAGTTGTTCTGTAACGCTGGTTACGTTTACCACAATGTGTCAACATTCTCTTTGTGTTCAGTTTGTTCCCTTTCCAGTACTCTAGTTTCCCTGCCCCTTTATCTTCTCATCCTCGCTCTTGAGTAACTGTTGGCCCTTTGGTCAAATAGTGATGGTTTTTAATTAGAGCACCGATCTTACAGGTAATATCCTTTATTCTGTGTGCCATTTTACTATTTCGTGCTCAGCTGTAGGTTTAAAGAGCATCTCGGGGCAATAGCTTCAGAGGGTCTTCTGTTTTTACTGTTCCAGTTTGTGTGTGTATGTGTTTTTAATAAGAATTTGAGTTCTGCTCCATACTTTTCTCCCATTCTCTCCGGGACCAACGACTTTGACCCCGGTCAGAACGGTCACTGGTGGTGGCCAGGCACCATCTAGTTCTTCCGGTCTCAGGTTAGATGAGGTTGTGGCTCATGTTGACTTGTTTCTTCTCTATGCTTTTGGTTACCTGCTTACTGTTTTACTCCTGGCCAACAGAGACCCTAAGCTGTGTCTTAGATAGCTGCTTGCAAGCTTTTAAGACCCCAGACAGTACCCACTTCGTTAGGACGCAGGTCACGGTTTTTGTGAACTATGTTATACCAATTGACTGAGTTGTCCCATGAGACTATGGTTCTATGCCTTCAAATCCAGAACACCAGTCTTGGAAGGTATGCGGTCATGTCTGAGGAGTAACCATATTAGTGTCTTCGGTAAACGTGTCTGCACCCACATATTTGTATTTACACTTACCTACAGATAGTGGTCACTACGAGTCAGAATCCACTCGACGGCAACGGGTATAGATACCTCTATCTGCTCTCATTTATGTACACACCTGTACCTACCCGTATACGAATTTCCCTATATCCATTCATGCGTGCTCAAACGCTTTTTTTCCCCAGGGTTGTACTGTGCTCACTACATCCGCATTCAGTGCCACTATTCCTGTTACCAAAAATAACTAGTCTCTACAGTATAAAGTGTACTTTCCCCACTCCCCTCTTCTCCCTGGTAACCACTAACGAACACTGGTCTCTCTGTATTTATCTACTCTTATCTTATAAAAGAGGAGTCATACAATATTTGTCCTTATATGCTTGACTTATTTCACTTAGCATTATTCCCTCCAGGTCCATTCGTGTGATAGTATATTTCTCTGACTCATCGTTGCTCTTTATGACTGCGTAGTATTCCACTGATGTCTGTGATCACAATTTGCTTATCCATTCACCCATTGACGGGCACTTCGGTTGTTTCCATTTATTTGCTATTGTGAATAAAGCAATGATGAACATAGGTGCACATGTCTGTTCATGTTCTATATGGGTTTTTACCTACTTTATGGGGACCCCGCCTCCCTGGGGGCTGTGACCTTGGCTATTTTGTTTATCTTAGCTCCAGAAAACCAAACCGTTGCCATCAAATTGATTCTGTCTCATAGCAACCCCATATGTTGCAGAGTAAATCTGCACTCTTAGGGTTTTCACTGGCGGTGAGCTTTCGGAAGCAGATCACCAGGGCCTTATTTTTGAGGTGCCTCTGGGTGGGTTTGAACTGCCGACCTTTCAGTTAGTAGCCGATCACTTAACCATTTGCACCACCCAGGGACATCCCTGGCTCCACAGGGCTCCAATTACATTGTATGCACTCAATATTTGATAGAAGGAGCAAGTTAACTGGGTTTAGGTCGAGGCCTACTGAACACTTAAATTAAGGCAGACTAGAGGCCATGCCCATTTTTCACATTCAAAAACCAAAGCCCATACTAACTTACTGGCAATTTACTTCCAACAAATCAGCCACTGAAAACTCTACGGAGCACAGTTCTACTCTGACACACACAGGGTCACTATGAATCGGAAACAACTCAATGACAACTAGTTCTTTGGTTTAGGAGACAAGAGGAGTCCCTGGGCGGTACAGTTAATGCGCTCAGAAATCTGGAGTTTCACATCCACCCAGAGGTGCGTTGGAGGAAAGGCCTGGCGATCTACTGCTGAAAAATCAGCCACTGAAAATCCTATGGAGCACAGGTCTACTCTGACACACACGGGTCCCCATGACTCAGGACTGACTTGACAGCAACGGGTTATACTTTCTAGAAGCTCATTATTTACTGTAAAGGAAAGGTAATATTTAAACCACCCAAGGTGACCAAAAACTCAAAGTCGTTGCTTTCGAGTTGATTCTTGACTCATAGCTAGTGACCCTAAAGAATAAAACTGCCCTATAGGGTTTCTGTTTTTTTTTTTTTTTTTATAGGATTTCTGAACGTCGACTCCACACACGTCAGAAACAGTTTAAACATGACCCACGGTTAAATATCTGGCGCTGTTATCTGTCAACACTTTTTCATCCACAGCCTGCTTTAAAAATCCAGTCTGAGGCTCTCTGCAGGCTGGCTTCCTGTGCCCACCACCCTTCACCGGGGACGAGGTCTTTATTTTGTCCCCACGACCACCTGAGCCGTAAACATCCGGAGCCCCGCCGCTTCGCAGCCGCAGACACCGGGCGCCCTCGGGACACCTGGCGGCCCGAGCGCAAGGCCTGGCTCCGCCGCGCTCGGGCCGCCGGGTCAAGGTCCACGGCCCGGGCTGCGCGGCTAGCGGACGTGGCCTCCCGCCGAGCTGCGGCCTTCCCAGTGGGGCGGGGCGCGCCGCCCGTCCCCGCCGTGACCTTGAGCCCGCCGGCGGGAGGGCGCCCCGACTCAGCCGCGCAGCCCGGCCGGCCTTGCCCCCGGGGCGCCAGGACGCCGCCTTCGCCCGCGCCTGCCGCGGCCCCTCCCCGCCGCCCCGGGAAAGGGGCGCTGCTCACCGGAGCGCGGACAGGAGGCCGCAGGGGCCGGCCCGCTGCAGCAGACTCCCGGCCGAGGACGCTCCGCGGGCCCGCAGGACTCGCGCCGCCATCTTGCTCGGGCGCTGGGTTACCGCCGCCGTGACGCCGCCGGAGCCGCTGGCGTGACCCCTCCCCCGGCCGGCCGCACGCTGCAGTGCGGGGCGGGCGCTGCAGTGCGGGGCGCCGCCGCCAGGGGGAGCAGCGCGGCCGACGGGGCGTGGCCAGGGCCGGGGGCGTGGCCGGGGCAGGGACCGAGGGGAGGCACTGGGTGTCGGCCGAAGAGACTTGGAAGCGGGAGACAGTCGGCAAAGCTGGGCGCTCAGAGCACGGTGTGCAAAGGAACACGGACCTGCTTGAATGTGCGTGCAAGGATTCACAAGGAGAGTCGCGCTGTTGCCCAGGGGAGCCCAGAGTCTAGGGGGCACATGTGGGAGGGGACTTCTCCCCAGTACCTTCTGAATTCTGTTAAGACCATTTGCCTTGAGAGCCTGACTTATGGCGACCCCATGAGTAGAACGGTGCTCCATAGGGTTTTCAATGGCAGATTTTTTGGAAGTAGACTGGTAGGCCTTTCTTCCCAGGTGCTTCTGAAGGGGCTGGAACCTCTAACCTTTCAGGAAGCAGCCAAGGGCATTAACCGTTTGCATCCGGGGACTCCTTAAATTTTGCACCATGTGAATATATTAAAAGAAAATACCAAATCATTGCCAGATTCCAACTGATAGTGACCGTATGGGGGATACTATAGAGTAGAACTGCCTCGGGATTTCCAAGGCTGTGATCTTTCCCCCTCCCTCACAGAGCAGTGGGTGGCTTCGAGCCGCTGACCCACAGCCTTACAGTTAGCAGCCAAGCACTTAACCATTGCGCCACCAGGACTCCTTGTGAGTATATTACCTTTTCTAACAACAAAAAAAAAGAGAACACTTTAATAAAAGCATTTTGGGTGGAAACACTCAAATTCTCTCGCAGTCTCTTGATTATTCACTCCTGTTCATTTAGGCACTGAAGGGTGCTGGTCATGTGGAGTCCCCGTTTGTACCCTCAAGCAGCCCCCCTATGGTGGGGACATGATGTGAACTGGTGATCGGATGGAAGTGTCAGTATTCAAATGCAGTGGTTCACAAGACTCGAAGGAAAAGGCTGTGTAACTGAGGATAGCTGGGAAGGGGAGGGTAGACCAGGAAAAAGTCCCCAGAGGAGCTGGCCCCACAGCTCAGTCCTCTTGGAAAGAGTTGACCAATGGTAGAAAGGAGGACATTCCTGACAGAGGGAACAACTTAAACAAAGGAGAGGGCCAGCCCAGATGAGTGTTCAGGGAAAATATTTCCTGAGTAAAGATAAAGAGCCACAGATGAACCGTGAAAAACTGCAACCAAGACAAGATGGGCAGGAAGGAAGCCAGACACTGAGAGGAGGGGACAAGGCAGAGGACCAGGGCTGCAGCCTGCAGGGGAGCATTTCAAGAAGGCAGTGGTCTGCCAGTTCCAAGCTCCAGAGGCTGAGAGGAAAATGCCCTCAGTGTTGCTGGAAACTCCAGGTCCTGTTCGGCGCACCTGTCACAGCCAATAAACGAGGCCAAGGTGGGAGATCAGAAAGGCAGCTCTATTTCCTTGAGCAAGGAAGAGTCAGGGTTGGTGCCTCCAAGGCTGTTGGCAAGAATAAGGTTTAGGAAGGTCACTTTTATAGAGCTTACAAGCGGGGAGATCACGTGAATTACATCGACATTCTGAACCACGCTAGGCAGCTGCAGTAAGGGTCACAAGCAGCTTCACGGGATGTGTTTAGAAAACGGCAGTTGAACTCCTCCTAGGGGTTACTATGTGTGAGGCACTTAATGAGCCAAGGTTAACTTTAGGCCTCTTGAACTAGTTTAAACCGGGTCTCGCTGGCTTACTCGTCCAGCCTGAAAGAGGAAACAAGCTCTGGGGTGTAATCTCTCGCTCATGGCCACACTTAAGAGGCACTGAACCAAAAAAACCCAAACCCAGTGCTGCAGTCGATTCCGACTCAGAGCGACCCTATAGGACAGAGTAGAACCGCCCCATAGAGTTTCCAAGGAGCGCCTGGCGGATTTGAACTGCCGACCCTTTGGTAAGCAGCCGTAGCACTTAACCACTAGGCCACCAGGGTTTCCTAAGAGGCACCAGGCAGTATCAAAGGCTGCTGCCTTGTCAGGATTGGGCAACTTGGGAGGCCTCCGCTACCTAGGCACCAGAGCTGGGGGGGGGCGGGGACGGACAAGATTTGTGGACTGGGAGGCTCCAAAACTGGGAATCTTGGGAGTGAAAGGAGCACTGGGCAGGAGAGATGCAGCTGTCTGGCTAGGGCAGCATCTGAACACATCGGTGTGGTAAGGAACCCCTGGGTGGTATCAGCAGCTCTCTTAGATGCTTCGCTCTTGCTCATCCCCCCTGGTGTCAAGCCCTGAGAGAGCTCTGGAACATTATCTACCCATCCTCTCTCCATATTCCCTGCCCAGTGTAGCTCAGGTCTGAGGGCCACAGCCTTCCAACAGGTCTCATCTCCCCATCTCTAATCCTTCCCCTTCCAGTCCACTGATGCTATCACTGTTATTGAAATGCAGTATCATTTTCTCTTTAAATAATCTACAATGACATAAAATGTAACTCCTATTTCATTTTTTTTTTTTTTTTATTTCTCTACCAGAGCTCCACCCCCAGCAATCCTTCCTACTTTCAGTCCCCTTTCACACTTTGGGGACTTTACACTCCCTTTCCTCTGGCTGGAGTGCCCTTTCCACACACCCCCCACCCACCCTGCCAGCCTGGAGACTCTTCCTCTCAGACTGAGTTTGAGCACTCTCTCACCTCTCCTGGGAAGGACCCATGTGCTCCTGCTGGCCATGACGGCAGGCTGCATATGTCCTCCATGAGACTGTGAGTCCTGAGAGGGCGGCCTGCCTGCAGTCATCGTTGAACAATACTCATGTTGGCTGAAGCTCAGATAGGATCCAAATCTCTTTTTAGAAACCACAAACTGAATTATATAGCTCAATTTTTCTTTGGTTTAAGTCTAAGCTATCACAGTTCATTAACCAACAGCAACAAACTCAAACTCTCCAACTCAGATGCGTGTGTGAAAACTTTGGCAATGTCTTAGATTTTAAGAACTCAGCCTATTTAAACTGGAGTCCTTGGGTGATGCAAACGGTTAATTCGCTTAGCTGCTAACTGAAAGGATGGCCGTTTGAGTCCACACAGGCACCCTGGAAGAAAGACCTGGCAATCTATTTCCAAAAAATCTGCCATTGAAACCCCGTGGAGCACAGTTCTACTCTGAAACACATGGGGTTGCCATGAGTCCGAACTGACAGCCACTGTTACTGGTTTTAATTAAACTAGCCTAGAACCTAGGATGTAAGAAAAGTGACACAAAATTTTATAAAAATTTTCTACATGTTGACATTTTTTATTAATACAGCTTAATCTGATAAAATCTGACCACAAGCATGCTATTTTCCTCAGAATTGGTGAAATCAGAAAAAAAAAAATTAATTTTAAATATATACCACCAAAAGCAAATACTTAATGTGGTCTTACTGGTTTACATCAAAAGTTTTTCTTTTCCTAAAATAAAGGCTCTAAGACAAGTCCAGGTTTCTTTAGAATGAAAAAACAATACCCCTTCGAAAACAATGAGCTTACAGAATGACACGGTGGATTGCTAGGTTTAACATGAAAGTATGGTCACTGAGAAGAAAATAAAGCCTTTAGGAAAATAAACCTTTATGAAAAATTATAACAAGCTTTTACTTCAGTTGCTTTTATGAATTTCATAAATACCAGTAGGGAAATTGGACAAAGTTTGTGACAAAACTTTGAAAAGTTTCTTTTTCCACAAAGCAAACTTGTAACTCCCTCCCTGTGGCGCCTTCTTCTCCTCTGCCTTTACTGTGCTGAGGGGATGGTGAGTTCTTTCAGACCTTCGGTCAGGTGAGTGGGCTCCGAACCGACTGGACTCTCCAGGTAGGTCGTTCCTGCACAGGGTTTTCCCGTCACTGGATCTATGACTCTCCCAACCTTGAAAACGATCTCGGCCAGCTCATGTTTCACATGCTTGGAGCGTGGGGCAGGCAAGGCTTTGAGAAGCACGATATCCCCCACTGTGCACTGCTGAAGTGCGTCATGAGCAAAGTAGGTCTTTCGCTTATTAAAATACTAGTGAGAGAAGAAGAGAAAAAAATCAGCAGCTCCCAGCTGTGACCTGGCAATGCAGGACAGAACGTGAAGGCGCGATGCAGACAATGCAAGATGGGACTTGGGGAGAGAAAATACGACACTTAGCTGCTGCTTCATCTTTGGTAAAGAGCATCGACTTTTCCTGAGCTCTCAGCCCACCCCCAGCAAGAGCCTTGTTCTATCAATAATCATCTCTGCCTAAAATGTTTAAACCTACCCTTCCCACTGGAGCCTTCTCTCCTGCCTATAAACATGATCCTCTCGCACCATGAGATGTACAATTTGAGACAAGTCACTGAACCAATCTGAGCTCAGTTTTTTTCAATCATGAGATGAGGCTCTTACCCCTGAACCTCTAGAGTTATCAAGAGAATTCAATATTCTAATGTACGTAAAGTACTTAGCCATGTGCTTGGCTCAAAGTACTGAAAAGAAGTCGTAATTGCTAACTAGCATCACCTATTCCTCACAACAACCCTGCAGTGGAGATACCAGTATTTCCCTTTTATAGATGAGGAAAACAGGGAGGTTAAGTAACATCCAGAGTCAGTATCCAAACTCAGATGTCCTGACTCCAGGGGCAATGATCATGGCTTCACTCCTCCGCGTGCTCCTGTATTTTTTCAATCCTCGATAACAAACAGCATTTCTACCTACTCCTGTGGCCAACCTGGAACGCAGAGCCATCCTTGGCACTTCCTTCTCCCTCCTTTGTACATGTAACAAACGAATGACCTGTGTCCCCTGTTCCTGAAATCTGCTTTTGTCACTCTACCTCCATTGTCCTGACATTAGTTCAGGCCCTCATCATTCCTATCCTAGACCTTTTACAGTAGCCTCCTTACTGATCTCCTCACCTCCAGGCCCCAGCCCCATGTCTCCACGTCTGTCTTTCCTTGGCTTGTAAGATGAAATTCAAACTTGTAAACACAACGCACAAGACACTTCAAAGTCCAGCTCCAATTGTCCCTACCATTTATACAACAAGCGTGCCTACTAAGTGCTAAGCTCTGCACCCAACCGTGCTGAGCCACTTTCTGTTATGCTAAAACACCATGCCCTTTGACTGCTAAACAAACTTCAACAAACTACTCATCATGAGCCGAACGATTTCCCCTCATCTGGTCCTATGGATGAAATGCTATTTGAGATTCAGCTCCGAAGTCTCTTAATGGAGAATGCTATTGTCCAGCTCTCTGGGAGGAAAGAATGAAGGGTCTTACTGACTCCTCTCACAGTACTTTGCAAATACAGTAAAAGATGGGAAAGCTGAAACCTGTGTAAGGTAAGAAACCTATCAGAGAAGGAAAATACAAATGACTTCCACTCAAACAAGTGATGGAAAAGTGGTAGACTGCACCCTGTCAAAATCGGAAAACTTGCAAGATCTGGGAAAACTAGGCAGTCCCGTTGAGTTCCGGCTCTCACAGGTTTCACTATACAACAACTACATCAGTCATCAGATTGATTTGAAATCACCTGTCTCCCAGGAATGCAGTAGAGATCATGGCTAATTCATCTAATTATACCCACAAACCAGGATAATGCCCGGGCACACAGCAGATGCTAAAAACTTCCTTACCACTAAGGAAGGATTTTTCTGCTGAGGTGCCTGGAACATGCTGGTGTTTTGTCAATGCCATCTGAACACAGGGATGCTCCTTACCTTTAATAAGTAGGGATCCAGAACAAGCCTGGTCGCTCTCACTTTGGCAGTCTTTTGCATTGCTGTCCCAATCACCCTCCCCACGACCCATTTGGCATGCACGCATGAACGAACCACTGACATTATGTGGCTTTGATCACCTGAAAAACAAATTTCAAAGTTTAAGAATATGTTGGTTTTGACGTGCCAAATGGATTTTGTCACTAGAACTGTCCAAGTTCACAAAAAGCTTTTGCTAGTCTTCTGTAATCGCCACTTAGAGATGTTCGCACATCTTACTATTTTAACTACCTACACAAACTCCCATCCTCATACTGTTTACAAAGCAGTACCTTTAACCGATCTAAGGCTCTGTTTCCCTCTTTGCAAAATGGGGGTAACAATGGGGCCTACTCACGGGAGCGCCTTGAGAATTTAACTAGTAAGGTCCAGTAACTAATAAACGAGGGCCTTTCTCGGTGTTCCTTATCTCTTTCCCTCCCGCTGGGCTGACTCTATCCACAGGCTCACAGCCCGGCTACCTCTGGCGCGCAAGCCCTTGGCAGGGCGGCCCGGGGTCCTCCTTATTGAGGAGAACTCTGCTGGGAGCTGCTTTCGGGATCAGTTTATGCTCAATCGGTCCCGCCCCGCTGGGGGAAGGACAACCTCGAGGTCCCATGGGACTTGACCTGCTCGCAGGGCTTTGACGAGGCGGCGCCTCGGCTTCTCTCGGACCCTGCGCTTCCCTGAACCCACTTCCAATATCAGCTACCTGGGAACCCCACTGACGTCCCAGTTCTATTCGGTACAGCCGCACGGCCCGAGAAGAGAAAGTCGCAGCATGATGGCGTCACGCCGCACGCACGCCGCCCCTCCCCCGGCCCTCCCTCTCATTGGGCGCGGGTCCCTCAGTCCGGGGCAGGGTTAAAGGCAGGGCTCCGCCCCCTTAAAGAAGCCGCGGACCTTGGCGTGCCAGGGTCCTTTTGACCTTTTCCGGTGCATACCGTGACTGCAGCGCTTTCCTATTCTTAACTTTTTTGAGATTCATCCTTATCGTTGCTGTATCTCTAGTTATTCAGGGCTGGTTTAACCAGTAAGCAACGTATGCGCCAGTGGTGACACCCATGTGAAATTGTGCACTACAGATTAGCAAATAAACACAATTAAACCCGTGTGTATCTTGTTTATGGGGTGCTCCCTCCGTGAGTTCATTCCTTTTTCTTGCCGACTCCTTAGAAAGGTACATGGTAGATCAACCTAAACCCTGGAAATGTATGAAAAATGCAACTCTGAAAAAGTGTTCGTACAGGGATAAAAAAGTTAAATCCATGCAGTTAATCCGTGGAGTCAAAATCTTTGTAACTGGCTTAGGTGCAACCAACCATTGCGATATTCTGGGTCTGTCTTTTCTGTTTCTTAAAGGGCTTAAAGCATTTAATAGAGTCTGATATTATAGGTTTGTGATTTTAATTAAATGTTTAGATGTGATTAAATACGAAGTCAGTGTTTAAAAGATAGGGGAAGTCTAATTTTTGAAATCCCTGTTTTTATTTATTAGTTGTACACCTGTAAATACAGGAATGTTGACTGTTTAAAGAATGTCAGTTCGTGCTTTAAATTAATAAACACTAACTAAAATATAAATAGTAATTAGTATCTCTCTCCACGCTGGAAGTTCTTTGGACATAAGGACAACAACAAAACCATTTCCATCGAGTTGATTTCCATTTGTAGTGACCCTATAAAACAAAGTAGAACTGCCCCAGGGGTTTCCAAGAGTGTAATCTTTGCAGAAGCTGCCTGCCACGTCTTTCTACTGCCGTTCGCACCTGGGTGGGTTTGAACAGCCACCCTCTCAGTTAGCAGCTGAGCGCTTAACCACTGCACCACCAGAGCTCCTTGGACATAACAGAACCTATCAAAACAATGATCGTCGATACTCAGATTCTGGGAAATAGAGTCACACAAGTTTTGGTGTTGAACAGCAATTTTTCATTTTATTAATGTTCATATACTTATCAGATGTTTTCTGAGTACTGTAAGACTGTCCAGGCATTGCTTGTATTCACTGGATTAGGAGTAAGACAACCCATGTCCTAGTGACATTTCAGTCTGAGAAACCCGGAATAATAAAGCCACTTATTATTATGTCTAAGTTTATGTCTCTCTTTCCATAAAAGGACAATAATACCTGGTTGATGGATCAAATGAACTAATACATGAGAAAGGATAATGTTTTGTCTTTCCAGACAGAAATGAACCACAACAAAGATTTAGAACAAGTATCACTCCTCCGGCCTCCCTACTCCAAAAGCACCAGTATTTTGATGTAATTCACAAGCTTAGGCAGCGTTTCCTTCTGTTGTACACAGGGTCACTATGAGTGGGAACAGACTTGATGGCACCCGTCTTAGTTACCTAGTGCTGCTATAACAGAAATACCACAAATGGATGGCTTTAACAAAGATAGTTTTTTTCTCTCATAGTCTAGTAGGCTAGAAGTCTGAATTCGGGGCACCAGCTCTAAGGGAAGGCATTCTCTGTCGGTTCTGGAGGAAGGTCCTTCCCCTCAATCTTCCCTTGGTCTAGAAGCTTCTCTGAGCAGGGAACCTGGATCCAAAGGACGCAGTCTGCTTCCAGAGCTGCTTTCTTGGTCGTATGAGGTCCCCATGTCTCTCTGCTCAGTTCTTTTAGATCTCAAAAGAGATTGGCTTAAGACACAACCTTATCTTGTAGTTTGAGTCCTGCCTCATTAACAGAACTGCCACTAATCCCACCTTATTAACATTACAGAGGTAGGATTTACAACACATAGGAAAATCACATCAGATGACAAAATGGTGGACAATCACAATACTGGGTATCAGGGACTAGCCAAGTTGACACACATTTTTGGGGGGACACAATTCAATCCATAACAGCACCTAACAACAATACACTCAGAGTTTACTCCTTAATTTGGAACATTTTGAAGACAAAGAACATGAGAATGACTGAATCTATACCAGAATGACATAGTTTACTATACAGTTAACATACTCATTTATGACCCTGTTGTTGTTAGGTGCCCTCAAGCGGTTTCCAATTCATAGTGACCCTATGTACAACAGAACAAAACACTGCCCAGCCCTGCGCCATCCTCACAATCTTTGCTACGTTTGAGCCCACTGTTGCAACCATTGTGTCAACCCATTTTCTTAAGGGCCTTCCACTTTTTTGCTGACCCTCTACTTTACCAAGCATGATGCCCTTCTCCAGGGACAGGTCCCTCCTGATAACATGTGCAAAGTACTTGAGACAAATTCTTGCCATTCTCCCTTCTGAGGAGCATTCTCTCTATACTTCTTCTAAGACAGGTTTGTTTGTTCTTCTGGTAAACCCAGTGCTGTCGAGTCGATTCTGACTCATAGCAACCCTATAGGATAGAGTAGAACTGCCCCATCGAGTTTCCAAGGAGCGCGCGGTGGATTTGAACTGCCGACCCTTTGGTTAGCAGCCACAGCACTTAACTACTAGGCCACCAGGGTTCTTCTGGTAGTCCATGGTATATACAATATTTTTCACCAACACCACAATTCAAATGCATCAACTATTCATTGTCCAGCTTTCGCACGCATATGAGGTGATTGAAGATACCATGGCTTGGGTCAGGCACACCTTAGTCCTCAAGGTGATATCTTTGCTTTTGAACATTTTAAAGAGTTTTTTTTATGACCCTAAGGGATATATAATAGAAATACAATGTAATATTATATGTTGTAAAATAAGGTATATATATTACATATAATAGAAATCTCATCTTAATTTCCAATTCCTACTTATGAAGAATTAGTGAAAACCCTTGTCCAACTGTGATCGAGTTCAGTCCAGACACCTCTTTTTTGGCATAGTCCAAGTTCTGCTGATCCTCTTCTGAAAATTCCACATTGTTCTTATTTTACACCTCTGCTGGGATACACTGCCTTGTTTTGGAGGCCTTAGTACTCTTTGTAGAATATTTAAGTTTTGTTTTGTTTTCTGGTTGCAAAAGGAAACTTTGACTAAAGCCTTCATCAGTTGTAACTGAACATTACTTCTACCTCTTCTATCTGAGGATTCACCTTGGCTCACTCTGTCCCTTTCTGAAATCTGACTGCCCTATCCTCTGAGTCATTATGGCAAATGAATGTTAACTGTGGCTTCTTCTGGTGAACAGATACTTCCAGAACTGATCTGCCTGGAGATCAGTCTCCCCAGCACAGACACCTGAGCGCAGATCGCTATTAGAAACCCTCCTTGACTACAGTTGCTCAGGTTTAGTGGCTATTTCACATACACTCCTGGGTGGGACAGAAATGCACCTTGAAAACGTTAACTTCGGTGATAAAATGAATTTGTTTCTTTTTCGTTTTCAGTGTTTGAATTTTTAAGTCTTTAAATCACTTCAGTTTTGACTCAAGGCCTATAAAATCTCATCCTTTCACAGGGGAAAAAATCAGGGAAGTCTCAAGCTGGGAGCTATGTTAGAAGAAAGGTGAGAAAGCAAGGGGACTACATTCCTACCTCAGCCTTATGGTTACTTCAGCCACACCTATGAACGGAGAGAAAAAAGGAAAGCCAAGAAACTGAAGCAGGCCCATTCATGCAGCTGTTTATGGCTTATGACAGTTTGACTTTTAACGTAATATGAAAATGTGATTTTTGTCAAACAAGGCAATAATCATAGACATAAACTACCTTAAGTTCCCTTTGGAAAAAGGTATGGTATAAACATATTTCAATACATGAAATGGATTATTAAGCCAATTGGACTACTTTCTGGGTTGTTCATATAAGCCAGTAGGCTCTTCCTAGTCTTAACCTCAATATGGTGCCACAGCTCACTCTTGGGTTCTGTCTTACCCATTCTCTCTACGTAAAAATGGCACGGTGGGGCATCAGAGGTCTTCCTCCAATTTCCTGAGGGAAAGAATCACCATCAACATCGGCCCAAGGCTGATCTCTAGGAGGTGGCGGTCAAACATACCCCCACAGTCCAATCATTTCACCAGTTCTACAAAGTGTCCCTCCCACACTACTCTCTATTCCTCTGCTGAGTTTGATAATTCATTGCAATGGCCACACAGAGCTCACAGACTATACTCATGATTATGGGGTTTATTAGGGAAGAAACAGGTTACAATTCAGGATAAGGAACAACTCAGCGTACAGTTCTTCAGCGAGGACAGCTCCTCCACCATGCCTGCAGGCAGGCCTCTCTCGGTCCCTTGGCCCCTCAGTCTGGCCTCTTAACCCTGTTTGGGCAAGTGTTAAAAAACTCTTTACCTCTGCCAGTAAGTGCCCAAGGGCACCCCACTCCACCAGCAAGCCTCCAGCCTGAAGGTGCTCAGCTCTCTTGCTCCATGGGCTGGGAGGCCCACCACACCGTCTCCTGCTGGTCTCCTAGTTCTAGTGCTGCCAGTTCTCTGCTACTTCTTGCTGTCTTACGCCATCTTCGGTGTTACAGCTGTTTCCTGGGTCTAGGAGGTTCTCAGTGCAGGGGCCCTAGATCCAAATGATGCACTCTGCTTCCGTCTCTTCTTGGTGGTATTGAGGTCCCACTCTTCTCCTCTGAGATGGCTGATTTTAAGCCTAGCAGGATTGCAAAAGTGACTAACCCCCTCATTAGCGTTCCATACACCTTATTTGCATGGTCTCACCCCCACAAGGGTGCCATGTACCTTATTTACATTATTAGCAAGTTATCTACTCCCCTTGGGGGGCCACAAGCACCTCATTTGCATAATCCCACCCAGTCATTTGGTGAGAGTTACAAGACTATGGCGAGAAAGGCCACATAAAAGTGATGCATCGCACTGCACTCTGCTACTCTCTCATCTCCCACAGTGGTGCAGGAAGCATGGGGGTCTTAGTCTCTGGTCATTATCAGAAGGACTCCTCTCTGTTCAAGATTTCAAATACAGCAGAAATAACCATTTTAACTTAAAAAAAAAAAGACCTATGCTTGCTACAGGGAAATTTAAAACTAGGATAACAGGATAGAAAAGTAGACTTCTCTTTATAAATTTTTTAAATTGGTCAATATGACCCTCAATCTCCTCCAAGACTCTTCTCAAAGGGATTCTAGGGCTCACTAGATGAAAATAATGCAAGAATTGCTAAAAGGATAACAGGATATTGCCATGTCTTATCACATTGTTTCTCAAATGATGGTACACAAGATTTTAAGTGATACGCTGATGAATATTTAATTTCCGAGTTTATATATATCTATACACACACACATACAATAGAACATATATACTCAGCATATAAAACTCACAGTTCCCATAAATAATATTTTTTAGGAAAAGGCTAAAAATTCTAAGTTCCTTTAAAGAAAAATATTAAGTAAATAATTGATATGGTAAAAGCTGTAAAGGAGGCACACAAACGACTGAAGTTTGAGAAATACTGCTCTTTCATGTTTAAGTTTCTGCAAGTGGTTACACTACAACATTGATTAATCAATGTTTAAACTGTTTGAAAGCTTTATACCATAAAGCTTACTGGTGAGTAATTACAGGTTAATTTAAGTTAAAAAATTTTTTTATATCAGATCTGGGACATGATTACTAATATAATCTTATTTATAAATTATTTTTACAATTTATAACCCTTCCTGAGGCTATAATGTACTACTAGTTTGAGGTCTAAATTTATTTGGTTTCTATGAGTTTGTAAGTTTCTCTCCATGATGAATAATTTAATAATGAATGGGATGAAAAGGTCTGACTGAAAAATTTCCTACATTTAATATATTCATATGACTTCCCTCCCATGAGGTATGTGCTGCTGAATAAGTGAAGGACTGTGGCTTAAGGCTTTCTCACATTTATTGTATTCACATAATCTCTCCCGAGTATGGATTTTCCTATGTTGATTAAGATGTGCACTCTGGCTGAAGGCTTTCCCACACTCATTACATTTATAGGGCTTCTCTCCTGTATGAGTTCGCTCATGTTGATTAAGGTGTGTCCTCTGGCTGAAGGCTTTCCCACAAAAATTACATTCATAAGGTTTCTCTCCAGTGTGAAGTCTATGATGCTCAGTAAGTGACGTGATACGGCTAAAGGCTTTACCACACTGATTGCATTTATAGGGCTTCTCTCCAGTGTGAATTCTCAGGTGTTGAGTAAAGGATGAATGCTGCCGGAAGGCTTTCCCACATTCATTGCATATAAAGGGTTTTTCACCTGTGTGAATTCTCTGATGTTGAATAAGATGTATCCTCTGGCTGAATCTCTTCCCACATTCATCACACTTATAGGGCTTCTCTCCTGTAAGGACCATTTGAGGTTGAGTTACAGATGAGCTGTGGCTGAAGGCTCTCCCACATTCACTGGGCTTCTCTGCAGTATGAATGTGATTAGTGAAAAGAAGATGTTGCTTAAAGATTTTTCCACATTCAGTATATTCATAGGGATTCTCTCTTACATAGTTTCCCTGACAGTAAATCAAGTCTGAATTATGTTTGATGCCATTTCCTTGTGCATCTGAGTTAAGGGGTATTTTCATGGAAGGAATTCTCTGATGCATAATAAGGTTTGAATTCAGGTTATAGTTTCCCCCAAATTTATTACATTCAAGGATTTGTTCCTGAGTGATCTTTTTGTGGGTGGAAGACTCTTGTCCCAAATGTCTCTGCTGGTTTTCTTGGCTCAACTCTAGCTGGTAATCAAAATCCCAGAGTCCTCCTAAGATGGAGAACCAGAAACTGTCTCCTGTTAGTCTTTCCATTATCATGTCACGCATTTGCTTTTCATCAGAAATATTCTGGTTTTGAGCAGACTTTTTTATTTCAGGTCTATTCTCCCCATCTAAAAGAAATTGAGAACATACAAATACTTTTCAATATTATATTCTTTATGTTTTAAAAAATAAATTACTGCATAACGAATTACCAAATGAAACTTACAGTAATGCAGGCATGGCATACGTAGCACTGGGAGTTTTCAAACATAACTGTGAAACAAGGGCAAAGGCTACAACAGGATGAAAAGAAGCTGTGATCAGGGAACATTGTAAAATGTGTGATAATCATAAAAAGAAGAGATCCAGGGACATCCACAGTTCAAAGGAGATGGATAGGAAGAATAAAAATAGCAGAGAAAAGACTGTATTTGGAGAAGAAGGCAGCTCAGAGTCCAGGACCTTTTAACCTCATTTATGGATTACTTTACCAAAATGCCAACTATTTGTTTATTTCAAAAATATTTCTCCCTACTTCTAATCTCTTGTTTAAAATGATAGAACTAATGCTTGTCCAGGAGTGGAGTCCAGTGTATTCACTCCCTAAAAACATAGCAGTTGGATCAACACGCTCATGGCTACTTGGCTGGTTTCCTTCCTCCCATACCTTGCCTACATGAGGGAAAAGGAAAAACTCCTGCTGCTGGTTGCCATACTGCCATTTACTGATACCAGGAGTGACTGTGCTATACAGCAAGGGCTCCCTCACTAAGGACACCCTCAATGCATACTCATATCATCAATCACAGGGTGGGCTATCTATATCCCAGCAGGACACCAGGGGGCAGGGTCTAGACCCTAGGCTGAAGCATTGATTATCTTGGGATTCAAGGCAGCTTTAAGGAGCAAACACACTCTAGTTCATTTTGCCCAGCTTTTCATCTAACTTAAGCAGCCTGATATGAGTAGACATGACTATAACTTCCCTCACACCATATACAAAAGCCAATTCGAAATAGATTAAGGACCTAAATGTGAACACTAAAATCATAAAATTCTTAGAAGAAAATGTAGGGGCAAGGCTGTGGGACCCAGTATTTAGCAAAAGATTATCAAATGTGATGATAAAAGCCTGAGCAGCAAAAGAGAGAACAGATAGATGGGACCTCATAAAAAAATTAAACACTATGTATATCAAAGGACTTCATCAACAAAGTGAAAAGCAACATACAGATTGGGAGAATATTTTCTGGAACCATATATCAGACAACAGCCTAATATCCAAAAAAATATTTAAAAGCTCTACGACTTAACAACAAAAAGATAAACAACCCACTCAAAAAATAGGCAAAGGACTTGAACAGGCACTTCACCAAAGAAGATATTCAAATGGCCAACAAGGACATAAAAAGATGCTCAACATTATTAGCCAATAAAAAAAAAAAAAAAACTGTCATTGAGTTGATTCCAACTCATAATGACCTTATAAGACAGAGTAGAACTGCCCCATTGGGTTTCCAAGGCTGTAATCTTCATGTAAGCAGACTGCTACACCTTTCTCCTGCAGAGTGGCTGGTGGGTTTGAACTGCTGACCTTCTGGTTAGCAGTAGAGCGCTTAACCATGAAACCTCCAGGGGTTTCATTAGTCATTAAACAAAAAAAAAAAAAACTAAAACCCATTGCCAGTAAGTTGACTCCAACTCATAGCAACCCTATAGGACAGGGTAGAACTGCCCCATAGGGTTTCCAAAGAGTGGTTGATGGCTTAGAACTGCTGACCTTTTGGTTAGCAGGCAAACGCTTAACCACTGGGCAACCAGGGTACTTCATTAGCCACTAGGAAGATGCAAATGAAAACCACAATGACACACAATCACAATCACACCCCCTCATTAGAATGGAAATGATAAAAAAGCATGGAAAACAACAAGTGTTGGTGAGGTCGTGGAGAAAACAGAAATCTCATCCTTTACTGGTGGGAGCGTAAAATGGTGCAGTCACCGTGGAGAAGAGTTTGGCAGTTCTTAAAAAGTGGAACACAGAATTACCTCATGACCCAGAAATCCCAATCCTAGGTATATACCCATAAGAAGTGAAGACAGGAATGCAAATAGAAACCTGTACACCAATGTTCAGTGCAGCACCTTTCACAATAGCCAAAAGGTGGAAATAATTGAAATGTCCATCACCAGATGGATAAACAAAACCCGGTATATAAACACAATGGAATATTAAGCAGCCCTAAAGGGAAATGAAGTTCTATGCATGAAAACACCGTGCTGAGCAAAATAAGTCAGTCGCAAAAGGACATATACTGTATGATCTCACTTATATGAAATAAGAAAATACATAGAAACCAAAGATTATTAACGGTTACTGGGTGTGGGAGAAGGTATTTGTTTGGGGGACATTGGGTTTAGGTTAATGGTGGTGGAATGTTTTGGATGAGGATAGAGTTAATGGCAGCACAACTTGAAAACATAAAAATCAACGTTACTGAGTTGTAGATGTCGAAGTTGTGTTGGCAGATGTTTTGATGTTTTTCATCACAATAAAAAAAAGAAAAAAATGCTGAGAGAGAATGATGAAGAAAAAATGGGAAAAAAATGGTATGTGGAGATTTGCAACATCAAAGTATTTATGGGTATTCAAGCTAAATATCTTCAAAATATCTTCTAAATTATGTAATTTTTTTAAATAATAAAAACCAAAACCAAACCTATTGCCATCGAGTCATTTCCAACTCATAGCAACCCTATAGGATAGAGTAGAACTGCCACATAGGGTTTCCAAGGAGCAGCTGGTGGATTCAAACTGCCCATCTTTTGGTTAGTATCAAGATCTTAACCACTGTGCCACCAGGGCTCCTTTTATAATAAGCATACATAATTATCTGTTCAATCAGAAAAAAGTAACAGCCATTTCTACTCTGGAAACAAAAATGTGAAATGAATTGTCATGGACTGTGTCCCTTCAAAATATGCGTCAACTTGGTTGTCCTCCCTTTTGTGATCAGATTATCCTCCATTTTGTGATGTGTTATAAATCCTAGTCTCTATGCCTGTGGTAATGGTCCCATTTGGGAGTGAGCTGTCCATTATGTTAATGAGGCAGAATTAGGTCATGTTAACGAGGACCAGGGTGGGATGAAACACCCTTACTCAGGTCACAGCCCTGAACTGATGTAAGGGAAGTCTCCCTGGAATGTGACCTGCACCACCTTTTATCTTACAATACATAGAAGGAGAGAGAAGTGGGGAGAAAGGGAGGGACCTTCTACCACCATGAAAGAAAAGTCAGGAGTGGAGCACATTCTTTGGACCCAGGGTTCCTGCGCTGAGAACCTTCTAGGCCTAGGTGAATACTGATGCCGAGACACGTGGAGATTTCCAAGGAGAGCTAGGCCCACAGATGTTGAAAGGAGACAAGGACCTTCCCACAGAGCTGACAGGGAAAGTCTTCCCCTAGAGCTGGTGCCCTGAATTCAGACTTCTAGCCTCCTAAACCATGAGAGAATAAATTTCTGTTTGTTAAAACCATCCACTTGTGGTATTTCTGTTACAGCAGCACTAGATAACTAAGACATGATTTTTTAAAAAGGCTTCACTATTCGTAATCCCAGAGGAAGCTTTTGGGAACACAGCTGCCTATCTCAAAAGTGACTATTTTCTCTTACTGAGCAGCAAATGTCCAGATGCTTGTTTCTCACCTGGATGTGTGACTGCAGGGCTCTTGCTTTTCATCATCCACTGTTCCTCTTGCTCCAACTGAGTGATCACCTCTGGCTTATAATGCTGATGCCCTATTCATTGGGAAAATGTATGACTTAGGAGTTTATACTGAGAACAAACCGAAACTTCTCTCAGAACTCATTTCCAACTTTTTTAGTCTTAAAAAAAAAACTAAACTCGATGCCATCGAGTTGATTCCAGCTCATGGTGACCCTATGCACTTCATAGTAGAAATGCTCCATAGAGTTTCCTCGGCTGTAATCTTATGGCAGCAGATCACCAGGCCTTTCTTCTGTGGCATTTCTGGGTGTATTCAAACCACCAACCTTCCAGTTGGTAGTCAAGAGCAAACCATTTGTACCACCCAGGGACCTGTTTTTTAGTCTTTAAGACGACTGAATTTGGAAAGGGGGGCTTCATAAACAGCAAAACACAGCTCCCAGTTGCCATTGAGTCAACTCCAACTCATAGAGACCCCATGTGTGTCAGAGCAGAACTGTGCTCCACAGAGTTTTCAATGGCTGATTTTTTAGTCCACCTCTAGGTGGACTCGAACCTCCAACCTTTCAGTTAGCAGCCAAGCACAATAACTGGATCACCTAGGGACTCCAAAATAAAGCTACTCATCTCAAGCTCAACAAAATCAAAACCTGGGGATAAAGCACAGGAAACAATGGTCTCTATCTGCAAAACTGATTAGTGTTCTCCTGTCCTGGCTAAAAACTACATTCACAAGAGCTCTGGAAGCTTTTACCACTTGAGGAAATAAACCCATTCAGAGATAGTTTCCAGTTTCACAGGGACATCGTCCTTACCCAGCGCGACCAGGTTCCTGTAGTTCTCCAGCATCACGTCTCTGTACAGGGTCTTCTGAGCAGGGTACAGTTGGTCCCACTCCTCTCTGCTGAAGCACACAGCCACGTCTTGGAATGTCACTGATTCCTGAAACAGCACACACATTCCTGCTTAGTCAGAAACTGCCTGGCAAGGGATCCTCAGAGGTAGGGGTGAAGGTGCAGCTCTGGACAAAGGTCAGGATGTTTAAACCATTGTGCCAACAGTCCTGAGGGCTCAGAGTAACCCAGGTCAAAATCTGAAACAATTAGATACCTGTCTCTCTATAATCTTTTAGACAGCTATAATGAAACACATGCATGAAATAATCCTTGCCTTTAGCGTTTGTGTTTTTTATAGGGAAAAGACTCTATTCACCTCATTTAAACAATGAAAAAAACTGTGTATGGGAAATTCCTGCTGTGATATTTCAGAAATAAAACAGTTCACAATGTGTTGACAAAGTGAAAGCAGGTATCAAGGAGAGGGATCCTGTGTATTTTTCAGCTTTGGACAGAAGAGAAGATAGAATATTTCAGTGAGTTCAAAAAGAAAAAAAAAAGGCGGGGGGCGGCAAGGGCAAATAGATTGAGAGTAGAAGGCACATGATGTGTGTCTGTATCAGTAAAAGAAACTTCCTTCCTTGTCTCAGGGAGGTAATTCAAATGAGAAAGTGTCCTGGTCCAAATTATACTCATAAGAGCTTTGGAGGCTTTTACTACTTCAGTGAACCAAAAATCCATGACTGCTATCCAGGTGATTTCGACTCATGGCGACCCTATTTGTTACAGAGTAGAACTGCTCCATCCCCACACGTCTATCAGTTTGTTGTACTGAGGTGGCTTGTGTGTTGCTAGGATGCTGGGAAGCTATGCCACTGGTATTTCAAATGCCAGCAGGGTCATCCATGGCAGACAGGTTTCAGCAACACTTTTTTAAAAAACATTAACTGTGACTATACCAAGGACCTTGCCAGATGGAATATGGAGGAATCAAATTGGCTACATAAAGATAATGGAAAACCTCAATATTATCAGTCAGAACAATGCCAGGGGCCAACTGTGGAACAGACCATCAACTGCTCATATGCAAGTTCAAGTGGAAGCTGAAGAAAATTAGAACAAGTCCAGGAGAGCCAAAGTATGACCTTTAGTATCTTCCCCCTGAATTTAGAGGCCATCTCAAGAAGAGATTTGACTCATTGAACACAAATGACCAAAGTCCAGACAAGCTGTGGAATGGCATCAAGGATATCATACATGAAAAATGCAAGAGGTCATTAAAAAAGACAGGAAAGAAAGAAGAGGCCAAAATGGATGTCAGAAGAGACTCTGAAACTTGCTCTTAAATGTAGAGTAGCTAAAGCAAATGGAAGAAATGATGAAATTAAACAAGCAGGACAGAAGATTTCAGAAGACAGCTTGAGAAGATAAAGTATTATAACGAAATGTGCAAAGACCTAGAATTAGAAAACCAAAAGGGAAGAACATGCTCAGGATTTCTCAAGCTGAAAGAGCTGAAGTGAAAACCCAAGGCCTGAGCTGCAATACAGAAGGATTCTACAGGGAAAATATTAAATGATGTAGGAAGCATCAAAAGAAGATGGAAGGAGTACACTGAGTCACTGTACGAAAAAGAAGTTGGTGATGCTCAACCATTTCAGGAAGTGGCATATGATGAAGAACCGATGGCACCGAAGAAAGAACCCAAGCTGCACTGAAGCCATTGGTGAAAAATAAGACTCCGGGAATTGATGGAATACCAATTGAGATGTTTCATCTAACAGATGTAGCACTGCAAGTGCTCGCTAGTCTATGCCAAGAAATTTGGATGACAGCTACCTAGCCAACTGGCTGGAAGAGATCCATATTTGTACCCACTCCAAAGAAAGGTGATCCAACAGAATGCAGAAACTATTGAACATATCATCAATATCACATAAAAGTAAAATTTTGCTGAAGATCATTCAAACTCAGTAGCAGCACTACATCAACAAGATACTATTAGAAATTCAAGCTGGATTCCAAAAAGGATGTGGAACAAGGGATATCATTGGTGGTGTCAGATGGATCTTGGCTGAAAGCCAAGAACACCAGAAGGATATTTATCTGTGTTTTATTGACTACGCAAAGGCATTTGACTGTGTGGACCATAACAAATTATGGATAACATTGCAAAGAACGGGAATTCCAGAACACTTAATTGTGCTCATGAGGAAACTGTACATAGATCAAGACGCAGTCATTTGAACATAACGAGAGAATACAGTGTGGTTTAAAGTCAGGAAAGGTGTGTGTCAGGGTTGTATCCCTTCACCACACATATTCGATCTGTATGCTGAGCAAATAATCCGAGAAGCTGGACTATATGAAGAAGAACAGGGCATCAGGATTGGAGGAAGACTCGTTAACAACCTGCGTTATGCAAATGACACAACCTTGCTTGCTGAAAGTGAAGATGACTTGAGACACTTACTGATGAAGATCAAAGACCACAGCCTTCAGTATGGATTACACCGCAACATAAAGAAAACAAAAATCCTCACAACTGGACCAATAAGCAATATCATGATAAATGGAGAAAATATTGAAGTTGTCAAGTGTGTCGTTTTATTTGGATCCACAATCAACGCCCATGGCAACAGCAGTTAAGGAATCAAATGGCACATTGCATTGGGCAAATCTGCTGCAAAAGACCTCTTTAAAGTGTTGAAAAGCAAAGACGTCACTTCGGGGACTAAGGTGCACTGTACCCAAGCCATATGCATGCAAAAGCTGGACAATGAATAAGTAAGATCAAAGAAGAATTGATGGCTTTGAATTGTGCAGTTGGTGAGGAATATTGAATGTACCATGAACTGCCAAAAGAATGAACAAATTTGACTTGAAAGAAGTACAGCCAGAATGGTCCTTGGAAGCAAGGATGGTGAGACTTTGTCTCACATACTTAGAACGTGTTATCAGCAGGGACCAGTCCCTGGAGAAAGATGTCATGTTTGGTAATGTAGAGGGTCAGCAAAAAAGAGAAAGATCCTCAAGGAGACCCTCAAGGAGATGGGCCCTCAGGGAGTGGCTGCAACAATGAACTCAAGCATAACAATGATTGTGACGATGGCTCAGGGCCAGGCAGTGTTTCGTTGTGCAGTACTTAGGATCACTATGGGTCAGAACCGACTCGACAGCAGCTAACAACAGAACTGTTCAATAGGGTATTCTTGGCTGTAATAGAAGCAGATTGCCAGGCCCTTCTTCAGTGGTGCCTCTTGGTAGACTCAAACTGGCAACCTTAAGGTTAGTAGATGAGGGCAAACCATCTGTGCTACCCAGGAATCTTTATTACGACAGTGTGCTATTTAATCTACAGATCTCATTCAGATTTCATCAACTGTCTTAATGATGTCCTTTACGACAAAAGAAAATTCAAGATCATGTTCTACATCTCGCTTTTTTGTATCTTTAGTCTTCTTTAACCTGGAACAGTTCCTGAGCCTTTCTTTGTGTTTCATAACATTGACATTCTGAAAGGTACAGCCTAGTTATTGTATGGAATACACCTCCTTTTGGGTTTGTCTGACGTTTCCTTATGACTAGATTCAAGTTACCAACTTTTGGCAGGAATAGCGCAGAAATGATGCTGAGTTCTCAGAATCATATCCGAAGGTACACGTTGTTGATTAGTCTCATTACCGGCAATGTAACTTTGATAATTTGGTTAAGATGGTATCTACTGGGAGTGTCCACTGGAAATTATTTTATCCTGTGTAATTAAAAAAAAAAAAAATTTTTTTTAAATTAATAAGTGTTTTCTTGGGAGATACTTCGAGGCTGTGCAAATATCTCGTTCCACCTTACACCTTCATCCACCAGTTTTAGCATCCGCTGATGATTCTTGCCTCAATTAATTATAATCACGATGGTTTGCCAAGTAGTGCCTTTCTTATTCCATCATTCCTGGTACATGTATTAGTTGGCTTCATACTGTGATGAAGAAGTTTCTCCTCACATTCATTCATATCAATGTGGATTTACAGATTCTTACTTTATTCCATAGGTTATAATCCTTACTATCACTATTTTAATGCTCAAATTGTCCTAGATTTGGCCAGTGGGAGCCCTTCAAGCTGGTTTGTGTTCTTTCGACACATCCCTATGATTCTTTGAACACTTCCTTAGTTTTATGGGACAGAAAGATGCCCTGCCTCAGGCCTGGAATCAGCCATTTCTCCAAGGATCCCTGGGTCCTTTGAGTGAAGAATAATATTTAGAAACTAAGATCTGAGCACCAAGTGTGTTCACTGCTACCAAAGAGTTACTGCTTCTAAGCCTGTCCGCAGTCACAGCTATGAAACATAGGTATGTATACATACATACATGAGCACGCACGCGCGTGCACACACACACCCACATACGCCCTGTGATGGTTAATTTTATGTATCAATTTGGCTAGGCTACAGTGTTCTGCTGTTTGGTCAAACACTAGTTGAAAAGTTGCTTTATAGTATTTACATACAATTAGCATTTAAATCACTTGGCCTTAAGTAAATCAAATTATCATCCATAAACACTAGTTGAAAAGTTGCTTTATAGTATTTACATACAATTAGCATTTAAATCACTTGGCCTTAAGTAAATCAAATTATCGTCCATAATGCGGATGGGCTCTCAGTTGAAGATCTCAAGAGCAAAATGGGAGGTTTCCCGGTTTCCTGAGGGAGGGCTCTGCCTCCAGACTATACACAGACGTCCTGCCAGAATTTCTGTCGCCCCTGACCTACTGATGTGGAAAACAAGGCTGCTCTAATTTCTAGCCTGGCTTGGTTTATGTATTTTGGGCCTGCTAGCCCTCAACTCCATGGCACTGGGTTTTTTGGCGGTTTTTAGCCCTACAATCATATGAGCCAATTCCTCAATCAATCTCTCTCTCTCTCTACATATATACATATATATATATCTATAAATCTTACTGATTCTGTTTCACTGGAGAACCCTAAGGCACACCCCGACACCTCTCCATTCATTTTTATACCCAGCTGTATGATACCTCCAATTCTAATCTAACACTTGTAAAACCTATTGCCATCGAGTCAGTCTCAACTCATAACTACTCTACAGGACAGAGCAGAACTGCCCCATGAGGTTAAGGAGCAGCTGGTGGATTCAAACTGTCAACCTTTTGGTTAGCAGCCTCAGCTTTTAACCACTGTGCCACCAGTGCTTCTAACTGAACGTGGCTATAGTTCATTTTATCCCTTTCTTGTTCCACATGTGTAACTGCCTTCTCTGACCATGAGAAGCCTTGCTCCCACTATTCACAGTGTACTTACTATTTGGTCAGTCCTAGGATGCAAAGAAGGTGGTTTCAGTGTTGCTAACACATGTCTCTGCACAAAAGTCTGCAAAGTGAAGTTCAGTATTTACAGTTCTTTTGTTTTCAGCTTGAGGACAGAGTCCAAATACTAGTCAAAAGTTACTAGGGCTAATGGGAACCAGACAGGGATGTCTTTTATCACCACTCTTATTCAGCATTGTGCTCGAGTTCCTAGCCAGAGCAATTAGGCTAGAAAAAGAAATAAAGGGCATCCAAATTGGTAAGGAAGAAGTAAAAGTATCCCTATTTGCAGATGATAGGATCTTATACACAGAAAACCCTGAAGAATCCACGAGAAAACTACTGGAACTAATAGAAGTATCAGAATACAAGACAAACATACAAAAATCAGTTGGATTCCTCTACACCAACAAAGAGAACTTCGAAAAGGAAATCACCAAATCAATACCATTTACAATAGCCCCAAGAAGATAAAATACTTAGGAATAAGCATAACCAGAGACATAAGAGACCCATACAAAGAAAATTACAAGTCGCTACTGCAAGAAACCAAAAGAGACCTACATAAGTGGAAAAATATACCATGTTCATGGATAGAAAAACTTAACATTGTGAAAACATCAATTCTATCCATAGCGATCTACAGATACAATGCAATCCCCATCAAAATTTCAATGGTATTTTTTAAAGAGATAAAGGAACGAATCACCAACTTCATATGGAAAGGGAAGAGGCCCCAGATAAGTAAAGAATTACTGAAGTAGAACAACACGGGAGGCCTCACACTACCTCATTTTAGAACCTATTATACCACCATGGTAGTCAAAACAGCCTGGTACTGGTACAACAACAGATACATAGACCAATGGAACAGAATCGAGAACTCTGATGTAAGTTCATCCACCAATGAGCAGCTGATATTTGACAAAGGCCCAAAGTCCATTAAATGGGGAAAAGACAATGTCTTTAATAAATGGCCCTGGCATAACTGGATATCCATCTGCAAAAAAATGAAACAAGACCCATACCTCATATCATGTACAAAAATGGACTCAAAATGGATCAAAGACCTAAATATAAAATATAAAACAATAAAGATCATGGAAGAAAAAATAGGGACAAGGCTAGGAGCCCTAATACATGGCATAAGCAGAATACAAACCATAATTAACAATGCACAAACACCAGAAGAGAAACTAGATAACTGGGAACTCCTAAAAATCAAACACTTATGCTCATCAAAAGACTTCACCAAAAGAGTAAAAAGACGACCTACAGACTGGGAAAAAATTTTTGGCTATGACATATCCAATCAGGGTCTAATCTCGAAAATCTACAAGATACTGCAACACCCGAACAAGAAAAAGACTAATAACCCAATTAAAAAATGGGCAAAGGATATGAACAGATACCTCACCAAAGAAGACATTCGGGCAGCTACCAGATACATAAGGAAATGCTCATGATCATTAGCCATTAGAGAAATGCAAATCAAAACTACAATGAGATAGCATCTCACCCCAACAAGGCTGGCAACGGATTTAAAAAACACAAAATAATAAATGTTGGAGAGGTTGTGGAGAAACTGGAACCCTTATGAACTGCTGGTAGGAATGTAAAATGGTACAACCACTTTGGAAAACAATTTGGGGCTTCCTTAAAAAACTAGAAAAAGAAGCACCATATGATCCAGCAATCCCACTCCTTGGAATATATCCCAAAGAAATAAGAGCTGTCACACGAATACATATATGCACACCCATGTTCACTGTGGCACCGTTCACAATAGCAAAAAGATGGAAACAATCTAGGTACCCATCAATGGACGAATGGATAAACGAATTATCGTACATACCATACTATGCAACAATAAAGGACAAGGATGAATCCGGGACACATCTCACAATGTGGATGAATCTGGAGGGCATTATGCTGAGTGAAATTAATCAGTCACGAAAGGACAAATATTGTATGAAACACTATTATAAGAACTCAAGAAAAGGTTTAAACACAGAAGAAAGCATTATTTAATGGTTATGAGGGTGCGGAGGGAGGGTGAGAGGAATTCACTAGGTAGTAGACAAGAATCTTCTTAGGTGAAGGTAAAGACAACACACAATACAGGGGAAGTCAGCACAACTGGACCAAAACAGAAGCTAAGAAGTTTCCTGAACACAAAGACTTTGAGGGACAGAGTAGCTGGGACTGGGGCCTGGGGACCATGGTTTTGGGGGACATCTAGATTAATTGGAGTAACACAGTTTATTAAGAAAATGTTCTGCATCCCACTTTGGTGAGTGGCATCTATGGTCTTAAAAACTTGCAAGTGGCCATCTAAGATACATCACTTGGTTCCAGCCCACTTGGAGCAAAGGAAAATGAAGAACACCAAAGACACCCAATATTAGCCCAAGAGAAAAAAAGTCCACATAAACCAGAGACTCCATTAGCCTGAAACCAGAAGAACTAGATGGTGCCCGGCTACCATCAATGACTGCCCTGACAGGGAACGCAACAGAAAGTCCTAGACGGAGTGAGAGAAAAGTGCAGAGCAGAATTCAAATTCAAGTAAAAAGACCAGACTTAATGGTTTGACTGAGACTGGAGGAACCTCCAAAGCCCCAGAACACTCTGTTAACCCAGAACTAAAACCACTCCAGAAGCCCATTGTTCAGGCAAAGATTAGACAGGACTATAAGACATAAAATAATGCACGTGAGGAGGGTGCTTCTTAGCTCAAGCAGACACATGAGACCAAACAGGCGGCTCCTGTCCAGAGGCAGGATGAGAAGGCAGGAAGGGACAGAAATTGGTTGAATGGGCACAAGAAACCTGGGGTAGAAAGGGGAAGTGTGCTGTCGCATTATAGGGACTGCAACTAATGTCATATAGCACTATGTGTACAAATTTTTGTATGAGAAATTAACTTGCGCTGTACACTTTCACCTAAAGCACAATTAAAAAAAAAAAAAGTTACTAGGGCTAATTCTTTTTGGCCCTTTTCATTCTGTTAGTCATTTAAAATACATTTTGGTTCACTTGTTTTGTTTGCATTCAATTTTAGGCTCCCCCCCGCCACCGCCCCGTCCCATCCTTTTGATTTTAATTTCTTATTTAACATTACCGTGGTTGCAAAAGTCAGAACCATATAAAAAGATATATTCGGAGGCATAGAATCCCCCTCCCCCGGTTCACTCTATCTTTTCCTTCTCATGCCCATCCCTGTCCTGCAGGTAACCAACCTCGTTAGTCTCAGGTTCATCCTTTCAGTGCCTTTTTTTGTTTGTTTTTTGCTCATATGAGCAGACATATGTACCTGTGTGTGTATACATATATTTTTCCCTTCTTTCTTACACAAAAAGTAACAGAGATACTCGTTTGCACTTTGTTTTTTTTTCACCTAACACTTTATCCTGGAAATTCCTCTACATCATTTGTAGATACTCTCCTCATTCTTTGTTACATTCTTTATCACACCTGCACGGTCAGTCACTGTGTGGGTATACCACAATTTCACTAGTCTGCTGATAGACATTTTGGCTGCTTCCACTCGATTGCTATTACAAAAACAGTTGCAGTGAACTATCTTGTATGTATATTATTTTGTATGTGTATAAATCTACTTTTAGACTCATTCCTCAAAATAGAATGGATGGTAAACCCTGAGGGAGCAGGAGAGCAGTGGGATGCAGACCCCAAATTCTCGTAAAAAGACCAGACTTAATGGTCAGGCTGGGACTGGAGGGACCCTGGAGGCCATGGACCCCAGACCTTCTGTTACCCCATGGCAGGAACCATTCCCAAAGCCAACTCTTCAGACAGGGACTGGACTGGAACAGGGGATGGAAAATGAGAACGGTGAAAAACAAGCTTCTTGGATCAAGTGTTCTCATGAGACTATGTTGGCACCTCCTGTCTGGTGGGGAGACGAGAGGGCAGAGGGGGCCAGAAGCTGGCTGAATGGACACGAAAACAGACAGTGAAGGGAAGGAGTGTGCTGTCTCATCAGAGGGAAAGCAATTAGGAGTGTACAGCAAGATGTATGTAAATTTTTGTATGAGAGACTGACCTGATTTGTAAACTTTCACTTAAAGCACAATAAAGATTAATTAAAAAAAAAATAGAATGGCTGGTAAAAGGAGGAGTGAGTCTGTAATTCTGATACATACTGCCACAGTGACAGCTAGAGGGGTTGTAACAATTTACATTTTGTAATAGTTATCTATTGTTACATAAGAAAACCCAATTCTGATACCTAGGGAAACTATAAGACAAGGTGGAACTTCCCCACAGGGTTTCCAAGGCTGTAATCTTTAGGGAAGCAGACTGGCACATCTTTCCCCCATAGAGCGGCTGGAGGATTTGAACTGCCAACCTTCAATTAGCAGCTGAGCACTTAACTATTGCACCTCCAGGGTTCCCTGTTACATAACAAACCACCCCAAAATTCAGTGGCTCAAACAACAACACCCATTTATTTGGCTACAAAATCTCTAACTCAGGCAGGGCTCAGCAGGGATAGTGCGTCTTTGTTCCATATGGCTCCAGCTGAAGTGACTTGACTACGGGCTGTAGGGACCACTTTTAAGGTGACTCACTCATGTGGTGGCTAGTTGGTGCTGGCTGCCAGCTGGGAGCTGGGCCAAGGGCCTCAGCGCCTCTCCATGTGAGACCTCCACAGGCTGCTTGGGCTTCCTCATGGCATGGTAGCTGGATCCCAGGAGTAAAATTCCCTAGAGAACTACTTTTTATGACCCAGCCTCGGAAGTCACACACCTTCACCTCCACCATAGTCACAAATCTGCTCAGATTCAAGGGGGAGGAATATAGATCCTCAGCTCTTGATGGGAAGAATATCTAAGTCACACTGTAAGAGAAGCCTGTGAGGTGGGAGACACTGTGCCATATTTGGAAAATATAATCTGCCATCGTCTAACCTCTGGCTATGAAAATTCAAATCCCTCCCACACGCAAAATACACTCATCTCCTTCCCGGAACCTCCAAGTCTCATCCTATTACGGCATCAGCTCAAAGTCCAGGATCTTGTCATCTATATCAAGTCCACATGCAGATGGGAACCTTGGAGTGAGTTCCTTGAGTACAGCTGTGTGAATGACATTTCTCTCAATATGAAGGTCTGTTAACTAAATAAAGTTATTTGCCCCTGCCCTCTGTTCACCGCAAATATTCAACGGTGAGAGAGGTGTAGGAATGACCACTACAGACACTCCCAGTCAACTAAACAACAGACCACGGCAACTGTAAAATCTTGCTGAGCTGGGCACAGGCGGCCAATTCCTCGATTAGGGGGCAGTCCTACTCCCTGGGAGTTGTTCTCTGTGATTCTTGGCTCCATGATCTAGGATCTCGGTTCTACCCTCTTGCTCACAGATCTGCAATTTGGGCAGGACTTAGTAGGGATGGCTGCCTCTGATCGTGTGGCACCAGCTGGGAAGCTTGACTGGGTATTGGAGGATCCATTCTCAAGATGGAGGACTCACATGGCTGGCAAGTTGATGCTGGCTGTCCGAGGAGCTCAGCCAGGGCTCTGGGCCTTGGTTCTTCTCCATGTGGGCCTCTTCATGGGCTGTTTGGGTTTAGAGTAAGCGTCCTAAGAGAATGAGATAGAAGTTGTCTTGGTCATCTAGTGCTGCTATAACAGAAATACCACGAGTGGATGGCTTTAACAAACAGAAGTTTATTTTCTCACAGTAAAGTAGGCTAAAAGTCCAAATGCAGGGTGTTAGTTCCAGGGGAAGGCTTTTCCTCTCTGTTGGCCTTCTCATTAATCTTCGCCCAGACTAGGAGCTTCTTTGCACAGGGGCCCCAGGTCAAAGGACGAGCTCTGCTCCTGACACTGCTTTCTTGGTGATATGAGGTCCCTAACTCTCTGCTTGCTTCGCTTTCCTTTTTATTTCTTGAGAGATCAAAGGTGATGCAGGCCACACCCGAGGGAAACTCCCTTTACATTGGATCAAGGAGGTGACCTGAGTAAGGGTGGTGTTTCGATCCCACCCTAATCCTCTTAACATAAAATTACAACCATAAAATGGAGGACAATCACACAATACTGGGAATCGTGGCCTAACCAAGTTGATACACACATTTTGGGGGCGACATAATTCAATCCATAACATAAGTCATGTCGCCTTTTATGACCTGCCTTGAAAGTCACATAGCTTCATCTGCACCAGCCACAGCCTTGCCTGGATTCAGTGCAGCACAGCCCCCATGCCCCTTGATAGGGTCGCATTGTAAAGGAAGCATTTAGCGTGGGAGGTATTTTGGTCATTTTTCTGAAAATAGGATCTGCCACACAGGCACGCCAGCAATAGAAGAAAGTGCTTGTTTCCTGACAGCTTTGCCAACAGAGTATGTTACCAAACTTGTGGCAAATAGCAAGCGTGGCGATAAAATATCGAGCTTTCTCTGGTTTTAATGTGCATTTCCTCTTAAGAGTACAGGTGAACATTTTTCCTGTGTATAGAATCTATTTGCATCTTCTTTTCTGTGAACTCTTTTTTGTTGCCTGTACATTTTCTTGTTTGACTCCTAATTTCTTATTGATATAGAGGAATGTTTTATATATTCAAAAGATTAGCCTTTTGTAGAATGAGCAGCAAAATATTTTTTTTAGTTTGACATTTGTCTTTTCACTTTGCTTATGGTTTTTGTCTTGTCATGCAGATTTTTTGGGGCATTTTTGAGGAGTTGAATCCATCAGTCTATTTATTCTTTTACGGCTTTTGGGTTCCCAGTCATAATTAGAAAGTCTTACCTCAGTGAAGGTTATAAAGAAATTTTCACATTTTTTTCTTCTCAAATTTTTATGGTTTCATTTTCCTCACTTAAATCTTGGGTCCACTTGAAGACTATTTGGATGTAAGGTATGAAGTATAGATTCAACTTAACCTTTTTCTAGGTGGCTCCCCAGAAGTCCCAGTATCAACTACTAAATAAACCATCTTTTCACCACTGGTTTGAAATGTCACTTTTATCATATATTAAATTTTTCATTCATTCAACAAATATTTAATAAAGAAGAGAAGAGCAGGAATTGGAGGCAATAAAGATAGACAACTCTTCTGAAGAGTTTTGTTATAAAGTGAAATTGAAAAATGGGGTGGGAAGTAGTAGGGGAAATGAGGTCAAAAGAAGGCCTTTTTCTTCTTTTTCTTTTAAATTGGAAGAATTGATAGCATGTCTGTTTGATGGGTATGATCCAGGAGAGAGGGGAAAATTGATGCTGTAGGATAGAGGTGTAACCAAAGATAATGCTTATCTATAGAAACAGGTTAGAAGGCAGGCTGGTCCAGTGCTGATGCTGAAGGTGGGTAGATGTTGTTTTGGAAACCTGTGGAAATTCTCTTTTGATGGTTTTAAATTCCTATATTTATTTGGATCTATTTCTGAAATTTTTGGTCCTATTTCCTATTCTATTGGTTTCTCTATCTATGATCTTGTACCAAACAGTTTTATTTTTTGAGGCTTTGTAATATGTCTTAAAGCCTGGTGGTGTTAATATCCCCTAAATGCTTTACTTTTCTTGATCATTACAATTTGACCTCTGACCCAAGGACTCTTCCTCTGGCAGTGGATTTAAAAAACGCTTTCCTCATAGTTTTGTGCAAAAAGGCATCTCCCACTTCTCCTCCCACAACATGTTTCCCTCCCCTGGTACTACTTTTTCCTCCTACTCTTATTCTCATTCTGTTTGTCTTCCTTACCTAGTTGGGAATCATGAAACAATTAGAGAACCACAGTCTATAGAACAGAGCCAAACTTCATCTTAATTTACTGGCTCATATACAGTTTTCAAGTGTTAAATTACTTTATATCGACAACCACAAAAGAAGGTTTTCAAGGCAAGATACAGGTCCAGATTTCCTGAGCAGAGAGATGTTCATTTCAAGACTTCACCTTGAGTTAGAACTCTGGCAGAAAGATCAGTTGGCAGGCTAACGCCTGGAAATAAGTCTTCTTGGTAAGGCTGGGATGAGTTAACTGATGATAATTCCAAGGACAGGAAACGTTACAGGGATGTCAGCTCTTTTATGTGCTGGGTCAGAAATCTTGGGATGTCAGCTCTTTTATGTGCTGGGTCAGAAGTCTTGGAGGTGATGAAAGAAGAGGATGGAAATGGGGACTGAGAGTTATAAATGGTTAAAAAGTAATGGGCTTCTTTCCCACTGGTTTATGTTGTTCTGCTTTATCTAGCCTAGTCATGCTCTCTTCCTCTCTGATCTTTCTCGTCTTTCTACCTGTAAGGTGTGCTCTTTCTCAGTCCTTTATCCATCACTCAATAAAAGCTAGAAAAACATTCTTCTTTAGTATCTTCTATGTGTTCCTTCCTTCTCAATCCGACAGACACCGCCTTAAAGAGCCCCATTACTTCTTATTCAGGCATTTCTACAAGGCTTCCCTTCTAATCTGTATCTTTTCAAAATATGACGCTGACCACTTAATTCTTAGGAAATCCAGGCTACTAAGAGTTAAAATATAAGAGAAGAAAAAGTACTGACCAACTTTTCAAGAAGTTTATTAGTAAAGAGAAAGAGCTAGTGCTCACTTGAAAGCAAAATAAGGTACAAGGTTTCAAGACCAAAGGGGCCTGAAAGGAGTCAGTGAAGAAGATAAAAAAACCACTGTGGGTGTACGGGAGGGGTAACTGAGGAAGCAAATCTCAAGGAGGTATGAGGTGATGGGACCACGGGCAGAATACTTCTTCTCAGAACCAGAGTTACAACTAGTTAGGCCGGACTCCACAATCTGAGGGCACAGTCCTCCACAAGACTGTTCTCACTTCAGATGCCCGTGGCAAGTTTGAGAGTCCCCAGGCCACCCTCACTTCTGACCAGTTGGCTACAAATTTGGAGGTTCCCACTACACCCTCAGGTTCGATAATTCACTAAAACGACTCACAGACCCCAGGAAAGTGCTATATTTACACTTACAGTTTTATTATAGCAAAAGAATACAAATCAGAACCCGCCAAAGGGAGAGATGCACAGTGCAAGGTCTGGGGGGATCCCAAACACCAAGTTTCATTATCCTCTTCTTATGGAGTCAGGATGTGCTATCCTCCTGGCACGCCGATGTGTGACAATATGCAGAATACTGCCTGACACGGAAGCTCACCTGAGCGTCACTGTCCAGACTTTTCACTGGGGTTTCATGACATAGCCATGATTGACTGAATCATTGGCCACAGGACTGAACTCAATCTCCAGCCTCTATCCCCTCCCGGGGGTTGGGCTGATATCACCCTGCTCAAAGCTCCAACCCTCTAATCCCAGGTTAAAAGTCTTTTAGGCATGGCCAGCCGCCATCCTGAGTCATCTCCTCGGTGAGTCATCTTCTCGGCACAAACTGTCTAGGGTCCACCATGAGTCACTTCATTAGCATAAACTATCAGGGCCCATGAACCATCAATGAATAATACCCTTCTAATCCAGGAAGAAAAGTATAATAAATACATAGAGGTTTGGAGAAAAGAGAAAGATGGATGAAGTTCATATTGAATGGCTTTGTTAAAATGTACTGGGATTGGGAGTTTGGAAACATCTAAGTTGGGAATGGTCATGAGACAGAACCTCCATAGCGCTATATTCTTTACCTGGCTTCCTCCCCTACAGCACTGTATCGCAAAATCATTTCCTTTGCTGGGCTCCCCCTCCTCAGCTTTGCATTTGAATCCTGCTTTTGCTTGTAGGTTATATGTAAACCCCATTGCCCCTGCATAGTATGATTAAGTATGTAAACCCCATTGCACCTGCGTGGTATGATTAAGAATGTTGCTGTAAAGAAGCTTCCGGGATAAACTGAATGCTTCAAAGGTCAGCGGAGCAAGGGCGGGGGTTTGGGGACCATGGTTTAAGGGGACTTCTAAGTCAATTGGAAAAATAATTCTGTTATGAAAACATTCTGCATCCCACTTTGAAATGTGGTGTCTGGGGTCTTAAATGCTAACAAGCGGCTATCTAAGATGCATCAATTGGTCTCAACCCACCTGGATCAAAGGAGAATGAAGAACATCAAGGTCACACGATAACTAAGAGCCCAAGAGACAGAAAGGGCCACAAGAACCAGAGACCTACATCATCCTGAGACCAGAAGAACTAGTTGGTGCCCGGCCACAACCGATGACTGCCCTGACAGGGAGCACAACAGAGAACCCCTGAGGGAGCAGGAGATCAGTGGGATGCAGACCCCAAATTCTCACAAAAAGACCATACTTAACGGTCTGACTGAGACTAGAGGAATCCCGGCGGTCATGGTCCCCAAACCTTCTGTTGGCCCAGGACAGGAACCATTCCCGAAGACAACTCATCAGACATGAAAGGGACTGGACAGTGGGTAGGAGAGAGATGCTGATGAAGAGTGAGCTATTTATATCAGGTGGACACTTGAGACTGTGTTGGCATCTCCTGTCTGGAGGGGGGATGGGAGGATAGAGAGAGTTGGAAGCTGGCAAAATTGTCACGAAAGGAGAGACTGGAAGGGCTGACTCATTCGGGGGACAGCAAGTGGGAGTACGGAGTAAGATGTATATAAACTTATATGTGACAGTCTGACTTGATTTGTAAACGTTCACTTGAAGCTCAATAAAAGTTAAAAAAAAAAATTAAAAAAAAAAAAAGAATATTGCTGTACTTGTAAACCCCTTTAAAAGTGACTTGTCTGCCCGCCCTTGGCAAGCAGTCTTGGCAGCAGCAGCTCTGACTGACTCCATTTCCTTGCACGATGAAATAAAGTTGCCTTTCCTGTTCTCCCCTCTTGGTCTCTCATTTATTGGCCAATAAGGGTCATGCTGAGTAAGAGCCTGGGGTTTCCAGCTAGTGACAGTCATGGGGAGCGCTGTGAACCCTGTCATGGATTGAACTGTGTCCCCAAAAATGTGTGTATCAATTTGGCCGGGCCAAGATTCCCGTTATTGTGTGATTGTCCACCATTTTGTCATCTGATGTGACTTTCCTATGTGCTGTAAATCCTGCCTCTATGATATTAATGAGGGGGGATGGGCAGCAGTTGTGTTGATGAGGCAGGACTCAATCTAAGGTATTGGATTGTGTCTTGAGCCAGTTTCTTTTGGGATATAAAAGACAAAAGCAAGCAGAGGGACAGGGGGACCAAGAAAGCAGGGCCAGGAGCAGAGGGTGTCCTTTGGACCCAGAGTTCCTGTGTGGAGAAGCTCCTGGTCCAGGGGAAGACTGATGAGAAGGCCAACAGAGAAAGCCTTCTCCTGAAGCTGATGCCCTGAATTTGGACTTTTTAGCCTACTTTTTTTTTTTTACTGTGAGGAAATAAATTTCTCTTTGTTAAAGCCATCCACTTGTGGTATTTCTGTTACAGCAGCACTAGATGACTAAGGCAAACCCCAAGTGAGATGAACAAAAGGGCTGCACAGTACCAGTGAGTACCAGCCAGGGAGCAGGGTCCAGAAAGCACAGTTGTAACTCCAAAACAGTAAGCAGTTTGGGAATTGGAAAACGTGGGAAGTGGGATTTATCCAGTTCCAAAGGAAACCCTGGTGGCATAGTGGTTAAGGGCTATGCTGCTACCCAAAAGGTCGGCAGTTCGAATCCACCAGATGCTCCTTGGAAACCCTATGGGGCAGTTCTACTCGGTCCTATACGGTCGCTATGAGTCAGAATTGACTCAACGGCAACAGGTTTTTTTTTTTAAGGGATAATAAAATGGCAAAGGATGTGGAAATCTATCAAGTGTATTGCTGAAAATGTCCAAGCAAGGTAAATAAAATGATACCTGGAATTGACTCGACGGCACTGGGTTTCTGGTTTTTTTGGGTAGATCTAAGGTGCAGAGAACTAAGACCTAGACATCATTATGAAGATAAAGAACACGTTTTTTGGGAATAGGAGCAGTGAAAAGGGAGACTAGTCAGAAGAGCTTTAGAGTTCAAGATCTTAGAGTGCTGAACAATGGTGTTTTCAAGTGCATTCGTGCCTGTTTATAGCTAAGATGGGGCAGAAAAGTATGGAATTAAGAGAATTAGAGGACTGAAACGTATGAGCAATAGGGCTGCCCCCAACTCACGGTGACCCCACGTACAACGGGATGAAATGCTGCCTAGTCCTGTGCTAACCCCATGATGGTTGCAGATCGCACCACTGTGATCCACAGGGTTTTTACTGGCTGATTTTTGAAAATATATTGCCAGGCCTTTCTTCCTAGTCTGTTATAAACTGGAAGCACCGCTGAGATCTGTTCGGCATCAGAGCAACACACAAGCCTTGAATGACAGGTCGTGGCATGAGATGTACTGGCTGAGAATCAAACCCAGTCCTCCACATGGAAGCCGAAAATTCTACCACTGAACCATGAATGCAGCTCCAGATAACTTCAGCCACTGTTAGAAAATGAACTGTTAACCCGTCAATTTAAAAATCATCTTTGAGTGGCATCTGGGGTCTTAAACGCTAGCACGCAGCCATCTAAGATGCATCAATTGGTCTCAACCCACCGGAAGCAAAGGAGAATGAAGAATACCAAGGACACAGGGTAATTATGGGCCCAAGAGACATAAAGGACCACATAACCAGAGACTACATCAGCCCGAGATCAGAAAAACTAGATGGTGCCCGGCTACAACCGATGACTGCCCTGACAGGGAACACAACAGAGAACCCCTGAGGGAGCAGGAGAGCAGTGGGATACAGACCTCAAATTCTAGTAAAAAGACCAGACTTAATGGTCTGACTGAGATTAGAAGGACCCCAGAGGTTATGGTCCCCAGACCTTTTGTTAGCCCAAGACAGGAACCATTACCAAAGCCAACTCTTCAGACAGGAATTGGACTGGACTATGGGATAGAAAATGATACTGGTGCAGAGTGAGCGTCTTGGATCATGTAGACACATGAGACTATGTGGGCAGTTCCTATGTGGATGGCCGAATGGACACGAAAATAGAGTGGAAGTAAGGAGTGTGCTGCCTCATTAGGGGGAGAGCAACTAGGAGTGTACAGCAAGGTGTATATAAATTTTTGTATGAGAGACTGACTTGGTTTGTAAACTTTCACTTAAAGCACAATAAAAATTAAAAAAAAAAAAAATCATCTTTGTTTCTTTCTTTGCCTTTACCCAACTAGTTAATCTTTGTTGTTTTCCAAAGTCAAGCACTCAAATACACTCACTTTTCTCCAAGTCCTAGTTTCTGTTGTTGTTGTTTTTTATTTTATTTATTTATTTTTCACCTCCTAGTTTTTAGCTACTATTTTCTATTACGTAGGATACTGCAATAGCTTCCTAACTGGTTCTCTCCTCCTTCCATTACTGCCTCTTACAAATTTACTTATCACATAGCACCAGGGTGATTTTCAAAAGCGGAATTACATAACTTATTATGTTACTTTCCTGCTTAAAAACTCTAACTCCTTTTCATGTCCACAAGGCCCTGCATATTTAGACCAGTTTACTTCTCCAAGTGCATCTAAAGTCACTCTCTCTCTCTCTCTCTCTACTCCAGTCACAGTGACCGTCTTTTAATTTCTCAAATATGCTCATGGCTCTCGGACATGATGGTCAGCACATACCCAGAATGCTCTTTTCCACTCACTTTTTATAACTCCTACATATCCTTCACATCTCTGCTTAAATTCTGCCCCCCACCCCCAGAGTTCTTCTGTGAGTCCCTAACCCTCATGCACGTTGTTAGTTGCTGTCCTACTCATGGTGACCCCACATATCACACAGCAGAGCTTCTCCATAGAAGCTCCATAGTTTTCTTGGCTGTAATCTTTATGGAAGCCTTTTCATCCAAGGTATTGCAGGGTTGGTTTGAAAACCTTTTGCGCCACCTAGAGACCTCTAATCCTTATACACAACACCTTGTTATTTACTATCTTGTAAGGAAAAAAAACCTCAAATTGCAATTTATTAGTATATTTGCAGAATGTCTGCCTGTGCTAGACTGTAAGTGCCCTGGGTTTAGGAGCACGCCTGTTTTGCTCACTGATGTCAAGCACGAGCACAATTTCTGGCTAACATTAACTGCTCAAAAAATATCTGAATAAATCATCTTCCAACTTAAACACAATAAATGGTTACAGAAAATTAAAACAAACTCCTCTGGCTAGAATGCCGATACGCAGATATGCCCCCTTGGCTCTTGGTGGCTTTCTATTCCTGTCTGTGCGGAGCCTCACAATTAAGAGGAAACCAAATGAATCTATTTTTTGTAACTAAAAAGTCCCAAAGCACTAATGTACCAAACCTCAGCTCCAGCTGTCAGTATATTTACTGTCCCTGCTCTGGCTCAAATTCTATTTCCTGTCTGCAGTGGCTCCCTGCCTTCTCTAATCTACAAACCCTACCCCTTATCAGCATAAATTCATGAAGTCTTTTATCTCCTGGGCTTAGTTGAATTTCTTCTTTCTGTGAGCACCTGTCGTGTTTATCTTTTGCATCTATAGCAGCATTCAGCATTCTATTTTCTTAAAACCCCTTCCGCTAAGCTGACTTGCTCCTTGAGCATAATGACTGCCCTGCATAATTTGGAACAACAGAAGCCCCCCTCTCTGAAGCAATGGAGACGAGAATCTGGTATGTTAAGCAAAAAAGCTGCTTAAAGTGGAGAGCCATACAAGGTAATATATACATACCCTAAATATTTTATTTTAATTTAAAGCATATAAATCCATATTAATTCACTCATCTTTTGATGTGGGGCCAAACCTTGCTGACGAGAACGATTTTAATGATTGAGTCCTCTTTTGTGTTTTCTGCGTAAACCATACCCATCGCCCATCAGGTTTTCCTTCTCTAAAGTGGAGCCAGAACACACTGACACTTGGGAAGGAATGTAGCTGTTGGGGCCTCTGGGATTTTTACGATTTTTCCTACAGTTGTTTTACAGTTTTGCTCACACATACTTTGACAGCACTGTTTTTAAGTGACTGGCCTTTATTGAGTCTTTCCAAAGCATTCAACCAATTTTCGTATCTCATCGGTTCACATAATAATTAATTTACAGAGTTATAGTAACAGGTATAACAGGCTTAAACAGGTTTTAGAAGCAATACAACAGATTCTTTGTAAGCACTGATCTGTGGCGGCAGATGTTCTCAGGCAGATTTAACAGCCCCATTAGCTCCAAGCATTCATAGTGACCTGAACATCATTCATGGCGTTTACACAGAGAATTCCTTCAACTCTGGTGAGCTGTTCAAGTGAAGTCTGATTAAAAAGTCATCTATTTCTTCTTTCATTTCTTTCACAACATCTAGCACAGATATGAGTCCATGATCTGGTGAAAATGTTGGGAAGAGGAAGAGCTGTAAAGGGGTACACGAGGCAAGTGGGGGACATCCTGTGGAGGTTATCATCTGTCACAAGTTGCCTGGGCAAAAGTGAATGGGCATCAGGGATATGGATTGGGTTTTTGGAGCTCAGCACTTCTGAGAACTGACAAGTGAAAGTGTCCACATCCCGAGAACTAGAAGAGCATTTCAGAGGAGAGGAAAATAGAACTTACCTGGGACCTGACTATCTGTGTCCCATCATCCATTTCCTTCTCCTCCAAGTTCTCCCCCTGGGAAAGTACAGCATTCTGAGAAGGCATACTGGGGAGAAGAGAAAAGAAGCATTTTGTCAGTACAGGATATTAGAACTGAGTCTAAACCTTGGAGCTTTTGCTCTGAGTTGAGACAGTCAGGGAGAAGCCATTTAAGACATAAACTCAAAGGCTGGATGACTTAACTGTGACACTCTTGTTCTAGTGAGGAATTCAATGCAGGACTTACTGTGGCATATGGGAAGATCAAAAGAACTCAGCGGTTTTCAGCCTCAGCTACATGCTGGGGAAATTTTTAAAAGGTGACAGGGCTCAGACCCCACTCCCAGAGATTAATTGGTCTGGGGTGGGATCTGGGCAATATTATTTTAAATTCTAAAGTCTCCAGGGGATTCTAAGTGCGATGAGAACCACTGAGATGATACGATGCAGAGAACTTAGGTTGAGGCCATATTCTCACTCTTTATCCCCATGGGATAAATTCATCCCCATATTCAAACTCCAGAAATCTGCCTCTTTTCTACCCTACAAGATATCCTTTCAACATACAAAGGGGAGTTCGCCCTTCTCATTTTTCAGTACGTTCACCTTCTTTTTGAATATCTGGATCCAGTTCTTCACCAGGACTACTACACTTATTCACCGTTCTCAAGTTGTAAAGTCACCTAAGCTTTGTTCTTCTAGCACTAACATCAGGAGATGCCCCTGTACTTGCAGCTTCAAGATCCTGGTCAGTCACTGAAAGCTGACTATCCAGTGCCTTTCGGGGAACCATCACTCCCAGGTGGTAAAGGTGCCCCCATGTCTGACGAGAGCCTCAGGATCCAATGGAGATCCACAACAATGATTTGTTTCCAGGGGCAGCCACATTTAGGTTCTTGCCCTGTTCATCCAGAGTTGAGATTTGGGGGCTCTTGGAGGTGGCTATTTATCTTTTTTTCCCTACAGGCATCAATCCTCCATGTTCAGCCTTCACTGTGGTATTAAAGTCTGTCTCTAACAGGGATCTCACAAGATACAATGTCAGGTTGAGTACCTGTAAAGAGATGCACTAGCATTGGCAGAAGAAATCCAGCAGTTTCAGTCACCTGGGACCTACGCAGTCTCTAAAGAGACATACAAACTACTCACTCATAAATACAGGGGGAGCAGAGTTGTTCTGTTGTACACAGGGCTGCTACAGGCTGGAACAGACTACATGGCATTTAACAACAGTAACAGCAGGATATGGCATTCTTTAAAAGAATCGAAAGCATTTTTAGAATTTCTCAGATTCACATATGAAATAGATTGAATTGCGTCCCCCCAAAATATGTGTTGTAAATCCTAATCCCTATACTTGTGAATTTAGAGACCATCTCAAGAATAGATTTGACGCACCAAACAATAACGACTGAAGACCAGATGAGTTCTGGGATGACATCAAGAACATCATATATAAAGAAAGCAAGAGGTCATTAAAAAGACAAGAAAGAAAGAAAAGACCGAAAGGATGTCAGAAGAGACTCTGAAACTTGCTCTTGAACAAACAGTAGCTAAAGCGAATGGAAGAAATGAAGTAGAAGAGTTAAACAGAAGATTTCAAAGGGCTGCTCGAGGTTATAAGATAAACATACAAAAATCACTTGGATTTCTCTACATCAACAAAAAGAACATTGAAGAGGAAATCACCAAATCAATACCATTCACAGTAGCCCCCAAGAAGATAAAATACTTACGAATAAATCTTACCAAAGGTGTAAAAGACCTATACAAAGAAAACTACAAAGTACTACTGCAAGAAACTAAAAAGGACCTACTTAAGTGGAAAAAGATACCTTGCTCATGGATAGGAAGACTTAATATAGTGAAAATGTCTATTCTACCAAAAGCCATCTATACATACAATGCATTTCTGATCCAAATTCCAATGGCATTTTTTAATGTGATGGAAAAACAAATCACCAACTTCATATGGAAGGGAAAGAAGCCTCAGATAAGTAAAGCATTACTGAAAAAGAAGAAGAAAGTGGGAGGCCTCACTCTACCTGATTTTAGAACCTATTATACAGCTGCAGTAGTCAAAACAGCCTGGTACTGGTACAACAGGCACATAGACCAATGGAACAGAATTGAGAACCCAGATATAAATCCATCTACATATGAACAGCTGATATTTGACAAAGGCCCAGTGCCAATTAATTGGGGAAAAGATAGTCTTTTTAACAAATGGTGCTGGCATACCTGGATATGCATTTGCAAAAAAATGAAACAGGACCCATACCTCACACCATGCACAAAAACTAACTCCAAGTGGATCAAAGACCTAAACATAAAGACTAAAATGATTAAAGACCATGGAAGAAAAAATAGGGACAACGTTAGCAGCCCTAACGTAAGGCATAAACAGAATACAAAACATTACCAAAAATGACGAAGAGAAACCAGATAACTGGGAGCTCCTAAAAATCAAACACCTATGCTCATCTAAAGACTTCACCAAAAGAGTAAAAAGACCACCTACAGATTGGGAAAGAATTTTCAGCTATGACATCTCCGACCAGCACCTGATCTCTAAAATCTATATGATTCTGTTAAAACTCAACCACAAAAAGACAAACAACCCAATCAAAAAGTGGACAAAGGATATGAACACGCACTTCACTAAAGAAGATATTCAGGCAGCTAACAGATACATGAGAAAATGCTCTCCATCATTAGCCATTAGAGAAATGCAAATTAAAACTACGATGAGATTCCATCTCACTCCAACAAGGCTGGCATTAATCCAAAAAACACAAAATAATAAATGTTGGAGAGGCTGCAGAGAGATTGGAACTCTTATACACCGCTGGTGGGAATGTAAAATGGTACAACCACTTTGGAAATCTATCTGGCGTTTTCTTAAAAAGTTAGAAATAGAACTACCATACAACCCAGAAATCCCACTCCTCGGAATATACCCTAGAGAAATAAGAGCCTTCACACGAACAGGTATATGCACACCCATGTTTATTGCAGCTCTGTTTACAATAGCGAAAAGCTGGAAGTAACCAAGGTGTCCATCAATGGATGAATGGTTAAATAAATTGTGGTATATTCACGCAATGGAATACTACGCATCAATAAAGAACAGTGACGAATCTGTGAAACATTTCATAACATGGAGGAACCTGGAAGGCATTATGCTGAGTGAAATTAGTCAGAGGCAAAAGGACAAATATTGTATAAGACCACTATTATAAGATCTTGAGAAATAGTATAAACTGAGAAGAACACATACTTTTGTGGTTACAAGGAGGGGGGAGGGAGGGAGGGTGGGAGAGGGTTATTTACTGATTAGTTACTAGATAAGAACTACTTTAGGTGAGGGGAAGGACAATACTCAATACACGGAAGACCAGCTCAAATGGACTGGACCAAAAGCAAAGAAGTTCCTGGGATAAACTGAATGCTTCAAAGGTCAGTGGAGCAAGGGTTGGGGTTTGGGGACTATGGCTTAAGGGGACTTCTAAGTCAACTGGAAAAATAATTCTATTATGAAAACATTCTGCATCTCACTTTGAAATGTGGCGTCTGGGGTCTTAAATGCTAACAAGCGGCTATCTAAGATGCATCAATTGGTCTCAACCCACCTGGATCAAAGGAGAATGAAGAACATCAAGGTCACATGATAACTATGAGCCCAAGAGACAGAAAGGGCCACATGAACCAGAAACTTACATCATCCTGAGACCAGAAGAACTAGATGGTGCCCAGCCACAACTCATGACTGCCCTGACAGGAAGCACAACAGAGAACCCCTGAGGGAGCACGAGATCAATGGGATGCAGACCCCAAATTCTCATAAAAAGACCAGACTTAATGGTCTGACTGAGACTAGAGGAATCCCGGCGGTCATGGTCCCCAGACCTTCTGTTGGCCCAGGACAGGAACCATTCCCGAAGACAACTCATCAGACATGGGAGGGACTGGACAATGGGTTGGAGAAGAGTGAGCTACTTGTATCAGGTGGGCACTTGAGACTGTGTTGGCATCTCCTGTCTGGAGGGGAGATAGGAGGGTAGAGAGGGTTAGAAACTGGAAAAATTGTCACGAAAGGAGAGACTGGAAGGAGGGAGCGGGCTGATTCACTAGGGGGAGAGTATGTGGGAGTATGGAGTAAGGTATATATAAGCTTATATGTGACAGACTGGCTTGATTTGTAAACGTTCACTTAAAGCTCAATAAAAATGATTAAAAAAAAAAAAAAAAGATACCTGGACAAAGGGCTGCTCAAGAAGACAAAATAGAGTGTTATAATGAAATGTACAAAAACCTGGAGTTAGGAAACCAAAAGGGAAGAACATGCTTGGCATTTCTCAAGTTGAAAGAACTGAAAAAAAATTCAGCTTGCAATTTTGAAGGGTTCTATATAGGCAAAATATTGAACAATGAAGGAACCATCAAAAGAAGATGGAAGGAATACACAGAATCACTGTACCGAGAAGAATTAGTCAATGTTCAACTATTTCAGGAGGTAACATATGATCAAGAACTGATGGTACTGAAAGAAGTCCAAGCTGCACTTAAGATGCTGGTGAAAAACAAGGCTGCAGGAATTGATGGGACACCATTTGAGATGTTTCAACAAACACATGCAATGCTGAAGTGCTCACTCATCTATACCAAGAAATTTGGAAGACAGCTACTTGGTCAACCGACTGGTGGAGATTCATATTTGTGCCCGTTCCAAAGAAAGGCAATGCAACAGAATGTAGAAATTATCGAACAATATCATTAATATCACATGCAAGTAAAATTTTGCTGAAGAGAATTCAAAAACAGTTGCAGCAATACATCGACTGAGAATTTCCAAAAATTCAAGCTGGATTCCAAAGAGGACACAGAATGAGGGATATCATTGCTGATGTCAGATGGATCTTGGCTGAAAGCAGAGAATAGTTTATTTGTGCTTTATTGACTATGCAAAGGCATTTAACTGTGTGAATCATAACGTTATGGATAACACTGCAAAGAATGGGAATTCCAGAACACTTGATTGTGCTCACAAGGAACCTGTACATAGACCAAAAGGCAGTTGTTCAAACAAAACAAGGAGATACTGTGTGGCTTAAAATCAGGAAATGTATGCATCAGGGTTGTATCCTTTCACCATACTTACTCAATCTGTATGCTGGGCAAATAATTCGAGAACCTAAATTATACCAAGAAGAATGTGGCATGAGGATTGGAGGAAGACTCATTAACAACAAGTGACATGCAGGTGATACTACCTTGCTTGCTGAAAGTGAAGACGACTTGAAGCACTTACTGATGACGACCAAAGACTACAGCCTTCAGTGTAGATTACACCTCGACATAAAGAAAACAAAAATCCTCACAACTGGACCAATAAGCAACATTCTGATTAACAGAGAAAAGATTGAAGTTGTTAAGGGTTTCATTTTACCTGGATCTACAATCAACACTCATGGAAGCAACAGTCAAGAAATCAAATGATGTATTGCACTGGGCAAATATGCTGCAAAAGATCTCTTCAAAGTGATAAAAAGCAAAGATGTCACTGAGGACTAAGGCATGCCTGACCCAAGCCATGGTATTTTCAATTGCCTCATATGCATGCAAAAGGTAGACAATGAAATAGGAAGACTGAAGAACAATTGATGCCTTTGAATTATGATGTTGGCAAAGAATACTGAATATGCCAGAACGAACAAATCTGTCTTGGAAGAAGTACAGACAGAATGCTCCTTAGAAGCAGGGATGGTTAGACTTCATCTCATGTACTTTGGATGTTGTAAGAAGGAATCACTCCCTGAAGAAGGACATCTCCTTGAGGAAGATCCTCAAGGAGATAAACTCACACAGTAGCTGCAACAATGGGCTCAAACACGGCAACGATGGTGAGGCTGGCGCAGGACCGGGCAGTATTTTGTTCTATTGTATATAGGGTTGCTGTAAGTAGGAACCCACTCAGGGCACCTAACAATAACATACCTGTGCACATGAACCCATTAGGGAATAGTGTTTTCTTCTTTACGTTAATGAGGCCATACCAGTGTAGGGTGTGTCTTAACTATTCACTTTTGACCTATAAAAGGAGCAGATTAGGCACAGAAGCAAGAAGTACAGATGCGGGAAGACAGATGCCAGGACACAAGTAGATGACTAAGGAATCAAAGAACAGAAGCTGAAAAGAGACAAGGACCTTCCACCAGATCTGACAGAGAACACGTTCCTCTAGGGCAGGTGCCGTGAATTTAGACTTCTAGCCTCCTAGTGTTTTGTTCTGTTGTACATAGGGTTGCTGTGAGTAGGAAACGACTCGACAGCACATAACGACTAACAAAAACAGCCTCCTAAACCTTCAGAAAAAATTTTTTCTGTTTGTTAAAGACACTCATTTGTGGTATTTCTGTTATAGCAGCACTAGATAACAAAGAGAACACATAAACAAAGAAAAGAGATATATAGATACTTCCCAACTCTGCCTCAGTCCTTTCACGCCCTTTTCCAGAATAGAAAACACATGGTTCTTGCCTAGTGAAAAGCTTTCAGTAATTGTGGTAAGGAAAAAACAAGTGAACAACAACAAAAAAAAAAGAGTGAAATGTATTAGTTTGATAATAACCACAAAATAATGTATTCTTTTTCTGCTCATAAAAGTTGACCTGAAAAAACTCACAAAAGCTAGTGTTAACGGTGTAGAATGAACTTTTGTTTATCAAAGGATTTTAAGAAAAAAGTGAAAAGACAACCTACAGATTGGGAGAAAATTTCTGGGAACCATATATCCAATAAGGGTCTAATATCCAAAATATATTTAAAAAGAAACTTCTACAACTTAACAACCCAATAAAAAAATGGGCAAAGTCACACCAGAGTACAGTACACCAAAGAGGAAAGTCAAATGTTCAACAAGCACAAGAAAAGATGCTCAGCTTGATTAGCCATTAAACCCATACAACTCATCGCCGTCAAGTCAATTCCGACTCATAGCAACCCTACAGGACAGAGCAGAACTGTCCCATAGGGTTTCCAAGGCTGAAATCTTTATGGAAGCAGACTGTTACATCTTTCTTCCACGGAGCAGCTGGTGGGTTCGAACTGCACACCTTTTGGTTAGCAGCTAAGCACTTAACCACTGTACCACCAAGGTGCCTCATTAGCCATTAGAGAGATGCAAATCAAAACCAAGAGACACCACCTCACCCTCAGTAGAATGGCAATGATTAAAAAAAAAAGAAGAAAACAGTAGGTGTTAGCCAATTTGTGAAGAAACTGGAACCTTCATCCATTGCTGCTGGGAACGTAAAATGGTGCAGCCAATGTGGAAAAGTCTGGCGGTTCCTCAAAAAGTTAAACGTAGAATTGCAATATGACCCATCAATTCCCCTCCTAGGTATATAACCAGAAGAAGTGAAATCAGGAATACAAACAGAAACCTGTACACCAATGTTCTTGCAGTACTTTTCATAATAGCCAAAAGGTAGAAACAACCCAAGTGTCCATCAACAGATGAATGGATAAACAAAATGTGGGATATACACACGACGGAATACTACTCAGCCATAAAGAGAAATGAAGTCCTGATGCATGCCACAACATGGAAGACCCTTGAAACCATCATGCTGAGCGAAACGAGTCACAAAAGAACAAATACTATATGGTCTCACTTACACGGAATAAGCAAACACATAGAAACCAAAGACTATTAGCGGTTATCAGCGGTGGAACAGAGGGGAGAAAGGAGAGTTTCTGCTTAGGAGACACTGAGTTTATGTTAATATTGGTAGAATGATGTGGAAAAGAACAGCGAGAATAGTTGTACAACGTTAATGTAATTGATGGAATATAAGAATATCATGTAGAAGTTGTTGACGGTTGATGTATGTTTTGTTATATATATTTTCACCACAATTAAAAAAAAAAGAGTGCATATGGAAAGTTTAACCTTAAAAAAAGAATCCTATGACCTGCTTCCTGCTCTGTCAATCACATTTCGGTTTGCTTCAGATGCTCCCTCCACACTGTCCTGCTTTCAGGTCCTTAAATGTGCCACATGTGGTACCTCCCTCCCTCTTCCCCCATAACACCTACTCATCCTTCAGGTCTCACCTTAAATTAAGGAAGATTTTGACACCACAGACAACATGAGGTCCCTCATTCACTTTTTATCATTGTAATTATTTGTTCAGCCATCTATCTTATCCTTTAATATTGTATGGGTTCCATGAAGGCAGGAGCCTGATTTGTCTTGTTCACCCTTCTATTTTCAATGCTTGGCACATAGTAGGTTGTTGTTGCTAACTGCTGTTCAGTAGGCTCTGATTCATGGTGACCCTGACTCATAGAGACCCCATATACAAGTGAATGAAAAGTTGTCAGGTCCAGTGCCATCTTCATGATACTTGGTATGCTTGGATCCACTGCAGCAGCCACGGTGTATTGTGAGTGCCTTTCAGCCGAAGGGGTTCATCCTCCAGCATTGTATTGGATAATATTCTCTTGTGATCCATAGGGTTTTCACTGACTAATTTTCATAAGTACAGCATAGACCTTTCTTCCTAGTCTGTCTTAGTCTAGAAGCTCCACTGAAACCTGTCCACTGCGGGTAACCTTGCTAGTATTTGAAATACTGGTGGTATTGCTGTGATGCTGGTACAGCTTCCAGCATCATAGCAATACATAAGCTACCACAGTATGACAATCTGAACAGACGGGTAATGGACATAGTAGGTACTCAATAAATATGTGCTGAATAAAAACGTTCTGGTATTTGCTCTTGGATTTTAAATTTTTTTTAACTTTTTATTTTGAATGAATTGCATTTCACAGACTATATGTAAGAGAGATAAACATCTTTCATGTTTTTAGCTTTTATATGTTTTCTTTTTGAAATTGCCTTTTCACATCACTTGTCCATTTTTCTGCTGTATTGTCTTTTTCTTATTGCTTTGTATGAGTTCTTCATATCTAGGACAATAACCAGCAATTCCCTTGCACAGCATAAACACACAAATATATTCCCCATTATGTCATTTTTCTTTTATTTTTGCTATTTTTTTAAAGAGCTAATTTAAACATTTTCTGCATTGTAAATCTGTTTCTTCTTTATTGTTCCTAAGCACGTGTGTGTGTGTGTGTGTGTGTGAGAAAGAGAGAGAGAGAGGGAGAGAAAGGGAAAGAGTTTTGGTCTTTTTTTTATACAGGTTACACTATACACAACTTCTTTATACAAGTTACACACAAACACATGAGTGTACAGAACACAAGATTAAATAATATTTGAGTTCCCTTCAATTCCTCTTCCACTCTCACTTCCCACCCCATTGGTAGCTGTCAATTGACTGGTGTGTATCCATTCAGTCTCTTTTCTGTGCATTTATGGGCATATATAATGCAACTTTTAAATATACTTTAACATAACAGGGGCACAGCATATTATATATATTGTTCTGCAACATTTTTTATTCACTAAATGTCTTATTAGAGGTTTTTCCCTGTCTGTAAATACAGGTCTATCTTATTCAACTAAATGGCGGCATAGCAATCTACTTTATTACCACAATGTATTTACATATCCCTGGCACAATGGTTAAGCACTTGTCTGCTAACCAAAAAGTTAGTGGTTTGAACCATCAGCTACTCTGTGAGAGAAAAGACGTGTCAATCTGTTCCTGTAAAGATTTCAGCCTAGGAAACTCTATGAATATTTTGCCAATCTAATGGGTTGGAAGTTGTCTTAATTTGCCTTAATATGGTTAATTACGAAGTTGAGCATATTTTCTGTGTTTCTTCTACGAATTGCCTGTACGTATCTTTTGTCTGTTTTTCTACTTTGTTGTTATTAACAGAGGCTCTTTATAGATTATGGACATTAATCCTTTATTTCTTACAGATGCTGCAAACATTTTCAAGTCTCTCACTTATACTTAGCTTTATGATCTTTTCAAGTACATACATTTTACCTTTTGATATAATCAAATGTACCAATTTTTTCCAGAGAGATCTGTGCCCTGTTGGAGTAGTTTGATATGGCTAAAGCATCAAGTGAAAGACCTTCAGGGCATTGCTAAGGAACTAGGACATTATCCTAAGGGCATTAAGGAGCCATGTAAAAGTGTTCATCGATAGAGTGACTTTCAACTCATCATTTACTACCTATTGATCACCTACTAAGCGCCATGATCAAATCTGCCGTTTAGAAAGATTACTTTTTGCACTTTTCGGTATCTTTTGAATTGAAAGTAAGTTAAAAGGTATAGATCACCGCGTCAAAGGATATTATTAAGGGTGAGTTGCTCTGCAACATACTAAAATATGCTTTAAATGAAAATAACAATAGTACCATAAGTGCAGAAATTGTCGGCACAGTGCGGGGTTTGGGGGAAAAAAACCAGTCTGGAAACAAGGCAGAGTATATATACAAGTCTGCAAAATATAAAATCTCTTAAAAGGATTAGAAGATAAAGGTGAATACTTCTTACAATCTTGAGATTGGGGAAAAACTTTCCAAAAAGTGACATCATCCACACCATACACAAAACTAATTTCCTTTTTCTTTTCTCAGTTTCCACGAATTTTTTTTTTTTTGTGGTGGTAAATATATATACAACAAAATACTTGCCATTTCAACATTCTTCACGCGTACAGTTCAGTGGCATTATGTTCATCATGTTATTCAGCCATCACCCTTATCCATTCCCAAAATTCTCCATCGCCCATGGGTTTTTTAAAGCCGCAGAATCATTAGAAGAAACTAGACGGAAGTATGTTTATAACATTGGAATGGTGAAGGCCTTTCTAGGCGAGACACGAAATGCAGACCGGCACAGGCTGAGGGGAGCCGCTGGGGGACTTCGGGCCGAGCGCAGCGACACTCTCGGGGCCGAGCGCAGCGACATTCCCGCGGCCGGCCACCCCGGGCCGCCCACCCTAGGCCCGCCCGGCCCCGGAAGAAGCCTCCGCCGGGCGTCCCCTCAGCCGGTGCCCTGCGTCTCCGCGCGGGCTCCGCACTCACCAGTCTCCTCAGACAAAGGGCGCTCGGGAGGCTCCGCCCCCTGATGCCGTCGTCGCCGCCTGTCCCGACCGCGGCTTGAGAGGGTGACCAGCGCCCTGAGGCCTGAGCCAATGACGGCCCCTGGGGCTGGATCAGCCTCGGGCGCCACGCCGGCTCTGACAAAACCTCCCCGTGATGGCGACCGCGCCGTGCTGGCTTCGGGTCCCGCATACGCATGCGCCGGGGGGCGTCTGGGCCTGCTGCCACCCGCGTCGCCTGGGCTGGCTCTTCACAAGGGCCGCGCTAACCGGGGGGCCCGGCCTCCACCCCCAGCCTTCAGAGAGTTAAACGTTCGATGTGGACCGCGAAGGGCGGCCCGCGGACCCATTCGTAACCTCTGCCAATCACAAACGTTGGACTTCAAGTTCCCACGTTGGTGTAGTACTGTCTCCAAGGCGACGACACAGGCCATCGCTCTCCTCTTACCCAGATTTTATATTGACAAAAGTTAAAATATAGCAGTAATCATCACAATAATAATTGAGTGCAATGTTTTAAAAATACAGGTTTACTGTTAAGAAGAACAGAATTCTTTTTGTGGGGATAACATTTTGCTAAACTGGGGTTCAAAATTAGTGCTCTCTATCATTTATTTTTTCTTATCATCAAAATGGAAACCATGGTGGCCTAGTGGTTAAGTGCTCCGGCTGCTAACCGAAAGGTCAGCAGTTGGAATCCACCAGGGGCTCTCTGGAAACTCTATGGGGCAGTTCTACTCTGTCCTATAGGGTCGCTATGAGTCGGAATCAACTCGAGGGCAATGGGTTTAGTTTTGGTTTATCATCAAAATTGATTCCAAAGTTCATCTGTTAATGATAGTCTGTGATGCGATTTTGCATATTTCATCTCCGAAAACATCTTTTCAAACAGATTGTTGTTGTTAGTTGCAGCGGAGTAGGCTCTGACTGATGGTAACCTTACGTATAACATGACTAAGTGTGCCCGTCCTAGCCCACCATCTTCGTGATTGTTGGTAGGCTCCAGTCCATTGTTGCAGCCACTATTCACTTTAAGTGCCTTCCGACCTAGGGAGCCTTATCTTGCAGCACTACCCAGACAACTGGTGGCAGAGCTTCCAGCATCACAGCAATACACAAGGCACCACAGTAGGACAAACTGACAGGCAGGTGGTGAAGAGACACATTGCTCTCCCAGAAAGCAAGGTAGATGAGAGATGGAAGTGTTCTGAAGCTGGGTGTATCCTTGGGATGTGTCAACGGTCTGGTTCCTACTTGTACTGCCTCACCTCCAACTACTCCCCGGTTCATACCAATTCCACCTCTTTTAAACTTGAAAATACACAGCTATGTGAGTTCCAAAAGTGTGCGGTTTCCTTCACTGAATTTTCTCTCTTTTTCCCCTCATCACCCCCAGTCTCCTGGTAAAGTTTTCTTTCTCCAGGAAGCCTTCCTTTGACCACCGCCCCACCACCACCCAGGGGACAGTGAAGCTCTCCTCCTTTGCTTCCATTACATCGTTCACATCCCCTCTGTCAAACAGTAACCACAATGCACTGCCATTTTGTCCCCAGTGGTTTCCTCAGCAGAGTTAGAGCCTCTCCAGGACCTGGCCTCTGGTTTCCTATTTCTCCAAAAGCAGGCTTAGTTCCTATACACTGTCGTGTATTTGCTGAACGTCTGATGAATGGAAGGCAGCCACCACTGGAAGCCAACAGATGACAAATACTCAACGCAGGTGCAACCGGGAAAGCCTCTGGGCATTCTAACTGCGGAGACCACCTGAGCTGGGTTAGGGCTCCTCCCAGTGCCCTCTGGGCTTCTGTGCTGCGCCCCCCCTCTCACGACACTTTTGCGTGTCATGGTGTGTTTGTCTGAAGTCAGAGCGACGGCCCTGTTCCCTGGGGACAATTTCCAACACATGCTAAGTCTTCATGTCTGCAATAATGCATGAACAACTGATTGAATAATCACAAGCCTGAGCCGGTGACCAAGGTCGGAGCCCGCTGAGAGTGTCCCCAGGGATGTCTGCGGGGTCGTGGCTCCGGAGCACTGCCCTGAGAGGGTGCGAGGTGGGCTAGTCCGCAGCCACGAGAGCCAGGGCCCGTGGTGGGGGGGATTTCCTCGAGGCGACCGTCCGGACTACAGCAGTGACCTGAGGCCCTGCGGCTGTCGGAACTACGGCGGCCGGAAGAGCCGACGACACGGAGACCCCGCCGCGGCGCCCTCTCGCCGTTTCCTGCGGGGCCCGGAAGTGTCCCAACCGCCGCGCTCGCCGCGGGCCTGGGTCGTTAACGCGCTGCCCGCCGAGGAGGCGGCTGGCGCCGGGAGCCTTTTCCCGGCGGCTGAGCTCGCTAGCTGGCGCCATCCCCCCCGTGCGGCCTCCTGCCCTCCGACTGAGAATCCAGGCGGCTCCCCGGGGCCTGGAGGAGCCTCAGCTGAGGGCCGGGGAGGGGCTCTGGGCTTCGCGCGCTCGCTGAGCCCCTGCTGAGAGGTGTCCTCAGGAGCGCTGAGACTGCTGCGGAGCCTGCCCCAGACAGGGGTCGACCCCCGCCTCTCTGTGTGGGGGGCTCAGAGGGCTGCGGGGGCCCCGGCGCCAGACGATCCAGGACCGAGGGAGGCCACGTTAGTGTAGGCAGCAGGTTCAGACAAGAGGGTCTTCAGTTGCTGTATTCACAGCCTTTTAGCCTCAGTTTTTGTCCATTGTCATTAAACACACCAGCCTTCCTAGCTCAGTCGCTCACGTGCAGCCTCAGAGTGGATAAACATCTTCGTGACCTCACTTCTACTTGTGTCGGACCCTTTAAAATGCATTTTATGTTGAACTTTAATTTTGGTTAGAGGCGTTGATGTCTGACTCTCAGAAGGAAATGCATCCTTGGCAGTTTTTCTCTTGAAGAACAATTTCATAAAGTTCGTGTCGCCCTGTTTGGGAAATCTGATTCCTTAAGTTAGCATTTAAGTGTACTACCATCTCTTGAGCTTGTTGGTGATGCTTTCTCTTTTTAATAGAGTAATGTCATCATTGTTTTCCAGGGCTGGTTGAAACAAATTATTTCAGGCTGCAAAAAGGCTCAGAAGAAAGTTAAAGGCTTAAGGCCTTACTTAGAGGGTTGGAGGCTCTTTGACATCAAGCATGTGAATAGGTTTCACACTCCAAAAACACTGGGCATTCCCACTGTGCAATAACAAGCTTCTTTCTTACACCTGCAGACCTTCCTGGGGTGAGGGTCAGGAGGCCTCTGCTGGGATCCTGGAAGGGCCTCAACAGTGCCTACAGAACCCAAGCCCTGCTTGGTGTGAGTTGGTCCCTGGAGCCTGAACAATGACTGCAGCTCAAAGAAGTGCTTCTGCCCTGGTCCCTGCGGCTGGGCACAGCCCAGAGGTGGGGAAGGCTGGTTTTGGGGGCCAAGCATGCCGTTTGCAGGGCAGCAGCCTTCTTGGCCCAGAGATCTTCCGCCAGCGCTTTCGACAGTTCTGTTATGAGGAGACACGGGGGCCACGGGAGGCCCTGAATCAGCTGAGAGACCTTTGTCACCAGTGGCTGCAGCCCGAGATCCACACCAAGGTGCAGATTCTGGAGCTGCTGGTGCTAGAGCAGTTCCTGGGCATCCTGCCTGAGGAGCTGCAGGCTTGGGTGAGGGAACGGCAGCCTGAGAGTGGGGAGGAGGCCGTGACTGTGCTGGAGGACCTGGAGAGGGAGCTGGATGACCCAGGGCAGCAGGTAGGTGGAAGGGTGGGTGTGGGTGCCGCTTTCGATGGCAGCAGGGAGGCAGGTCCTACATCCAAGTGCAGGGAGGGTTGGCATTTGTTAAATGAGTGAATGAATGAAATCCCATTGTAGGGTAGTTGTTAATTCCTGATATTGTATTGTTGACCTGAAGGTGGCACCACCTGCAGCAATTGAAAATAGTTTATTTTTCATCATATATATTGGAGTCCAAATTGCTATAGAAAGGCAGTTTGAAATGTACCAAAGTGTGGACTGTATGGGAATTAAATTATGAATATGAGGATTGCCTACATGAACTTGATAGCAGTTTTCTGTGGCCTTTCTGAAGATTTTAGCTCCCTTTCTATAGGGGCCTTTTGATAACTTCATCTAATTGTCTCCAGGTCAAAGCCTTTGTAGCCACAAAAGAAGAGATCCAGGAGGAGGTGGCCCTTCTGACAACAGCACAGGAATCCACTACTGTCTGGCTAACTGCCATGGATGGTCACCTCAGGGCTGAATCACCAACACCCCACTTCCAGCAAGAAAGAGGTGAGTGAAATTCCTTTGGGCTGGGTAAAGGCAGATTCTCTTGGCTAGCATCATGATATTCTTTCTCGAGGGTATCAAGGCTTTCCTCTTCTCCTTGGTCTTGGAGAAACCACCACCTACCTAATACTCCAGATAAAGGCTTTTAACATTATGACTTGTTTGTGCTCCTCATATGCAGATTATCATGTGTTTCTTAGACCTCACTTGACCAACCATTTCCTCTGTTTAGGTGGCTTCAGGATTATCTGCCTTCCTTTAGGCTCTTTCTCAGTAGCTGAATAACTGATGCTAAAATTATCTTGCTGAGCCATAACTCTTCAACTCTTTAAACTTCCTCATTGGCTCTATCACTTCTCAAGTGAGATTTTCTTTTCCCCCTTTGAAGGTGGTTTTCTTCCTCTTCTCCTCTGTTTTAACCACCCTTGTTTCTGTACGTCTTCATTTTTCTTTTCTTTTATTCAGTAGTTTCTATATGTCAAATTTACTTGAAACTTCCCTTAAAACCATCTTATTTTCCTGGTTCAGGATCCTTTTTAGAAGCTTGCTTTTCCAGAAAGCCCATTCTAGGTAAAACAACAACCCTTCATAAATAGGTCCTTTCCCAGAAGCCTACGTACATTTTAAAAGAACATATGTCTTTTTGTTTGGTGAAATTAATGAGGATCTTGTTACCTTAGGGCTGTGGAATAATTTCCAAAAACTTTAAAAAATGATTTTTATAAAAATTTTTATTTTTTTAATTTTTGAAAATTTTCAAGTTATACTTAAGTGTTTTTATATTAAATCTTATTTTAAAAAATAAATAAATATGTAGTATGTATCATTGCATTGGCGATTCAGTGGTAGAATTCTTGCCTTCCAAGTAGCAAGACCTGGGTTTCCTGGCCAGATGAAGTTGGACTAGGAAGAAAAGGTCTGGTGATGTACTTCTGAAAAAAATCAGCCAATGAAAACCCTGTGTATAAAACAGTCTGATCTGCAACCGATTGTGGGGATGGCTTAGGACCAGGCAGCGTTTCATTCCATTGTGCATGGGGTCGCCATGAGTCACAGGCATGTCCAAAGTACGTAAGACGAAGTCTTGCGATCCTCCATTCCAAGGAGCATTCTGGCTGTACTTTATCCAAGACATATTTGTTCGTTCTTCTGGCAGTCCATGGCGTATTTCATAATAAGGGAGACCAAAGAAGGTTTCAGTTCTTCTTTGGTCTTCCTTATTCATTGTCCAGCTTTTGCATGCATATGAGGCATTTGAAAATACCATGGCTTGGGTCAGGCACACCTTAGTCCTCAAGGTGACATCTGTGTTTTTAACACTTTTAAAGAGGTCTTTTGCAGCAGATTTGCCCAGGGCAGTGCGTTGTGTGATTTCTTGACTGCTGCATCTGTGAATGTTGATTGTGGATCCAAGTAGAATGAAATCCTTGACAACTTCAATCTTTTCTCCATTTATCATGATGTTGCTTATTGACCCAGTTGTGAAGATTTTGGTTTTCTTTATGTTAAGGTGTAATCCATACTGGAGGCTATAGTCTCTGATCTTCTTCAGTAAGTACTTCAAGTCCTCTTAGTTTCAGCAAGCAAGGTTGTATCATCTGCATATTGAAGGTTGTTAATGTCTTCCTCCAATCCTGATGCCACGTTCTTCTTCATATAGTCCAGCTTCTTGGATTATTTGCTCAGCATACTAATTGAATGAGTATGGTGAAAGCATACAGTGCTGACACACACCTTTCCTGATTTTAAGCCACACAGTATCCCCTCGTTCTGTTTGAATGACTGCCTCTTGGTCTATGTACAGGTTCGTCATGAGCACAATTAAATGTTCTGGAATTCCCGTTCTTTGTAGTGTTGTCCATAATTTGTTATGATCCACACAATCGAATGTCTTTGCATGGTCTATAAAACACGGGTGAACATCTTTATGGTATTCTATGCTTTCAGCCAAGATCCATCTGACATCAGCTGTGTGATATCCCTCATTTCCATGTCCTCTTCTGAATCCGGCTTGAATTTCTGGCAGTTCCCTGTCAATGTACTGCTGTAACCGTTTTTTAATTATATTCAGCATAATTTTACTTGTTCCTGATATTAATAATATTGTTCGATAATTTCCACATTCTGTTTTTGATTACCTTTCTTTGGAATGGGCACAAATACAGATCTCTTCCAGCCAGTTGGAAACCCTGGTGGTGTAGTGGTTAAGTGCTATGGCTGCTAACCAAAAGGTTGGCAGTTCGACCACCAAGGTGCCCATCAATGGATGAATGAATAAACAAATTCTGATATATTTACACAATGGAATACTACTCAACAATAAAGAACAATAATGAATCCGTGAAACATCTCATAAAATGGGGGAATCTGGAAGGCATTATGCTGAGTGAAATTAGTCAGTTGCAAAAGGACAAATACTTTATGAGACCACTATTATAAGAACTCAAGAAAAGGTTCAAACACAGAAGAAAACATTCTTTGATGGTTATGAGGGTGGGGAGGGAGGGAGGGGGTATTCACTAGTAGACAAGAATTATTTTAGGTGAAGGGAAGGACAGCATAATACAGGGGAAGTTACCACAACTGACCTAATCCAGAAGCTAAAAAGTTTCATGAATACAACCAAACTCTTTGAGGGACAGAGTAGCAGGGGCAGGGGTCTGGGGACCATGGTTTCAGGGGACATCTAAGTCAGTTGCCATAACAAAGTGTATTGAGAAAACTTTCTTCATTCCACTTTGTTGAGTGGCGTCTAGGGTCTTAAAAGCTAGCAAGCGGCCATCTAAGATGCATCAATTGGTCTCAACCCACCTAGAGCAAAGGAGAATGAAGAACACCAAAGACACAAGGCAAATACGAGCCCAAGAGACAGAAAGGGCCACATGAAAACCAGAGACTCCATCAGCCTGAGACCAGAAGAACTAGATGGTACCCAGCTACCACCACCGACTGCCGTTACAGGCAAAACACATCAGAAAATCCTAGATGGAGCAGGAGTAAAGTGGGATGCAGACCACAAATTCTAGTAAAAAGGCCAGACTTAATGTCTGACTGAGACTGGAAGGAGCCCAGAGGTCATGGCCCCCGGACTCTCAGCCCAAAACTAAATCCATTCTGGAAGCTAACTCTTCAGATAAGGATTAGACTGGACTATAAGACAAAATGATACTGGTAAGGAGTGAGCTGCTTGGCTCAGGTAGACATGAGACTATGTGGGCAGCTTCCATCTGAAGGTGAGATAGGAAGGCAGAGGGAGACAAGAGTTGGTTGAATGGACATGGGAAAAACAGGGTGGAGAGGAGTGTGCTGTCACATTGTAGGGAGAGAAACCAGGGTCACATAATAGTATGTGTATAAGTTTTTGTACGAGAAACTGACTTGAATTGTAAACTTTTTCTTAAAGCACAATAAAAAAAAAAAGGAACAACAACAACAAAAAAAAGGTCAGCAGTTCGAATCCACCAGGTGCTCCTTGGAAACTTTATGGGGCAGTTCTACTCTGTCCTGTAGGGTTGCTATGAGTCAGAATTGACTCAACAGCAGCGGGTTTGGTTTTTTGGTTTTCTAGCCGATAGGCCATGTAGTTGTCTTCCAGATTTCTTGGCATAGATGAGTGAGCTTTTCCAGCATTGTATCTGTTTGTTGAAACATCTCAATTTGTCTTCTGTCAATTCCTGGAGCCTTGTTTTTTGCCAATGCCCTCAGTATGGCTTGGACATCTTCCTTTAATATCATTGGTTCTTGACCATATGCTACCTCCTGAAATGATTGAACACTTGACTGATTCTTTGTGGTGCGCTGGCTCCTTCCATCTTCTGTTTTTAAAAATTTTATTGTGGTTTAAATCAAACTTTACAGATCAAGTTAGTTTCTCATTCAAAAGTTTATGCACATACTGTTTTGTGATATCAGTTGCAATCTCCACAACATGATTGCACTCTCCCCCTTTCCATTCCGAATACCCTGGGCCCATTTGTCCAGTTCTTGTCCCTTCCTGCCTTCTGGTCTTACTTTTGGGCAGGAATTGCCCGTTGGCTCTCATATATTTGGTTGAACTAAGAACCATGTTCCTTATGTGTGTTATTGTTTGTTTTATAGGCAAGTCTAATCTTTGAGAAGTGAACTTTGGGAGCGGTATCAGTTCTGAGTTAGAAAGGTGTCCAGAGTCCATGTCGTTTTAATGCTTTTTGTGTCATTCAATATTTTGCTCATGGAATCCTTCAGCATTGCAACTTAAGGCTTGAATTTTTTTCTTCAATTTTCAGCTTGAGAAATGCTGAGCGTGTTCTTCTCTTTTGGTTTTCTAAATCTAGGTCTTTGCACATTTCACCATAATACTTTGTCTTCTCAAGCCGCTCTTTGAAATCTTTTGTTCAACTCTAGTACTTTATCATTTTTCCCTTCACTTAAGCTAGTCTACATTCAAGAGCAAGTTTCAGAGTCTCTTCTGACATCCATTTTGGTCCTTTTTCTTTTTAATGACCTCTTGCTTTCTTCACATATGATGTCCTTGATGTCACCCCACAACTCATCTGGTCTTTGGCCGTTATTGTTCAGTGTCTCAAATTTATCCTTGAGGTGATCTCCAAGTTCAGGTGGGATATACTCAGGGTCAAACTTCGGCTCTCGTGGACTGGTTTTAATTTTCTTCAGCTTGTACTTAAACTTGCATATGAACAATTGATGGTCTGTTCCACAGTCAGCCCCTGGCCTTCTGCCTGATGATATTGAGCTTTTCCATCATCTCTTTCCATAGATGTAGTCGATTTGATTCCTGTGTGTTCCATCTGGTGAGGTCCACATGTATAGCCGCCGTTTATGTTGTTGAAAAAAGGCATTTCCATTGAATAGGTTGTTGGTCTTTGAAAGTTCTGTCATGCCATCTCCGGTGTCGTTTCTGTCACCAAGGCACTATTTTCCAACTACTGATCCTTTTTCGTTTCCAACTTTTGTATTTCAATCATCAGTAATTATCAAAGCATCCTGATTACGTGTTTGATTGATTTCAGATTGGAGAAGTTGGTAAAAATCTTCAGTTTCTTCATCTTTGGCATCAGTGGTTGGTGCATAAATTTGAATAATAGTCATATTAACTGGCCTTCCTTGTAGGCGTATGGATTTTATCCTATCACAGACAGCGTCGTACTTCAGAATAGATCTCGAAATGTTCTTTTTGCCAATGGATGAGACGCCATTCCTCTTCAATTTATCATTCTCAGCATAGTAGACCATGTGATTGTCTGATTCAAAATGGCTAATACCAGTCCGTTTCAGCTCACTAATGCCTAGGATAATGATCTTCAAGTGTTCCATTTCATTTTTAGCAACTTCCAATTTTCCTAGATTCATCCTTCATACATTCCATCTTCCAGTTATTAGTGGAAGTTTGCAGCTGTTTCTTTTTATTTTAAGTCATGCCACATCAGCAAATGAAGGTCCCGAAAGCTTGAGTCCATCCATTAAGGTCGACTCTGCGTTGAAGAAGCAGCTCTTCCTCAGTTGTGTTTTGAGTGCCTTCCAACCTGAGGGGCTAATATTCTGTCAGTATATTAGACAATGTTCTGCTGCAATTCATAACGTTTGCACTGGCCAGTTTTTCAGAAGTAGACCTCCTGGTCCTTCTTCCCAGTCTGTCTAAGTCTGGAAGCTCCGCTGCAAGCTGTCCACTAGGTAGACCCTGTTGGCAGTTGAAATGCTGGTGGCATAGCTTCCAGCATCACAGCAATGTAGCACAGTACGACAAACTGACCGAGGAGTGGTGGCTCTAAAGATTAATAATCTTTTATTCAAATAATTGGCATTGTGTTTGTAACCCCTAGGTTAGTACATGCCTATTGTACTCTCTTTGGTTAAGCAAAAGATCTCTTTTACTGCTATATCTCACATTGTCCCTGTGTTTTTCACCTACTGCCTGCCTTTCCCTACTCCCACTGTTGTCCTCCCAGCCCCTCCCTGTACCTTGGCCTCCCTGGTCTCTGTCTCTTCCCAGGACATACCTCATCCTCACTCGTATTTCTGCCCATTTCCTCACTCCTTCTTTGTTCATAAAGAGTCACAGAACTGCAAGGGCTCTAGAGAAATTATTTGGTTTTAGCTCCTGTCTATTGGACAGGTTGGTACCACACTCTGTGTAGCAGTTGTCTGTCTCTTCAGCTCTTAAAGATCCCAGTGTTGGATGCCAACCTCAGGCATGCTGTGTCCCCTTTTGGGTTAAAAGTTCCTTCCCATGGCTAATCAGAATCATTACTGCTGCTTTTTTAGGTTTAATCTGACTTGAAAAATGGCAGATTATCATTTTCTACAAAAAAAGTCCTTCACTTTTTACTGTCTCCGTTATTAGTTGATTCTTTCCGTTAATTGGAATGAATGTATTTTTTAAATCCTTCTACTTAGCATTTTGACTTTTTTGTTTGCCCTGCCTTTCCAATTTTAGTGTTCCTAATTTTAGGCTTTCTAAAATATATTTGTGTTCTATACATACATTTTGGTATGGACAAAGGTTTATTTCTGTGGTTTTTTCAATTTTTTTCTTATATATTTATAAGGTGCTCTGGCTTTAATCAATGTAGTTTATTGTTGCCCTTTTCATCCAACCAGGAGAACCTTTTTTGGATATTAGATAGCTTTCTTGGGTCCTTTCCTTTTTATCTGGTTTACCTAAATCCCTTAATACTGTTGAAACTTTCCCAATTCTTGAAGTTTATTTTTCTAAGTTTTTAACTTCTCTTTTCCTTGTGATTTTGAATTCAGCCTTTTGCCAGGGGTCACTTTGTTAGTTGGCTTTACCTTTTCTGCCTGAACTTCTCTGTCCTTCCTGTTCTCATTGTTCTGCTTTATAATGACTTTCTTTCATAGAATTATTAACTAGTCCATGTGTCCTGAAAATGTTTATTAAGTGCCTGATATTTTCAAGGCAATGTAGGAAATAGATGAATTTGCTACCACCCAGCAATTTCACTCCTGGTTATATACCCAAAAGAATTGAAAGCAGGACTAAAACAGATACTTGTACACTAATGTCCATTGCAGGATTATTCAGAATAGCCAGAAAGTAGAAATAACCCAAGTGCCCATCACCAGATGAGTGGATATATGCAATGGAATATTATTCAGCCATAGAAAGAAATGAAGTTCTGATACATGGTGCGACGTAGATGAACTTTGGAAACACTACGCTGAGTGAAATAAGTTAGTTACAAAAGGATATGTAATCCCACTTATATGAAATATCTAGAGCAGACAAATGCATAGAGACCAAAGTAGATTATTTGTGGTTACCAGGGGGTGTGGGATGGTAGAATGGAGAGTTATTGCTTAATAAGCACTGAGTTTGCATTTGAGGTGATGAAAACTTTTGGAAATAGATAGTGGTAATGGTTGCACAACACGGTAAGTGTAATTAATGTCACTGAATTGTACACTTAAAAATGGTTAAAATGTCAAAATTTTAAGTTCTATTTTTCTTACCACAATAAAATAAAAAAGGTGAATTGGCTACAGACATACAATGATTCAAGTCTGTAAGGGGATATGTGCCCAAGGAACAAAGTAGAAAGAGAAGGAGCTACAACCTCAATTAAGGACATTAAAGAGTGGAGAGATGGTTTCCATACCTGACCGTTTCTGAGATATGTGGAGCCAACATTTGAATCACTCCTTACTTCTGGCAGTTTCCTCTATCTACAGAATATAATATATACGTGCTTTGTTTATTATTTTAGATGGTGTCACTAAGACTAAGAAGATGGCTTTGCCTGCTAAGCAGGAAGTTTCTGCAGAAGTAAAACAACACGAGGAAGACTTTGGTAGCCTTAATATGAAATTTTCTCAAGTTTCCGAAGCCAGGGAACACTGTAAGGGCAGGGTGAAAAGACAGCAGAAAGATGATGATATGGGACAAAGAAAACAGAATGGTGATGAACATGGGGAAAATATCAGTTTGAACTCAGGCCTTATTGCCACACAGAGAATGTACGCTGGGGAGAAGATTCGTGAAGGCGATGATTGTGAGAAATCCTTCAGTCAGACGAGTTCAGACCTGACTAAAAATCAGAGAATCCACACTGGTGCAAAACCCTATGAATGTGATCAGTGTGGGAAAGCCTTTAATTACAGCTCCCACCTCATACTACACCAGAGAATCCACACTGGGGAGAAACCGTATGAATGTGATAAATGTGGAAAATCCTTTAGTCAGAGTTCAAACCTTATTCTACACCAGAGAATCCACACTGGGGAGAAACCATATGAATGTGTTAAGTGTGGAAAATCCTTTAGTCAGAGCTCAAACCTCATTCTACACCAGAGAATCCACACTGGGGAGAAACCATATGAATGTGATAAGTGTGGAAAATCCTTTAGTCAGAGCTCAAGCCTCATTCAACATCAGAGAATCCACACTGGGGAGAAGCCCTATCCATGTAATCAGTGCAGTAAGAGTTTCAGTCGAAGTTCAAATCGTATTCTGCATCAGAGAGTCCATACTGAGGAGAAACCGTACAAATGTGATGAGTGCAGAAAGGCCTTCAAGCAGAAATCAGCTCTTGTCCTACATCAGAGAATCCACACTGGAGAGAAACCCTACGAATGTGAACAGTGTGGGAGAGCCTTCAGTCAGAGCACAAACCTTATTAAACATCAGAGAAGCCACTGTGGAGAAAAGGGCCTGCCATTGTTATGACTTAGAAAGTCTTTAATTCAAACCTGAATCTTTGTCATCAATGGAGGAAAATTAATGTAATCAGTATAGTTTAAAATGTTATTTAGCACAGATTTTTGTCATTTGAATTATCTGCTGGCTAGAAACATGAGTATATCAAATGAAAATTTATTTAACATTTACTGTATACTTCCTCTGTTTTGGGCACTCTGCAAGGTACTGGAGATAAAATGAATAAAACGGTACCTTCTCAAGCATTTTGTAGTTTAAACTGGTGCAGTCTTATCCTGGAAGCAAGGTCACTGTCATAATCTAAGACAGTTTGGCAATTCTACACTTTAATCTAGATCTTCTTACCTCAAGCCATCTGTTTTAGGATGTACTCCCATTATTCATTCCCATTGGTCTTGCATAATGGCATTCCCTTAGTGTTTTTCCTTTTGGTAATTATCTTGCTTCTCCATTAAGAGTGAATAACTGAGGATCCCTGTAGCAATCACAAAATAGGTGGATTTTTTGTGTTGCCTTTAAACTTTATCACTGTCACTGTTTCATATTTTACCGTGGTATGTACCTCTGTTTATTCACCTACTCTCCTGCTGATGGGCATTTGGGTTGTTACAGGATTTTGCTATTGTAAAAAGTGCTGCTATGCACATCCTTCACGTGTCTCCTATTCTAAGGGAATCATAGCAATATTAAGTCAAAAAATCAAGGCTTAAATGATTATATGCAATATGATACACTTTTTAGGAAATAAAATACAAAATATACTTTTTCGGATTACAAGTAGGTGTAATAGAACTATGTGAAAATGAGATCAGAGAGCTACTGCAAGACACATTATAATCAAACTCTGGAAAACCAAAGGATAAATAGTGAATATTGAAAGCAGCACAAGAAATGCAAAGTATAACATACAAGGGGTCTTCAATAAGATTAAGTGCCAATTTCTCTTCAGAAACTGCAGGCAAACAGGCAATGGGATGGCATACTTAAAGTGCTGAAAAAAAAGAACTGTCAACCAATAATACTATATCTAACAACACTGTCATTCAAGAATGAGGATGAAACTAAGATATTTCCAGATAAACAAAAGCTGAGGGAATTTGTTACTACTAGACTAGCCCGACAAGAAATGCTAAAGGGAGTCCTCCAGAAGGAAAAATAAGGACACTTGAAGTTGTACATAAAGGGGGAAAAAGAGTCCACATTAAAGATAATTTCTTGACAAGTATAAGGACGGACTTAAGGTATTTTTGTTTGGCAAATAAAGCTGGTGTTTCTATCGTGCTTTATAAAGATAAAAGCATTGATGGTAAGTTACAGGGCACTTTAGATATAAAAATTGGTGATAGTAACAACAAATGGGAGGGGTTGGAGGATTGGTTATAGGTATGGAGCTTTTGTATGTTATTGAAATTAAGTTGGTTCTTATCAATATTAAGCAGTTACAAATGTAAGATGTAATCTCCATGATAGCCACAACATAGTAAAATAAAAATTATGCACAGAAGGAAAGGAGATTAGAAACAAAATAGTTCAGTACCAAAAAAAGAGAAAGAAAAGAAAAACCCAATAAAAATTTTTTTAAAAAAAGAGAAACCAACTCTTACAAAAGAAGACAGCACTGGAGGAAAAGTGGGACAGAGTAGGTATAAGAGACAAAAAATGAATAACCAAATGGCAGAAGTAAGCCCTCCTTTATCAATAATTACTGTGAATACAAATTGATTAAACACTCCAATCAAAAGGCAGTAGCTGAGTGGATTAAAAAAACACGACTCAACTATATGCTGTCTACAGGATCCACCTTAGGAACAAAAAAAAGACAAATAGGTTGAAAGTGAAAGGATGGAAAAAATATTCCATGCAAACAGTGAATCAAAAGACAGCAGTTGAGGCAATTTTAATATCAAACAAAATAGACTTTAAAATTATTATAAAAGACCAGGTGCTCCTTGGAAAAGACCAAGAAGGACACTAATAATAAAAGGATCAATTCATCGAGAAGATATAACAATAAATATTTATGCATATAACCTTAAAGCCCCAAAGTACATAAAGGAAACACAGAATTGAAGGGAGAAATAAGCAGGTCTACAATAATAGTTGGAGACTAATACACCACCTTTGATAATGGATAGAACAACTGTGTGACCAATGAAATACCACAGGAGCATGGAAATGTCACTTCTGAGATTAGGTTATAAAAGGTTGTAGGTTCCATCATGGGTTCTCTTTATTGGATCACTACTGTAGAGGAAACCAGCTGCCGTATCATGAGGGCCCTCATTCAGCCTCTGGAAAGACATGATGAAGAACGGGAGACTTTAGCTAACAACATGGCAACAATGCCGTGAAAGAGCTTGGAAGGTCCTTCCCTGTTGAGTATTCAGATGTCTGCAACCATGACCAACAGCTTGACTGCAACCTTGTGAGAGACCATAAACAAGAACCATCCAGCTAAGATACCCAGAATTTTGACCCACAGAAACTGTAAGCTAATAAATGTTGTTTTAAGCTGTCAAGTTTTGTGGTAATTTATTACACAGCAGTAGATAACCAGAACAGATTATGGTACCTGAAAGTGCGCTGCTGCCATAAAATGTGGGAGTGGCTTTGGAACTGGCAGTTCCTCACAATAGAATTCCAGTTAATAAATATAAAAAAAAAAAAAAAAACCCGCTGCTGTTGAGTCGATTCCGGCTCATAGCGACCCAACAAATACAGGAGAGGGAAAAAATAGAAAAGTTTCCATTAGGCAAACACCATATTAGTAATTGTTGCAGGTAAGAGCCACCGATGGATGCTAAAATTAGTGGACAAAAGTTCGAGGAAAAACAGAATTTGCATAGTTTCAAAGTATCTCCCCCAAGATACTTATTAAGGGAAAGATGGTAACTTTACAGTGGAGAAACCGAGGAGACACAACATTAACCAAGTGATCAAAGCCAGTGTCATCAGTAATAAGACCCGTCAACGTGATGATGTGTTAAACGCGCCCCGGTACCTACACTCCATGCCTGCATTGAAGCTGCTGCTTTCAGGGGCATCGAAGATACTCGCTTGGTAGATCCAATTTTAAATTTCCATAGACATCCTAACAGTTCTGCAACAGTTCATCATCCCTTGTTTCTTTACTCTCACTTTCCTTGTCTTTCTGCCATTGCTCGTTCTTGGCTTTCCTCTCACTTCTCTGGCCACTTCTACTAAGTCTTCTTTATCTTCTGTTTTCCAAAATTTGAGTTCCTTGCATCAACGCTCAGCTTTTATATCTACAATCATTGCTTTGGGCTACTCGTTTTATTTGTATGGATTTAAAGTATACATGCTTATCATTAGACATCTCAAACTTGAAATGTCCAAACCCGAACTCCTGGATTTTCCCTTCAGTCTGGTCTACAGACTCCCATCTCAGCTGATGGCAGCTCTCTTTATCCTGTTATTCAGGACATCTCTTGGAATCATCCTCAACTCCTTTTTTTAACCTCCATACTCTTTCTTATCTAAGAGGAAATCCTGCCAGATCTACCTTTGAAATATGTCCAGGAGCTAGCCAATTTTTAGCCTTTTGCTACTACCACCAATCTCATGCATCCACCATCATCTTGTAATAGCCTCCTAAATCTAGTCTCAGCCTGCAATGATTCACCATATTATTAAGAAAAAAGTCAAGGTTCTTAAAATATCCTAATGGCACAACAAGCTCTGGTTCCGAGATACACCTCTGGCTTTCTGTCCTACTTTCTCCCCTTATCTCATTCTTCTGCATCATTGACCACCTAGTTTTACCTTGAACAAACTGGACATGCTTCCACCTTGACATCTTTGCTTTAGCTAACCCTTTGCCTGGATATATATCCTACCATTTATCTACCTACCTCCTTATCTCTTCCAAGCATTTCACTTATCACCTTTTCAAAAAGACACCTGCCTTAATTTATTTGGCAAACTGCCACCTACCTAAGCACGCACAATGGTCTGAAACTTCCTTTAGTTTTTAATTTTCTTCGTAGCTCTTACCTTTTAACACTCAACATTGCTGTTGTGTGCCGTAGAGTTGATTCCAACTCATAGCAACCCTATAAGACTGAGTAGAGCTGCCCCATATGGTTTCCCAGGCTGTAGTCTTTACGAGAGCAGGTTGCCAGGTATTTTTTCCCTAGAAGTGGCTGGTGGGCTCGAACTGCCAGCCTTTAGGTTAGCAGCCAAGCCCTTAACCATCGTACCACCAGGGCCCCTTTTAACACACAATACTTATTTATTATGTTGAATGTTTGGTTTTCATCTCTCCAACTAGAATTTAAGCTTTACAAGGGTAGGAGGTGTTATGGATTGAATTGTGTCCCCCCAAAATGTTTGTCAACTTGGCTAGGCCATGATTCCCAGTATTGTGTGGTTGTCCACCATTTTGTCATCTGATGTGATTTTTCTGTGTGTTGTAAATCCTACCTCAATAATGTTAATAAAGCTGGATTAGAGGCAGCTAGGTTAATGAGGCAGGACTCAATCTACAAGATTAGATTGCATTTTGAGTCAATCTCTTTTGAGATATAAAAGAGAGAAGCAAGCAGAGAGACAGGGACCTCATTACCATCAAGCAAGAGCCAGAAGATTTGGATCCGGGGTCCCTGCACTGAGAAACTCCTAGACCAGGGGAAGATTGATGACAAGGACCTTCCCCCAGAACCAACAGAGAGAGAGAACCTTCCGCTGGAGGTAGCTCCCTGAATTCACACTTCTAGCCTCCTAAACTGTGAGAGAATAAATTTCTCTTTGTTATACACTTACGGTATTTTTGTTGTGCCAGCACTAGATAACTAAGATGGGTATTTGCCTATTTCATTTACCTGGGCCATCTTAAGCACTTACAACAGTGCCTGGCACACAGTAGGTTACTAAATAAGTCATGCTTTCATCATTCTTTGCTGTGTGCTGAGTGACTCAGTTTTCTGTTTAAGTATTTTAACTTAGAGTAAATCCTCATTAAATAATTCACTGTGTATTTTTCCTTATGACTTGGTCCTTAGCCACTATTATGGGCTCCCGTGGTGTGATGGGTTGCTATTATATGGCCTTTCTCACCATAGTCTAATAACTCCCACCCAAGTGATTGGGTGGGACTATGCAAATAAGGTGGTTGTGGCCCACCAAAGGGATTGGTCAGTTTTGCCATCCCACTGGGCCTAAAATGAGCCATCTCAGAGGTAGGAGAGAGATGATCTCACCACTGCCAAGGAATAAGAGCCAAGAGTGGAATACGTCCTTTGGACTCAGGATCCCTGTGCGAGAAGCTCCTGGAACCAGGAGACCGAGAGAGAGCTGTAACACTGAAGACGGCGAGAAGCGGTGGCAGAGAAACGGCAGGAGAGACGGGCACAAGACTGCATTGTGCGGTGGGTTTCTCACCCCACAGAGTGAGAAAGCTGAGTGCCTTCAAGCAAGAGACTTGCTGGCAGAGTAGGGTGCCTCCAGGCACTTATTAGCTGACCTAAAAGAGCTTTGTAATGCTTGTACAGGGCAGAGGCTGAGGGGCCACAGAGAGGCGTGCCCACGGGCACTGCTGAGGAGAGGCTGTCCTGATGGGAGAACTGTATCCTGAGCATTCCTGAACCTGAATTGTAACCTGTTACTTCCCTAATAAACCCCATAATTTTGAGTATTGTCTGTGAGTTCTGTGTGACCATTGCAGTAAATTATTGAACTCAGCAGAGAAGTAGAGAGTGCCCTGGAGAGACAGTTCATGTCAGAATTGGTAAAGGTAGTAAAGAGAGGAGGCTGATTGTGGCCTTTAGATCTTCTGTATCTTTGTTGAGTTTCCTTCTAGATGTCTGTCCTTTATCGAGAGTGGTGTGTTGAAGTCTACTACTGTTATTAAGTAACTGTCAATTACTCTTCAGTGTCGTTAGAGTTTGTTTTATGTATTTTGGAGCCCTGTCATTGCATGTGTAGATATTTATTATGGTTATGTTCTCATGGTGGATTTTTCCTTTAATCATTATATAGTGTCCTTCCTTGTCTTTTATGGTGGATTTTGTTTTAAAGTCTGTTTTTTCTGAGATTAATATTGCCACATTTGCTCTTTTTTGGTTGTTGTTTGCTTGATATATCTTTTTCCATCCTTTGATTTTTAATATGTTAATATCTTTGTTTCTAAGGTGTGTCTCTTGTAGACACCATATTCATGAGTCCTGCTTTTTTATCCATTCTATCACTCTCTGTCTCTTTATGTGCATTTAAGCCATTTACTTTCAGTGTGATTATTGATAGGTGTGATTTTATTGCTGTCAGTTTGTAGTGACTTTGTGTGTGTGTGTGTGTGTGTGGTGCTGATGTTTTCTTTGTTCCTCTTACTCTCCTGTGCTGAATTCCTTTTGCTCGTGGAATTTTTGTTTGTTTCTTTCATATTTGTAGATTTTGCACTTACTGAGACTTTATGTTTTTCTTCTTTATTTTGGTGAGTAGGTTTGTTAACTTTTTTTGGTTACCTTGAAATTTACTCCTATCTTTCTAAGGTTAAACCGCTCTTTTATTACTTGATATAGCCTTGACTTCCTGTCCATTTGAAAGTTCTATACTTACATTGTTTAGTCCCTCTTTTATTGGTCTGATGTTGTTGTCATTTACAGAATGACCTCTCTGGCTCTCTGTTGTAAATCTTTCAGTTTTATTTAATCCTTGAGAGTTCATTACCTAGGTCGGTATCTGGCTGAGGCTGTCTCGCACCCTAGATTCAGGTTGTTTTCTGATGTTGTTTGTTCTCTCACTAAAGAACTCCCTTTAATTCTTGTAAGTTTGGTTTGGTTTTTACATATTCTGTTAATTTCTCTTTATCTTGAAATGTCCTAATTTTGCCATCATATATGAGCAAGAGTTTTGTAGGATATGTTATTCTTAGTTGGCAATTTTTTTCTTTCAAGGTTTAATATATGTCACCCTATTGCCTTCTTGCCTGCATGGTTTCTGCCAAGTAATCAGAGGTTAGTCTTATTGTGTTATGGATTGAATTGTGTCCCCCCAAAATGTGTGTCAACTTGGCTAGGCCATGATTCCCAGTATTGTGTGATCGTCCGACATTTTGTCATCTAATGTGATTTTCCTGTGTGTTGTAAATTCTTAATGTTAATGAGGTGGGATTAGCAGCAGTTATGTTAATGAGACAGGACTCAATCTGTACATTTGAGTTTTGGCATAAGTCAGTCTCTTTTGAGATATAAAAGAGGGAAGAGAGAACACAGACAGGAGGATCTTATACCAGCAAGAAATAAGAGCCAGGATAATAGCACATCCTTTGGAAGACTGATGACAAGGACCTTCCTCCTGAGCCAACAAAGAGAGAAAGCCTTCCTCCGGAGTTGCCCTGAAATTGGACTTCTAGCCAGCTAGACTGCAAGAATAAACTTCTGTTTGTTGAAGCCATCCACTTGTGGTATTTCTGTTACAGCAGTACTAGATGACTAAGGCATATTGTTTCCCCTTGTGTGTGACTTTTCTACTGCACTGTCCATTTCTGAAATCTTGTTGTTTATCTTTTGGATTTCTCATTGCTGTTTTTGTATGATTTCTAGTTGTTTATTTTGACATTTTGTTCCTGTGTCATTTTCCTGAATTCATTGCTTTGTCTGTGATTTCCCTGATTTTGTATTTTTTCTTTTTCCCCCTTTTTGTCTACATTTTCCTTCATCTCTCGGAGAGCCCTGAATATTAGTTTTGAATTCCTATCAGGTAGTTCCAGTGCCTTTCCTTCTACCAGAAGGTCATCTGGGGTTTTATTTAGGTCACTTTCTAGGGTCAGCTTGTCCTGTTGTTTTTTTATATGTTTTGATATTGTTTGTTGTCTTTGGGACATGCAGGAATTATTTTCTTCACTTACTAATTGTAGATTTATTTGTGTTGTTCTTTTTTCTTTTTTTTTGGTTATGTCTGGGCAGGCAGGCTGGCATGCTTTGTTGATTGCTAGTCTGTGGACACGATACTTCTCATCAACTTGTCCAGGTGGACAGGGCTGATCGCTCAGCTATGGTGCAGCAGGGCAGGTCCAGCGGGAGGGATGGAAGGGGTTGGGTTGTTTGGGTCACATACTGGGGCTGATGCAGTGGAACCAGGGGGCAGTGCAGGTAGGCAAGAGGGAAGGGGGAGAATGTAATGTATATAGCAAAGTGGATGAGAGAAAGGAGAGAAACAGAAGCAAAAAAAAGGAAATGAAGGAAAAAATTTTAAAAAGTGAATAAAATGGCCATGCAGTAGGAGTAGGATTTGGCCCTGGGGGACAGACTCAGCAAGGCCATGTGTCTAGCCAAGTGGTGCAGCTCAGCCTGTTTAGAAGGGGTGTGTGAGGCACACGGGGCTAAGTGGTAGAAGAAAGAAGGGCAAGAAAAGAAAAACAACAACAACAAAAATAAATATGGTGCTGGGGAGCTGGCCATTGGGAGTGGGGAAGAACTGGGGTGTCAGTGAGCTGATGTCTCTCTTGCTGAGCAGCACAGCCTGTCAGGAAGGGGCGGAGGCAGTGCGGACCAGGGTGCTCTGTCTCCTGTTGGGAGTTCCATGAATTTGCCTTCCTGAGCTCCCTGTCCTCAGTCCTTGGTGGCTGCAGTCCAAGATGGTGAATCCAGACAGCAGTGAGCTGGTGTCTCTCTGGCTGAACGACTGTGGCCTGTTGGAAAGCAGCAGAGGCTTCATACAGGGAAGAAGGATGGTGGGTGGGAAAGTGTGTATCTTTGGTTACTGGGTGCTCTGTCTCCTGTTGGGAGCTCCGTGAAGTTGTCTTCCTGTAGTCTCTGTGTTCCTTGGTGGCTGAGGTCCCAGATGGCAAATCCATGCTGTTAGGTGGTAGGGGACCTGCACTCTGTAGCTCTCCTCGTTCTCTGTCAGTTTCTTATTCCATTCAGTGCTTGATCAACTTCTTTATTCCTTCGTTTGACACTGAGGATTCCAGGATTAATGTTTGTATCTGTTTTACTTAGCTTTTCAGGTTTTTGCTGTAGAGGGACGGCATGGTGCTTCTGTCTTTAGTGCCATTTGGCTCCGTCTCCCAACAAACAGTCTCCTGATTGCCTTTTGTACTTTATTGGTGTGTAGGAATGCAACTGGATTTTGTATGTTTATCCTGTATCATTGTATCTGTGTTTTATCAACTAGTCAAAGACATTTGACTGTGCGGATCATAGCAAATTGTGGATAACATTGTGAAGAATGGGGATTCCAGAACGCTTAGTTGTGGTCATGAGGACAAGACTGTACTCAGACCAAGAAGTATTTGAACAAAATAAGGGGATACTGCATGGTTTAAAGTCAGGAAAGCTGTGTGTCAGGGTTGTTTCCTTTCACCATACTTATATTCAGTCTGTATGCTGAACAAATAATCCAAGAAGCTGTAATATATGAAGAAGAATGCAGTATCAGGTTTGGAGGAACACTCACTAACAACCTGGGATATGCAGAAGACACAGCCTTGCTTGCTGAAAGTGAAGAGGACATGAAGCGCTTAGTGATGAAGATCAAAGACCATGGCCTTCAGTATGGATTATACCTCAACATATAGAAAACAAAAATCCTCACAACTGGACCATAAAGCAACATCATGATAAACAGAGAAAACACTGAAATTGTCAAGGATTTCCTTTTACTTGGATCAGCATTCAACGCCCATGGGAGCAGCAGTCAAGAAATCAAATGCCACATTGCATTGGGCCAACCTGGTGCAAAAGACCTCTTTAAAGAGTTGAAAAGCAAAGATGTCACTTTAAGGACTAAGGTGTTTCTGACCCAAGCCATGGTGTTTTCAATCGCCTCACATGCATGTGACAGCTAGATAATGAATAAGGAAGACTGAAGAGGAATCAATGCCTTTGAATTGTGTTGTTGGCAAAGAGTATTGAATATACCATGGACTACCAGCGGCACTGGTTTTTTTGTACCAGAAAAACAATCAAATCTGTTCTGGAAGAAGCACAGCCAGAATGCTTCTTAGAGGCAAGGATGGCAAGACTTGGTCTCGCATACTTTGGATATGTCATCAGGAGGGACCAGTCCCTGGGGAAGGATATCATGCTTGGCAGAGTAGAGGGTCAGTGAATAAGAGAAAGAGCCTCTATGACATGGATTGACACAGTGGCTGCAACAATGGGCTCAAGCATAACAATGATTGTGATAATGGCGCGAGACCAAGAGTGTTTCGTTCTGTTGTACATAGGGTCACTGTGAGTTGGAACTGACTCAGCAGCACCTAACAGCAAAAACAACAACATCTTGTATCCTGCTATTTTGCTGAATCTTTCTATTATTTCCAGTTGTTTTCTTGTGGAGTTTTTTGGTTTCTCTACGTATAGTATCATATCACCCACAAATAGGGATAGTTCTATTTCTTCCTTACCAATTTGGATGCCCCTTTTTCTTTTTCTTGCCTTACTGCTCTAGCTAGAACTTCCAGTGCAATGTTAAGTAGGAGTGGCAATAAAGGGCATCCTTGTCTTGTACTCAGGGGGAATTTTTTCAGCCTCTCTTCATTGAGAATGACCAAGAATGTTCTGTTTTATTTTTTCCCCCATTCTGTTACTCTCTGTCTCTTTATGGGTTCATTTAAGCCATTTATGCAAACACAAACTCCTTTTTTTTTATACACAGTTCTGTTTCTTTACTCTCTGTACTGTTCCATTGTTTCTGTCTCTACTGGTTACAATTGAATTATATTGAACTATTGTTGTTGTTAGGTGCCATCGAGTTGGCTCTGACCCATAGTGACCCTATGTACAGCATAACGATACATTGCCGGCTCCTGTGCCATCCTTGTGATCGTCAATATGCTTGAGCCCATTGTTGCAGTCATTGTGTCAGCCCATCTCATTGAGGGTCTTCCTCTTTTTCGCTGACTCTCTATTTACCAAACATGATGTCCTTCTCCAGGAACCGATCCCTCCTGATAACATGTCCAAAGTACGTGAGATGAAGTCTCACCATCCGTGCTTCTAAGGAGCATTCTGGCTGTACTTCTTCCAAGACAGATTTGTTTATTCTTTTGTCAGTCCATGGTATATTCAATATTCTTCACAAATACCATAATTGAAAGGCATCAATTCTTCTTCAGTCTTCTTTATTCATTGTCCAGCTTTTTGCATGCATATGAGGTGACTGAAAATACCATGGCTTGGGTGAGGCATACTTTAGTCCTCAAAGTGACATCTTTGCTTTTTAACACTTTAAAGACATCCTTTGCAAGCAGACTTGCCCAATGCAATGCATCGTTTGATTTCTTGACTTCTGCTTCCATGGATGTTGATTGTGGATCCAAGTAAAATGAAATGTTGACAACTTCCATTTATCATGATATTGTTTTTTGGTCCAGTTGTGAGGATTTTTGTTTTCTTTATGTTGAGGTACCATCCATACTGAAGGCTGTAGTCTTTGATCTTCAGTATGTGCTTCAAGTCCTCTTTCCTTTCAGCAAACATAGAGCAGGTTGTTAATGAGTGTTCCACCAATCCTGATGCCACATTCTTCTTCCTATAGTCCAGTGTTGTAGGCTGGGTTCTCTAGAGAGGCAAAACCAGTGAAGCGTATAAATATATATGTAGAGGTTTATATCAAAGAAATGGCTCACGCGATTGTAGAGGCTGGAATGTCCCAAGTCCGTGGATTAGGATATAGGCTTCTTTCAATTCTTGTAGCTACAGGGGCTGGCAAACCCAAGATGGGCAGGTCGGAGAGCAGGGCCCCTGCTCACAGGGTGTGAAGATTAATGAATCCTAAGATCTGCAGATAAACTGATACCTCAAGTCTCAAGAACCAGAGGTCAGGTGAACAGGAGGCAGCTGCAGGATCCAGAGCGAGCAAAAAGCCAGAATGTCTGCTTATATTCAGATGTAGGCCACACCCCCAAGGAAACTCCCTTTCAACTGATTGGCTACTCATAACAGATTCCATCATGGGAGTGACCACATGTAAACACTGAGAATCATGGGCCAGCCAAGGTGACACACAATCTTAACTGTCACAATCTACCCCTTGTCAACTTGGCACATGTATACATCTCTTTAAACCATACATAATCTCTGAATAAAGACAATTATAAAGTCATACTTGCACCTAACATAACTAACATGTATACAACTGGAAATGCACCAACCCCATTTACATCTTATATTTCTTAAGTGAAAACAAAAATATTTGATTCACACATGCAAAGCAGAAATACTCATAACAATTACAGTACTTGGTTCTGCAGCTGGTCACATGGCAATAACTGGTATTTAGAACTACCTTGTTCCATCACCTCATTCCATATTCTTTTGTCCGCAGCAAGCACCTCAGCTAGTTGTGGTTCTTTACCTTTTGAGGTGACCCAAAATGTCAATCCTTAAGGGTCTAGGTCCTTAGTAGTGGTGTCAGAATTGGGTTGCTGTAGTTTTCCATTGACTTTAATCAACGGGCATGGTAGTACTAAGACGCCCTAAGGGATCTTCTGCACTCCAGATGTACTCTTCTTTATCTACATTATGTAATGTCAATCCAATTTCCTCTTGGTAATCAGGATCAATTATACCAGCCAGTATGGTAATTTCCTTCTTTGCCTGTTGATCCAGAGGCATAAGGTGGCATTCTTAGCTTCCAGTTCAGTGGAATCAGGTGGGAACATTCCTTCTTTAGGAACTAAGACCTCTAGACCTGCAGAGCATAACGTCGTGGGGACAGGAAGCAAAAATCATGTGAGTGGGTCACTGGGGTAATAGTGAGTGGTGCTACTCTCATTTCCACCCCTCGATCCCTGGACCCATGAATCCTGGCTCTGAGAGAAACAGCACCATATATTGGAAACTGATTTACAGCATATACAGCCTCCTGGAGAAAACTGCCCCAACCCTGCAAGATATTATTACCTAGCGGGCACTGTAACTGTGTCTTTAGAAGGCCATTCCATCCTTCTATCAATCCAGCTGCTTCAGGATGATGGGGAACATGGTAAGACCAGTGAAATCCATGAGCAAGGGCCCATTGCTGCACCTCATTTGCTGTGAAATGAGTCCCTTGATCTGAGGCAATGCTGTGTGGGATACCACAATGGTGTATAAGGCATTCTCTAAGTTCATAGATGGTAGTTTTGGCAGAAGCATTGAGTGCAGAGGAGGCACATCCATTCCAGAGTGTCTTTTCCAGTAAGGACAAAACAGTGCCCTTTCCATGATGGAAGTGGTCCAATGTAATCAAGTTGCCACCAGGTTGCTGGCTGATCATCTCAAGGGATGGTGCTGTATCAGGGACTCCGTGTTGGTCTCTGCTGCTGGCAGATTGGGCACTCAGCAGTGGCTACAGCCAACTGAGCCTTGGTGAGTGGAAGTCCATGTTGCTGGGCCATACATGACCTCCATCCCTGCCCCCATGCCCACTTTGTTCATGAGCCCATTGATCAATGATGCGAGTAACTGGGGAAAGAGGACTGGTTTCCAAAGAATGATTCATCCTCTCCACTTGATTGTTAAAATCATTCTCTGCTGAGGTCACCCTTTGGTGAGCATTCACATGAGACACAAATATCTTCACTTCTTTGGCCCATTCAGAGAGGTCTATCCACATACCTTTTCCCCATAAATCCTTGTCTCCAGTTTTCCAATCATGTTCCTCCTAAGTCCCTGACCATCCAACCAAACCACTGGCCATCATCCATGATTCAGTATACAATCGCACATCTGGCCATTTCTCCTTCCAAGCAAAGTGAACAACCAGGTGCACTGCTCAAAGTTCTGCCCATTGAGAGGATTTCCCTTTACCACTGTCCTTCAGGGAGGTCCCAGAAAAGGGCTGTAGTGCTGCCACTGTCCACTTTCGAGTGGTGCCTGCATAGTGCACAGAACCATCTCTAAATCAGGCATGAGTTTTCTCTTCCTTAGTCATCTGACCATGAGGAACTTCCCATGAGGCCATAGGTGTAGACTGTGATATGGAAAGTAATGTGACAGGAGTGGATGCCATGGGCATTTGGGCTTCTTCCTCATGCAACTCACTTGTGCTTTCAGGTTCTGCTCAGGCCTGATTTCATGTATACCACTTCCATTTAATGATGGAGTGCTGCTGTGCATGTCCAAGTTTATGACTGTGTGGGTCAGACAACACCCAATTCATGATGGGCAGCTTAGGCTGCATGGTGACTTGGTGAACCATGGCTAAGCATTCAGTCTTTACTAAGGCCCAGTAACAAGCCAAAAGCTGTTTCTCAAAAGGAGAGTAGTTATCTGCAGAGGATGGCAGGGCTTTGCTCCAAAACCCTAAGGGTCTGCCCTGTGATTCAACAATAGGGGCTTGCAAAAGATTCCAAACAGCATCTTTATCTGCCATGGACACTTCAAGAACCATTGGATCAGCTGGATCATGTGGCCCAAGTGGCAGAGCAGTGCTCTGTTCACAGGCTGTGAAGATCGACGAATCCTAAGATCCACAGATAAGCTGATAGCTCAAGTCCCAAGAACCAGAGGTCAGACGAACAAGAGGCAACCGCAGGATCCAGAGTGAGCAAAAAGCCAAAACATCTGCTTATATTTGGATGCGGGCCACACCCCCAAGGAAAATCCCTTTCAACTGATCAGCTACTCACAGCAGATTCCATCATGGGAGTGATCACATATAAACAGCGAGAATAATGGCCCAGGCAAATTGACACACAATCTTAACCATCACATCCATCTTCTTGGATTATTTGCCCAGCATACAGATTAAATAAGTATGACAAAAGAATATACCCTTGAATCTCATTTTTGCTGATTTTAAGCCACACAATATCCCCTTGTTTTGTTCAAATGACTTGGTCTATGTACAGGTTCCTCATGAGCACTATTAAGTGTTCTGGAATCTCCATTCTTCGCAATGGTATCTGTCATGGATTAAATTGTGTCCCCCGCCACCCCCCCAAAATATCTGTCAACTAGGTCATGATTCCTGGTATTTTATGATTGTCTGCCATTTTGTTATCTGATGTGATTTCTATATGTCGTAAATCCTATCACTGTGATGTGAAAAGATGGACTAGCAGCAGTTATACAAAAGAGATCTACAAGATTAGATGGTGTCTTAACCCAATCACTTCTGAGATATAAAAGAGAGAGGTGAGCATAGAGACAGTGGGACCTCATACCACCAAGAAAGCAGTGCCAGGAGCAGAGTGCGTCCTCTGGACCTGAGGTTTCTGCGCTGAGATGCTCCCAGACCAAGAGAAGACTGATGACAAGGACCTTCCTCCAGAGCCAACAGAGAGAGAAATTCTTCCGCTGGCGCTGGCGCCCTGAATTTGGGCTTCTAGCCTACCGGACTGTGAGAGAATAAACTTCTCTTTGTTAAAGCCATCCACTTGTGGTATTTCTGTTATAGCAGCACTAGATGACTAAGACAATATCCCTAATTTGTTATGATCCACACTGTCAAATGCCTTTGCATAGTCAGTAAAACACACGTAAACATCTCCCTGGTATTCTTTGCTTTCAGCCAAGATCCATGTGACATCAGCAATGATACCCTTCATTCCATGTCCTCTTTTGAATTTGGCCTGAAGTTCTTGCTGTTCCCTGTCGATGTACTGCTACAATCATTTTTTAATTATCTTCAGCATAATTTTACTTGTGTGTGATATTAATGATATTGTTCTATAATTTCCACATTCGGTTGGATCACCTTTTTTGGAAATAGGCATAAATATGGATCTTTTCCAGACAGTTGTCAAGGAAGTGATCTTCCATATTTCTTGGCATAGACGAGTGAGCACTTCCAGCACTGCATCTGTTTGTTGAAACATCTCAATTGATATTCCATCAATTCCTGGAGCCTTGTTTTTTGCCAGTGCCTTCAGAACAGCTTGGACTTCCTCCTTTAGTACCATCGGTTCCTGATCCCATGCTACCTGTCGTGTCTGTCAGTTTGAAAGGTAGCGTTTTATAGTAGTCTGGCTTCATCGATATAATGCATATGTATGTAGAGTCTGTCCACATACATATTTATAAATGTAGTTTAGACGCTCAGTAAGACCACAAGCCAAATAATAGAGTTTGGGTTTCTTGCTCTAGAGATTTAGACGATCCTGTGATTTTTTTCACTTGAGTCGCATCTGGTTTACTTTTAACATATTTTTGTAGAAATGCTGATAAAGAAGAAGATAAAAATGACAGAAATGGAATATAGTCAGCTATGAATCAAAGACAACGCTTTGTGTAACAGAGGCCCCTCAACATCTTTCTAACCTGAAGTATATCTGGATGTCACACCTGGTGCCATTGAACAGCACTAGGGATGGTGCAGGAGTCCCCAGGTAGTGAAAATGGTTAAGTGTTTGGCTACCGGCCAAAATTTTGGCACTTTGAACCCACCCAGACGTGTCTCAGAAGACTACTCAGGCAATGTGCTTCCGAAAGGTCACAGCCTTGAAAACCCTGTGGAACAGTTCTACTCTGCACACATGGGGTCACCATAAGTGGGAATTGACTCAAGGGCAACTCACAACAGGGTTGGTGCCAGGTCTTCGTGTTCTTCCTGTAGGCACTGTGGTGGGGAATTTATAGAACATCGACCCACTATCGTTAAGGAAATGAGTTTCTTTGCAGTCAGGCCAAAGAATGTGAACACTTAATGGAAACTTTGATATCAGTCTCCTCTCGTTTCTGATTTATAAGCAAAGTGATAGATCGTGGAAACTCTTTGTTTCCGTTCTCTTCCAGCGATCTAACATTCTGAGCAAGGTAAATTTTTAATCAACCACTCTTGAAAATATCCGTCATGTCATTGCTTTGTGACCAACATTAACCCCCCTTGGCCCCATATCTTTCCATTATGTCCTTTAGCCAATCAATGTCCTCATGTAACCAATAATATTAAAGATTATGCTTTACGTGTCCCGCCTTTGACTGACCTTAATTACTTAATTACTGACCAAGCTTTTCGTCTCTTTTTCTGCCGCCACCTAGTGGACGAAAGATATCACGCCCCATGCAAACCTTTTGTTTCTCTAAAGGTGAATTTTGGCTTAGTGCAATTTTTGTTAACTTTTGTAACAGCATGTGCTGTTACTTAGTAAGATGAGGGGATGAGGGGATGCCATCTCTGGCATCCAATGAGGAAAATTGTAATTTTATTCTCCACCTTCAGTGCTAGAATTGTGACTTGCATTTTCCCCTGAGATCTGAGAGCATCAGCCTGAGGTTTTGTGATCTATCATTGCAATGTCTTGGCTTTAATAAATCGCTTTTAATTTTATCTCAGTGGAGCTGGAGAGTCTTTTCACTAAAAGATTTTTGCGTAGTTGGCAGGATTCGAAGCTTATCTCTTCCTGACAGACCCTGAGAACCAGAAAAACCATAGACAGGCAACAATCAGGGCCCCTTTGTGCCCTTCCACTTTTTCGAACCCCTTGGGGACATGTCTGGAGGTGAGTGCTCCCAAATTAACAAGCTCCAAATTTCAGCTTTTTTTTTTTTTTTTTTTAGGATTTATTGAAGCCGTTTTTCCTCTTTCACTTTACCGTTTGCAGCTGAATGACTTTGTTAAAGGTTTGTGTTTAACTTAAGTTTAAGGTTGCCATCTACTGGCTGTATCTTGTTAAGCACATTCACTCATTCTTTTGTTTCCTGTTTGCCCATTCCTAACTATTCTCATTTTGGATTCCTTCCTTGCAAAAGGACTCCAAAACAAGGTTCATTTTCGTGTAAGTTAAGTAGGTGGTTCTGGGATCCCAAAGGCCGTGCCGGCCATTAAAAAGTCTCAGAGCCTTTTATAAGCTGCATTCCAAACCTTGTGGCCACGTCCCACCCAGGAGTCCTTTTTCTTTCATCTTGCTACCAAATCCATTTGGCAAATCCCCTTGTATCTCCACCAGTATCTGTTTAACAGTCTTTTGCCTCTTTACTTTTGGGTTGTTAATGGTTTGAACAGCTACCAAGCTTTTCGTCTTTTGTTTTTGTTAAACTCTGAGCATGACAGGTTCACCATCTGGCAGACAAAAGGTATAACTCCTTGCACAAACCTTTTCTTTTGTTTCTCTAAGGGTCCATGTTGGCTTAGCACACCTTTCGTTGGTGCTGTTACTTAATAAGATGAGGGGGATGTCATCTCTGGCATGCACTACTTACTAAGGTTTCTGCTTGCAGTTTCGGTCAAGGTTTTCCGCTTGCAAGTTCAAGTTAAGGTTTTTTTTGACCTAGGTCTTTTAGTGCACAGGTTACTTTGAGTGCGTGTTTGTTAAAAATCTTGAAAGAAAATGTTGTTGTTGTTAGGTGTTAGGTGCCATTGAGTTCTAATTCATTGCAGCCCTATGTTCAACAGAAGGAAACACTGCCTGGTCCTACACCATCCTCATGATTGTTGTTATGCTTGAGCCCATTGTTGCAGCCACTGTATCAATCCATCTCCTTGAGCATCTTCCTCTCCTTCACTGACCCTCCACTTAACCAAGCATGATGTCCTTCTCCAGGGACTGGTCCCTTCTGATAATATGTCCAAAGTATGTCAGATGAAGTCTCACTATCTTTGCTTCTAAGGAGCATTCTGGCTCTACTTCCTCCAAGACAGATTTGTTCGTTCTTCTGGCAGTCCATGGTATATTCAACATTCTTCGCCAAACCATAACTCAAAGTCATCAATTCTTCTTCAGTCTTCCTTATTCATTGCCCAGCTTTCACATGTATATGAGGTGATGGCTTGCGTTAGGCACACTTTTGTCCTCAAGGTGACATCTTTGCTTTTTTAACACTATAAAGAGATCTTTTGCAGCACATTTGCCCATTGCAATGTGTCATTTGATTTCTTGACTTCTGCTTCCATGGGTGTCAATTGTGTATCCAAGTAAAATGAAATCCTCTGACAACATCAGTCTTTTCTCCATTTATCATGATATTGCTTTTTGGTCCAGTTGTGAGGATTTTTGTTTTCTTTATGTTGAGGTGTAATCCATACTGAAGGCTGTAGTCTTTGATCTTCATCCGTAAGTGCTTCAAGTCCTCTTCACTTTCAGCAATCTAGGTTGTGTTATCTGCATAACCAGGGCTGTTAATGAGTCTTCCTCCAATACTGATTCCCCACTCTTTTTCATATAGTCCATCTTCTCGGTTTATTTGCTCAACATTCAGATTGAATAAGTATGGTGAAAGGATACAACCCTGATGAACATCTTTCCTAGCTTTAAACCACACAGTATCCCCTTGTTCTGTTCAGACAACTGCCTCTTCATCTATGTACGGGTTCCACATGAGCACAATTAAGTGTTCTGGAATTCCTATTCTTCATAATGTTATCCATAATGTGTTATGATCCACACAGTTGAATGCCAGTAAACATCTTTCTGTTGTGCTCTGCTTTTAGCCAGGATCTATCTGACATCAGCAATAATATCCCTGATTCCACATCCTATTCTGAATCCGACCTGAATTTCTGGTAGTTCGCTGTTGATGTACTGCTGTAACCACATTTGAATGATCTTCAGGAAAATTTTACTTGCATGTGATATTAATGATATTGTTTGATAATTTCCTCATTCTGTTGGATCACCTTTGTTTGGAATAGGCACAAATATGGATTGCTTACACTCAGTTGACGAGGTAACTGTCTTCCAAATTTCTTGTCATAGACGAGCGAGCACTTCCAGCGCTGCATCCATTTGTTTAAACATCTCGATTGGTATTCTGACAATTTCTGGAGACTTGCTTTTTGCCAAGCCTTCAGTGCAGTTTGGACTTCTTCCTTCAGTACCATCAATTCTTGATCATGTGCTACCTCCTGAAATGACTCAACGTTGACCAAATCCTTTTGGTACAGTGACTCTGTGTAGTCCTTCCATTTTCTGCGTCATTCAGTATTTTGCCCATGGAATCCTTCATTATTGTAACTCCAGACTCGAATTTTTTCTTCAGTTCTTTCAGCTTGAGAAATGCTGAGCGTGTTCTTCCCTCTTGGTTTTCTAACTCCAGGTCTTTGCACATTTCATTATAATACTTTGTCTCCTAGAGCTACCCTTTGAAATCTTCTCTTCAGCTCTTTTACGTCATCTTTTCTTCCTTTCGCTTTAACTACTCTATGTTCAAGAGGAAGTTTCAGAGTCTCCTCTGACATCCTTTGGGTCTTTTCTTTCTTTCCTGTCTTTTTAAGGACCTCTTGCTTTCTTTATGTATGATGTCCTTGATGTCACTCCACAACTCATCTGATCTTTGGTCATTTGTTTTCAATGCGTCAAATCTATTCCTAAGTTCGTCTCCAAATTCAGGTGGGATATACTCAAGGCCCTACTTAGGCTCTGTGGACTTCTAATTTTCTTCAGCTTCAGCTTGAACTTGCATATGAATTGATGGTTTGTTCCATAGTTAGCTCCTGACCTTGTTCTAATGATACTGAGCTTCTCCATCGTCTCGTTCCACAGATGAAGTTGATTTGATACCTGTGTATTCCGTCTGGCGATGTCCACATATATAGTCGCTGTTTATGTTGTTGAGAAAAGGTATTTGCAATGAAGAAGTGGTTGGTCTTGCAAATTCTATCATGTGATCTCCAGCATTGTTTCTATCACCATGGCCGTATTTTCCAGCTACCGATTCTTCGTTTCCAGCTTTCACATTCCAATTACCAGTAATTTGCCTATGCATCCTGATTCCATGTTTGATCAATTTCAGACTGAAGAAATTGGTAAAAATCTTCAATTTCCTATGGTCAAGTCCAGAGTATAATAGACTTGACCACAGGAAAATCAGAAGTTGAGTTGGCTCCAACTCAGGGCAATCCCATGTATAACAGAACAAAACGTTGACTGCTCCCGTGCCATCATCACGATTGTTGGTATGTTTGAGTCCATTGTTACGGCCACTGTGTATTTTGAGTGTCTTCCAACCTACGAGACTCATTTTCCAGAACTCTATTGGACAATGCTCTCTTTTGATCCATAAGGTTTTCACTGGCTAATTTTTGGAAGTAGATTTCCTGGCCTTTCTTCCTAGCCTTTCTTAGGCTGGAAGCTCTGCTGAACCTGTCCACCATGGGTTACCCTGATGGTATTTGAAATACTGGTGGCAGAGCTTCCAGCATCACAACATGCAAGCCACCACAGTACGACACACTGACAGATGGTAGAAGATGTATATAGGCCACCTCAAAACCAAGTGGGGTTAAATAACTCACCTGGGACAATGCCATTCTCTGTTATTCTAGGGAAATGGGAAAACCTGCAAAGGCAGAGGTGCGTGTAAAGATCAGTGAACAGAGACTAAATTTAAATGGACAGCAGCAGCCTGTGGCCCTGGCTGCTCCAGAAGAAACATGCTGGGGTAGCTGCAGGCTCTGCACTTGTGACTGTGGACTAAGGCCACCTGGAGCTGGCATATGAGAGTTTATTACTAAGAATACATGGACCCTTGGCTTAAAGCATCTGCTTTAGAGGTCTTCTAATAACTTCACATACCCCTCTAACCAGCAATTCTCATCCTAGAAAATTACTGCAATGAAATACTTATGAATATGCGTGCATATGAAGCTGCAAGAATGCTGAGTACCATTTGCAATATCCAGAACTAAGAATAAAGTTAAAGATCCAAAAAAAGGAATTTTGTTATAGGCTACCCCCCGCCCCACCCAGATGGAATACTACACAACTGGGAGCAACTGATCCACTGCCATGGAAAACTTATTCCTATTTATTGGCAAGTTTACATAAAAATAGATTATAAAATATTACCTACAGTGTGATCTCATTTGTGTGTGTATGGGGGGGCACGGAATATGATAGAAAAGTCTGGAAATATTGGTATGAGTAAGAATAATTCCTATTTTCTCCTTTTAGCATACTTACCTTCTTTTTCTTCCATGAACATGTCCTGTTTGTGATACAAAAATCAAGAGAATCATTACATGCACTTGTTTCTTCTCCTGACCCTGTAACCTGTACTCCTATCGGCCATCTTTCCTCCGAGGGTGAGAAAATTTGTAGGAAGACCTAAAAAACTCGGTTGCACCCTGTGGGTTTTGTGGAAGGTGAACACCCACGGTGGCACCAAGCAGGGGTACCAGTCTTTCCTATGGGCCAACTTCAGTTCAGGTTTGTTTCTCTCTGGCCTCTTTGTGAATGCATGTTCTAGGTAAATTGTTTTTCAGAATGCATTTCCCTTATGAAACCTTTCGCAAAAGATCTGTGGTGTGGTGGAAAGAGCATTGCACTGGGAATCAGGAGACCGAGTCTCGTCCTGCCTCTGCCAGAACACACTGTGGCCCTGGGCTTGCCACTTCTCAAGACCAGCTTTAGTACCCTTTAAAAAGAGGTAGAAAATGAAATACCTAAGACTGGTGAAGCTTCTAAAATAACACTAAGTATTTTTCTGCATTTGGTGAGAGAATCAGCCCCTCCCTAGAGGTGGGTGAGGTGTGCTTACAATTTGGTATCCACAGAGAAAAGTCTGGAAATATTGGTAGCCAATAGTAAATGAAGGCTGCATGACAGTGTGTTCGTGTTTGGGGGTGGGGCGTGGTGACAAGGATGGAAAGAGTATCTTCAGCTGGGACTGATGAGGCTTTCTTTCCAATCTGACCATGCCCTTACATATACCATAAAGCACCTTTCCCTCCATCTTCCAGGAATTCTTCTCATCTCTTACCTCCAAAATGGGGACCAACCCTTGATAGTGGCTGGAAGGGAAGCCCTCACCCCAGCTTTGTCCTCCCTCAGCTATGGGAAAGACCAAAAGTCCCATTAGCCCCGACATTTCTCTACTTAGTATCCTGTGAACCACCTGCCTCTATGCTGAGGCTCTGGGATTTCTTTCCAACTCACCTCACAGGAAAGTCTGTTTCCATGGATTCAGGACCTGAGACTATAAATCAGTGAAAATAATTGGGAGAAGTGTTTGTCGTTACCTACAAATCTTGGCCATACGCATACCCTGTGACCCAAATTTCATTCCTAGGTATATATGCCACAGAAATACTCATGTTCATGGCACCACTATATATAGTAGCCAAAGAGTGGAAACAACCCAAATATCCATGAACGTAAGAATGATTACATAAAATGCTAAGCATCAATGAAAATGAAAAGAACCGCAGGTATATGCAACATTTATGAATCTCACAATGTTGAGTGAAAAACAACAAAGAAAAGAATACCCATTGTATGATTCTATTTAAGTAGATTTAAAAACCAGGCAAAACCTAATGTGTGATGTTAGCAATCAGGGTTGGTATTACCTTTAGGGAGAAGGGTGGGTATAGTCAGTACAGAGGGGCAAGAGTTAGGCTTCTGGGGTATTGGTAATATCCTTTTCCTCTTCCTGGATGGGATGTTCCCTTTGTGATAATTCATTTAGGTGTGCTTAATATTAAGCAAAGTAAGTTAGGCAAAAATGAATTTAAAGTATAGGATTCATTTATCTGGAGTTTAGGAACAGGTAAAGCTCACCTTTGGTTTAGATATCAGAATGGTGTTTATCTTTGGTGAGGAAGCAGGAATTTGTGAGTGAGGGGGCACAAGAGGTGCTCTAGACTGCTGGTCACCTCTATTTTTTTAAATTGTGCTTTAGGTGAAAGTTTACAGGTCAAGTTAGTTTCTCATACAAGAATTTAGACACACATTGTTATGTGACCCTAGTTGCTATCCCTATAATGTGACAGCACATGCCCCCTTTCCACCCTGGATTTCCACTCAACTAACTCCTATCCCTTTCTGCCTTCTCATCTTGCCTCTGGACTGAAGCTGCCCATTTAGTCTTGTATATCTACTTGAACGAAGCAGCACACTCTTCATGAGTATTGTTTTATGTTTTATAGTCCAGTCCAATCTTTGTCTGAAGAGTTGGCTTCGGGAATGGTTTTAGTTCTGGGCTAACAGAGAGTCTGGGGGCCATGTCCTGGGGTTCCTCCAGTCTCAGGCCATTAAGTCTGGTCTTTTTACATGAATTTGAGTTCTGCACCCCATTTTTCTCCTGCTTCGTCAGGGACACTCTATCAGGGTGGTCACTGGTGATAGTCAGGCACCATCTAGTTCTTCTGGTCTCAGACTGATGCAGTCTCTGGTTTATGTGGCCCATTTTGTCTCTTGGGCTAATATTTGCCTGTGTCTTTGGTGTTCTTCACTCTCCTTTGCTCCAGGTGGGTTGGGACCAATTGATACATCTTAGATGGCCACTTGCTAGCGTTTACGACTCCAGATGCCACTTACCAAAACATTAATAAACTTTGTTATGCCAATTTGGTCACCTCTATTTTCAGCCTCCCAGTTCTTGGTACTGTTACATCAGCCCCAAGAAGCTAATACAGAAATGTATATATGTGTATGTGTGTGAATACTTACGTGCACACACACATTTATATCTACTTCTAGATCTATTTACGTATACTAGAAATCATGAGTTCAGAGGGTAACAGTATTTTTATAAACTTGATTCTACTGTACAGCCAACGTTGAAAACCAGTGTTCTAGTCCCTGGTTTCTTTTCCCTTTCAATTTTTAAGATGTACCTAGAATATAACATCTAAGAGTTATTTTGTTTAAATCTATAACCTCTCTGTACGGTAGGCTCTCAGGGGTAGACAGTCAACTGCACCACTGTGATCCTACAGAAGATGGGGTGTCTGACCTTTACCAGAACTGTCCTCCCAGGAAACATTCAAGTGAGAAAGCAATGAACTTGGTCAAGAGGGAGGTCACGTCTTGCATTATACTCCTGTCATTTTAGCATTGGATGTTTCAAAGCACCTTTGTTTCCCCGGTGATATGGAAGGAAAGAAAGACTGTGGAATGAAGCAGTCTGAGGAAGCACTTAGCTTTATCTGCACTTTAGAACTTTTTCTTGTGGGGAGACTACATTCACATACTGTCTGAGTAGTTAAAATTTAAAGAGTGACTTGGTGGTAAAGATTTGGACTGCCTGCTTACTGGCTCAGGAACAAACAAAAAAACCCAGAACAGTTGCTGTCGAGTTGACTCTTATTCATGGTGACCCCGTGTGTGTCAGAGCAGAACTGTGCTCCAAACGGTTTTCAGTGGCTGATTTTTCCAGAGCAGATCATCAGACCTTTTTTCCAAGGCACCCTGGGTGGACTCCAACCACCAACCTTTTGGTTAGCAGCTGAGCTGGTTAACCGTTACACCACCAGGGACTCCTTGGCTCAGGAAAGGTAACCTGAAAGGAGCCACAGTCCTTGCCAAGTCTATGATGTCCTCATGATCTGACCCTTTGCCACCTCGTCCCTCTCGCCTCCTGCCTTTTCTTCCTTGCCCTCTTCACTGTAGCCACGTGCCTTCCCCCTCATCCTTAAACATGCACATGCCACCTGAGTCTTTGCACTTGCTGCTCCTGCTGCCACAGGCACCTTTAGTACCCACTGCTTGTTCTCGTGTTTTATTCTGGTCTCTGCTCAAATGGCAGTTTATGGAAGAATCCCACCTTGACCAACCTATTTAAAATTGTAGCCCTGCCCTCCCCCAACATCTTCTAACGCCTCATTACGCTTTATTTTTCTCCACAGCACTCACCTCCCCACAACATATTATCCGTGTATTTATTGTTTATTTCTCCTCACTAAAATATGAGTTTAGGAGGATAATTTTGTTTTAGTCTTGGCTGTATCCCCAGACTCTAGAACAGTTCCTGGACTATTTTAAGTGCTCAATAAATATATGTCAAGTTAACAAATACCACTTAGCACCTCTTCCCCACCAGGCCCACCATTCAGTGAAATTTCCTGAGCTCCTAAGCACGAACCAATACGCAATGCCCTTGAGTCAATTCTGATTCATAGCAATCCCCCTGTGTGTCAGAGCAGAACTGTGCTCCATAGGGTTTTCAGTGGCTGATTTTTCAGAAGTAGATTGCCAGGCCTTTCTTCTAAGGCACCTCTGGGTAGACTTGAGCCTCTGTTTGCACCACCCAGGGACTCACCCAACCACTAAACCAACCCAATAATGACCTTGAAAGATTTCTACTAGCTCACCTCCACCGAACCCAATTCTTGAACCACTCTCACAAGTTACTAATCCTTCTGAGAAGCCTCTGCCCCAGGGAAACCAAATTATGGAGCCTCAGAGGTTCTTTGATAGGGAAGTAAACATGTTCATAAAAAAGTATAGTAATTGTTGTTGTTAGGTGCCGTTGAGTTGGTTCTGACTCATAGCGAACCTATGCACAACAGAATGAAACACTGCCCGGTCCTGCGCCATCCTTACAATCGTTGTTATGCTTGAGCTCATTGTTGCAGCCACCGTGTCAATCCACCTTGATGAGGGTCTTCCTCTTTTCCACTGACTCTGTACTCTGCCAAGCATGATGTCCTTCTCCAGGGACTCATCCCTCCTGACAACATGTCCAAAGTATGTAAGATGCAGTCTTGCCATCCTTGCCTCTAAGGAGCATTCTGGCTGCACTTCTTCCAAGACAGATTTGTTCGTTCTTTTGGCAGTCCATGGTATATTCAATATTCTTCGCCAACACCACAAGTCAAAGGCGTCAACTCTTCTTCGGTCTTCTTTATTCATTGTCCAGCTTCCACATGCATATGACGCGATTGAAAATACCATGGCTTGGGTCAGGCGCACTTTAGTCTTCAGGGTGACATCTTTGCTCTTCAACACTTTGAAGAGGTCCTTTGCAGCAGATTTACCCAATGCAACGCGTCTTTTGATTTCTTGATTGCTGCTTCCATGGCTGTTGATTGTGGATCCAAGTAAAATGAAATCCTTGACAACTTCAATCTTTCCTCTGTTTATCATGATGTTGCTCACTGGTCCAGTTGTGAGGATTTTTGTTTTATGTTGAGGTGTAATCCACACTGAAGGCTGTGGTCTTTGATCTTCATTAGTAAGTAAATCAAGTATACGTCGTTAAAGGATGTAAACTTTGGTTGGAGTCTTGGTGGGGCTGTGGTTAAGAGCTCGGCTGCTAACCAAAAGGTCAGCAATTCAAATCCACCAGGCGCTCCTTGGAAACCCTCTGGGGCAGTTCTACTCTGTCCTATAGGATCCCTGAGTCAGAATCGACTCGATCGATGGCGATGAGTTTGGTTTTTTTTTGGTTTTATACTTTAGTTAGATAACTGAGTAAAAACACGGTGATGGCGGAAAGCTGACAAATCCGTTTTAAATTAAATGGCAGCTGTGAGAAGGAAAAGGGATGGGTACCTACTGATGAAAAGTTCTCTTCACAGGAGCAGGGTATGGTTTTTGAGATGCTTTAAGGAAAACCTCTCAGTGCCAAGGTCATCGTCAAGGAAAGGCTGGGCAGGTGCCAAATATAGATGGTCCAAAGCTCCAAACCACTCATTCCTCCCCAGCTATAATGATAAGTCAATGGCAGGGACTTGGTCTAAGACTGGAGCGGGGGGAGACACTGTAAGACTACCTCAAGGAAGGCGCTAGGCAGGAACTCCAAGTGAAATAAAATGCAGAAACAAAAGATTCTTTTTGGTTCTGTATGAAAATATTAATCCAATATATATGATTAAAAGGATCCCTGGTGGTGCAGTGGTTAAGCCCTTGGCTGCCAACCCAAAGGTCTGCAGTTCCAACGCCACAGCCCCTCCATGGGAGAAAGATGTGGCAGTCTGCTTCCGTAAGGATTACAGGCTTGGAACCCTATGGGGCAGTTTTACTCTGTCCTTTAGGGTCGCTGTGAGTGGGAATTGACTAGTCGGCAAGGGGTTTATACACGATTAAGAACGATGTTCCAATGTTTTGTCAGTTCACGAATGCAAAAATATCCTCGTAGTTGTTCAGCCACGTAGTTTCACCCAGTGTACTTGGTGGTTAGCACTGCTGTCTGAATGAAAAATTCACAGAGGGCATCGTGCCCTGCAGCCTCCCCAATGACTTCTCCCATCCTGTCTCCTCCAGTCCTTATTGTTCATGGGGAGAGAAAAGAGAGGGGTCCAGGACCAATAGTCCCCATTCTGGGACTCCACACACACCCACCCACCCACCACAGGCCTCAATCTCTTCCTCGCTGACTTCCACTACCGAACCCCCAAGAATGCCGCCCCTACGCCCTACAAAGGTCCTCATCACCCCTGCATGCAGGCCCCATACATCACAGACACCTTCAGTTGTGACCCGCCCAAGCCTCCCATCACCACCCTCCACAGGCACCCCGTCACCCTTGGATGCACACCCACCCATCAGGAACCAGTTCGAGCCCCGAACCCCCGACCTGCAAAGAGCCCCAAAGAATCCTCATCACAGTGTTCGCAGAGCCAGCGACGGCGGACGGCAGCCGCCTCCCGGACCAGATTCTGGCCGTGCAGCGGCCTTTGAGGCCCCACCTAGGCCCTGACTCCCTGGCAATCCCCTAAACATAGACACGCTGACCCGGAACCCGCTCCGGGCCAGGGTCGTGCTCCCGGCATTGGTGTCCTGGGAGCCAAGATGGCTGCCCCCATCAGGCGGCTCTACCAGGAGGAGCATCTACCGTAAGGCGGAAGAGCGAGTTTTATTTCCGGGTCGAGGGTCAAGGACCTGAGCAAGTAGCTGTAGTCCAGCGGCTGGCAATGTCCACGAGGGATAAGTCTTGGGAGCAGGGCTCAGAGCACTGTCCTCTGCAAGGGTGCTTGAGGCCGAGATGTTTTGGGGCTCAAGACGGCGGCGTCCGTGGAGCAGCGTCTTATCAGGAGACTCCAGCTTCCTTAGAACAGAGGGCAGGGCTCGGTCTGTATACAGTCTTCTGGGAGCGACGACTACAGAAGCTCAACCAAACCCGTTGCCATCGAGTCGATGCTGATTCCTAGGGACCCTATAGGACAGAGTAGAGCTGCCCCATAGTGTTTCCAAGGAGCGCCTGGTGGATTTGAATTGCCGACCTCTTGGTTAGCAGCCGTAGCTCTTAACCACTACACCACCATGGTTTCCAGACCACTACAGAGAGGGAGTGAGTTTAGGAAAACACAGCCGTTTCCTAGGTGTGGATGGAATACAGCACGCCTACTTAAATTTGCACCAGACACTCCTTGGAAACTATGGGGCAGTTCTACTCCGTCCTATAGGGTCGATATGAGTCGGAATCAACTCGACGGCAACGGGTTTGTTCGTTTTTTTAGTAATGACGTGAATAACTTTTTAGTATAAATGGTACATAAAATACCGGTCGACTGTGACTTATTGTGACCTCGTGTGTCACAGTACAACTGCACTTTCATAGGATTTTTCGGAAGTAGATTGTCAGGCCTTTCTTCCGAGGTGCCTTTGGGTCCGCTTGAACCTCCAACCTTTGCATTAGCAGCTGAGAACGTTGCCAGTTTGCACCACCCAGTGACTCCAAATAAACATAGGTAGGGCCTTCATATATACTAGACTAGAGTCAACTACCCATAGAACAGAATGCTTTCTATAGTAGAGAACACTATTAACTATTGGGGGGGGGGACATCAATCTCCATTCTGAAGTGGAATAATCTCCAGGATACATCAACTGAAGAAAGCAGGTGCAGAGCCATTTTCTGATCCTGTTTGCTTCTCTTGTTGCTATATTCATAAAATGTCCTTTTAAAACATGCCTCGCCTTCTCAGTATCTTTTTGTTTTACTCAAAAGTAGGGTAGCACGACCTTCTTAGGCAGTTCTGCCTAGAAATCAGCACAACGTGTTCTGTATCTCTCCTCCCCATCCCTAACTGTTGCAAGCCCAGTGAATATTTATTTGGTCCACAACTGGGGACAGCAGAAAGAACACCAGCATTGGAGTCTGATTGGACCTGTGTCTGCTGCCTAGCTGAAACTGTGGGCAAGTAAGTTCCTTTATCTTCTGAGTCTGAATTTTTCACCTGGCCCAGGGCAATGATTATATGAGGATTAAAGGAGGTGAAACATACAGGTACCCAGCACAATGCTAGGTGCGTAAAGGTGCTCTATAAATGAGAATGATCGTTGTTTTAGTTCAGTATCTAAGGGGCTTGTTTAGACTCTGCTTCCCACTTCTCCTGCAATGGATACCTTCTGACATACCTGTCTCCCCTGGTAAGCCGCTCTGGAAAGTTAAGTAACTATAAGTGTCTTCCTGGTTCTTTCAGCACTTTTTAAAGCAAGATTCCCTATTTCCTTTTCTCATACCCAGAAAGCCCTTTAGAGAAGAAAGCTCTTTGTCCTCTTGATTTCAAAAGAGAGTTTACTTTTCTGAAGATCCTTTTTTGTGTTTAAGTGTGTTATTGTACATTATAAATTGAATATTATTATTTATTATATAGAAAACTATCTACCAAAGCAGCAACAAGTTTAAACATAAGCCAGTAGTGTGGACTAGAAGCTGAAACTTGGGATAACGTCCATATTAGAATCCCTTATTGATCTAAATTACGTTTTAGGGATATAGCCGTTTTTATAGTAATGGCTATAGTAATTTTAAAACGGTTTTTATTTCTTGGTTTTCAGCTCTTTTGGTTTGACATGGCAGAAAAACCAGTGTGTACGCCCACGCAAATACTCGATGACAGGGAAACAGTGAGTATAGTTTCCCATAGAACTCTGTATTTCACACATCAATAAGATTGTCTGTTTTCAAAAGACCAACTCAGTAAACTGGTATAGACCTGTATGATAAAGGTGTAATTTGTTATATGGGTAAATAAATGTTGAATGTTTCCTGTGCCTGCTGGCTATGTTAGTAGTACAAAAGACTTTAACACTAAAGAAAAACTCAATTAAAACTCCAGAACCTCCTATAAACATTTAAATGAAATTGGGAAGTGGCTGGGTGGCTGCTGCTTGTTGGTTGTTTTACTGAGTGGGAGTTTGAACCCAATGCTTCTAAGTTCCATTTTACCATGGGCCTCTGTACTAGGGAAAACATTTGGTAATTCACATTAAATTTACAGTAAAGAGGGCATATATATCTGAATGTGAGGCACTGGTGGTTCCGTGGTAGAATGCTCAGCTTCTGTATGGGAGAACCAGGTTTGATTCCCAGCCAAGGCGCCTTGTGTGCAGCCACCACCTCAGTAGAGGCTTGCGTGTTGCTGTGATGCCGAACGATTTTCAGTGGAGCTTCCAAATTAAGACAAAAAGAAAGGGCTGATGATCTACTTCTGCAAACTTAGCCCCTGAAAACCCTGTGGATCACAACCGATCAGGGGTTGGTGCAGGACCAGCAGCGTTTCATGAGTTGGGGGCAGACCCAGTGACAGCTAACAGCAGCAACACGTATACGTGGATGCGTGAAAACCGAGACTTTTAATGACCAAAAAATTCAATTATATACTACATAGGTATTCGGTTATATTAAGTAGTGTTCCTTTCGTTTATGTTTACTAACTAGACGCCCTGACCCTGGTGTTTCTTCCTCCAAACATGCTAAAGGCACTACAGTTTTGCTATATCTTAGTTTTTAACTCACCAAACTACCATATTGTCTCTTTTCTCCCTTTCACCCTTACCCCTCTGGAGTGAATGGTTTATTTCACCTGTCTTAGTTTCCTAGAATTACTGTAACAAAAAAATATCACAAGTGAGTGGCATTAAAGAACAGAAATTTATTGTCTCACAGTTTTGGAGGCTACAAGCCCAAATCAGGATTCCCTCTAAGGGAAGATCCTTCTTTGTTTCTATTGGCTCCTAGTAGTTGCCGGCAACCCTTGGTGTTCCTGGCTTTGTAGATTGTCCCGCCTCTATCATCACATGGTGTCTCTCCCTGTGTGTCTCTGTGTCTGTTCCGCTCTTTTTATAAGACACCACTCAGAAGAGATTAGGTTTAAGACTCACCCTACTCCTGGATGGCCTCACTAACATAACAAAAGAGAACCCCTATTTCCAAACAGGGTCCTATTTACAGGTGCAGAGGTTTGGACTTAAACATAACTTTTTGGGGGACACAACTGAATTCATAATGACCTCTATTTCTCCATCAGCCACACTTTTTTTTTTATTGTACTTTACATGAAGGTTTACAGAACAAACTAGTTCTCACTAAACAATTAGTACACATATTGTTTTGTGTTGTAGGTTAACGACCCCACAACGTGTCCACAGTCTCCCCTTCTCAACTTTGGATTCTCTATTACCAGCTTTCCTGTCCCCTCCTGCCTTCTAGTCCTTGCTCCCGGGCTGGTGTGCCCCTTTAGTCTCGTGTTTTATGGGCCGGTCTAGCCTTTGGCTGAAGGGTGAACCTCAGCAGTGACTTCACTACTGAGCTAAAAGGGTGTCCGGGGGGCCATACTCTTGGGGTTTCTTCAGTCTCTTGTCAGGCCAGCAAGTCTGTTGTTTTTTTTTTTTTATGAGTTACAATTTTGTTCTGCATTTTTCTCCAGCTCTGTCCGAGACCCTGTATTGTGATCCCTGTCACAGCAGTTGGTGGTAGTAGCTGGGCAGCATCTAGTTTTGCTGGACTCAGTCTGGTGGAGGCCATGGTACTTGTGGTCCATTAGTCATCAGCCACACTTTTAAAATCACACTTAATCTGGCTTTCATTTTCATTCATTGCTTTTCGGAAACTACTGTCAAAGTCATGTTTCAGTGACTAAATCAATGGCCTTTGCTCATTCTGTGTGGTCTTTGGTCCCTCTTCTGCACTGAATCATGGTGACCACTGCATTGCCCACAAGAGATTCAAATCATATAATTTTAGAATTAAAAGGGACTCCAAAGGTCAATTAGCAAAGTTCAATCTGACATACGAATGCTTGCTACAAACCTCTGTCAAGTAATCTCTCAACACTTTTTAAAAAATTTTTTCGTAACTGGCCAATTTACTGTCTCTTCTCTCATATAAATATTTTTAAAAATACATGCTCACATCATTAAAAGAAAATTTCAAATAATAGGAAAATGAAAATACCCCTCTTGCTTTCTGTCAGTAATAACTTATCTTTGGAAAAATTTTCATATTAGCCCATACAGATCAACGTTATTCTTTTTAATAACTTTGTACTTTCACAGTGTATGAATGTATTATCCTTCAGTAACCAGACTCCTCTTGATAGATTATTAAGATAGATTATCAAGATTATCATATAGATAATTTCTGGGTATTATTAATTCACTTGCTTCCGTCCAATGCTGCACTGAATATCTTTCTACTTACCTTTCCATGTGGCTGTTAGGCTACTGACCTAGAAATGGAATTGTTGGGTCAGAAAACATACATAGTTTAAGATTTGATACTAATTACCAAATTGCTCTGTAAAGATACTACGGCAATTTACATTCCCACCATTAATATGTGAGAATGTCTGCTTTTTATCTCTCTCCTACATTGGAACCCAGAGATCCATTTAGTTTTTGGATAACATTAGTTATGAGAAAGTCCTTCTGGTATATTGTATAAAGTTAGCCCTTTGAAATGTGTTGTTCTTTTACCACCCCGTTCGTTACTGGAATAAGGTTCTTGCCTCTCACTGGTCAAGAATGAGCAGATAAGGCAAGTAGAGTTTTCCACATGAGCAAAGCGTTATTGAAGAGGCTCGCAAGCGGAGACGACGAGGGCCTGGAGCAACGCATACCCTCGTCTCACAGAACAGAAGACTTGGCTGGGTTTTTAAAAGTCTTGGACTGGAAAAGATGCATGTTTATTCACAGGCGCGGGGTAGGGGTGGAGGGGTGGGGGGGATATGTTAACTACAGTGGATGTGCAGCAGCTTTCCAAGATGGCTCCTGTCCCGGAGGCCTCTGGGATTCATAGCAGGACTTATTATGGGGTGTTGCGCCTGTGCAGTCTCCCTGCTTCTACTGCTGCAGCCCCTCACTGCCCCTAGTGGAGGTCACACAGCGGCCACAGGTGGATATTCTGCCCATGTCCTTGGGGCTAGTTTTTTCCAGCTGCTTCTGAAAGACAACTTTAAAGAAGTTTGCGGGCTATTTTCTGACACTCTGCCCCACTGTTCTGGGGAATGGCTTTGTTTCTGCGCCTTGGCCCATTTCCTGTTACTTTGTTTGCAGATTTGGGGGTCCTTCAGTTCTCTGTCTTAATAAGTCCCTAGGTTCCACACCCAGCCTCCTATTACCTCCCTGAGAGTATACTTGCGTCTCCTCTAACCACACCAGTCTCTTTGCTATTCCTCAAACAGGCCCCCTCCAATCTCAGGGTCTTTGCTCCGTCTTACCTTGAGCTCCATAAGAAAATCCAGTCCTTTTTCCATATGACCATCTTCCTGTGTTTTCAGCTGTCTGGTCCATTCCTCTGAAATGCTTCTCTTATTCACCCTCTAAATAGTCTGTTCTCTCACATAGTATTATCTCAAGTTGTGTTATTAGCCTGGTCACTCTTTTTTGGGTGGAATCACTTGTTGGTGCAAATAGTTAATGTGCTAGGCTGCTAACCAAAAGGTTGGAGGTTCAAGTCCACCCAGAGGAAAAAAGGCCTGAAGCACAGTTCTCTGACACACACGGGGCTGCCACAAGTTGGAGATGACTTGATGGCAACTGCTTCTTCTTTGGGTCCCTTCCTTCATTTCTCCCTCCCACCCTCCCTCCTTTTCTTCTTTCTTTCTCCCCTGTCTCACTTCTTCCCTCCCTTCTTCCCGTCTTCCTTTTCTTCCTGGCTGTTTAATACGCAACAACTCTGTACCAGGAACTATGTAAAATATGGGATGATGTGTGGTGTGCCAATGTCCCCTTAGAGCTGAATGTGAATCATAGGACGTTTGACCAACTGAGGTGAGTTCAGGCCACCCCATCCTTCTGTCTGGATACACAAGCCACCACAGGTCTATTCCTTCAAAGCTGTATTACAATATTAAATCATTACTCTTATAATCAACTCAATTTCTTACTCTTTTCCCTCTTTATGCTTTTATTGAGGTTCATTTGCCATTAAGCCATATTCTATAAATCTGTGATTAGTTTGGGGGTTGTAAATGGAACATGATACATTTAATTCTCTTGGACATTTAATTCTCTTGGATTTCACCTAGTTTTATTGCCTGTAACAATGTTTTTATAATTGTTATGGTATTGATTTTTTTCTCCCTGTCTGATCATTCATCATCTCTCTCTTTTCAGTGCCTTTGAGTTGACTCATAGCAACCCCGTGTGATGGAGTAGAATTCCCCATAAGGTTTTCTTCTTCTTCTTCTTTTTTTTTCCCATTGTGCTTTAGGTGAAGGTTTACAGAACAAATTAGTTTTTATTAAACAATTAATACACATATTGTTTTGTGACATTGGTTGCCAACCCTGTGACGTGTCAACACTCTCCCCTTCTCGACCTTGGTTTCCCCATTTTCATTTGTCCATCTTCCCTGTCCCCTCCTGCCTTCTTGTTCTTGCTCCTGGGCTGTGTGCCCATTTAGTCTCGTATATATGGTTGAGCTACATGTATTATTGTTTGTTTCATGGGCCTGTCTAATCTTTGGCTGAAGGGTGAACCTCAGGAGTGACTTCAGTACTGAGTTGAAAGGGTGTCCAGGGACCATCATCATCTCCTTTTTTGGTTTATCTTTGCACCTCTTGAGAGTGGATATTTCCCACGACTTGTTCTTGGGCCTCTTGTTCTTATCGACTTAAAAGCCTCAGCTGTTCTCACATGTATCCAGTTGCCTTCAGAGTATTTCAACATTTCCTTTAAAATTAAAAATTTTGAAACTTAAACCTGTCTTTCACACACACATAACTTTCTCTTCTGATTTCCTTACTGCTGATCATGGTAACTGGTTAGTCATCAAGTTCTTTTGACTCTTTTTTTTTTTTCAGAACGTTTGTCTCACCTCTCCTTTTCTTTTCATTCTCACGGTAATTTTATTAACCAGTTGCCATCAATCTGACTCTGAATCATGGTGACCCCATGTGTGTCAGAGTAGAACTGTGTTCCATAGGGTTTTCATTGATTTTTCAGAAGTATATCTCCAGGGCCTTTCTTCTGAAGAGCCTCTAAGTGGACTCAAACTTCCAAACTTTTGGTTAGCAGCCCAACGCATTAGCAGTTTATACTACCCAGGGACACCTTGGTAATTTTATTACTACTTGTTTTTCAGGGCAGTGGCTCTAGGACTCACCTTCCGAAGGTTCTTACCCCAGGCCATTTTTCATTCCAATGCCATATATTCACCTTTTGAAATGCTTCTTACTTCCACTATTTCCTGGCTCAAAGACTCCAGTCAATCCACTACCATTTAGATAAAATCCATATTCCTCAGCCCCATATTCAAATCTCCGTGCTGCTGGGGTTCTTTTCAATCTTTCTTCCCCATCTCCCCAATTTAAATCTTTCTTTGACGTTAGGTGGGAAGGTTCCCTAGTGCCCCAAAGCACACCATACCCAACTCTACCTTTGAGCCCCTTCCCGTATTTGCCTGTTGCTTCTAATACTCACCTCCTGCATGTCAATCTTATCCTGTTCAAGAGCACTCTGCCATCTTTGTGAATCATCTCTGTCACAGCCATCTATTCTTCTTCTTCTTAAAGTTCCTATATCACTTACTGACTTTTCTACAGTTTTGGTACTTAGTGTGATATTAGGAGCCCTGGTAGTGCAGTGGTTAAGTGCTCGCCTGCTAACTGAAAGGTCGGTGGCTGGAACCCACCAGCTGCTCTGCAGGAGAAAGATGTGACAGTCTGCTTCCGTAAAGATTACAGCCTTGGAAACCCTATGGGGCAGTTCTTCTCTGTCCTGTAGAGTCGCTGTGAGTTGGAATTGACAGCAATAGGTTTGGTTTGGTTTGGGGTTTGGTGGCACAAAGGTTAAGTGCTTAGCTGTTAACCCAAATGTTGCTAGTTGGAACCCACGAGTGACTCCGTGGGAGAAAAGGCCTGGCGATCTGCTACCATGAAGATTAAAGTCTAGGAGACCCTAGAGGGCCGTTCTACTCAGTTCTGTAGGGTTGCAGTAAGTAGAAATAGTCTCAGTGGTACCAACAACAACAGTGTGATATTAACATACATTGTTAACTTTTTCTGTGTGGCTTCCATTGTCATTGAAATTGTAGGCTCTTCATGAAAAAGGCTTTTGACTTAAAAAAAAACATTAAAGTGTGAAAGAATTTTAAACTCACTTGGTCCAATGTTCTCATTTTACAGAAGAGAAAGCTGAGGCACAAAGTTGGTAAATGAGTGGTCCAAAGGCTCCTAATGCCTGGTTTCTTTCCAGCTAACTTTCTGCAGTGCCACTAGAAAACACTGTTCAGTGAGTGCATGTTGAACACCAGGCCTTGTCAGAGCTTGTAGAGTACTTTATAATTTACAGAATGTAAGTTTACGTCCATTGTCTCATTTGCTAGATGTGGTCCATGTATACTTGCTATGGTGTGGGATGAAAATCCTTTATAACTTAGATTTTAGTTTGCATGTGAATACATATGAAATAATCCTTTTAATAGTAGGTTAAGCTTTGCATTTATTTACACATATCATTTATTTGGAGCCCTGGTGGCACAGTGGTTAAGAGCTTGGGTGCTAACCAGAAGGTTGACAGTTGCAATCTACCAGCCTTTCCTTGGAAACCCTATGGGGCAATTGTACTCTGTTTTATTTATTTACTTCTTCATTTGCTTTATTTGTGGAGAGTGCATAGACAAATTTAAGACTAAGATTTGCATGATCACAAATTCCAAATGAGCAGAATCTGAAATATTTAATTTTTCTCTGCAGACATTGGGTGGCACAAATGGTGTGTGCTCAACTATTAACCTAAATGTTGGCAGTTCAAACCCACCCAGCAGCAGCATGGAAAAAAGACCTGGCCATCTGCTTCTATAAAGATTGTTGTTATGTGCTGTCTAGTCAATTCCAACTCATAGTGGCCCTGTATGACAGAGTAGAACTGTCCCATAGGATTTCCTAAGCTGTGATCTTTATGGGAGCATGTCTTAGTCATCTAGCGCTGCTGTAACAGAAATACCACAAGAGGATGGCTTTAACAAAGAGAAGTTAATTTCCTCACAGTAAGGTAGGCTACAAGTCCAAAGTCAGGGTGTCAGCTCCTGGGGAAGGGTTTTTTTCTCTGTCGGTTTTCTTATCAATCTTCCCCCGGACTAGGAGCTTCTCTGCGCAGGGACTCTGGGTCCAGTGGACTCACTCTGCTCCCGGGACTGCTTTCTTGGTGGTATGAGGTCCCCCACTCTCTGCTTGCTTTCTGTTCCTTTTATCTTAAAAAAAAAAAAATTTTTTTTTTTTTTTTTTTTAGGATAAAAGGTGGTACAGGCCACACCCCAGGGAAATTTCCTTTACATTGGATCAGGGATGTGACCTTAGTAAGGGTGTTAACAATCCTACCAATATCCTCTTTAACATAAAATGACAATCACATGATTTTCAGTTGGCTTGATGAGGAATGAGTGTGTTTTTTTTTTTTTATGTAGACATTGACATTTTATAAAAATAAATAAGAAAGATATTTGGGCCCACCAGAAGTCGTTTGTCAAGTAATAGTAATGCTACTATGGACATGTTCCCTTGCTCTGGTAAATTATCTCAGTGGCTGAGAACTGAGTGCTGAAGAGGCCAAGGTTTCTGCTCCTTCCCTGGTAGGACAGTAGGCTATGTTTGTTCCATGGGCACAAAAAGCACTATGATCTGCAACCTCCCAGAGCTCTAGCCTTAAAAAATGAGAGAAGTCCCTTACAAAGTATTCTAGGTCAAAGAAGATAGTGAGTGTCCAAATCTGTTATTGCTACATTGATCTCAGATTATATGGATTGAACGTTCCCTTCAGAAGTAGGGAGGAATTCAGAATTTACCAGATATATTAAATCCTATTTTCTAAAAGCACAGATGTTAGGGAATTGAATATGCTATTTTTTTTCATTTTCTTATTTCTCATTGTTGTATTTTCAGTTTGTTATTGCTAAATATCCACCACCCTTCCATCAGTTTGTCGTACTGTGGTGGCTTGTATGTTGTTATGATACTAGAAGCTATGCCACTGGTATTTCGAATACCAGCAATCACCTCTGGTGGACAGATTTCAGGGGAGCTTCCAGACTAAAACGGACTAGGAAGATAGGCCTGGTGATCTCCTTCCAAAAATTAACCAGTGAAAACCGTATGGATCTGTGGTGTAATGAATTACTTAATATGGCCATTCTAGCTATAGTCTTTGTAACTCCGACCAAATGACTGTGTGGGATTATGCAGATGAGGTACTTGTGGTCCACTAAGTGGATTGGATAGCGTGCTAATAATGTAAATAGGGTACATGACACCCTTGTAGGGGTGGGATCATTCAAATAAGTTGTATGGAACCCCAGTGAGGGGATTGATCAATTTTGCCATCCTGCTAGGCTTAAAATGAGCCATCCCGGAGGTGGGAAGGGAAGATTTTACCACCTTCAAGAAAGAAGAGCCAGGAGTGGAGCACATCCTTTGAACCGAGGATCCCTGCACTGAGAACCTCCTAGATCCAGGAGACGGAAAGAGGGAGCTGTAACATGAAGACAGTGAGAGACGGTGGCACAAGACGGCAGGAATCAGGAGATGGGTTGCAGACAGCTGTGGTGGGGTTTGCTGACCCACAGAGCTAAGAGATATAACACTTGCCCAAGAAGGCTCCCCGCAGGGCTCAGGGGCAGCAAGACCCCAGCAGGGTCCAGTGGCAGAGAGAGAGAAGAAACTGTCCTGATCCAGGAACTGCGTCCTGAGTTGTTGTTCCTGTTACTTCTGAGTTATCCCTATCCCAAGCTGTACCTTGCTACTTCCCTAATAAACCTCATAATGGTGAGTATCATCTGTGAGTTCTGTGTGGCCATTGTAATAAATTATCAAACTCAGGAGGGAAGTAGAAAGTACCCTGGGAGGGAAGGCTGGCATCAGAATTAGTAAAAAGTTTGGAGTGTGGAGGCATGTCTGACCTCCGCTCGTAGCAATCAGCCTTGGGCTGTTGGTCTTGATTCTCCTTCCCCATTGCGATGTTAGAGGAGGTCAGAAGCCCCTGCCACACCAGTTTACAGATCACAACAGAATATTGTCTGATAAAGTGCTGAAAGATGAGCACCCTAGGCTGGAAGGCACTCGAAATACACAGTAGCCTCAAGAATGGACTTGAGCACACCAAGAATCCTGGAGGTGGCGCAGGCGTGGACAGTGTCTCATTCTGTTGTACACGGGCTTGCCATGAGTCAGAGCCAACTCAAAAGCAACTCACAACATTGCTAAATACACTCTCTTTAAGTATAAAATCTCCAGTTGAATTTCCGTCAGTCAATCCTTGGTTCTGTTCCTGGTGTTTAGGAGCCAGGTCCCATCCCTACTGTTTACTGTCTGTTCATTCAGTTTGTACTAACTCAGCCAGCAACGCCTGGAAGCCTCCTGGGAACTAGGAACTGGGGATAGAAATGAATGAAATTGTACCTGCACTTAGGGGGCTTTGAGTGTGTTAAACCCTGTGTCTTTGGGTAAATTGTGTAACCTCTTTGGATCTTAATCCTTTTTATTGAGACTGTTAAATTAATTCTGATAGTGATCATGGTGATACTGTTAATTCAATGTAAATATTTCCTTAAACCTATTGCATCTATTATATTAGAATGGTTATGGTAACGGAAATAGCATAGTTTTATTCTCCATACAAAGAATATTTTCCAAAAAGACTTTGAAGGAAGCTCTTATTTAGGAGTACCAACTTTATATTGTCTTTGTAAAGATCAGATTTTAAAGTTTCAGATTGTTGACTGCACTGTTCATACTATTGACGCTAAAAATATGATATAAGAAATGTGTTTTATTCTTACAGCTGAATTGGATTAAGAGCCCTGTAGCAGAACGAGAGGGCGCCAGTGGCTCAGTGTTAGCATTCTGTCCTTCCATCAGGAGACCTGGGTTGGATTCCCGGCCGATGCACCTCATGTACAGCCACCACCTGTCTGCCAGTAGATGCTTGCTTGTTGCTATGACATTAAACAGGTTTCAGCAGAGCTTCCAGACTAAGGTGGACTAGGAAGAAAGGCCTGGCGATTTAATTCTGAACATCAGCCAATGAAAACCCTTTGGATCACAAAGCTCCAATCTGCAGCCGCAGAACCAGGCAGCATTCCGTTGTGCATAGTCTTGCCATAAGTTGGGGCTGACTTGATGGCAGCCAGCAACACCAATAGCAGGATGAGCCAGGAAGTGGTTGGAGTGCAAGAAAGAAATGTGGAAACAGACATTGTTTTAATTTTACTGATGTCTTTTATCTGATTCAGGACCTGATCCAGGATTCTATATTGCATTTAGTTGTCATGTCTCCTTAGCCTCCTGTACTAGATAGGGGTCTTAGTTATCTCGTGCTGGTATAACAGAAATGCCACATGTGGCTGGTTTTAACAAACAGATATTTATTTTCTCGTAGTTTAGGAGGCTAGAAGTCTGAAATCAGGGTGCCAGCTCTAGGGGCAGGCTCTCTCTCTCTGTCGGCTCTAGGGGACGGTCCTTGTCTCTTCAGCTTCTACTCCTTGGCTCCTTGGTGATCTTCATGTGACATGGCTTATCTTCCCCCATCTCTTCTTCCTTGATCTACTCCTTTTACATCTCAGAATAGACTGACTCAAGGCACACCCTGCACTAAAACTTCCCCCTTAACATAACAGCACTTTGTAATGCCAGCTGTTCTTTAAGTGGTCACTGGACTCCCTGTTGTCATTTATGCCCATGCGAGGTCTAGGCTTTGCCCAGTGTTCCACAGTTGTTTCCAGATTTGGGTCTTCCCCCTCTGTGACTTGTTGTTCTTCAGGATTTCTTCACCAATTCCTGATTGTCTGGCATTCCCAATCTCTAACCTCAGGCTCCCTAGCCAAAGAATGTGGCTCTCTTTTTGTGCTTTGTTTTCCAAGCACTTTGTTTATTGGGGAGTGGCTTCAGGAGAATATCTGGATAAATGTGGAGTTCTCCCAGTATTTCAGGGTTTTTTTTTTTTTTTTTAATTCCCTCCTGCTGCTGTCTGCTTTTTTTTCCCCTCCAGTGCTTTCAAATAGTTGTTTCTAATTGATATTGTCAGGAGAGGTAGAATGCTACAAATTAATCTGGTGTTACTAGAAGCTAGAAATATATATACAGTTTTGCATCGTGCTTTTTTTTTTACTTAATACTTTAATGTAAATATTTTCTAGCTTATTAAAGCATTCACCAAAAGTATCTTTAATGACTTAATAATGCCCCAGTATGTGAATAAATATGCATCATTTATTTGGATATTCTCCCATCTCAGGTACTCCTGCATTTGGTTGTTAAATTGAGAACTGTAGTAAACACTTTTCTGCAAAAAGTTTTTGTGGAATTTTCTTGTTTGAGAGATTTCCAGGAATGAGATGAATATAGGTTGTTAAGCTTACTTTGAATTATTTTCTCTACCTTAAAAAAACAATTAATTGGTAACTTTAGCTAAAGGAGCCCTGGTGGCACGAGAGTTAAGTGCTCGTCTACTAACTGAAAGATTGTCAGTTTGAACCTACCCAGCGGGTTTGCGGGAGAAAGACCTGGTGATCTGCTCCTGTAAAGATTACAGGCTAGAAAACCCCCTGGGGCAGTTCTGCTCTGTCAGATAGGGTCAGTAAGAGTCGAAATTGGCCCAATGGCACCTAACAACAGCAACAATGACAACTTTATAATATTGATTGCTAGTTTCTAGGGTGGTGGTATTAGCAGCAGATTCCTTTAACAGTGACTTAACACAGGTTCTCCGAGGACATGTAACAGACTTGAAGTCAAAGTTTGTATTCACTTACATGCCTGAAATTGACTTTGTTTTCCTCACATACATGAACACATATTGTTTCCTCAATATTTCTCTTTTTCCTATGGAAAATGATTTAGGAATAAATAATAATATTTATTTAGAGTAATAAATATTATTTTACTTAGATCCACAATCAATGCCCATGGAAGCAACAGTCAAGAAATCAAACAACGTATTACATTGGGCAAATCTGCAGCAAAAGACCTCTTTAAAGTGTTAAAAGCAAGGGTGTCACTTTGAGGCCTATGGTATGCCTGACCCAAGTCATGGTATATTCAGTCACCTCATATGCACGCGAAATCTGGGCAATGAATAAGGAAGACCAAAAAAGAATTGACGCATTTGAATTACGATGTTGGTGAAGAATATTGAACATACCATGGACTGCCAGAAGAATGAACAAATCTGTCTTGGAAGAAGTACAACAACTGGGAAGACTTCCTTTCACTTACTTTGAACATGTTATCAGGAGAGACCCGTCCCTGGAGAAAGACATCAAGCTTTGTAAAGTAGAGGGTCAGTGAAAAAGAGGAAGACCCTCGATGAAATGGATTGACACACTGCCTGCAACAATGGGCTCAAATGCACTGATGATTGTGAGGATGGTTTCGTTCTGTTGTATATGGGGTTGCTATGAGTCAGAACCAAGTCAATGGTACCTCAACAACAAAAACAACATACTGGAACTTTCTCATGGTGTGTCCTTAACTCTTTTTAAATTTAGAAACACAGTCTCTTTAGGTGTGATCAGAAATAGATTCACTTTAAAATAATGATAGCAAAAGTTGTGTGATTGGATTTCCATTGTATCAAGAGAATAAGAAATGTTTCTGTGAGGTCTGGACATACTTCTTTTCTCACCAATTTACTTAATCCATTTGCATCTTGTCTGTGGCATGATAATCAAATGATAATCAACTTTTAATTACTTTAATAAATTATAATCATTGTCCTTTCAAGTATCTTCATTTCCTATTCTGGTTAAAAACTTTTTATTGTCTTTTCTTTAAGCAAAAAGAAGAAAATATCCGTTGCTTAACTCTGCTTGGCCATTTTGGCTTTGAATGTTTGCCCTATCAGTTGGTGAACCGATCTATTCAACAAGGATTCTCTTTTAATGTTCTCTGTGTGGGTAAGTGCCAGACTCCTCTTCTGAACTATTGCTTCATCTGCCTGAATGCCCATTTCAACTGGTCTTACTGACACAGCATGATACTGGTACTCAGCTTGAGACCATGTCTGCATGTTTGTATCAGTTTGAACCTTCTTAGCCACGTTATTGAACTGTTTCTTCTTTCTCTAAGCCTTTCAGTGCTCTTCAAAATTTGTGTATATGCTTTTAGGGATATTCTAATGTTGGAAATATTTGGGACCCTTTCAACCAGTCAAGGAGTTCAGACTGTCATTTCTTCTCAGCCAGCGTGTCCTTATGATGATGTGTCTGTCTTTATTACAGGAGAAACTGGAATTGGAAAATCAACACTGATAGACACATTGTTTAATATTAATTTTAAAGAACACAAATCCTCACATTTTTACTCAAATGTTGGACTTAGAGTTCAGACGTATAAACTCCAGGAAAGTAATGTTCAATTGAAATTAACTGTTGCGGAAACGGTGGGATATGGTGATCAAGTAAACAAAGAAGCCAGGTTAGTGTTTTCTTATTTTAATTAAACAAGATATTCTTTCTTCAGAGAATTTGCCTTCTTCATTCATGGAGTAAATTGTAATATATCCTAGTTAAAAATTTTTCCTAACTAGGTAATATTCTCTTCTTATTCTGAAATTGGCTCTTTTGTATCTAGTTGTCTCATATCCTTACAAGATGTTGAATTAATCAATTACAGCAAGTTTGTTAATGTACTTCCTAGTTATATTTGAGGTTATTCGCATATTTCTCCTCTAGTGTTATGAAGACTCTTATTGCTTCTTGTCACGGATTGAATTGTGTCCCCCCAAAATGTCTGTCCATTTTATGTGATTTCCCTATGTGTTGTAAATCCTGTCACTATCATGAAATGAGATGGATCAGTGGCAGTTATACTGATGAGATCTACAAGATTAGATAGTGTCTTAAGCCAATCTCTTTGAGATATGAAAGAGAGAAGCACGCAGAGAGACAGGGGGACCTCATACCACCAGGAAAACAGCGCCAGGAACAGAGCACATCCTTTGGACCTGAGGTTCCTGTGCTGAGGTGCTCCCAGACCAAGGTAAGACTGATGACAAGGGCCTTCCTCCAGAGCCGACAGAGAGAGAAAGTCTTCCCCTGGAGCTGGTGCCCTGAATTTGGACTTGTAACCTACTAGCCTGTGAGAGAATAAATTTCTTTTTGTTAAAGCCATCGGCTTGTGGTATTTCTGTTATAGCAGCACTAGATGACTAAGACACTTCTGAATCAGCTTTAAAGTATCCATGAGAGGGAAATAAATCATGGCATAGCAATAGCTTTAGATTCTTACGCCTTTTTGAAATGTATGCACGTTTATCATTATATGTAATTCTCCTCGTTACTTAAAGTTAGCTTTAGAGTGAAAATATATTTGATATATTGGTTTGTTTTATGTGATTTATATGCTCAGTGTAGGTATGAAGTAATGTTTAAATATATTTGTGTGACTCTGAGCAGGTATTTAAAAGATCAACTTTTGGTTGCTTGGTGGAGACGTTAAGGTTGTAGATTAGAGGAGGAGTGATGTTTATATTTTAGGGGGAGAGGTAATGTCCTGAGATAGACTTCATTTTAGGTCCATGTAAATTTGCAAGCAGAGATGGTAGCTCAGAAATGAAATCCAGACAAGAGTTTTGTCACTTTCAATTTAGAGATAGAATGGAAAAAATGGAAGCCGTTGAATAAACGTCTGGGAGTACCAGGGCAGTGTGTAGAAAGAGGGAGTAGGAGTGAATTTTGAGACATTCCAATAGTTTTGTTTGAAGAGCTCTTTGCAGAAGACGTGGAGGGAGAGTGCCTAGTCTGAAGACAAGAGAATGAGATATCAGAGACGCTTAGGAAAATGTAAGTTCATGAAAGGAAGTCATGGTTCAATTCTATGTTTCCAAGGAAAAGCCTCATTGGATTTTCTTATGGAGAAATCACTGGTGATATTAGCAAGCTATATTTACGAGAAAATCATTGGTAATCTTAGTGCGTCAAAGTGTGAAGCGGATGTGAAGAAATGGTAACTACATTTCCAGTTTGTGAAGGAAGGACAGGAAGGCAAGAGGATTTTGTTTCAAGATGGAAGAGAGATAATGAGTTTAAATGATGAGGACGTGGATTGTGGGGAGAGGGAGAGGTTGCTGGTAAAGGATGTTCAATTTATGATCGATGACATATTTCCTGAAAAACAGGAGAGAAAGGGGGTCATTTGGAGACATTGATCGTAACTGAGGGTAGAGATGATTCTCCAGTTGCACAGTAGAGAAGGACTAACCAGTAGATGTGAATGCAGATATTATGGTGGTAAACTAAGGTAATTTCTCAAAGTATGTCATTCATCTGCTTATTAGGAGGTAATCCTGTCTATTGAAAGCAAGGAAAAAGGTGAGGGTAGGTGAAATTCAAAAGGCATAGAGAAGATTAGAAATACTTACAGAGCATGACCATCTCCTGTCTGTCCATTTGTCATACATTGGTGGCTTGTGTGTTGCTGTGATGCTGGAATTTATGCCACCGGTATTTCAAATACCAGCAGGGTCACGCATGGTGGACAGGTTTCAGTGGAGCTTCTAGGAGGAAAGGCCTGGCAATCTCCTTCCGAAAATCAGCCAGTGAAAACAGCATGGATCACAACAGAACGACATGTCCTATATGGTGCTAGTAGATGGGTCCCTTAGGTTGGAAGACACTCAACATACAACTAGGGAAGAGCTGCCTCCTCAAATTAGACTACCTTGATGACACCATGGAATAAAGCCTTGAGGGCTTTCATTTACTGATATGGCATATGAAAGCTGGGCAATGAAAAAGGAAGCTGGAAGAAACTGATGCATTCGAATTGTGGTGTTGGCGAAGAATGTTGAATATACTGTGGCCTGCCAGAAGGATGAACAAGTCAGCCTTAGAAGAAACACAACCAGAATGTCCCTTAGACACGAGGATAGGGAGTCTTCAGCTTGCTTACTTTGGGCATGTCATCAGGAAAGACCAATTTCTAGAAAAGGACATTATGTTTAGTAAAGTAGAGGGTCAGCAAAAACAAGGGAAACCCTTAACAATGTGGACTGACACAGTAGTTGCAACAATGGACTCAAACATACCAATGATTGTGAAGATAGTACAGGACCAGGTAATATTTAAAATCCTGTACATGGTGTCGCCATGAGTCAGAGTCAACTCAGTGGCAACTGATAACAACATAAACAACGTAAAGCACACAGGTCTTACTACTGATATTGAATTGTTATTTGTTTGGGGATATTATGTACGTTATGTTTTACCATTATGGCAAACTGTGTAGCATAGATACTATCTACTGCATGATGAAAATGCAGACTTCAGATTTTACTCATGTTACATTGAATGTTCAAATACTCATCTTTTTCAGCTACCAACCAATAGTTGACTACCTGGATGCTCAGTTTGAGGCCTATCTCCAAGAGGAACTGAAGATTAAACGTTCTTATTTTGAGTACCATGATTCTCGCATCCACGTGTGCCTCTACTTCATTTCACCGACAGGGCATTCTTTGAAGTCACTGGATCTATTAACCATGAAGAAGATTGACCGTAAGGTGTGTTTGGTAAATCCATTCACCTTTCAAGATTTAATATGTATTTTGAGATAATATCTTGAAGATCTTTTCATATGCGTATCTATTATTCTTTAATATTTGTATGTATCATAATTATTTTCTTTCTGTTCATCTCTAAGGCATTTGATAAATTTCTACCTTAGCTTACTTACTGGAGGAATTTAATTTAAAACTATATCTATTTGGAAAATGAGATGCGTGTAAAAAACATCGAGGTCAAATTTTAATTCATTTTTCCCTGTGATCTAAATAGTAATTCAGATCGTAGTTATTTTCCCATATTTTTGAAATTGAATTCACTCTGCGGCATTATTATGTAAAAGGAGACAGCTAAGGTCTAATATTCAGTAATGTATTTTATAAAATAAATGTGTTTTCATTTTAATAGGAAGCCCTATTTTTGAATTTCTTAAGACGTATATATATGTATATATATACACACACACATATATATACATACACATACGTGTGCACATATGTACATATATATGTTAACTTGGGATATATCCCTTCGTGGTACAAATGGTCAGCATGCTTGGCTGCTAACTCAAAGGTTGGAGTTTTGAGTCCATCCAGAGGCGCCTTGGAAGAAAGACCTGGTGATCTACTTCCGAAAAATCAGCCACTGAAAACCCTGTAGAGTACGTTTCTACTCTGACGCACGAGGTGGCCGTGAGTCAGAGTCAGCTCCGCGTCAGTTGGTTATCCCAAATTAACTCAATTCAGGTTTTTTTTGTTGTTTCTTTAAAAATGGTTAAAGACTACTTTCTTATACTAAGATAATCCCATTACTGTTTGCCTGGTGTCACTGATGGTATGAAACACAAAGCTTTGACAATCCTGGCTCCCGGTCCTGTAGAGAGGACTCAGAGTGCAAGGGCATGCAGGCAGCTGCTGCTTCCTGTGTATAAACAGCTGTGGAAAGGATGACTCCTTCTAGCTGAGCCTTGGGGCGTATGTGGATTTCCTGTCCATGGGCTGCTTAATCCCCATGGTGTTAGCAAAATCTTGACAAAACTTATATGAGAATGTCATTTGGTTACCTTTTCTAGTCATTTTGTTATTTTTCCGTAGTTTTGTTTGATTGTATGGAAAGTCATAATTTATTCAAATCCCATTGCCACCAAGTCGATTCCAACTCACAGTGACCCTACAGGACAGAGTATAAAAAACTAGAATGTGCACTTTTGTGGTCTTAACTATACAGAAGGAGCGTAGTTTTATGTCTATAAAAGTCACAGGGTTTGTTGTCAGCGGAAGCAGGTTTGAATATTTGCTCTATCACCCGTTCATTCTCTGTGACTTTGGGAAAGGCTCTTGATCTCTCTGGGGTTAAAAGCAGGGGTGGTGGTTCGAGCTGTCTGCTTTCAGAACCTGGCCCTGCCACTTGCTAACCCTGTGGCTGTGGGCAAATTCTGAAGCCTCAGTTTCTTCCTCTGTACCATTTGTGCAACTCTTCCGTAAGACTGAAGTTATTTCAGATGATAAAAAACAAAAAAGTATGTCTTGTTTTTAAAAGAGGGTCAATATGCTCATGAAAGAAACTGTCGCATCATCAGATGCTCTTCCTCACTCAGCCCGAGTAAGGACGCGCCCTCTTCAACTTGATCCTGTTGAAGAAAGGCAAAATGTTCTAAAGTTGTGTTCTCTTTATCAGAGAAGTCTTGCGTTTTGGTATTTCTTTTTCAAACTAGAGAGAAACTTTGTAGTTAATCTCAGACGTTCCCAAATAGTTGAAAGAAGTTAGATTTCTAGTTGAAATTAAGAATCTGCCTCAATCTCTTGATTAATGTACATCTCAATAATCAGGAACACGCATACACACATTTTATCTATTTTTTTAATCCATAATTTAAAAATTTAATCCATAATTTTTTTAACGTATTTTGTTATTGAGAATATACACAGCAAAACATACACCAATTCAATCATTTCTACAAGTACAATTCAGTAACATTGATTATATTCTTTGAATTGTGCAACCATCCTCACCCTCCTTCTCTGAGTTGTTCCTGCCCCATTGACATAAACTCACTGCCCCCTAAGGTTCCTGTCTCATCTTTCACTTTGCGGTTGTCACTTTGATCCCATAAAAAAAAAAAAAAATTGCGGTTGTCACTTTGATCCCATAAAAAATATATATATATAGATAGTTCTTAATAGAGGATAATGCTCAAGGCAGACATTTTTACTAGTTAAGCTAAACTACTGCATGGTTTTAAGAAGATTTCAGAGGATATCATTGGTTTAAGGTTTAAAGATTATCTCAGGGCACACACAGTTTTATTTTTTTTCTTGGCAGCAGTTATCTTCAAGCCATTTTCCAAATGTAGGAAACTCCTAAGTGTCACAAGGACACATAAAGCGATGGGCATGCTGTATCTGTGTCTGCTCTCTTCTCTCCCTTACCCATTTCTCTTTGTAATAGAGTTTTCCTCCTCAAATCTGTACACTGGAAGAGTTACCTGTGTGGAAATTTCCCATTTCTGACATACTGGTTACTTACCATCATTGGAGAATATCTTTTCCCACCTTCTGCACCAGTACAGCCCAAAACATGTATGTTAGGCTTGAATTTGAATCTACATTAGCGGTTGTCTGTTCTTTACTGTGGAAGCTCTAACATAAGATATTAACATAAGATAAAATTTTGGACACCTATATTTATAATATTGAAGCCCTGGACTTGCCCAAGGATTTTTTAAAATGTAGTTTGAAGAATCTAAAGCAAAAGCAATCTACCACAAGCTGATTTTTAGATATTCCTTCCATATTACAGAAACCCTGGTGGTGTAGTGGTTAAGTGCTATGGCTGCTAGCCAAAAGGTCGGCACTTTGAATCCACCAGGTGCTCCTTGGAAACACTATGGGGCAATTCTACTCCATCCTATGGGTTGCTGTGAGTTGGAATCGACTCGACACCAATGGATTTGGTTGTTTTTTTTCCCCCATATTATAGAACTTGATGTTGTGTACCTATGATTTAGTAAGATATTTTCCTTTAACAGTCCTGGTGGTACAGTGGTTAAGAGCATGGCTGCTAACTGAAAGGTTGGCAGTTTCAAACCCACCAGCTGCTCTGCAGGAAAAGATGTGGCAGCCTGCTTCCAGAAAGATTAGAGCTTTGGAAACCTTATGGGGCGGTTCTACTCTGTCCTGTAGGGTTGCTATGAGTCAGAATTGACTCAACAGCAACGGATTTGGTTTCCTTTAACAGGAATAAAACATATTTTGCAATTTTGTGTATTGTTATTTTCTACAAAGTTTCATTTTAAAGATGTTAATGTATGGGACAAGAGTGATCTTATTGTAGAACAAGGGAAAAAAGTTATGGGCAAAAATTCAACCTCAGACATGCAAGATGGAAATAATTCCTTTTTACAAATGAACATATATGTTATCAAGATGCTGTACACCCACACACACCCACACACACAAATGTTAGATTAACTAAAAAAAGTCAATGTTCTTTGTAGGGGATTCTTCTTTTCTTCTCTTTTTTAAATTATCCTTTAGATGAAGTTTTACAGAGCAAATTAGTTTGTCATTAAACAATTAATACACATATTGTTTTGTGACATTGGTTGCCAACCCCGTGACATGTCCACACTCTCCCCTTCTCGACCTTGGGTTCCCCATTTGCATTTGTGTAGCTTTCCTGTCCCCTCCTGCTTTCTCGTCCTTGCCCCTGGGCTGGTGTGCCCATTGGGTCTTACATACATGGTTGAGCTACATATATTATTGTTTTATGGGCCTGTCTCATCTTTGGCTGAAGGGTGAACCACCAGAGTGACTTCAGTTCAGAGTTAAAAGGGTATCCGAGGGCCATACTCTCGAGGTTTCTCCAGCCTCTGTCAGACCAGTAAGCCTGGTCTTTTTTTGTGGGTTTGAATTTTGTTCTATATTTTTCCAGCACTGACTGGGACCCTCTACTGTGATCTTCTTTTTAGGGGATTCTTGAAAAACACAAAATCTATCTGTAAAGACATTTAAGTAGAGCAAAATCTGTGAACATAGAACATTGATTAAGTTGGATTTATTAGAGTAAGGTGATGTACATGAATGACAGGCAGAAGGACAAAATCAATCTGTCCAGCAGTTTTCATGAAAAACCTCTCACTCTGACTTTTTAGTGCTCAGTTTAATAAGAAATCAAATTGATAATGAGGGAAATAGACTACTTCACATTACTATTTACATTTGCTAAATCCAGAGGTGTTAAAAGTGTAAGAGATTTTGGAAACAAGTGAGAGAAGTCTGAGACTTCTACATCTGAATTCTGATTAAAAAAAACTAATCTTCAAAAAGCACTGATGATTCTGGAGAATAATTTTGTGAGGAAGGCTGTAAAAATGGTGGGATGGAGGCGTCAGACCTCCTCGTCTAACTCCATGAGGGGAAGGAGAGAGAATTACCATCAGTACCAGCCCAAAGCTGATTCCTATGAAGTGGAGGTCAGATATGCCTCCTCTCTCCAAACTTTTTACCAATTCTGACACCAGCTATCCCTCCCACAGCACTCTGTACTCCTCTGCTGGGGTTGATAATTTGTTGCAATGGCCATGCAGAACTCACAGACAATACCCACAATTATGGGGCTTATTAGGGAAGTAACAGGTTACAATTCAGGGTTAGAAATGACTCAGGATACACTTCTTCAATCAGGACAGCCTCTCTCAGCTGTGCCCGCAGTCAGGCTTCCCTTGGCCCTTCAGCCCCTCGGCCCCTTGGGCCTCGGGCTGGCCCAGCCTCAGCCCTGCTTGGGCAAGTGTTACAAAGTTCTTCTGCTCCACCAATAAGTGCCCAGAGGCACCCCACTCTGCCAGCAAAACTCCTGCCTGAAGGCATCCATTCAGCTCTTGCTCTGTGCATGGGCGAGCCTAGCTCCACCAAGTGCGTGGAGACACCCTACCCTGCCAGCAAACCTCCTGCCCGAAGGCACTGGGCTTTCTTGCTCCATGAACTAGGGAGCCCACCACTCCATCTCCTGCTGTTCTCCTACCTCTGCTGCCACCATTTCCCTACTGCTGCTTCTTGCTGTCTCCAGCCGTCTCCAGTGTTATAGCTCTCTCTCTCTCATCACCTGGGTCTAGAAGGTTCTCAGTTCAGGGATCCTGGGTCCAAAGGATGCGTTCCAGTCCTAGCTCTTCTTCTAGGTGGTGGTGGGTTACCCCCCACTCCTCCCACCACTTACTTCTCTCCACTTTTTTCTCTTGTAAGATAAAAGGTGCAACTCAGGTAAGGGCTCATCTTGAATATGGGTGGTAAGGATGGTGACTGGGGGAAGCGTGGTAACTTGAATCATACCCTTTGGTAAGGAGGTGAATTAAGATAACGGCCTACCCTAATCTTGCCTCATTAACATAACAGACAGCTCACTCCCAAATGGGACCATAACCATAGGCATAGAGGCTAGGATTTATAGCACATCACAAAATGGAGAATAATCACATCAGATCACAAAATAGAAGATGACTACATCATTACATAACTGCCAAATTACATTATTACCTAACTGCCAAACCACTGAAAATCATGGCCCAGCCAAGTTGACACATAACTTTAACCGTCACAGGTTCCATACACCTTATTTGCATTAACAGCAAGCTGTCCAATTCCTTTGGTGAGCCCCAAGCACCTTTAAAAAAAATTTTTTTTTTGCATAGTCCCACCCAGGCATTGTGTGGGAATCACAAAGACTGTGGCTAGAAGGGCCATACGGAGTAATTCACTGCACTGCCTGGGCATAGAAACCAGTGATACCCAGTGGTTATTCAGTTCCAAAAATTTATCGTCAGAGACTGAAGTTTTGCCTGTAAAAACTAAAGAATTGGCAACAATCCTCAGTGATGAGATCTTTCTGTCTTCCTTCTTAATAGGTGAATATTGTACCACTGATTGCCAAAGCAGATACAGTTTCAAAAAATGATTTGCAGAAGTTCAAAAGTAATATAATGAGTGAGTTGGCTGGCAATGGCATCCAGATATACCAGTTCCCAGAAGACGAGGAACCTACTGCTCAAATGACCTCATTGAAGGTAAGCGTCTGCACGTTCTGTTGAACAGGCATTCTGTACTACCTGCAGAAATGGAAATACAGCTGATAAGTCACAACGTTACCATGAACAGACTATAAGCAAGGTCATATTATTTCAAAATCCGGTGTGGGAAAATGTTTTATTTTCTTGATTTTGAAAAATGCTGGAAATCACTTCTTAAACATATTTTTATTCCTCCCTCCTGTTCCTCAAATAAAACGCCACATTTAGGAGCCTTGGGTACACTGTAAGTGGGAACATGCTTAATTGTTTTAGAAATGTATGTTTTTATTCTTTTACTTTACAAATGGGAGACTTGACAGGCTCCCATGGAAGACATTAGAATCCTAAAATCTTTCAGTCAAGAATATCTTTCTAGTTCGGGATTTAGGCTTGCTTTCTCTCTCTCTCTTTTTTTTTTTTTTTCTCTTACACACTGTCTTAATTGGAACCACAATACTTGTACATACTAAGCATTCAAATGACATTTAAAATTTTTTACCATTTAATTTTAAGGTAATTGCAGACTCCTGAAATTGTAAAAAAAAAAAAAATACAGGGAGGTCCTACGTATTTACCTGGTGTCTCCCTATGGTAACATGCTACAAAACTATAGTGTAATATCATAACCAGGATATTGACGTTGATATAGTCAAGATACAGAATATTTCTATCACCACAGGATCCTTCATGTTGCCCTTTTATAGCCACATGTACTTTCTACCTCCCCCCTCAGCCTTTCTTAACCTCTGGCAACCACTAATCTAGTCTCCATTTCTGTAATTTTGTTATTTCAAGAATGTCATATAGATGGAAACTTTCAGGGTTGGCTTTTTCTCTCAGCAGAATTCACTGGAGATGTATCCAAGTTATTACATGTGTCTGTATTCATTTCTTATAATTCCTGAGTAGTATTCCATGGAATGGATATACTACAGTTTGCTTAACCATTCACTTGTTGAAGGACATCTGGGCTGTTTCTGGTTTGGGGCCTGTAAAAGTGGTGTGGGGCAGCGTCTGACCTCCTCTAACTTCATAAGGAGGAAGGAGAATCAAGATCAACAGCCTAAGGCTGATTCCTGTGAGGCAGAGGTCAGACATGCCTCCTCTCTCCACCATCTTTACCAATTCTGACACCAGCCGACCCTCCCACGGCACTCTCTACTTCTCTGCTGGGTTTGATAATTCATTGCAGTGGCCACACAGATCTCACACACAGTACTTACGATTATGGGGTGTATTAGGGAAGTAACAGGTTACAGTTCAGGTACAGGAATGCTCAGGATACAGTTCTTCCATCAGGACAGCCTCTTCTCATCTGTACCTGCAGACACACCTCTGTCTGGCCCCTCAGCCTTTGCCCTGCTCGGGCAAGAGTTACCAAGCTCTCTTAGCTCTGCTGATAAGTGCTTCGAGGTACCCCACTCCACCAGTAAGCTTCGGCCCAAAGGTGCTCAGCTCTAGCTCCTTGGGTCCACAAACCTAGTGCCACCAAGTGCCCAGAAGCACCCTACTCCTCCAGCAAGCCTTCTGCCTGAAAGCACTCAGCTTTCTCACGCTGTGGGCCAGGAAGCCCACCTTACCATCTCCTGCCACTGTCTCCTGCTGGTCTCTCCTGCTGCCATTTCTCTGCCACCACTTCTTGCCGTCTTCAATGTTACAGCTTTCTCTCTCAGCCTCCTGCTTCCAGGAGCTTCTCAGCACAGGTATCACAGGTCCAAAGGACGCAGTCCACTCCTGCCTCTTCTTTTTTGGTGGTTGTGAGATTCTTTTCTTCCTACCTCCAGGATGGCTCATTTTAAGTCTAACAGGACGGCAAAACTGACCAATCCCTTCACTAGGGTTCCAAAGACCTTACTTGCATGGTTCCACCCCCACACAGGTGCCATGAACTTCATTTGGATTATTAGTAAACTATCCAGTCCCCTTGGTGGGCCACAGTTATTTTATTTGTATAGTCCCACCCAGTCACTTGGGTGCGAGTTACAAGACCATGGCGAGAAAGGCCATATAAAAGCTATCCGTTGCACTGCAGGGATTACAAATAAAAGTGCTGTGAACATTGTGTACAGGTTTTTCTGTGTATTAAAAGTCTTTCCTCTTTGATTTCCCCATGGCAGGGTGCTTGCTGTGCAGTCTGTTCAGTAGATAGTTTTCAGTTGTGTGTGTGGCCTGAGACTAATGCTTGGAGAAACCAGTTAGTACGTATTCATTGCCAAGTCTTAATATCTGAGGCAGGGCAGTGCTCTCGTTTGAGTAAGTTTATGATGGTAGTCTCATCTTTGAGATTTCTGAATTTTAGAGTAAACCATAGTGGTGTGAGATGGTTGACTAATATTGTTGTTACTTTCCAGGAACATTTACCCTTTGCTGTGGTAGGGAGCATGGATGAGGTGAAAGTTGGAAAAAGGATGGTCAGAGGCCGTCAGTACCCATGGGGAGTTTTACAAGGTAAGTATGAAGAATGTGAGCAGGCCTGGGAACGATTATGGTAAATATACCATGGATGTCACCTCATCTTCTCAAAAAAGCCTTTTAACTTGAGCTCTTGCTAAGCCATAGATGGGGGACAGTGGTGGTTCAGTGACAGAGTTCTTGCCTTCCACGTGGGAGATTCCCAGCCAATGCACCTTGTGGGTAGGGACCACCCATCCGTCAGTGCAGGCTTGTGTGTTGCTGTGATGCTGAACAGGTTTCAGCAGGGCTTGCAGACTACGACAGACTAGGACGGAAGGCCTGGTGATCTACTTCTGAAAATCGGCTAATGAAAACCCTAAAGATCACAATAGTCAAATCCTCTACTGAGCAGCAGTTTTGTTCCGTTGTGCGTGGGTTTGCCATGAGTCAGAGGCTAGCTCAATGGCAATTAACAACGACAAAAGCTATAAATTAACTTTTTTAAGGAGGAGCACAAATTTTTTTTCATTTCAGCTAATGCTTACTTTGACGAGGATTCATTTCATAGTAGTTTGCCAGATGCTTTAGGTCAAAATCCACAGAGGCCAGCAGAGCCTCCTAAAAATTACCTTGCTTTGCATGAACTTTGAACAAAAGGAAACTTTGAATAAAATTGGCATATAAATATTCATGTTTAAACCTGTTGTTTTTAGGTGTCGATGAATCAACCCCCAACTAATGGCCACCCCATATGCAATGGGATCTGTGGGGTTTACCTTGGTGGATTTTTCAGAAGTAGATCACCTGGCCTTTCTTCCTAGTCTGCTGTAGTCTGGCAGCTCTGCTGAAACCTGTTCAGCATCAAAGCAACACACAAACCTCCGATGAAAACAGGTGGTGGCTGCAGTTCAGGTATATTGGCCGGGTACACATACACTAATCAATACATAATTTATAAAATATTTTTTAACTGATCGAGAGAAAAAAGAATGACCAACTATTTCTAAAATAAAGAAATAGGATTTACCTTTGGCTAAGGATAATTGAAGGAGCCTTGGTGGCGTAGGGGTTAAAGTGCTCGGCTGCTAACGCAGCAGTCATCAGTTCACAGTTGCGCCTTGGGAGGAAGATATGGCAGTCTCCTTCCAGAGATGACAGCCTTGGAAACCCTATGGGGCAGTTCTGCTCTCCTACTGGGTTGCTGTGAGTCGGAATTGACTCGACAGCAGTGCATTTGGTTTTTCGTTTGGAAGAATAATAGACATTTACGTTATTGACATTTATATTATTTATCTAGCATTATGATGAGCTGGACAACTGTTATAGGCAGCAGTTTACAGTTTGGTTCATATACTTGTGATGCTCATTATTGGGGAATGAATTTTCTTTACCTACAGTGATTTCTGGAAACCCTGGTGGTGTAGTGGTTAAGTGCTACAGCTGCTAACCAAAGGGTCAGCAGTTCGAATCTGCCATGCACTCCTTGGAAACTCTATGGGGCAGTTCTACTCTGTCCTTTAGGGTTGCTATGAGTCGGAATTGACTCGATGGCACTGGGTTTGGTTTTTGGCTTTTGATAGTGATTTCTAAATGCTGTTGTTTAAAAAAATTAACATATTCAGATTTTGAATTTATGAAACATACTTAAAACTTAACATCATTTTATGAACCATACTTACGTAACTTGGTCTCAAACTCTTGTGCTCCTTCTAGACGTGGCAAACACGAGAGAGGGCCATGTGAATTGATTCCTTGATTTTGAATATTGCTTAGTGCAGTCTCATAAAGATGGTGTTGTATAAATGGAATGTGATATCCAGAGCATGCATAGTTGTAAAGGGCTTTGTATTCACAAATTTGCTTTAATGAAATTATATTACATATTTTGTTAGCAGTCTGTTAAATACCTTGAGAGTAGTTTGTAAAATACTAATGAAAATAAAAAATACTAATGACAGGGGCAGAGCCAAGATGGTGGTTCCTAGTCAAACGCACTAAGGTATCCCTCTGCAACAAAGATCCAAAAAATCAAGTGGAACAGATACAGACATCAGTCCTGTAACACTGAACTTTAGATGAAGGGATAAAGTGTTAGATCAGAAGCCACTGAGAAGAAGAAACTGATTGAAAACAGTGAATGAGTAGAGATATGGAGTGGAGGTTCCCTGCCAACCAGCACAACCCAGAGTGGCCATCTTGGGATGAAGCCAACAACCCTGCATGAAGAGCACATAAAGGCACCTTCACAGAATTCCCAGTAGGATACAGAGGAATGGAACAGACACACCCAGAGCAAAGTAAGATCCCATTGGCTGGCTGCAGCTCAAGGAAGTACCCAGATACCCTCACATGGTAACCAAAGGAGCATGCTCCTACCACCCCACCCTTCTGGTGAATACTGATAAGAACCACCCCACCACAGCAGCCCCGGCTGCTGGGGACCACAGTACAAATCCACTCTTTCCTCCACCATCTAGCCCCATCTGTCTATCCCTTGCCCCTGCCTCTCTCCTGTGCCCCACTGGTCCGCGGCCAAGTGGAAATGGCTCTGTGCCACCCCCTCCCTGCCAGCTCTACCCTGCTGCACCATGGCCAAGCAGAATTGGACCCATGCCACCACCCCCCACTGGCTCCGCCCTCCCTCACTGCAGCCAAGTGGAACCAGTCCTGTGCCACCCCCTTCCCTGCTGGCTCTGTCCTGCTGCACCACAGTCAAATGGCCTGCCCTCACGCACCTCCCGCCAGCCAGACCCACTCCACTATGCCATAGCTGAGCGACTGGCCCTGCCCATCTAGACAAAGTGGTAATAGTTATCATGCTCACAGACAAGCAAACAACAAAGCATGCCCAGCCCACCCGCCCAGACATATCAAAACAAAACAAAAAATCAGGATGAAACAAAGTTGCAATCAGTAAATAAAGAAAATAATACCTGAATGTTTCAGAGACAGCAGACAATATCAAAACATATAAAAAAGCAGGACGTGACGGCTCCAGCAGGTGACCAAAATAAAGGATCAGATGACCTTTGGTAGAAGAAGAGGCACTAGAACTACCTGATATGGAATTCAAAAGTCTAATATTCAGGGCTCACCAAGAGATGAGGAAAGAGATCAAGGAAAACACAGACAAAACTAAGGAAAATGTAGACAAAATAATGGAAAACACAGACAAAACCAACCAAAACATAGCAAAAGTCAAGGAAAATACAAAGAAATAGAAAAATTCAGGAAAATAATACAAGAAGAAAACATCAAAATAAATAAACAATTAGAAATCATACAAAAACAGCAATTAGAAATCCAAAAGATTTCAGATATGGACAACACAACAGAAGGCTTTAGGACCAAATTTGAAACAATGGAAGACAGAATCAGCTAAATTGAAGACAAATCCATTGATGCTACTTTGAGGAAAAATTAGAGAAAAGAAGGAAGAAAATTAAAGAAAATCTAAGAATTATGTGGGATGCAATCAAGAGCAAAAATGTGCACATGATTGGAGTTCCAGAATAGGGGGAGAAAGTGGAAAACACAGAGAAGATGGTGGAAGATTTGTTGGCAGAAAACTTACCTAGTATCATCAAAGATGAAAAGCAAGAAGCTCAATGAACCCCATATAGGATACACCCCAAAAGAAAGTCACCAAGACATACAATAATCACAACTTGCCAAAGAAAAAGACAAAGAATCCTGAGAGCATCCCTAGAAAAATGAAAAGTGACTTACAAAGTGGAAACAATAAGACTAAGCTCTGATTACTCAGCAGAAACTATGCAGGCAAGAAGGCAGGAGGATGACATATATAAAACCTTTAAAGAAAGAAATTGCCAACCAAGAATAATATATCCGGCAAAGCCTTCTCTCAAATACGATGGTGAAATTAGTACATTTCCAGATAAACAGTAATTAAGGGAATTTGTGAAAATCAAACCAAACTTACAAGAAATATTAAAGGGAGTACATCAGTTAGAAAACGAGCATCAGACAAAAACCGGAGGCTAGGACACTGGACAGCATCAGCCAGATACCAACTGTCATGGATTGAATTATGTCCCCCCAAAAATGTGTGTATTAACTTGGTTAGGCCATGATTCCCAGTATTGTGTGGTTGTCCTCCATTTTGTGATTGTAATTTTATGTTAAAGAGGAAATTGATGGGATTGTAACACCCTTATCAGGTCAAATCCCTGATCCAATACAAAGAGAGTTTCCCTGGGGTGTGGCCTACACCAACTTTTATCTCTCAGATGAAAGGGAAGTAAGCAGAGAGTTGGGAACCTCATACCACCAAGAAAGCAGTGCTGGGAGCAGAGCATGTCCTTTGGACCTAAGGCTTCTGTGCTGAGATGGTCCCAGACCAAGGTAAGACTGATGACAGGTTCCTCTCTCCAGAGCCGACAGAGAGAGAAAGCCTTATCCTGGAGCCGGCACCCTGAATTTGGACTTGTAGTCTACTAGGCCCCCACGTGTCTGTCAGTTTGTTGTACTGTGGGGGCTTGCGTGTTGCTGTGATGCTGGAAGCTGTGCCACCGGTATTCAGATACCAGCAGGGTAACCCATGGAGGACACGTTTCAGCTGAGCTTCCAGGCTAAGACAGACTACATAGATCAAGAGGCGGTTGATCGGGCAGAACAAGGGCATACTGCGTGGTTTAAAGTCAGGAAAGGTGTGCATCAGGGTTTTATTCTTTCACCATACCTATTAAATCTGTATGTTGAGCAAATAATACGAGAGGCTGAACTATATGAAGAACAGGCATCAGGATCGGAGGAAGACTCATTAACAACCTGCGTTATGCAGATGACACAACCTTGCTTGCTGAAAGTGAAGAGGACTTGAAGCACTTACTGATGAAGATCAAAGACCACAGCCCTTAGTTTGGATTGCACCTCAACATAAAGAAAACAAAAAATCCTCACAACTGGACCAATGAGCAACATCATGATAAACGGAGAAAAGATTGAAGTTGTCAAGGATTTCATTTTACTTGGATCCACAGTCAACAGCCATGGAAGCAGCAGTCAAGAAATCAAAAGACGCATTGCATTGGGTAAATCTGCTGCAAAGGACCTCTTCAAAGTGTTGAAGAGAAAAGATGTCACCTTGGAGACTAAGGTGCACCTGACCCAAGCCATGGTATTTTCAGTCGCATCATATGCATGTGAAAGCTGAACAATGAATAAGGAAGACCGAAGAAGAGTTGACGCCTTTGAATTGTGGTGTTGGCGAAGAATATTGAATATACCATGGACTGCCAAAAGAACTAACAAATCTGTCTTAGAAGAATTACAACCAGAATGCTCCTTAGAAGCAAGGATAGTGAGACTGTGTCTTACATACTTTGGACGTGTTGTCGGGAAGGATCAGTCCCTGGAGAAGGACATCATGCTTGGCCGAGTACAGGGTGGGCGGAAAAGAGGAAGACCCTCAACGAGGTGGATTGACACAGTGGCTGCAACAATGAGCTCAAGCATAACAATGATTGTGAGGATGGCTCAGGACCAGGCAGTGTTTCGTTCTGTTGTGCACAGGGTCACTATGAGTTGGAACCAACTCGACGGCATCTAATAACAACAACAACAAGCCTACTAGACTGTGAGAGAATAAATTTCTGTTTGTTAAAGCCATCTACTTGTGGTATTCTGTTATAGCAGCCCTAGATGACTAAGACACCAACCTAGGTAATGAACTTTCAATAATTAAACTAAAATTGTTTTTAAAGTATTTAAAACAGAGAACCAGAGATGTCAATCTGTAAATGACAACAATGTCAAAACACTAAAATAGGGAATAAACAGTGTAAGTGTAGAACTTTCAAATGGAAAAGAAGTCAAGGGAAAATCAAGTAATAAAAGACTGGTTCAGACTTAGAAAGATAAGGGCAACTTTCAAGGTAACCACCAAGAAAGTTAACAAACCTACTCATCAAAATAAAAAAGAAGAAAAACATAAAGACTCAATGATCACAAAATCTATAATAACAAAAGAAATGAAAAATTCCACAAACAAAAGGAAGTCAGCAGATGAAAGTAACAGGAACAAAGAAAATGTCAGTAGCACAAAACAACAACAACAACAACAAAAAATGACAGGGATAAACTCACAGCTATCAATAATCACACTGAATATAAATGGCTTAAGTGCACCTATAAAGAGAGAGTGACAGAATAGACCCATCAATATGCTGACTATAAGAAACACACTTTAAGACCAAAAATCAAAGGATGGAAAAAATATATATATCAAACAGCAACCAAAAAACAGCAGGAGTAGCAATACTAATCTCAGATAAAATAGACTTTAAGGCAAAAGCTACCCTAAAAGACAAGCAAGGATATTATATAATGATTAAAGGGACAATCCACCAAGAACACATAAACTTAACAAATATCTGTGCACCCAACAACAGGACTCCAAAATACATAAAACAAACTGTAATACCGTGAAAAGAGAAATAAACCGTTCCACAATAATGATAGGAGACATCAACACGCCACTCTCGGTAAAGGACAGGGTATCTGGAAAGAAACTCAGCAGTGATACAGAAGGTCTGCAGGCCACAATCAACAAACTCGATCTCATAGACATATATCAAACACTCCATCCAATCTTTTCCAATTCACATGGAACATTCTCCAGAATAGAGCATATTTTAGGCCACAAAACAACCCTCAAGAAAATCCAAAATGAGATGATTGAGATAGTGGCTGCAACAATAGGCTTAAACATGATTGTGAGGTTGACACAGGACCAGGCCGTGTTTTGTTTGGTTGTACATATGGTTGCTATCAGTTGGAATCAACTCAACAACACCTCACAACAACAATAGAAGAAATCAAAGATGGAATAAAAGAATTCCTAGAATCAAATGATAATGAAAACACATCATACCGAAACCTTTGGAACACAGCAAATGCAGTGCTCAGAGGTCAATTTATAACAATAGGTGCACAAATCAAAAAAGAAAAAAGGGACAAAATCAAAACGTTAGCCCTACAACTCAAACAAATAGAGAACAGCAAAAGAAGCCCACAATCACCAGAAGAAAGGAAATAAAGATCAGAGCAGAAATAAATGAGAAACTAGAAATCAATAGAAGGGATCAACAAGTGAAAAAGTTGGTTGTTTGAAAAGATCAACAACATCGACAAACCACTGGCCAAATTGACAAAAGAAAAAACAGGAGAGGAAGCAAATAACCCAAATAAGAAATGAGATGGGGACATAACGACAGACCCAACTGAAATAAAACGGATCATAACAGAATACTATGAAAAGCTGTACTCCGACAAATTTGAAAACCTAGAGGAAATGGACAAATTTCTAGAAACACACTACCTACCTAAACTGAAACAAACTGAGGTAGAAAATCTGAACAGATCCGTAACAAGAGAAGAGATTGAAATAATAATAATAAACTTCCAAGAAAAAAAGCCCTGGCCCTGATGGCGTCACTGGAGAATTCTATCAAATATTCAGAGAAGAGCTCACACCAGTACCACTCAAACTATTTCAAAGCATAGAAAAGGAAGGACTACTCCTGAATTCATTTTATGAAACCAACATAACCCTGATACCAAAACTAGGCAAAGACACCACAAAAAAAGAAAATTACAAACCAATATTTCTCATGAATATAGTGCAAACATTCTCAATGAAATTCTAGCCAATAGAATTCAGCATCATATAAAAAAAAAATGCATCACAACCAAGTGGAATTCACATTAGTTATGCAAAGATGGTTCAACATTAGAAAATGAATCAGTGTAATCCACCACATAAATAGAACAAAAGAAAAGAATCATATGATCATCTCAATTCATGCAGAAAGGCATTTGATAAAGTTCAACACCCATTCCTGACAAAAACTCTCAATAAAATAGGAACAGAAGGGAAATTCCTCAACACAATAAAGGGCATTTGTACAAAACCAACAGTCAACATCATTCTCAACAGAGATAGACTGAAAGCATTCCCTCTGAGAATGGGAAAAAGACAAGGATGTCCTTTATCACCACTTCTATTTAACATTGTGCTAGAAGTCCTGGCTAGAGCAGTGATGCAAGAAAAAGAATAAAAGGGCATCCAAATTGGTAAGGAAGAAGTAAATCTGTCCCTATTCACAAATGATATGATACTGTACATAGAGAACCCTAAAAAATCTACTGGAATGAATAGAAAGATTCAGCAGAGTAGCAGGATACAAGATCAACATCAAAAATCAGTTGGATTCCTATACACCAACAAAGAGAGTTATGAAAAAGAAATCAGGAAAAGAATCCATTTATAATAGCCCTTAAAAAACAACAACAAAAAACCTTAGGAATAAATCTAACCAGGGACTTAAAAGTCCTATACAAAGAAAACTACAAAACAGTCATGCAAGAAGCCTAAAGAGACCTATATACATGGAAAAACATACCATACTCATGGATAGGAAGACTCAACATTGTGAAAATGTCAGTCCTACCTAAAGCAATCTACAGATATAATGCAATCCCTATCCAAATACCAACAGCATTCTTTAATGAGTTGGAAAACTAATCATTAACTTTATATGGAAAGGAAAGAGGTCCTGGACAGGTAAAGCATTATTAAAGAAGAACAGAGTAGGAGGCTTCATACTACCTGATCTCAGAACCTGTTTTACAGCTGTGGTAGTCAAAACAGCATGTACTGGTACAGTGACAGACATGTTGACCAATGGAACAGAATTGAGAACCTAGATGTAAATCCATCCACCTGCAATCATCTGATCTTTGACAAAGGCCCAAAGTCCATTAAATGGGGGAAAAGACAGTCTTTTTAACAAATGGTGCTAGCAAAACTGGATGTCAATCTGTAAAAAAAAAAAAAAAAAGAAAGAAACAGGACCTTGTCGCACAACATACACAAAAACTAATTCAAAATGGATCGAAGACCTAAATAATAAAACCAAAAACTATAAAGATCAGCACTAGGGGCCCCAATACACAGCATAAATGGGATACAAACCGTAACTGACGATGCACAAATACCAGAAGATAAACTAGATAACTTGGATCTTCTAAAAATTAAACACACTCATCAAAAGAGTTCACCAGAAGAGTAAAAAGAGAACCTACAGATTGGGAAAAAGTTTTGGCTATGACAAATCCGGCAAAAGTCTCATCTCTAAAATCTGTAGGAAAATCCAACACCTCTACAACAAAAAGGCAAACAGTCCAGTAAAAAAGTGCACAAAGGATACGAACAGACATTCAGGTGGCTAACAGACACATGAGGAAATGCTTGCGATCATTAGCCATTAGAGAAGTACAAATCAGAACTACAACTGAGATACTATCTCTCCCCGACATTACTGGCACGAATCAAAAACAACAAAATAACAAATACTGGAGAGATCGCAGGGAGATTGGAACTCTTATGCAGTGCTGATGGGAATACAAAATGGTACAACAATTTTGGAAAATGATATGGTGCTTCCTTAAAAAGCTAGAAATAGAAATTTCAGATGATCCAGGAATCCCACTTCTAGGAATATATCCTAGAGAAATAAGGGCTGTCACATAAATAGACATATGCACACCCATGTTCACTGCAGCATTATTCACAATAGCAAAAAATGCCAGCAACCTAAGTGCCCATCAACAGATGAATGAATAAACTATGGTACATACACAAAATGGAATACTATGCAACAATAAACAATAACGATGAATCCACGAAACATCTTAACAATATGGATGAGTCTGTAGGGCATTGCTTAGTGAAATAAGTCAATCACAAAAGGACAAATACTGTGTGAAACCACTATTATAAAAACTCAAGGAAAGGTTTACACACAAAAAGAAGCAATCTTTGATGGTTACAAGGGATGGAGTGGAGAGGGGAAATCATTAACTTTGGTGAAGGGAAAGACAACACACAATATAGGGGAAGTCAGCACAACCTGACCAAGACAAATGCATAGAAGCTTTGTAAAAAAAAAAAAGCTTTGTAGACACATCCAAATTCCCTGAGGGACAGGGTTACTGGGCTGAGGGCTGGGGACCATGGTCTCAAGGGACATATAGATCAAATGGCATAACATAGTTGATAAAGAATGTTCTACATCCGATCTTGGTGAGTACCATCTGAGGTCTTAAAAACTTGCAAGTAGGCCATCTAAGATACATCTACTGGTCCCATCTCATCCAGAGCAAAGGAGAATGAAGAAAACCAAAGACACAAGGGAAATATTAGTCCAGAGGACTAGTGTACCACCAGTACCACAGTCTCCACCAGCCTAAGCACCGGACAACTAGATGGTGCCCAGCAACTACCACGGATCGCTCTGGGCAGAGATCACAATAGAGGGTCTCAGACAGATTGAGAGAAAAATGTAGAACAAAATTCAAATTCACAAAAAAAGACCAGACTTACTGGTCTGGGCGTGGAGGAACCCCAAGAATATGGCCCCTGGATACCCTTTTAATTCAGAACTGAAGTCACTCCCAAAGCTCACCCTTCAGCCAAATATTAGACAGGTCTGTAAAACAAACTATAACATATGTGAGGAATGTTCATTGTAGTGTCAACCATGTATGTGAGACCAAATGGGCACACCTGCACAAAAGCAAAGACGAGAAGGCAGGAAGGGACAGGAAAACTGGATGAATGGAAATGCGGAACCCGAGGTGGAGAAGGGGAGTGTGTTGACACATCGCGGAGATGGCAACCAATGTCACAAAACAATTTGTATGTTAATTGTTGAATGAGAAACTAATTTGCTCTGTAAACTTTCACCTAAAGCACAATAAAAAAATATTTATGAAAACTATAGCATATACTAATATAATGAATTATTATTCAGCTACTTCCTATTTATTCATTGGCAAATAAATTTAAAGCACATTTCTGGTTCTTAAGTAAATCTAAGGAGCCTTGGTGGTACAGTAGTTAAGTGCTCAGCTGCTAAGCAAAAGGTCTGCGGTTCAAACCCAGCAGCCACTTCATGGGAGAATGATGTAGCAGCCTGTTTCCATAAAGATTTACAGCCTTGGAAACCCTGTGAGGCAGTTCTACCCTGTCCTGTAGAGTCATAATTGGCTTCATGGCAGCAGGTTTTTTTCAGTTTTAAATAAAGCTGCTTTGGTATGTATAGTACTACCATAGTTACATGGTTGAAACAGTTGTATTCAACAGACTGGTCACTTAGCTGTTTGCTGTTTTAAATGTGCCTTTCATGAATTTGTGCATTCAAGAATACTTCCTAAGTGTCAGGAATTCATACTGAGTGTTGCTGCATTCTTGTTTTTCTGACTAGTGGAAAATGAAAATCACTGTGACTTTGTTAGACTCCGGGATATGCTCCTGTGTACAAACATGGAGGATCTGAAAGAGCAGACCCACACTCAGCACTATGAGCGTTATCGGTGCCACAGACTGCAGAAAATGGGTTTTACTGATGTGGGTCCAGACAACCAGCCTATCAGGTGAGCAGGATCTACCGAGGACATCCCGGGAAGTCTAGCGAGGACATGCAAATAGATCTATGGAAACTCCCACACCTGAGAGAGAATCATTTGGGAGTGAGAATAATTGTACTTCTCCCATCCTGGCTATCCTGGGTTTTAGATTTTTTAAATCCTCTTCCAACTCAAATGGAGATGGTTCGTAGGAGCAACATAATGATAACGAAACCAAAACCAATCTATAAAATGGGACTGGTAGTAGGAATAGTAGTGTCAGAACCTGTCTAACTTCAGGGGGGATAATGACCAGGATCAGCCCAAAGCTGATTGCTATGAGGTGGAAGTCAGACATACCTCCACTCGCCAAACTTTTTACCAATTCTGCAGCTAGTAGTCCTCCCCACGGCACTCTCCACTTCTGGGTTTGATAATCCATTGCAATGGCCACAGAGAACTCACAGGTCATACTTACAGTGAAGTGATTTATTAAGGAAGGGACAGGGTACAACTCGGGATCAGGACCAGGAAGCACGTAGGCAAAATCTCCCTTTTTCAGTGCAGGACAGCTCTCTCAGCTCCTCTCAGCTGTGCATTCCTCCTTTTGGCCCCCTGAGGACAGGCTCCTCTTGGCCCCCTGAGGACTGGCTGCACTTGGCCTTGTCAGGACCGCCTCCTCTTGCCTCTGCCATCTGTCACCACTGACTCTGCCACAGGGCCCCCTCTGGGCCTCTCGCTGTATTCAGTGTTATGGCCCTTGACCTGTGTTAAGCTCTTTCAGGAGGTTCCTTGCTTCCTTTCTCTGCTTCTTTCTTCTTTCTTCCTTCTACTTCCTGCTGCTTGTCTCAAAAACCTCTGTGGGGTTGGCTGCTTATATACACAACTCCTTATCAATTTTAAGGCATGCCCCTCCCAGAGGTGGGGGGGCCCACAAACTGACCAATCCCCTCTCAGTAGGCCACAGACACTTCATTTGCATGGTAGCCTATAGTCACCTCATTTGCATAGCATAGACCAATCCCTTTAAGGTGCACACCAGTCACAGGGCAGCCCAGGACCAGCCAAAAAGTATCAAAACCTAGTTGTTTACAGCTTACCCAGGAAATGTCAATCAGCCTGAACAAAAGTGACAAATCCTCTGGGTAAGAAACTAGGGCAAAGTAACTCCTCAGGGCTTAGGAGAAAAATCTCTCAAGCTGTTTTTCCAAAGAACCAAGGCAAAGGGCCACATAAAGGAACTCATTTCACCACACAAACCCAGTGCCCTTGAGCCTGTTCTGGCTCATATCCACCTAATAGGACAGAGTAGATCTGCCCCATAGGGTTTCCAGGACTGTAAATTTTTACGGAAGCAGACTACTGTATCTTTCTCCTGTGGAGGGGCTGGTGGGCTCGAACTATCAACCTTTCAGTTAGCAACTGAGCGCTTAACCATTGCACCACCAGGACTCCTCAATATAATGTTAGGGATCATTTATTTCAGTATATGCTGAAATGTGTATCTGAGAGAAAAATACATTATTTTGTTTTATTTTTGCATTTATATGAAACAGACTCAGGAAGTGTTTCAAAATTCTGGTACTCTATATATTCTCTGTATTATATTATTTTTGGTGTAGTTAGCTGTCATAGTGACCCCATGCACAACAGAACAAAACGCTGCCTGGGCCTGCACCATTCCTATGATCGATTATGGATTGGGCAGTGTGACTCATAGGGTTTTCATTGCCTGATTTTTGGAAGTAGATTCTAGGCCTTTCTTCCTAGTCTGGAAGCTCTGCTGAAACCTGTTCAGCATCCTAAAAACCAAAAGAGCTCGTTGCAGTTGAGTGGATTCCAACTCATAGCACCCCACAGGACAGAGCAGAATTGCCTCACAGTGTTTCCAAGGAGCAGCTGGTAGATTTGAACTGCTGACCTTTTGGTTAGTAGCCAAGCTGTTAACCACTGTGCCACCATGGCTTCATTCAACATCATACCAACATGCAGACCTCCACTGACAGACAGGTGGTAGCTGCCCTTGAGGTGTGTTGGCCTGGCATCAAACCCAGGCCTCCAACTTGTAAGGTAAGATTTCTACCACTGAACCACAACTCTCCCCATGCTTTATTACTCTGCATATACTGTTGAGGAGCCCTTTGGCAAAATGGTTAAGCGCCTGTTTGCTAATCGAAAAGTCAGCAGTTCGAACTCACTCAGTGGCTTCACAGGAGAAAGACCTCATGATCTGCTTCCATAAAGATTACATCTTAGAAAACCCTATGGGGCGGTTCTACTTTGTCACATGGGGTCGCTATGAGTAGAAATGGACTCAACAGCACTTAACAATGACAACACATATATATTGTTATTTTAAATATAGCACCTTGCTTTCAACATCTCATGATATAGAAAGTTTCATATATTCTGTTTTTTTTTTTGAGAGAATACTGGTAACTGTTTTTATATAGGACCTAATATACAATATGTGTATATTTGTGCATGCTTATTAGCATTTTAATATGAGAGTAATAAAAAAATCTTTTTAGTTTTCAAGAGATCTATGAAGCCAAAAGACAAGAGTTATATGAGCAATGCCAGAGGGAGGAAGAACAGTTGAAACAGAAGTTTATGCAGCGGGTAAAGGAGAAAGAAACCGAATTTAAAGAAGCTGAAAAAGAGGCAAGTACTGCTGGCTTGATGTAATTTGCATTCATTTTTAGGCATCCTGTTAATTTGGGTTCCCTGGTTTTCTTTGGCCCTCTCCTTTGCCAAACATGATGTCGTTTTCTAGCGATTGGTCTTTCCTGATGACGTGTCCAAAGTGAGTCCAAGGCCCTCAATGAGATGGATTGTTCCAATAGCCGCAACAATTGATTCAGACATACCAACGATCATGAAGATGGGGCAGGACTGGGCACCACTTCATTCTGTTATACATAAGGCCGCCATGAGTCGGGCTGACCTAAAGGCAACTAACAACAACAACAACATTAATTTGGGGTTTTAATCTGAAGAGTTTAGTTGAGACAATTTTGGGAAAGTAGCCCTTTCACGTAGATTTTGAATCCGCAGCCTTTAAAAAAAATTATAGTCTATAATTTTATTTTTTTCCTAGAACACTTGTAGAATTTGCTATTTAAATGGCCCCTAAAAATGATTTTGTAAAACATATTTACCTTAATGTTCTTTGTAATTTGAATTCTCACATGTTGTTGATGTATGAGTCAGATCTGACTCATAGCGACCTTGTAGGACAGGGTTCTGTTGCCCCATAGGGTTTCCTAGGCTTTAATCTTTATGGGAACAGATCACCAGGTCTTTTCTCTGGCTGAGTCACTGGTGGATTTGAACCTCAGACATTTTGGTTGGCAGCCAGGTGGTTTAACCATCGTGCCACCATACAGAGTTTAATTTATAACAAACTCAAGCTATTGACTTGTGTGAAGGATCATGCACTTTCTAACCCTACCGTTGCATTAGAAAATTCCCTTTTATAAATCCTTTTTTGAACAACATTATTTGTGTTGTGCTAGTTAGGAGATAAAACCCAAACCCGCTGCCGTTGGGTCGATTCCGACTCATAGCGACCCTATAAGACAGAGTAGAATTGCCTCATAGAGTTTCCAAGGAGCGCCTGGTGGATTTGAACTGCTAGACCTTTTGGTTAGCAGCTGTAGCTCTTAACCATTACGCCACCAGGGTTTCCAAGAAGGACAAGACAGAACAAGGGGATACTGATTGTTTTAAAGTCAGGAAAGGTGTATGTCAGGGTTGTATTCTTTCACCATACCTATTTAATCTGTATGCTGAGCAAATAATCCGAGAAGCTGGACTATATGAAGAATGGGGCATCAGGATTAGAGGAAGACTCATTAACAACCTGTGTTATGCAGATGACACAACCTTGCTTGCTGAAAGTGAAGAGGACTTGAAGCACTTACTGATGAAGATCAAAGACCACAGCCTTTGATATGGATTGCACCTCAACATAAAGAAAACAAAAATCCTCACAACTGGACCAATGAGCAACATCATGATAAACGGAGAAAAGATTGAAGTTGCCAAGGATTTCATTTTGCTTGGATCCACAATCAACAGCCATGGAAGCAGCAGTTAGGAAATCAAAAGATGCATTGCATTGGGTAAATCTGCTGCAAAGGACCTCTTCAAAGTGTTGAAGAGAAAAGATGTCACCTTGAAGACTAAGGTGTGCCTGACCCATGCCATGGTATTTTCAATCTCATCATATGCATGTGAAACCTGGACAATGAATAAGGAAGACCGAAGAAGAGTTGACGCCTTTGAACTGTGGTGCTGGTGAAGAATATTGAATATACCATGGACTGCCAAAAGAACTAACAAATCTGTCTTAGAAGAATTACAACCAGAATGCTCCTTAGAAGCAAGGATGGCGAGACTGTGTCTTACGTACTTTGGACATGTTGTCAGGAAGGATCAGTCCCTGGAGAAGGACATCATGCTTGGCCGAGTACAGGGTGGGCGGAAAAGAGGAAGACCCTCAACGAGGTGGATTAACACAGTGGCTGCAACAATGAGCTCAAGCATAACAACGATTGTAAGGATGGCTCAGGACCGGGCAGTGTTTTGTTCTGTTGTGCATAGGGTTGCTATGAGTTGGAACCGATTTGATGGCACCTAACAACAACCTTTTTTAACAACAACAACAAGGCAGGAGATGGAAACCCTGGTGGTGTAGTGGTTAAGAGCTATGCCTACTAACCAAAAGGTTGCAGTTCGAATCCACCAGGCACTCCTTGGAAACCCTATGGGGCAGTTTTGCTCTGTCCTGTAGGGTCACTATGAGTTGGAATTGACTTGACGGCAGCAGGTTTGGTTTGGTTTTGGTTTTCGGCAGGAGAAAGACCTGGCAATCTGCTCCTATAAAGATTACCCCCTAGAAAACCCTATGGGGCAGTTCTACTATGTCACATGGGGCACTATGAGTTCCAGTCAACGGATGGCACCCAACAACAAGAAGGGGCACTTGGGATATGAAGGCGTGACTCCTGCCCCCAGGGATCTTTTGGTCTACTGGAGAAATGCAGATGTCTATATCAGTTAGGGAGCAAGGTGACAGGTGTTCAGAGGGCTCCTTTTATGGGATTAGGGAGCACAGAGAAAGGACACCCTAACTGCCAGGTGTGGGGGTGGGGTGGGAAGAAGGGGTCAGCATCCTTTCTTCCTGTTGGTTGTCTCTCACAGTTTTCTGCCATCATAGCTTTGATCAACACACCTTCTCTGATGTATACAAGCAATGATTGCGAACAGTCGTTGTGAAATAATGTCATATCAAAGACCCAGGCCTGCCTTTAATGACATACAAGGTGACACCATCTCCTTCATTTAGCTTATCATGTTGATTTTGAGCCCCACAGATTAAGTAAAATTTCCTGAGGAAATAAAGGTAACTGAATGGGGCCCTTGACATTTTTTGTTTCTGTCTACTTGTCTGCTAGTTTCACTTGAATAAATTATCAGACCTTCTTTCAATGGACTTTACAATTAAAATCACAACTGCTTCACAATCCAGGCAGTCTTTTAATGAATGTATTTCTGGTGAGTAAGGATTTAGCAAAGTTTATTTAAGGATATTTTGTGGGGGAAAATGTGGAGCCCTAGTGGTGTAGTGGTTAAGAGCTCGGCTGCCAACCAAAAGGTCAGTAGTTTGAATCCACCAGCAGCTTCTTGGAAATTCTATGGGGCAGTTCTGCTCTGTCCTACAGGGTCACTGAGTCAGAGTCAACTCGATGGCAACGTTTTTTTCTGTGTGCGTGGGGAAATGTAGAGTGAGAAAATACACCTCATTAGGAAGAAGTCAGATGTTTTTAATACTGTGTTTTGTGCATACTTATGGGTTTTATTATATTTGATTCAAGTATTTTTGCATGGGAACTCGTTTAAAAATAAAATCATTTAAATTCTGTATTGAATTACAATGCATTTTTGAGATGGTTGCTAAGATCAAGCACTACTGTGACGACATGAGTGTGCTTGATAATTGGAAAAAATGATAAGTGTATTCCTAGGAAGGTGGCATCGTACTGTGCTGTTAGTCCCAGCTGCATATTTGTATCCCAGCTACAGGACAAGTTTGAGCACCTTAAAAAAGTCCAACAAGAGGAGACAATGAAGCTTGAAGAAGAGAGAAAACAATTGGAAGCAGAAATAATCGATTTTTATAAAATGAAAGCGGCCTCTGAATCACTGCAGGCCCAGACTTGCACCAACACGAAGAAGGACAAAGAGCGTAAGAAGTAGCCCCCTCCCCTCGGCCCGTCTGAGCAGCCCCCTCCCCTCGGCCCGTCTGAGTAGCCCCCTCCCCTCGGCCCGTCTGAGTAGCCCCCTCCCCTCAGCCTGTCTGAGCAGCCCCCTCCCCTCGGCCCGTCTGAGCAGCCCCCTCCCCTCGGCCCGTCTGAGTAGCCCCCTCCCCTCGGCCCGTCTGAGTAGCCCCCTCCCCTCAGCCTGTCTGCTGTAGAGCCCATCACTCTGTGCCCCGTCTTCCTGAGAGACTGTCTTCATAGCATTGAATTCTGCTTGAAATTCTTAACTTTTTTTAAAAAGTCTGTTTGCTTATTGTACATCTTCCCCAGCTGGAATGTGATCACCTCGAGGGCAGGCACCAGGTGCATCTTGTTCACTGCTGTACCTTACCTTAAAAAAAAAAAATTACCTTAGCACTTAAAAAATAGGACAATATTGGCACTCAATAAATATTTCCAAAATGAAAAAATGATGAAAGAAATACATTAGAAAAAAACAAAAAAACAGGTGCTGTCAAGTTAACTCTGACTCATGGCAACCCCGTGTTAAGAGTAGAACTCTGCTCCATAGGGTTTTCAATGGCTGATTTTTCTGAAGGAGGTTGCCAGGCCTTTCTTCCGAGGTATCTCTGGATGGACTCAAACCACCAACCTTTTGGGTAGAAGTGGAGTGCATTCATCATTTGTGCTCCCCAGGGACACCAAAGAAATATACAGCGCAGTGTAAAAAGAGTCAGCTGGGTAGAGGAGCCCAGGTGGTGCAGTGGTTAAGTGCCCAGCTGCTGCCTGAGAGGTCCATGGTTTGAACACACAGCCCCTCCAGGGGAGAAAGATGTGGCATCCTATAGGGTCTCCAAGTTGCGGCTGGGAGATTTGAACTGCACCTTTTAGTTAGCAACCGAGCTCTTAATCACTGCACCACCAGGGCACCCCATAAAGATTACAGCCTGTGGGGCAGTTCTGCTCTGTCCTGTAGGGTCGGTATGAGTTGGAATCGACTGGGTGGCACACAACAACAAGAGTCGTTACCTCTGTTTACCGCAACTACTTCTGGCTTAGTGAAGGCCTTCTCGTGTTCCTGAAAGAGTGACAGCTTTCTGTCATCATTCTACCATTGCATCCATTTCACGTGCAGCATTTTTCAGGATGTCAGGATATTGTAATTCAGCCTCAAAATATTTGTGAAAATATAATCTCAGCTCATAGTATCATTACTTCTTGAAAAAGTTTTACATGAAAAGTATGGCGAAAGGGAGGGAAATCCACAATGATTTTTATATGCTGTTAAATCACATTATAGATTTTATAATTTCTGGGAAGACAAAAGGAAGCACACTACATGATCTTTTAATGGGAGCCCTACCAAGACCAGGACCTTTGTGTTGTTTACTTCTGTATCCGTCCTTAGGCCCAGAACAGTGCCTGGCGTATAGTGGGCGTTCAGTTATTAGTTGAACAAATGAACATGGTGACATACACTAGCTTTATTGGATGTATGGGTATTGTAATTTACAGCAAAGACTGTTAGAAGATTGTTGTTGTTGTTAGGGGCCGTCAAGTTGGTCCCTACTCATGGTGACCCCATGCACAACGGAACAAAATGCCTGATCCTGCACCGTGCCGTGTGTTGTGAACTGGACCATTGCGATCCATAGTTTTCACTGGCTGATTTTCAGAAGTGGATCACCAGGCCTTTCTTCTTCGTCTGTCTTAATCTAGAAGCTCTGCTGAAACCTGTTCAGCATACAAGCCTCTGATGTGAGAAGGTTGGTGGTTTTGCTGAGGTGCACTGGCTGGGACCCACACCCGGGTTTCCCACATGGAAGGCGTGAATTCTACCACTGAACTCCCAATGTCCCGATTAGAAGATAAACAATGTAATTTACTATGGCTTTTCAACCTGCTGGTGAATTATTTTGCTGAAGGAATTTTATCTTCTTGTTCTTTCATCTTAATCCAGTGGTATTAAAACTGGGTCAGCAATGTTATTCCGCATATAAAAAACATTTACCCTGTAAAAATGATCACTGCTGCATTTGAGAATTACATTTTTAAGTAACAATGGCAGAGTCCATAGTTTCTTAAAGATCAGAAGGATTTATCCTGAAGAAACTGCTTTTTTTTTTCTTTTTCAAATTTATAGAGAAAAATATCATACAGTAGCATAAGGCATACATTTTCTCTTTTGCCAAAAGCTTTACAGAATGGTGGTTAAAAAAAAAAATTTTTTTTTTTCACATATAGCTTGTAACTGTATGAAAAACATGGTTTTCTCTTTCAGATCCAGATTTATGTAAAACATAGGTTCCAGATTGATGTATCACAGAAAGTTGCAACAAGTCAGAGGTATTAAAGATTTATAAGTATGCTTTGGTGTCCCTTGCATTTGCTGGATTCTGTATTTTATACCACAGTACTATAAATGGTATGCTTTTATTTTCCAGTTGTTCATTGCTACTATATAAATGTTTCAGTGATTTTTGTACATTAACCTTGTATTATATAAACTTGCAAGATTCACTTATTAGTTTTAATAACTTTTTTGTAGATTTCTCTGGATTTCCTCAAGTATGTGATCATGTGGTCTCTGAATCACACACTATGTGCCCTTTGTTTTGTTTCCCTGCTTTACTGCACTGGCGAGGTGAGAGGGGATGTCATTACCTTGTTCTCCATCTTATGGGGGAAAGATTTTCGTCTGTCATCCACTTTTAAGCACCATGGTACCTGTAGACTTTTTGTAGGTTCCCTTTATCAGTTTCTAATCCTAGTTGGTTGAGATTTTTTAAAATTACAAATGAGTATTCAATTTACCACTTTTTTGAAACTATTGAGATGATCGTGTGATTCTTCTCCTTTATTGTCTTAATATGGTAAATTGCTTTGATTTTAACAGGTTAAACCAACCTCAACTTTCAAAAACCCACTTGATCACGTTGTGTTTTCTTTTTGTAAATTGCTGTATTTGATTTGGTAATATATATATTTATAGTGTGATTGTGGTTCAATATAGATAACAACATATTTTCGTGGCATCATGTTGTGCAACCATCAGCGCTATCCATTTCCAAATGCTTTTCTTCACCCCAGACAGAAACTCAGTGCTCCTCAAACAAGAGCTCCCATTTCCCTGCCCCCAGCCCCTTGTATGCATGTACCTACCTATTCTAGATATCTGAAATAACTGGGATCATAAAATACGAATTTGCAAATTGGCTTTTCTATTTTTGCAAAGAATGCTGTTGGAATTTTGACAAGCACGACACTGAGTCTGCAGATCGCTTTGGGAGCATTAACATCTTTAACAATACTAAGTCTTTCAATCCATGAACATGGGCTATCTTTCCATGTATTTAGGTCTTCTTAATTTCTTCGGGCAATGTTTTATAGTTTTCAGTGTACAAGTCTTTTACCACCCTGTTTAAATTTATTCCTAGGTATTTTATTCTTTTAGATGCTATTGTAAATTGAATTGTTTTCTTCACTTCCTTTTCAGGTTGTTCATTGCTGGTACTTTCTGCTGGGCTGTTTTTTTGAAAAGCCCTTCTTTCTCTTCCTTTTCACATCAAATGAAAGACAGTTTTCCAATCCTAGAATGTTTTTACTTAAAAATCATCCCAGAGGTAAACCTCTGAAAGATGTAGTTGTCAGAAAAATTGAAATTGCCACAAAGGAGAGTCACCTCAAGTTCTAGTGGGCAGACAGATCTGTACAGTTGGGTTTATTTTCTGCTGTTTATGTAAAAGCATTAGTGGATTTCTCCACCAATAGGTAAGGTTGCCATGACTGTTATCAAGTCCAATAAAACCAAGCCCCAGAAAGAAACAGAAAGCGTGAACCCAAGTATGTGTCAGGTTGAAGACCTAGAAAACAATTCAGTATATTGCTAGTTGATTTAAAAGCCTGATACACATCTAAAGAAGAGCAGGCAATGGAAGCACACACCCTTAAGGATAGGGATTATGTCTGGGGATGAGTGAAGGGCAAAGAATGAGTGGGAGCCACACAGAAATCATCCAAGAAACAGACAGAGTTCTGTTTACAGGAGATGGTAAATGATTGGATTTGTTTTAGTCTCTAACCAACCCTGCCACCTGCTGCACCTCAAAGCGGCCAGCATTTGTCCCTGTGACTGAATCCCCAAATGCTGCCCTGGAGTCCCCTTGTTTCCATTGGGAACAATATATTTCCCATACTTTCTCCTCCTCCTCCATTTGTTTTTCATTATTTAAGCCTCTAGCTCTGTACTGTATAATTTGGTAGTCACAACCCACATGTGGCTACTTAAAACTAAATAAACATTTTCAAGGACTCAATAGCCAGATATGGCTGGTGGCTATCGAATTAGACAGTGGGTTCCACAGACATAGACCATATCCTTGGTTGCAGAATGTTCTCTCAGACAGCGCTGGTATAGTTGCTCCCGTTTCTGTGATCCTTTTCTCAAGCCAGAAAACCAAGGGTCTCTTTCACTCCTTCCTGCCACCCCCTACCAAACGCAATCAATCCCCAAGTCATGAGGAACTGCCCCCTGGATGTGTCTTTCCACTGCTGTCCATTGCTTCTGTCCCTTCTGCAAACAGTCCAACATGATCCCCTGTCCTGTGGTGCCTCTCTGGACACCCACATGCTCGCTCCACGCCACCAGAGTGCCCTTTCCACCTGTTGCCACCTGCTTGGACCATTCCTATTTAAAACCACAGCCATTCTTCCTCTGGCCTTCCCAGGTTGATTTTCCTCCACTTACTACCTTCGGACACACTGGGGAGGTCATTATTGCCGTTTTCCAAACATCTCTCATGCTCCCCCTTCAGAGTACAAGATGTCTTTGCATTTCCTGAATGAGGCCACATGGCCACTTCTGGCCAATGAGTGTGAGCGGAAGCACCACTTCACTGCCAGGTCAGAATACTGAGTAGAAGGTGAGAGTCTCTTTCCCGCAGGCATGACAGCCATCTCTTTGAGATGGTGGCTGCTCATCAGCCTGAATCCTTGTGTGAGCAGAGCCCCTGGACCACCTGTGATGGGCACATCAAGTCAGTGAAAAATCACCTTCTTTTTTTTAAGTCACTAAGGTTTTGGATTAGTTATTACTGCAGCCTAACCTAGCCCATTTTGCTGAAAGTGAAGAGGACATGAAGCACTGATGAAGATAAAAGACTACAGCCTTCAGTATGGATTACACTTCAACATAAAGAAAACAAAAATCTTTACAACTGGACCAATAAGCAACAGTATGATAAATGGAGAAAAGACTGAAGTTGTCAAGGATTTCATTTTACTTGGATCCACACTCAGTGCCCATGGGAGCAGCAGTCAAGAAATCAAATGACACACTGCATTGGGCAAATCTGCTACAAAAGACCTCTGTAAAGTGTTAAAAGCAAAGATATCACTTTAAGGACCCAAGCCATGATGTTTTCAATCACCTCATATGCCTGCAAAAACTGGACAATGAATAAGGAAGACTGAAGAATTGATGCCTTTGAATTATGGTGTTAACAAAGAATATTGATTATACCATGGACAGCCAGAAGAATGAACAAATCTGTCTTGGAAGAAGTATAGCCAGAATGCTCTTTAGGAGCAAGGATGGTGAGACTTCTTCTCACATACTCTGGACATGTTAGCAGGAAGGATCAGTCCCTGGAGAACGACATCATGCATGGTAAAGTAGAGGGTCAGCAAAAAAGAGGAAGCCTCTTGATGAGATGTATTGACACAGTGGCTGCAACAGTGGGCTCAAGCATAACAATTGTGAGGATAGTGCAGGACCAAGCAGTGTTTCGTTCTGTTGCACGTAAGGTCACTATGAGTCGGAACTGACTCAACGGCACTTAACAACAACAACTACCACGTAGCCCATCCTGATTTATTCATACTCTAGATTTGACATTTTTTTTGTTTGTTTCTTTCTTTCCCTGGAATGAATGCTCCACAAGGGCATGGATTTTTATGTTTTGTTTTCCCAGTATCTCCAGTGCCTGGAACAGTGCCTGGAACGCTCAGTACTATGATCCCTGCATAACTGGGCTGTGTGCCCCCAGTCTTACCTTCCAATCTGTTCTCTACTCAGCACCCCAGGTTATCGTTCTAATATGCAGATCTCAGTGGGTCACTCTTTCCTTAGACTGGCTTACCACTACCCTCTCCTAGCATTCACAGCACTTTGTGTTCTGACTCCTGCTGCCCCTCTAGACTCATCTCTTGACTCTGCCATCACTGCCACCATTCTGACCCAAACCCACCACACGCTCTGGTCCTCCGTACCTGTGCACATACAGCTCCTGGTACCTCGAGTGCCCCTCGTCACCTTGTCCATGTGGCAACTGCCTTTTCCTTTTTTAAAAGGAAGCACCTCTTCTCTGAAGCCCTCCCAGTCCCCCGCCCCAAGGAGTTGATGGCTCCCTGCTGTGCATCTTGTACATACCTCTATTGCTGTGCTCTCACATCTGTACATCTTCCTCCCGTGCTATACAGGGATCCTAGAGAACAGAGGCATGTCTGATTGATTACTGTGTCCACAGTGCCAGTCCAGAACAATGTATGTTTGATGGAAGACTACTGTTAGTTATAACGAAATGTTGCAGTCCTGTGCCATCTTCACGATCATTTGTCTGTCTGAGTCCGTTGTTGCGGCTGCCATGTCACTCCATCTCATTGAGGTTTCCCTCTGTTTCACTGACCCTCTACTTTACCAAACATGATGTCCTTTTCTAGAAATTGGTCTTTCCTGATGTCGTGTCCAAAGTAAGCAAGCTGAAGTCTCACCACCCTTGCTTCTAAGGAGCATGCTGACTGTATTTCCTCTAAGACTGATTTGTTTGTTTTTCTGGCCAAAAAAAATCTGCCTTTTTTTTTTTGTCCCTTTCTGCAGTGGTGTCACTGGGGGGTGCGAACTGCACCCCCTGACACTGTCACAGGTAGTGACATCAAAATGGCCCCAGGGTATGTGGCAGTGATGGTGGGAGGGCGAGGAGGACGGCCAAGGCGTGGTGTCACTAGGGCTGGGGGTGTCACCCATCACCCAGTGCAACTCGTCTCACACCCCCCACTCGTCACCCGCCAGTCAGTAGGGCTGCTGTCACCCAGTGCGTTACCTCGCCACCAACACCCCCCACCCCATGTCACCCGCCAGTCAGGGTATGGGCCTTGGACAATGGGAGAGCGGAGGAGCTGCGGGCTGGGTGGGACGGGGCCAGGGGAGGGGTTCGCCGAGTGGCCCCGCCCACCCTGGGACGGGATGGATGGGGGTGTGACACTATGAGTTAATGCACTGGGTGACACCAACCCTAGTGACGCCACAGGCTTTCTGCCTCCCTTCTTCCTTCCTTATGGGAAGGGGAGCCTCGACTGCAGCCCATCCTTCTCTAGCCGCAGGGCCGCGGGGCTTTGCCCTCCAGGGTCCTCTCCCTTCACTCCACCGCGCTCTAAGGACCCCGGCCTCGACCCAGAGTGACTTGCTTCCCGTGAGCCTCTGCTCCCGCGCGCCGGCGCTCCTGCTCCCTACCCAGCAGCCCCCGCGCGGCCCCGCACAGCGGACACCCAGGACTCCAAGATGGCGTCCGTCGGTGAGTGTCCGGCCCGGAGTAGGGCTGTTCGGCCGCCGCGTAGGAGGCTTGGTGCGGGGTGCGGAGCCGCACTGGGAGGGGAAGGAAGGAAGGGGACTGCGGAGGCACCTGCCCTTCGCTCACGGCCCTCTTCGCGGCCTCCCCGAGGTGCACCCGACCCTTGGCCCGGGGTCCTGCGCCGCTCGGCCGCGGCGTGGAGCGTGAGCTCAGCCGGACCGAACGCCCCGGGCCTGGGGACGCGCCTCATGGGACCTGCTTTCCTCTGTTCTAAGGAGTAGTTTCTCCCTGCCGCGCGCTTTGCACTTGAACCCTACGCGCAGCTGCCATCCTTCTTTTCAAAGCGAAAGGTCATGTTAAGTAGGGGTAGGGGCTGATGGCTAGGACTTGACTCACACCTGTAAGGTTCGATGCAGATGTGTTGACTGTGGGCCGAATAGGCTTGGCGAGGTGAAGTGACCTTGAACGCGTCACATCTAATGAGTGGACGGACCTGGAATTTAAGCCTAGGTCGTAGTCCGGGGCCTCGCGGTAAATTAGTAAACTGAGCTTTATTCACAAGGCTGGCTTTTCTTTAGCGTGCAGGTGTACATCTCTACACTCACCAGGGTGTGCACGTTTGTTTTTTTGATACGTAAACAATGTTTTAGCCATTGATCCTCACAATAGCCTTGTCAGGGAGTCGGTGTCGGGAGCACTTATCTTACTTTAAAGATGAGGAAAAGAACGGCCAGAAATGTCATGTGGTCCACTAGAGGTCACACAGCATGACAGTGGCAGAGTTCTGCTTACCCGATGTGTGTCCTGCTCCAGCTTCTATGTTGTTATTCTTAGGCTGGAGAAGTGAAGAAGAGTTCAGAAAAGGTGAGAAGCAATTTTCTCCCGTGTCTCATTGTTTAGACAACATGCAAAAAGAGCACTGAGGCCTAGCCCACTGCCGGCGTACTGTTGTTAGGTGCTGTCGAGTCAGCTTCAAACCACAGTGATTCCATGGGTTTCCTAGGCTGTAATCTTTATGGAAGGTGATCACCAGGTCTTTTTCCCACAGAGTTACTGGTGGGTTTGAACAGCTGACCTTTTGGTTAGCAGCTCACACAGTGGGTGTGTCGTATTTGTTGGATGAGGCTGGACGGAAGGTTGGGGCCTGAATGTGCCCCTAAAGCCATGCATGCTGGTCATTGGCTTATGCATCTGCTTGTCACTGGCTTCTTGACAGCCAGTAGCAGACTGGAAGTTAAGCCCTGCATTTCTGGCTATTTTGCAGCAGGCCTGAGATCCCTTGCCTTTGTTAAGGGTGGAGAGGTGTCAGGAGAACTGTGGGATTCCTCCTGTGGACTCTCGAAGCTGATTCTAAAGGAACCTTAGCCTTTCTTTGGATCCCAAAATGGAGAAGAAACCTTGGAGTGATTTAGTGAGGCTCTTCCTGTGGCTGGTCATCTTTAAGAAGGGACACTGGTCTTTGATTCTTTCCTTAAAGAGAAGACTTGCTAAGTTTTAAAAAATTGATCTCTTGGGTGAGGAGAGGGGAAGGGAGACCACTCCTACCTTGGAGCACCTCCTGGACACATGCTGCTCCACCCTCTCCCTGACTGTCCTTGTTTCCCTCCCTGTTTTACTCCTGGCTGGGAGGGGAGTACAGTATGGCTTCAGCCAGGAGCCCTTCTTGTCCTCTGCCCTAGATGTTAGTTTGAATGTGATCTGGGGCCCAATGAATCATTTGTATTAGTTTTGTATTATTTGACTTCTTGGAATATGTTCTTATTTCTGCCTCTGGTAATTGTTGACCTCTGTGGTCCCAGGTAGGACGCTTGAGGTAGAAATTCCTTTGGTTCTTTTAATTGCACCTACTCAGGCTGGCACATCAGGGAAGATAGCGCCTGAGCAAACCCTGGTGCTTCTCGAAGCCTGTCACCAATAAACAAGTGCGTCTAGTCAGAGTGGACGCCTCAGAGCACATCACAACTGGTGTCCTTCCACATCTGTCTGCCCTGGGCGTGGCTCAGGGACCATAGGGGCCAGACCTGAATTGAGTCCTGCCTCTGCTACCTGCATGCTCTGTGACCTTGGTCAGGTTGCTCAACCTGAGTCTCCTTCCCTCCCTATAAAATGAAAGCATCAGCTACTTGGTAGGATTGTTGTGAAGACTGAATGAGCTAGTGTATGTAAAGTAAATACTAATCTCTCTGTTGTCCACTTTATTGCCTTCCTCCTCACAGCCCTTAGCTCTCTTTACAGAATTATTCACAGCAGGCTGTCAGACACATCCTGTTCATGAAGAAAGCAGTTCTGCCATTATATAGACTCAGTCTTTAAGCTGTAATAGGTTTAATGGTGGATTTGTAGGCACGTCGGAAACCCTGGTGGTGTAGTGGCTAAGTGCTATGGCTGCTAACCAAAGGGTTGGCAGTTCGAATCCACCAGGTGCTCCTTGGAAACTCTGTGGGGCAGTTCTACTCTGTCCTATAGGGTCGCTATGAGTCGGAATTGACTCGACGGCACTGGGTTTGGTTTGGTTTGGGTTTTGTAGGCACGTGTATTTACGTGCAGCCTGTACAGGGTGATATCTTTATTGAATGGTTGGAATAAGTGGCTTAAAAGGCTGCTATTTTTGTTCTTGGCAGATTTTTCAGTGCTGTGTTTTTTCCCTCTTTTCAGTACCACTGAAGGAGAAGAGACTTATGGATGTCAAAATAGCGGAGCTGCCCAGCTGGATACTGATGCGGGACTTCACCCCACGTGGCATTTTTTGGGGAGTTCGGAGAGGTGAGATCCTTATGGAAACCTGTAAACAAAAGCAGATCTCTGGGTCTTGAGGTCTCTTCTTGCCATGAATTAATTTGGACAGTAATGGCCTTGTTGTCTCATAAGCAAGTATGTCAAGAACGGCTCCCGCGTCCTTCCTTTGGGGACAGATAGGGAGCTTGTTAGCCCTTCAGCTTCCAATTTTGATTGGCCCTGTTAGCGGTTGGCTCTGAGATAATTCAGAAAATTTTTTCTATCGCTTGGGATCAGTACTGCTGCCTCCTTCTTAAAGAATTGTCTATGAGCATTTTTCCATCATAAAACTTCAGGAGGAACGTTGAGTTCAAAGCATAGTGGACATCAGTTTATATGCTCCTGACCTCCCTGCCAGGCAAAACTTCCACAATCAATATTCGAAGTGGCCTATCCTTCAGGTCGGAAACCCTGGTGGCATAGTGGTTAAGTGCTACAGGTGCTAACCAAGAGGTCGGCAGTTCGAATCCGCCAGGCGCTCCTTGGAAACTCTGTGGGGCAGTTCTACTCCGTCCAGTAGGGTCGCTGTGAGTTGGAATTGGCTCGATAGCAGTGGGTTTGGTTTTTTTGGTTTCATCCTTCAGGTCTACAGTTACTTTAGAAGCGCGTGGCTGCTGACATCTTTTCCTGCGTAATGCGTCTTGTCACTCTTGGCATAAAGACCCAGTGCAGTCCCAGCCTCCTCAGGGCGCCACCTTCTGTTTTTTTCTCTTAATTCTGACCACCCAGGCTGTCTTTCAGCCTTTTGTATGCCACGTTGCCCCCTGCCCTGTGGCCTTTCCTCAAGCTCTGTCCTTCTCTGGGGAGGTGAACGTGGCCTGCCCATGCTCGTAGCTCCTGGACTGCGCCTCCCGGCACCCTTCACTGTAGTTTTTTGTGGTCATTTCAGTCTCCCTCCACCAGGTTGGTGAGGCCCCGAGGGCAGGGTAGTGTCATTTCCTCACTGTGGGAGCAGCTTCAGCACATGCCTAAGCACCCAGTGAAGAGCCTTCCTCTTCCCGGGGAGCCAGGCTAACCCTGCTGTCCATGGCCAAGTCGCCCTTATTGTGGGTTGGGGTTTCAGTCAGAATTAGCTTAAGGAGATCCCGAGGGCTAGAGGTAGAGGTGAGGCAAGATCAAAGGGCTGCACTATCAAGGTCAAAGGGTAGGGGCAGAATCAAAATGGGCCTGGTTCTGGAGCTGGTCCTGCGCTAGTGAGGATCCAGGCCCTACTTGGGACACTTGTACTTTTCCTTTATCAACCAGCGAACGTAGAGCGAGTGGCTTAGAGCCAGCGCAGGCCTGGGTGGTCCCTGAATTTAAACCCGATTTGACCTTGCACTCTGTGAAGCACGTCCTTCAAAGCAGGGCAGTGACCGCTTCTTCTGTTCGCAGGTTATGACCGGTATTACAACAAGTATGTCAACGTGAAGAAGGGAAGCGTCGCTGGGATTTCCATGGTGCTGGGAGCTTACGTGGTTTTCAACTACTGCCGTTGTTACAAGAAACTCAGTGAGTGCCTTTTGGATTGTCTTAACTTCAGTGGAGTGCCCGTAAGAGGGTGGCATTGGTTCACTCTGTTAGATCTGGCCATCCACCTCTCACCTGTCAGCTGAGGAACCTAAAGGATGTTCCTTACCTATGCTCCCACTTGAAAGGATTGCAGGGACTGATCAGAACACAATACAGCATATGGGATATTGAGGAAATTGTTGGGCAAGAGACAGCAAGATGAAGCTGAGGTAAAGGTAATACTTAGGAAGCATTCTGTAAGGTCCTGTGGGCTCTGCTAAATGTTGGTGGAAATTTTGGCTTTGATGATCCTAGCAGCCAACGTGAAGAGGGCAATAGGTTGAGTGGTGCAATCCAGTGCTCTGGGAAGGCACAGCTAGCCTTGGACCTGCGAGGAGTTGGGTGGAAGATGCCAGGAACTGTCAGTAGTGGCCTCTGACTGGGTTTCCAGGGCTGTTTCTGAGCTGAGCCCCCTGCTGGCCTGGATCCAGCATACACTGTCTCTGAAGGACTGTTTCTCAGGTGCTGTTCAGCTGTCAGGGGATGTCTTATCCTGAAAGAAAGAGGCTGGCCAGTGGCAGATTAGCTCCTGCGGGTGGTGCCTTCAGGTCTCCCAGTTTGAGTTCTGGGTCATCTCCCCAAAGTAGTTCTCAGGATGGCTTTACATGGTGTAACCTTCCCTCCCCATCTTCTTATGCTTCCAAACCCAGTGCCGTCGAGTCGATTCCGACTCATAGCGGCCCTACAGGACAGAGTAAAACTGCCCCCTAGAGTTTCCAAGGAATGCCTGGTGGATTCGAACTGCTGACCCTTTGGTTAGCAGCCGTAGCATTTAACCACTTCGCCACCAGGGCTTCCCTTCTTAGGCTTACTGTACCTTTTTTTTTTTTTGAATTTTTATTGTGCTTTAAGTGAAAGTTTACAAATCAAGTCAGTCTCTCATACAAAAATTTATATACCCCTTGCTATATACTCCTAATTGCTCTCCCCCTAATGAGACAGCACACTCCTTCCCTTCACTCTGTCTTTTTGTATCCATTCGGCCAGCTTCTGACCCCTTCATCTCCCCTCTAGACAGGAGATGCTAACATGGTCTCATGTGTCTACTCGATCCAAGAAGCTTATTTTTTGCCAGTATCATTTTCTATCCCATTGTCCCATCCAATCCCTGTCTGCTTACTATACCTTTTAAAAAACTTTTTATTTTCTTACTTCAGAACATCAGCGGTCACGTAAGTACCACTGAGGAAGCCAGTGGAGAGGACGCCGTCTGCATTCCTGGCTGTGGTTGCTTTGGCCCTGGCACCCTTTCCCCCTCGAGGAACAGTCCTTTCACACCCCGATTGACAACTAGTGTCCAATAAAAGACAGGTATACGTGGTGTCTGACTGGGCCATTCTCCTGAACTCTAGGAGCACCTGCGTTCTGGACTCCCAGAGGTGGGCTGCCGACAGCCCAGGGCTTTGACCTGAGGCCTGGTGGTTTCCCACACTACTGCTTTGGTATCTTGTCCCAGCTCACTGGGGTGTCCAGCCAGCTTGAGCCCAAGGGGGAGGAGCCATGGCTGCTGGGGGGTGGGGTGTCTCCCAGAGCTTCCCTGATAGCAGTGCCCTGAGGTCTGTCCCTGCTTTTTCCCAGGAGTGCTGTAGGCATCTGGAGGTACTTTTTGCCTTTTACTGGTGGACAGTATAAACCAGAGGCCCTGTGTTCTAGGACCGTCAGACCCCAGCTGGCTGCTCCGAGGCCCCAGGCAGGGGAGGTGTGGAATTGCCAGTGGATACAGCTAAGCTCAAAGACAGGCCTTTTTGTGGATGGCCTGATGTCACCCCTCCCTCAATCTTTCTGCATTACTGGGGGCATCAGGGGCAGTGACCCAGCACTGTCTGGAGAGCCCTCAGGCCAGTGTTGCCTGCCTGTCCCCGCAGGCTGCACTTAATGGGGGCCTCTTGGTAAGGAAGCTTTACTTGCAGAAGCTCAGTTGGGGGGTCTGAGTTTAACAGATAGACCCCCACCTCAGCACCTACTTCCTTACCCTTCTATTAAAGGTCTTCAGTAAAGTTACAAGTAGTAGGAAGGCCAGAACCTGTTGCTTGTTGAGTGTGTGGTCAGCACACAGGCCACATGGAAGGGAAAGGGGACCGCTCTATTTGAATAAACAGGGTCATCCAGTGTCTGAGATGAGGGAAGGTGACCTGCCTGGTGGCTCCTCTGAAGCCCAAGCTTCTGACCTTGACCAGGGTCCAGCCAGCAGTGTCACTTCACTTCAGACACACGTTTGTTGAAAGGGAACAAAAAACACTGACATCCGCGCAGCTGGTGCAGCAGCATCAAAAGGCCTCTGCACGGTGTCCCTTAATGAACAAGACACGACTTAAAAAAACAAGCTTTAATCAAGCTTATAAAAAATGTTCTTGTACTTGAACTTGGGTAGGCCCACTTGTCCAGCAGGTTGCAGTTGACGGTTTCACATTTTCCAGGCCCAGGGGCAGGGTGGCCTCTTTCACATGCCAATGGCACGCTGGACGGGTGGTGAGGTGGCACACAGGTGGGCTGGGTCATCTGGTTAAAAGATGGTCTTGCAGGTGTCCCAAGAGAAAATAAGCCCAGAGGAGAAAGCTCAAACTGCAGAGCCCTGTACCCCTCAAGTGCTGCCACGTTGGGCCACCTCCTAATCACATTGATAGGCATAGCTTCTGAGTTCAGCAGGTCATGGAGAAAGTGGGCATGGCCTGGCCACAGCTTTGATCTACCAGCAACTCTGAATGATCTACCGGCCCCCGGGTCACCAAGAACTGGTGTTTGATAAGGCTCTGAGGGGACGGCCACCTTCCATACAGATGGTACAGCACAAGCCCTTCCCCAGCAGTGGCCTCCCTCCTCACAGGGTGGGTGTGTGGGGAGTCCCAGAGAGGCACTAGCGCCTAGACAAACATGATGCCGGCCTGAGGGACCCAACGTCCCTTTTTTAAAAAAAGAAAGAGATTACAGCAAAGTGATAGAGAAACGAACAGCCATTGCCCCTCAGAGGACACTCCCGCCTGGCCTGCCTGCCAGTTTTCACCAGGGCTGTGCCGACACTGGCACCAGTTAAACACACGTCCCCAACAACAGACCCTTCAGGCTGCTCTGAGGTGGCTCCAGCTGCTGTCACTGTCCACTGAGAAAGGCCAAGTGGCCTTTGGTGCATCTGTTGGCGTAGTGTCCTTTCTCACCGCACTGGGAACAGCAAGGGGAGGAGACAAAAACAACAGCATGTTCAAGTGCGTCTCCAGCTCCAGGGACACCTACCACGGAACAGGCTGGTGAGGGACTCTGACGTGCTCAGTGGCGCATAGGTCTTCTCTCCAACACGAGGGCAAGAGAAGGAAGGTGCAGTGGGGCAGACACAGCAGCCAGCGCCTTGCAGAGGAAAGCAAGGGACACCACCACCGGGCCACCAGACAGCACGCACCCCAGAGTGCTCTGGGCTGGGACTATCTCAACCACTTGGTACCACACCCACCCGACATGGCCCAGCTCACTGAAGGGCTTGTAAAGTGGATGGCAGAAAGGAGGAGGCAGCTTGTGGCACCCCTGGCCTGGCCAGGGACGAGGCCCCTCTGCAGGCTGGTCACTTACCTCTGAGGCAACATTCGGGGCTCCTCCCCCCAAATGGGGGAGTCCCTGCTGTGCAGCTGAGGGCACACTGCACCATACCTGTTCCCTCCTGGCTCGGCACAACTGCCTAAGCTACCCCAGGGGGACTGGTTTGGATCACAGGAGCAGAAGAGTGATAGGACAGTGGTTGGTTAAACTTGGGTGAGTAGGCCCGGTATAATCTCAGAATTTTAGTACTGCCTGCCTTGTCCAGGCTCCACTATCCAGGCCCTTCCCTAGCTTCTCTGGCTTCCCCACCACTCCTCAAAAAGATGGGTGGAGCGAGTAGGGGGCCATACTTGATGGCAGCCCAGAGTTCGCACCTGTCATATTCCTTCTGCTCCACCGTCCCTGTTTTCAAATGTCTGATGGGTAGGTGTGACTTCTGGGTGGGCAAGTGACCTGTGTAGCTGCCAGTGGCCCTTCTGCTGATGTGATGACCCCAGGAATCCACTATTCCCATGAGGTGTCTTTAACAGTGTGAAGGCCCCCCTCCCCCGCCCCAGCTCTGCCTCTGTGAGGTGTCAGGACTTGGGAGAGCCTGCTTCACAGGGGAGGCCCTGCTAAATACTCCTGGACAGGGGCAAGATGGCAACCAAGCTGCCTGTTTCCTCACAGTACCTGAGAAGGGAGTGTTGGGACGAGCAGACCCCAGCACCTGCCTGCTGTCTCCTCTGCTTCCCAAAGAGCCTCACCTTCTCAACTCCATCACTGCTCTGCACTCCTCACCCTTCAGGGCTCAGGCTCAGAAACCTCCTGCCAGGCCTGCCCTAAAGCCACGTACCAGCCCCTTCTCCCAGAACACAAAGCCCTCCCAGGAAAGAACAGCCGCCTTTCTCAGAAGAGCCGCCCAGAGCAGGAGCTCAAGGACTATCTGAGGAAGGGCTGAGGGGTTCCATCTTGCTCGAGGGCAAGTTCTATGTACTTTTTCAGTATATGCCCTCAGGCTCAGACCTACTAGGCAGGCATCATGCTAACGGCATCATCAGGTGAGAGCTCACAACCATCAAAGTGTCAGCCAGCAGTGGTCAGCGGTAAAAAGATCCTACACGTCAAACCTGTGGAGCCTCAGCTGCCGGTGAAAAGGTCAGCAGTGTGAGTCTACCAACCACTTCCTGGAAGCCCTATAGGGCATTTCTACCCTGTCCTATAGGGTCACTATGAGTCAGAATCGACTCGATGGCAGCGTGTTTTTTTTTTTTTTTTTTTTTAATTTATTATACAGTGTTTATGTAAATAGGAGTTTAGAAGAACAGCTCTCCAAGTGTGGTCTGGGGACCCCTACTGGGGTCCCCTTTAGGGATCTGTGAGTGTAAAGGGTACGAAAGCCAAGAAATCTGAGAAATGAGCATACTGAATCAAGTGGCTGCTTTGGGAAAGGTGGGGACGGTAAGAGGATGACACTGTGCACCCTGAATACACGGATCATCTAAGTTTTACAAAAAAACATATACTTAGTATTTCAAACCTAACAATTCCAAGTCCCAAGTCCTTGGGGCTTTAGTTCTGCTGTTGACTGCTGACTCACTCATGGCTGATTCTTTCCCTGCATGCTTGGTGATTTTGGGTTACAAACTCATTCGGTGGAACTCCAGCTGTGGGAGTTCTGTGTGGCTCAGCAAAGGGCATTGGTTGTGGCTCCTGGCAGGGGGCCTCCCAACTCAGGTCTGTTTTAGATTAGAAATCTCAGTCTGTAGCTTCCCAGCCCTCACCAAGGGCACGAATACAAGCCCAAGCTCACGTCAAGGGCCAGTGACTACAAACACTAAAGGGACTTTTCTCCCTTTCCAGCCAGAGCCAAGAATGAGACAGACAAGTTTTCTATCAGGTGTTTCCAGCTCACTCCTCCCTCCCCAAGTCCCACTCCATGTGGGGCAGTGCTAACCTGATTCCTCCCAAGTGGACCCGGACTCTGGCCTGTACCCTTGGGCTCAATCATGGGAGCTGAGGATGGCTCTGGGACCTAGGGATCACTCTCTTCCCCACATCGTGCTTCCCAGTCTCCTAAAGGTGTCTTCACTGTCTTGCAGACTCCACTCACTTAACAGTCTGCTTTTAATGTTTACCTTGCCTTGGTGTGTATCATGGCAGGAAGGTTTCCATCCCACCTTTATCTTACAGTCAGCAAAGGCAAAGACGATTTCACCTTTCAAAACTCGATGTCTGGGGAGTGAGGGGATAACCCCTGAGAGAGGAGCAAAGCCCCCACCCTGCCCCCGAGCCCCAGGACTCACCTTGTAACAGGTGACCTGCTCCAGCGGCCGGGGTCCCCGGTTGCCTGCACTGCTGTTTTGACTCTGCATGACCCCGATGACCTGCGGGGCTCTCTGCTGATTGGGAGAAGAGTTCTGGCTTGTTAACTGGATCAAGGAGGACGACCTTTGTAATGGCGGATTGTTACTTTGCTGGAAAGAGTCACACAACACGGTTTTACTGCAGAAAACGCGTGCACGCAGACTACCAACGGGGACGAGAAAAAAGGCGGACTTCTCCCGCCTGACCAGCAGGAAGAAGGGCTTCCTCGATGGCCCCGCTCAGGAGAGCAGGCGGAAAAGCAGTATCTGGTGATGGCAGGAGCCGCTGCCCGAAAAACGCCATGCAGACACACAAAAACGAAAAATAAAAGTGGAAAAGAAAACACCAAGGAGACAAGAGGAGGTCTCTGGGCAGGGGCGCGGGCGTGGTCAGGCCTTACTTTTGTTCTGAGGTTCTAGCTTCAGGTCAGGATGAACGCTTGGTTCAGCCAGATGTTTAGCAGCCTACACGGCAAGCAACAGTCATAGAAAAATGGTTGGAGCCTGACACACTGGCCTGAGTCTGGGGCTGAGGGCCCTCTGCTGGGAGCCATGGGAGTAGGGCTGGAGCTCCTGGGCTGAAACTCAGCAGCTGGGTCACCTCCCAACCAAGGGGGCTCCTGGCTCCAGCCCCATAAACACAGGAACCCCAAGCTAGAGACCCTCTGGGTCATCATGGCTGCACCCATGAGAGGAGTTCCTGGCTTTCCTGACAAGTTCTATTTGATTTCTGCTACAACCTCTTGAGGGTGGGTCCGTGAAGCTGTAAGTGTGGCTGCATCCCTTCCTCCGCTCAGCCTCTAGCACTGAGGGGGAACGGGTAGGATTCGGGCACTGGCTCAGAGCCAGACTGGTGAGGCTTCAAGACGGGCGGGTGGGGTTCCTCAGACCCTGCCTAGCACCCCTTCCTGTGCCCCTGGCCTCAACTCCCATAACCACACTCAGATGCCCTTAGTTCGGGGGATAGCGTGGCTACTGCAGGTTTCCATTAGTCCAGGCATTTCCCTCTCTAGTCTTGCTGGAGACAAGCCAACTGCCTGGAGAGGAGCCCTAGTCTGGAAAACCGAAGGTGGCTAGTCCTGCAGCCCTTCTTTCCCAGCCCCCTCATAGCCCTGCACGCCCAGCTGTTGGGACCCTCCATACAGGGGAGGCAACAGCATTGGCCAAAGAAAATGGTCAGCCTCGGGTCTATTCCCAGATCTGCTACTGTTTAGCAGTGGCCTCTCAGGTAAGCCCCTCCCTCTCAGCCCCTGTTTATCATCTGTACAGGCAGGGTCTGAGCCGGAACCAAGGGCAGCAGACGTCCCACCTCCATGCCAGGCAGCCCATCTCACATGGATGTTCACACTTGATCTAAGACCTGCCTGCTATTCCAGGTCATGAAATTCTAGGACTTCCCAGACCAAGACGGCAGAGAAGCCAAATGGGAAGCCAGCCCTAGCAGACTGGCTGCCCTCTCTAGGGAGAGATGCAAGCTGTGCCGCTCCCAGCTTTTCTACTGGGCTCCAGGTGCCTCCCTCCTCTCCCGCTCTCTCCCTCCCTCCCTCTTCTCGCAAGGCCTGCAGCCTGGGTCTCAGGTGGCTGCACAGCAAGGCAGCACCGAGCACCTGTCTGCTAGCCTGCACTCCTGATGCCAGCGACACCATAGGCCCGAGGAGGGCGCCCACGGTACCTTCGTTGGGGGCTGCGTCTGCTGCGGCAGCGGGGGCTGCTCTGTGGCTCCCATGGGCAGTTCAAACCGAGGACTGGTCAACAGGCAGGCACAGGAGATGTGAAGAAAAGAAGGGGAAGGTATGTGAGAGAAGATACGCCACGAGGTCTAAAATTCTAGGGAATTGCACCCAGCCCCGCCCAAACACAGAGCTGACCAGAACCACAGATACCAGTGGGGCTGGCACTCAGCTCTGCCCCTGAAGCCATGGGAGCAGCAGGAAAAACAGCTGATGTGCCTGGGTTCAAATTCAGCCTCTGCCCAGAATGAGCTGTGAGGCCTTGGGCAAGTGATGCTCAGAGAAATAAAGGAACCAGCCCATGGTGGCCTCAGAGGCAACGAGCTGGCTACACACAGGGGCTACGTGCACAGGTGCCCTGCAATACCCACCTTCCCTTAGGGTCAAACTCAACATCTGCACCTTGTCTGACTCCTCAGAATCACTGGATGACAAGCCGCCCTGGAAACAGGGCCCTTATCTAAAGGGCAGGGCCACGGCAGCAGCTCTAGCCACCCGCTCACAGTTGGCGAGGGCCCGGGGTCCCCAAAGACCAGAGGACTGTGCACCAGCTGCAGGCAGCAGCGGCCTGGGGGGATGCAATGTGGGAAGTGGGGTGACCTGTCTGAACCCTAGGTCTCATCCCAGGCTGACCCTGGCCCACAACCACCACAAGGGACAGGCTGCACTGAGTTCAGAGGACAAGGTGACAGACATGGGGGATGGGTGCTGCACCCTGCAGCCCTGGCCAGGTGGCTGAGCTCTGCATCTCAGTGCTCTTGTGTGTGGAACGGGGTGTTCTCTCTTGTTCTCTCACACTTGAGTGTCACATGAACTACCACAATGACACAAGCTCAGTGCCAGCGACAGGAGGCCCTGCAACATCAGTTCCTTGCTCCCAGAGCGTGGGCTCTTGCAGTCCCTAAACTCCCCAAGCGATATACAGGCTACGTGAGCAGGAGTTTTTCTGGGGCACAGGGGCCAGGGCTTCACCAGATTCCCAAAGGGTCTGTGCCCCAATAAAGGCGGAGTGCTGATCTAAGAGCACCACCTCTAGGTTCAGGGAGCGGCCCCTCTCCCACCTTCCCCCACCCAGGACCAAAGCTGAGACCCCAAGAAGAGAGGACAGCAGCAGGGCCAGGGAGGGTGCCCAGGGTGCGCGTGCATTGGCTACTCACTGCATGAATTTACATGAGGGCCCTTCTGGGCAGAATCCCACGAGGTAATTCACACAGATGACTCTCCGCGTGTGCCGGTGTCTGCATAGGGGCCCTGCAGAGCCAAGCACCGGTCACACAGGCTGTCCCCTCCCAAGGGGCCTCCTTGTGTCCACTCTGCCATTCACAGCCCTGTCTGACCGCCACCCAGGGTGCAGACAGCAAGTGGATGGCACAAATGCAGCCTCTGCCTTGTCATCATGGGGGACAGTGACAGGGCACTCAGGCTTCTTATCAAAACCACAGGCAAGAATGTGGCCTGTAGACATCCTGGGGTGTGAACAAGTCTCCCCAGCCCCAGAATGCCCAATACCAGGCTCTGCTGCCACAGATGGGACAGTGAGGGATGACAGCCCAAGTGGTCGCGTCGGCAGAAGGGGAGGGCTCTTCCCAAGGCCAGCCTACGAGACACCTACCATGCTTGCAGAAGCCACGGTCATACCAAGGGCAGTCCTTGATCTTGGACTCAGGGTCAATGTGCAGGAAGGGACACTCCTTGTTGCTGCACTCCCCTGGAGGAAAACGCAGACAGGTATCCACCAAGTGGTGTAGGCAGCGGGCGCCAGCACCACCTTGGCCTCTCCGGAGCTAGGCATGGCACAGGCAGGAAGAGCCAGGCAATCCTAGTATCTGACCGGCCCCAGGGCTGTGGGCAGGGGCCCTTCTGGGTGTGTTTCCCGAGCTGCACAAGGGCCTGTCACAGTCCTTTCTTCACAGACATTAGGTTGCTGGGCACACCCAACGACCGCCTGGCGTAGGCACCTCCCCAAGTCACTCCCCACCCCAAAGGGGCCGGAGTGTGGAGGCCTCAGAATTCAAGTGCACCAGCTGAGACAGGCCATTACTACTCTGCCCTGTCTCTTTACACTGACAACTGGGACAGAAAGAAGATTTGAGGAACTCTACTTTTCAGGACAAAAGTGGAGATGATTTGGGAACTTGTACCTCTCAGGAACCGTCGGCCCAGCTGGCCACCACCATCTCTCACTCAGCTACAGAAACTGTGGCCCGAGCACCCCTCTCATTCATGTTAACACAGAAAATGTACATCCGATCACGTCACCCCCTGGTGAAAACCCACCGCGATTTAGACAAAATGCACACTCCTTGCTGAGGCCCACCAGCCCTGACGTGGTCCAGCCCGCCCCCGCTCACAGCCTCATCCCCCCTGCAGCCACATTAGCTTCTTGGCTGTTCCATCAGCAACCCTCTGCCAATAAGGTCCCCAGGTGTCACCCTAGGATGCCCCCTTCTTGGTCTCCAGATCCCCGCTCCAGCAGTACCTCCTCTGAGGCCCTCCCTGACCACTGTGCCTACAGAAGGCCCCACACCTGTTGCCTCATCGCTGTTACTTCCTCCACGGGCCCTGTCATGAACAACACTCTTCTCTGTTCACTTTTTTCTAGATACCAGCTGCCCCTCTTCTTGGGCCACGAGAGCTAAAGCTCCATAGGGCGAGGGCTGGTTTGTTGTCTTCATCCCTACAGCTCAGGGCCGAGGGGGTCCTCAACGCACACCTAGGTCACACGCTCATGTGCTTCTGGGGCCACTGCAGATGGCATGTCTGCACTAGGGAGGCCCGGCAGGATGGCATCACAAAGCCACGAGGGCCTGACCAGGACCCAGGGCCATCAGCCAGGGAGGAGAGACCACTTGCAGAGGCGCCCTCAAATCCGGCCCAGGAGGGGCCTGTGTGGACGGAGGCTGACTGCCCGTGGAGGAACTGCTGCCGTGGGGCACGGCGGCTTGGACGACGCTGTGGAGCACTGGAAAACGCTGTCTGTCTGTTCCCCGACTTCCTTCTCAGTGTACGCTGCCGCTGCATGACAAGGCCGTGGTGATCATCAATAAACCAGCAGGCCAAGGCTGGGGGGACGCTGAAATGATCAACATCTCCACTGACAACAGTGCCAGCGTTCTTCGCTCAGGCGACTAGACTCCCACGGGCCCTCACAGAGGGCCTGGGGCCGTGGCTGTTCTTCGAAACCTCCGGAGTCAGCCCTCGAGCACATGCTGACCAACCAAGCCTCTCTCTAGGAACTACCCCAGGGCAGGGGCCCAAACCCGAAAAGCCCACTGCCATCAAGTCAATTCCACCTCATAGCAACCCTAAAGGACAGAGTAGAACTGCCCCGTAGGGTTTCCAAGGCTGTAAATTTTCACAGAACCAGACTGCCACATCTTTCTCTCACGGAGGGCTGGATCCGAGTGGAGACCCAGGGGGCTCCAATTCCACCAGAAAGCACAAGAGCTTGGCTGAGTCCAGGCCCAGCCCCGCTGCCTCCACCACACTCCGCTTCTCCAAGCAGGCCATTCAGGACTCTGAGGCGGGGATAGAGGGAGTCTGTTTTAAGGTCAGTGAAGGCACCCCATGGATTCATTATTCTCAAGGGCAGTTCAGGACTGTGAAGCTATTACTCAAAGTTATGGACTGAACTGTGTCCCCCAAAATCTGCATAGAAATCCTGTCCCCCATACCTGTGTCCCCCTGTTTGGAAACGGTATTCTTGTTTTGTTAGTGAGGTCAGTCCAGAGTAGGGTGGATCCTAAACCTAATCGCTTCTGAGTTATGAAGACCAGAACAGACATACACGGGAAGACAGAACATGTATGAGGATCGTCTATGTGCAAAGGAATGCAGCAGTCCCCAGAAACTGGGAGAGAGGCCCCCAGATGGAATCAACACGCTGAGACTCTGCGGGGACTTCTAGCCCCTAGGACTGGGAGAAAATAAATTTCTGTTCTTTAAAGCCACCCACTTGTGGTATTTCTGTTATGGCAGCACCAGGTAACTAGGACACCAGGATTCACTCCCAGAGAGAAGGGACAAGCCGGACAGGGGGCAGTGAGAAGGGGCAGGCACAGGGCTCTGGCCAGCTCCACCAATCGGTCACTCTCTCCCCGCATGATCCTCTCCAGCCTCAACCTCCCAAAGCACTGGAAAGTGCTCAAAGAGCTACAGCACGACAAAGACGTGTGGGATTACGACAGAGAACATGAACTCCCCGTAACTAAAGGTCATCTGAGGCTGGAAGAACGGGAGAAGGCCAACAGCGAGAGCCCAGGGCTCTGGAGGCCCTGGGTGGCCTTACCGAACTTGGAGTAGAAGTAGCACTCAGGCATCTTGGTCATGTCGTACTCATGCAGAAACTCGCACTGGTCGCCCTTCTTGCACAGCCCCCGCAGCCAGTGTTTGCACACCACCGTCTTCTCACCGCTGATGTGGCGGAATGGGCACATGCCCCCTGCCAAGATGACGGAGGTGGGAAGACAGATGTGGCCCAGAGCCACCTCACGCCTCCCTGGGCCACCCCGAAGCGGCATGTCCCAGAAGGTAGAGCCAGTGTCACATGACCTTAGAGCATTCACGGACACGATTCTAAATTTTGTTAAAAAAAAAAAAAAAGTTGCCATCGAGTCAATTCTGACTCATTGCAATCCTACAGGACAGGGCAGAACTGTCCCACAGGGTTTCCAAGGTTGTAAATCTTTATGGGAGCAGTCCGCCACATCTTTCTCTCACAGCGTGGCAGGTGGGTTTGAACTGCTGAGCTTTTGGTCAGCAGCTGAGTGCTTAACCACTGTGCCACCAGGGCCCCCCTTTCAGTAGTTTTATTGGGTCTTGGAAACATATAGCTGAAACGTTAAATCATGACTTCACAGATATCAGTGTATGACAGGCAAGTCCAAGTGGGAGCGAGAGAGTGTTTATTTTTACATTTAATTAAAGAGTACTTACAGCGATATGTGGACGTGACAAACACTGTCAGGGTGGTAAAAGGATGACTGGGGTTTGAGGACCGGCCCTAATGGAGGTGACGTAGAGAGGACAACCAGCAGAGGCCTGGACCCCAGGCTGGCTCTGACTCTTGTCACAGCGCCCATTTAGCCTCCAAGAATTAAGAAAGAAGGTTGACTTCAAAAGATGTGCAACACCACAAACTGGGGAAGGTCTGCTACTTGTAGCAGGGCCCCAGGGACCGTCCACCCAGGCAGGACAGCGCCATACTTGGGGAATGTCCGATTGCTCACGGGGTGGCCTGGTGGGACTGCCGGGAAAGATCTACAGCAGCCCTGTCCAAAAGAACTTTCAATGGTGATGGAAATGTTTCGTACCTGTGCGGTCCGATATGGAAGCTGCCTGCTGCAGGTGACTCCTGAACACTTGAACTATGACTGGTCCGACCCAGGACCTGTACTTGCAATTGTATTTAACTGTAATTAAGCGGCCAGTGGCTACTGTACTAGTTAACACAGAGGCAGTCATCATACCTGTGTTAAGGACGGCTGTGCTAACAGAAGGGCACGGTAACAGAGCAGAGAGGTGGGAATGAGACAGGAGCACAGCAGGGGACTGATGTTCTGACCAGACAGTGTGAGGCCAAACTGGTCCATCTATCTACCTGGTGGGTCTATGGGTTCAGTGGCAAATGACTCTGTTACAGAAGCAAAACTCTCCAAAATCATCCATTAAAGCCATCCTCTCACTCGAATGCTGTGCTCCCTATTCAAGCCTGATTAAAATTTAGTCCCAAATAAATCTACTACAAAGAGAAAAATGCCCAGACCCAGATGTGGCGTGTGTGGTCCCGTCCAGAGACACTTCTCCTTATGGGTTAGCGGACCACTGGGTTCATGTAGCAGCTGCTGGGACCTGGTGGGTGAGAACAAGACCCACGGGGCAGACTACTGTGGGGTTTTTGCTGGCAGCCCACAAAGGACAATGGTTCTGTGTAGGCGCTGGTGTTAGAAAGGCCTGGGTTCAAACGCGGGCTTAGCCACTCACTAATGTAACCTTGAGAAAGTGTCTGAACGCTTTGGAGCTGGAGTTCTTCGTCCAAGGGAGGGCCAGCTTGCGGGCACAGGGACAGTGAAGTGAGAAGCCAGGCTCGGAGCTGGGGGTCCCTGTCCTGGAGAGGGCCAGCTTGTGGCCACAGGGACAGTGAGGTGAAAAGCCAGGCTCGGAGCTGGCTCAGGCCTGTGTTTTAGTCACCAGGCAGAACTCTCCGTCACATTCCTAGCCTATCCCAACCCCAGCTTCATCTAGGGACACTGCTAGTCAGCACAAAGCAATGGCGGCAAGAGACTCGATGGCCTGCGAGTCTGCAAGGGGACGGGTGCAGAGCGGGCAGCCTAAAAGATTGTCAAGGGGCTGGGATCTCTCACCTTTGCCGCAGGCAGCTTTCAAAAAGAACTCACAGACGGCAGCCCCCGACTCTGCAGGAAGGAGAAAGGAAAAACATCAAACAAAGCTAGGTGCAACTGTTCTTAGTCACGTCTAAATAAGGTGGGCAGGAGGCTTTTAGGCTTCTAACCCGTGAAGGGTTCAGGGTACAGGAGAGTCACAAAAAAGCAAAGCGTAACCAAGTCAGGAAAGAGCCGGTTATTTCAGTCATTCCCCACAATGTAAGGCATGTGCATGGAGACCAACCATTCACTGGGTGCTCTGAAGGCTGACTGTAAGCAAGATGATTTCAAGGAAGTTACGGGCGGGTGAGGGCGGGTGAGGGGAGGAAGGATGGAGAACAAGTGCACAGAAGTTAATTACCTCCCCCCCCCATGCCTTCCAGAAGGGCAAATTCACAGGCACGTTAATGTGAGGCCCAGTGAGGGAATGGTCTCACAGGAAGTACAAACCAGTGAATGGGACTCAGAGGAGGGAGGAAGGTTTCAGAAGAGGTGGGGACCCCTGGGGCAGTACTCCTAGAGGGAAGGGCACAGAGATGCAGAGTTGCTTTTAACATGCAGCACGAAGACACAATTATTAAAGGGACCTAGTTCCTTCACGCCCATAGACACAGCGGGTTCAGGTGAGATAGCAAGAGAACAAAGGCAGGGTGTGAGGAAAGGCAGTGGCTCCCAGGGTAATGCTGTCCTGATGAGCCAGGAATTCACCAGCCATGGCTGCCAGAGTAAACTGTCCCTGGCTCCACAAACAGAAGTCCCTGGGTGGTGTAAACGGTCAAGACTCTTGGCTGCTAGCTGAAAGGTTGGAGGTTCAAGTCCACCCAAAGGTGCCTTGGAAGAAAGGCCTGGAGATCTACCTCTAAAAATCAGCTAGTGACCCTGAGGGACCGAATTACTGGGCTGAAGGCTGGGGATCATGGTCTCGGGGAACATCTAGCTCAATCGGCATAAGGCAGTTTATAAAGAAAATGTTCTACATCCTACTTTGGTGACCAGCGTCTGGGTCTTAAAAGCTTTTGAGAGGCCATCTAAGATATTCCATTGGTCCCACCCTGTCTGGAGCAAGGGAGAATGAAGAAGACCAAAGACACGAGGGAAAGATTAGTCCAAAGAACTAACAGACCACAACTATCACAGCCTCCACCAGAATGAGTCCAGCACAACTAGATGGTGCCCACCTACCACCATTGACTGCTATGACAGAGATCACAATAGACGATCCTGAAGAAAAATGTAGAACAAAATTCAAACTCACAAAAAAATACTAAACTTACTGGTCTGGCAGAGACTGGAAAAACCCCAAGAGTATGGCCCCTGGACACCCTCACAGCTCAGTACTTAAGTCACTCCTGAGGTTCACCCCCAGCCAAAGATTAGACAGGTCCATAAAACAAACAACAATACGCATAGCTCAAGCATGTACATGAGACTAAATGGGCACACCAACCCAGGAACAAGGATGAGAAGGCAGGAGGGGACAAGAAAGCTGGACAAATGAAATGGGGAACCGAAGGTCAAGAACGGGTATTGACATGTCGCGGGGTTGGCAACCAATGTCGCAAAACAATACGTGTATTAATTGTTTAACAAGAAACTAATTTGTTCTGTAAACCTTCATGTAAAGCACAAAAACATCACCCACTGAAAATCCTGTGGAGCACAGTTCTACACGGACACACGTAGGATCACCATGAGTTGCGGTCAACTCGACAGTGCCTGGTTTAGTTTAACATTTCTGTCTCTCAGCAGACATTTTACAGTTGCTGAACATCCACCGACGGCAGCCCTAAAGCCCACTTCCATCCTCTCCTCGCTAACTTGCAGCAGATTCCTTGGCTTGTCCAGGACAGGCAGATCTTGCTAGTACAGTACAGGCTTAACACTGCAGAAAACGGGTCTCAAGGGAGACACTTTTTGTGTTTTAATAACTTTGAAGAGCCTGACATCAAAAACTCTGCATTTAAGGGCATTTCTGGGCCTTTGTGGTTTTCAGAGGTAAAGGCTTCATTCCTGAAAGCTAGAAATCCGTTCCTGGGACTGGGTCTCAGGCAGATGGATAAAAGATCACACCTTAGTGCAGGGCTGACAGCTCTTCCCCAGTATGAGGGGGAATGCGGTGCAGGCACGGACGGAGGTGGAGCCATGGCCTCACTGGATAGTCAGAGGGGGCTTTAACATGCTGAATGCCATCACAGACGGGCCAAAAACCAAAACCAAACCTGTTGCCACTGAGCTGATTCCAACTCCGAGCGACGCTATGTGACAGAGCAGAACTGCCCTGTATGGTTTCCAAGGCTGTAATCTTTATAGAAGCACATCTTTCTCCCATGGAACAGCTGGTAGGTTCAAACCGCACACCTTACTGTTAGCAGCTGAGTGCTCAACCACTGCACCACCAGGGCTCCTTCACGTATAGGCCGTGAGTACTAAAGGCACCTAGCAGGTCTGAGTCCCTGAACTAGGCAGCAGCCATGGCTGGGCAGAGACCGGACCTGTCCCTGGCCCACCCTAGGACAGGTACGTGGGCCCCTCACCGCTGTGCCTGCCCTCACAGACTCTCAGATCTGTGGTGTAGCTGGAGAAGGGTGGGGGAAAGAGCTGCCCCACACAGATGTTTCCACGGCCTCAAGCTGGTGTCATCAAGACAGAAAAGGTGTGGATGTGCGCGTGCACATAGGACGTGATCCCATGTCGAAGCGTAGGTAAGAGGGTGCGTGTGTCTGAGTTCGAGCGGCTGCTTTTAAGAGGTGTCCCACAGCGGTAGTGTTTGCACACGTACAAAGTGTGGCTGTCTGGCACAGGTGTCTCCAGGAGAAGCACTCTGTGGCACAGAACGATCAGCATGTGTGGGACAGAGGATCTCTGACTCAGAAGGTGACCTCTGGATGGCCACCTGAGGGGAGCGAGGCTGTAGGGATGTCCCCCACGGATAAGTGGGAGGACAAGGCCGCAGTACTCTGGCAGTGATGGGAGACAGAATGGGAAACTGAAGAGAACGGGTCAGAAACGCCGGAACCCTCCCCTGGCTCTGCCACATCGCACTGTGTGGTCTTGGGCAAGTCCCCTCCCCCAGCCAGACCTCTGCTTCCCGATCTGTGGATTGAATCAGTAACCTCCAAGAGTTCTCTGAGTCTTAATATTATAGCATTAAATTTCCAGTATGCCCAGAAAGGTGAGGAGAGCAAAAAACGGTCAGTTCCTCTTGAGGTACAAACTATCCCGCCGGAGTTGGGGGAGAGGAAGCACTGGAGAGCCGGAGCCGCCCAGAGAAGGGGGACAGTGAAAGGAGATCAGACTGGCCAACATGAAGGGTCTGTACCAGAAGCCTGGGTGTAATGAAGGAACCAGAAAAAAGTGGGGGGCGGGCCCGGAATGAGGGATGGGCTCTGAGGAGGAGGTAGGCTTCAGAGACGGGTTTGGTGGATCTCCTAGGGAGAGGGGGGAGGTGGCCCTTCCCTCAGTAAGCCCCCTCCAAGGGCCCAATGTTTTGATGAAAATACGAGAGTGCTCAGTGGGAGGTGGGCTCCTGGGGAAGGGGGGTCTTCTAGTGCCTTCCTGTAGTTGAGAGAGCGTTGGGGCTATTTCCAAGTCATGGAGAACCTGCCTTTGTTCAAGAATTATTTGGTCAGGCAGCACCCTGCTCTCCTGCAGATGACTTTAGGACAGCCCCAGGGGATGAGAGAGCCGAAGGAGGAGGACTCCTGGGCCCAGGTGGGAGAGAGAAGGCGGTCCCAGAACCAGGGGGAAAGAGGTCTCGGGACCGAGGGGGAGAGGGACCACGCGACCAAGCGAGAGGAGGAGCCCCAGGCCCAGGAGATCCCGTGACCGAGGTGGAAAGAGTCCCGGGACGAGGAGAGAGAGATCCCGAGACTCAGCGGGAGGGGGTCCTGAAACCAGGGGGAGGGGAACGAGGGGAAGGGAGCCCGGAGCCAAGGGGAGCAGTCCCGAGACAAGGGCGGAGAGGACCCGGGATCCTGGAGGAGGGGTCCTGGGTCCGAGGTGGTCCGCCCGGCGGCCCCGGCCCCGCACTCACTGTCCATGCCGGGGAAGGGCAGCGGCTGCGCCCCGAGCTGCTGCTCCACTGCGATCTCCAAGTCGAACTTGATGTGGTCCACACTGGCGATGATCTCCTGCATGGTGGCGGCGGCCTGCCGGCCCGGCTCCCACTCGACTCTCCAGCCGCTCACTCGCCCACCCGCCGCGGTCCCGCCGCACACGCGCCTTAGCCGCCACAGCCGCCGCCCGGGGCATGCCGGGAGCACAGCCCGCCGGCCGGGGCTTCACATGTCCAGACCGGGCCAATCGAGCGCGGAGCACGAGCCGCTCCGCGAGACCCGTTTAGTCGCCAGCCGAGCGCTCCCTCGCCTCGCGGCCTCGGAAATCGTAAAACTGCGCGCCGATCTCGCGACGCTGACGGCGTCCGTGCAAGGCCGGGCCGAGGCTTGCGACTCCGGGACGGAGAGCTAGGTGAGCGGCGGGGCGAGGCGGGAGCGACGCGGGCCGGGACCGGGAGACGCGGGGGGACGGGACGGGGAGCGACGCGGGGCGGGGACCGAGGAGGGGGCCGGGGCGAACCGGTAGCGGGCCGAGGCGGGGACAGGACGACTGGCGACGCGGGGGCGGGGAACGTCCCATGAGGAACCCGAGGCCCTGAAGGCCTTTGTGGAGAGCGGTGGTAGTTGGCCAGAGGTCCCGTAGGCGTCTGGGGGTCGGTAGGTCCCTCCGAGGGAGAGCAGCGGCCGCGTGTCCCCAGTACAGGAATTATTAACCTGGGATCACTGTACTTGTAGGGAGAAGGTGACCCCGTTGATTTCTCTTTGTGAAATTTAGCATTTCTTTCCATGACGGAGGCAACAGACCAAAGTAGCGTATGCAGCGTCAGAGACTTTGTTATTTCAAAGCCGTGGTGTTAAATACTGTGGGAGATACCTGTAACCGCCACGTGGTGATACCTGGAGCTGACAGTTGCCCTCGCGCCCCTTTGACCTTGGCATTTAATGTGCTGAAAAAGAAGTGTATATTCTGGAGCCATGGGTGGCGCACGAACCCCCAAAACTTTGCCCAGAGATAATCTTTAAACCTTGAAGTCTTATCAAAACCAAACAGTAGTTGATTAATCAATAAAAAATGTCTGCCTTGACATGGATTGGACTGGACAATGGGTTGGAGAGAGATGCTGATGTGAGGAGTGAGCTACTTGCATCGGGGAGGGGAGATGGGAAGGTAGAGGGGGTCAGAAACTGGCAAAACGGTCACAAAAGGAGAGATTGGAAGGAGGGAGAGTAAGTGGGAGTATGTAGTAAAATGTATACAAGTTTATATGTGAGAGACTGACTTGATTTGTAAACTTTCACTTAAAACAATAAAAATTATTTTTAAAAAATGTCTGCCTTAAGCATTATGTTCTTTTAAGATCTTTTAACTTGACATGCAAATCCAGTGCTTTCGAGTCGATTACAACTCATAGCAACCCTATAGGACAGAGTAGAGCTGCCCTGTAGAGTTTCCAAGGAGCAGCTAGCGGATTCAAACTGCCAACCCTTTGGTTAGCTGCCCTAGCGCTTAACCACTATGCCACCAGGGTTTCCAAGTTGACATCAGCAACACTAAACATTAGATAGGAACCTTAGGGGCAGCGAATTTATATTAATGGGGGAGGAACAACTTAGAAATGGAGGGTTGCACAACTCAAAAAACGTTATTTATGTCACTGAATTGTATATGTTGAAGGGTGTATCTTTTGCTGTGTATACTCTTAACAAAAAATAAAATTATAGGAAAAAGAAGCATATATGCTAGTATAGCATATTTGTTTTTTTTTTACCCTAGAAAATAAAACATAGTAATTTTACAACTCATTTCATGACAACTGGTTGATAATCACAGAATTTCTCTTGTTCATGCCCTCTTTAGCCCTGGTTCTTTTCAAGTTACTGCGCTAGTTATACTGTTATTTTTTCTGAAGTTTGCACAAAGATAACTAGATTCAGGGCTGTTCCCCACACAAGATGGTTGTATGGTAAATTAGACTTGGTTTGCTATCAGCCTGTGTAAAAGCCCTGGTGGCACAAATAGTTGAGTGCTCAGCTGCTAACTGAAAGGTTGGCGGTTTGAACCTACCCAGCGGTTCTGTGGGAGGGAGACCTGGCCATCTGCTTCTGTAAAGATTACCTATTAAAAAAAAAAAAAAAAGTTGCTACTGAGTTGATTCCGACTCAGCAACTTGGCCTAGAAAACCCTGTGGGCCAGTTCTACTCTCACATGGGGCCGCTGCAAGTCAAAAATTGACTCGAAGGCTCCTGACAACAACAGGGGAAGTACTAGGTTTAGGAACACATGTGTAGTCTTAATACAGTTGACCCTGCCCTGATTATCACAATATCAGGACAGCAAATACCTTCGTTTTAAAACATTTTTAGAGTATATTTTTTGATTCCATGTATTTTAATGAATGGATGTGAACACGTGATTCCGAGGAGTCCTTGGTTTCATCAGATGCTGAATTCAGGCCACCCTGGTGGCGCAGTGGTTAAGAGCTTGGCTGCTAACCAAAAGGTTGGCCATTTGAATCCACCAGCCGCTCCTTGGAAACCCTGTGAGGCAGTTCTACTTTGTCCTATAGGATTGCTATGAGTCGGAATTGACTCGATGGTAATTTTTTTTTTTTCTTCCTGTGGTGGTCAGGTTCCTGGGTGGCGCAAATGGTTTGCACTCAGCTACTCATCGGAGTACAGCCAGAATGTTCCTTAGAAGTGAAGATGGCTCACGTACTTTGGAAGTGTTATCAGGAGGTACCAGTCCTTGCAGAAGGACATCATGCTTGGTAAACTAGAAGGTCAGCAAAAAAGAGGAAGACCCTCAACCAGATGGATTGACACAGTGGCTACAACAGTGGGCTTAAACACAGCAATGGTTGTGAGTGGTACAGTACAGGGCAGTGTTCTGTTCTTTTGTATGTAGGGTTGCTATGACTTGGAACCAACTTGACAACAACTAATCGAAAGGCTGATGTTTTGAACCTGCCCAGCGGCACTGCAGGAGAAAGGCCTGGCAATCTGCTTCCATAAAGCTCACAGCCAAGAAAGCCATAGGGAGCCGTCTTATTCATAAAATATGGGTTGCCATGAGTTGGAATTGACTCGATGGCAGTGGGTTTGGTTTTGAGGTTTTTCTGGCGGTGGTCCAGAGAGGCTGTCTAATATATTGCATGGGCCTGAGGTCAAAGCCAGTCCAGCCTGTGTGCAGGCCCAGCTCACCCACAGCCCTGTTGGGGGACCTGGGCAGTCTGTTCCTATTGCTGTGCCTCAGATCTTAACCTGTTCAACCTACCATCCCTTCTGAGGTCCAGTGTTGACCTTCTAATATAACTAGACCTTGAAAATTTTCATGCCGGTGGTTCTGGTGTTTTCTATGGAAGTGTTTTTATTTTGTTGTTGTGGTTGTTTTATATATGTATATATACGTGTACGTCCACATATGTATACATTCTCAAAAAAGCCAAACCCAGTGCCGTTGAGTCGATTCCGACTCATAGTGACCCTATAGGACAGAGTAGAACTGCCCCCATAGAGTTTCCAAGGAGCACCTGGTGGATTCGAAGTGCCGCCCCTTTGGTTAGCAGCCATAGCACTTAACCACTATGCCACCAGGGTTTCTGTATGTAAATGTATACATATATGTATATTTGTATGTGTATGTATTGTATGTGTGTGAAAATATATATAACGCAATGCACACTCATTCAGCATTTTCTGCCTATACAGTTCCGTGACGTTGGGTATACTCTTTGCCTTGTATCATCAGTCTTGCTCTCTGTACTCATATTGTTTCACAACCAGTAACTTAAACTCTCTGTTTCCTAAACTTCTCTGTGTTTTTGAGTTACTGTTGTCAGTTTGATCTCATATAGGTATTTCTTTCAAAGAATGCACTGCTCAAAGCAGCATTCTTTACTGGTTGATCTAAACTGTTGTTTAGTTTGAAGATGACTTCATGGAATAGTTTTGGTTCACAGTTTAAAGGTTATCTTAGGGCAATAGATTTGGGGGCTCCCCCCGTCCCCGTGGGTCTAATAAGTCTGGTTCCTCTAAGAATTTGAAATTCTGTTCTGTATTTTTCCTCTGTTTGATCGGGATTTATCTATTGGGTTCTTGAGCAAAATGTTCAGTAATGGTGTTCGGGTACCATCCCGTTCTTCTGGTCTCATGGCAGTGGAGGTTGTAGTTCACGGAGGCAATTAGACCTGCAGTCCATTGCCTTCTGTTCCCTGGGTCTCCTTCTTCCTCTGCTGCTCCAGGCAGATAGAGACCAATCATTGTATGTTGGATGGCCACTCAGAAGACCCCAGGCACTACCTGCCAAACTAGGAGGTAGAAAGACTCTAAAAACAGTTATTAGGCCAATTGACTGGACAGACCCTCAAAACCGTGACCCTAAACCTTATGAAAGGGTTTTAAAGTAGTCAGGCTAGATTCTAACCCAGCGCTGACCAATAAAAATACGTTAACACCTATGTAATTTAAAATTTCTAAGTTATTGTCTCTGTTAGGTGCTGTTGAGTCAGTTCCAACTCATAGTGACCTTACGTAGAACAGAAACACCGCGCAGTCCTGCACCATCCTTACAATCATTGCTGTGTTTGAGCCCGTTATTGCAGCCACTGTGTCAGTTCATCTGGAAAGGGTCATCCTCTTTGCCGCTGACCCTCTACGTTACCGGGTGTGATGTCCTTCTCCAGGGACTGGTCCGTCCTGACAACATGTCCAGAGTATGTGAGACAAAGTCTCACCATCCTTGCTTCTAAAGAGCATTCTGGGTGTACTTCTTCCAAGACAGATTTGTTCGTTCTTCTGGCAGTCCATGGTATATTCAGTATTCTCCAGCAACACCATAATTCATAGGCGTCAATTCTTCTTCAGCCTTCCGTATTCATTGTCCAGCTTTTGCATGCGTATGAGGCAATTGAAAACACCATGGCTTAGGCACACCTTAGTCCTCATGGTGACATCTTTGCTTTTCAACATTTTAAAGGCGACTTTTGCCGTAGATTTGCCCGAGCAATACAGCATTCAATTTGACTGCTGCTTCCATGGGCGTTAATTGTGGATCCAAGTAAACTTTCAGGTAGTCACATTAAATAAAGTAAGAAGAAACTGAAATTAAAGTTAATGATATCTTTCATTTAACCCAATATAACCAAAATGTTTCAACATGTGAAAAGATTATCAATATGTATATTTTACATTCTTTTCGGTGTACCAAGTGTTTGAAATCCAGGGTGTGTTTCATACATACAGCATACCTCCGTTCAGACTAGCCACATTTCAAGGGCTCAGTAGCCACATATGGCCAGTGGCTACCGTATTGGATGGCACAGCTATGGCTCGTTTGTCCACAAATTTTGCAGAAAAGAAATGTTTGGTCAGCTCCCCTGTGCCGAGACCCAGCTTGCCGACAATTTTTTCCTAGTAATAAATGATAATGGTTATTTGGAAACCCTGGTAGTGTAGTGGTTAAGTGCTACAGCTGCTAACCAAGAGGTCAGCAGTTCAAATCTGCCAGGCATTCCTTGGAAACTCTATGGGGCAGTTCCACTCTGTCCTATAGGGTCACTATGAGTCGGAATCAACCCCATGGCAGTGGGTCAGTGGGTTAATGGCTGTTATTTTCGAACACCTGTTAAATGTCAGGCATTGTGGTAAACACATCTCGTCCTTGCAGCCTTGTTGTGAGCCGAGTGAGGTTATCTTCATCTTGCAGGTGAGGATATCGAGGCACAGGAAAGTTTAGGTTATTGGCCCCGTCAGACAGCTCTGGCAGAGCTAAGATGCAGATCCAGGTCTGACTTCGGCGCTAGCCCTCTTGGATCAGGACGTGATCACCATCATAATAAACCAGTTGCCATTTAGTTGATCTCAACTCATGGTGGACCCCATGTAGGTCAGAGTAGAACTGTGCTCCCAGTGGCCAAAGTTGGAAAGATTTGAGCAGCACAATAAATAACATCGTATTGAACGTTTAAAATAAACACCTGTTTTTTTTTTGAGTAGGAGTTTCTGCATGGTATAAACAGTTAATGTGCTTGGCTGCTAACTGAAAGGTTGGAGGTTTGAGTCCACCCAGAGGTGACTTGGAAGAAAGGCCTGGTGACCTACTTCCAGAGAAAGCAGCCATCCAAGACCCTATGGATCACAGTTCTGATCTGACACACAAGGGGCCGCCATGGGTTGGACTCAACTTGGCCGTAATTGGTGGTGATGACGATAACAGCTTATGTCTGTGGAGTACCAGCTCTGGGCTACATGCTGTGTACGAGAGACCGCATCCGATGACTGATAGTGTTGTGTGGGAAACACTGTTAACCCCATTTGTTAGGCGAGGAGACTGAGGCCGGAGGCGTGAGTGCCCAGGGACACTGGAGTGGTTGTGTGGCAAAGCTGAAATCTGAACTGAGGGTTTTTAGCTTCAGGACCCACATTTCTAACCACTTCTCTGTTTTCTTTCTACCCTTTGTGACTACGAATCTGAGTTGACTTCATTATTTTTTTGACTTGTTCCAGGCTGGGGAGGGAGAGGAAGGCCAGAGATGAACCTCATAGGACTCGCCCGGCTCTTCTCCAGCCCCCGGCCTGCAGGACTATCCGTCCTCCAGCACCTCTACCTGCACAGAACCAGGCAGGCAGGAGGCAGAGAGGGGCCCCCATGGCTACGGGCTGCAGGACTGACTTGGCCGACGCCAGCGGCCTCCAGCAGCTCCCTTTCGCAGCTGCCTCCCAATCCGGGGAACCAGAAGAGCACGAGTGGCCTCGGCTCTGACCCGAGCCAGCCCAGCCCCACGGCCACGCTGGACGCAGAGGAGGAGGAGGAGGAGGAGGAGGAAGGCTTTGGGACCCTCTCCAACAAATACTCTTCTCGGAGAATGTTTCGAAAATCGACGGCCCAGCTGTATAAGCTGCAGACCGGGGCGCAGAGTGTGGAGGGAGACGAGGAAGGGGAGCAGGAGCCAAAGTCATGGCGGGGCCCAGGCAACAACTCTTACTGGTACTTCTTGCGGTGCAAGCAGCTGATCAGGGCAGGGAAGGTGAGGAACGTCTGCACGCTGCCTTCCGCTTCTCTGGTGCCCAGTATTTTGTGAGGGGAGGGGACAGAGAGGAGCTGCGGGCCCCGGGGGGCTGCAGTCAGAGGAAGCCTGTTCACCCAGCACTGCTGCCCTGCACCCTTAGGACACTCTTCAGGAGCCTGTGGCTGTGAATGGTCCCCTGGAGTTGTGGGCACCATGGCTCTGAGCATACCCAGCAAACTGACGAGAACCTCTCCTCCCATCCAGCTGGAACCCAGGTGGCTGCCATACAGGATGAGGTCACCAAGGGTGAAAAGGAAGGACCAGGACGCAGGGGCAGGGTGATACTGCAATTCACTGAATTAACGTTTTCTGAGGACTTACTGAGTGCCAGGCCCTAGGTTCCACTCCTGGACACAGAGGTGCAAAAGGCCTGGTCCCTGCCTTCAGGGAGGTCTCAGTATCCCTGGAGGGAAACGGAGGGCGAAGTCCTAGCAGAGAGGTGGTGGGAGACCAGGGGGGATGCTCCTTCTTTCCCTCCCGGTCACCAGGTCACTTCTGTACTGCGGAGCCTGTGGGACCAAGAGGCAGAGACCCAGTGTGGGCGTTTGGCTCCTTGGCTGGAAGGGTCCCTCTGCGGCTGTCCTGAGCCCCTCCCTGCCCCCCCACCCCCACAGCTGGCCGAGGCCCTGGACCTGTTTGAGAGGCAGATGCTCGAGGAGGAGCAGCTGCAGCCCCTGGAGTACAACTACACGGTGCTGATCGGGGGCTGCGGGCGGGCTGGCTACCTGAAGAAGGCCTTCCGGCTCTACAACGACGTGAGTGAGGCGGGGTGCAGGGAGGGAGAGCCAGGCTCTGGGATCAGAAGGCGCCAGTTGCAGGCCTGGAGCATGTCATTGCTAGGGCGCTTCCCCACAGCCCCCTAACAGTCAGGGCCTCCGAGTCGTGCCTGGTGGTCGGAGCCCTGGGAGCCCCCTGCCTTGAGTGCCTGGCTCCAGAGTGACCTGATGAGTTCTCAGGGGGACTGGTGTCTTTTTAGGGGCGGGGAGTCAGTTTTCAGAGTCCCTCTGGTTGAGTCAGGTTTGGAGAGCCAGGCTCCACTGCCTCATCCACCCTTGCCTCAGCCGTGCGCTGTCCCAGACTTTAACTCAGTGATGGACGGACTCACCGCTACTCCCTCTTGCTTGTTCCTGTTTTGGCTGATCCCGGAGCTGCCTCTAGCTTTTCCTCTTCTCAACAGATGAAGAAGCGGGACCTGGAGCCCTCGGACGCCACCTACACAGCCCTGTTCAACGCCTGTGCTGAGTCACCCTGGAAGGACTCCGCTCTGCAGTGTGCCCTGAAACTACGGCAGCAGCTCAGGGCCAGAAACTTCCAGCTCAACTTGAAAACGTACCATGCCCTGCTGAAGACAGCTGCCCGCTGCTCAGACCTCAGGATGTGCCTCGATGTGTTCAAGGTGGGCACCCTCCCCTCCTCGCCCAGTCCTGAGCGGGTCCTGGGTGGGACCTTCCGTCTCCTGTCACACAGGAAGGCTTGGGCCAGTGTAGGTCCCAGGGCCCACGGATGACTCTGACAAGGCTCCTGCTGTCAGAGGCCCAGCCTGACTGAGTGTTCGGCCCCTGACGTGTGAGAGTGGCAAGTCGTGTGCACTACCTTGAGGAGCCTGTGGGAGCCTGGCAGTGCCACTGAGAAGGGAGCTCTAGGTGGTCTGGACATCTCATTTCCCCTCAGGCAGCCTACTTGTTGCTGGCTAGTCTCCAGATTGGCTGCCCTCTGTGAGTCAGCTCCTAAGGGTGCTGTGGGCAAAGCAGGTGCTGAAAGCTTCCAGAAGAGCACAGTGTAACTGGCCCTCTCCAGGGGTGTCAGATTGGTGTTTTAAGCAGGCCACTCTGAGTGGTGTGGGGAGGGATCCGAGAGAGAGAGCTAAGAGACAGCTGTGGTGTACAGAAGAGTGCACTTGGGCCAAACCTCACTGAGCCGGAAGTGTTGGTGACAGAGGAGGAGGCCCCAGGGGGTGGGAGCTGGGGGGAGTCCACACGCCGATAAGGACAGAAAGGGGGACTTGAGAAGACGAGGTGGGAGAGTGTGATGTGGGAGGAGTGTCTGAAGAAGGCATTGCCCAACCCTGACACCCCCGAGAGGCCAAGCTGTCACCTGTGCCATGACTACTTGCTGTATGCAGGCCCCATGGTGTCCGTGGGGTTGTTCCAAAGATTCCCTCAGGCAAGCCCTAACTGTGACCCCACTCCTCGAATGAGACTAAGACCTGGGACACTGGCCCTTGGTGAGGCTGGGACTTGAGCCAGCTCAGTGCAGTCCCAGGGCCTCGAGGATGGGCTGAGAGTGGCTTGCTGGGGTGGGCTTTGTGGGGGTGGGAGCAGAGCTGGGGAGGAGAGACCTGAAGACAGGGGCGTGGCAGGGGGTGGGGGGAAAGGCCTGCAAAGAAGGGGGCGTGGCCAGGGGAGAGGTCTGCAACAAGGGGCTTGGGGTAGCAGTCAGGGTGCTCAGCTCAGGGGGTGGTTTCCAGCCATCCCAGCACCAGAATTGGGCACTGCAGCCTCCACGCGCACGAGCCTGGTTCTTCCCTGAAGCATCTGCCCCGGTCACCCCTAGTTCAGCCTCCACTCTGTCCCCCAGGAAATTATCCACAAAGGTCATGCGGTCACAGGGGAGACCTTTAATTTCCTGCTTATGGGCTGCATCCAGGACAAGAAGATGGGCTTCCGATACGCCCTGCAGGTCAGTCCCTCCTGGCTCTGTCCCATCCTGCCTCTTGTGTGCCCCTGCACCAGGGGCACTCCATGCTGATCCTCGGTGTCCCCGAGCCCCCACTGCTGCCTGGGCTGGCGTTTTTCTCTTTGCTGCCCTTGGGTCTTCCGAGCACCCCCGTGCAGGCTGTGCTGTTCTCCCTTAGAGACAGTGGGGGCATAGGCCACAGGTCAGCCTGGCCGGCCCAGGGAGTGCGGCTCAGCTCACCACACATCTCTGTTGTTGTGCTACTCTCTGTGGCCAGCCTAGACCCCCTGGACACCTGCGGCACCCCCGCCCCCCAGGTTCTCTGTGAGCATCTCTGCACTGAGTCCCTGAGAGATCTCTGATGCCACCCCAGGTCCTAGAGATAAAGCCTTACATCGGGTGGGAGTTAGTGTCAGCACTCTTACCAAAGCAGCTCTCATCGAAGGGCCCAGGAGATTACCCAGAGGCCTCCAGCATGCAGTTTGGGCCCCAGACTAGCAGCGTCTCCCCCCTGGGAGCTGTGGAAATGCAGGATCTCAGCCTCAGCCAGGCCTCCTGCATCTGAATCTGCATTTCAGTAAGACTCAGGCGACTTCTCTGCACAGAGTTTCAGCCCAGTGATCTGGGACAGCCCTGGACCAGGGCCACTGCCCAGGCCCACGCCCCAGGCGGCAGTGCTCTGCTGTAGAACACGGTGGCACCTGTGTGTTTCTCCCTTATAGTGGAAGTGCAGCCGAGGGCTCCTTCCTCCTGGTCTTGGCCTAGATCTGTCCTAGGTAGAATTAACGTGTAATAGCAGCAGCAGGCAGTTTGTATAAAGCGCTTGTTAAACACTGCTTAAGCTGGGGACCACTATCCCCATTTTACAGGCAGGGGAACTGAGGCCAAGGAACTTAAGTTACTTGCTTATAGTCCCACAGCCAGTGAGTGGTGGAGCTGGGATTTGAACTGAGGCCTCTCTGATGCTCAAGCCTGAACCCCTGCCATTCACGGTAGCACTTCTGTCCCTGCCAAACCTCAGCTCTGTCACCCCATCTCCGTGGGATGTGGCAGCCGAGACCCCTTGTCAAGCCCCTCTCTGGCCAACAGTGTCCCTCCTGCCCAGCCCGCCTCATCTGTGTGCTCATCTCTGGCAAGGGCAGGAAGTCACGTGCACAGCTTGGGCCCCATGTGGCAGTGGAGGCTGTGTACACTGGGCAGTGAGCCCTGGTGGCGTGTTAGAAATGGTGCCGGCTGTGGTGTCAGAGCAGCCCGAGTGTGGTCACAGCTGCTGTTGGTCGAGCTTGCTGAGTACGTGACAGCTCCCGGGCCCACAGCCAGTGAGAAGTGGGGCAGCGGTCAGCCACGGCCTGCCCGGTGCCGAGCCTGCCCTCACACGGTGCTGTTACCTGTCTGAGCCCTGGAGTTCTCACCTGTCCACTAACTACCCTCCACGGAGGAAGGCACAGGCAGAGTACCCGGGAGACACTCCCCAAGTGCAGTGGAATCAGCCTTAAAGGCAGCCTAGACTGTTCCAGAGCCCGGCCTCTCAGGCCCTCCCTCCCAAGGGAAGCACAGAGGGTGGACAGAGACTCGGGGTGAAGACTGTTCCCAGGAGAAAGTGGAGGGATGAAACTGCCAGAAAATTTTGGGGTATGTGGGGAAGGAAAGTAAGGGACATCAGTCCCTTTGAAGTCCCCTAGAGAGTTTTCAAATTGCCTAAGATTTTTAGCTGCCCAGAGCTTGGAGCTGGGTTGGCCACTTTCTGGATTTTTCTTGTGCCGTTCCCACTTGCTGGCCTGATTGCTAACTCCCAGAGCCGTCTCTGCTGAGGGCTCTTCAGAGGAGGAAGGCCCGAGGACTGAGCCTTCTCTCTCCCCAAGCAGGTGTGGCGGCAGATGCTGAGTCTGGGGCTCAAGCCGAGCCGGCATGGCTACAACCTGCTGCTGGGGGCTGCTCGGGACTGTGGCCTAGGGGACCCAGAGGTGGCCACAAAGCTGCTCCTGAGGCCCACGGAGGAGACGGCCCTGCTTCAGCCCCCAGCAGACAGGCAGTGGGTGAGGAAAACAGCCCTGGCTGGGGCAGACGGCAGCGTGTTGGCCACGCTGCTTGTGGAGGCCCTGGAGAGGCAGCTGTTTCTGGAATCTTCTCAGGGAGTGGCGGTACCTCCAGAGCTTCAGGAGGCCAGAGCCCTGGGCAAGGCCCAGTCCGAGGTGGACAGCACGGAGGAGCCTGACCACACAGGACCCATCACCCCTGTGGCCCTGCAGCCCCCTCCCTCAGGACTGGTGGTCAACCTCCTGAGCCTCAGGGCAGCACCCCTATCTGTGGTCTCCCTTGGGACAGTGGCTACGCCAGCGGACAGGCTGGCCCTGATGGGGGGCATGGACGGCTTCCTGGACAAGATGGCGGAGCACAGGCTCCAGCCCGACATCAAGACCTTCACACTGCTGGCTGAGGTGGTGGCGCCCGGCAGCCCCGCGGAGTCCTCGCTGCTGGCCACTCTGGATGTGCACCACGTGAAGGCGGACGTGACGTTCTTCAACACGCTGATGAGGAAGAAGAGCAGACTGGGTGACCTGGAGGGGGCGAAGGTGAGGGCTCGGGGGCAGCGCTGGACACTCGGGTGGGAACCCCCTCCCCTCACTCTGACCCTTGGATGAGTGGCCCAGTGTGCCTGCCAGGTGTGGCCGGCTGAGCCCACAGTCGGTCAGTGGGCAGGCGTGAGCTCCTGCTCTGGGCCTGGGAAGTGCTGGGACCCCCACGAGCCAGGTGACGCACCCCTGCCCTGCTGGGAGGCAGGTACGTGTCCTACGTTGGCGATGGACCAGTGCTGTGGGGACCTGTGGGAGGGGGTCTGAGAAGTGCCCCCAAGGAGGCTGCCTTTGATGGCTGGTGACTCGGAACGGTACCATGTGAGGGTCCCCCCTTCAGTCACCTCCCATCCCTACACTGTGCTGACTGCTGGATGCTGTGCTGTGTGCATCACACCCATGGTTTCTTTACTAATCAGACCAGGGGTACTGCTGGGGTGTGGGTTTTCCCATTTCACGGGTGGGAACATGGAGGCACGGAGAGGCTAGTCACACCCTCGGCCACATGCTGGCGAGGGCTGGGCCAGTGCGTGAACCCTGGCGGTCCCTGCAGTCCCTGCTCCTGACTGCCTCACTATACTGGCCCCTTTGAGGCCGGGATGGGCTTGTGTCACCACCGGTAAGTGGCGGAGCCTGGTCTGGAAGGCCGTCTCCTGGCTGTGAAGCCAGAGCTCTGGGACCAGGTAGCCACAGTGGCCTGGGCAAGGCCTGGCCCCTCTTTGACTCTTCCTGTAGCTGTGTTTGGAAGCTCAGCCTCAGCCTGTGACTCAGCCGCCCTTATTTGTTTAGAAGGGAGTGAGGCTGGGGGAGCAGCCATCCTTCGCACTTGGGGAGTTGGTAAGGGGTCAGCTCCAGGCAGCGCTGACTCAGGCACTAGGGCTTTCACAGGCTTTGTCTATTCATACAAGTGTTTGTGTGTCACCTGTCTTGTCAGAAGCACTGATGGGGCATTTGGAGCCCCTGCCTTTAAACCCATGGCCTGAGCACGCCTTTCTCCACAAGGTGAAAATGCCAGAGCCCGCCCCAGGGGCCCCTATCCCCAGGCCCCAGCCAGGTTCCTTGTGCCCTCAGGCCTGCCCCTTGGCCCACACCATTCTCAGCATGTCTCTACCCTCCTTCCCTGGGCCACGGGCCCTTGAGAGCCTGGCCGTAGTGCCAGGAAACTTGGAGGGCTGTGTCCTGGGGTGGCCGGCAGAGGAGCATGTGAGGTATGGGGAGGGGATGCAGGGCAGTGCGGACGGACAGAACGTGAAGGCGAAGGGCGCTTGTTAAGGCGAGGGGCATGTGTAAAGGGGGCACCACGGGTGGGTCGGGCAGGCAGGCAGGAAGTGGGTGCCCAGGCAGAGGAGCATGACCTCTGGGAGATGGTGCTGAGAGCCCGGCTGGATGGCCGAGTGGCCTCAAATGCTGAGCTAAGGCTGGGGGTGGCAAGTGGTCAGCAGAGGGCCAGAGGCCTCGGAGTAGAGCTGGCCCCTGGGATCTGCAGTCTCCGGCCAAGGGCTTCACCCAGCAAGGCTCTCACCAGGGCTGGTGGTGACAGTGACACCATGTCTGTCCCCACAGGCCCTGTTGCCAGTCCTGGCAAAGAGGGGGCTTGTCCCCAACCTGCAGACATTCTGCAACCTGGCCATTGGGTGCCACAGGCCAAGGGACGGGCTGCAGCTGCTTGCCGACATGCAGGTGAGCACCAGGCCTGTGCAGGCCACGAGGGCTGAGGGGGGCTCGGGAGGCTGGGTGCAGGAAGCGGGCTCTCCCAAGCCCCCAGGCCTCAGTGCTTCCCTTGGACACTACAGGACTCACCCAGCCAATGTCGGCTACTTTTCGAGGGTGGTCACCTTTCGGTGATGACATTGTCACCGGTGAATCCACAGCAAAGAGCTGAGACGGTGTCTCCTGCCCACTGCGCGCCAGCTCCACCGGCTCCAGGAGCAGCAGTGGCTTCGTTCTCCATGTTCTTAACTTTGGGCTCAGAGGGTCCGGCTGGGGTGGGCCCACAGAGCCGGCACAGACTTTCCTTTGGGAGGAGGGAGCACGGCTCGTGGTCACTGGTCTGCTGGACGTGCCTCAGTGGGCTGCTTTGTCCCAGCTCCACCTTCATCTTGGTGATTTTTGGTGCCTATGACATTCCAGAAGTCCCAGGTGACTCCCAACACCCACATCTACAGCACCCTCATCAACGCAGCCCTCAAGAGGCTGGACTACGCCTACCTCATCGACATCCTGAAGGACATGCAGCGAAACAATGTCCCTGTGAACGAGGTGGTCATCCGCCAGCTGGAGTTCGCAGCCGAGTACCCACCCACCTTTGACCGGGTATGTGTACCAAGCTGGGAAGTGCTGTCAACCCCCTGACCTTCAGCCCCACCCGGGCTTGGCTTTTCAGGATTGACATTCCCCCGTTAAAACTGTCCCGTGGCTCCTCCTTTGCCCACAGCTTGTGGGCCCGGCCACATTGCTACCTTCATCCCCAGCCGCTCTGACCTTTTGTCACTTTCTAGACCGCATGAGGCACGTACCTGCCTTGGCCTTTTGTATACCCTCTGGGGCTCTGGTGGCGCAGTGGTTAAGAACTTGGCTGGTAACCAAAAGGTCGGCAGCTTAAATCCACCAGCCCCTCCTTGGAAACTTAGAGGGCAGTTCTACCCTGTCCTATAGGGTCGCCACGTGTCGGAATTGACTTAGCGGTTTCGTTTACCTTTAACATGGTCCCCTGCTTCTCATGTGGTGGGCTCCCCCTCATCCCACAGGTATTGGCCTGAGGGCTCTTCATTAGAGACACCTTGCCACGAGTTTCCCCAACCCAAGTCCCCCTCCCCACTGCATACAGCACTGTTTCCTTGACGCCACGTCTTATAGGCTGTCGTGTGTCCACTAAGAAATGAGCTGTTTAGAGTGGTGCCTCCCACTGCCTTGCTCCCTGGTCCCCAGTGCTGCCTGTTGCCTGGTGCTCAGTTTGGGCTGCTATTTGTTAGCAAACAGGGCAGCAATAGGGCAGAGGGTCATGGAAGGCGTGTGTTAATGGACATTCTCTCTGCTGCGCTGAGGCAGCCAGGCTCGGGTGGTTGGTTTTTGGGTTGACTGAGTCAGCCCGTGCAGAGCGTCCACAGCCACTGTGACCTGGAGGAGCACAACGCAGGGAGGGGACCATCGGCACTGCATGGGGCACAGGTGGGGATGGCCATGCAGTGTGACACTTGAGTGCCATTTTGAAAGGTTAGTGGTTAGTCTTTTCTTGATTCTTCGGAGTTCTTTATATGTTCCAGATAACTTGTTTTCTGTTGGTTACGTGAAAATCTCTCCCCATTTAGTGGATTGTCTCTTCACCCTATGGTGCAGGGCCCACCAGGGGCCTCTTAGGTTCAGTTCATGGTCACAGGCTACATTAGGAATATCCAAGTACAGAACTGGTAACTCTTGTGAGTCTTGAACCTTTTCTCATCTGTGGTAGCAGTCTTCGTCTCGGGGAATACTTTTTTATCTGAAGTCTACTTTTTCTGACACATTCCTCCCCAGGTCTCTCTTGGTGGTTCCTCCTTTTCTTCCCCCATCTCTGTGTAGACTGTTGCATCCGTGCCGACATCAGGGATCAGACAGGAGGTGGTGGCCGTGTGGAGGGGGAGTTGGTGGGACCCAGTGATCCTAGCTCAGGGGCTGGGGTGACGGGTGACATCCATGGGTGCAGGAGCCCAGTGGAGCACATTTAGAGATGACTGTTGGGGTGGCTCTGGGCCTGCCTCATGGCACAGCCCATTGCCTAGAACCTGTTTCTCTGTTGTAAGCTACGCCCGTATTGAGTGTTAACTACTTTCGTGCTCTCTCCCCTCTGTCTGGAAGCAAGAAGAGCCAGGCCGAGCCTCTGGGAGGCCTGAAGCAGCCGCCATGGTTTGAGGTTAGCTGAGGGAACACATGGTGATTCTAACTGTGGGTTTTCTAATCACAGTACAAAGGGAAAAACACCTACTTGGAGAAGATCGACGGCTTCCGAGCTTACTACAAGCAGTGGCTCAAAGTGATGCCAGCCGAGGAAACCCCCCACCCCTGGGAGAAGTTCAGGATCAAGCCCAAAGCGGACCAAGGCTCCATGACTAAGGCTGATGTGGACAGGGGCCTTGGGGACAGGTGATGGTGGAAGCCTCCAACACTGGGGCCCCGCTGGAACAGTGCATGGACCCCAAGTGCTTGGTGGCCGCCCAGGAGGCCCTTTTGTATTAAAGTCACAGAGTCATGGAGGAGAGAAAATGTGGTCTGGGGTAAGAGCTGCAGCATTTTTCAGGTGTTGCTGTGATGACAAATGCTGGAGCCCGGAGAAGCTGGGCAGCTCACAGCAAGTCTGGGGGCTACTCACACCATCTTCAAAGGACAACTTCACGATCACCTGAGGAGCCTGTCCCCACTGCAAATAAGGCACATGAACCTGCTCAGTTGCCGAGCACTGAGTCCCTGGCACTATCCCATGGGATCCACAAACTCTGCTGCTCTGAAAGAACGAACACAGGCCATGAGGCTGAGAGGTTTTATTTTTACAAATCACAGCTAATGAACACCAAAGTCTTCCCCAGGGGAGCCCACGCTCCGGTGCGGGTCTGGGATAGTGCTGGTAGCTAAGAGCGACTCCCACGAAAGGGGGGCGGGGACAGCAAACACAGAGCCTACGATGTCCGAAGTCCAGGATGGAGTGGGGTAAGGCTGGGGGGCCTCAGCCGGAGCACCCCCGGCAGCCACAGTGCGTGCACTCGATGATCCGGCCCTGCAACAGAGACCAAGGGCTAAGGGTCGCACCCAGGCCGGGCTCCAGCAGGCAGCAGCTCCCTGCTGGTGTCCCCCACCCCCCACTGACACATACACAGCTGTCCTCCCGCTGAAGAGAGCAGCAGTGGAACACTGCCTCCCTCGAGGATGCTCCTCAGAAACCCCTCAGTGCCAGTTCTGGAGGTGGGGAACCCAATCCCTCATGAAAATGGAAACAGTTACTGCTTTCTCAACTATTCAGGCTTGCCAAAAAAAAAGAGAGAAGATCCAGGTGACTTATTCTGCTCACTCAGTGAGCATGGTATACCCTGACTGAGCTGGAGGTGGGCCTGTACCACTGGGGGTGGGGGCTGGGGGGGGGGCAAAGGGGCCTCAGTGCCCCCTCTGGTAGGGCCCAGGAAGGAGGGTGGGTGTGCACTGGCATCTCTAGCCAGCAGATGGTGTTCCTTGCCCAGGTGGGGATGGATGTCTGGCCAGGGACCTGTGCCAGCTGCTCACAGAGCAGTTGTTTTTATTTTTTCCCCCTTTTTGAAGCAGCAAGACCCTAAGCAAACAAAATCCTATGGTGAAATATAGCAAAGTTGGAACCGGCTGTCCTCTGGCTGCAGGGCCAGGACAGCATGCCCCCGTCCAGACTCTACCATGGCACCGCCCCCGCCCCCCCCCCCCCAAACAAGTCCAGCACCAGAGCTTCCCTCGGGGAGGCCGCCCTTGCTCGCTCTCCTCTGTTCGCTTACTCTCTACTGCTCAGCAGACCTGTCCCCGAGCTTCCTGACTGTGCAGGGAGAGCCACCAATGGCCAGCACTGCAGGTCCTCTCCTGGTTCGTGCTGTAGCTCTGCCCCAGATGGCCTGCACCCGCCACCACCATACTCGAGTTGCCTAGCCTAGTTTTGGAATGGCAGGTTCTGAAATACAGTGAATGGTAATGTGAAATTATCACTGTGAGGGGAAGGAGGCCTGGAACACCAGATGGGCTGAGACAGAAAGAAGGACTAGAGGGACGGGACGGGCCTGCCCTTCTCTGATTTAACCCTCCCAGCCACCTGAGGCAGGTATCATCACCCCAGTTTATAGATGAGAAACAGGCTTTAAGGGAGTTCAATAATGTGCCCCAGGGTGGAGCTGAGCTTGACCCCCAGACCTAACAAACACTAGTACCACCAAACCCCATGTAACAGGCACTGCTGATTGTGATTCACTCCCTGGAGGGGTGGCCAGCAGGACGTCCCGCGACAAAGCCACACCCCAGCACAAAATAACAAGATTCCTTGAGTCAACCAGAGCACCAATCCCAGGCATGGGAGGACCCACCACTTCCAGCTTGCTTTTGGGGACCCGGCAGATGCAGTTGGTCCCGAAGTTGGTGTCCCGAGTCTGAATGCAGCGCAGGCAGCACAGGTTCTCGTAGCCTTGCTTCTTCCACTTGGCGATCAGGTTTTTGTCGGCGTAGCCTTCCTTAATGCAGTATTCGTACAGCTCTGTCAGGAAGATGGGACAGGCATCAGACCTGCTGTAACCAGCCTCCCCCACCCACCCTTCATGGGAAAGTATTTACCCAACCTTGGGCACACCTCTTTTGTTAGCTCTAAAAAAACATCAGGACAGCATGACTTAAATAACTCTGAAAATCATTCACATTTGTAAGGCCAAGAGAATTTAGCCAAATACCTCTGCTTATGGCCTTCCGCTTATAAAAGAGGTCAAAGATGTATCGGGTTTTCTGGTGGTGGATCCTGAAGATGGGCCACAGAGACTCCACTTTCCTTTTCCCCTCATGAGGCTCTGTCTCCGCTGTGGACAAAAGGGTAGATTAGTTAGTTGGCTTTGGGGGAGAAGTTAGCCTACACAGGATATAGTGTTATTTTTCAACGATCAAGGTTAAAGAAGAAGTACCACTATATATTCATTAAACCCCAAATACCACTTTATATTCATTAAACCCACCATCAAATTGATTCCGACTCCTAGCGACCCTACAGACACAGTAGACCTGCCCCACAGGGTTTCCAAGGAGCGGCTAGTGAACTTGAACTGCCGACCTTTTGGTTAGCAGTCGTAGCTCTTAACCACTGTGCCACCAGGGCTCCTAGAAGTCCTTTAGAAAACATAAAAAAAAAAAAAAAAAAATTTCAAAACAGATCAAAGACCTAAACATAAAACCAAAAACCATAAAGATCATAGAAGACAAAATAGGATCAGCACTAGACACCCTAATGGACAGCATTAACAGGATACAAACCATAACCAACAACACACAAACTCCAAAAGATACGCTAGAGAACTGGGATCTTCTAAAAATTAAGCACTTATGCTTATCAAAAGACTTCACTAAAAGATTAAAAAGAGAACCTACAGACTGGAAAAAAACTTTTGACTATGACAAATCTGACAAACGTCTAATCTCTAAAATCTATAGGAAAATCTAGCACCTCTACAACAAAAGACAAATATTCCAACTTAAAAAGGGGCAAAGGAGATGAACAGACACTTCGCCAAAAAAAAAAACATTTAGGTGGCTAACAGACACAGGAAATGCTTGCAGTCACTAGCCATTCAAGAAATGCAAATCAAAACCACAAGGAGATACCGTCTCACCCTGGCATTACTGGCACGAATCAAAAAAACAGAAAACAAATGTTGGAGAGGCTGCGGGGAGACTGGAACTCTTAAGCACTGCTGGTGGGAATGCAAGATAGTACAACCGCTTTGGAAAACGATATGGTACTTCCTTAAAAAGCTAGAAATAGAAATACTAGCAATCCCACTCCTAGGAATATATTCTAGAGAAATAAGTTATCCAACGAATAAACATATACACGCCCATGTTCGTTGCAGCATCATTCACAATTGCAAAGAGGTGGAAACAACCTAGATGCCCATCAACAGACGAATGGATAAACAAACGCCATGACATAGAACAACGACAGACCACAAAATAGACCAGAGTTACTGGCCTGACAAAGACCGGAGATCCCGGAGAGTATGGCCCCCCGTCACCCTCTTAACTCCATACTAAAGTCACTCCTGAGGTTCACCCTTCAACCAAAGATTAGACAAGCCCATTAAATAAAAGGAGTACAGAAGACCAACGGCAAGGACCGGAAGGCAGGATGGAACAGCAAAGCTGGTAACAGAGAACCCAAGGTCGAGAGAGTGTGGACGTGTCACAGGGTTGGTAACCAATGTCACAAAACAATAAAACCCAGGGCTGTCAAGTCAATTCTGACTCATAGCAACCCTATAGGACAGAGCAGAACTGCCCCATAGCAATACACATACTAATTATTTCACAAGAAGCTAGACTGTTCTGTAAACCTTCATCTAAAATATAATAATAAAAATCAAAAAAAAGATTTCAGCCTTGGAAACCCTATGGGTCAGTTCTACTCTGTGCTAAAGGGTCCCTATGAGTCAGAATAGGGTTGACAGCAGTGGGCTTGGGTTTTGTTTTTTTATGAGCCAGTAGAGGTCCCTGGGCAGCACAAATGGTTTGAGCTTGACTGCTAACCCAAAGGTTGGTAGTTCAAACACACCCAGCAGTGCTGCAGGAAAAAAGTCTGGCCATCTGCTTCCACCAAAAGTCCATCTAAGAAAACCCTATGGAAGTTTCTCTGTGTAACACATGGGGTCACCATGAGTCAGAATCAACAACGGGTTTGGTTTTTGAGTTTATAAACAAACAAGATACGTCCACGTCAGGAGACACAGTGGCACCACCCCTTCTGATTTATACTTCATTTTGCCTGGCCCCTGGAGGCACCTCAGCCTGTGACTCCAGGACTCAGCCAACCAGGACAGGTACTTCCACACTCACCTTCTCTCATCTTTTGATCTAATTCATCCAGTGTTGGTTCAATCAACTCCCAGCCATCTGGGGGAGCTTTCCGGCTTCTTTTGACTTTAGGCATTTTTATTCACAAAATAATTTGTAAAGATCTAGGAAAAAAAAATGAACTGAATTGGTTTCTGAACCTCAGATCCTCAAAGGCCTTCACAAGCTACCACTATGGCACACATCCACTTCCTGTAGTGCAGGGCAGTGGCTCCTAGAAAGGGTTCAGCATTATAAATGCCTGGATTCAAATCCTGACTCTGCTACTTAACCACTGTCATGACTTTAGAAAGCTCCTGAAAATCACTAAATCTCAGTTTACTCATCTGTCAGATGAGCATAAGAAAAGCTACCTTATAAGATCATTGTGAAAACTTAATTGTATCTATCAAGTGCCCAATATATAACCTGTACTTAATAAATGCTTACCGTTATCATTAACATCACCTACTGTCTGAACCCTGTACTGGATGATTTAAGAAAGAGCTTCTGCCCCCAGAAGGTGACATTCTAGCAGGGGACACAACAGAAAGCTGAAAGGATGACTATAATGCAGTGTGAGAAGGGCTAAGACTGGGGGAGGTGGGAGAATGAATATTTACGAGGGAAAGAAACAGCTGTAAAACCAAAGCACCTTAGGATCTACTTTCTAAGAGTATATTGGGAATACCTCTGGATTCTGCAGTCACAGGCTTGGGTTCTTGTTCAGCTCTACCATTTACTTGCTGTGACTCTGGGAAGGTCACTTTCCCTCTCTGGTCCTCAGTCTCCTCATCTGTAAAACGAAGGCAGTGGATTAGCTGATTGCTGTGATCCCTTTTAGGTCTATCAAACGAGCTACCCAAAGACGAGTCATGGACAGTCCATGCAATAAACCAGTCCAAAGCTGAAGAGCAGAGCACTTTTCAAACCACACAGCATTTCCTAGCTGGCAAAGAGAATGCAGGCCAATTGTTGCTAACCTTTAAGCACAACTGACACAGCTCCCCCAAATTCACCCGGTCCTTCCCTTCTGACAGTTGACTGAGTTTACCAAGATGCCTGCGACACACAGTCCGCCTCCTCTCATGAACTCTCCATAGCAACCTTACAGCAGTGAAATCAAACTCCAACAGGTAAAGTCAGGGCCCCATACCTGCAAACTGGCAGGGTCAGTGCTCTTTACACTGTTCTTCTCCGTGTGAAGCTACAGAGGATGGTCTGCGAGGGCACAGATACAGCCAGTAATAAGAAAAGGATCATTTTCCTATTACCCGCGGTGATCAAGAGCCTGGCTTGTAACCAAAAGGTTGGCAGCTCGAATCCATCAGCCGCACCTTGGAAACCCTATGGGGCAGTTCTACTCTGTCCTATACGGTCGCTGTAAGTCGGAATCGACTGGACAACAACGGGCTTGGTTTTTTTTTTTTTTGGCCCAGCCTGGGAGTCAGAGGCGGCCTCCCGGGGCAAGTACGAGGTAACCGGGTCAAAAAAAAGTGGCGGGAGGCGCAAAAACCATCATCCCTTAGGAGCACTCGAGGAAGAAGAGAGGGGAAGAACGCTCAGAAGGGAGAGAAAATACTGTAAGACTTTAGGTAAGGTTCAAGGAAAGTAAGGCAACGAAAGACGCATTAAAAGCATAAACAAGATGTAAAGGAAACAAGTCCCCGGCGAAGAAAACGGCGTGAAAAGACGCCTAGCAGCAAGAAAGCCCACAAATCTGCCATGCCCTCGCAAAACAACAAAGGCACCGCCTTCTCCCGGAAACTCACTCCGGGCTCCCAATTAAGCGGCCCGACCCCATCCCAGTCCAGTTGCTCAGATAGCACTCTGGGTCAGCGCAGACCTCCAACCTCTGGCTAAAACCGTTACCAAGGCACCCAAACACCCACCGAAAACGCCGTCTCTTTCGTCCAGCGCGTCTTTGCTGCCTGCTTCCGCTTCTCACGTGATCTCTGGGGATGAGGTCCTCGCGGAGCCCCGCCCCTCCTCGCGTGGGGATTGCGTCATCTTAGGTGTCCACAGAGCTGCCTATAGAGAATTCCGGAGCCGCCGTTACCCTGCGTCCTCCCTTTCCGGGGAGGGGTGGCTGGCAGGAACACGCGTCTTCCCTGGCGAGGCCGCCGGGGGCGCTGTTGCCAGACTGCTTGCTGGCGAGCCTAGATTCAGGCAGCGTGCTGGACAGCCCCTCTTCTTGCTGGGGGCCTCTCCGAGGTCCCCGGTCCTCACGGTGGCTGCGGCGGCGCGCGGTGGGCACTTGGCCGGGCGGAAAGAGTCGTGCCCGAGGAATTTCCGGTTCCTGTGTCAGTTCTGAGGCGCCGCCGCAGGAGCCGCCGGAGCCGCGATGCCTAAAGGAGGTGAGAGCGGGAGCGCGTGTCCCGAGGGCCTTGAGGGGCGGCCAGAATCCCAGTCCCACTGTCCCCTCAGCCCGCGATGTGTCTCGGAGAGCAGCGCAGAGGGCGGGCGTCCTTGTCGGCTGAGGGCCAGGGCTGGGCCTCGACGCCCAATTGTTCCGATGTGGAAACTGAGGACCGTGGTGGCCTAGAGCCACTCCTTCAGGGGTCTCAGGGGTCCCAGAGGCCCTGGTTCTCCCCGGCACCGAGGCTGGATCGGGGCGCGCTTCTCCAGGCCTAGGGCGTCTGAAGTTTTCTCTCGCTTCGAGGCTGGCCGGGGACTGAGTCACCGCGTCCCGCGCCTGTGACCGGGCCCGCCTGCCTCGCGTGTAAAACGCCGGCCCTCTCGGGCTCCGGCCGGGCCGGGCCTTTGCCGAATGAGCCTTAACGGGATGCTCTTGAGCCCGGCCGACCTGACTGTGACGCCTCTCTCCGGTAGCGGTTCCATTTGTGCCTTCGAGCCAAGTCTCTTAACCTCCCTGTGTCTCTTTCCTCACTTGTCATGGGGATGAGAATTGTACCTGCCTCGTAAGCCTGACGCGCGAGGCTTTAGCCAGGTAATCGGAGCTCTCGACAGGATGCCTGGCAGCCGCTAAGGGCCCAACAGATACTAAGCATTTTTATTTGTAAGGCCGAGAAGGTAGAGAGTCCGTGACTCGGTTTGTTGAAGACGGTCCTCCGTCCTCTTTCCCCTGAGAGTCAGTAGTCCCCGGCTGGAGTCCCAGCGGCGTCACTGTCTAACTCTGTGGCCTTGAACACAGCTTGTTTTCCGCATCGGGAACACTGGGTAGTGGCTCTTTGCTCAGAGCCGGGGTGGGAGTCGGAAAATGATGGAACAGACGGAGTGCCTGGTTAGCTCCTGGCCGGGAACAGCTGTTCCGTTAATAGTGGCAGCTCATGTGTCAAGTTGGTTAAAATGCACTCGGTGCACTCAGCCCAGGAACATCTACCTGGAGCTTTTTCACACCTAAGTGACCTTCTGACTCTACTTCCAGAGATAATGAGATTGACAGAGCTGGGTCTGTTCAAATCTGTTTCTTTACTGATTTATTCTGGAGCTGGGGGAGCCGTGTACCTTCCACGTTCCTCAGCATGAGCATCTGTGAAAGTGGCTCTAACAGTCCTTTCAATCCAGAGTCCTACTTAATGGATACTTTGGGCCAAAATTGGAAGTTACCATTACAAAATGTTTAATATGAATTCGTAGCTTGGTCTTTTGGCCTGTGAAAAGCTTTGTTGTTATAAGGTACTGATGAGTCGATTTCCGACCCCCGCATGGCAGTAGAGCTGCCCTGTAGGATTTTCTTGGCTCTAATCTTTACAGAACCAAATCTCTGGGCCTGTTTTCCTTGGTGCCGCTCGCTGGGTTCAAACCTCCAGCCTTTTGGTTAGTGGTCAGTGCAAACCTGTTGTGCCACCCAGGGATCCTAGAAAACATGAAGGTGTTTTTAAAAAAAGTATAAAATTCACCAAGCACCTAGGACTGATTTGTTTCCATTATGCTAACTGGGAAGCATTTTTAAAAGCTCGAAGAACTTCAGTAAAAGTTACTGTAAAGCAAGCTCATTATCACAAAGCCAGATGTGCAGATGAGAACCTGTAGTAACCGGTTTTGAGGAGTTACTATTGCCTGGAACATTAAGAGGGTGTTGGGGTTTTTTGTTGTTTTGTTTTTTAAATGGCAAGCTTGATCTCACAATAGGACTTTCATGAGCATAGACCAAGACGCCTCTGGGAGGCCAGGTAGTCATTAAAAATGGGTGATGTGGTCTGCAGCAGCCCAATTATGGCTCTGCAGCTGCTGTCTAAGAAATCAGGGGAGGCCTGAGCAGCTTGTGCTAATTACAGATTCTTTGCTGTGGGTGAGGAGCTCACTGGAAGTCAGGTTTGCCTCAGTTTCCAGAAGAGGTCCTCTGGTGGGAATCCAGCATCCTCTGGGGCCCACAGAGAACGTACCGCCCTACTCTAAAATTGGCTGATGGCTATAGCAGGTGACAGTCTAGTGTCCTGGCTCAAGACAGTCAGTCTGTAAAACTGATACTCTTAAAATTCTTACTCATGTTTTTAGCTTTTAGACTTTTGCTGTTGTTAGCTGGCCTCACGTCAGCCCCCGACTCATGGTGACCCCATGTACAACAGAAGGAAATGCTGCCTAGTCCTGCGCCATTTAAGTCTCTTGGTTTCTAAAACAAACAGGACCGGCAGTTACTCCTACACCCTAGATTTGTACTGAGGATCAAATGAGCCCAGGGCTGTGACAGAACATAGCAAGTAAAAAGCACCATAGTGGCGTGGGGTGCATAAATGTTACACGTTCTCAACAATTGCATCAAAGCTCACTACGTTGGGATTTAGCCGGTCGCCCCGTGCTGTGCCCCCTCCCCAGTGCTGTCCCCTTGGGTCTTATTTGTGGAAACCCACATCCTGCATAGTTTGGTGGTGCATCAGGAGGGTCACATATTGCTCTTGTGTCCCTTTGCACACATAGGGGAGGAGAAAGTGGACATATTGGGTGGCACTTGGCTAGGGGCAGGTGAGAAGAGCAGCCCATGCAGGACGCATCCCTCTGGGGGTTGGGGCAGTCACAGAAGCTGCCTCCCTTCCACCTCCTAACTGCTGATCCTCGCGCAGGAAGAAAGGGCGGCCACAAAGGCCGGGCAAGGCAGTATACAAGCCCCGAGGAGATCGACGCCCAGCTTCAGGCTGAGAAGCAGAAGGCCAGGGTGAGTACATTTCTGTCCAGGCCATGCCAGTGGTCCCGGGTGGCCCTTCCTCTGGCCCCCAGAGCAACCAGGCAAGGGCCACCCATCCCAGGGGCAGTGGGCAGCAGGCGGGAGTCCCAGAACAACAAGCGACAGAGTTCGGAAGCCATCCTCTGACTGGACCAACTAGAAAGAACTTTGTTCACTTGGCAGATGGTGCTCTAGTGGATTGGTTTTTAGTCCTGTGCTCTGGGTGGGAACACAGAGAAAAGGACACAGTTCCTGCCTTCTGGGGGCTCCCCCTCCTCCAGGCTCTGCCACGCTGGGGTTCGAGCTCCCAGCACTCTCACTTTCCTGTTCCTGCCACGCAGGACTGCCTGCCACGTCCCCACAGGCAAAGAGCTATTTTTTTCTCAAGACCTTGTTCGGTGCACCTCCTCTGGGCCTCTTTCACTGCTGCAGCCTCGCCAGCCCACTGGCCCCTCTGATGTAGTAGTTCCCTCTACTTTTTTCAGCCCTTCGCTAGGACACAGGATGTTTCCTTCGTTGCCGGTGGTCATGTCCCCTCCACTCACTAGATCTATGCCTGAATAAGGGCACAGGTGACACGGGCAGGGCCAGATGAGTGGCACAGCTCATGCCCCAGAAATGGAGAGGAGGGGCCACATCTTACTGAGGGGTCAGGGTGGGTCTTGTGGAGGAGAATGTGGGCAAGTGCTCAGAGGCAGCAATGACAGGAAGGAGGGAGAATTGAACAGAGGCACTGAAGATCAGAGGAAGGACAGAAGGTTTTTGTAAGAGACTTTGAGAGGAGGCAAGACAGGTGGAGGGAAAGGGCATGCCAGGGTGTTGTCTGGGAAGCCCATGCAGCAGGGCGTCTATGAGGGCAGGTTGGGGTGGCTGGTGCCAGTGGCAGTGTGAGTGGACTTCCCAAGGAGAGTGAGTACAGTTTGGTGCATGCATGCCAGGCTGGGCAGTGGGCAGGGGATAGCCACTTGCCTGAGTCGTGCTGCCCCAGAGAGGAGCTCCTCACCTAGGCTGGCTGCATGAGGGCCTTGCTACACTGAGCAGCCTCCAGGCCTGGAATGAGTGAATAGACTGCCTCGGCCCCTGGTTCATCCCCTGGGGCCAGGGTCGCAGAGCAGGACTCTTGTCAGATGTGGTCCCGGCCTTCCAGTGGCTTGATTTCTCAAGGTACACAGTCTTGAGGGTAGTTGTGGTGGGGATCAGAGTCTTGGGGGTTTGTTTTTCATTTTTGATTTTGCAAGGTTGTCCATTTCTAAAACAGGAAGAAGAGGAACAAGGAGAAGAGGGTGGAGATGGGGCTGCAGGTGACCCCAAAAAGGAGAAGAAGTCTCTAGACTCAGACGAAAGTGAGGAGGATGAAGATGACTACCAGGTATTTATTCCCATGGGGGCTGGACTCATCCATTCAGTGAACATTTCTCAAGTGCCTGGTTATCACCATACCCAGTAGTAGATGTGACAAGGTCCTTGCTCTTAAGAATTTACATTGCAGCAGGGGACATAGCCAATAAAATAAACTCACAGAATAATTTCTAGTGGTGGTAAGTATGCGAGTAAAATGGGTTCTGATAGAGGGTGCTTGGAGAAGTGGTGTTGATAGGAGGTGACTTTTAAGCTGACATCTGAAAAACAAGGAGTCAATCATATGGAAATGGGCTTGCAGAACAGTCAAGTAAGCCAGACCAGCAAGTGCAAAGGCCCTGGGGGCAGGAGTAAGCTTGGCCTGTTCAGGGAACAGAAAGGGGCCGGTGGCGCTGTGGCTTAGTGGGTATGGAGTAGAGTGTTGCTGATGAAGAAAGGTGGGCAAGGGCCGTGGAAGGAGTTTGAGTTTTAGTGTAGTATGCAGCTGGTGGAGGCCTTGAAGTGGGAGAGAGATGCCTGATTTTTTAAAAAATAGTATTTTATTGTGTTTTCGGTGAAGGTTTGTACAGTAGTTTAGGTTCCCATTCAACAGTTTCTACACGTGTTGTTCGGTGACATTGGTTACATTTCTCAAGATGCGGAAACATTCTCGTTATTTCCATTGTGGTCGTTCTGTTCCATTCTGGTTGTTCTAGTTTCCCTGCCCTCTTGCATTCCCATCTTTGTTTTAAAGTCATTGTTGACAGCTGATTTGTTTTTAAAAGATCCGTTTGGCTTCTCTGGAGATGCGTGCTAGGGCGTTGAGTACAGGAACAGGGAGATGGCAGCAGTCATCCAGACTAGACGTGGTGGCGTGGACTGGGGTGGTGGCAGTGGCAGTGGAGATGAGTGGACAGATTCAAGACGTCTTTGGAGAGAGACTTGTTGGGGTTTGCTGAGGTTGGGTGTGGAGTTGCAGGGAAGAGAGGAATTGGGTGGTCCCTAGGATCGTGGGAAGGAACAGGTTTAGGGGTGAGTCTTGAGCTCTGTTCTAGATGGGTCATGTTTGCAGTGTCTGGTCGGTGGAGAGATATAAATATGGAGCTGCGTTGGAGGTCAGCATCTGGTGCTCTGTAGAGTGCTCAGGTTGATTGGTGTTTGGAAGTGTCTCTGTGGTCGCTTAAAGGGGGAAGCTAGGGCTGGCAGGGCCCAAAACGTTGACCAAACCTGCCAGCTGTTAAGAATTTGTGTTCTCATTCCCTCCTGAACTTCCCCTGGGCGGGGGGAGGGGGGAGAGGGCAGGAGGTATGGGCACCAGCTTCCTGGGCCTCTCTGGAAACCCATGTGGGCTATGGATCCGATGGCTCAATCTCAAGTTGGCGTTTCCTTCTTCTCATCAGTGGAGATGGGTGGGGATTGGAATTGGTCATGAGGACACACGCCCTTGGCCCACCCATCCCTGGGATCCAGCAGGTGCTTGAAATAGGTACGGAATCCCATGGAAAATACCTTTGGGGAAAAGCACCCTGGCTGAGAGCTTATGAATGGGGCTTGGGTTTGCCTCTCATCTGCCGTTTACTTCCTAGTTGGCCTTTGCCAGGATAATTATCCTTGAGCCTCCACTCTGTCGTCTCCAAAGCTGGGCTCATAACCCCCGCTGCTGGGCCAGGCATGGGCCGGGCTCCCATCACACACACCACATCCGCACTGTACTTGGGGTCCCTGCACCTAAGTGTTGTCCCCTCTGTAAGGCCCAGGTCCAGCATCCTGCTGGGTAGGGCATGGCGCGAAAGTGTGTTCCCATCCTGGTGGGATGGTGGGAGAGAACGGCCCTGGGGGCTCTGCAGGACCTACACTTCTCCAACAGCCACCATCTTATCCGATCCTAGCAAAAGCGCAAAGGTGTGGAAGGGCTCATCGACATTGAGAACCCCAACCGGGTGGCACAGACAACCAAAAAGGTCACACAACTGGATCTGGACGGGCCGAAGGAGCTTTCGAGGAGAGAACGGTAACGTCTGCTGGGTGGGCCTGTGACCTGGGCTCTGCGGTTCCCAGAGGCTAGGTGAGGGCTCTAGCTGTGGTGTTCATTTGTTTCATCTTGTTACCCAAAGCCCCTACAGCAGCTTCTTTCCTCCTCTCCCCCTAAAAAATTCACCAACAGGAACGTGAAGTCAGGGAAAATAGAAGATTAAGACCTGAGCTTTGCACTTGGAGTAGCTGGCCCAGGGACACAGTGGGTTGGCCTACGGTCCCTTCTTCCAGAGCACCCCTGCTCCAGCCTGGGCTGACCATTCCTGACCTGCGTCCATCTATACTGCCGTGGCCACGGGGACTGGGGTCTGTGCTGTCCAGAAGGCAGCCCCAGTTGGCTGTCCCAGCTCTCTCTGAGTCCCGTGTGAAAATAGAGCTGCAAGTCCCTTCTCATAGGTTGTGTGAGAATGAGACCGTGTGCCTGCTCACAGTCGTCCTTGACAGGTAGTGACCTAACCTGATGGCTATTAGGGGCCTGACAAGGGGCTGAAGGTGCTGGGGAGAGCAGCCGGGTTTCTCTTCTGGCTGGACTGCTAGGTTTTAAATCCACTTCCCAACTGTGCTGTCCCGACTACACCGTGGCACCACGGGAGCTGTCTGAAAACCCCATGGGGAAGGCCTGTGAGCTTGGGGAATGAGTGGAGGCTGCTAAGGAGCCATCTGCTCCTTCAGTAGCTTCCCTTTTGGGATTGAGCCCCCAGAACCCCAACGGCCTGGGCTGGTGCTGGCCTTCCCCGAGCAGAAGGGCTCTAGTGACACCAAACTCTGCCACTTAGCCGCTGTGCTGCTGTGGACAAGTCACTGCCTTTCTAGGTCTTAGTGTACTCACCAGTAAAGAGGGATCCTGTTGGTACCCTGTCCTTTAGGGTTGCCAGGACAATAGCTGTCAAGGCCAGTACCGTGCCTGGCACTCTAGTTTTCACTGGGATCTGCAGAGCCTCCGGGCAGCCTCGCTCATAGTTCCACATGCCTCCGTGGTCTCCTGGGCTTGGAGCTCTGAGGACCAGACCAGCACCACCTGACTCTGGACCTCCCTCCCTGGGAGGATCTGCTGGGCTGACGAGTGTTGTCTTCTCATCTTTAGCACATGGCTTGTCCTGCGTCTCCCCGGCAGCACATCTTCTCATCCCATACCCTGGTGGCTATGCTTTCTCCCTTAGGCAGGCTTACATGCCTTGTTTGTCCTTGTGCCCTAGCTGTGTCTTGCAGAGGCCTCTGTGTGTCCAGGCAGGGCTCCTACTCTGTTCCAGCACTTGGCCCTTCAGAAACCCATGGAGGTGGAACCTTCCTGTCTCATACCATGCAGGGCACCCACTCCAGTTCAGAATCTCAGGCTTGCAAAGAGCTCCTTAGAGAGCGATGGATTTGCCTCACCACTTCCCTTGCCTAGTGGTGTTCAATCGCTGACACCTTCGCCCTGGGCCAGTCTGGCTTTTGTTCCCACAGCCCCACTGATGGGGCCCCACCCCCTTGGGAGGCAGCCTCTTGTATATGGGAGCTTCTCTGGCTGAGAATGGCCATGTCGCATTGACCTCAGATAACTGTTGTTGTTGCGTGCCATTGAGTCGGTTGTGATTCATAACAACCTTATGTAAAACAGAATGAAATGCTGCCCAGTCCCACACCATTCTAATCTGAGATTAGATGTGTCAGTATTCCGATCATGGTCCTTAACCATGGCTTGGGGCCACCTGCACCGTTTTTTCTTCCTTATGGAATGTGGTGTCTAGTGCCTTTGTTCTCCTGGCCATCTTCTGTGGATATGTAGTTCGCTTGTCTTGGTCCCCCTTTCTCACCATGGACATCAGGACCTAGTCATGAAAACTCTGAATGTCATCCCCCAAGCCAGACATCGTCCTCTTACAGGCTAAGGCTCTGAAGGTCACAGGTGCCAAGCTCACCTCCCCACCCATGTCTTCCATCTGAGGACATTGAGTGCACCATTCAGCCCCTCCCCTTAGGCACACATGTGCGCAGGTTCCAGCTCTTCCACTGCTTGCCAGGTGAGTGTCCATCACACAGAGGGCACATACAAGCCAGGGCCCTCCCCACTTTGGCCCTAAGCCTGAGTCCTTGGCCTTTGTTCTGGCTCCCACGTCCAGCTCCGCTAAATGGTGGGGAAGATGTTCCCTTTGACACCATTTTACCCAAACAGAGAAGAAATCGAGAAGCAGAAAGCAAAAGAGCGATACATGAAAATGCATTTAGCTGGGAAGACCGAGCAGGCCAAGGCTGACCTCGCCCGGCTGGCGATCATCCGGAAACAGCGGGAGGAAGCTGCCAGGAAGAAAGAAGAGGAGAGGAAAGGTAAGTTCTGGGCTGCAGGCGAGACGGATGACTGCTCGGGAGAGGCACAGACGGGTTGCTGACTGATGGACACGGTTCCCAGCAAGCCACCAAGTCCAGCCTCAGTGTCCTGTCTGTAAACGGGACTGTGTGAGGAGTAGCGTGATCAGATGGCACCTTCTCGTGGTTCTGTCAGGTGGGCTTGGGCATTCCTGCCTGCCATCTCCCAGAGTGCTAGGAGGGTCTGAAGCGACATGGAGTGCAAGGTGGTTTTGAACCTTAGCAGAGCACTGTCAACAGTGGTCACTGGCAGAGAGAAGCCTCAGAGGCTCATGCACCCAGTACAGACCTTCAAGGCTAGAAAGTTCAACTGAGGTCTCTGGTGCCTTGTGAAGCATGGAGTGCTGCCTAGGATCACCAGTCTGTTGAAGGGGCCTGGTGGGTGGGGTGGGCTGGGTACAGTCTGGTCCAGGTGCCCCTTTCCCCATGCTCTGCCTTCATGCCAACGGGAGGTAGTGGGGGGCTTCCCCCTAGATCCAGGTTGGTTATGGCAAGTTGGTATAGTTTATATAGGAGGGATCAACTCACAACGTTCCATGAATCCCAGCCTCATGGAATCCTCTCCACAGTCAGAGCGAGGAGAACCCTAGTGATCCTGCTGTCCTGACTCCTTACTGGTTTGAGGGAACAGGCCCAGAAATGGGAGCTCAGTTGCCCAGGGGCATTTCCGCTGCCCCAGAGGTTCCATGTTTATCCCAGCTCCCATGCGGGGGATAACATGCTCTGCTTCACAAGCCCCAAGGAGGAAAGGATTTCACCTGCAGCCATTTGAAGGTGTTGATTTTAGATGTCGGAACCTGTGGGAGAGGTGGGGATTATGGGGTTCTGCCTGGGAGGTGGGCCAAGAAAGAGTTTCCATTTATCTGGTGGATTGTGGGTCAGTGGGCCTTTGTGGAGGGGCAGCTGCCAATAAGTTTGTGGCAGCCACGCAAACATGTCAGGAAAGTCTGGACGCCTAGATCCCAGGGCGTCCCTGGAGTCTTGGCCTCCTCTGCCAGCTGAGCCATTGCACAGAATGTTTCCTGAGGCCAACCAAACTAAAGCTCCGTGGCTCTGGGGGTGTGAGCGCGTGTAGGGGTGGTTTGGTTTGGTTTTAACTCCTCTCCTTCCCTTCCCTCCCCTTCCCACCCCTCAGCAAAAGATGATGCGACTTTGTCAGGAAAACGAATGCAATCGCTCTCCCTGAACAAGTAAAGTTGGCCGCAGGGGAGAGGAGATACCGGGGGCCGGGCCGTGCTGCCAGGACCTCTGCCAGCACCTCTGCGTGCAGCCCGCCCTGTGCCCTGGCGCCGCTGCAGCAGCCCCTCATGGCTGGGAGCCCCCACTGTGGCCTGGGGCCTCCTCTGCATCTTGGCACAGAAATCGTTTGGGGGGATGGTGGGTGGGAGGGTCTGGGGGGAGGGAGCGGCTGCTATCTTTGAGACAAGGATGCAGGAGAGCATTTCATATGTAACCATTTGAACGTTTGCTGTTTTTAGAATTCGGAGCCCTTGGTGGGTATGTGGGAGGTGGGGTGAGAAGAGCTGCCATTCCTCCGGTAGGTTGGACGTTAGTGGGCGGTTGCACCCAGGGTGGCTGACCAGTTTGTGACAACCAGCCCCAGTCTGTATTGCCTGGCTGCTCACTCACAAGAGCGGCTGTCCTCTGGGAGCCCGTGCCCTGGGCCCCTGAGGGTCCCGGCTCGTCCCTGGCCAGCCCCAACTGAGACTCTCTGCCCTTTCTTGCCCCCTTCCCACCCACCTGGCCAGGGCCCATTTTTAACCCTGCCCATCAGTCATTTCAAGAAACCTCTTTACTGTGCGGCACCCAGGCAGAACACGCTCCACAAATTCAACTTGTATATTTGGCAGATTAAAGTTGACGTTATCGTAATCCTTGCCTCAGGATCATCTTTGGGCCCCCTATGCCTGGGCCGTTATCACCCAGCAGGGCATGGTGTCATTCTTCAGGCAGGCCTGCCTGACAAGGTTCTGGGCGCATGCCTAGTTCAGGGGTCCGGTGACACTGAGAAGCTTGCTGAAAGAGACCTCAGTACCAGAGCCAGCCCCTCGCTGCTTTTACCAAGTAGGGACCCGGGGCCAGAAGTGCCACAGACCTGTGCATGGCCCACAGCAGGGCTCCCTTCTTCCTATCCTTTGGGTGCCCAAGCAGCTGCCTTCTCCTTGGGGACGACCTCAGGACTTGAGTGGTAGGAGGAAGCATCCCAGTGGCTGATGATACCTGAGCCATTACCTCACCTCATCCTTACCGCCCCTGGAAAATGAGTTTAGCCCTCAGACTTGAGGATCAGTTTTGTTGGCAAGTGGCCACCTATGCTCATGCAAAAACCAATCCCTCCTCCCAAACACAGACAAACGTGTCTGCAGTTACATGTTTATTATCTCTGTATTCTGAAGCAGTTCATGACCAGCATAGTGATTCGGGGGCGTTTTTTACATTTCTCTAAGAAAAAGGCACATGTTCCTTCAATAGGTAAGAAAAGTCCCCCCACCCCCATTCCTGAGGGAGCAGCCCCGTGGGTGCTGGGTGCTGGCACCCTAGGAACATTCAGCAAAGCGACCCTTAGCCTCATCTCCCCTTCTCCAGCAGCCGGGATGAGAGTAGCATACTCCACGGGTCATTTGATCTTGAGGTCCTTCAAAGCTGACTCCAAGCTCTGGAAGGAGACAGGCAGAGGAGACAGGCTGGTCTCAGCTGTCCTGTAGACAGCCCACCCCCAGGGACCTGGCCTAGCAAAGGACACAGAACCTGGACCTGGGTTTGAGTCCCAACCCTAAAGGGAGGTGTCCCAGAGAGCATCAAGGCCACTTGACAACCAGCAGCAAAGCCAGGACCCAGACCCAGGCCCCCTGTTCCCCATTCCTCCTGCAGAAGTGAAGGGCAGGGCGATCCAGGGTGGACCTTGAGGGCCTGCGGGGAGCCCTGTGGGCCTCACCTTCACATCCCAGATGCTCATCCCACCGTCCATGCCCGTCGTGCAGAACTGGGAGCACTTGGCCTTCCCCCCGGTGAGCACCGAGATTTGGCTGCAAAGAGGATAGAGGGTCACCTACCCAGGCTGCCCTCCTGGAGCACCCAATGATATGAGGGTGCCCCACCAGGAAGAGCCTGGGAGGTGGGCTGGCAAGGCCTCAGGACAGGCTTTAGGGACTTCTTGGGGGTGAGCAGTGGTGTGAGAAGGGCTGAGGCGCTCCAGGAAGAGGGCCCATAAAGGCCTGAGCAGGAGCGCCAAGGAGGACAGTGTGTCCGGGGACTGTGCAGTGACCCAGAAAATGGGAGGATGCAGGAGCTAGTTCTGAAGGGCCTTGAACTCTGACCAAGCGTCTGAATTTTACTCTGAAGACGACATTGGGCTGGGGGCCACGGAAAAGTACCAGTCTTGGCACACTTTTCCCTCTGATTCACTGCGTGATGGACCCCGCCCCAGCCGGGGTCCTCACGAGGCTGCAACGAGACCCTCGAGCGCCCGGGCCCCGCCACGGGGAGCTCGCTGCTCAGTCTGGCCACGCCCTAGAACCGCAGACCCTGCCCGGCACTTCTCACACATTGGTCTCCTAATTACAAAGCTGACTGCTCTACCACCACCTAAGGATGTTTTTATGCAACCGAGAGATCACTCCCGCTCCCAGGTCGGGTCCCTGCCTCTCCGGGCCCCGCCCCTCCCAGGCCCCGCCCTATTCTGCGTGGACAGTGGAGCCTGGCCCCGCCCACCCCCACGCCGTTCTTGTACTGCGAGTCGAGCACGGCCCCGCCCACCCCCGGCCCCGCCTCACCTGACGCTGTTCTTATGCAGCGAGTCGAGCCCGGAGCCCGAGGACGCGCCGCCCTCCGAGCTCGCCTTCTTGTCGAGGTTCTGGAAGCGCTCGCGGGCCGTCATGCCGCGTTGCGAGCTCTGCTTGGGCACGTCCAGCCTCCCGCCGAAGCTCAGCGTCCCCGCGGCACCGTCGTAGGTGAACAGTACCGGAAAACAGTCGTGGCCCTGCGGCGAGGTGGGCGTGCCGTTGGAGCGCAGGCGCAGCGCCACCATTCCCCACGGGGAAACGGAGGCCGAGGGGGTGCGGCGCCGAGGGGATGGATGCGGGACTGCGGTGGGGCTCCCAGGAGTCCCGATGCAGCTCAGGGACCCGGGCCGCAGAGAGGGAGAGCCCCCGACCCCAGGTGTATAACAAGGGCTGGATGTTGGGGGTGGACACCAAAGACTGCATCTAGGGGCTGCCCCCTCCCACAGCAAGATCAGCGTCTAGTTGAGGAAGGAGGAAAGTTTGTTTGGAATTCTCCTGGGGGCCCAGGCACCTTTGTGTCCTGCCCACCTGGTTCCACCTGTTCTAGAAGAGACACCCCCCATTTATGTTTGCTGACTGGTGAAAAGGGACATAGCAGATAGTGAGCAGGGGGAAGGGAGGGCAGTCACTGGTGGTGCTCACCCAGAATTTCCAGGTCCCCTTTCTGGGCACGGGGTGGAAGGGTAGAACTGCACCCTCCCCACCCTCACCCTCAGAGTTAGGTGTGGCCACGTCATCTGCATTGACCAATAAAGTTTAAGTAGGAATATCAGGATCCAGGGCACGAGTGAACACCTCCCTGTCATGGCATTTGGGGTGGCATGTTGGAGACAAAACTGCCATCTAAACTGAGAAGAGCCCCCTCGCAACACCTCCGCTGGACATAAAATGTAAGCAGGAAAGGAATCCTTAGTGTGTTAACCACCGAGATTGGGGTTTTTGTTACTGCAGCAAACCTGACCTATCCTGACCAGTGCAAATACAGACACGGGTGGATGGCTGGAAGGAAAAGAGGAGAGGGAGGAACCCGTGGAGAGCTGGATGAGCATCTTTTGGGCTTGCAGGGAACCCTGCTCTAACTGGATGCCGCCTCTCCCAGTCCCTGCATCCTTACCGCTGCCACCAGACTGTTCTCTGTGATGAAGGTAACGGCCAGCAGAGGCAGTGTTTCAGAGGCCAGGGTTGCGACACTGATTGGGAGAGAAATGTCAGCCACACTCTGCCCCTCTTCCCACTCTGCCTTGGTACCCTCCTTCCCCCGTCAACCTGGATGGCCTCTACTTACGCCATCTTCTTCTCAGCATTGGCCAGACACACGGTGCTGTCATGGCTGACCCAGGCCACACGACTCCCGCTGGCTGAGAAGCAGACACCGTGCACCCAGCCGCAGCTACTGCTGGACTCGAACATCAGCTCCCCAAAGGGCATCTTGGAGCCCCATGGTGTGGGTGCCGGTCGCTCCTCCACCTCCTTGATGTAGGCTGAGAAGATCCTGCCAAGAGTAGCAAAATAGGGGGAGTTACTGAGAAGTCTGAGAAGGAGGCCTCCTGCTCAGACTGGCCACAAATCACTGGTCTAAGAGTCCATGGTTCCAGACCTGGGACTGCCATGACCTGTGTCAGTGCTTGGACAGGTCTGGGCCTCTGTCCCCTTTGTGCAAGGGGTCGGGCTAGTTGGTCTCCCTGCTCAAAGTCCTGGCAACTCCTAGGGCCCGTGGGGACCTAATCTGAGGGCTGACCATTGACAGCCAGCATGGCCCCCAGGGGGTGCCAGGTCCCCATCATGCTGGCCTCTGCCTTCCATAGCAAGCCTCTAGGACGCCTCTTCTCCCTCCCACTCTCCATCATGAACCAATCCTGCCTGACCCTGCCAGCACTCCCCTCCACACCCCTCACTGTGACATACGCCCTCCTCCACACTCCTCCAGCCACCACCCCGCCCACCATCAAAGCCCCAAGAGATCAGCAGAGGACATTTTCCTCACTGTGCCCAGGGCCTTTGAGAGGGTTGCCAGTGCTGGTTACAGCCCCATTTCCCAGGTGGAGATCCAGAGACCCAGGGGGGCCATCTGCCTGCAGCTATAGCTTGAAGGCTTAGAGTTTGATAGCCAAGGGAGATTCATGGGTGCCAGGCCCAGGTGAATAATGCTAAACGGCAACTGGGGACTCTGCGTTCCAGTGAGTAGTCATTCATACTTTAGTATGAAATAGCACACGCATTCATTTCCCTTCACACAGGAAACTGAAGGGGTAGGGATTCTAACAAGGCAGGAGAAGAGGGCCTGGAAGGAAACTATCTGACATTAAGATGTGAAAAGGGATACATCCTGCTAAGACTCTACTCCCATGGGAGGGAGGCAGGACACGAGGATAGTCCTTTCCACAGCAAAAGCTCACAGGACACTGGACTAAGGCCCCAGTTACCCTGCAGCAGAGCTGGTCCGGGAGGCAGGACTTGGGGCTCTCAGGACTGGGCTTTCCCCCCACCCTCCAGTCACGGGGCTCCCGTGTTTATGTCAGCACCCCACTCTGCCTGGTGGCCTCACCGGCACTTGAAGTCACAGGAGCCAGCAGCCAGGAGCACATTGTTGGGGTGCCAGTCCAGGCTGAGGACGGTGGAGCGAATGGGCTTCTTGATGTGTTTACACACCCACCTGCAGACAGCAGACAGACAGGGGCGGAGAGACACAGGGGGGCATCCATGGGCCTCAACACCCCAGGGCCCCCAAGGGCCCTACAGATCACCCATGTCCCTCAGGGTAGGCCCCGGGCACTCACAGCCCTGGTTCAGGCCCATGATGTGCTGGGTCCCTTTGTCTGCCTTGGTGTCCCAGGAAGGTACACATGGTTAATGCATTTGGCTGCTAACTGAGAGGCTGGAGGTTCAAGGCCACCCAGAGGTGCCTTGGAAGAAAAGCCTGGCAATCTCCTCCTGACAAATCAGCTATTGAAAACCTATGGAGCACAGTTCTACTCCGACATACATGTTAACCTGGCGACAACTGGTTTACTGGTTGCCTCCTTTAAACCTCACGACAACTCAGCAAACGAAGTCACCAGTGACTAAGTCACATAGTTCCTAACTGGTCATGCTGGATTCAAACTCAGGTCTCAGAATCCAGTCGGTGGTCTCTGCCCTCAGGGACACGGGAGAAGACTGAGCTGCTGGGAGCTTGTGAGTGGACCCCTGGAGTCAGATGGATGCCTTGGGCAGTGAGTGACTTTACCTTGGCCTTAGTTTACTCATGCATAAAGTGGGGACAAAGCTGCCCCAGTCCATGGGGTTGTGGGGCCAGTGTGTGCAGAGCTTGGCAGATGCCCTGCAGAGGCAGCCCTGGACTGGGGCCGCCCAGGGACTGTGGAGCCCCTCAACTTACAAGGCCTAGAGAGGACAGACCCTCCCCAGAGACATGTGATAAAGGTCCCAACGCCCAGCCACTGCTTTCTGGGGCCACTCTGGCCTCTCCTCATCTTGGTCTGCAGTCCTGAGCTCGGCCAGCCTGGTCCCTCCCGGCCCGGCCCGGCTCTGTCCAGCCCAGGCACCCACCAGTCATTCTCCTGCTCGAAGTAGCAGACGGAGATGACCCGGGAGCCGCTGCCCACAGCAAACTTGTTTTCCCGGGGGGCCCATCGCACACAGCGGGCGGCCCGGTTGATCCTCAGGATGACCAGCGTGGGCTTCCACACGTGGCCCTTCAGTGTCCACACGTAGGCGTTGCGGTCTGTGCCGCAGGTCACGATGCGGTTACTTTCGGGGGCCCAGTCGATGCCTGCAGCAGGAGGGAGGGGGACACTAGCCTGAAGCTGCTGTATTGAGTAGGATGGTTTGGGTTGCAAGTAACAGGATCCTCATTCAAAGCTCTACCGTGGCTGTGTGGGAGGGGCTCAGAGGCCGCAATCTGCACAGCAAGCACGTTTTTTTACTCAGGTTCAGTGTTTACTGGAGTCACTCTAGGGGGTGCTACTTGAGCTTATTAGGGGGGGTGAAAGCTCTCCCAAGCCATCGCCAAACATGCTAGAAGGCAAAACCAAGAGACAGAAAAAAAACAGGTCCTTGGTAAAGCTGTTGGATCTTTTCCTCTGAAGCCCACACACCTCTGAGATTTTCAGTCACATGAACCAACACATTCCCTTTGTAACTGAAGCCCGTTTGAATCAGGGTTGTGTTACTTGCAACACAAACCATCCTGCTTAATACGGTGAGTGGGTAGATGGCCCCAGCCAGCCCTCCTTCAGCAGGGTGCTCCCAGCCAGCCTGACTCACCTGTCACCTGCCCGTTGTGCTCCTTCAGCTCATGCACCTTGACCCACTTGGCCCCGCTCTTCTCATAGATGTGCACCTCGTGGTTGTTGGGGCAGATGGCGATCTCTGCAGGAGAGGGGCTCAGGAATGCATGCCCGGGGCCCCACACTCCCCCACGGCCCACCTGGGCAGCTCCTTGTCCTTCACCACTAAGTGTTCCGCCTCTGCCTTGGAGGAGCCCCCTGAAGCCTCTCAGGCTCTGCTGGGTCCCCTTTCTGATCCCCGCTGGCCTCTGATGCCCCCACAGCAATCTCCTGCCCACTGGGACCTCTACTCATTCCCCACCTAGGTGGGCAGCTACCCGGCTACTACTCTCCCATTGGCCCTCTCCTCACTCCACTCCCACCTCCTACTCCCCCGTGTCCCCGAACTCCAGCCACTGCTGACCCAGGCACACCCACCTCAGGGCCTCTGCCTGCCAGACCACACCTCCTGCACGGCTCCTGCCCTTGCCTCCTTTCTGTCTCTGCGAATGTCACCTCCCATAAGGGCATTCCCTAAGACAGTGCCTCCTCCATCACCTTGCATGGTTTCTTGGTTTCTTTTTCATAGCTCACATTGCTACCTAGCACGAAGTGTTTATGTCTTCATTTCCTGCTGGCCCCCTACTAGCCTGGGAGCCCAGAGAGCAGCGGCAGGGCTGACCTCACACCTCTACCCTTCGGCACCTGCTGCTCCTTCCCCTGCAAGGCCTGGTCAGCTGGCCCTGCTTGCCCCCAGGGTGTCCGTTCACTCCCTCCATGAACACTCAGGGAGTACTCTCCTAAGCGAGGGAGAGGAGGGATGGTCAGCCCCTCATGAAGTCCATGCGTCTGGGCACCCTGCTGACCCTGCACACAGGGCCAGCCCGGAGGCTGCAGCTCTGTAGATGGGACTCCCGGCTGCTCTAACCCACAGGCAGTGCACCCAGGAGGTGCCTACTTCTTCCAGGGTGCCCAAGCCTGCCTCCCACCCGCCCCCACGGCCCAGCAGGCACTCACGGGAACGGTCCTTGTTCCAGGCATGGCAGCTGATGGGCTCCACCAGGAAGCTGTGGTAGGCCATGGCGCTCCTCCTGTGACCAAGAGAAGGGGAGTCCAAGTCAGCCTGACCCTGTGGAGGCTAGGCCTGGCCGACCCCTGCTCCACACCAGAAAGCCCCTCGGTTTCAGAGAAGGGTCAGCAGTTTGCAGGGAGGGTGGCAGGGCCAGCTCAGTCCTGTCCACTCTCTCCGTGGACCGTGGCCTGGCATGTTGTTCCCTCCTGGGGCCTCAGTTTCCCTCCTCATAAAAAAGCTGCTCCCACAGGATGTCTCTGAGGCTTCAGGGAACAACAGGCTGGACCTGGAGGGGTGAGGGTGCTCCCATGAGTGAGGTGATGAGGTGTGGCCGGGATTGTGAGCCAGATATTCACATCGTTCATCCATGCCTCAGTTTCCTCATGAGTGAATAAAGTCCCTTTATAGGATTAGACGAACCAATTCCTGTAAGCCACCTAGAAGGGTGCCCAGCACACAATACTGCTCCTGGAGCCCTGGTCTTCCCATCTCACCCCCATGCCGTGATGGGGTGAGGTGGGAGGGGAGGCAGTGGGTTTGCGGGGACCTGTGCGTGAAGAGACAGGTGGACACGCAGACATATCTGATTCTCAGTCTTGAAGACCCACTTGTTGCCCCTGGGGCCAAGGTGCCCAGGACTGGATCCAGCCTGAGGGTGGAGGTCTTCAAGAAGCCGCTGGGGTGGCCCCATGTAGGTGTTCATGAAATGGCAGCTCTCATTCCAGGCCTAGCACTAGGCCGAGATTTATGTTTAGAAGACACACAGGCTCCTGCCTCAGGCCTTCGCACGGCCGCTCCCTGGGCCAGCAGTGCTCTTCCCCAGGGACTACACAGCTCTCGCTGCTGTCATTCAGGTCTGTGCTCAAAAGCCACCTTCTCGGCGAAGCCTTCCCTGACCACCTGATACGAAACTGCAGCCACCGCCCACCTCAGTATTCCCACAGGTAATTATCATCTGATGTGCAGAGTGAGACCTGTAAGAGCTGGAACTTGATGGGACTGCCTTGTTTTCCTGGGTCTGGCAAGTTTTCTGCCTTTGGCAGTCTTATCCCTTTTTTATCATTTGCTTTAGTGGAAAATACTTATTTTCCTCCTCTGACGGGTTTCCACCTCAGAGTTGCCAGCTTTGAAGGTTTTACTGTATTACAGTGGACTTATTTTTGCCTGTTCCCCTTCTCCCTCTGCTGGAATACAGTAAGCCTGAGGAAGCAGACTTTTTTATCTGTCTTGTTCACGTCTCTATCCCCATTGACCAAATGCCCCGTAAATATCTGGTGAGCAAATTTCTTTACTGCCACTACCACTCAGAAGAGTAAATAAATTCTCAATTATAAAAACATATAAAAAAAAAATACCATGTAACATTTCTTGAATGCTTCTTACTGGCTAGGCTCAATAGTAAACTCCTTGTTATGGACTGAACTGTGTTCTGCAAAAAGGGCACGTTGAAGTCCTAACCCCTAGTATTCATGAACATGACCTCGTTTGGAAAAATACCCGTTGTCGTCAAGTCGATTCCAACTCAGTAGTGACCCTATAGGCCAGGGTTTCCAAGGAATGGCTGGTGGTGGATTCGAACTATTGACATTTTGGTTAGCAGCTTTTAACAACTGTGCCACCAGGGCTCCTGTTTGGAAACAAGGTCTTTGAAGTTGTTATCAGTTAAATTAAAATGAAGTCACACTGGAGTAGGACCCGATTCCCATCTGAGTGGTGGTGTCCTTCTAAGAGAGACACAAAGGGAAGATGGCCATGTGACAAGGAGCTATGTCATCTACAAGCGAAGGAATACCTGGGGCTACCAGAAGCTGGGAGAGACAAGGATTTTCCCCTCGAACACAGCCTGTTGACACCCTTTCAGACGTCTAGTCTCCAGACAGTCAGAGAATGCATTCTGTATTTATAAGCCCCCTACTCTGTGGTGCTTTGTCACAGAAGCCCAGGGCACTCAGAGGCCGCACATATCAGCAGCCCTGGGCCTGGAGGCAAATGCTCCAGGTCAGCTGCAGATAACCAGCATGACAGAGCCACCTGCTCAGTCACAGGGCCATCAAGTAGGGGGGAGAACTGACTTGGCGGCGGCGGCGGGGGCGGGGGGCAACCAGGACCCAGAGCCCTGAACACTAGAAGCTGGTGCTGCCCTGTCACTGCCCCGCTCTAGCAGGCAGCCCACCACACTCCCCTCAGCAGGGCTGCCTGATCAGGCTGAGCTCACCCGCATAGCTAGCATGGGGGGCCCTATGGGAACCCTGGGGTCTGTCTCCTCCCTCATCACGGTTCCATGCAGGCCCCTACTGGGAGGAGCAGCACGGCATGGCCTGAGCTGGGCCCGAGGGACAGAGTGGCCTTGGCCAGGGCTGCAGTTTGGCCCATTGTGCAGCCGAGAAAGCTGGGGCTCAGTAATCAGCTGACCTGAGGTCACACCAGAAACCTTGCATGGCCTGATTTCACGCCATAGAGCTCACTGCCTGGTGGGCCCTGCTCACCGCAGATGCAAATCACCTGCTTCCACTTCCAGCAGGAAGTCTGGGGAAGTTAATTCCCCCACAGACACACATACATGCGTGTGCACACAGACATATGTGCATGTATGGGGCAGGGACCAAGCCTGTTTCCCCAGTGCCTAGAACACGGCGCTGAGCAGGGTGTACATTTGCCAAGAAAGAAAGCACACACAAGCATACATAGCCTGCACCCAGTCCGCATGCGCACGTTCAGCCTGGCACACACATAAGCACGCTGATGTTCCCACACATTTGGCCTTGCACACATACATGCACAATGCTCCCACACGTACATGTGTGTTGGCCGTGCACACACACACACGGACACCGTTTCCACATGCACATCCGTGTCCCACCTTGCACACACACATGGCACACTGCTCCTGCCATGACTTCCTCTCTGAGCCTTTCTCCTTAAAAGGTCTTTTTTTGTAAGGCGAAGGCCCCGGAAGCGCTGTCTCAGCCAGGGGCCCCAATCAGTAGCCTGCTGGGGGTTCCCCTAACCACTTCCGGTACGCCTGGACTGTGCCAGCAATAGTCGAGCTTAACTTGAGCTGGTTCATTTCTCAGGAGTGGCATGCGCCAGACCCATCTGACCGCTGCACTTTGCTCGTCCACCCCGTCCCATTTCCCCGGGTCGCCAGTGGGGTAGGGGCAGCACTGAGCCCGAAGCCCATTTCCAGGCCCCAGCCCAGACACTTCTTGGCTCCTGGACTCCAGCTGAGGCCTCTCCCCTCAGCCCCAGGTGGTCCAGAAGGAAGAAGACTTTGGTATAGCCTGGGGCCCCCCGGAGCCGGAACTCTGGGCCCTGAGCTGGTTGGCAGAACCTGACTTCCCAGCATCAACTGTCCCCAGGCATAAGAGTAGCCAGCCATGGGGCACACTATGTTGTTCTCATGATGTTCCAGAGTGCTGGGCTGTGAAGACAAAGAGGCTGGGCCTGCCAAGGACAGCAGTCCTCACGTGCCACCAGGTAATGGCAGCTCAGGGGACTTGGGAAGCCCTGACTGCCACTTTCCCAGACCTAAACGTTCTCAGGTGGGGGGAGGAGGACTGGTACAGATGGCCAAATGCAGTGTGACAGGCAGGAGGAGGTTGAGACCCATGCCTATCAGCCAATCACACTTTAGCATGAATTCAGAAACAAATACTTCCTAGTCCACTGAAACTCCTTAAAGGGCGCAGGGGAGAAGGGTGAAGGGGTGGGGAGAGAGGAAGATTCATTTCCCCTTTTTCTTAACTTCTGTAAAGCAACTGAAACCAGCAGGGCCTCAGAGATAACTCCCCCAATCTCCATATCTTACAAATGCTGAGGAGGGGCAGAGGGGAAGCAGAGAGGTGAGCACCTTCTCCAGGCCACCGTGGCCTCTGCAGCAGGGCCAGGAGTGACTGGGACTCCAGCCTCCTGACTCCAGGACCATGGGATTGTTCTGTGTGATCAGACCTGGGGAAGCAGCCTTGTTTGGACCACCATTCTGCCCCGGAAGCCTTAGTGGCACAGTGCCTAAGAGCTCAGCTGCTAACCAAAAGGTGGATGGCAGTTTGAATCCACCAGCTAGTCCTTGGAAACCCTATGGGGGTAATTCTACTCTGTCCTAAAGGGTCGCTATGAGTCGGAATCAACTTGCTGGCAACAGATTGGGTTGGCTTGTTTATCTTTTTGGTTACACTTAAATATAAGTTCCAGGAGGGCAGGGGTATTTGTATTTTGTTCACCAGTGTAGCCCAGCACCATTTAGAGTGCCTAGCACATAGCAGGGGCTCCATAAAGATTTACTGAATGTGGCTGAATGAATATATCACACTCTTTTTTTTCACGTCTGTCTTGGGGATGTTCTATAAGGATTTTGTAAATATTTATTGGGGTGTCTGTGTTCAAATCTTTTCCTGATACAAATGATCAGGATTGGGTCCATGGTCAAAAAACCTTGGAAGCCTCCAGACTACAGGGTCCCTTCAGCAGATTCAGAGGAAGGATCCAGCTCCCCTCTACAGCAAACTAGGCAAAGGCTCGGGCTGCCCAGCCAGGGAGGACGCCCTTCCCTCCTTACACTGTTGGGTTCAAATCCTGGCGCTCTCCCTGCTGGCTGGGTGCACTCAGTTTATGCTTTCTCCACATCTTTAGCCAGAAAAGGCTGGGCTGAGCAAAGCATAGGCTCTGGATCCTTGGCTTTGCCAGGCTTCTCTGAATCCAGACATTTGGCTGTATTTGAAGCTAAACCAAGCAGGAGCTAGCTGCCTGGAGCAAGCATCTGGGCTCTACCAGAGCTGGGGAAGTCCCCGCCCAGCTCAGCGCTCAGAGAGAACTGCCAGTAAACCCTTTTGCTAGTGCTAAGCACTTACTCAACTTCCTGTTGTGTGCAGGAGCCGGGTGTGGAGCAGCCATCTCCACACCACACAGACCAGCCAACTCCTCCTCCCCAGCTCTGCACTGGAAGTCCTACGAACCAGGCAAAGTCAAGAAACGCAAACGAAAACATTCATAAGGCACCATAAAGCACCGGTTACAGCAATCCAAATAAAACAAAAATCAAAAACACATAAAACTTAGTGCTGGTAGGGCTGTGGGGAAATTGTCACTTCAGGTTTTCTGAAGAGCAGTGTGATGACTCTCAGTTTAACAACTGAGTGATAACAAACAGGACAGAATAACAGTAACCAAAACTTAAAAACTGTTAACGTGGTTTGGTTGCATTAATCCATTCTGGTGCTAAAATGCAGCCAGTAAGGTTTTTGTTTTTTTTTTTAAAGCAAACACATTCCTAATAATGTTCTTTATAACGGTGACAGGGTGGAAAAATCCAGATGACAACTACGGAAAGAGTGATTTGTGATATTAACAAGTTGGGATGCTATTCAACTATCAGAAAAGATTATGTACCAAGTCACATGTAATAAAGTGACTTTACTGGCATTTGTCAGGGACTTTCAGAGTTTACCCAGGACTTTCAACATCCATTCTTTTAACCCCTAAAGCAAGCTTGAGAAGTGATTTTTTCCCCCTAAACTTTCATTCTGTACAAAGGAAACTTGGGCTCAGTGAGAAAAAGCAATGATTTGCTCAAGGCCACCTAGCTGGAACTCTCACCCCAAATTCGGGAGGTCGGGTTCACAAGGGCAGACCTTGTCATGGCAACAACATTAATAATGGCACACGTTCCTACTCTGTGTCTGGCTCAGGATTTTACACACATTGTTGCATTTAACCTCACAACCTGAATGTCCATTTTCCAGATAAGGAAAGTTGAGGCCCAAGGAGGTTAGGTTTCTTGTCAAAGTCATTAGCCAGTTGAGGAAGGAGCTGGCACACTCACCTATGCCCCCGGGCCTTCTGATGGGCGCTTTTAACCAGTGAACCGCCCTGCACGCGAGGCAGGCGGAGCCTGGGGGCAGCTTTAGCCTTTAGTCATTGTTACTATTACTGCCACCAGTCTGGTCCCATTCGCCCTGCCCCAGCCCCAGCCCCGGGAAGGGAGCGAACGCTCGATTCGTTTAGAAGGGCCGGCCTGCGGCGGGACCCCTCAGGGGTGGAGGCGGCTGGGGGCCTCAGACGGGGCGGGGGCGCCAGCTCATTTCCCGGCCGAGCGACCCGGAAGGCTCGAGGATGGAGGGGAAGTGGCTGGGCGTGGGCCCGCCCGGCCCCAAGTAACTGGGGGCCCGGGAGCCGGGGATCCGTGCCTCGTCGGGTCGGGAAGCCCTGCGCGCCCCCGCCCCGGCCCCGCGCCGCTCCCCTCCAGGAGCCCCTACGCCCGGTCACCCCTGGGCGCTCTCCAGACCCCCTCTCCCTTAGCCCCGAGCCCCCTCACCTCCAGGCGACACCCCTGCGCCCCTGCCTGCAGCGGGCTCCTCGCCCCCATCCCCTGCCCCTCACTCTCCGGGGTTCCGCGAACCTCTCCTCTCCGAGAGCCCCTCCTTCCCGTCACCTCTGGGCGGCTCCCCGACACCCTCTCTCCCGGCCCCTTGCCTGCTGACCTCCAGGCGACACCTCCGCGCCCCTCGCCTCCTGGAGGCTCCTTGCCCCCGCTCCCAGCCCCCTCTCCAGGCGGCGCCCCCTCGCCCCCTCCTTCCTGGGTCCCCGCGCCCCTCACCTGCGGGCGCCCCGGCCGCGGACTCTGGGCAGTCGACGCGCCGAGCCAGCTCTGGGCCCCGCGCGTAGCAGGAGCCACTTCCTCGTGGGCGGGGGCGGGCCGGGGGAGGGGGCCGGTGGGACTGGGCGGGGCGGGGGCGGGGCCAGGGGCGAGGCCAGGTCACCAACAGCTCCCGGCCCCGCCCACCCCCGGTTCGGGAGCGCAGGGCCGGCTCCGTCCGTGGCGTCGGGGCCCGAGGCGCCCAGAACCGACTGCGATCGCCCCTCCCCGTTATGGTGGGGAAACTGAGGCTGGGAGAGAGGGTGGTGGCCTGAGTAGCAGCAGGGCGGGAACCTGGGGCGGTGGGGGAACTGGGCAGGGCGCACGCCTCCGGATCCCCCAGGGAGGACCGCGCAGGGGACCCAGAGCCGCGGCTGCCGAGCCCGGACGGCGGGCTCCTCGAGCCCTCACTAGTGACCGAGCAGCCTGTAGGGTGTCTGCAGGCCTCGGCGCCCAGCCTGGGGAGGGGACATCCCTTCTCTGTGTGGTGATCCCTTTGCGGGTGCTGGCCCCGCAGGTGTGGCCACGACAGCCCCCGGCAGCCCTCCCAGTCCGTTGTCCTCACCACAAACCACCGCAAACCGGGGTGCTGGCCCGGGCAGGGTTGCGCGCCAGCCCCCCCCCCCCGATTACAATTCTAACTTCTTGCACAGCAACGTGCTTCACTCTTTTAAGTAGGTGAGGGGGGGCTGTCCTTGCAGGCACATAAATTTGGTCTTGGATCAGGTGGTCTCCAGGGGTCTTCCCATCCCCACCCCCTGCCTCATCAGTGGTCAGGAGGCCAGGCAGATGGAGGAGACCTTGGCGAAAACCCTGCTAGGTTGCACCTCCTCAGGCATCTCTCTCGGGCCCATCTCACCCCAGGCAGCCAGGCAGCAGCTGATGGTGCGCACCTGCACAGTGAGCACACACAGTAGGCGCTCAATAAACCTCAGCTGAAATTTTTATGACCATGAGCCCTCCCGGCACTGAGGGGACACTGAAGGGCTGCTATCCAGGGTCCCCATCCTGCTGTTCTTGCAGCGGTGGCAAAGCCGGGAGATGGCTTTAGTTTAAACAAAACTGTTTCACATGGTTTGTGCTGGCATCCCCCATGGCGACAAGTGACACTGACGTTGCTTCCCTGGCTTCCTGTCTACCCCTTGTAGATGCCCAGGGAACGACCCCAGGTGGGACTGACTTGGTGGTGTGCCCTGAGTGGCCTAACCCAGTTCCTGAGCTTATGACCTAAGACGGCCAATCAGAGCAAAGCCCAGAACTTCTGGTGGATGATGGAGGGGTAAGAAGCCCTTTCCTGTCTTCTGGGTGAGCTGCATGAATCTGAACAGGGCTGTGGAATAGCTGCAAGGGAAGCTGGCCCAAGTATGAAGCCAGCACAGGAGAGTGAAGAGAATGCCTGAGAAATGACCGAAGCCCTTACCAGCCTGCTACTGGCCAGCCTCAAAGCCAAACCTGCAACCCGAGGGAGGTCTGAGATACGTGAGCCATACATCTACTCTATTTTTAATCTGGTTTGAGTTTTTCTGTTACCCATCACCAAAAGCATCCTAAAAAATACACATACTTTGAGGATCCCCCTTTTCCGAACTGTGGAAACTGAACTGAGTAGATAGCTTGATTTGATGAAAAGAAGACTCACAAGCTCCAGGTGAGCAGAACCCCTGTTTGTACTGCCCATCCCCACTCTCCCTGGTGCCTGTAAGAAGAGTGCTTGGATTGTAGGAGGCACTCAGTACACATCCGTTGAATGATGAGTGAATGAGTGAACAGGTGGTGTCAGAACACTGAATCCAATCCTGGTTCTGCCACTTGACTGGTAGTGTGGCCCCAGGCAGGTCCTTCCTCTGGCAGTGCCTGGGTTTCCCCATCTGTACAGTGGGGCTCACTCCTTGGCAAAGCCAGGAGATGGCAGGCAGGCTGTCGTGGTGGTGGGAAGACCCATGGATGGGGAAGTTAAGACTGCAGTGTGATGGGATGCTTTGGTGTGGCCTGTCTCGCTGTGGTCTTATAACTCCCACCAAACGATTGGGTAGGACCATGCTCATGTGCTTGGAGCCCTGACGAGGGGATTGGTCAGTTTTGCCATCCCACAAGGCTTAAAATGAAAGCCAATTCCAGAGCAAAGAAGGATCTCACCACCACCAAGGAGGAATAGCCAGGCACAGAGTGGAACCCTGCATTGAGAAGCTCCTGGAACCAGGAGACAGAGAGAGAGAGAGGGATTTAACACTGAAGACGGTGAGAAGCAGTGGCAGAGAAATGGCGGCAGGAGATGGTACAAAGTCTTCCTGGCCCGTGGAGTGATAAAACTGAGTGCCTTTGGGCAGGAGACTTGCTGGTGGAGTAGGGTGCCTCCAGGGCACATGGTGGAGCTAGATTTACTGATCCACAGAGCTACAGCTGAGGGCCTTCAGCTGAGGCTTGCTGGTGGGGTGGGGTGCCTTTGGGCACTTATCAGCAGAGCTAAAAGAGCTTTGTAACATTTGCCTGAGCAGGGCCGAGGCTGAGGGCCACAGAGGCGTGCCTGTGGGCACAGCAGAAAAGAGGCTGACCTGGTAGAATTGTATCCTGAGCATTCCTGAACCTTAATTGTAACCTGTTAAACCAAACCCAACCTGTTGTCGTCGATTCTGACTCAGGGCGACCCTATAGAACAGAGCAGAACTGCCACAGGGTTTCCAAGGAACAGCTGGTGGATTCGAACTGCCAACATTTCTGTTGGCCGCCATAGCTCTTAACCACTGTGCCACGAGGTCTCCCGTAACCTGTTACTTCCCTAATAAACCCCATAATTTTGAGTACTGTCTGTGAGTTCCCAGGGGCCATTGCAGTGAATTATGTAAACCAGCAGAGTAGAGTGCCATGGGAGGGACAGTTGGTGTCAGAACTGGTAAAGATGGTGGAGAGAGGACGCGTGTCAGACCTTGGTCTCACAGGAATCAGCCTTGGGCTGCTGATCTTGATTCTCCTTCCCCCTTGTGAAGTTAGAGGTCAGACACCGCCCTGCCCCCCACACCATTTTTATGAAGCCTGGAACCCGGAAGCGATGGAGGCATTATTTCAAATGGCTCCGCCAGGGGCTGAGTCTTATAACCCTTAAGTAAAGCAGCACTTAGCCTTGGGCATCGAAGGATCTCATCTGGAGTTCCCAGAACAACTTGGAGAGCTTTCTGTGTCTTCCTGGAACCTGTGTCAAGCAGGCCTAGGATGAAGATGCTGCACTCCCCGTTTCAGGAGGTTCAGTCCACACCCAGGACCATGACACATCTGGGCTGGCTGACTCGGAGGGGCCGCGCGGAGTTGATTCCGATTCACAGCCACTCTATAGGACAGAGCTGAACTGCCCCATAGGATTTCCAAGGCTGTAATCTTTACAGTGGCGCAGTGGTTAAGAACTCGGCTACTAACCAACAGGTCAGCAGTTTGAATCCACCAGCCATTCCTAGGAAACCCTATGGGGCAGTTCTACTCTGTCCTATAAGATCACTATGAGTTGGAATCAACTCGACGGCAACGGGTTTTTTAAATCTTTACAGAAGCAGACTGCCACATCTTTCTCTTGTGGAGAGGCTGACGGGTTCAAACCGCTGGCCTTTCAGTTAGCAGCCAAACACTTTAACCACTGTGCCACTAGGGCTCCTTGAAGGCAGTCCAGGGTGGTGCAGTGTTTTCAGGTCACCAAGGTTCTGTCTTTCTGCACCTTCTTCCTTACTGCACTGGCCTTATTGCCTCCCGGTCACAAAATGGCAGCCAAGCTCCAGGCACTTCAACGGCAAGAAAGCAATGGGCTGGCCTAGGTGGAGAAAACCTTTCTCAGGGGCCCTCAGCAAACGCCCCCTTTATCTCATTGGCCAGAACAGGGTCATGTGCCTAGCCCAGAACAGGGGCCAAGGCCCTTTGGCTGAGATCGCCACTTGATAACTGTTAGCAGGAGAGAAGAGGGGAAAGCCCTTGCTTTCCTCCCGAGGCCACAGGCACAGGTAAGGTGGCCAAAGCCCCGGGAGGCAGATGTTTCCCCAGGCTGAGCCTGCAACATGCTTCACATTCCACATCCCAGGCCTCGCCCCCAAAGACTGGTCTTCTGATGGCAAAGTCAACCCTGGCACACACCGCCCTCCCAAGCCACAGGACTGCCTCTTCGGGTCACTTCAACTGAGGACTTCAGGTCTATAATGAAACCCTACCAGGTGTCATCCAACAGAGGGGCCACCTCCTAGTGGTTTCAATGACATCCCCCCCGCCACTCGCCCAGCAGGAGCATGCTTAGCTGTTCCAGCCAGGGCTCTGGCAAAGGTGCCATGGCCATGTGTCAGTGAGACTGAGAGCCTCGCCAAGCTCAATGTGACCCTGTGTTTATTTATTTTGCTCTTCACTTGTATTTGTTTGTACCCTTCAAGAATCTCAGCCTTGGAATGTCAAACTTCATGTCTAATTATGATGAAAATAAATTTGGCTTAACAGCCTTCTCCACCGTGATTACAACCTCTTCCCTTTTCCCTCCACCTGCCCACTCACTGGCAGCACGCCCTTGGCAGTGCACTGTACAGTGGCTCCCCCTGCTGTGGGCACAGGGCACAGCCAGACACAGGGCCTTGAAGAGCAGGCTCCCATTTGGAAATGACGGATGCTTAGTGACAGTGGGATGCTCTGCCGCCTCATTCGCAAAATGGGAACAGGTCGCCTACTTTGCCGAAGTCCTGTAATTCTGACCAAACAAAGATCAAACCCAGTGCCGTCGAGTCGATTCCGACCCATAGCGACCCTACAGGACAGAGTAGAACTGCCCAGTAGAGTTTCCAAGGAGTGCCTGGCAGATTCAAACTGCCAGGCCCTTTGGTTAGCAGCCGTAGCACTTAACCACTACGCCACCAGGGTTTCTGTAATTCTGACAGCATTCAGTAAATGCTTCTTTTGGCTAAAGATTGTATAAAAACAGTTGCCACTGAGTTGATTCCGACTCACAGTGACCCCATGTGTGTCAGGGTAGAACTGTGCTCCATAGGGTTTTCAATGGCAGATTTTTTGGACGTAGGTAGCCAGGCCTTTCTTCTGAGGTGCCTCTGGGTGGACCTGAACCTCCAACCTTTCAGTTAGCAGCTGAGTACATAACTCTCTGCCCCAGACAGGGACTCCAAAGCTTGTGTAGGAGGGTACAATTTGAGAAACTAAGAATAAAAGCAGCTCTCCTTTCTCTAAAGAAAAAAATATAGTTTACCCAATAATTAAGTTTACAATAATTTACCCATGTTTTTCTATTAAAAATGGAAATAGTATAAGGAGACAAAACCAAAAACACATTCAGTATTTTTATTTCATTTTCTAACAGACAACTTACATACCTCCCCCCTTCCTTTAAGTCAGTGTGACAATTTTCCAACATAAACTACTTAAAGAGAAGCTTTGGTCAAGAATGGAGCAGCCTAAAAAAAAAAAAAAAAAAAAATTCACTGCTGCTTTAAAAAAACAACCCAACACTTTCACCAATTATATTCAAACAAAAACACACACACAGTATTTGCACGATACATGTTTTCAGTGTTTCTTGCGGGCAGGGAGGCAGTCAGTCGCTGTTTGTCATGCTAGATCAATCTTGGACGTTTGCTCAGCTTCACATTATCCGAAGGCCCTGGATAGAAGACTCTAAAGTCTTGAAGAAGGCAGAGAAACACAGATAATTGCTTAAGACTGTCTGCTCATACACTGCACTATACTCACTGTACCACACTGTACTACACTATGACACCCTCTGCTCGGCTGAGGTGCAGCCCCTGCCCGTGTGACCCTGCCCCCTCCTCTGTGACCAGCTCTCCCAGGTCTTGGCCTTCTGCTAGCCCCTTCAGGCCTGTATGTTCCCTGTCCATCGCCCCAGCCCCTAGGGCTCCTGGCACATTTCCCTGCAGTTCTAGGCCAGGCGGCATGTCCTATCTGGGCCACAGCTTTTAAGCGTGTGGTCCCTCCTCTTTGCATTCTAAACACCTAATGGCAGGGACCCTCCAGCCAGCCAGGCAATCCACAGAGCAGGTGCTCAGAGGTTTGCTACAAGAGGCAAATACACTGGGCCTCCCTAGCATGTACCAGTGCGAGAGGAGAGAGAGGGACTGGACCTGAAGGGTTGAGGAAATGGAGGGCTGGGTTAGGGACACGTGAGAAAGATTTCCTATCACTGCCAGTAACTGCCCTGAACCCAAAAACCAAACCTGTTGCCATCGAGTTGACTCTGGCTCATAGTGACCCTACAGGACTGAGTAGAACTGCCCCATAGGGTTTCCAAGGAGTGCCTGGTGGATTTGAACTGCTGACCTTTTGGTTAGCAGTCATAGCTCTTAACCACTGCACCACCAGGGATTCCCAGAAACGCACAGGTAGGGAAAAAACTGTGTAAGTGTCTGCCTGCTTGGGAGGTTAACAACCAGGAGAAATAAATTTAAAGCCACACAGAGGAGCTTCCTCTCCAACTCCTGCTGCTCCTCCCTGGTTCCTTATCTCAGTGAGAGGCCTGCCACCCACCCAACCCCCAACCTAGAGACAGTCAAGTCCTTATGGATTTGTCCCTCACTGTCACTGTGCCTTTGAGTCCCTGGATGGTGCAACTAAATGGTTAATGTGATCAGCTGCTAACCAAAAGGCCGTCTACCCAGAGGTGCCTCGGAAGAAAGGCCCGGCAATCTACTGCCAAAATATCAGCCATTGAAAACCCTATGGAGCACAGTTCTACTTAGCCACTCATGGGGTTGCCATGAGTCAGAATACACTTGATGGCAACTGGTTTGGTCTGGTCACTATGTCCTCCATTTGGCCTCCTAAATCTGGCTCCAGTCCAGAACCTCTGGCCCCAGTCCAGAACCTCTGGCCACACCCTCTGCCACTGCTGGAGTTCACTCCTCATTACTTGTTCTCTGGACTCCCCACTGCCAGTCCGGGCCATTACACCTCCAACCTCTGCTTTCTCCTGAGGTTCTGTGACAGGCCTTGAGTGTCTCCATCAAGCCCTACCTCCTCGCCTTGGCCACGTCATGGCTCCTTTTTCTGGTTCCAGCTCCTGTTTCCGTAGGACCCACGCCATAGCAGGCCCGTGAATGCCACATGCACCCTCTTAGCTCTGTGCTGGCCTGGCCCACGCTGCTTAGAGAGAGCTTAGGCTGCTCTCCTCTCCTTTCTCCCCACCTTCCCTCCCAGCAACCCCCCACTGCAGCTCCAGATGCAGCCCTCCGATGGGTGAATTTTACGTGTTACCTGGCTGGGCTGTGGTACCCAATGGTTTGGTCAAACGCTAGTCTAGATGTTGTTATGAAGTAGTTACATATGATTAAATCAGTTGGCCTCAAGTAAAGCAGATGACGGTCCAAAATGTGGGCGGGCCTCATCCAAACACTTGAAGGCTTTAAGAGCAAAAAGGGAGGTTTCCTGAAGCATTTTGCCTCCAGACTATAAACAGACATCTTGCCAGAATTTCTCTCCCAAGACTGCTAGAATTCCCAGTCCGTTGCCTGACCTGCGGATTTTGGACTTGCCGGCCCCCACAATCACGTGAGCCAATTCCTCAAAAAATAAATCTCTCTCTCTTTATGTATCTTACTGGTTTTGTTTCTCTAGAGAACCCTAAGACACCCCCAATTTCCTCAGTGTAAAAACAAAGGCCATGCCTTCTCTTCTGGGGCTCCACCTATCCCCCCACCCTGTACCAGGTACTGACCTCTCTCTTCCACCAGACAAACCCCTCAAGGGCAAGGGTTTCATTTCCTTCACTTCCATATCCTGAGTCCCTGTCACCAGGCACTTCCTGAATGTTAATTAAATTAGTGGAAACTGTGAAACTGTCTATCCAGTTACACTTAGGTTGGTGCCCAACATAGGGCCTGCTCCCAAAAAAGCACTCGATTTTTTCCTCAGTGAGTAAGTGGACACCTAAAAGCATGTATGCTGTCTCATTGAGGAAAATGTGGTTTCTTCCTGCTAGTAATTTCCAGGTTTAAAGAGAACTATAGTCTGTTGTTGTTATGTGCCGTTGAGTGATTCTGACTCACAGCAACACTACAGGACACACTAGAACTGCCCCCTAGGGTTTCCAAGGAGCGGCTGGTGGATGCCAACTGCTGACCTTTTGGTTAGCAGTCTAGCTCTTAATCATTGTTTTTTTTTTTAAATACTCTGTATTTCTGATGTTCCAAGAAACAAGGAACTTTTTTCTCACAGTAAGAGTTTTAACACAAACAAGATGTGTTCTGAAAGGGAGAAAATACCTTGAAATCCCAAATTGTCATGGCTCCATCGATGCCAGTAGTGCAGAATTTACGACAATCCTGTTTGTCCACCTCATAGATAGACACTTGACTGAAAAAGACGAAAACAGATCGTGAGGTGGGCGGTGACAGGGAGCGGCAGCCCTCCTGACTGACAGCACCGCCGGAAGCTTAGGGAATGGGTTATCTGTCAGCCCCTGCATATCACGTGGTCCATCAACTGAGGCAGCATGAGAAAACATCCAAAGGGAGCTTTATTACTGGATGTCCAGAAAAGGAAAGACTGAGTACGGGGAAGGTTAAGAAGCTGCATTATCTAAGGTGACCTGGAGAAGCAGGATAATCCAGACCACGCAGCATGCCAAAGGCCCCCCCACGGATGGGCAGGACGGGAGCAGTGACTGGAATGGAAACAATTTTTTAACTAGAGGCACGAGGAAGCATGACTGAAATCCCATGGCTCCAAACAAAAACTCCCAAAACACCCCCAAGATGGCCAGGACACAGAGCCTTCCTTGTGCTTGAAATTAATAATCATACATGCTAGCAACAGGCAGACACACACTCCACAAGATTCCAGCCTACCCAAGCAGAGGAAGAGGTAAATGCAACAGCTTATCCTAGCCTAATTACCTGAAAAACTTACAGTGAATTGAGTCTAGAGCTCAGACAGCATTTTTCTGTCTTCTGAGATGTCTAGAACTTACCCCTCTAGGGCACAGAGGACAAACCGTGACCTGCAGTACCTGATTTTTATTTACTTTTTTTTAAAATATAATTTTATTTATTTTATTGTTGAGGATACATACAGAAAAACATGCACCAGTTTCTACATGTACCATTTAGTGACATTGATTACATTCTTCAAGTTGTGCAACCATTCTCTCCTTTTCTGAGTTGTTCCTCTCCCATTGCATAAACTCACTGCACCCTAAGGTTCCTATCTAATCTTTCGAGTTGCTGTTATCAATTTGATCCCCTATAGATAGATCTTAGAAGAGCATAATGTTCAAGGTAGACCTTTTTTACTAGTTAAGCTAAACTATTATTCAGTTTTAACATGACTTCAGGGGATATTTTTGGTTTAAGATTTAAAGATTATCCCAGAGCAATAGTTTCAGGGATTCTTCCACCTTCCATGGCTCTAGAAAGTCTAGAGTCCATGAAATTTTGAAATTGTATTCTGCATTTTTCCCCTTTTAATCAGGATTATTCTATGGAATCTTTGATCAAAATATTCAGTAATGGTAGGAGGGCACCATCCAGTTCTTTGGTTCTCATGGCAAAGGAGGCAGTTGTTCATGGAGGCAGTTAGCCACACATTCGATATCCTCCTCCTATTCCTGACTCTTCCCCTGTTGCTCCAAGTAAACACAGACCTACTGTTATGCCTTCGATGGCTGTTTGCAAGCTTTTAAGACCCCAGGCCCTACATGATGAACTAAGAGGTAGAAGAGAAGCACTGAACACGTTATCAGGCCAATTAGCTGGAACGTCCTATGGAGCCATGACCCTAAACCTCCAAATCGAGGAACCAAATTCCATGAGATGTTGCCTGTACACAAGCAGCCTCAGCAACTATTCTTTTTTTTTGGTCATTATTGTAAATATGTCTATCATACAATTTTTGCCAATTCAACTTTTTACAGGTGTGCAATTTATTGACAGCAATTACAATAAGTACCTGTGTAACCCTACCCTTAATCAATGCAATTTTTCCATCACCGTTATCCTACCTTTTCCCCCTCCCTCTCGCCCCTGGTAACCACTAATAAACTTCGGTCTCTATACATTTGCTCTTTCTTGTCTTTTTATGTACGTGAGGTCATACAATATTTCTCCTTTTGTGATTGATTTATTTCACTCAGCATAATGTCTTCCAGCTCCATGCATACTGTAGTGTGTATTGGGACTGCATTTCTCCTACCGGCTCAGGAGTATTCCATTGTTTTGTTCATCCATTCATCTGCTGATGGGCATTTAGGTTGTTTCCACCTTTCGGCTATTGTGAATAGAGCTGCAGTGAACACTGGTGTACATGTCTGTGCTTGAGTCTCTACTTTTAAGTCTTTTGCATACATACCTAGGAGTGGAATTGCTGGGTCATGTGGCAGTTCTAGTTTTAGTTTTCTGAGGAACCACCACACTGTTTTCCACAATGGCTCTACCGTTTTGTGTTCCCACCAGCAGCGGGTATTTCAATTTCCCCACATCCTCACCAACATTTGTTATCTTGCTCTGTTTCTTTTTTTTGTCATAGCCGTCTAGTAGGAGTAAAATGGTATCTCGGTGTGGTTTTGATTTGCGTCTCTCTGATGGCTAATGATGCTGAGCATCTTTTCATGTGTTTGGTGGCCATTCGAATGTCCTCTTTGGTGAAATGTCTATTCAAGTCCTTTGCCCACTTTATGACTGGGTTGTGCAGTGCCTGTTTTTGTATGGCTGTGAGCTAAGAATGGTTTTTAGATCTTTAAATGGTTGGGGGGAAAAAAAAGAATATTGTTTCATGACACGTGAAAAGTACGTGGAATTAAAATTTCAGTGTCTGTTAACATGGAACATGGCCATTCTCAGTCATTTCCATAGTGTCTAGGTTGTCTCTGCGCTACAACATCTGAGTTGAGATAGTTGCAACACAGACTGTATGGCCTCTCAAAGCCTAAAATGTTTACTATCTGGTCCTTTACAGAAAAAGTTTGCTAACCCTTGCAAATTGGAATGTTTACTTTTATTTGTAGAAATTAAGTCCTCTTTGCCCTTTTTGTTTTTCTACTTTTAGCCCAAAAGTCTCAGAGAGTCAATGAGAGTTGTTTCCTACCTAGTACATAGTCTGCATAGAAATATAAGAGAAACTCAAGAAATAACTGTCAAAGTCATTCAAGACAGAGAAACTTGAAGAGTATGAAGAAAAGGTAAGTTTGTTATGCCTTTGCATTCTTACTTCAAGACAGCACATGCATTTTAAGTCCAGCTGTCTTTTCCACTAAGCATCAGGAAAAGTACAATCTACATTTAATAACAATTCTCTCAAAGAGACTATCTATAGAGATTTCCATTATCCCTTCTGCTATCACAATAAAAATCTCTCAACACAAAAGGCCTCGTCAAAACGAACAAATCCTATGGTACCTAACTCTGAACACAACAATTTTCAAATATCAAAACTATATTGCACCCCCAGATGCCCCTATAGCTCAGTAATGAAGTCACTCCTGAGGTTCACCCTTCAGCTAAAGATTAGACAGGCCCATAAAGCAAAATGAGACTAAAGGGGCACACCAGCCCATGGGCAAGGACAAGAAGGCAGAAGGGGACTGGAAAGCTGGTAATGGGGAACCCAGGGTCAAGAAGGGAAGAGTGTTGACATGTTGTGGGGTTGACAACCAATGTCACAAAACAACATGTGTATTAATTGTTTAATGAGAAACTAGTTTGCTCTGTAAACCTTCATCTAAAGTACAGTAAAAAAAAATTAAAAAAAAAAAACTAGAAAAAAATTGCATTTCTCCTCTAGATTAAAAAAAAAAAACAACTTTCTGGATCACACACAATTCTACTATCTTATATGATCACATAAGCCTTGTGAAATATCAGTCAAGAGGCTTCTTAGTGGAATCTGGAAGGCATTATGATGAGTGAAATTAGTCAGTTGCAAAAGGACAAATATTGTATAAGATCATTATTATAAAAGCTCAAGAAATAGTTTAAACAGAGAAGAAAATATTCTTTGATAGTTACAAGAGCAGGCAGGGAGGGAGGGAGAGAGACGGGGATTCACTAAGCAGATAGTAGACAAGAACTAATTTAGGTGAAGGGAAAGACAACACACAATACAGACAAGGTCAGCACACCTGGACTAAACCAAAAGCAAAGAAGTTTCCTGAATAAACCGAATGCTTCGAAGGCCAGCGTAGCAGAGGTGGCGGTTTGGGGACCATGGCTTCAGGGGACGTCTAAGTCAATTGGCATAATAAAATCTATTAAGAAAACATTCTGCATCCCATTTTGGAGAGTGGCGTCTGGGGTCTTAAACGCTAGCAAGCAGCCATCTAAGATGCATCAATGAGTCTCAACCCACCTGGATCAAAGGAAAATGAAGAACACCAAGGACACAAGGTAATTATGAGCCCAAGAGACAGAAGGGGCCACATGAACCAGAGACAACATCATCCTGAGACCAGAAGAACTAGATGGTGCCTGGCTACAATCCATGACTGCCCTGACAGGGAACACAACAGAGAACCCCTGAGGGAGCAGGAGAACAGTGGGATGCAGACCCCAAATTCTCGTAAAAAGACCAGAATTAATGATCAGACTGAGACCAGAAGGAACCTGGAGGTCGTGGTCCCCAGACCTCCTGTTAGGCCAAGGCAGGAACCATTCCCAAAGCCAACTCTTCAGACAGAGATTGGACTGGACTATAAGATAGAAAACGATACTGGTGTGGAGTGGGCTTCTTGGATCAAGTAGACATATGAGACTACGTGTACAGCTCCTGTCCCTGGAGGGGAGATGTGAGGGGCAAGGGGGACAGAAGCTGGCTGAATGGACACGGAAAAACAGGGTGGAGAGAAGGAGTGTGCTGTCTCACTGGGGGAGGGCAACTGGGAGTATATGGCAAAGCGTGTGTAGGTTTTTGTAGGAGAGACTGACTTGATTTGTAAACTTTCACTTAAAGCACAATTAAAAAAAAAAAAAAAAAAAGACACCTTAGCTTTGTCCTAATGATGCTAAGGAGTTCTGTTTCTCTAATTAAACGATCTTCTCAGTGTTGCTGTTACTTGAAAACCCTGGGTGAAGTGACAGCTGGAACTGCCTCCTCAAACCAGAGCTAACCATCCTTCCTGGGCCGTGTTCGCTAGCAGAGGCATAGGCCTGGCTTTCAGGAAGATCTCCTTGCGTTCTCAGTGACGTTTCTGAGAAGGTGAACGCTAGGAAGAGGCTGTGCTCACTGACCACGGCACCTCATGGCCTGCATGGGGATGTGCACTCCTCATCTGGGTGCACTGTGCCATCCACACCTCGAGGGAAGGATCACAGCTGGCACTTCACTGCCACCACCTGAAGACAAGAGCCCACTGTCAGGAGGACACAGACTCCTCACTGTTCTTTCCTGGATGGACGTCTGGCCTGCAGCACAGACAGCTTTCAGCGGGACCCGGTCAGGGAACACAGAGGGGAAGAAGGGCGTCTTGTTCCCCTGACCGTCCTCTACAGGCGGTCAGTGGCCCTGGCTACAGGGCACCCAGGGGGCCCTGGGAGCCTGTGGCACCTACGTGATGCTGTTCTGGTGCAGCGTCTCCAAGGCCGTGTTGCGGTCCTCGGTGGTAGCCCTCTTGTCCATGTTGCGGAAGCGCTCCATAGCTGACATGTTGCGCTGAATGCTCTGTTTCGGGATGTCAAGTTTGGAGACGAAGGTCAAGCAGCCACGGTCGTCGTAGTTAAAGAGCATTGGGCAGCAGTCATGGCCCTGGAACAAGATCCCGGTCAGCCTGGGAGCGCACGCTACCCGCCTACCAAGCCCTCAGAGTTCCCCCTGCAGGCATCTCCTATTCTCAAAAGCTTGTTCTGTTTCTCCTAAAAAGCTGTTCTACTTTGTGCTGGTGCCACAGAGCACGCACTGTTCCCGTTCTGGAGTCGTATACAGTGTACTGTGAGGAATAACGAAGGCAAATACTCACAGCAGCCACGACGCTGTTCTCCGAGACAAAGGATACACTCAGGAGCGGCAGGAACTCTGTCTTCAGAGTTGCAACTCTGAACACAAGAACACTTGTTAAACCAGGGTTGAAAGAGACCACACGACTTTTTTACAGGCACAAAAGATGACAAAGCACCCATTCTTATGGGAGGCTTCTGCAATATAAACGAATACTTATGTTTAAAAGGAGTCCCATGAACTGTACTTTCAGGAATCTCAAGTATGGATGGCCCAGGGGTAACGAACCTTCAGAAACTGAGACCTGCGGTGCTCTCTGCAGCCCATGTGCTGCCTCTCCTGGGAGCCTGCCCACTCAGGGCAAAGGGCCTTGTTCTTTCCCTGCTCTCTGCCTCTGCTCCCATGCCCTCCCCTCATGGTGTGTCTCCACTCCTCTCACGCAAAGTCGGCCCCAGTCTTTGGAGCTTGGCTCTGACTTATCACCTCCGTGAACCACTCCTGGACCACTTCAGCCTCAAATGGCTTCTCCTTTCTCTTCTCTCCTAAAGTTCTTATTGTCATGATCGCTCAGGACTGAATGCCTTATTCTGTTCTCCTCTCCTCATCTGGGCTCGCCCTGAGCTCCTCGCGGGCGGGGACCACACAGTTATTGACAGCCTAGTCTCTGTTCTCTGCAGGCACCAGGTCAGGCTCTGGGGCCGCCAAGATGAATAAGACACAGGCCAGGAGCTCACACTCAAATGGGCTGGGGGTGCATATACAATATATGTACACATGTATATACAGGTAGTCCCCGACTTATGACGGGGTTCCGTTCTAATGATTCCTAGTAAGTTGGTTCTGACATAAGTTGAGTATCTCACTTTTTTTTAAGTTTTCGGCATTGTACCTTTTATTACCAGCATCTTTATAAATCCGATCTTTGTCTTTGGGGGTTGGAAACATAACATATAAACTTACAGATATGATGTTATCAGCAAATTACAAGCCACAACATTGTATGTAGTACATTATTTCTAATGGTAAGATGTACAACAACAGAAAAACCCTGACGGTCGTAAGTGCTGTTTGTCGTAACTCGAGTATGTCGTAAGTGAGGACCACCTGTAGTTAGTAAGTATTTGCTCTGGCGCCTGGCAAAGAGGTTACATGCACGTGGTGGGGAAACACGTTGGCTGATGAATAAAATCACCAGCTTCATGCAAGAGATGATGTGTTTTGAAAGCTAACTCTGTGTATCTCAGGAGACCCCTTAATAAGTCGGCATTAGATTAAAGGACTAACCCTTATCACAAGCCCTTCATGTGGTATACCTGGCTTTTACTATGTGAATAGTTATGTTTGAGAAGGGAAGGGCTGGAGGACGTAACTTGATTTAAAGTCTTAGAAAAGCCAAATAATTAATAGAAGGGTAGACGTGGCTTTGTAAAAAGCATATTTTAAGAGCCTACTGTGTGTTACAATAAACTGTATAAATATCAAACAACTATGGCATCAAAATAGCATCAAAATTATTGAATGGCAAAAGGCAAATTACTGTACGAACTGTATAATATAATCCCATTTGTGTTAAAAATGAAAAGATATACGAGTGCCTATATGCACATGGAGCCCTGGTGGCATAGTGGTTAAGAGCTCAGCTGCTAACCACAAAGGTCGGCAGTTAGAATCCACCAGCCACTCCTTGGAAACCCTATGGGGCAGTTCTACTCTGTCCTGTAGAGTCACTATGAGTCAATCGACAGCAACAGGTTTCTATGTGCATAGAAATCTTCTAGAAAACTTCATTATTTATAATGAGTAGTTTTGGTTTTTAAAGAAACAAAAATATAAAATTGAAAAAAAAAAAAAAATCACAATCTAGTGAGGAAAAAAAATCATCTCTTAACACTTCATGTAATGCTACCACCATGCAGCAGAGGGAGTCAGTGACCGGAGTGGCTGGTTCTGGACCCACAGGCCAACAAGGCACAAAACCTCTGAAGGCAAGTCACCTTTAGCTGTCAAAGGGGAAGGAGTCAACAGGAAAGAACAAAGACTCACAAGGGGGAAAAAAGAGAATCCAATCTTCTGTCTTCCTCCGACTTATAAATGAGCCGAGAGAAATCCCGACGGCTGACGACATAGCCAATGTTCTTCCCCTAAGGCTGGGCAGCACCCACTCGTACCCGAGTTGTCACAATTCAGGTTGTCCCAGCACACTCTAGAGGACGGGCATGGAGGCTTTCTAAGCACCGTGGAGGGGAGTCTGATAATGGAGTCACTGCTCGCAGAATGCAGAGAGAAGAGGCCTCCCTACTAAAGGCTGGTGGCTGACATTTAATGAGGTATGCCATCACAGGCTAATTGGCCCCTTTCAAGGGCTCTTTATCAGTAGCAAGCCAGGTGTGTTTCTCAAAGGAATCACCATCAGCATTACCATGAAGAAGTGTTTCTGGAAGACAGACCTGACTCTTCAAAATCCCCTCAAAGGAACGCTGTCAATGTGTTGCTGAAACCTGAGAGGCTGCCTCTGCAGGTCTAGCTGGGGTGTTTGCTTGTATCTTATCCTCCTACCCAGGGAAGGATGGCAGCCTCCTCATCCCAGCTGGCGAGAAATCCCCTCTTCCCGGCTCCCCACTCTCCAAGCAAGAAGCAAGTACTCACTGCACGCTTTTGGAGGCATCAGCAACGGACACGGTGCTGTCGTGGCTGACCCAGGCCAGGCGGCTCCCGCTGGCAGAGAAGCTGACCCCGTGGACCCAGCCACCAGTGCCACTGCCACCAAACTCTGACATCAGCTGACCAAAAGGCATCTTGCTGCCCCATGGCGTACTGGCTGGCTTTTCATCCACTTCTTTAATGTAGGCAGAAAACACCCTACAGTGTGGGAGGCAGGAAGAGGAGGAAAGAGTACATGAGGATACGTAGATAGTAACAGACACACAGAGCTACCGGCAGGTAACCCAGGACAGAGAGACTGACTCATAAAAACGAAACATGATGGACAAGTTCAGATACACAAAGAGACAAAGAATGGCTCTAAGGGCTGTTTACTGGCCCCACTCCAAGCTCAGCAAACCCGTATTCAGCAACAGATGTTCACGGAGCTCTTACTATGCACAGGTACAGCTCTACGTGAGTGGCTCTTAAGGCAGTGAACACAGAAGCCCTTCCCTCAGGGAGCACTCATGGTGGCGGGGGGTGCTTGCTGTCATACCCCTCCCTTGCCCATTTCAGACCTTGATAAATGATCACGGCATTTTTTTCTTGTCTACCTCACCATCATTCTCAACACAGTGCTTAAGGAAGCCAATACAATCAAAAGGTAGGTGAGAGGGAACTATCTAGGCCCATAACAAACCAATGGTATTAACCATCTGAAGAAAGAGATGACCAAAGAGAAAGCCAAGGAAGGCACCAGTGAGAAGGAGTAGGCAGACCCTCCCTAGTGAGGTCAGGGGGCAGGGTTTGGTTTCCCTGACCCTCAGACCACTGTCCAGTCTTTGTGGCAGGTAGTCTGAGATGAAGACGGGGCCTTTCCAGCCTGGTGTTGTCAGTATCTTTCTAACTCACTCAGTCTCTGTAATTCTGTGTGCAGATATTCTAACCCAGAGGTGAGAAGGAGAAGGCACAAAGGAGAACAGCTGGGGATCTATCCCTTTAGTCTCTTCTGCCCTCCAAAGCTATTTCTACTTTGTATAACTTCCTCTCTTCAGCAACTTCTGAACTAAGGACTCTCTGAAGGATTGAGGATATTTTCCCTCAAAATAACAGCGAGGATGGTGCAAGAGGCAGGCACTGGAGAGGCGCATCTGTACACTGGGTGACGTGAAGCTGGAGCCTCAGTGGCTGTTCCTTCAGCGGTCAGAGGCCAAGAGAGCTGGGTTCTCAGCCACTAACTCGAGAGTACAGACAGCATGAACCCATACCCACATGACTATGAGTCAATGAAAAGTTTATTTGCTGAAATTAATAATTAGGCAAAAGAACTGTAACCTATTTTCAAAACCAGACTTTCAGACACGTCAAGAGAACTCAGGTGGTATGGCTTAGTACCACCTAGTTTCATCTCCCAAGGGAGTGAGAATGCTCCAGCAACACATACAAACAACACAAATCCTGCATATGAAAGACTCCAGAGAAGTCTCTGTGCCTTGACTGGTACAATACAACTTCTCTACAGGAGTTTCACTTAATTACCATCATCTCCCAGTGTCTCCCAAGAAGTACCTTGATTCTATCGCACCCCCATCCCTGCAGCCAAACTCCCACACTCATCTCTCTTTTTTTCACCCTTGGGCATTCCTCACTAGGTTTTCTGGAAGTTCTCCACATAGCCTATTGAAGAAAGATGCGTGCCATTCCCCAACCCACCACAGAGTCAACACGAGACAGCATTTATTTGCTTTGCTTCTGGTGGAGGGAACCCAAGCCTTCCCGATGAAGAACAGCTTTCGAACGCAATCACGTGGTAAGACTCCTACAGCTCCGAGCGAAGTGGCTGTGTTCCTTCCAGCCTCATGGTAACGACCACAAAAAGCTTTCAAGGAAAAGGCACAGCAGCGCATGGTTCAGCTATGCTTTGTTGATCTTAGTTTCACTCTGGAATTTGTAGTCCGCTGCCTGGGACATCTGGAAACCCTGGTGACGTAGTGGTTAAGTGCTACGGCTGCTAACCAAAGGGTCGGCAGTTTGAATCTGACAGGCGCTGCTTGGAAACTCTGTGGGGCAGATCTACTCTGTCCTCTAGGGTCACTATGAGTCGGAATTGACTCGATGGCACTGGGTTTGGTTTTTTGTTTTTGTTTGCCTGGGACATCAAATGAGAAATAATTTGAGAAAGATGGAGAGAGAGAGAGGGAGAGAACACACTTGCAGACTAAGGCTCCGCTCCAAACCATCGATACTCTGCCTGAGGACAGCTTCCTGACCCCACACTAGAAGTCCCTCCTACTGGGCCTCCGAGTCCACTGCATTCCACTTAGTGACTTATGCCCTTATTTTAGCCCCTTTCTAGACCACAAGCGGCTGTCCTCTCTGAGTCTCGCGCAGGGCCTCGCGGAGTACCTGGCAAAGAAAAGGAACCTTACACCTATTTGCTGAGAGGCAGACAAAAAGCAGCTCAAGGTGGCCTACCAATCGCATCTGTTCCCACCTGCACTTGAAGTCGCACGAGCCTGCTGCCAGCAACACGTTGTTGGGATGCCAGTCCAAGCTGAGGACCGTGGAGCGGATTGGCTTCTTAATGTGCTTGCTCACCCACCTGTGGGAGGAGAAAACCCACTTTAACTTATCTACACATCAAGCGACAGTTCCCAAATGACCTACAAATGCGTGTCGCTGAAAAGACTCAGCGTGGCTCTTACGGTGGCTGCCTGTGAGAAGGTGCATTTCTGAAGGACAGAGAGAAAGAAGAACCACAAACAGTCTGTCTGTTAGGCTTTGACATTCTTATCAGATCAGCGGGCTCTCAACTTGTCCAGCTACCAGGGACTCCTCACTCGTAAACAAACTTACAGATCAACTCTGGCACTGCCCAGTGGAGTTTCAGGTTACATGCAACTTTAGCCTTTGAGATAAAAACTGAGGCTTAAAGTTATTCGAATTTTTATTATAAATATTCAGTGATTTGTTAGTTCATTTTGGGTTAACTTTGGTTTGTGAGATACTTAACCTCCTTTACGAGTCTCCATGAAGCTACAAATTATTATTTTTTCCAGAGAAATTACAACTAAGGAATTAGCAGACTCTCTTGCTGGGAGTTCTCTAGTTCCACCAAAAAAAGATAATTTATGGCTAAAAAGAGTCATTATTTTGACTTAACTAATTCAATTTCTGCCCCCAAACTGCTGTTTAAAAAGCAGTCAAGTTCAGAGACCTGAGAGTTCAAGAGTTCAGAGACCTAATATTGAGACAAATGCCTTTTCCTGAACGCAAAATTATTTTTTACAGAATCTTTTGCTTAGAAATCTTTCTGAAAGAGACAATATGCTGAACTGTCCTATAATGCAGTAACTTTAAATAAAAGAATGGCAAGCAAAATGAAAGCAGCTCCTGTGAGTCGGCCGTAGGCTTCCGAGAGGCTGTTTGGAAGCACAGGCAGTCCCTGACGAGCGATGCGGCTCTGCTTCAATGACGCCATTGTAAGTCGGTTCTGATGTAACTTGAAGAGCTCATTTGTTTTTTTAGTTTTCGTTATTATTGTCTTTCATTATCGGTATCTTTATAAATCTGATCTTTGTCTTTGGGGGTTGGCATGAGAATGATAACATCAGCAAATTACGTGCTGTAACACTGTGTGTAGTACGTACTACTAATGATAAGATGTAAAAAAAAAAACAAAACAGACGGTCATAAGTGAAATCCGTTATAAGTCAAGGATGTACTCACATCGTAGGAATGAAATATTATTCTGTAGCTGAGAAACTCTCCCGAGCAGACAGCATGTCCAAATTACAAGACTGTGTACCATAGTAAAGCCCAATTTACCTATATTTTCAACTATTTCTCAATGAATAAAAATGTTAACCATCACTAAGGTTGAAGCTTATCCAGGAAGTACATTTCCCCCATAAATGCAGGAGTTAGGCGATGACAGAAGGCCTCGTCCTGCAGGGACATCCTATTAATGACGTGTGGTTCTCCTGTGCTCGTTACAGCCAGGCCTCCAATGATTTTCAGCGGGCAGCTGTTTGTGAGCCTTATTTTGCACATGCTGGAAGGAAGAATGCAGCTGTCAATTTATAATTCAATCTTGTAAATTCTGACTTCCTTTCCAAAGAGTCAAAATTTCTGAGGTTTTCTTCAATTACAAAATGAAACAAAGTAATCGCCTCCTTTCACTGTTTCGGCAGAATGCAAACAGCAAGACTAATGCAAAGAGTAATGTGTACTCTGCTATTTTTAGTGGAAACACAAACACTGGCAGTTTTGTACAAGATGACAATTCCACGCTGAAGGACCTTTGTCGTACTTTCTGAATGCATGCCAGATAGAACAGAGCTATTTCCTGTTTAAGCAATGAATAGTTAAAATAAGTTATTTAGACATAAAAATGAATCTTTGTAGTTTGAATTGTTCGGCTGCAAATTATTTATATAGAAGTACAACAGGCTAACACACCTCCAAGATTCTGGTGAATTTTTACTCCAATGGTTTAAACAAGTAAAATATTATACCAAGACGTAGATTTGATTAGCAGATAAATGCTGAAGAAAGGATAACACGTTGTCTGTAAGAATCCCAGATATTTTAAATAGATAGATGTAGGGAGACAAATGATTTCGCAGGGCACTGAGAATCTTTTGAGTTTATAATTTACATATCAGAGTAAGAAACAGCAATTGGAGCAGTACAGAATGAGAACAGCAGTGCCATCTTACAGAACAAACACGTTAGTAGATCAAAACACACTAACAGTTGCTCTATAATAAATGAGAAAGGCGTGAGACTCAGCTCGATGTGCACATGAGAAAGAAAAACGTTCAATTACAGAGAATGAAGAATTTCAGAGGAAAATAAAGCTCCAGATGAGGAAAAACTGGTTATAATTAAGCCTTCACACGGTGCCTCAGGAAGTCTCATACCAAGCCTAACCCCAGAACCCAGCAGTCCAAATACATAGCTCTACACAATTCGACAGAGAAAATATGTTCTTATATTGCTCACCAGTCATTTTCGGACTCGAAGTAACAGACAGAGATGAGCCGTGCTCCACTTCCCACGGCAAATTTGTTCTCTAGCGGCGACCACTTCACAAAAGTGGCTGCCCGATTAATTCTGAGGATCACCAGCGTGGGCTTCCAGACACCGTCCTTCTGACTCCAGACGTAGGCGTTGCGGTCTGCCCCGCAGGTGACGATGCGGTCGCTCTTGGGTGCCCAGTCGATACCTGTAAGTGAGATGTGGTATCAGTATCTTTGCCCAGTCAATGAAACTGTCTGGGGCACAGGCAGGTGGGCGCTGGCATGGTGGGACCAGCGAGCATGATGCCTTCCTCTTGGTCCCACCCTTTCCCCACCTACGGTCCTGAGCACCATCTCACACAAAGGTATGGCTGTCCTGCAAAGGCCCCAAGACTCAGGATCCTCTACGAGGACAGGTGGGACAGAGCCGTTTTATAATGCGCTTTTGTAACTGCGGAGGTTACAGAACTAAGCAGGGACACTCTTTCCACCCACACACAGGTTTCTAAAAAATTCCTGGTATGAAGATCCCTTACCTTTTTCTTTCCTCTTTATTAGATTTTAAACTAGAAAAGCAATAGCCACACATCGTTACAAGACAAACATCTCGAAGGGACATGGAGAAAAGTCAGTCACGTCTTGCCCATTCTTTATGTCCACACCCTCCTCCCTACTGCCTTGGCAAATGTTTCCCTCTGCTTTTTATAAATTAGTAGTGGTCATACGTTATCTCAGAACACTGATCTTCTCATGATTTCCTAAATCATCCCCCCACTGTTGGACATCTGTTAAGTTTCCAATCATTTGATATAATAAAACTACAATAAACATTCAGGCTCACACTTTTTTGCTCTGGTGAAAATTATTTCTCTACGATAAATTCTCAGAGGTGGAATACAAAATGTTTTATGAATGTCTTGTTTTCCTAACTTGACTGCAAGCCTTTTGAGACAGGAAGCATGTTTCTGAAATACTGTGAGGTGGCCCCCATGATGCCACCTCCTGGTGCTCATGCCTTTGTGTGAGCCCCTTCCCAGGGTGTGGGTAGGACCTGTGACTCGCCTCTAACCAATGGGATGTGAGCAGGTGGTGGGATGTATGTGATTATCTGCACATGATGACTTAAGAGGGTAGTTTCCCTTTTGCTGAAGACACTCCCTCTCTACTGGCTTTGAAGAAGGAAGCTGCCATAAATCTCAAACAGCCATGAGGAAATAAATCTGCAGAGGAAATAAATCAGCCATGAGGAAATAAATCTCACAGCCATGAGGAAATAAATCTGCAGAGGATCCAAATAAGGCGTGCCCAGGCCCCTGACCACAGAAACCATGAGCTAGTACGTCTTGGTTTAAGCAGCCAAGTTTGTGACATTTTTTAGACAGCAAGAGAAAACTAATTTACCCTCTGACACCCAGAACATTGCCTTGTAAAGAGAAAACGCTCAGTGATTTCAGAAGGATCTTGACAATCTCAAATTTTACCCCATATCCCATATGACAACTCTAATTAAACATATATGCGTTTAATAAGGATTCCTGAGCACAGCATGAGGTGTTTTTTCTTAATCAATAGGTCACTGCCCTCTAAGAAAAATAAAGAGAACTGCCTTCTGCTTAGTTTTATAACTCTAAGTCTACTTCCAGAGCCACGCCTTTCATTTGAAAATGGAAGCTGTAAAACCATAGCCATTGCCTCAACTATTTTAGATGACATTAGCTTTTACCTTTCTAAACATTTACTTGTTAAAAAGTGAGAAGATCAAACATTCAGTAAAATGGAAATTCTCATCTCTCACTAAAATTTAGCTTTGTTTCTTTTTTTTTTTTTTCCTTTGGTTTTCCTGTCATCAGAAGGCTGAAAAGAAAAAGGAGGGGAATCAAGCCATTTATCCTCTTTCCTGTACTAACCAAACAGCAGATGAGGGTAAGCTTCTCTTTCTTGACAAATGAACCAAAAAACCTGCTGCCATCAAGTCAATTCCTCATAGTCACCCTATAAGACAGAGTAGGGCTGCCCCACAGGGTTTCCAGGCTGTAATCTTTATGGAAGCTGACCGCCACATCTTTCTCCTGTGGAGCAGCGGTAAGTTAGAACTGCCGACCTTTTGGTTAGCAGCCAAGTGCTTTGACCACTGTGCCATCAGGCCTCCTTGATGAAAGAACCTATTACCACCTAAATTCAACTAGCCATTTACAGGGAATAGAGAGGACAGAGGAGTATGTATATAAAACAGCACCATGGGCTTGCAATCAATAAAATCCAGGCTCTGAATACTACAGGTCAAACTACTGGATTTTTCAGTTTTCTTAAAACAAACTACAAAAGAAAACAAAAAAGAGAACTTATTAAAAAAAAAAAAAGATAAGAGATACATCAACTAAATCACAATGTGTGGAACTTATCTGAAACCCAGTTAAAGTAAACTGTCGCAGTGGTTATCATTAAAAAGAAGAGTCCTTCACTGAACTTCTGTTAAAGATGATGCAAAATTTGGGAACAAGTAAGGATGATGGTTGAACAAGACGGTGAGCACGTCACTGAACTGGACACGTGAAGACTATTGAGATGTCAAATGCTTTGTTTCATGTATATTTACCACAATAAAAATTAAATATGTATTTAATAAATATAATTAAATATATACACATATAAGAGTTCTTGTGATAGAAAAATTGCATTGATTAAGGGTAGGGTTGCACAGCCGATTATTTCAACTGCTGTCACTAAGTTGTACACCTGTATAAGATGAGCTGGCAAAAGCTGTGTGATAGATATACCTACAACAACAACAATAGAGTAGCAGGTGACGCTGTTTATGCACAACCAAAAACCTTATGGGATTTCGCTCCTGGGTTTGGAGGTTTAGGGTCATGGTTTCATGGGACATACCAGCTAACTGGCCTAATAATGTGTTTAGTGTTTCTGTTCTATTTCCTGCTTCACTGTGTAGAGCCTGGGTCTTAACAGCTTGCAAGCAGCCATCCAAGGCACAACAACAGGTCTCTATTTGCCTTGAGCAACAGAGGAAGAAGGAGAGTCAGGAATAGGAGGATATGGAATGTGTGGCTAATTGCCTCCATGAACAACTGCCTCCTTTGCCATGAGACCAGAAGAACTGGATGGGGCCCAGCTACCATTAACGAACACTTTGTCAAAAATTCTATAGAAGAATTCTGATCAAAAGGAGGAAAACACAGAACAGAATTTCAAAGTCTCACAGACTCCAGACTTTCTGGAGCCATGGAGGCTGGACAAACCCCTGAAATTACTGCCCTGAGATAGTATTTAAGCCTCAAACCAAAAATATCCACTGACGTCTTCTTAAAACCAAACGATAGTTTACCTTAACTAGTAAAAAATGTCTGCCCTGAGCAGTGTGCTCTTTTAAGATCTATCTATATGGGATCAAACTGACAACAGCAACTCAAAAGATTAGACAGAAAAATTAATGGGCAGTGAGTTTATGTTACAAGGGAGGAAAAACTCAGAAAAGGCAGATGAGAATAGGTGCACAACTCAAAGAATGTAATCAGTGTCAAGGAATTGCACGTGTAGTAATTGTTGAATTGGTGTATGTTCTGCTGTGTACACTTTCAACAACAAAAGAAATGAGTTCTTCTCTGTTAAAAATGAAAATACTTTTTTTTTTTTTTATTGTGCTTTAGATGAAGGTTTACAGAACAAACTAGCTTCTTACGAAACAGTACACATATTGTTTCACGACATTGGTTAATAACCCCACATATCAACACTCTTCCTTCTCGACCTTGGGTTCCCTACTACCAGCTTTCCTGTCCCCTCCTGGGTTCATTACACTATTTCATTTATTTTTGATCTGTTTAAAAATTTCCATAATAATTTTTTTTTTCAAAGGAAGGGAGAACAATCAAACATTTAACACAAAAGAATAAACTCACAGAAAAAACCCTCAGAACTATGCTATCACTTTGATGTTTGCCATACTCTTTTTCTCTGTAGTAATGACTAGTCTTTTCTTCTAGGACGCTTCCCAAGATAATTTTTTTCCTGTAGTACTCTTTTCTGAGGAAATAGGTCTGATGTTTGGTTTCCTGCCACAGAATTATATTTAGAGTCTTTCAAGAACAATTTTCTCAGATGTAAAAAAGTGTTGTTTGAGCATTTGGACAGAAATCAGGCCCAAGTAAAAAGGACTCCAAAAGAGAACGTAAGTAGGGGAGAAAAAAGATCTCACTAAATATTTCACATTCTTGACTATTTCTTTAGCCTTTCATCTTGGCTTTTCCTCATTTAAAAGTATTTCCTAATGTTAAAATTCCAATTTAAAACAGAAGTGATTATATTCTTAAGCTACAAGGCACGCTGGCAAAGGGACTTAAGGAAAATAGGCCCAACCTCATGGAAATCAGGTCGTGGGAAAGCAATAGCCACAAAAATAGAAATTATGTCCCCGGTGCTGGTTCAGTAACACGCTGGGCTCTAGTGCTCACTGGCATCACACACAAATCACTGCAAAAGCAAGAAGGGCTGGTGACGAGTTTTTGCTGGGGATGCAAAGACAACTTAGGTAAGGCCAAAACGTTAACTTATTTTCTGACTTGGGGGAAGGACATCTTTTAAGTTAGTGAGAATTTTCGGGGATTAGAGACAAAATTCTAGAGTCCAAAATAACAACAACAAGTCACTATAGTAATTCTCTTCCCTGCCCACTTAAATGCAATGTCAGCATGAGGAGAGGGAAAGCTCCGGACTGCAGCGAAAAACTTGTCTCTGAAGTTATAGAGACTAAGTTTTGATGCGCTTGGGCAGATTGTTCAAAGCAAGCGGATGAGTCGATTCTGCCAGAAAATAGACAAAAAAGGGAAGTACGGTAGTGAGGATCAAAGAACAAGAGTTTTTCCTGAACAGATCAATAGGTGAAGATGGGTTTTAAAGAAATAGCCAGACATAACTTTACAAAGCAATAAACCCTATTGAAATTTGGTTCACTAAATTCTGAAAAACATTGTAAAAAGTTCTCCATTTTTACCTCTCATTCTTCCTTATTTGGTACTTGCTTAATAAAACTTATAAATAAAAAACTTTTTATAAAACTTATTAATAAAACTTGAACCCTGCTGGGGTAGTGGTTAAGTGCTATGGCTGCTAACCAAGAGGTCAGCAGTTCCAATCCTCCAGGCACTCCTTGGAAACTCTATGGGGCAGTTCTACTCTGCCCTATAGGGTCGCTATGAGTTGGAATCGACTCGATGGCAGTGGGTTTGATTTTTTTTGGTTAATAAAACTTAGCACTGCTCTGCCTGCCAACTCTATTCATCTAGTCATTGGTAAGTTTTCTTCAAAGACGAAAGTTACTGTACACTCAGGAATCTGCCTCAGATCCACATACTTTAAGATCTATTCTTCCACACATGAACAAAGAAAAGACAAAAACTCAATGGAACAATGGTCAAAAGCGTATGAACAGACAAGTCACAAGAGAAAATTCACATGGCTAATAAACACATGAAAAAATACTCAACCTTTCTATTAGTCGGGAACATGTAACTTATAGAGACGCCAGCTTTCACTCAGACGGGCTTTTGCCCGGCCACATCAAGAACTTGTAGGGTGTGGGAAAGTGGGCATTCTAACATGGCGAGGGGAACGCAGACCATCGGGCACAGCTAAGGGTGTGCATATCTGTGTTCCGGCAAGGCTACCTACCTACCCAAACCTTCACTCATAGGTACAAAGAGATCTGTACGGGGATGCTCAACTCAGCACCCCACCGTAATAACGAAAAACCCTAAATGTCCTCCAATGGAGGAAAGGTAAGTTGAAGAGGTATGAAATGCCACAAAGCAGTTCAGAGGAATAGAACTGATGTAGTTATACCACTATGGAAAGAGTGCAGAAACAACAGCAGGCTGCGGTGTATAACGTGGTGGCATGTGTGTAACACTTAAAAATACTAGGCAGCAGTCCTAAAGGTTGTTTACAAATGCACACTGTTGTTAGGTGCTGCTGAGTCAATTTAGGCTCATAGGGACCCCATGTGACAGAGTAGAGCTGCCCCACAGGCTTTTCTAGGCTGTGATCTTTAGGGAAGCAGATTGCCAGGTCTTTCTCCAGTGGAGCTGCTGGGTGGGTTCAAACTGCCAACCTTTCGGTTAGCAGTCAAGCGCTTAACCATTATCCAACCAGGGCATGTGTATAAATGTATTAAAAATGAACCAGGATGATGTCAGACGAGATCAGAGACTGCCTTCTGGGAAGGAAGGGCGAGGTACAAAACTGGGGGTGAGAGAGGGACTTTACCGTTATCTGTGATAATACTGTTTCTTAAGTCTCCTGGTACACAGGAAAAAGGATTGATTAGTAGTTCTTAATTTTGGGTGGTGGGAATATGGGTGTTTGTTTGGTTACTCTTTGTCCTTTCCTATATTTTGAAATGTCTTCCTCTCCCTAAAACCACCATGAAGGAAACTTTTGGGAGATACTGTGTTCCCTCAGCACTTGTGATCCATTTGGCTTACATTTCCGCCCAGCTGTCATGTTGTCTAGTTTTCGCTTTCACGCCTTGTCTCCTCATTTAAGGTTTTTAGTCCTTAAGAGCAGGTACAGTGCTTTTTACAATACTAGCAGAGTACTGTGAACCAGTGTGAAAAGCTGACATCGCTATTATGACAGCTTCTCAAACTGTCTAAAGAAAACTCAGTCGATGCTGTACAGTTTTAAATATTGTGGCAGACTTACTTTATTAGGCTTGTGATTTAAACAAAAGAGTGCTTAATTTCAAAAGACTGAACTGAGCTCCCGGCCGTTTTCCTTTACCTGTGATGTGTCCATTGTGTTCCTTGAGTTCATGAGCTTTCACCCACTGGCTCCCATTCTTCTTATAGATGTGGACTTCATGATTATTGGGGCTAAGGGCAATCTCTGGAGGAAGAAGTCAATACAAACATGAAGTTGTCCCCAAAAGAGATCTCTTACAGTTGGTGTTTTAAAGACAGACTGAAGGAACGAATAAGAAAATGGTTTCAAAAAGTGGTTCCCAATATTCACTCCTGAAGAATTCCTTTCATTAATTTTACCTCTGCCTGGACTCCATATTTAAAAATGTTTCATAGGCAATCTAAATTACAAAGTTCATTTTTTCCAGAGACATACACAGCTGTCAATTAAAGATTCTAATTAGCAAGAAATAAACACGGTGACTATGATTAGTTGACATAGTTTCAGCCCACAGTAAAGATGTATGGGAGTCTACGGTGGGGCACATGGTTAACGTGCTTGGCTGCTAACTGAAAGGCTGGTAGTTCAAGTTCACTCAAGGCAGCTCGGAAGACAGGCCTGGCAATTTACTTCGGGAAAATCAGCCAAGGAAAGCCTTACGGAGCACAGTTCTACTCTGACACACATGGGGGCCCCAGGAATGGAAGCCGACTCGATGGCAACTGTTTTTTTTTTTTTTAAGATATTTGACATTCATCTCTGCAAGAGAGAAATATTTAATTTCTGATAGACTTCCTGAAATGTTGAAAAGAGCTCCTAGACTCCCATTTCTGCTCTCATGGACCCAGGGTGGGCACCACCACTTTATCAGAAAAACTTGATTCTGCTAATAAAACATAACAAAGTTCCCTTTTACAGTAAAGCCAATAGAGATCATAAAACAAAATTGTTTTTGAGAAATCTTCTTGACCAATCCAAAATATTAAGAATTCATACATAATATGAATATACACATTTTTTCTAACTCATATTAATATATCTTTTTCTTGGGAAAAAAAAACATGGATTTCCTAACATTAAAATTGAGATCTACAATCCAAACTTCAGGCCAATCAGTCAATAGTTCCCTTATCTATATATTCTCTTTTTCTCCCCTTCTTAAGAAAGCTCCATCTGTTTTACAGATGAAACTATTAAAAAAAAAAAAAAAGACCAAACCCAGTGCCCTTGAGAACTGCTCCATAGAGATTCCAAGGAGTGCCTGGCAGATTCGAACTGCCAACCCTTTGGTTAGCAGCCGTAGTACTTAACCACTATGCAACCTGGGTTTCCAGATGAAAGTACAGCTCTAGATAAATATCTAGCTCTAAATTCCTAAGACTTTAGGTGCTTTTTAGCAACTAGTTACATAGTTCTCTAAATTTCTAAGATGCATATTAAGATTCCAAAAGCCAAATCCAAATTTAAACCTGGAAAACATTATAAATTTCAAATTGTAATATGGCATAACAAAAAATTTGACTTAATACATTCGACTTATCAAGTAGTTTAAATGAGGATAACTTGCACCTCTATGAAAAATAATTGGAAAATAACCCAAAGGCCTATTTTTAGATGGAAAAGTAAAGACAAAAGATATAGGAAACTCAGCAATAAAGCTCTGTGAGATGATCACAAAACAGAAGCTCTAAATTCACAGTCCTGCTATGTTATCTTTTTCAAAATCCAACCTAGAGGCTCATATCTAGTTCTTCACTTCACCCAACAATAAACTGGAAGAGAACTTTGTTCATCTACCAAAGACATTCTTAAAAATAAAATTGAACCACATCTGTACTGCTTAAAAAAAAAAAAAACAAAACCCAGAGATTCAATACAAGCTTTATCAAAATCCCAGCTGGCTTCTTTGCAGAAGTCAACAAGCTGATCTTAAAATCCATACAGAAATGCAGGGGACCCAGAAGAGTCAAAATATCTCGGGAAAAAAAAAAAAGGCCAGAGTACTCTGAGTACTCAAGGAGTGAACCACAGGCCTAACAGCTCATTTCTAGGTCCAGTTATTCTGACTAAATGCTGGAAGAGTGAGGGTTCCTGCACAAGTATTCAAGATACTGGATCTTAGAGCAATGCAAGACTTCTCTGAAATAAATGGTCCTTCAAGTGGTATTGCAGAAAAAGAATTGGATAAGGAGTTGCAAGACATGGGTGCTAGCAACGGCTCAGGCGTTAACTTCGTGTGTAACCAATGGGAAAACGTTTCCATCGCTCTGGGCCTCAGTTTCTCTATCTGTAAACCATAGGATAATCTAGTTCCCTTCTAAATCTGTGTCATTAGATGTGCGTGCTTTTGACATGTGACACTGAAATATGATTCCTGAAAGTGTCTAACTGTGAAATATACCAAAGGTGCCACAAAAAGAAACAAAATAAACAGCATACTTACGGGTACGGTCCCTGTTCCAGGCGTGGCAGGTGATTGGCTCTAGTAAAAACTGATGCAGGGACATTGTCTTAGTGTTTTCAGAGGATACAAAGCTGCAGTGAGCAACCGAAAAAAGTATTACAAATGGCAGGTAGCCAACATTTAAGTTGATTGCAATCTAGGTTTTAAAAAATAGCCATAAAAGACATTTTTTGTACAAAAGGGGAAATTTGGATTTGGATTAGACATCATAGACAATACGGTATTATTTTCATTTTCTTAGGTACGATAACGGAACTGCAGTTAGATAGAATGTCCTAGTTCTTAGGAAATAAGATGACGACGTGTTTAGAAGCATCATAATGTCTTCTGTCTTACTTGCAGTCATTCAGTACAAAAGGTAGATACAGAAAGAGCAAATGTAGCAAAATGTTAACAATCGGTGAATCTAGGTGAAGAGTACGCAGGTGTTATATTACTCCTGTGTAAACTTTTTAATTGTACCTAAGTGGAAAGCAGAAATCTGCAATACACCATCAAATTAAAAATCAAATCGAATCTTCTATCTTATAGGCACCCAAAGCTGGATCCACTGATGAAGTAACTATTAACTGACGCCATCGAGTCGATTCCAACTCACAGCAACCCCATGTAACAGAGCAGAACTACCCCATAGGGTTTCCTAGGCTGTCATCTTTACGGGAGCAGACTGCCAGGTCTTCCTCCAGTGGAGCCACTGAATGGGTTTGATCCACCAACCTTTTGGCTAGCAGCTGAGCACTTAACCATTGTGCCACCAGGGCCCCTAATATATTAAACTGGGGAGAGAATTACAGGTTTTAAAAAAGCCAGCAGCCCTCCTCCCACCCCTATATTATCATTACCGTGAGGCACTATTATGACAATATGAGGTTTCAGTACTCTTCAAAACAAGTCATGTTAACCGAGGATGGAGACTGAAATGTGAGATAGGAATTCTGATGCAAACAGGAAATGAATGGAAGGGTCACCAGAAAGGTGTGAAGTGAACAATGAAAGTTCAGCTGGCAAAGCAGAGTGTCTCTGCTAATTGTTGTAAGGGAACCCAAAGGTCAGCATGAGATAAGTGCACCCTGAAATAAAACAGTTGGGATCTTGAACTGGCAAGAGAAACGTCAGTGTTTCACATTCTAAGAGTGAAGATGTTTAGGCCATTTTTTTTTTTCTTTTTAACTTTTTCATGTTCTAGAAAGCAAACTGCAACTCGTAAATAAAGATAAAACCTCTAACTGGAAGTATAAAAACATTTTTTAAGGAATTCAAGTGAGACTGCTTAATCTGTTTTTTAAAACTTAAACTTCCGGATGCTCACTGCATGGTTCTCTCTTCATCTCTGACGTCAGATGGTTACCCAAATCGTTCAGTTGCAACAGGTTTTACTCACAGCTACCCAGCAGCTCCACGGGTGAAAGACCTGGCAATCCGCTTCCGTAAAGGGGACAGCCAATAAAACCCTATGGGGCAGTTCTACTCTGTAACATGTGGGGTCGCTATGAGTCGAAACTGACTTGACTGCACACAACAACACTCAAAATAACATGCTGTGTCACCAACTGTGGGATCTCCTTAATTAAAACCCATTTAGCTCAAAAGCCATGTTTTTTACAGCCTGTAAAATGTTCATTTGTTAACTGAAACAAAGTTGGTCTGTAAGTTAATAATTTACTGTGACTATTTACATGCAATAAAAGCATATAGTTCATGTATAGTGGAAAAACGAACAGCTGCAGACAAATGCTTTCCCCTTCTCCAACTCAGTTTTATAAGCAACGTAGTACAGCCTTCCGAAGAGGCAAGCATCCACACAATGGCATAATTATTTCTAAAATTGCATTTCTAATTTTGTTATATCATTCAAGTTCCATATTTGGACATACACTCAGACCTGTACTTCTTCTATAATCATGTGGCTATTCTAAGTCTGTAGGGCAAGACAACACCCACGTTTGTCAAAGTTATAACATACCCAGTAAAGACAGCTTGTATTCACTGAACTCAGTAAATGCCTAAGAAATTCATTCTCAATAACGGCCTGAATTTTAAAAGACCAAGAAACAGATATCTCTGTTATATGCTGATAATTATAATTTTCAGACTGTGGTTAATATTTAAGGGAATGCTGAAAACCTTTGCTTTAGGGGGCTAGAGAGAAAAAAAGGGACAGGCGGAAAAAGTGGTAGCATTAAATATAGCAAATTTTTACTGATTACCATTTTATTGTCTAGCACTGAGGATGATTAAAAACTACTTGTGGCATAGTATGATTCCACAGATTTCCCCTCACCCCCTTTCTTTCCCCTTCACTGTGAGGACAGAGGCATTCTGATGTCTAGTTAGCCATAAAGAAGTCGTTCTGCACAAGGGGCCTGCTGGTGAGGTGGTGCCTGGAATTAGGGTCTGTCTCCATGAACACCAGAGAGGGTGGACCTGGAGCCCAGGGGACTTGCGTTTGAATCTCAGCTTTGAAGAGCCCTGAGCAAGTGACTCAATCTCTCTCAATCTTAAGGTTTTTCATCTGTAAAAACGGAGGTTCCACTGACATCATGAGGCTATTGATAGGAGGATTAAACGAGATAGCACAGGGGAAAGCAAGTCGTGTAGAGGCTGGCACAAAACAGGTGCTCAATAAGTTAGCTCCCTCCCTTTTTTTGACCCACCATCCCCAGAAGTACACACTGGTTAGTATCTTCTGAACTTGGAAAAGTTTACATAAGCTTTACACTCTTGGCCCTCCTCCTCCAGGGCTTCATTCAAGATATTCACACCAGTGGGGTTTTCAGTTCCTGGTTTAGAGTCAGTCTTCAGGACTGTGATTCATCCTGTTTCTAATTGCTCTCATTGCCCAACCTGGCAACACCAGGCACTCTTACCAGGCCACCCCACCCTCCCTGGTGCTCACCAAGACAGGCTGTAATGCCAGCACTGCCTCACTGGCAGACCCCTTTAAACTTCTTTATAAAGAACAACCATTTCTGCATAGGATTAGATAACTGGATCAAAATATCGTCACCCCCCTCCAAAGCAGGAGTTTTAATTTTCTGAGATAATTCCCTCCTTTAATTGCGAGTTGTTGTTGTTAGGTGCCAAGGAGTTGGTTCCAACTCATACTGACCCTATGCACAACAGAACGAAACATTGCCCATTGCTGTGCCCTCCTCATGATCCCAGATGCTTGAGACCGTTGTTGCAGCCATCGTGTCAATCTAGTTGAGGGTCTTTCTCTTTTTCGCTGACCCTCAACTTTACTAAGCATGGGACTGGCCCCTCCTAATAACACGTCCAAAGTGAGACAAAGTCTAACCATCCTTACTTCTATGGAGCATTCTGGCTGTACTTCTTCCAAGACAGATTTGTTTGTTCTTTTGACAGCCCATGGTGTATTCAACATTTTTCACCAACACCATAATTCAAGGGTGTCCATTCTTCTTCAGGTTTCCTTATTCATTGCCCAGCTTTCGCATGCATATAAGGTGACTGAAAACACCATGGCTTGGGTCAGGCCCACCTTAGTCCTTAAAGTGACATCTTTGCTTTTTAATTGTGAGTAGTAGATGAATTAACTCCTGAAGGACTCTGAGTACTTTGTGGTAAGAGGTGGCCAATAGTTAAACACACTCCTTAGTGGGCCAAAAACACCTTCCTGACTGCTATCCTCTCTTTTGTTTTTAGACACCTGAAAAATCCACAGCAAGCCTGGGTGGCACAAAAATTTAAGTGTTCGACTGCTAGCCAAAGGTTGGCAGTTCGAACCGATCCAGAAGCACCTGGCGATCTGCTTCTACAAGGTCACATCCTTGAAAACCCTATGGAGCAGTTCTACTCTGCACACATGTGGTCACCAGGAGTCAGAATCAACTCGATGGCAACTAATAACAATCACCTGAAACCGAAAGTTTGAATAAAACTGAGAGAAGAACCAAGGAGAGAAGAACCAAGATAATTTAGGAAATTTAGGCAATGAGTTGAAATGGAAGTAGGTTAGAATCTCCTTCAGGTTCCAAAGTCACAGTATGAGAGCAGGTGGCTTTATAATCAAAGATTCTAAGCTACCATTTATTCAGTGCCTAGCTATTATGCTGAACAGGTTTCAGCGGAGCCTCCAGACTAAGACTACAAAGAAAGGCCTTGTGATCTACTTCCAAAAATCAGCCAGTGAAAACCTTACGGATCACAACAGTTGAATCAGCAGCTGATCATGAGCATGGCGCACGACTGGGCAGCGTTTTGTTCAGTTGTGCCTGGGGTGACCGTGAGTCGGGCCTTCTCCATGGCAGCTAACAAGAAGTCATGTTCCTAGCAGAGGAGTAGGTACCTGGTTGGGGCCAAAAAGCCTAAAGCCAAACTTGTTGCTGTTGATTCCGACTCGTATAAAAAAATCCGGCATCTTCCTGGCCCTTAAGGTCTGGGAAAGGGGGTGAGGAAGAGAAGATAAATATGCATAGAATACCCAGGAGCAGTAATAACCCATAATGGTTACTGAGCACCTATTCTGGTCCAGGAGCAACTGTGAGCAATTTATGCAAATAAACTCATATGATACTCAGAAAAATTCTGAGACTTGGTTACCAAAATTATTGTCCTATTGCAAAAGGGAGCAGAGACAGAGAAGCAATCTTCCGATGGTCGCCCAATAAACAAAGCAGGTTTAGAACACTGGCAGTCCGACTGGGTGGTTGGAATGTGGAAGGTGCTACATCAAAGGTTCCGCTAAGCAAGTGTTGTTGTTAGGTGCTCTCAGTCAATTCGGACCCTATGTGATGGAAAAGGAGTGCAGAAACAAACAAAAAAACAAACTGGTTGCCCTGGAGTGGATTCTGACTCATGGCGACCCCATGTGCTACAGAAAAGAACTGCTTCATTGGGCTTTTTTGGGTGTAATTTACAGGATCGCTATGAATCGGAATCTACTCCATGGCAGTAGGCTTGTTTTTGTTTTTTCAAATTTTTAGGGAAGCAGATCTCCAGGTCTTTCTTCCTCCGTACCATGGGGGTGGGCTCGAACTACCAACCTTTAGGTCAAGAGCAAATGTGCAAGAGGAGATCGGAGGAGGGTGCAATTGAGACTTTAAGGAAGGCAGCACTGGAGGGGAGGAATCTTAAGGATCTGGGGTGGGGAGTATATTTTTCTAGAGTTCAGGCGGATCCCCCAATAACTGAAAGATTGAGTGCTGCCCTAGACAGGTGCCACGGGTGCCTACTGTGTGCCCGCGACCCATTCTAGCCGCTAGAGAAAGAAATTAATGGTCCCTGTGACGCCCCGGTTAGAGCGACATTATCCCACTTCTCCCAATTTTACTGCGATAAATGCCTACAATAGAGATGCAAATAGGGGCTTGGGGGTGCAGAGGAAGCCGTTAATTCTCGCATTGGAGGCGGCCTGATGTCTTGAGGAAAGCGATCTGTACGTGTGGGGACCCCAAAGACTCGGGGGGACCCTGGAGAACGGGGCCCGGGGCTGGAGACCCGGGCCGCCCCCCAGCCTCGGGGCCCCACGGCCTAAGCCCCCGTCTCGCCGCCCCCGCGGGCTGTAGCCCGGCACCGCGGAGGCCGCCAGCGCCTGAAGCCCCTTACCTGGGATCGGGGCAGTCCGGTCCGGCTCGGAGCGGCGAATTCGCGGACTCTGGTCAGTCGACGCGAACAGGCTCCGGCGGGCGCGGGCGGAGGCCGGAGGCCGGGAGGGAGAGGCTGACAGATTCCGGAAGTGGCTACGGCGCCTGCGCAGCGCGGCCGGCCGGGGGTGGCGGAGGTCCGCGCACGCGCACAGCCCAGGCGTTGGGTCGGGGCGCCGGCCGGATGTGGCGGCGGAGCGCGGAGACCCTCAGCCGCCGCGCCACCAAAGGGCACGCGCGCCTCCTTTTCTTGAAAAACTTGCCCAGAATCTCAGGCCGAAGTGCGGAGCCGTGGCGTTTTCACAAGGGCCCTTGTCACACGGTGAATTCTTCAGCGTTGGAGCGTCTCGAGCCCTTTGCACCTTCCAGCGGATACGCTTCTGTCACTTCAGAGAGACGGTCAGAGGGGCGACCGGTGCTCGGCTCCCTGCGGTTCTCTGCCGGCCCCAGGCCGCCTCCGAGCGCTTCCAGTGCCGTTAGCAGCGCCCTGCCCTCGGTCGGGCCGCCTCTGCCATGTTCCCTCCCCGGGAACCTTCTGGAACCTTCTCTACCCTTCCTCCGTCAGAATCACTTGCTTCTTACGCCCAAGGTGCCTCCAAAAACAAAAAAAAAAAAAGAGGAGTTGGTGGAATTTAAAAACCCGAAAAAAGAAAAAAAAAGTACGTGAAGACACTGTTTCCTTTGCAGGTGAAGCTTCAAAGAAATGCCCTGAACCCCACTTCCAACTAGATTGCTGCCTTTGAACCCATAGAAATTATGGAGCAACCCTCCTGCCTTGGGTGCCACTACGGGTCAACAGCCAAAAACCAAAACCCGTTGCCAACCCATAGGACCCCTTGCGTTACAGAGTAGAATTTCCTGGGATTTTCTTGGCTGTAATCTTTGACGATGCTGATCGCCAGGCCTTCTGTGGCACTGCTGGGTGGGTTCAAACCACCAACTTTTAGTTTAGTAGTTGAGTGCCTATGTCGTCCCCTTTGGTGGTTTCCATTCTTGAGCCCAACGCTGGATTGTGTGAACTCCCAGTTTCATAGCCACACTGCGTTCTTTCAGGTTAGTTAATGCAGCTATTCATGTAGCACTAATGAACTGGAAGGAATTGGTTTTACTCTGTCCCATGGCTGCAAAGTCTTTGGTTGTAGGGGGAACAAGGTCAGGTAGGGTAGAGATGCAAAAAGGTTAAGTTAATAACCCCACTGAGAGACAACCTGTTGGCAAAGGAAGGACAGCATGGATGGAAAGCAAAATCCCTTATGGCCTGAAGTTACAGGAGGCAGTTCCCAACTTAGGTAGAGCCAGTAAAACCAAACCTGTTGCCTCGAATTGATTTTGACTCATGGTGACCCCGTGTGCTTCAGAGTAGAACTGTGATCCACAGGGTTTTCTTGGTAGTAATTTTTACAGAAGCAGGTTGCTAGGCCTTTTCTTCTGCGGTGCTGCCAAATGGATTAGAACTGCCAGTGTTTCAATTAGTAAACCAAAAAAAAAAAAAAAAACCAGACCCATTGCTGTCAAGTCGATTCCAACTCATAGCTGCCTATAGCGATTAGTAGCTAAGTACAAACCATTTGTACCACCAGGAATCTTGTAGAGTTGGTTGTTGTGTGCTGAGTCGGTTTTGACTCGTAGCAACCCCTTGTGAGAGAGCAGAACTGCCCCATAGGGTCTCCTAGGCTGTAATCTTTATAGGAGCAGATCACCAGGTCTTTTTCCCATGAAACTGCTGGGTGGGTTTGAACCACCAGCCTTACATTTAGCAGCCAAACATTAGACCACTTAAATGCTGTGCCTCCAGGGCTCTTTGGTAGAGTTGGTACCCAGAGTCAAAATACCAATAGTATTTTATCTGGATCACAGCTATATGAAGGACAGTTTCTTCTTTTAAGAAGTTTATAATCTGGACGAGGTCCTTGGGTGGCACAAACAGTTTGCATTTAACTACTAACCTGAAGGTTTGTGGTTTGAACCCACCCAGCAGTGCCTTGTAAGAAAGGACTGGCAATCTTCTTCCCTAAAGATTACAGCCAAGAAAACCCTATGGAGCAGTTCTACTCTGTAACAACATGGGGTGGTCATGAGTTGGAATCAACTCAATGGCGGTGGGTTTGCTTTTTTTTGTTATAATATGGAGAAATAAGAATAACACATGCAAGTTAACAATATCAGATTTTATATGAGAAATGATAAAAGAAATAACTTAGTTTCCCTCAAATGATAAGCACATTTAATAGTAATCTCTGGTTCTGCTTTTAAATCAGCATTTTGCATTTTAGTGTAAACAAAGCTTACGATTTGGTGTGTTTTACTTCATGTCTTATGAGTCATTCCAGACTGAAAGGAGCCTTTAAGTTAAGCCAAGTTATTATGTAATTGAGGAAACGGGACCAGGGGTTTTAAAAACTTGAAGGTTTCGATATAAATTAGTGACAGGGCTGGCGTTTTGATGCCTAGTCCATTATACCATGAAGCTGGGCGTAAAAGCTATTGGATTTCCAAAGAAGGAGTTTTTTTTTTTAATAATTTTTATTGTGCTTTAAGCAAATCAAGTCAGTCTCTCACGCAAAAACCCATATACACCTTGCTGCACACTCCCAATTACTCTCCCCTTGATGAGACAGCCTGCTCTCTCCCTCCACTCTCTTCGTGTCCTTTTCGCCAGCTTCTAACCCCCTCCACCCTCTCATCTCCCCTCCAGGCAGGAGATGCCAGCATAGTCTCAAGTGTCCACCTGATCCAAGAAGCTCGCTCCTCACCAGCATCCCTCTCCAACCCATTGTCCAGTCCAATCCATGTCTGAAGAGTTGGCTTTGGGAATGGTTCCTGTCCTGGGGCAACAGAAGGTCTGGGGGCCATGACCACTGGGGTTCTTCCAGTCTCAGTCAGACCATTAAGTCTGGTCTTATGAGAATTTGGGGTCTGCTTATCCCACTGCTCTCCTGCTCCCTCAGGGGTTCTTTGTTGTGTTCCCTGTCAGGGCAGTCATCGGTTGTAGCTGGGCACCATCTAGTTCTTCTGGTCTCAGGATGATGTAGTCTCTGGTTCATGTGGCCCCTTCTGTCTCTTGGGCTCGTAATCACCTTGTGTCCTAGGTGTTCTTCATTCTCCTTTGATCCAGGTGGGTTGAGACCAATTGATGCATCTTAGATGTCTGCTTGCTAGCATTTAAGACCCCATATGCCACTCTTCAAAGTGGGATGCAGAATGTTTTGTTAATAGATTTTATTATGCCAGTTGACTTAGATGTCCCCTGAAACCATGGTCCCCAGACCCCTGCCCCTGCTGGCCTTCAAAGCATTCAGTTTATTCAGGAAACTTCTTTGCTTTTGGTTTAGTCCAGTTGTGTGACCTTGTCTGTATTGTGTGCTGTCTTTCCCTTCACCCAAAGTAGTTCTTATCTACTATATAATTAGTGGATACCCCTCTCCCACCCTTCCTCCTTCCCCCCCTCATAACCACAAAAGAATGTTTTCTTCTCAGTTTAAACTATTTCTCAAGTTCTTGTAATAGTGGTCTTATACAGTATTTGTCCTTTTCACTCAGCATAATGCCTTCCAGGTTCCTCCATGTTATGAAATGTTCCACAGATTTCTCACTGTTCTTTATTGATGCGTAGTATTCCATTGTGTGAATATACCATAATTTCTTTATCCATTCATCAGTTGATGGGCACCTTGGTTGCTTCCATCTTTTTGCTATCGTAAACAGTGCTGCAGTAAACATGGGTGTGCATATATCTGTTTGTGTAAAGGCTGTTATTTCTCTAGGATATATTCCAAGGAGTGGGATTGCTGGATCATATGGTAGTTCTATTTCTAGCTTTTTAAGGAAGCGCCAAATCGATTTCCAAAGTGGTTGTACCATTTGACATACCCACCAGCAGTGTATAAGTGTTCCAGTCTCTCCACAACCTCTCCAACATTTATTATTTTGTGTTTTTTGGTTAATGCCAGCCTTGTTGGAGTGAGATGAAATCTCATTGTAGTTTTGATCTGCATTTCTCTAATGGCTAATGATCGTGAACATTTCCTCATATATCCGTTAGCTACCTGAATGTCTTCTTTAGTGAAGTGTCTATTCATATCTTTTGCCCATTTTTAAATTGGGTTTTTTGTCTTTTTTGCAGTTGAGTTTTTGCAGTATCATGTAGATTTTAGAGATCAGGCACTGATCAGAAATGTCATAGCTAAAAACTTTTTCCCAGTCTGTAGGTAATTTTTTTACTCTTTTGGTGAAGTCTTTGGGTGAGCATAAGTGTTTGATTTTTAGGAGCTCCCAGTTATCTAGTTTTTCTTCAGGAGTAATTTTTAATATTAGTTTTTTTTTTTTTTTTTTAAGACTTATGTGATTTGTAATAAGGGAACAGTGGTGGGTCAGTGGTAGAATTCTCACCTTCCATGCGGGGGACCTGGGCTCGATTTCCAGCCAGCGCACCTTAAGTGCAGCCACCACCTATCTGCAGTGGGGGCTTGCATGTTGCTATGACGCTGAACAAGCTTCAGCAGAGCTTACGGGCAAGGACAGAACAGGAAGAAAGGCCTGGTAATCGACTTCCAAAAATCAGCCAGTGAAAACCCTGTGGACCACAACAGTTGAATCCTATTGTACATGGGGTTGCCATGAGTTGGGGGCTTATTCGACAGCAGCTAACAGGAAAGGCAGAAGGCAGTGGAGAGTGGGAGGGAGAGGGGTTGGACACTGCCATGGGATGGTTTTGTTTGCTTTATTGATTGAATTGGAATAGGATTGAACTGAATTTGGTCAAGATTCAAGTCATCGAATATTTTATGAGTACTTCCCAAGTAGCAGAGAGCTGGTGGTACAGTGGTTAAGAGCTCGGCTGCTAACAAAAAAAGGCCGGCAGTTCAAATCTACCACCTGCTCTTTGGAAACATTATGGGGCAGTTCTGCTCTGTCCTATAGGGTCACTATGAGTTGGAATTGACAGCAGTGGGTTTGGTTTATTTGCTTTAATGGCTAATGACATTGAACATCTTTTCATGTGCTTGCTGGCTGTCATGGATTGAATTATGCCCCCCCCCAAAATGTGTATATCAACTTGGTTAGAACATGATTTCCAGTATTGTGTGGTTGTCCTCCATTTTGTGATTGTAATTTTATGTTGAGAGGATTAGGGTGGGATTGGAACACCACCCTTACTCAGGTCACTTCCCTGATCCCAATATAAAGGGAGTTTCCCTGGGGTGTGGCCTGCACTACCTTTTCTCTCTCAAGAGATGAATGGGAAGCAAGCAGAGAGTTGGGGACCTCATACCACCAAGAAAACAGCACCAGGAGCAGAGTGCATCTTTTGGACACGGGGTCCCTGTGCCTGAGAAGCTCCTCGACCAGGGGAAGATTGAGGACAAGGACCTTCCTCCAGAGAAAGCCTTCCCCTGGAGCTGATGCCCTGAATTTGGACTTGTAACCTACTAGACTCTGAGAAAATAAATTTCACTTTGTTAAAGCCATCTACTTGTATTTCTGTTATCGCAGCACTGGATAACTAAGACATTGACCATTTGGCTATCCTCTTTGGTGAACTGTCTGTTCAAGTTTTTTGCCAATTTTTAAATTGGGTTGTTTGACATTTTGTTGTTAAGTTGTAGAAGTTTTTTATATATATTTTGGATATTAGACCCTTATCAGATATATGGTTCATGAAAATTTTCTCCCAATTTGCAGGTTATCTTTGCACTTTTTGATAAAGTCCCTTGATATGCTTTCACAGTTCTTGACACATTTAAAGTGCTTAATAAATTGTCACAATTATTGTTTGAAAATATTTAACCAAGTCGATTATCATAATTTATTATTTCTCAATTTTTCCTCTTTAAAAAAAATTAGGTAAAATTTAGATACAGGGAAATGTACAGATCTGAGATGTACAGTAAAAAAACAAAGCCCTTGCCATTAAGTCGATTCCAACTCTTAGCGACCATATAGGACAGAGTAGGGCTTCCGAGGCTGTAAAATCTTTACAGAAGCAGGCTGCCGCATCTTTCTCCCGGGGAGGGGCTGGTTGGTTAAAGTGTACAGTGAGTTTTGACAAATGTATATATTCCACGTAACTACCACCCTAGTCAAGGCAGGACATTTTCATTGCCCCAGAAGTTCGCAGGAGCCTCTTCTAGTTAATCTCCTTCCCATAAGCAGCTACTATTCAAATTTTTATCACCAAAGATTTTTGGAAGTACCTCGACGAGCCTTTTTTCCTAGTCCATCTTAGTCTGGGATCTCTGCTGAAAACTGTTGGCATCATAAAAGCCAAAAAAACGTGACTCTGACTCCTGGTGACCCATGTGTTTACAGAGTAGAAGTGCTCGGTGGGGTTTTCTTGGCTGTGACCTTCCAGAAGTAGCTTTTCAGGCCTTTCTCCTGCAGTGTGAGTGGGTGGGTTCTTCATACTGCCAACCTTTAGGTTAGTAGTCAAATGCAAACTGTTTTCACCACCCAGAGACCTCGCTCAGCCTCGTAGCAACATGTAATCCACCGCTGACAGGTGGGCCGTGGCTACGCATGGGGAGCGTTGGCAGGGAGTCCAACCTGGGTCTCCTGCGTGAAGTTGAAAATTCTACCGCTGAACCGTCAGTACCTGCCTCAGCCCTAGAATCAGTCATTTCTCCAAGGAGCTCCGGTTCCTTTTTTTGGAGAACGGTGGTAGAAACCAAGATCTGGATACTAGGAGTATCTATTTTAAATGTTTTCTAACTTTTTTAGCTGGTTTAGAGAGATACAATTTTGAATTGCTAAAACTTATTTATTAACTTAAATACCTAACCCGTGTATTTCTTTGGATTTTGGTGTGCACCGTCCTATCACTTGTGAATGGTGGTCTCGTTGATTTCTTTCTAACTCTTAACATTTTACTCGCTTATTTTTTGCCTTTTTGCACTGACTCAGACCTTCAGTGTGATGCTGAAGAGAAACAGTGGACATCTTTGTCTTGTTTCCAATCTCAGTGGTGAAACTGTCAACATTTCATCATTAAAGACAATGGTAGGTGTGTTTTACTGTCTTTTATCATATTAAGGAGGCTCACTACTTTGCTAAATTAAAAAAAAAATCATGAATGGATGTTAAATTTTCTCAGGCACGTTTTATACATAAATTAAGATGATTATATGGTTTTTCTTTATTCCGTTAATGTATTGCATCATATGGGTTGATTTTCTAATGTTACGTCAACCTTGCATTCCTGGAATAAACAATGAGGTCATGATGTAAAATGCAGGATCTGATTGGCTACTGTTTTGTTTAGGATTATTACATTTATGTTCAAAGTTAAATCGCCCTATTTTCCTCTTAATGTTGAGTTTGAGTTTTAAGGTTACGAGTTGGGGTATATTCCCTCTTTTTCTGGTCTCATGAAGAGTTTGTCTAAGTCTGATGATAATTTTTTTCTTAGTGAAGCCATCTGAGCCTGGCGATTTCTTCCTGAGAAAGTTTTTAATTAAGGATTCAAGTTCTTCAGCAGTTTTGAGACCATTTAGATTTTCTGTTTCTTCTTGTGTTGGCTTTCATTAATTACATTTCTTCTAGGGATTTGTCCATTTCATCTAAATTTTCAAATGTGTTGGCATACACTTGTTTAAGTATATTATTATATTTTCAAGGCTTACAGGATCTGTGTGATATTCCCTTTTTCATTCCAAACATTGGTTATCTGGGCCTTCTCTCCTTTTTTTTTTTTTAATTGATTATTCTCATCAGAGGCTTGTGAATTTTAGTAATCATTTCTATGAACTAGTTTTTGGCTTTGTGATCTTCTCTATGATGTATTTATTTTCTGTTCCATTAGTTTCCCATCACTGTTATTTCATTTCTTCTTTTTTGGGTTTTATTATTTTTTTTCTTCTTGATATGACCACTCTATTTGTTTTCAGCCTTTTTTTTTCTTTTTGTAATATATGGATTTAGACAGATTACCTTCTAAGCACTGATTAGTGGTATCTCTCAAGTTTTTTTATTGTAATATAGATAACATATATCTGTATCCATAAAAAAATTTTTTTTTACACAAAATTTGCTAATTCAACATTTTTTACATGTATCAGTGACACCAATTACCTTAATCATGTTGTACAACTGTCACCAGTATCCGTAGCCAAGTTTCCCATCACTATAAACAGGGACTCAATGCTTCCTAAACAATGACTTTCCTTTTCCCCTTCCCTCCAACGCTAGTAACCAATAATAAACTTTGGTCTGTCCCACTGCCGTCGAGTCAATTATGACATATAGCGACCCTATAGGGCAGAGTAGAACTGCCTAATAGAGTTTCCAAGGAGTGCCTGGCAGATTTGAACTGCCAACCTCTTGGTTGGCAGCCGTAGCACTTAACCACTATGCCACCAGGGTTTCCTTGGTCTCTCTCTCTCTCTATGTACATATAGGTTTATATAGATTTGCCTATTATAGATACTGCATAGAAGTGGGATCATGCAATATTTGTCCTTTTGTGATTGACTTATTTCACTCAGCAAGTTTTCGAAGTTCATCCATGTTGTGGCATGTATCAGGACTTCAGTTCTCTGTGTGGCTTAGTAGTAGTCCATTGTATGAATACATCACATTTTGTTTATCCATTCATCTGCTGATGGACATTTAGGTTTCCACCTTGGGCTGTTGTTTATAATGCTGCAACAAACATTGGTGTATATGTGTCTGTTAGCGTTGCTGCTTTCAAATCTCTCGGGTATATGCCTGTAAGTGGAATTGCTGGGTCATATGTTGGGTCTATATTCAGCTTTTTGAGGAGCCTCCGAACTGTTTTCCACAATGGCTGTATCATTTTAAATTTCTACCAGCAATAGATGAGGGTTCTAATTTCTCTATAGTCTTGTCAACATTTGTTTTTTTCTTTTTTTTTAATCTTAGCCACCCTGGTGGGAGTGAGGTGGTATCTCTTGTCTCAAGATTTGATGTATAGCATTTTTCTTATCTTTCAGGTAAAAATATTTACTAATTTCCCTTATGTGTGTGTGTTTTGATGGAATGGTTATTTATTGAGTGTACTTTTTGACTTCCAAGCATGAGAGTTTTCAGTTATATTTTTATTGATTTCTAGCTTAACTGCATGATTTCTAGTTAATTACTGATTTGTTTGTGTTTGCTTATTTTTGTAGTTATTACTAAAGGTGTATTATTGTTGTTGTTGTTAGGTGCCATCAAGTCAGCTCCAACTCATAGTGACCCTATGCACTTGAGAACGAAACACTGCCCAGTCCTGGACTGTCCTCACAGTTGTTGCTATGCTTGAGCCCATTGTTGCAGCCACTGTGTTAGTTCATCTTGTTGAGGGTCTTCCTCTTTTTCTCTGACCCTCTGTTTTACCAAGCATGATGTCCTTCTCCAGGGACTGATCTCTCCTGATAACATGTCCAAAGTGTGTGGGACGTAGTCTCTCCATCCTTGCTTCTAAGGAGCATTCTGGTTGTACTTCTTCCAATTCAGATTTGTTCATTCTTTTGGCAGCTTATGGTATATTCAATATTCTTCGCCAGCACCACAATTCAAAGGCGTCAATTCTTCTTCTGTCTTCCTTATTCATTGTCCAGCTTTCGCATGTATATGAGGCAATTGAAAACACCATGGATTGGGTCAGGTGCACCTTAGTCCTCAAGGGGACATCTTTGCTTATTAACACTTCAAAGACAAGTTGTGTTAATATCTCCCAAATGACTTACCTATTACTCCTCTAATTATGTCATTTTTAATACACTTTGAGGTTATTATATATATACACACACACACATATATATAATACCAAAAACCAAATGAAACTCGTTGCTGTTGAGTCGATTGAGACACATTGCGACCCTATAGAACAGAGTAGAACTACCCTGTAGGGTTTCCAGGGAACAGCTGGTGGATTTGAACTGTCAAACTTTTGGTTAAGAGCCAAGCTCTTAAACACTGCACCACCATGTATGTATGTATATACATGGAAACCCTGGTGGTATAGTGGTTAAGTGCTACGACTGCTAACCAAAGGGTTGGCAGTTCAAATCTGTCAGGTGCTCCTTGGAAACTCTATGGGGCAGTTCTACTTTGTCATATAGGGTAGCTGTGAGTCGGAATTGACTTGATGGCACTGGGTTGTAGGTTTATAGAGAGAGAGAGAGAGAGATGTTGTTGTTGTTAGGTGCTGTTGAGTTGGTTCTGACTCATACTATACACTTGGACCTTGCCAGATGGAATACAAAGGAATCAAATTGACTACATCCATTGAAAGAGATGATGGAAAAGTTCAATATCATCAGTCAGAACAAGGCCAGGAGCTGACTATGGAACAGACCATCAATTGCTCATATGCAAGTTGAAGTTGAAGAAAATTAGAACAGGTCCATGAGAGCCAAAGTACAACCTTGATTATATCCCACCTGAATTTAGAGACCATCTCAAGAATAGATTTGACGCATTGAACACCAATGACCAAAGACCAGACAAGTTGTGGGATGACGCCAAGGACATCATACATGAAGAAAGCAAGAGGTCATTAAAAAGACAGGAAAGAAAAAAAAGATCAAAATGAATGTCAGAAGAGACTTCAAAAGTTGCTCTTAAATGTAGAGTAGCTAAAGCAAAAGGAAGAAATGATGGTGTAAAATTGCTGAACAGAAAATTTCGAAGGGCAGCTGGAAAAGACAAAGTATTACAACGAAATGTGCAAAGACCTGGAGATAGAAAACCAAAAGAGAAGAACACGCTCAGCATTTTTGAAGCTGAACGAACTGAAGAAAAAATTCAAGCCTCAAGTTACAATATTGAAAGATTCTATGGGGAATATACTAAATGAAGCAGGAAGCAACAAAAGAAGATGGAAGAAATACACAGTCACTGTACCAAAAAGAATTGGTCGATGTTCAGCCATTTCAGGAGGTAGCATATGATCAAGAACTGAGGGTGCTGAAGGAAGAAGTCCAAGGTGCACTGAAGGCATCTGCAAAAAACAGGGCTCCAGGAATTGACAGAATACCAATTGAGATGTTTCAACAAACAGTTGCAGCACTGGAAGTGCTCACTCGTCTATGTCAATATATTTAGAAGACAGCTGCCTGGCCAACTGACTGGAAGAGATCCATATTTGTACCTATTCCAAAGAAAAGTGATCCAACAGAATGTGGAAATTATTGAACAATATCATTAATATCACACGCAACTAAAGTTTTGCTGAAGATCATTCAAAAGCAGTTGTAGCAGTGTATCGGCAGGGACCTGCCAGAAATTCAGGCCGGATTCAGAAGAGGATGTGGAATGAGGGATTTCATTGCTGATGTCAGATGGATCTTGGCTGAAAGCAGAGAATACCAGAAAGATGTTTCCCTGCGCTTTTATTAACTGTGCAATGGCACTAGACTGTGTGGATCGTAACAAATTATGGATAATATTGCAAAGAATGGGAATTTTAGAACACCTAATTGTGCTCATGGGGAACCTGTACTTAGACCAAGAGGTAATCATTTGAACAGAGCAAGGAGATGCTGTGTGGTTTAAAATCAGGAAAGGTGTGCCAGGGTTGTATTCTTTCACCATACTTAATCAATCTGTATGCTGAGCAAATAATTTGAGAAGCTGGATTATATGAAGAAGAACAACAGGGTATCAGTATTGGAGGAAGACTCATTATCAGCCTGCGATATGCAGATAACACAGCCTTGCTTACTGAAAGTGAAGAGGACTTGAATCACTTACTGATGAAGATCAAAAACCATAGCTTTCAATCTGGATTACACCTTAACATAAAGAAAACAAAAACCCTCACAACTGGACCAATAAGGAACATCATGATAAACAGGGAAAAAAAGATTGACGTTGTCAAGGATTTCATTTTACTTGGATCTACAATCAACTTCCATGGAAGCAGCAATCAAGAAATCAAACGACGCATTGCATTGGGCAAATCTGCTGCAAAAGACGTCTTTAAAAGTGTTAAAAAGCAAAGATGTCACTTTAAGGACTAAGGTACGCCTGACCCAAGCCAGGGTGTTTTCAGTCACTACACATGCATGCAAAAGCTGGACAGTGAATAAGGAAAATCAGAGAAGAATCAATGCCTTTGAATTACGGTTTGGCAAAGAATATTGAAAATACCATGGGCTGCCAGAAGAATGAATAAATCTGTCTTGGAAAAAGTACAGCCAGAATGGTCATTAGAAGCTAGGATGGCAAGACTTTGTTTCACATACTTTGGACATGTTATCAGGAGGTACCAGTCCCTGGAGAAGAACATCATGCTTGGTAGAGTAGAGGGTCAGCAAAAAGGAAGAAAACTATCAGCAAGATAGATTGACACAGTGGCTAACACCATGGGCTCAAGCATAACAACGATTGTGAAGATGGTTCAGGACAGGGCAGTGTTGCATTCTGTTGTACACAGTATAGTCTCCATTTATGTTGTTGAAAAAAGGTGTTTGCAATGAAGAAGTCCTCGGTCTTGCAAAATTCTATCACGTGATCTCCAGCATCATTTCTATCACCAAGACCATATTTTCCAACTACCAATCCTTTGTTACCAACTTTCGAATTCTAATCACCAGTAATTACCAGTGCATCTTCATTGCATGATTGACCAATTTCAGAGTGCAGAAGTTGGTACAGGTCTTCAATTTCCTCATCTTTGGCCTTAGTGGTTGGTGCATAAATTTGAATAACGGTCGGGTTAACTGGTCTTCCTTGCAGGCATATGGGTATTATCCTATCACTGATAGAGTTGTACTTCAAGATAGATCTTGAAATGTTCTTTTTGATGGTTGAATGCGATGTCTTTCCTCCTCTGTCATTTCCATCATAGTAGACCATACGATTGCCTGATTCAGAATGGCCAAATACCAGTGCATTTCAGCTCAGTAACGCGTAGGATATCAGTGTTTAAGTGTTCCATTTCATTTTTGACGATTTCCAATTTTCGGAGATTCATCCTTCGTAAATTCCACGTTCCTATTATTAATGGATGTTTGCAGCTGTTTCTTCTCATTTTGAGTCATGCCACATCAGCAGATGAAGTTTGACTCCATCCACGTCATTAAGATTGTGTCTTGAGGAGGCAGCTCTTCCCCAGTTCTCAGGGGCTCATCTTCCAGCACTATATCAGACAGTGTTCTGCTGTTAATCATAAAGTTTTCACTGGCTAATTCTTTTCAGAAGTAGACTGTCAGGTCCTTCTTCCTAGTCTGTTTTAATCTGGAAGCTTAGCTGAAACCTGTTCACTATGGGCGACCCTGCTGGTATTTGAATACCAATGGCATAGTTCCCAATATCACAGCAACACGCAAGCCTCCGTAGAATGACAAACTTATAGATGCATGGGGGACATGTATATATATATGTATGTAGGCTATATATATTCTGGGTTATAGAATTGTCATGTCTTCTGATGAATTGAACATTTGATCATTGAACATTTTGAAATATTTCTTTCTAATAGTGATTTTTGCCTTAATCCGTTTCTCTGATATTAATATGGCTATACCAGCTTTCTTTTGGTTACTGTTTGCCTACTATATTTTTTCCTTTCCTTTTACTTCCAACTTTTCTGTGACCTTATGTTTTCATATGTGTTGCTTATAAACCACATATGGTTGCAATTGTTTTTGTAGTATATTTGTCTTTTAACTGGAACATTCAAACCACTTACATTTAATTACCAATATATTTCAGTTTAACTCCACCATCTCACCGTACGCTTACTCTTTGTTCTGCCTGTCCTGTTTCTTTTCCTTTCCTTTCTTGCTTTCATTTGGACTGATTATTTCTCATGATTTCATTTTCAAGGTCTAATTCAGAGGTGTGCTGGAGCCAGCTTACACGGGCTTGGTAGAGCTGATGGTGTCCATCCCTTTCCAACTCCATGTTCGGTGGCCTGATGTTGGTAGCTTGAAATTGACCATTGTGGGTGCATTTATACCACAGAAAGCAGGAAAGGCTACCAACCAGGGCTTTGTCTCCCAGACAGTTGGTTGTGAAGCATTTACCAGCACACCAATAATTAATACTTTCTCTCTCTTCCTGGATAATACAAAAGTCTTAGAATACCATAAGGGGTCCAGGTGGTACAATGGTTGGAGGTTTGAACCCACCATAGGCTCCGCAGGAGAAAGACCTGGCGATCTGCTTCCATAAAGATTACAGCCTAGAAAACCCTATGAGGCAGTTCCACTCTGTCATATGGGGTCTCCAGTAGTCACAATTGACTCTATGACTCCTGAGAACAACAGAATACCTTACCTCCATTATTCTTCTTCTCCCAAGTTATATGCTATTTTTGTGTGTGTGTGGTGAAAATATGTATACCAAAACATTCGCCAACACAGCAATCCTTGTCATATATTTTGGTTCTGTCATGAAAATCGCATGTTTGGCATTTTCTGAACCTCCTGCCAGAGCTTCATGTTGTTTCGACTGGTTATTGTCTACCTTGTCCTGTCTGCTCGTGTGCTTGTTTAACAATGTTGAGTCTGACATTTTGTTTTTTCAGTTGTATTCCGGGAATAATTTGAGAGCTAAGATAATTTAATCTTTGCCCAGATAAGATTTTCATTTTCATTCTGCCAGGTGCCTGAGGGTGTTGGTAATCTGGGACTACCTTCATCTAATTTCAGGGTTTGAGATTTTCTGGGCCATCCAGATGACTCAGAGCTGGCTCCAGTCCTTGGGAGGTCCATCTTGTAATTCACCCTTACTCCAAGGGTGTAACACTCTGGGGCCCCAACCTAGAGCACAGAGATTTACCAGGACCCCCATCCCTGGAGGGCCCTGGACTCCAGTCGTCATCTCCGCAGTCTTGAGTGGCTGTCCGAAGCACTGCTCAGGCTCTTGGCCATCTGTTCAGCAGTCGGCAAATAAACATCCCTTGGGTAAAAGCGGTCCAAATGACTTTCTCTTTTCTCTCAGATATTGGCCTGGTAATTACTTACTATCTTGTTAGATTTTTTTTTTATTTTACCTCTAAGTAGATGTTTCATATATTTGTTCGGTTCCCTACAGGGACCTAGGATTGGTTCATATATGGATGAAGGAGGAAGATAATTGATGATTTAAAATTTAGTAGCCTGGAAAGCTAGCTCTAAACATTTAGCAAAACCTCTTACACGGTCTTTGGTCCATTTGTTCTGTAGAGTGTGGTGTCAGTGCCCTGGTTTTGGTCACTGTGGATATCAGTTAATGTCATTACAGTCATGTGTCACTTAACGTCCACAATACATTCTGTGAAATAAGATGTGTGATTTGGATGTTGTGTGAACACCATATTATATGCAGGGAGTCCCCGTACAGTCCATACAGTCAGTAGTTACGAATCAACCCCCTTAAAGCCTATTAAAACCTTAAGGGAGCCCTCCAGACAAAGCCTGAGAGCTACATCCACTGGATACAGGAGGCTGGCTGTCAGGGCCCAGGGCGGGGGGCATGGAGAAGTGGGTGTGTGCGTGCTGGGAGTGTAGGTGGTGGTGGTAGCCCTGTGGGTTAGTACAACGGCTTCCTGATCACGTGCAGCTGCTGCTGCAGCCCAGAGCCAGAGCCTGGGAGCATCCCTAACCGGGCTGGTGCAAGACTCTGTAGTATAGCCTTTAAGGCCTTCAAGCCATTCTGAAGTTACATGTCCGTTAGGTAAAAAGCGCATATGGCTAAGTGAAGTCCGGTATCGTCTAAGTGCTGGGTCAGAAACCTCACCTCACCCCACGTTACAAGGAATTTCTACCTCTGCCGTAAACTGAACGCTGTAGGGCAAGTTGTTGAGTCAGTCTGCACCTGGAAAGTGAGGGGCTGCTCTAGAATTCTCTGTGTGCGTGGAGACCATAGTCGTGGGTTGACTGTCCTCCAGGAAAAATTGAGGAGGTCTTCCAGCCTGATGCAATGCCCCCCACATTTTTCCAGCGAGGCCTGCTGCTGTTGTCTGCTAGACTGACAGGCCCAGCCAAGCTCCCTCAGGAGGACTGAGTGTTGAAGTCCCATGGAAAGCTCGAAGAAGCTTGGCAGGAATCTAATTGTCACGCACAATAGGCTCTGTGCCAACCTATCCCGTTTAAACTTCACGTTCCTATGAGGCAGATGCTGTTAGGATTCCTCATTTAGTAGCTGAGGAAACAGAAGGTTGGATGGGTTAAGTTGCCCTGCTGGGAAAGTGGAGCCTGTATCAGTCTGGTTTCAGACTGTAAGAATTAGACTTGTTTTATGTCATCACAGAAGTGAAGGCTGGAGCAAAATGAGGGGAAAATACAGGGAAACATACTCGGGTTCAGGATACCCTGGTGGCGTAGTTAAGGGCTATGGCTGCTAACCAAAAGGTCAGCAGTTCGAATCCACCAGGCGCTCCTTGGAAACTCTGTGGGGCAGTCCTCCTCTGTCCTATAGGGTCGCTATGAGTCGGAATCGACTCAACGGCAATGGGTTTGGGTTCTTTTTTGGGTCCTGGTTCAATATTAGGTTTTGACGGTGATCATCAGTGAGAACGGGAATGGGCTGCCTTTTCCGGGTAGTAAGGTTCCCATCGGATGCCTGGGTGGTGCAAACGTTAACCATTAACGTGCTCCGTTGTTAACCAAAAGGTTGGAGGTTTGAGTGTGCCCAGAGGCACCTCAGCAGAAAGACCTGGTGATCTACTTCTGAGAAATCAGCCACTGAAAAACCTGCAGAGCACAGCTCTGCTCTGACAAACATGCGATCGCCATGAGCTGGAATTCACTCAATGGCACCTGTTTTTTTTTTTTAAAGGTTCTCATTCCTGGAAGGGTGCGAGTAGTCATTGGATTACCATTTGTTCAGTGATGTTATGGAGGGGAATACCGAACTGGCTGAGAGCTAGACTAGATGTCCTCTGAATGTGCCTTCTAGCTCTAAAATTCTAATAAAATTCTAAGATCCCGTGATTTGGTGTCTCCCAGGAAATTCACACACTCAGCAGTTGTAGACCCTGCCACCAGAGGGCAGTGTCTCCATATTTGGTCCAGGCTTCCTTTGTCAGCTGCCTCCAGAGTGCCAAGGTTAGAACCATCACGAGGGTGATGGGGCCCTGTGTGAGAAAAGGATCCATCAAGGAGATACTCGTATCTCTCTCCTCGCCACCCCGAATAATGGACCCCTCTTGATTTCTGTCTGCCAATGGGTTGGAGAGGAGTCAAGTGCTGAAAGGGAAAGGTAAGTCACGCCATTTCCAGAGAGCCAGGGAAGGTGTGCTTTGAGCGCTGTGAGCTGGCAAGGAGCCCCTGCTCACTGCACTGTCTCCAACCCACCTACGTGCTCCTAAGACCGGGAAAGTGTTGGGGAGTGTTGGAAGGCGGCAGTGGAAACCCTATCACAGGAGGGAGGGTAAAAGGACCCGGGGATATTCAGCCTGGAGATGAGGAATTGTGGAGGGATCATGAGAACTGCCTTCCATGGCTCCGGGTATCGAAACCACGGTTGGCAAGTAGACACCACCAGGGGGCAGACCTCAGCTTGATTTATAGAAGAGCCAGGAAGGACAACCTTCAGAGGCAGCACGTTCTCCAACTTTCATTCACTCTACAAATATTTATCACATGCTCACTTCATCCCTGGCTCTGTCTAGGAGCTGAGGATACAGCAGTGAACAGAACCTCAGAACGGTCTGTCCTCACAGCGGTGACATGCCAGTGTCTGAACATCCTGGGAGACACTGAGGCAGAGATGTGGAGCCATGTGAAACGTTAGCCTGGATGGGTTTTAGTATCCCTTCTGACCCAGGAGTTTATGATTCTGTAATTCTTTCTTAGCTTTAGGAAGCCTAGATTGTCTTCCTTTCTCTCATAGACCCTATTATGGATTGAATGGTGTCTCCCAAAAAGATATGTTGAAGTCCTAAGCCCTGGTACCTGTGAATGTGATGGTCTTTGGAAATGGGATCTTTGAAGATGTTATCAGTGAAGTTAACATGAGGCCATATAGGAGTAGGGTGGATTCTGCTCCCATCTCAGTGGTGTCCTTACAAAGGAGAAGAGACAGACATACAGATGATACATCTACAAACCAAGGAACGCTTGGGGCTACCAGAAGCCAGGAGAGACAAGGAATATCATCCCCTAAAGCCTTCAGAGAGAACATGCCCCTGCCTACATCTTGAATTCAGACTCCTAGCCTCCAGAACTGTGAAACAAATTTCTGTATTTTGTTTTGGTAGCCTGAGGAAACTAATACAGACTCTTTCAGAAGCTGGAAAGAACCTCACCAAGACTGCACAGTTTTCATAGTTTTTAGTGGAAACATGCACTATAGATTAGGACCTAGGAACACAAAGAAACTCTGATATATTGTCATTATAAAAATTGCTTTTGCATTTAAAAGTCTCAGAAAAATTAAATCCTATGGTTAAAAACAAACGCAATCTCCAGTCAGGTCTATTTTTCATGTTACTTTTATTTTAGTTCCACCGGACAAGATGTTAAAATTGTCCACGCCAGGAATTATTTCTAGAGAACAGCCAGGTCACACAGACATTACATATTCCGTCCTTGACATGAACATGTAGGATCTCAGCTAAAACAGGCCCATTGCCACTGTCGTCCAAATGCGTACAAGGTTGATGCCACCTCAGAGACCATGTAAATTTTAAGCCCTCTTTTTTAATGACTGGAGAGTTATACCCCCAAGCTCATCTTCCCACCTAGCTATCTTCCTTCATAGCTATCTTCCTTCTTGGGTTTCTGTCTCTTTCTGTCTTCACTTTCCTTTGCATAGTAAACATTCTTAGGATAGTTTCAGTTTTCCATTTTCTTCCTCTCAGTGGGCTGTTGTTCAGAGATCTGTATTACCTTGGAAGGAGAGAGAGAGACAGAAAAAAAGTAAGTCTATGGGCAAGAGCTGAGATTTCTTTTTTTAATTTTTAAAATTTTATTGTGGGCCTCTACCAGACTGAGTCCAGCAGAACTAGATGGTGCCCAGCTACCACTGACTGCTCTAACAGGGATCACAATAGAGGGTCCTGGACAGAGTGGGACAAAAATGTAGAACAAAATTCTAACTCATTAAAAAAAAAAAAAAGACCAGACTTACTGGTCTGACAAAGACTGGAGAAACCCCTAGAGTATGGCCCCCGAACACTCTTTTAGCTCAATAATGAAGTCACTTCTGAGGTTCACCCTTCAACCAAAGATTAGACAGGCCCATAAAACAAAACGAGACCAAATGGGCACACCAGGCCAGGGGCAAGGATGAGAAGGCAGGAGGGGACAGGAAAGCTGTTAATGGGGAACCCAAGGTTGAGAAGGGGAGAGTGTGGGCATGTCCTGGGGTTGGCAACCAATGTCACAAAACAATATGTGTATTAATTGTTCAATGAGAAACTAGTTTGCTCTGTAAACCTTCATCTAAAATACAATAAAAAAATTAAATTTATTGTGGTGAAAATACACACCACAAAACATAGCCAATACAATGATTTCTACATGTATAATTTGGTGACATTGATTACATTCTTCAAGTTGTACAACCATTCAAGAACTGAGATTTCTTGACACCTTTGCCCCCTTCTTTCTACAAAGACAGCTCCCTCCCTGAGATGCCCAGGCCACTTCTGCACGGGCTTCCCATCCTTGTAATGAACGCCCTTCAGTCATACCTGGCTTGCTCTGCATGAGGTTGTGAGGGTTTTGGGATCCCTTGTCTGGGCTTGACTTGCCCGAGTAGGCTGAACTCTACACAGGCTGTTGGAGGCCAGAGTGTGACCCGCTGGGACACAGTGCTCACAGTGAGCCTGTCTGTGGGATCTCATGAGGGACAGAGGCTTGCTTTGCTATTGTGATGTGACCATCTTCCCAAGAAAGAAAAACTAGAGCTCATCACACCCATGAATATACTTTAAAAATGAACAAGACTCCTTTATGAAGATTATGGAATTCTTGCACCCAACAGACAGCCTCACCTCTTCACAGCCTCACCTCTGCTGGCCCTGCACGCCTCTTCTCCCTCACTGTCCAGCTCTCTGGCGTCATCCGGAGCCCCCTGTGCTCCAGTCATGCTGAACCCTGTGCACCATCCACCTCTTCATTTTTGCATGTATCTGGAATTCCCTCTTTTCTTTCTCTGCCTGGTGAAGAATCTGCTTTATTCTTTGTAATTTCTAATCTGTAGGAAATGCATACTTTGGTAAAATATACCAGTGATGCACCTGGATGTCATGGCAGTGTCAACTGCTATCAACAAACAAACAGAGCAGCTGCTGTTGAGTCAACTCTGACTCATGGTGACCCCATGTGTATCAGAGTAGAACTGTGTTCCATAGGGTTTTCAATGGCTGATTTCTTGGAAGCAGATTGCCAGGCCTTTCTTCTGAGGTGCCTCTGGGTGGACTTGAACCTCCAACCTTTCAGTTAGCAGCCAAGTGCATTAACTGTTTGTACCACCCAGGGACTCGCAAAGGAGATAGTTACATATTGATCATAGTATTCATCTAGAGGCCAGCCTCTGATTTCCTTAACTTCCTGCAATAGCCTTTATATGAGTTGGAGAACAAAGGAAAAGATTAGGTGTCTCATTTTTTGAATGGTAAGATAAGGCTCAGCATGAATTCAAAGGTCACCGGGGGTTATCAGTTTTCACTAAAACCCAAACTGGCCTCCAGTCCTGACAGAGAGCTGCAGGTGAGGGTGGGGAGCTCACCCTCACCTTGGGCTGATGCAACCACATGCTTGAACATTCCCGGAGTCTGTGAGGTCAGACAATGCTGCCTAGGGTCCAGTGCCCCCCAACCAGAGCCACAGCTTTGAGGCTGAGCTGTCCTGGTTAATCCCAGACAGAGGGCGACCGTTTCCATCTCCACAGTAATTATAAACAGGAGTTTGCCTTTGCATAGCATGAGGCTTGTGTGACCTTGAACAAGCCACTGAACTTCTCTGAGCTCATTTTCCTCGCCTGACAGATGAGGATATTTATACCAACCTCACTGGGTAAATAAGAGAGTGAAAAACATTTACCATGTGCCTGGCCCTTGTAAAAGCTGGAGCAATCGCCGTTCCCTGGTATCATGTTTCTGGAAAGAGAGATTTCTGCTACAGCAGTGGAGCTCACACTTGATCCTGCATCTGAATTACCTGGAGAGCTTGTTAAACCACAGATTCTGGCCCACCCCCCAGAGCTTCTGATCCTGTAGGACCTAAGAATTTGCATTTATAACAAGTTCCCAAGTGATGCTGAGGTTGCTTGTCCAGGGGACCACGTTGTGGGAACCCCTTCTCTAAAATCATATTGTTTCTCTCTCCTCACCTCTCCTCCCATGGAGGAGGAATGACTTATTCTGGGTTTGAAAGAAGGAAGGAACAAGGAAGGCAGGGCCAATCCCTGTCTGGTCTCTCCTTTTGGATCTGCCTGTGGAGCTGATGATTTCTGGCTGGTCCTCTACTTAGAGCAGGTGCCTGCTCCCCAGGAAGGAGGTCGGCAGTTGTCCACTTAGGCAGGTATGTTTAATCCTGGGGTGAAGAATTAAGATGCCCCTGGTGGACACACTTTAAAGTCACATCCTCAATCTAGACTTACAGCATAATAGAAGTAGTATTTTGACTTCCATATATTTGTCTCCTGTATTTTTTTTCCCAAAAGGTTCTGAATTAAGGGGAATAAGAAAGGACTATTTTAAATCCCCCCAAATCCCACCTGTACTTAGTGCTCAATAAATGGTAGCTGCTATTATTATTATCAGTCTTAGAAGAAATACAAGAAAGGACGGCGAGACTTTGGCTCACTTACTTTGGACACATCATCAGGAAAGACGAATTGCTAGAAAACACATCATGTTTGGTAAAGCAGAAACAAAGGAAATCCTCAATGAAATGGATTAACACAACAGCCACAACAATGGACTCAAACATACCGATGACTATGAAGATGGAACAGCACCGGGCAGGGTTCTGTTCTGTTATATACAAGGTCGCCGTGAGTCAGAGGAGACTCAATGGCAACTAAAGACAATGTTAGAAACCTAAAATCAACCCGTGTTAGTGGACTCCTCAGTGAATAATGATATCGTGGGGGATATGAAAGACGAATATACTCACTGTCTGTAAGCTCGCCAGTGTCCCTAGAGTTCTCCAATGGAAACAGCATGTACTAAGCCCCTATCTGCCAGGCCCACTGTTGGGGCGTGGAGGTGTCAAGCAGTATCAGACATGGAACCTGCCTTCGGAGAGCTCTGAATGGGATGGGAGAATATCACGACCACCAGCACCTGTGATGCAGGTGGACAGTATCCTGCCTGGGGGCTGTAAGAATCCACAGAGGGAGTGCTGCAGCTGAAGAGACAGGAGAAGCTTTGGGGCTCCCACTGCAAGAGATCAGGGTGTGGATCAGGGCAGAGACGTGGGAAGGAGCAAAGCAGGTACAGGGAAGGTGAGCTTGGAGCGTGGGCGAAGACACTGGAGTCCACACCTACCAGCTGTGGCGGAGGGCCTCACTCCTCAGAAAGGGTTTTGGAGGAGCCTGGCTTGGACACCTGGATGATCTCCACGGAGGTGATGCCTTGGCCAGCCACGCGGTGTCTGGTGCGCAGCTTGTTCAGGGCGCCTCCGCCATGCCGGCCCGCTCCTCAGCGTCATCCAGCTCGTGCACCGTCTTCCTGTATCGAGCCAGGGTCTGGTTGGCCTGTTCCTCCTGTGAGGAGGGCGTGGCGGAAAAATGGGCGTAAACCTGGTTGGCTCTTAAGGTTACGCTTGAACGTATGAAGAGTCCAATAAGGCCTGCTACAAAACCAGCGCTTCAAACCAGTTCTGCCCTTCTTGGTCAACGGCCAACGGTGTGAAACCTGAATGATCCAAATTTTTAAAATGTGGGTGAAGCAGAACGACAAGCGGAATGGGAAAAATTATGGGTCGAAGCCCTGCTAGAAACTTAATCTCCCTCTTAGAAAACAAGGGCAGTATGCACGTTGCATAGCAACCAAATCTCTTGCACTGCAGAGTCAGAAACAGTGGTGCCCGGCTCAAAGATGGTGGCCGACTACACCGCTTTCAATGTGTGTCACTCTTAGTGCTGGCAATAAGGTTCCTGAAAGTGGTCACTATGCCTCTTCTGAGTTTCCCACTCCAGGGCTTCAACCCCTAATTTTTCCTTTTGGGCTGATCGTTCTGCTTCACCCAAGTTTTAAAAATTTAGGTCTGTTTCGATTTCACCTTACTGGCCATGGCTGAACCAGTGTGAAGCCCTATACAAAACACAGGCAGTCCGAGGAACAGTGTATGGGGAGGACAGGGAGTATATGGCAACTCTCTGTACTTTCTGCGCAATTTTTTTGTAAACTCCAAACTGCTTTAAAAAATGAAGTCTATATTAAAAAAAATAAAAATAAAAAACACATACAAAAAACACGGAAGTCCTGGGAGGCATCTTCTCGCTCCCTGGGAACAAGTGCTTTTGACACTTTTAGCTGATTCTTTTTGGCCTTGACATCCTTTTCTAAATAAAATGTGTTTCTGTTGCTCCTCCTGCACTTTGTAGTTTTAGGCATTACCTGCTGGTGCCCCACTATGGAAGATTAGGGTTTAGTGCCTCCCCGGCCCCCACCACACATTTCCCACCCCCTCAAAATACAGTCGATTTTCATTATTCCGGATTTCATATTTGCAAATTCGTTTCCTTACTAAAATGTGTTTGTAACCAATATTCGTGCTGCTTTTGTGTCATTCATGGGCATGTGCAGAGTGGTGAAAAATTTGTCTCTGGATGTGCGTGTTTCCACCTGAGGTCAGACAATGCTCTGCTTTCTTATTTCAGCTCTCACACTGTAAACAAGTGTCCTTTTTGTGATCTATTTAGTGCCACGTTTTTCACATTTTTGTGTTTTTTTGGTGATTTAGCTGTTTAGGATAACCCCCAAGTATAGTGCTGAAGTGGTGTTCCTAAGCCCAAGAAAGCTGTGATGTGCCTTACGGAGAAAATATGTATGTTAGATAAGTTTTGTTCAGGCATGAGTTATAGTACTGTTGGCTGTGAGTTCAATGTTAATGAGTCAAGAATATGTATTAAATGAAGTGTCTTTAAATAGAGACACATAAAAAACAATTGGTTGATGAAAAGGTGACCAGAAGCTTGCAGGGACCTAACCTTGTCTTTCCTCTAGGAGCAGTGGTTTAGTGTTCGCTAATTCAGTGTTTGTGGTAACTTCATAGAACATAAATATCACGGATAATGAGAGTCAATTGTAGTTGTAGTGTAATTTTGGTTAGAGCACATTTTCGTAAGTCTGGCCTTTATCGAGCCCTTTAGGAAGGGTGTTGGGTGCTTGAGTGCCTACGGATTCAATGTGGTGGCCCTAGAACCAGCAGCAAATGATGACAGAGTCAAGTATCTATGTCCTGGGGGGTAGGTGGACCTGTGGGTGTAGGGCTGAAGCTTGAAGCTGCCATTTGCTAACAGTCTGACTTTGACTTTGACATCTACTAACATAACATAGCAGTAACCCATTCTCGTTTTTTTTTATACATCACCTGTGAAATGAATTAATAATATCAACCTTCCTGCCCCAGAGTTGGGAGGATCAAACAAGTGAAGGTCCCTGGTAAAGGGTACAACCAGGAATGAGAAATGATCCCTGCTACAAGCCATGAGAGTCAGTGAAACAGGACAAAGGCAACAAAGACCTTCTCTGTCGTGACTTCAGTTAACATGGGAGTTCTTAGGGGGATGGTTTGGTTTTTCACATGTTCTTTCCTCCAGTGTGGAGCATCTGGTCCATTTCCCACACTCACATAGCAGGGACAAAGTACTATGGATGCCAGGCTCACAGGAGTCATATTTTGGCCAATACTTGATTTCCTTTCTAATCAAGGCTTGAGACTTGGACCGGGAAGCAGAAGGAAGGGGAAAGGAGAGGGTCACATGGCGAGCACTCACCGCCTCTTCGATCTGCCTCTTGTAGACCTTCAGCTTGTTCTGCAGCTTCTCCACCAGCTCCTGCATGCGCTGGTTGGTCTCGTGGTCCTCCTCTGTCTGGAAGACCAGCTCCCTGAGGCGGCACTCGTTCTTGCGCAGTGTCTTGACCGTCTCCAGGTGCTGTTTCTGCTTGCCGTCCAGCTCTGTCTCTAATTCCTGGATCTGAGGGAAGAGGAGAATACAGTGAGTGAGCTTGTGCTTTTGAACTTCCAAGCACAGTGGGCTTGAATGAGGGTGTTGTGACTACAGGGTCTACTTCCTGTCCAGGAGTGAGCGAGCAGAGCCTTGCACAGGCTCTGCCTTTTATGGGCCCTGCTGTGGTTGTCAGTCACTTTCCCCTGAGACTTAAGGTTCCAACTTTGGGAAATGGGGAGAGGCAGCAGATTGGAACAGGAAATTTCAGAACCTTCCGGCTCTGACATTCTACAATAAGATGATGAAGGCTTGTTTTCTTTAAGTGAGTAATAACGGAGAGGAATAGTGTTGGGTACAGAGACTTATCTGTAAGAATTAATGATAGAGGCCACTGTTCTGCTTTGGACATTCTGGGGAGAAAAGGTGACAGGGAGAGAAAGAGGAGGAGAGACTTTTGGATAACTAAATCGAGTTGTTTCTTAATTTCCTTTTCTTTCCTAACATTTGCATAGCCTAATCCCTCATCAAATGCAGGGCACGTTTTTTGGCAAAAGATACACAGCCCTGGCCTGATTTCTCTTTCTCTTCCATGGCTTAGCTCAGCTTCGCCCTCACCCTGGCCTCCAGCTTCATGATTGTACGCTTCCCTCCTTTCAGAGCCAGCTGCTCAGCCTCCTCCATCTTGGCCTGCAAGTCTTTGATGTTGGCCTCGTAGTTCTTCTTGATTTCCTCCAGGTGCATGCAGTGGTCCTGCTCTTGTTGGAGTTCTTCCGCCATGCGGGCAGCCTGGGGAAGGAGAGGAGTGTGAGTTGCAGCTGGGTACCTGTTATGGGTTGATTTGTGTCCCCCCAAAATAGATATGTTCAGGTTCTAACCTCTGGTACCTGTGAATGTGACCTTATTTGGAAACAGGGCCTTTGCAGAAGTAATTAGTTAATACGAAGTCATACTGGAGTAGGGTGGGCCCTAATCCGATGTGACTGGTGTCTTTATAAAAAGAGACAGAGAGACAGGCACAGAGGAAGATGGCCATGTGAAGACAGAGGCAGAGATTGGAGCTATGCTGCCACAAGCCAAGGAATGCCTAGGGCTACCAGAAGCTGGAAGAAACAAAGAAGGATTTTCCCCAGAGCCTTCACAGAGAACATGGCCCTGCTGGCACACTAAATTCGAACTTCTAGCCTCCAGAACTGTGGGGGAATAAATTTCTATTGTTTTAAGATACCCAGGTTGTGGTACTTTGTTATACCCACCCTAGGAAACGAATACAGAAACTAATATTAATCCAGGCTCGTGGCACCTTTGAGGGAGGAGGAGCCCTGTCTCTGCAGTCTCTGGGAATCCATGTGGTTGATGAGAGAACCCTCAGCTGACACACTGCTGAGGTCTGATGGAGGTAGCTGCCCCATGTTTCTGTGTCCCTCACAGTGAAAGGGGAGGGGGCAGGCTTATGAACTCACGACCCAGCCTCCCAATGCCATGGACTCACACCAGCCTGTTCCACTCAAGCCAAGCTCCTTGCTGATGTCTCCAAGAGGGGCATAGCACAAAGGGCGGGAAAAGCACAGGATCTGGAGCTGGAAGATCTAGCTCTGAATCCATCCCCTAGGCAACCTTTGATGAGTTGTTCACCCCTCTGAACCCCCTATCTCTTGCATCCATTTAACAAATATTCACGGAGGAGCTACCATGTGCCAGGCACGGGTCTACACTCTCGGGGCATAGGACTAAATAAGACCAACAATGTTCATGTTCTCATGGAGTTTCAATCAAGTGGGAGGAACTTGGCAATAACAATCGTATCCCTCATCTTCGAAGTGAGGATAAATACTATCTACCACACAAGGTGGGTGCGAGGATCCAAAGGGATGGTGGAGTGAAAACACTCAGTCACGCAATTTTGTGTCTGAGCCTCCGGCCCTGGCTTCCACCCCCTTTCAATAGCCCCTCCCATGAGGCCGGTTTAATGCTTAACCTTGCCAAAAAACTGCCCAGATAGGCCCACTTCGATGGCTCCTTTGATCCGAGCCCCCTGGCCTCACGCTCTAATCACTCCTTGATCATGTGGAACTTGTAATCATTCCCTGCTTGCTTGTGTTTGGTGTCTCAGAAAAGCCTTTGGACTCTTCTAGAGCACAGACCACACCCCCAGCAGAGCACCATGACTCCAAATGACTTATTACTGGAGGAGGTGGCGGTCCCTGCCTAGGGTGGCCTGGTCCTTGGCAGGCATCCTGAGCCCAGTGTGCCCAGGCGCCTTTCCTCCCCAGTGGCAGCAGGATCTGCACTTACGTCTGTGGTGGCTTTCTTAGCCCTCTCGTCAACTGAGCGGAACTCACTGATGAGCTCCTCGTGCTCGTTGGAGATGCGCTGGATGTCAGACTCTAGCTTGCGCTTGACCACAAGGAGGCTTAGGTTCTGGAGGAGGAAACAAAGACATCTCCATGAGCCAGAAGTCTGCACTACCCTTCCTGTTCCCAGGAAGGAAAATGACCCTCTCCCAGACGTGCTCCTCAGACTCCCTAGCAGGAAATTGCCCTAGACCTCTGCTTGGAGTGAGGGTCTGTCACCTGTATTCCTCTTTGGGATTTAGAGCACAGCTTGCATCATGAGTAAAAAAAAAAAAAAATTTTTTTTTTTTTTGAGTGGCCCCTGAAAAATATCATTTAGGCCTGGGGTGTGGCAGTTCTGGAACAACCCAGAATTCAGAGCTGGGAAAACCCAGGTGCCCCGGCACTTCTACCTACTCAGATAAATTCCTTACCGTCTGGGCTTTGGTCTTCTTACCTATAACATGGGGTTGTAATCCCAATATCTCTCATGAATATTTTTTATTTTGGCAAATTCACATAAGCTGATAAGAAAGGGTTTTGGGAACCAGGCTGGTGAGGGGCTGTACTGGGAGTAGTAAGAAATCTTAGTGTCATCACTGCCAGCAGATGTAGGTCCCAGATGCTGACCATGGATAAGCCTCTGTAATTTCTGGGCCATAGTTTTTCATTTGTAAAACTAATGTCAGACTATGGAATAGTCCAGTTCCCTTCCAGTCAAAGTTCTATCATCAGCTACACTGGGGGTCACAGTGGTTCTCAAAATTGGCTACATCATCCGAATCTCCTGTGGAGCTTCTAAAAATTCCCATTTCAGGGTCCCCACCATAACCCCAGAAATGCTGGTGGTGTAATGGCTAAGAGTTGTGGCTGCTCACCAGCAGGTCAGCAGTTCGAATCTACCAGGTGCTCCTTGGAAACTCTATGGGGCAGTTCTACTCTGTTCTATAGGGTCGCTATGAGACGGAATCGACTCGACGGCAACGGGGACCATAACCCCACTGGATCAGAATCCCTAGGAGAGGACCTGGGAGTCTCTTTTAAAAGCTCTGCAGGGAGACAGAATTTTGAATCCTCATGGACCCCAGACTTTCTGGAGCCATGGAGGCTGGATGAACCCCAAAATTATTGCCTTGACATAATCTTTAAACCTTAAACCAAAAATATCTCCTGAAGTCTTCAAAAAACCAAACAATAGTTTGGCCTAACTAGTAAAAAATATCTGCCTCAAGCATTGTGCTATTATAGGATCTGGGATCAAATTGGCAAGAGCAACTTGAAAGATTGGATAGGAAATTTAGGGGGCAGTGAGTTTACCTCATGGAGGGGAACAATTCGGACAGGGAGGGTGAGACACCTGCACAACTCGAAGAATGTAATCAGTCTCGCTGAATGGTACATGCAGAAACTGCTGGATTGGTGTATGTTTTGCTATGAATATTCTCAAAGAAAAAAAAGGCTCTGAGGATTTGGCAGATGGGGAGGGGGCACTGCCTGCCACTGAGTTTTGAGGGGGACCCCTGTGGTTTGGGCACTGTCCTGGCCTCTCCCCAGCCTCTCCAGCGTGAGTCTGTATGTCAGAGCCCAGGGCTCCCTGCTGTCTTTTGCCTACCTGGACGTTGACCTCATTGTGCCTTTCAGTGATCTCCACCACCTCCTGCTCCAGCAGCTTGCGGGAGCGCTTGCTGCCCTCCAGGGACAAGTGCTCTTCCTCCAGCTCCGTCTGCAGCAGGCTCAGGCGCCGCTCCTGCAGGTTCTACTGCTCCCGCAGCTCCTCGCGCTGCCGGGCGTCCTCATCCATCTGGACCTGCAGGTCCTGTGGGGCAGGGAGGTAAGAGGGCCCACCTGAGCAGATCGCCGGGGGCTGCCCAGGCCTGAGGGTGCGCTGACCACGGTGGGCAGGCTCCGCAGGGAGCTGGGAGGGAGAGTTCACGATGGGTTGTGGCCCATCTCGGTCAAGGCCCAGGAGTCCAGAGGACTTGTCTATCAGGCAGACAGCATGAGGTCAAACCTTTGGTGATGGCGGAGTGCCTAGGGCCTCCAGCAGGGCCTTCTGGAGGAGGCCTGCCCTGAGGACCTTTGACAGTTACTCTCTGCCGGCCTTCTCCTGCCTTCTGATTTCTCTATAGCACTTATCACCATTTTTAATACTACACTTTTATTTATTTGTTGCTTTCTGTCTAGCTGCAAGAGTGTCTATGTGCTTTGTCCACTCTTTTATTCCTAGCATCAATAACAGTGCCTGGGCAGGGCAGGGCAGGGCCGGGGCAGGGCAGGGAGTCCATAGCCTTGTGACAGATCCACGAATCTAGCTATGCTTTACAAACAGTGCAGTGACATAGGTTATAAAGCAGACTTCAACGCTATTTGTGTTTATTTCTTAGGGTGGGTGGTGACTACATGGGTGTTTGTTATATTCTCTATTTTGCATGTCTGAAATAGTTTTAAATGGCTTAAAAAAATCAAGAAAAGCCCAACTCCCTGTTTCCTTTCTGTCTTCTTTTTTTCCAGTTGTCCAGGTAAGGACTTTGGTGGTTGGCTACTCTCATTTATACGCTACTCAAGCCTCCTGCCCCTGGACTCTCAGCCGCCTCCTGCTCACGCCTCATTCCTTCTTTCATGTTGAAGACGTGTGAAACCAGCTGCCTGCAGCCTCAGGGATGGCTTGCTCCGTGTGTGATTAGCTTTTCCTCCTCCCAGACAAAAAAAACAAAAACAAAAAGCAAACAATGCCATCAAGTCGGGTCCGACTTGTGGCTACCTTGATCTGCTGCGGCAGCCTTTTCAGCGTCTTCACCAGCTCACCGTTGTCGTGTTGGCGTGGTCCAGCTGGATTTCCATCTCGTTCAGGTCTGTTTCCATCTTCGTCTTGAGCCGGAGTGCCTCTGCCCGGCCCTTGGCTTCTGCCTCCAGGCTGGCCTGCAAGGACTCGATTGATCGCTGGTGGTTCTTCCTGCAAGTTAGAGCGAAGAAGCCCATGGCACCCTGGCCTGCCGTTCGGTCTGTGCCGAACAACCTTTCTATATAAGAGCCTCAGGGCATCAGTGTGGGTCTGGCCACCAGGTTATGAAATTGAACAAACTGAAATGAAACCCTTAAAGGGATTGGGTGGGGGAGCGTCATGCTTTGGGGAAAGGAAAGGAAGGTCACATTTATTGAATATTTACCATGTGTCTTACGTAATCTCAGGAGCTCTGGTGGTGCAGTGGTTAAGAGCTTGGCTGTTAACCAAAAGGTTGACGGTTCGAATCTACCAGGTGCTCCTTAGAAACCTTCTGGGGCAGTTCCACTCTGTCCTATAGGGTTGTTGCTATGAGTCAGAATCAGCTTGATGACAAAAGGTTTTTTTGGTCTTTGTAATCTCAATTCATCTAACATGCAAAACATCCCTGCAAAGAAACTGAGGCTGCAGCTGCTAAAACATGTGTCAAAGGTCCCCATGTAGCCCGCATTGGAACGAGGATTCAAACCAGGTGCTTAGGCCCCTGTTTTTCCCATTGTACCATGTGGGCTTTGGCTGTACAAGTCAGCTTTGTTTCTCTCTTCAAAACAACAGTTATTAATTGAAGGTATTCAATACATAATAATTATATTGTAATCAATTTAATAAACATTTCCATAAAAGCCTCATATGAGCTGTATTAACTTCTTTTTATAGGATGGGATAAGAAGAGGTAATTTAGGTGTTCAATAAACACTTGTTGAATTGAGGCAAATAAATATTTTGCACGGTAAAGATTCTGCCTGTTCAGAAATCCCCAGCCCTAACTGTGTTCACCTCAGCTCAACCCTGAATGCTGTCCACACGCAGGCACGTTGCTGGGTTTGCAGCAGCTTGACATGTATTAAATCTCCAGATAGGGGAGAAGATATCGTGACATTCTCATAAGTGAATAAAATTGTGATTCACCTTGATTTAAAAAATAAATACAAGCAAAAACTGCAAAACATTGTTGAAAAAAATTAAAGACCTAAATATATGGAAAGATACCCCACATTCATAATTGGAAGACATAAATACTGCTAAGATGGCAATCCTCCCCAAATTGATCTACAAATTATACACGTTTCCTATCAAAATCCCAACTGGCTTCATTGCAGAAACTGACAAGCCGATCCTAAAATTCATATGGAAATGCAAGGGACCTAGGATAACCAAAACAGCCTTTAAAAAGACAAAGTTGGAGGACTCACCCTTCCCAATTTCAAAGTTTACTACAAAGCTACAGTAATCAAGACAGTGTGTACCGGCATAAAGATGGACATGCAGAGCAACGGAATAGAATTGAGAGTCCACAAATAAACCCCCACATTTATGGTCAATTGGTAAATCTTTGTGACCTTGGATTAGACAATGGTTTCTTGGATATGACACCTGAAGCACAAGCAACCCAGGAAAAATAGATAAATTGGACTTCATCAAAAATAAAACTTCCGTGCTTCAAAGGACACCATGAAAACAGTAAAAGAACAATCCACAGAATGGGAGAAAATATTTTCAAATCATTTATCTGATAAGGGTCTAGTATCCAGAATACATAAACCATTCTTATAACTCAGCAATAAAAAGACAAATAACCCAATTTAAAAAACAGGTAGAGAATTTAATAGACATTTCTGCAAAGAAGATAAGCAGCATATGGACAGTAAACACATACAAGATGCTCAGGATCGCTGACTGCCAGGGAAGTCACACCCACTGGGACGGCCATTATTAAAAAGGCAGATAACGATGCTGGAGAGGATGTGGGGAAACTGGAGGTGGAGAAATTGGAACCCTCACGTGTTGCTGGTGAGAGTGGAATGGTGCAACCACTTTGGAAAACATTCTGGCAGTTTCTCAAGAAGATAAACATAGAATTACCATAAAACCAAAGCCATTGCCATCAAGATTCCATCTCGTAGAGACCCTATAGGACAGAGTAGAACTACCCCTAATTGCCAATCTTTTGGTTAGCAGCCTGAGCTCTTAACCACAGCACCACCAGGGCTCCTAGAATCACCATGTGACCCAGAAATTCTACTCCAAGGTTTACATCCAAGAGAATGAAAACATATGTCCACACAAGAACTTGCACGTGAATGTACCAAAAAAAAAAAAAAAAATCCAAACCTGTTGCTGTCGAGCCGATTCTGACTCATAGCGACCCTATAGGACAGAGAACTGCTCCACAGGTTTCCAAGGAGTGGCTGGTGGATCCCAACTGCCAACTTTTTGGCTAGCAGCCATAGCTCTTAACCACTGCACCACCAGGGCTCCACAGGAATGCATATAGCTGTATTATTCACAGTAGCCTCAAAGTGGGAACAACCCAAATGTACATCAACTGATGGATAAACAAAATGTGCTGTATCCATACAAGGGAATATTATTCACCCATAAAAAGGACTGAAGTACTATATATGTTACAACACGGCTGAACCTTGAAACATTGTGCTAAGTGAAAGAAGCCATGTGCAAAAGACCACATATTGTATGATTCTATTTATATGAAATGTCCAGAAAAACCCATAGAGACAGAAGTAGATTAGTGGTTGGCTAGGGCTGGGGGAGATGGAAGAAATGGGGAGAGACTTCTTTCGTGGATGATGAAAATGTTCTAACACTGATTGTAGCGATGGCTGCATATACTAAAAACCATCAAATTGTCCCCTTAAAATATGCGAATTGCATGGTATGCGATTTGTATCTCAATAAAGCTGTTACGAAAAAGAAAAAACAAAACACCCCCCCCGCCCCCGCCAGCCACAAATTGGCATAGCCAGAAATTTAGGGTGAGGGCCAGGGTTGCCCACTGGCTGCAGAGACATCGGGCTTCCCCTCCCAGGGGCTCTGCCCGCAGCCCTCATAGGAGGCTTTGTGGGGAATGTTGTAAAATCAAGAGCGACAGGATTTCAGGAGGGCCATCTGCTGCCAGCAGGCTGGTTAGGCAGGGCGCCAGTGTGGACAGTTCCAAATGTGTTGGTCTGCTCGGAATCACAACAAATCATACGTCTGTAAACTAAAACCTAGGAATAAGTCCAAACTTTTCTTGAAACTTGGTCACTGAACTAAAAAAAAAAAAAAAACAAAACTTCAGAACCAGCACTCGTTAGCACTACAAGTCGGTTCTTTCCAGCATGTGTCCCAAGGGTTTGTTAACGTCAGTGGTGATCTGTCTGTACTGCTTTGCAGGCTACGATGTGCTTTTCTATCTACACCCTCATTTAGTCTTCACCTCGTTCTGGAGAGGTCGTGAAGAAGCTGTCATCTTTCCCATTTGTTAGACAGGATAATTGCACCTATGTCATGGGGTTTTGTGACAGTTTACTGAAATACTGAATTTCAAAGTGTTGTAAACCATAGAGTGCCACAGTAGTGTAAGGTGCTATCATTGTTCCCATTTTACGGATGAGAAAACCGAGGTTTAAAGAGATACACCTAAATTGCCCGAGCTTATATATGACAGTAGGTGGCAGAGACCCAGGTTTCCTGACTCTAATCCGTCATGCAGTCCCCCATCCCATCAGCCCCCGTACCTTGTAGCTTCAAATTCCTCTTCTTTCTCATGGATTCTCTGGCCGATGTCAGCTTTCACCTGAGCCAGTTCCAGCTGAATTCGAATCACCTTGCTCTCTTCAACTCGCCAGGAATGTAAACATCAGGTCCGCGGTCCCTGGTCAAGGGGCCAGCCCCCAAGACAACGGCCCTGTGGTTACCTCCAGGGAAGACTCCGCTTCCTCCAGAGCCACTTGGAGTTCCTCCTTCTCAATCTCCAGCTTTTTCTTCAGCTTCTGCAACTCATGCACACTCTGTCCTCCCTCGTCCAGCTGATCAATCAGGTCCTTTATCTCCTCTGAGGAAGGAACATTCTGGTTAAGAAGGCACACAGGGACCACCAACTTCCCAGAGTCATGGCACACGGCCCAGACGTGCCTCAGTGGGGATAAGACCCTCCCAGCCTCGTATCAGAGAGGGAGCAGTTTACTCTAAGCCATAGACTTGGAGCCTTTCAGGGCTTGGACACTGGAAAACATTGGCTTCAAGCTCCTCTTTTTATAGATGAGGGGTTTAGGCCTCGAGAAGAAAGAGGAAGCACAGAGCGGCTTTGGGGCCGGTGCCTAGGACTCTCGTACACACTAAGGCCTTCCTTTCCCAGACAGTCCAGGGGTTCAAAACCAATCCTGCAACACCACCATCGGGAAGACTTAGAGCCTTTCTGATCTCCTTCCTCCACCTGTCTGTTGCTCACCCAGAGGAAACCTGGGCACCTGCAGCACCTCAGAGCAAGTATAGATTTCAGGCTACAACCAGGGGTGTCCAATAAATGCAAATGTTTTGCTTTGTCCCTGACCAAACTCAACCTCTAGATGAAGCCTCCTTGCTACAGAGTGCTGAACACTCAGGCTCACCCTGCAGGGTCTTATTCTCCTTCTTGACCGACTCCAGGTGCTCCAGGGACTCCTCGTAGGCGGTCTTGACCTTGAAGCTCTCTGTCATGTACACGCGGCACTCCTGTGAGCTGTCCACCTCCACCTGCAGCTCCTCGCACTTCTGCTGCCACTCGGCCAGCATCTTGTCAAAGAGCCGCTGCTTCTTGTCCAGGGCAGCGGCTGCAGCGTTGGCCTGGGCGAGGTGGAGAGGGTCTCCGGGGTCTGCTTTCTTGTCCCACCCATGTCTCATGTCTTCTGCCTCCCCCTCCCTAGTAACTCCAGTGACCACTGACTTTTGGGGATTTGGGATATAATTCTGCATTTATGGCACAACCACAGAAAGAGCTGTGCTCCAGTTTTAAAACTTCTACTTGACATGTGGCCTTGGGCAAAATCTACCTTCTCTTCCTGGGCTAGAATTTTCTCGGGTGTAAAGTCAGGGGTTTGAGCTACAGTGGCCTTCCTGGATTTATGACGTTTGGCCTAACTCCCCACAACTGAATTCTCTATAACGTGATAATATATCATTGTGCAGTGCAGAGATGGGTTTGGTTAGCATTTTTCTTGTGAATCACAGCTGATTGTTCCTAGACTTTGTTTTCACAGACCTGCCATCTTATCCGTAACTCTCCAGCAACTGTGTATTTGCTGTCATGAAAAATTAGATTTTGTAATTTTTTGCCTAATTTCCTTACTTGGGGGGGCACGTTTGTGGGTTTTAGAACTTTTTTCCCCTGAAGTCTCTCATGTGGATTTCACTTCATGCCTATGTGGCCACTGGATATGGACACGCTCTCTGCATCAGCTGGTCCCCTCCCCACCCCCACTGTCATAAAGCAATGTTCTAAACCAAGATTGGGAACTGTGTACCTGTGGAAATTCTATTTAGTTGTGCTAAAACAAACAAACAAAAAATGTTATCGAGTCAATTTTGACTCATGGCAACCCCATATGTGTCAGAGGAGACCTGTGCTTCACAGGGTTTTTAATGGCTGATTTCTCAGAAGTAGATAGCCACACCTTTCTTCCAAGGCTCCTGTGTGTGGACTTGAATCTTCAACCTTCTGGTTAGTAGCTGAGCACATTAACCGTTTGCACCGCCCAGGGGTCCCTATTTAGCTCTGCTAGAAACTGGAAAATCAGTCTGAACCAGGGAAGCAAACAGGAATATTTGGCCATACAAAGTGGAACATGGGTTGTGCAAGAGAAGGGGGAACAGGGAAGATAATGCCGTGTGATTTCCTGGACTAAACTTCACCGTTATCATGGATCTCCTTAAGTGGTGGCTTGTTGATTTGTAAGATCTCAGAAGAGTTTATAAACACGTGCTCACACAGGAGCCCATGTCCAGTGGGCTTGTGAATACAAATCCTGTGCTTGACCCTCACGGACCACCTGTTCCTTCCTGACCACCCCAGACATGTGACTGTCTCTCCCTCAGACTCGCTGGGAGCCCTTGGCCCTGATACAGAAGCAGCCTTCGAGCTTTTGGACCTCTGACCTTCTCCAAGTCGATGGTGAGGTCCTCAACTTCTGCCTGGAGTCTTTGCTTATTTTTCTCAAGGGAGGCGGCCTGGGCCTGGGCGGATTCAGTTGCCTCTTCTGCCTCCTGGAGCCTGGCAGCCAGCTTCCTCCTGCAGAAGAGAGCCAGAGGGGCAGTCAAGGAAACACAGGAGCCTATGGTCTCAGCCTCTCCGCTACCAAGTGTGGAGGCCTGTCTGTGTTGGCTGGACCACACCATGTGCATGAGACGGAGCTCTGGGGTCACGTTGGAAAAGATTCAGACGAAACGGAGAGTGTTTAAAAGAAAGCAAGCACATTTGGTTCATTTATTCATTCATTCAGCAGGTATTATTGTTCTTCTCTGTGCCAAGTACTGTCCTAGGCAGTGAAGAAAAAGGGCTAAAAGACTTGCCCTCATGAAATTTCTATTCTAGCAGGGAAGACACACAATACAGAATATATAGAACATCAGACCGTGGTAAGTGCTAGGAAGAAAAATAAAGCAGGGAAGGGGAATGATGGCAACTTTAAGAGAAGGGTCAAGGAAGGCTGGCTGAGAAGCGGACATGCAAGCAAAGGCCCGAGGGAAGGGAGGACAAGAGCCCTGGAGGTGTTTGGGGAAGAGGGTCCAGGCAAGGGGTTGAGATTTAGGTTTTAAGAGAGTGGGTTTAGCCGAGGAGCAGGAGCCTTCGGGTGGGACCAGGCAGCTCCCCGCAGCTCTCAATAGAAGAGCTAGAAGGCAGGAGGTGGAGTTGTAGGAAGGCAGATTCAGGCTCAAGAGTTGGGTCAGCTGGAAGGCACCATGCTTGTTGTTATCATGTCACCGGAACGTCCAGTGTACAGAAGGCTGGCATCGCCTCCCCTGCCTGGGCCCAGAAGGCTCACACACATTGTAGATGCAGGGGCCACAGGCACCCAAGTCAGCCTCTTATGCAAGAGGGTGGCTGGTAGCCACATTCCTGTGTGCTCGGCTTCATTTCCTCAGGTCCCTCGAGCAGGAGGTACACATTGCTAGTTTGCAAATGTGGAGGAAAGCACAGAGGAGTTGAGGGTTTACTACAGAGCTGATAAGCTTGCAGAGCAAGACCTTTGTGGCTGAGCACGGTCCACGTTCCCCCAGCATCACCCCGGGCCCACTGAAAGGCCTCCTGCCTTTCAGCTTCTTGAGCTCGTCAGAGTCAAGAAGCCCTGCCTACAGGTGGAGGCCCAGCTCCTGACCTCCTGAAGGGAACCTGGCCACATCAAGGTAGATATGAGGGTCCTTAAAAATGGGAGACCAGAGACTGGCTGGTGCATGCAGTGGATATTCTGCCATGTGGACACTCTTCTCCCACCTGAGTGGAGCCCATGAACGTGTGTCTCTCACGCTTGGCCCTGGCTTCAGCAGGGGCCAGCATGGGGGTGAGATGCCCGTGTCTGCCTGCCTGCCAGATCCCCCCAGCACCAGGTGACACTCACTTGGTCTCCTCCAGCTCCTCAGTCCTCTGGATGGCGTCAGTCTTGTATTTGGTCCTCCAGGTGGTCACCTCCGTGTTGAGCTTGGACACGAGGCACTGAAGCTCTGACTTCCCGCCCTGCTCCTCCTCCAGCTGCTCCTTCAGCAGGTCCAGGTCATGCTTGGTGTTGGCGAGACTTACCACAGCAGTGTTTCGAGACTGTAAGGACAAGCCCGTCAGAGCCCCAGGGGTCTCTCCACAGGCGCCGGGGCCATTGGTTAGATAGACATAACATTTAATCAACAGTGATAGAAAGTGAAGGGGGGAAAACAACACTTATAAGTACCATCCAAACCCTCAGGATTTTATTTTCCATGTTTTCTTCTGGTTACTGTCCACAAGGATACGTAATCTCATTTGGTTGTACACACAGCATCCTATAGTTTTTACTTGTTATTATATCAAATGGTTTTCATGTTCCTCCTTCATTTCATAACTTTAAGGAGGCAGCTTGGCTTCACTCCCGCCCCAAACACACCTTCGTCTCTTCATCCAGCTGCCTCTTGTAATCATCCACTGGTGATGTCAGAGATGTCTTTATCCGCAGGCCCTGGTTGAGGCGGCTCTGGGATTCTTCATATTCCCAGCTCAGTTCACTGTTTTCAGCTGGGTGGGAAGGGAATGGAAGAAATATTGGAAGAACTGGCTCCCTAGACAGATCCTGCGTCCTCCAGGTCATTGCTCCCAAAGTACTCAATATGGCGGCTTGGCCGACTGAGATGGCCAACTGGGGTGTACAGTGAGCCACCAAACTGGCCACCCAAATTAATGATCCCAGGAGGGGAGCAAGTGCAGGGTTGCCAACATCCAGGTGACCTGCATGGGGTAGGGGCCCTCAGACAGCAAAGCACTCCCCCAACCGGCTCCCTGCCCGTAACTGTCAAGAGATTCAGCAAAGGGGTTTGGAGAAAACAGTGGGGTGGAGAATTGTAGAATGTAACAATTCCAGAACCTACACTCCTGTGCTTTGTGAAACGTTCGTCAGAGCCAGAGACTAGGAAGAGCCTCGTGAGCCAAAGAGGAAGAGCAAGCGTCTCCAGTTCTACTCTGTAAGCCATTAGTTTTGTGACCCTGTGCAAGTCACTTCATGTCACTGGGCCTCACTTTTCTTATCCGTAAAGTGGGGGTATTGTTTTTTTATATATATATAGAATGTATTTTATTGAGTTACAGTTGACATACAGTGACATTCAGAGATCTTAATTGCACACTGCCATGATTTTTTGGCAAATGCAGAAACCTGTACAACCCACACCTCCATCAAGATATAGAGCATTTTTATTTGGGGGTATTGATTTTTAAAAGTGTTCAAAATGGGGAAAATAAGGCAAAAGGGTGCCTGCAAGTTCTCTTGATGTCACAGCAGGTCTTGAGGTCTAACAGGCCTATCCGTCTAAAACTCAAACTCGCTCCTGTCGTGTCGATTCCGACTCATAGCGACCCTATAGGACAGAGTAGAATTGCCCCATATGGTTTCCAAGGATTTGGAACTGGTGGATTTGAACTGCTCATCTTCTGGTTTAGCAGCTGTAGCGCTTAACCACTACGCCACCAGGGTTTCCCATCTCAGGAGTATTTAGTTCTTCAAGGAATGTCCTTTGTCTGTTTACCCTTGATTAGGGCCCAGCCTCTACAAAGTGAGATGTTAGCTTGTATGTGGATAAGTTACAAATTATTTCCGTCCTAGGGAAGCAAAGGATTTCTTCTGGTAGGAGGAAAAAAAAGAAAAACCCAGAAGTTACAGTGTTATTGTCCTATAGGACATTTACTGGTTTTGCATCTAATTTAGCATTGCACTGGTTTCCTGACTGTGTAAATCTCTGTGCCATAAAATGCTCTTTGAAGATCACTTTGCTAATTCCCTGGTTCTCTTATTAATGAGTTAAATAAATCTTTGACCCGTGTTCACTTTATATTAGTATTTACGTGAGATACGTTTTAAAATGTTTGAAAATTATATTTTTCCAGCATGAACGACCCTCCTGCTGACCTCACAGGGGCAGCTGAGAGACTTGATATGAAAATGCTTCAAATAGTCCTTCCTGCTTTACAATGCGAAGACATTGCTTCGAATACTCAACCAGTTGTAACCTTTTGCCATTGAGTGGATTCCAACTCATGGCAACCTCATGTGTGTCAGAGTAGAACTGTGCTCCGCAGGGTTTTCAACGGCTGATTTTTCGGATGTAGATCACCAGGCCTTTCTTCTGAGTGCCTCTGGGTAGAATTGAATCTCCAGCCTTTTGGTTAGCAGCTGAGTGTGCTAACCATCGGCACCACCCAGGGACTCCTAGAATACTCAGCGGGTGGAGTATTGTCTCTTTACAAGCAGACGAGCGCTCTGGGGAGGGGACCTGGGTATTTTCCTTTCAGTCTCCTTGTGGAACCCCAACTCCTTTCCATGCACCCTTCCTCAGGGGAGCTGTGGGGGGTGGGGGGTGAGCGTACCTTGGAGGTGGGTCCTGATAGCGTTGATTTCTGCTTGGTTTCTCTCCAGCTCGGCCACCTTGGCGTTGGCTTCCGACAAGTAATCTTCCAGCTTCCGGACGTGGGCCTTCGTGTTCATCTGCTCGGGAGGAATGAACCCAGTGCGGGGGCGAGGATGCTCAGGTCAAGCCCTCCCAGCTTCCCACCGGGACTAGAGTCCTGCCTCCCTTTCTGTTCCTCCAGCACAGCCTCCAGGCTGCCACGCCTAGTCTTTCTAGAACACAAAGCCGACAAGTGCCTGTCCCTGGCTTACTGTGATCATCAGCATGAACCTGGAGCCTTAGCTTGGCACCAGCCCCTCACTTTCTGGCCCATCTCCCTTTGTAGCCACTCTGGATTCCTCCAGACCACACCCAGTAAGAAGACACAGTGGGCCAGTTTAAGGGAAAATGCTAACATTAGTGTCGAGGACTGCAGAAATAGGAAGAGATTTCAAGAGGGTCTGAGGTTTGGGAGCACTGTGGCTGGCTGGAATTGGGGCCCATGGGATGTGGGTCACTCTGATCACCTGTGGCACCCCCTGCCCCGAGTCACGATGGGGTTTTTCATGCGGCAGGTGCTTGACACATGCATGTTGAACCGCTTATTGACTTTCTTTGTCACGTGTGATGGTCACTTTTATGTGTCAACTTGGCTAGGCTATACACTAAAACCAAACCCATTGCCGCCATCGAGTCGATTCCAACTCATAGCGACCCTGTATGTAGGACAGAGTAGAACTGCCCCATAGAGTTTCCAAGGAGCGCCTGGTGGATCCGAACTGCCAGTCCTTAGGGTTAGCAGCCGTAGCACTTAACCACTATGCCACCAGGGTTTCTGGCTAGGCTATAGGACCCAGTTACTTAATCAGACCATAATCTAGGGGTTGCTGTGCAGGTATTTTGTAGGCTTGGCTTACATTAGAATCAATTGACACTAAGTCAAGGTGGTTATTCTTGATAATGTGGGTAGGCCTCATCCAATCAGTTGAAGCCTTAACAGTAAAAACTGAGGTTTGCTGGAGGGAAGGAATCCTGCTTCAAAACTGTAACAGATATCCTGTGTCCTGCTGGAGTTTCCAGCCTGCTGTCTGACCTACAGATTTGGGACTGGCAGCACCCACAGTTCCGTGAGTCTGTTCCTTAAAATAAATCTTCTCTCTTTTTCTTTTGTTATATATGTGTATGTGTATATATATATCCTATTGGTTGTTTTTCCCTGGAGAACCCTGACTAACATATCGCATAGCACTTTTTCTCTGAATTGTGGCGGTTTATGCATTTGTTGTCTCTCTCCTAGTATCCTCTAGCCCCTTCAGGACATGGTCATAATAATGTAATAACAGCTGTAATAGCTAACAATTATTGAATTTTCTTACATGCCAGGGACTGTTCTAGCTCCCACAACAGTGCTATGAAGTAGGGGTTATTATTACCCCCATTTTACAGATGAGGAAATGGAGGCACAGTTAGGTTGTGTAACTTGGCCATGGTTATACAGCCAGTGGGTGGGGTCTGTAATGGATTCATCTCGCTCCCTTCACAACATCTAGAACATGCCTTGGGTCTGGTGGGGGCCTGGCCACTCCCTCACCTTGGACTTCTGCACGGTCTCCAGGTGTTGAGGTCATCGATCTCAGCCTTCATGGCCTGCTTGTCCTTCTCCAGCTTGGACTTGACCCTCTGCAGGTTCTCTACATGCTCCGTCAGCTCGGTCATGGAGTCTGTGTGTTTCCTGAGCAGCGTGGAGGCCGTGGCCTCACTCTGCAGGGCTGCCTCCTCCAGCTCGCGCCGCAGCTTCAGCAGCTCTGCTTCCCGCTTACGGTTCTGCTCAATCTGGGCGTGGGGCGGGGATAAGAGATCTTAGCAGCTGGGTGCCCTTGGGTCATTCAAGGCCTCCTGTGTCCATCAACACCATTGAGCCCAAAACAAGGTGGACCCACTCGGCTCTTCACAGTCCTGGCTTCTATTCCTTGGTTTCTCCTCAAGTTAGCCCCAGGAATTGAGCAAGAAATAACTGGTCTGTATCTACTGCTCATCATTGGGCATCTCCCTGCAGGCAGAGCTGGGGTCCCGGCCCCTTAGGAGGGGTACCTGAGCAGACATGGCTCCACCAGCCTCCTCCAGCCTGTCACTGAGGTCTTCAGTGAAGGTCCCAGGACAAGTCGCTGCGTTGTTTCTCCACCTGGGGGATGTTTGGGAGAGAAAGTTATACTGATTAAGCCGTCTATGAACGTCTTTCTCTAGTAAAGACGGAGATTCCTACATTGTATCTGTGAGGTAGGGGTGTGTGTGCCTGTACTGGGGTGGTCCTGTGTTCTGCCTGCCATCCCGCCTGCTGCATGAAGGATGCTGTCCCTCCTTCTCCCTGCACTGGGTGGGTGTTAGTGCCCATTTTAAGTCCCCAGCCCACTTTGGCTGAATCTAGAACTCTACATCCAGATAAGGCATGTCTGCCCACATCAGTGTGAGTTATCTCCCACCAGCTTCTTGGCTCACCCCTCTCTGGAATCCCTGCCCTCAAGCTCCTTCTTGTTTTTGCTCTTCCTAACTCACGCTCTCTACTTCGACACCTCTCTACCTGTGCATCGGAGGGGCTATTTTATTCCCTTTTCCCCCTGCGTCAGGCTCCCTCATGTTGAACTCAATCTCTGAGTTCCCACTTGAATGTTGCCCCCTCCGCCCACCCCATGCACAGCTAGCTCTTCTCTCTGGCTCCCGGCACGTGTAGCGTCTTTGTGCCTTACATCTGCACTGATGGGTACATACTGCCCAGTGTCCAGTGCACAGTAGATGCCTGAGAAACAAGAAGCCCTTTTAACTGGGAAGCCTGTCCTTCTCTCTGCTGGTTTCCTGAGGGGAAGTTTCTGCTTATGGTTGGATTTTCACCGGCAGGAGCTGCTTTGACTTGAGAAACGATAAAAGCATTTCGTGTACCTTGGCTCTCATTGCCCTCTCGGCTTCCAGTTCTTCCTCCAGCTCCTCGATGCGGGCCTAGAAGACACACAAGCAGACCGAGAAAGGTGGGATTCACCTCTTCTGTGTGAAGTTAGGAAGTTACCCACTTAGCCTTTTAGGATGGAGAGGAGAAAAGGGAGCTAAGCATATGACGGCCACTGTCACAAGGAGAGAAAAGTGGCACAGAGAGCAAGTGCAAAGGTCCTGAGGCAGGAAGAGGCCTGGCATGTGTGAGGCCCAAAAGGAGCCAGCATGGCGGGACAGAACGGTGAGGGGACAGAAGGTGACAAGGTCAGGGGCTGGGTCGTGGAGGGCCTTGTAGCCATGGTGCGGACTTTGGATTTGACTCTGCTGATATGCGCAAAGGGCTCAAAAGAAAAAAAAAAAACCCTAAACCTGTTGCCATCGAGTTGGTTCCGACTCATAGTGTCCCTATAGGACAGAGTAGAAGCACTCCTAGGGTTTTCTTGGCTGTAATCTTTGTGGAAGCAGGCTACCACATCTTCTCCAGCAGAGCAGCTTATGGATTCAAACTGCTGACCTTTGGTTTAGCAGCTGAGTGCTTTGATCTCCACACCACTAGGGCTCCTATGCCAAGGGCCCAGGGATGGGAATTCACAAGGAGAGTTCATTCGGTCTGTTTGTTCCAGGACACACCTGGTACTCCTTTAGCTTCCGCTGCAGGGTGGAATTCAGAGACTTCTCGTCCTCATATTTAGAGTTGACAGAGTTGATTTCCATATCTCGCCTGCAAGAGAAGGTTTGGGTTCCTGAGCAGACTGAAGGTGGACCAGTAAGCCAGAGAGCAAACGAGTCTGGGCCGCCTCTGAGGGGGCCACCAACCTACTGAAGCCCACTCCTCACACCCCACTTCTGACCCCGGCCTTCTGGGGTACAGGCAGGGAAATGACCTCCTTACCTGTGGAGAAGTCAGACCCTGGAATCTGCGCCACAAGCCTTTCACTCATTCATTCATTCACACATCTACTAATCTTGAGCACCAGACATTGTCCTGGGCTCCGGGGACACATCGGAGAACAGATCGGACAGAAATCACAACGCTGGCACAGCCTACATTCTAGGGGTTGGAGAATCCACTAATGCTTTGATATTTTGGGAGAAATTTTCCTCCGAAGACTTCACAAAAGGCTCTGTCCTGCTGCTGTGTGTGTGAGTTCCAGGTCCCAGGAGCTACGTGTCGGGGCTAAGATGCCAGAAACCAAGTAGGTGAGGAGGGTGGGCAGAGTCATAGTTTCTGAGCGGGCCACAGGACAAATGAGCTGAAATACGGATTTTAGCTGCACGAGCCCCGCATAGCAGTCTGCAATGTTACAAAATTGCTTTAGTAAATAGACTTCAAAGACACGCTGTCCAAATTCTACTCCCTCCACACTTTCCTCATCTGACTCCTTGGTCCACTGAACTGAAGTTCGGCTTCTCACCTGGGGCCTCCCCATTGACTTCCTGCCTCCGCTTTTGCCCCACTCTGTCTCTCCTCCACATTGTTGCCACAGTGATATATATTTTTAAGTTGTGGTAAAATATGTATAACATAAAATGTGCCATTTTAACCATTTTTCAGCGGCATTAATCACATTCACAATGTTGTATGACAGTCACCACTGTCTGTTTGCCAAACCCTTTCAGCACTCCACACTGAAACTCCGTACCCACTAAGCGATAACTCCCCACTGCCGTCTCCCCGGCCTCTGGCCACCTCTGATCTACTTTCTGTCTCTATGCATTTGCCTGTTCTAGATATTTCATATAAGTGAGATCATACAATATTCTTCCTTTGACTTCTTTCACTCAGCCTGAGGTTTCCAGGGTTCATCCATGTCGTAGCCTGTATCAGGACCTCATTCCTTTTGAGGGCTGAATAATATTCCACTGTGTGGATATACCACATTTTGTTTATCCATTCAACTGTCGAAGGATGTTTGGATCATCTCTACTTTTCAGCTATTGCAAATAGTGCTGTAATGAACATTGGTGCACAAGTATCTATTTGAATTCCCATTTTTAAGTCTTTTGGGACTATACCTAGGAGTGGAATTGCTGAGGCCAGAGTGATATTGACAAATATCTCCTCTGTTGCTTGTTATCTCTGGGATCCCAGTTCACACGTTTCTGCGGAGCCTCTCTGTCCCTGGTGCAGACATGCTCCTTAGTCCTCACGGCTCCCAGGGCAGCTCTGCGAGTCTCCATCCCAGCTCCCGACGTGCATGGCACAAGGCTGGGGGCTCCTGTATCCCCATGCGGGCGCATTGCCCAGCATGCGGCAGGTGCTCAGGACATGCACCGCTGTGTGTGGAGCACTCAGTGCAGAGCCTGGCACATCCAGGAAACACTACCAGTCTCTCCTGACTCATGGCGACCCCATGTGTGTCAGAGTAGAACTGCTGCATAGAGTTTTCAGTGGCTGATTTTTTGGATATAGATCTCTAGGCCTTTCTCCTGAGGCGCCTCTGGGTGGACTCAAACAGCCAACGTTTAGGCTAATAGCCAAGCACGTTAACCATTTGCACCACCCAGGGACTCCCTAGGGAATGAAATGAATGACCGCATAGGCGTACTTTTTCACCACCTCCTCCAGATCCAGCTTGGACCTCTCCATCTCACTGAGGTTGTCGATGGTCATCTTCAAGTCACTCTCAGCTTTCCGGCGAGCCTTCTCCACCTCTGCCCGGATCTTCTTTTCTTGCTCCCAGTTGTCCTCTAGCTGTGGAGACAAGAAATGCAAGAGAAGTTAGTGAAGGGGAGTGTGAGGCCCTCTGCAACATGGAGCTGGACGGAGCTTAGCTCCTTGCCGTGGCTCCTGAAAGGGCCTCTTGCCTTGGGGGATGTGTCAGTCCCATGCCCAAAATTCATCTGAGGACTGAGCCCAGGGGTCACCTTGACCCCCGAGTTGTAGAAGCAGCCCCAGCACCTGCACCTTACCTCGTGGATCTGAGCACTGAGCTTGCTGTTGTTCTTGGTCAGGTGGTTCATCTTGTCTTCTTCAGCTTGCAGGTCATCTAGGATTTTCTGGAAAGAAACATATGCGTGTGGCGCATGGGGCATTGCAGTTGGACAGACCTGGTTCTCCGCTGGCCCCAAGACTTTGGGAGTTAAGGTGACTTCAGTTACAGGGCACCTGCTCCTGTTGGGTGCTGAACAAGGCTAGACAGACCCAAGCACCTGTCAGCCGCAGGTGGGCCCTTGGGAGATCAGAGGCTCTGGTTCCCCCATGGGGCCCACAGGAAATCAGTGGGTGCTTCTGGTTGCCACAATGATGGGATCCCACTGGCACTGAGTGGGTGGGCCCAGGGATGCTGGATGTCCCACTTGGCTCTGGAAAATGGGCACCGTGAAGGATAGTAAGTCTGCAACCCACACGATCGAAGTCCCACCCGGGTACTCATGGGAGTAAAACAACTGTTTAAAACCTCTGAGCCTAGAACCTAGCACCACTTTACATGTAGCTCCACAAACTTCATTTATGTAGCATACAGTAAATATCTAAAGAATGATCTACCATGAAAATTGAGAGATTCTTTGTTGTTGTTCAGAACTTCACCAAGAGCTGTCCTGTTTTGTAAAATCGCATCAGTGATAGCCCCACCTTGAGTTCCTAACCTTCCCGCACCACCTGCATCTATATGTCACAGCTCCCTGCTCACTGTATCTCCTACAGCCTGACAGCCACGTTATTTATTCTTAATTACACCCCATTTATTTCTCCTTTATATTAAAGGACATTATATAGATTTTTTTTGAAGTTTGTATTAGTTGTATTGTTTACAATTTTTATTTTGGGATAGTAAGAGAGCATTCCAAAATACATGTTATAAAAGGGGGCTTTGGGTCTGATGGAGTTCTTGGGTGGTGCAAATGGTTTGCTCAGCTGTTAACTGAAAGGTTGGAGGTTCAAGTCTACCCAGAGGTGCCTCAGAATAAAGGCCTGCCAATCTACTTCCAAAAAATCAGAATTTAAAGTTTTATGGAGCACAGTTCTACTCTGACACACATGGGGTTGCCCTGAGTCAGAATTGACTCCATGGCAACTGGGTTTTTTTAGGGGGCGGGGAGGAGGGGGTCTGATAGAATTGAGAGTTACAGTCTAAGAGAAAGATAATTCCAGAGGCAGCAGAGAGAGGCGTTTAGGGGGCCCATTGTGGATTTGAGGTGTCAGTAAGCGTAGGAGTGAGGGACCACTGTCTGGCTCTGGGCTCCTACCTGCTCTTTGCACCCCTGAGGAGAGCATAGCAGTGTTCCTTGCCCTGTCAGCAGTCACGGCCAGAGAGAACTTGCTCTGCTTTCGGGAGCCTGAACTTATGAAGGCAGCCCTCAGACAGGGAGGATGGGGTGGGTCTCCTCATGACCTCAGGGGCTTGTGGCCTGTTGTTACTACGATGCATCAGGGTCTCTGGGGCTTTAGAGCTTACAGGACACTCCCACATACTCACCCCACTTCATCCTTGGAATCCTGGGATCTACCTCCCAGTTTGCCTGGGACCCCCCCCCACCCCCAACTCACACTTTTGGCATAATTGGTAACCACTCCCTTTCTGCTTTTGAAACTGTCCGAGTTTGGGCAATAATCACCTGGTCACCCTGCTAATCACAAAGTGTGATGAAGGCACCAAGATGTGGCCACACCGTCTTCACTGATGAAGGCATTGAGATTTAGGGACATCCCCTAACTTCCCCAAAGCTCCCTGGCTAAGGGGCAGCAAAGCCAGGATTTGAACCAGGTCTCCATTCTCCCCAGGAATGTGGCCTGTTCTGAGCTCCACCTCCCGCCCAGGGGAGGGCCGGTGGCTCTACCTGGTACAACTCCTCCAGGGCCCGCTTCTCCTTCTGGAGCTTGGTGATGGAGTCTTCTCGGAGCGAGAGGTCACCGGTCAGGGTGCAGACCCTGAGGTCCAGGGCCTGGAAACCGGGGTGAAAATGAGAGACAGGGTGTTGACAGCTAGAAACAGCTTCTGTGGGGAGGGGAAGAGGGCAGACACCTGCTCTGAGAGGGTTCTCAGCACTCTAGGGTCACCTGGGAGAAATCTCAACACCCAGGGCTCACCCCAGACCAACTGAGTCAGGTCTTGGGGGTGGAGGGGAGCAGTGAGAACCACGAGTTCTTGCCTCTGCTACTCAATCTGGTCCTCAGGCTGGCAGCAGGGGCACTGGCTGCACGCTCGGCCCCACTGAGAACTGCGGACCAGAATCTGTGTCTTACCAAGAGCTGGGTGATGTGTGTGCACCTCAGAGCTTGAGAAGCACAGGTTTGGACAGTGCCTACCTCAGCCTGTGTGGAGCCCCGAACACGGTTGAGGCCAAGCGTTAGTCAGAAGGTGTCAGGAGCCAGGGCCTCCCCCAGGGGGCGCTCACAGAGGCTTTTGGGAAGGGGGAAGGGTAGACATGGTGCTGAAGTGAAGAACATTCTGTGAGGGGCCCCAGACAGGCTGAGCGGATGCCAGCCAGCCCAGACAGCACAGCTGGTGGGGGGAAATCCCAGCACGGGGAGGACTAACAAGGCCTCACATCCTTGCGTTTGTGCGGATGTCTCCACAGTGGGACCAGCTTTTTGTTCCCTTAGTCAGATCTGCCCAATAGAACTCTCTCTGCGCCTATGGAAATGTTCTCTGTCTATGCTGTCCAATACAGGAACACTGGCCACGTGTGGCTATTGAGCCCTTGAGGTGTGGCCAAACTCGCCAACCCGTTGCCGTCGAGTCAGTTCTGATTCATTATGACCCTAAAGGACAGAGAAGAACTGCCCCGTAGAGTTTCCAAGGAGCGCCTGGTGGATTCTAACTGCCGACCTTTTGGTTAGCAGCCATAGCTCTTATTCACTATGCCACCAGGGTTTCCTAGGTGTGGCCAGAGGAACTGAATTTTAAATCGCATTGAATTAATTTACATTAAAAAATCCACTGTGGCTGCCGTCTGGGCAGCACCCCTCTGCAGGCTACAGGGGTGGAGGCTGTCTGCAGAGTTAGTGGCTCAGGGTGCCCTGGACCCAGAGGAGCGTGGCAGCCCTCACCTGCTTCTCCTTCTCTTTTCTTTGCCAGTGTGGTCTCCAGGGCCTCCAGGTCGCGCTTCAGTTCGCTCAGCTCCCCCTCCAGCTTGCACTTGGTGGCGCTCAGTGAGGCCGACACACCCTCCTCCTCCTCTAGCCGCTCTTGCATGTCAGAGATCTGGCTCTCCAGCTCCATCTTGGTCTTCATCGTCTGGGTCAGGCGCTCCTCGGCGTCCATCAGGTTCCCTTGTTCCTGTTAGAGAAAGAGCCACAGTCGGGGTGGGGGGTAGTAAAATCCTGCTCCAGGGTCCTGCAAGTGACCCAAGACCACCACCAAGATGGGAGACAAGCCTTGGACTTATGGTCCCCGAACACATGTGTCCTAGGGCCTGGGCTGCCTCTAGCTCCTTTGAAATTGTACGAGTCTAGGAAGCCCTTGCGGCTCTGAGTGGGTCTCTGGACCAGCAGCATCACCTGGGAGCTGCTGAGGATGGAGAACCTCAGCCACCATCCCCCCATTTCTGCACCTGGATGTGTGATTTCACAAGCCCCCAAGCGTCCAGACGCACATTAAGGTTTCAGAAGCAGGGGGTCCAGAAGAAGCGTGGGGTGCTCAGGCAGGACACCGCAGTCAGTTCCAGCTCTGCCATCCCACCTGCTGGCCCCAGGTAAGCCCCGGTTTGCGTCCATCAGTGAAGGGTGGGACACCTGCCCCAAAGACACCTCGCGTTGCTTTAGCCCTTTTGTGTTAAGGAACCACTTAGCATACAGTGTTTCTCCTCACAACAACCTATGAAGCAGGCAAGACAGGTGTTACTGTCAGCTCCGGTTCAGAGAGGAGGGGACAGGGATGGAAACTCAGAGGGGGGTATGTTGTAAGTCACAGGGACAGTAAATGGCAAAGGGAGGACAACCTGGGCCTCACAGCACCGATCTGATACCCTCTCCAGTGGGGTATCCACTGGGATCTCCCCCAAATGGGGTCAGGTATGAAAAACCACTGACTGCAGAGTCAAAAGACCAGACCGGCCGCATAACATTACTGAAAATCAATAATTTGTCTTTCAAATGAGGGAAGGGACCACTGTGAGGCATAAAAGGGATGGAGCACGTGGAGGTGGCTTGGAATGGAAGATAACTTGTGAGGGTCAAATTAGAGAAGGAACAAGAAAGCCCTAGAAGGGCCATAGCCATGAATACAAATTTCCATATTGGAATGCACACACCACCATTGGAACACTAAGTGGGAGGTACTCAGTGAACGCCTGTCAGGCACCCTATGTGAATGATTTCCTGTGTTCTTCCCCGTGGGGTTCCCACTTGACAGGTCAGGAAAAGGGAGGCTCAGAGGGTGAGGCATTTGCAGAATGGGGTTCTGGCTCCAGGGGGTGCTCTTGAAACCACCTCATGTTGCCTCCTCATCCCTTGACACTCGCTGCAGGCAGGGCCCGTATCTGTGAGCTCCCAGCTGGCTGCTGTGGCCAAATAGGAATTCAGTGGAGAGTTTCTGGTAGTTGGGTCAAGGGTGATGTTACGATGAAGGTGAAGAGAAGGCTGGGGAATTTCCCAGTGGTTAGGGCAGACAAATTTTCAGAAGAGCTCACCTCTCCCTCCTCCCTACTTCCTTCTCTGGCCCTGATTCTCAACCACCCTGGGGTGCTGGGCAGCTGCCAATGTCCCCTAACCTCCTGCCCTCCCTCGGGGGACCCCCACATACAGCCTGCAGCTGGATGGTGAGGTCATTCTTCTCCTGGCTAAGAGTGGCTGTTTTCTCCTCCGGTTCCTTGACTTTGCCCATCAGTTCCTGTGCCTTGAACATCGCTTCCCTTAGCTCCTCCTCCTTGACCTTCATCTCCTCCTCTTGTCGTGCCACATTCAGGAGCGGCTTGACCTGGGCGACAGCAATGTCATCGAGAGATTAGGAGGAGGACTTTCTTTCCCAGGGGGTCAGGTAGTGTGGCATGAGGTCTCTGCCTCAGGCTCTACAGCTGTGAGTTCACACCCCCATCCTGGTGGACAGCAGCTCTTGCCACAGCTGGGAGGTTGGAATCTCCACACAGATGCTGGCAGGCCAAGCTCCTTTCCACAGAGCAGCCCTACCCTCCATGGAGGAGGCCCATCTTACCTAGGACCAATTCTTAGGATGTGCTTGGAGCCTGAGAGACAAGAGGTTAGGTGTTCTCAGCATCTAGGTGCGCCCGAGCCTTATATCCGCTCCATCCAGTGTGTACGCACCGTGAGCCCTGGCTTTGGTTTCCCTCCTTTTTACCCACTGATTCCTCTCTTTTCCCTCTGCCCTCTCCTCTGCCCTCTTTCCTTCCCATTTCCTTTCCTTTTTCATCTTCTCTGCAACACAAAGTCCCAACTCTCACCCTGGCCTTCCGTCGTGCTGAGGCCTTGCCCTTTGCCCTGACACGGTGGCTACTTCCTGCCTCCAGCCCTGGCTCCTGCTGCCCCATCTCTGTGAGGCTAAGCATTCTTTGGCTTCCATTGGGAGCAGTGGCCCCTAGTCTGTCCCCGCAGTGTCTGTCTGGACCGCTGAGTGCATCTGACACTGCTCACTTGCCTTGGAGCACCTTGCTATTCTACAGGCACCTCCAAGATCTCCCTCCTGCCCCTCTATGTCCCAACAGCACCCAGCAGACTGGGCAGGACAGGCTTTCTGTGAATATTTCCTGAGTCAATGGATTTATTTCCCAGGAAGGCACTGCTGGGTGGGTTCAAACCACCAACCTGTAGGTTGGTACCTGCTGCCCCGTTGCCATTGAGTCAACAAGTGCAAACTGCTTGTGCCACCCAGGAGTCTTGTTCAGGGCATATTCCCTTTTAGTGATGGCCCCAGAGCAGGATGCCAGGACCTGAATGTGGTCCGACCTGCATGGAGTAGGTGGCTGCTGGCCTCCTGCATTGTTTGACAGCACCAGGCTGTTGGGGCGCCCACAGCCCCGCCACTGGCTGACTCACACTGAGCTCACTACTGTTTCAGAGGAACCTGGAAAATGAGAGGCCGATCCCATGATTTCTTGAGCCTCCTCCAGCCTGATGACTCATGGGAGGAGTTGAAATGTCTCAACATGCCCAGGTGCAAAAGGCTAATAACCAAGCCCACTTTTGGGGGGCTGGGGGGTGGGAGCGGTGGAGGGAAGTGCTCTTCATCCTAAGTGGGTTTTATTTTGAGGGATGAGATGGAAGGTGGGGAAGACACACCATGATTTGTCTTAGGGAGGAATTAGCCTGTCTGGACAGAGGCTGGAAGCCCTGGTGGAGTAGTGGTTATGAGCTACAGCTGCTAACCAAAAGGTTGGCAGTTTGATTCCACCAGGCGCTCCTTGGAAACCCTATGGGGCAGTTCTACTCTGTCCTATAGGGTTGCTATGAGTCAGAATTGACTAGATGGCAATGGGGGTTTTTTTTGGGGGGGGGGGACAGATGCTAGACTCCTACATCTTGTCTCCAAGGTGTCCTCATTTTCAGACTATTCCTGTGGCTTCCTAGCCTCAAGAGGTGCCTCCTCTCAGAACTGAGGACCCTCAGCTCCCAGGCAGCAACCGGCCTGGCTGGCCCGACCCCTCGACCCTCACCTTGTTTTAGAGCTTCCACCAGCTCCCTAACCTCATGAGGCCCCCCAGCTCCCAGGCCCTCACTTTGTTGTAGAGCTTCCCCCAGCCCCTTAGCCTCATGAGGCCCCCTAGCTCCCAGGCCCTCACCTTGTTGTAGAGCTTCCACCAGCCCCCTAGCCTCATGAGGTCCCCCAGCTCCCAGGCCCTCACCTTGTTGTAGAGCTTCCACCAGCCCCCTAGCCTCATGAGGTCCCCCAGCTCCCAGGCCCTCACCTTGTTGTAGAGCTTCCACCAGCCCCCTAGCCTCATGAGGTCCCCCAGCTCCCAGGCCCTCACCTTGTTGTAGAGCTTCCCCCAGCCCCTTAGCCTCATGAGGCCCCCTAGCTCCCAGGCCCTCACCTTGTTGTAGAGCTTCCACCAGCCCCCTAGCCTCATGAGGTCCCCCAGCTCCCAGGCCCTCACCTTGCTGTAGAGCTTCCACCAGCCCCAGAAGCGAAGATGCAGAAACTTGCGCACGTTCCACTGGATGACTTTCAGGCCAATTCTGCAAAAAGAACCCGGGGTTGCGAGGGTTAAAATGAAGGTTTCAACTCAGCCATTCCACTCCCAGGTGTGTACCCAAAAGATTTGAAAGCTGCCAACTCGGGCAGATACTATATACCGATGTTCGCTGCAGCACTGTTCACAATAGCCACAAGGTGGAAACAACCTAAATGTTCACCAGGAGATGAATGGAGAAACACAGTAGCCTGTCCATGCAGTGGAGTATTACTCAACCATAAAGAGGAATGAAGTCCTCTGACATGCTACGACCTGGATAAACCTTGAAAATATCAGGTCGAGTGAAATAAAGCAGACAGAAAAGGACAAATACTGTATGATCCCATTTATATGAAATATATAGACCAGGCAAATGCATAGGACAGAAATGTATTAGTGGTTACCCGGGGCTGGGTGGGGGGTAGGCAGTGGGGAGTTACCGCTTAAGGACTACTGAGTTTCTGTTTGGGGTGGTGGCTGTACAGCATGGTGCCCACAGCCAGCTGGGATGGACCGAGCTGTTTTCTAATTACCATCCTAGGGAAATGGCTGGATGCTAAGGGCAGGTATTCGGAGTGAGAAACCCTGGGTTCTAATCACCAGCAGCCCTGCTGGTGCAAACGGTTAAGTCCTCAGCTGCGAACTGAAAAGTTGGTGGTTCGAACCCCCCAGTGTCTCTGCGGGAGAAAGTCGTGGTGGTCTGCTTCCGTAAAGATTAAAAAATCCCCAAACCAAACCCATTGCCACCTAGTTGATTTCGACTCATAGCAACCCATAGGACAGAGTAGAACTGCCCCATAGGGCTTCCACGGGGTGGCTGGTGGGTTTGAACTGCTGACCTTTTGGTTAGCAGTTGATTTCTTAACCACTGCCCCACTAGGGCTTCTCCGTAAAGAGTACAGCCTATGGGGCAGTTCTGCTCTGTCATGTGGGGTTGTTATGAATCAGAGTCGACTTGACCGCACACAACAACAATCCTGACTCCATCATGAACCTGGCCCTGGCCCTTAACCCCTCTGGCCTCAGTTCCCTCACCTGTGAAATGGGGGTACCAGCCCTACCACGCGCCTCTCATAGCATCGTTCTAACGGATCAGGTAAGAGGAAGGTTATGAAAGCAACTTGTGAACTGTGAAGGTCCCTCTGTCTGAGTCCTTAAAAAGAAGGGATTATTACTAGTTGGTCCCCAAGCTGTCCTTTGGGCTAGGAAAGACATTGATGTCCTCCTCTCAGCCCACCACACCGTGTAGCTAATGGAGCTGACTGCTGCATGTATGTGTGTGGGTGCCTGGTCATTCTGGGTGGGCGCGTGTGTCTTCAGTGGCCCTTCCCTGTTGGTTTTAGTGAGGGCTACCTTCTTTCCAGCATCTTCTTGAACTTGACCCTCATGAGGAAGCCCCGGCTCTGGCACTGGAGTATTGTCATAATCTTGGCCAGACACTCGTCCCGCATGTCCTCAAGCTTGGCCAGAATGCCAGCTTGGAAGAACACCTGGGGGACGAGACACCCGGCTAAGAAAGCCCAGCTTTCACCCCAGGACAGCCATGGGGCGGGGGTGTTAAGTCAAAGAACCAGAGGGTCAGAAGGGTCCTTAAAAGTTAAAAGCCCCGTTGGATGAGAAACTAATTTTCTCTGCAAACTTTCACTTAAAGCACACACACACACAAGTTAAAAGCTGCAGATGCTTGAGGTCCCTTGGAAACAGCTGGCCTCATCTGGCCTCCTCCAACAGCAGACCCTGAGGCCAACCTTAGCATCTGTTTCCTCTCGCCTGGGTGCATGTTGGATTCTCCCAGAGCCAAGTCCTGGCTCTGCACTGACTAGCTGGGATGGATCCTAGAGCCTTAGCTTCTCATCTGTGAAATGGGGCTCCTGGTCCCTTGCTTGGAGGGTTGCTATAGAGATTAAATGAGAAAACGGTTGGGAAGGTACACCTGTAAACAAACAGCAAAGCTCTAAGTAACGTGTGATCGATCATTAAAATCCCCACTGTTATGGTAAATGCCAGGCAGCCAGGGTGGCAAAGAGTATACTTATACTGGATTAGAAAAACCCAAAGCAAACCGGTTGCTGACAAGCTGATCCCAACTCATAGCAACCCTACAGGACAGAGCAGAACTGCCCCATAGGGTTTCCAAGGAGGAGCTGGTGGATTTGAACTGCTGACCTTTTGGTTAGCAGCCAAGCTCTTTTAACCACTGTGCCACCAGGCCTCCATACTGGTGTAGGGTGGGTCCTAATCCAAACCGAATGGTGTCCTTATAAAAGAGGAGGACGGACAGAGAGACAGATGGAAGACGGCCATGTGGTGACAGAGCCAGAGATTGGAGTTATGTTCAGCTGCAGGGCAAGGAGCACCTGGGGCTACCAGAAGCCAGGAGAGACAAGAAAGATCCCCCTAAAACCTTTAGACAGAGCATAGGCCTACCAACACCCCGAATTCAGACTCCTCGCCTCCAGTCTGTGAGACAATAAACTCCTCTTCTTATAAACCGCCCGAGGCTCTGGGTGGCACAAGTAGTTAAGCACTTGGCTACTAACTGATAGGTTTGCAGTTCAAATCCACCCAGATGCACCTCTGAAGAAAGGCCTTGCAATCTGCTTCTGGAACATCAGCCATTGAAAACCCTATGGAGCACAGTTCTACTCTGACACACATGGGGTCGCCATGAGTCAGAATCAGGTCAACAGCAACGGGTTATAAACCACTGGTACTGTGCTACGGAAGTCCCAGGAAACAAATACAGACTTGATTTCATAAAATATTTCTTGCTGTTGCAAAAGGCATTGGGGTTAGGTTTGGTCTTTGAGGCGCTTGAGGGGAGCATGGCTGGTGAGCAGACCACAGGGGCCAGCAGCAGAGGTAGGGAGGGACACAGTTCGCAGGCATTATCAGCTCGTTCCCTGTCCTGCCCCTGCTGCCAGAGTCCACCTGGCCCTGTGGGAGCAAAGCTGCCCTAGCGTCTTAGGCCGTCACCTGAGCTACCCCACCTTGAGCAATAGCAGAATTCAGTTCATCCACCCCGGGCAATGGCTGTGTCAGATATGGGGCCTGTGATCAGCGATGGCTCCGGCTTTGTCCTGCCTCGTGCTGTGAAACAGGAAATGTTACCTCCATCCCCTCCTCTGGGCTCCTTAAGTTTCTTATATGTCAAATATGAGGTGGGGAAACGAGGGGCCAGCTGGTCTCCAAGGTTTTCCAGTTCAAGTATTCCATGACTCTGTGACAAAACCTGAAGCATTTCCCATAAGTCAATTTAGCCACAGGCAACACGTCTTAATTGTGAAGGAAGCCAAAGTGAACAGCTCTGGCAGATTCTACAGTGGCGTCTCCATTTCGCAAACCTGGAGTGGTACAAAGCAAGCTCTAGGGAGCTCGGGACTCCTGGTCACTGTTGTATTCCCAGAGCCTAGATCACTCCCAGGCATGCAGTAGGTGCTCAGTAAGTGTCTGATAAGTAACCAGATGCGTTGGGCACACACACATGCTGGGGGCTCTCACGAGCACCACCCTGCAACCGGCCGTGAAGATGGTGTGTCTGCCTGACTCACACACGAGGCTCAGAGAGGTTAGGGGCTTGCTCAAGGCTACCCAGAGGCAAAGCCAGAGCCCCTCCTGTGTCACCCTGGCTGTTACGTTGAAGCGCAGCTGTAGATGGACGCTCACCACTGGCCTAGCTGGCCCTCACCACCCCACAGGACTCTACGGGGCCAGGATACAGGATAGGAGCAGAGAGCCGCCAGGCCTTGTGAGTCAGCCCCGACTCACTGACCAGCTCAGGGTGCAGGGCTCGCTGTGTGGCTGGACTGGCGTTATGGTGGCTTCATCCCATAGCCCCTCCCACATACCTACTGCCGTGCTGGGTCAAATTCAGACCTTGATTCCGATTGGCTCTTTTTATTCTGAGGAATTTGGGACTCATACAGTACTAAGGGGCAGAATTCTTGACTTCGATGCAGAAGACCTGTGTTCAGTTCCTGGCCGGTGCACCTCACGTGCAGCCACCACCCATCCCTCAGTGGAGGCTTGCATGTTGCTATAATGCTGAATAGGTTTCAGAGTAACTTGGTTTCAGACCAAAATGAACTAGGAAGAAAGGCCTGGTGACCTACTTCTGAAAATCAGCCAGTGAAAACCCTGTGATTACAATGGTCCGATCCACAGCCGATCATGGGGGTGATGTAGCACCAGGCAGATTTTTGCTCTGTTGTGCACAGGGTCACTGAGTCGGGTCCGACTCGATGGCAGCTAACAACCACAACAACAGTACTAAGAAATAGTCTACCATGGTCCCCGGCTACCACCAATGACTGCCCTGACAGGGAACACAACAGAGAGTCCCTGACGGAGCAGGAGAAAGGTGGGCTGCAGAACTCAAATTCACCTAAAAAGACTTAATGGTCTGACTGAGACTAGAGGAACCTGAGAAGACACGGCCCCCGGACTCTCTGTTAACCCAGAAGTAAAACCATTCCCGAAGCCAACTCTTCAAAGATTAGACTGGACTATAAGACATAAAATGACACTCGTGAAGAGAGTGCTTCTTAGTTCAAGTAGATACATGAGACTCAGTGGGCAGCTACCGTCAGTAGGTGAGATGAGAAGGCAGAAAGGGACAGGAGCTGGTTCGACGGACACAGGAAATCTGGAGCGGAAAGGTGGAGTGTGCAGTCACATTATAGGGATAGCAACTAGGGTCATGTAACAATATGTGTATAAATTTTTGTATGAGAAACTAACTTGAGCTGTAAACTTTCACCTAAAGCACAAATTAAAAAAAAAAAAAAAGAGTCTACTGCTTGTTGAGTACCACTCTATCCTAAGCTGGCTTCTCACACACATTACAGCTAAAAACCAAACCAAACCAAACCCATTGCCATCGAGTTGATTCCAACTCATAGCGACCCTATAGAACAGAGTAGAACTGCCCCATTGTGTTTCCAAGGAGTGCCTGGTGGATTCAAACTGCTGACCTTTGGTTAGCAGCGTAGCACTTAACCACTATACCACCAGGCTTCCCACATTACTACTAATCGCCCCAAATTCCATGCAACTGACATTATCAGCTCAAAATTTTCAGTGGAGGAAACCAAGTCTCGTAGCAGCTAAGGGACTTGCCCAAGGCTGGCATCTGGTCAACGGCTGAGCTGGGAGTCACAGTCTGAAGCCACCTTCTTGGGACTAGACTGAGTGGGTATAAGGAGGGAATGCCCCCTGGAAGACCCTACCTTGGTATATCCAATTTTGTATTCGTTCACATCCAGGTCAATGGCACTGAGCAGTAGCTCTGAGGCCTTCTTGTTGTCCACAAAGCCCTGGGGAATCACACTGAGGTTCAGCACTTGGTACCTGGTGGGAGAGAAATGGCCAGCAGTCATCATCACAGCCAAGCCAGCAGCACTTGAAGCCCGTTCACACCGTGAGACGGCCTCCCTCCGAGACAAGTGTCGACTTTTTTCACAGATGCTGTAGGCAGGTGGGGTGGGGCCGACAGGAGGCTTTGGGGCAAGGGCTACAGCTTGGGAGTGAACGTCCATGTAGCTGAAAGCACAGTCCTTTCCTTCATGATAGAGCTTGGGGTAGAAGAAAGAGCATGGTCCAGGCATAGCAGAACTGCTTCTTTCCCTGACAAAGCAGCCCCTTGGTGATCTTGGACAAATTCTTTGCCCATTAGGGTCTTCAGAGGGCTTTGGACAAGATGGCCTCTGGTGATCCTTTCAGCTCCATCAACCTAAGGTCCTAGCAAGTAGGGAAGACAGAAGTAAGACAGTCCCTATGGTGGGAGTTCTTAGCTTGGGTAAGAAGCAGACTCCGAGACAAGGATTAGAGTGCAGTAGTTTACTTGGGAGGCGGGAATGTGGAGAAGTGGGGCGGGGAAGTCAATAAAAGGCACGTTATCCAGCCACTATTTACAACCGGAGTGCAATCCTTCTGGGGACCACTAGAGCAGTGATGTGCTAGAGCCCGCTGACACGGGCTTGCAAGAGCCAGTCATGGGCATCTCTTTTCAACTCCACGTTCAGTGACATCACACCGGTAGCTTGAAATCAGCCATGGTGGGAATATTGATACCATGGAAATAGGCAAACACTACAGATCAGAACTTAAAACAAAACAAATAAAAACCTAGAGAGCCTGTTGTTAACATTTACTAGCACATGCCCACCAGAATGGTGAGGGAGCTGAAGCACTTCTATACCAACTCTCCTCAGTCATTGGATGAGGGCTGCTCCTGGGGCAGCATTAATTTCTGGCAGCTCCAGCCTGCCCAGTGGGGACAAAGCAGACTCCAGCCACCAGAGAAAGCAAAGAAATGCAGGTGCTGTCAGTGGGATGTTGGGTCGATGTGTACCAAAGGAGTGGCTCGAGGCAGTATTGATAGGGCACCCATAGTGTCTGCTACAATGGGACTATCTATTTATCAACGAGTCAGTGCTCTAGAAAACGGAAAAGGGCCCTGAAAGTATCAAGAAGACACCACTCACCTCTGTTTCAACTCTGGGTACTGCAGCCTGTTGGGGAAGCCCTTCCTGCAGATACGGATGCCCTCCAAGACACCATTGCAAGCCAGCTGGTGCATGATCAGGTGAGCATCCACCACGCCTGCCAAAAGCCAGGGCACAGGACAGACAGTAACTACCCTGGGATGGTACAGGCCACTCCTGGCCACTCAGGGAGGCAGCATTGAGCATCCACGTCATCACCCTAGTCTCCTCCCATTCTGTCCCCTGGAATCCCAGGTCTCCCACAGTTCAGCCAAAGCCTGAGGGCCCTTCTGAGTGTGACTCCTGGCTGGGACAGTACCCCTCTGCTTTACAAAGCAGCTAGAGCACTATTTTTGGGTGATCCTTTGTGGGGGATCCTCTCAGTGCCCCGTTTTGCCCCCATCAGCCCCTAGCCCTTAGAAACCAAAAAACAAAAAAACCAAACCCAGTGCCGTTGAGTTGATTCCAACTCATAGCGACCCTATAGGACAGAGTAGAACGGCCCCATAGAGTTTCCAAGAAGTGCCTGGTGGATTCAAACTGCTGACCCCTTGGATAGCAGCCGTAGCACTTAACCACTACGCGCCAGGGTCTTTAGAGGTGGACTGAATTCAGAACCAACACTAATTTCGTAGATCCTGAGGATTCGCAGCAGGGAGACCTGACCCTGTGTTGTACCTGATTGCTTGAACTCGTTGGGAACAATACAGCGGACAAAGTGGGAGAGGTGCTGTGGAGGGTGGCCATCAGCTTGTTCAACTGCTCCTGGGGGTGGAGGACAAAGAGAATGAGGGAGTGAAGCTCAACACTGGTGTGGCATGACACCCACGCTCAGGAGAGGTCATTTATTTAAAATATAATTTATTAATTTAAATTTAAAATTCAGTTCTTCGGTTACGCCAGCCACTTTTCAAGGGCTCAAGAGCCACACATGGCTAGTGGCTGCCATATTGCATGGCACAGAATAGAACATTATTGCAGAAAGTTTTTTTTCTTTTTGCTTCTGGAATCCTACAGTTGATCGCGTTAATAGGGCCAAGGTGCTTGCAGCAGCTCCCGTATCTCTCCCTGAGTTGCTTCACCCCACACCTTCCCCCATTTCAGTTCCCATTTTGAATTCATCTTCAGTCCACACTCCAGTTGTGCCTTCTTCTAGGCAGGCAGCCAGCCCTGCTGCAAGGTGGGTAACCACTCTTTGTTCTTTGCCGGGATTCTGTCTGGATTGGGACTTTGTCCTTTGCCCTCCTAGGGTCAGCCTCCTGCTGCCAGCTGCCACACAGCCCTACAGACAACGGTCTTGGTTCTTAACAGCTACCACATCAGTATTTCCCCAGCTCTGTCCTTATTCAGCTGGTTTCCTTCCATTTTATTTATTATTGTGCTTTAGGTGAAAGTTTTTAGCTTAAGTTAATTTCTCATCAAAAACTTATACACATATTGTTTTTGTGACATTGGTTGTAATCCCCACAATGTGACAGCACGCTCCCCCTTTCCACCCCAGTTTCCTTGTATCTGTTCATCCAGTTCCTGCCCCTTCCTGCCTTCTCATCCTGCTTTTGGACAGATGTTGCCCATTTGGTCTCATATATTGATTAAACTAAGAAGCATGTCCCTCATGTGTGTTATTTTTTGTTTTACAGGCCTGTCTAATCTTTGTCGGAAAAGTAGGCTTCAGGAATGGTTTCAGTTCTGGGTTAGCAGAGTGTCTGGGAGCCATAGTTTCGGGAGTTCCTCCAGCCTCTGTCAGACCAGTAAACCTGATCTTTACATGTGCGTTTGAATTCTGTTCTACATATTTCTCCTGCTCTGTCCGGGACTCTGTTGTGATCCCTGTCAGAGTGGTCATTGGTGGTAGCGGGGCACCATCTAGTTCATCTGGTCTCAGGCTGGTGGAGTCTCTGGTTCATGTGATCCTTTAGTCCTTCGGGCTAATATTTTCCTTGTGTCTTTGGTTTTCTTCATTCTCGTTTGCTCTGGATGGGATGGGACTAATAGATGTATCTTAGATGGCTGCTCTCAAGCTTGCAGAAAGTATCATTGGATAGTGCTGTTCTCAAAGTCCAGAAACTTGCCCAAGATTCATAAGAAGTGGGGCCCAGAGCTGCTCATTGTAGAATCTCCTTACTAGAAGGAACCATAGTGCTGTGTGGACAAATCCCATGCATTGTTAACCTCCCTAATGGACTTTCCTAATGGATGGTCCATCCTCCTCTATTCGGGTGCCTCCAGGGCAGTGGGCTTACCCTGCCTTGGGGCAGCCGCCTGGCCCTTGGAAAGTGCTGAAATGTCTCTTCTTGCAACACCTCCCCATTGGCTGTACTTCTTCACAATACGTTTTCAGTCATGCCCAAATTTATGGAAGTTTTGACAAGTCCCCAAGACCTGCCAGCCAGTTCTGGGGCACACGGTCTTGATTTGCCATTCTGGGCAAGTTCCTTTACCCTCTGTCTGAAGAACAATACGGTCAGATGGGACCATCTCTAAGGGTCTTTTCTACCCTACATTCCTGTGGCCTCTTCAGAAGAAAATAGACTCCTCAGATTAAAGAGGCAATCCCAGGCAGAGGAATGAAATCATTGTGTCCTTGGCCATGAGGCGGCAGCCAGGGCACCACACCATCAAAAGGGAAGGTTGGGAGCACTGGACCCCAGGTGGCCTCTGAGGCAGCCCGACTCACCCTGTAGAAGTTGGAGACTATCATGAAGGAAGACCCTCTCTTCTGCTTCTTACTCCCAGCTGAGAAAGAGAGACAAGGACAAGGCAGGAAGCCCCAGTAAGTGCTCTGTGCCAAAAGACATGCTTTCTCTTGTTCTAGGGAGACTTTTCTTGGGACTAGGTGAGGTGGGACCCTCACATAAGGAAAACGAGGTCTGGGCAGGGAGTAGGCAAATGGATTGACTGTGACATAATTGTCTCCAGCTTCCTGGAGAGTATTGCAGCCTTTTGTGATTTAGGTTGGCACAGGCTCTCCCTTAGTGACAGGCTGCTCCCACTGTCTGGGGAGGAGGAAGATCCCACAGACCAGCTGGAGAACATGTATGTTGGTGGTGAAGAAGGCTCTGGGCCCAACGAGATTTATAGTGGTACAAATGGTTAATGAGCTCAGCTGCTAACTGAAAGGTTGGCGGCTCGAGTCCACCCAGATGTGCTGTGGAAGAAAGACCTGGTGATCTACTTTCAAAAAATCAGCCATTGAAAGCCTGTGGAGCACAGTTCAGTTGCCAGGAGTCGGAATCGATCCAATGGCAGCTGCTATACTGATGATGCCTGCTGAGCTGCACCCCCACCAGGAGGCTTCCACCCAGAGTAGTTCCCTATGGGCCAGCTGACCTCTACTGGGTAGGGCTGCGCTGGGCTTTGGGATTTGCCTCAGACATAGAACAGAGCAGAAAATAAGCACAGGGCACGGGTGTCAATTTTTCTATAGCAGTATTGCTCCACCTAGAGGCCAGTGACCAGTTCAGCTGGTGGAAGCTCCCAGGATGCATCCATAGTCCTCTATGGCAGCATCTTCCATGGCCTACCTCAAGCCGCTTGTCATTCATTCATTCAACAAACTTTTGTTCAGGCTTCTGAAAGTCCAGTCATCTATCCACTCTAACAGCCATGTATTAATTTTTTCCTGAAACTTCTAGAGTTCTTGCTGGTGGTTCCTTAGTGGATGCCAGCTCAAGTTATCTTACTTACTTTTGGAACTAGGCATGGTATGTATAACCAAAAACAAAAAACCAAATCCACTGCTGTCGAGTTGATTCTGACTCATAGCAACCCCATAGGACAGAGTGGAACTGCCCCCTAGGGTTTCCAAGGCTGTAATCTTTACAGGAACAAACTGCCACATCTTTCTTTCGTGAAGCAGCTGGTGGGTTCAAACTGCCAAACTGTTGGTTAGCAGACAAGCGCTTTAACCACTGCACCACCAGGGCTCCTATGGTATGTATAAATATATGCATATACACGTAAAATGTACTATATTTCTCCTGCCAAACTGGAAGCTTCTGGAGGCTAGGGACCACATCTTAGAGATTTTCCCCAGCGTTGCTCTTGGAAGCTCAATAGTGGCAGATGTTTGCTGAATTTTAGTGGAAAGGAGTTGAGTTGAATTTTGAGGCTTAAACTTTGGGGAACTGGTTTTCAGAGAGTAAAGCACTAGGAATGCCCTTTCTGCTCTTTAAGGATAAAAGCTTTGTTTCTTTCTTTCTTTCCATTTTGGCAACTAAAGAGCATCGGCAGAGGCAGACCGGACACAACAAGGGGTCAGGCATACCCGGAGCCTCCTCTTCTTTGAAGAGAAGGGCCAGGAGCGCCACAGTCGATTTCTGGAACAAGCCCACTACGGTTTAATTCAGGGGGTCTTTGTTCTTCTCCAGCCAGCCCGTGATGTTGTAACCCACCTGGATGGGGCAAACATGGAGGGGTGAATTTCCAAACCCAGCTCCCCCTTTCCAGTCCCACAGCTAGAACCTCCACCTACAGTTCTAACCTGCTCTGGGCTCCTAGGATCGATATTGAGCCCCATTTCCTGGGGCTATCGTTCTTGTCCTGATGACTTTCCTGGTATCCTGGGGTGTTCCTGAACCCCATTCTCTGTTGGCAGGCTGTCCTGAGTCTGCTCCTTGCTTTCCTGGGCATTTTCAGTTGGCCTACCTGGTACACTCTGTCTTTGAGCGTTGCCCATAAACCAGGCTACTCTCTCCTGGGCTGTGACCTGTCATTACTTCTTGGATGTCTTTTTTGCTGGTTACACTGAAACTCCCTGACCCTTGGATCTTCTTCTACCCAGGTGTGCTGACCTTCCAGGTCCTGCCCTTGCTGTCAGTACCTGGCCATTGCCAGTGGAATCCTGAGCTACATGAAGAACTCCTTAAAGGGGCATCTTTCTGTCTTCACTGAGGAGCATGCAGTCTCTCTCACAACACTGTAGGGCCATTGCCTGGTGGAAGGGGGCTCTGCCCATCCAGAAATGGGGTTTACACCTGTCCGGGTAACTGGATAGCCACTAATTCCTGTTTCCCGTTTTGTCATGTGGCCCTGGCTGGAGGGACAAGAAGGAAGTAACCTTTCAGACCTTCCACCTGGGTTCAGAGAACCTGAGGCAAGTAGACGGAACACTGAAACCTTTGAGCTTTCCATCCCCTATGCAGAAAATAGATATTCGTCATTCCTGGGTCTTATTTTAGAGCCTTCTTGGAAGTGGAGGTCCTGTTCGATCCTGAATATTCCATTGCTATAGATACAGAGCTCTTCTAATTTCAGGGCGGGGAGTGGAAGGGAGGGAGAAACTGCAGTTAGGCCCCAAGCCTGTTGTTTGCTCAAGGTCCTGGCAAAATTCACTTTGTGAGTACTTTGTATTGTTATGGTTGGTAATATCACAAAATCTTGGCCCTGATACCTAATGCGACAGCAGCTTTCCTGATGCTCTGTCCTCAGGGTGTTGCTTCCTGCAGCTAAACCCATGGATGACTCCACAAATCTGGTGGTTAACAGAGGGGTTTGTGTCTATGCCATTATTGAAATCCCAAGGAAGCCATAAACATTCTTCCCAGCTGGCTGAGCAGAAGTTGCCTCCCTTATTAATTATTCTAACAAACCTAAGTTCTGGTTGCATTTAATTTCCCTCTTCCCCAAGGTCTAAGTTTGTCATGAGTGATAAAAGCCACTCCATTGATGTCACCTTGGTTTGGCGGCCACAGGCTGTCAGAGGGATGAGTCGTTTCATTGGGAAATAATTAATGAGTTCATGGAAATTTTTTTTTCCTTTACGCAAGTGTTATCACTTCTGGCCAAGGCTGGGGTTCAGCTGTCAAACTGGGGAACATAGACAATGGGGAGGCCCTGGAGGGCCAGGTCGGACAGTGCAGACCGGCCACTGCTTCCCAACAGGCATCCTTGGCTTGATTGATTTAGAATTCTCAGATGAAGGAATGACGAGGAAGAAGGAGCTGGAGCTTATTTCAACCAGCTGATACCCTGCAATAGCATGGCTGTGCACTCAGTTGTACTATAATAGTGCTAACTGGAAGCAAGAAGCTTCTGGAAGGGCATGTTAGGATGAGCCTCAGTTGTGGGAGTGGGTAGACAGCAGCCAATGGCCACAGAGGAGCGCCGAGGCTGGTACTTACAGTGCCTGCATAGTGGACGAGCTCGAAGTGGGCCTCGGGCCCCTTCCCCTTGCCCCCCTTGGGCTTGAGAAAGTTGTTGGACTTGCCCAGGTGGTTGTCGTACAGGGCTGCCTTGAACTTGGCGTCCGTGGCTTTGGGGAAGACACACTGCTCTTCCAAGATGGAGAAGATACCCATGGGCTAGGAGGGAGGGGAAGAGAAAGAGGGGATGGTGTCAGAGGAGGCTGCAGGATCCATAAGAGACCGTGCCAGTGCTGGACTGGTGGCAGGGGTGCAGTGCACACCCACGTGGCTGGCTCAGACTTCTGGGAATGGCACCTGGCTCTCCATGAGCACGTCTGCTACAAATGCCACAGCCGCCTACACTTGAAAGAGGCTAAAATTCATCAAGTCCCACAGGGTCCATCATTTCTCAAAGGGAAGACAGAGGCCTGAAGGGGCCTGAGAGCTCGCCTAACGCTAATCCCACTGAAGATCAGCTGGGGACTAGCTCAGCTCTCAGTATGACAGTAAAATCAGTGGCATCTGTCCTCTCTGCTTTGAATTCTCTTATAGGCTCCTCCTCATCCCCGCTGACCATCCTGCTACCCAGGGGCCATGCTGTTCCAGGTCTCACCTCAGACCAAAAAGGGGAGCTCGTAAACGATGTGAGTGACTTCATATGCCTCTATTCATGGAGGGTCTGGAGCTCAACGATGAGATTTTGGGCTCCGATAGCTGGACGGGGAGGTGTTTATAGGTATGCGTGTGGTGGTGTGTGTGTGTGTGTGGCAGAATCTGTGCACCCAGCCTGGTCTGGGAGACTGCTTTCCCGGGAGGCTCAGCTGGCCGGCAGGGGAGGCCCTTGGCTGCCTCGATGATTGATTCTCCTCTGTGACTGGCCCGGGGATGTGCCTTAGAGACAAGATATACTCTTCCTTTCTTTGATTTTTCAATTTTTCATCTTGAGATAATTTCAGGCTTGCAAAAATGTTGCAAAAATAGTACAAAGACTTCCCACATACCCTCACCCAGCTTCTCCAGACGTTAGCACCCATCGTCATAGCCACCGTACAATAACGGAAGCCGGGAGATTAACATGGACACAACGCTGCGAACAAACTTCATTCACATTTTCTCAACTGTCCCCTTAGTGTCCTCTTCCTGCATTTAATCAAATGACACGTATTCTTGAACTAGGGCATTTGCTAAAACAGTCAGTACACATGACCTGGGTTAGAGCCTGGGTGTGCTGCTCACAGGCTGTGAGACCTTGAACAAGTGGCTTCCCTTCTCTGTGCCTCTATCAACATGACACGTTCCCATCTGTGAAATGAGTATAATAAAAGTACCCCCCCCCCCAATAAGGTAGGTTGTGACGGTCCAGTGAGCTAGGTATACAAGCTCAAACAACAGTGGCCGTTGCAGTAGCTGTTGTACCCAGTTTACAGAGGTGGAGCTAGAGGTGAGACCAAAGGAGCTCATCAGCCATGTTGCTGACTGCCCTGATGCCAGGTGCTGCCTCCCCACAAAAGGCCCTGGTGAAATCGTCCCTTAGGCATGCCTAGGTCAGGGCCCTGGCTTCGCTCCAAGCTGCTTCTTTAAGAAGCAGGTTACCTTTTCCAGGAGGTCAATACAGGCCTGCAGGTCAAGGCCAAAGTCAATGACGACCCACTCGATGCCCTCCCTCTTGTACTCCTCCAGCTCCAGCACGAACACGTGGTGGTTGAAGAACTGCTGCAGCTTCTCGTTGGTGAAGTTGATGCGCAGCTGCTCAAAGCTGTTGAACTGCAGTGGGAGGACAGAAGGAGGCGGGTCAGTGAGGATGTGGCGTCTCTCCCGGGAGGGAGTGAGCCATCAGCACTACGACAATTTGTCAGGGCCCACCAGTGCCAGGTGCTGTCCTACCTGCCTTAAAATCTACCATCCATTACCGTTCCCCTGTCTGCCCCAGGAGAGGTGCAGAGTGGTTGAAGCACCTGTTTCAGCCCACACGGTGGGGACGCTGGACTCAAGGCAGCCAGACCCCAGCACCTCGTGTCTAACAAAAGCCTTTGTGGAAAGAACTCCTTTCCTCCCTAAGGTCGTAAATCACATGCCTTATGGATCTGACCCACTGTGTGACTTCAAGCAATTTTTTTCTCCGTCTCTCTTTAGATTATCTCATCCTTATTTGTAGGATGAGCGGAAATGGACCTTAGAGATCATCTCTTCCAATCTACTCATTTTATAGTTGAGAAAACTGAGGTTTAGAGAAGGGCAGCCACTTTACCAAGGCCACACAGCTAGTTGGTGGCCAACCTGAGACAAGAACCAGATCTACTGACTCCTAATTATTGCTGCCACCAAATTACAAAGGCAAAATCTTTCTGACCCACAATACAAGTCTTGTAACGAGACCTGAGACTCATTTTTGTGGGCAAGAAGTGCGAGGTCACCCGTTATATGCTGGTAAATAAGCTTTCTCTCAAAAAAAAAAAAATTTTTTTTTTTTTTTAAATTTGTAGTGTTTTGTCAATTTCCATGGTGTAAATACTCACACCATGGCCAATTTCAAACTGTCAACATGACATCAACTGGCTGACAAAATTCCTGAAAATTTAATAATCAGCTTTTGTGAGTTTGTACAGGCTGGCTTCATGGTTCTATCCACTATGTTTGCACCATTGTTTATAATTTGGTGCCACAGAAATTGAAGATGGATCTTTCTGGAGTCCGAAAGTCAGATACCCAATGACAAGCTGAGACTGGTCTATCACAGGTCTAAGGTGAGACACAAGAAAACCATGGTGAAAAGTAGCTTGTAAAAGGAGGATGGCCACCCCAAAACAGAAACCAAACATGAGACCAGGCCTACCTCAAAGATCTCAAAGCCAGCGATGTCCAGCACCCTGATGAAGAACTGCCTCTGCATCTTGGTGTCCAAGGTCTTGTTAATCCTGACCACCAGCCACTTGAACATCTTGTCATAGACGGCCTTGCCCAGAGCCCCGATGGAGTTGTTGCACTGCTCCATGTTCTGGCCCTTTTGCACAAACTCATTGCCTACTTTGACCTGGGGCCTGGCGATGCCCTTCTGGAGCTCCCCGGAATTGAGACCCGTGAGATGGGCGACTTTGTCAGCCACTGAGTAGGAATGGAGAAAGCAGATGAGTGAAAGAAAGATGGTGCCACGCCCAGGAAAAACCCACCGCCGTCTATTGTGGCTGAGGAGGAGATTGGAGGATACCCCATTTTGTCAGTGAGAAAATGGAGGTCTGAGGTAGTTTCCACACTTGCTCAAGGTCAAGTGGCAAAGCAGGTCTAGAAAATGTTATAGATTGAATTAACTCCCTCCCAAAAGATATGTTGAAGTCCTAGCTCCTGTACCTGTCAATGTGACCTTGTTTGGAAATAGTGCTTTTCTTTTGTTATCAGTTAAGTTAAATGAGGCTACACTGAAGTAGGGCAAGTCCTAATCCTAAACTCTTCTGAATGCTGTTTTACAAAAGGGGAGAACAGACACGAAGAGAGTCACGCATAACGGGAAGACCAGGTGGGGACCATGCACAAGCCAAGGAACGCCAAGGAACACCTGGGACTACAGAAACTGAGAGAGATAAGGAAAGGTCTTCCCCTAGAGTGGACAGAGAAAGAGCGTGGCACTGCTGACGCCTTGAATTTGGACTTTCAGCCTCCAGAGCTGTGAGACAATCAATTTCTGTTCTTTAAACCCACCCACTTTGTGGTATTTTGTCATGGCAGCCCTAGGAGACTGAGTCAGAAACCAAAACCATGTCTCTGGCTCTCTATCTCGCCTCTCAGGGAGTATTGATGTCTGGACTCTGAGCCAAGAAGGATCAGTTTGCAGCCTCTGTTTAACCTGAGAACCCATGGCATGTCTCTGAAATGTCCACGAAACCTGGAACGGAGAAGCTCTGCCACCGGTTGCCTTGTCTCAGATCAGCCAGAGATACCTGCCCTCCGTGGTGTCCACTTCAGCTTGCTCCTCTCGGGGCTTCTGCTTGAATTTCATGTTCCCAAAGTGCATGACCCCCCCAGTCAGCTTGTAGACACCAATCTTCTCCTCAGGGGTGAAGCCCAGCATGTCAAATGCTTCCTAAGAGGCATTAGAGAGAGGAGAAAGCCAATGAGAAACTCCCCGGTTCTTGTCTCACATAGCAGAGGCTGTGGCTGCCACTCCAGGGAAGGCGTGGGCTCTGGATGTCAGACACTGCCGGGGCCGGGGGCGGGGGCGGGGGGGCGGCGGGGACTGTTTTTCTCCAAGGAGCTCGAGCAGATGCTCTGCAAAATACCCATTTTATTTTTTTTTAATCTCTCTTCAAAAGGGAGATAATGGGTGGTTGTGAGAATTAAATCTAAATGATGTGTAAAATTTTTAGTACAGTGCTTGACATATAGTAAGTGCTCAATAAATGTGAAGTCTTATTATTATAGATTCCCTAGGTGATGCAAACGGTTAGCATGCTCAGCTGCTAACCAAAAGGTTGGAAGGTTGAGTCCGCCCAGAGGCACCTCAGGAGAGAGGCCTGGTGGTCTACTTCTGAAAACTCAGCCACCGAAAACCCTGTGGAGCACAGTTCTGCTCCGACACACAAGGGGTTACCATGGGTTAGGGTTGACTCCGTGGCAACTAGTTTAGTATTATTTTTATTACCATTGTTACTAAGGCTTCATGAGAGGTAGTGGGGTGTGGGGAAGACACAGATGAAGCAGGAATCACGTCTGTTGTCAAAGAGGAAAAAGAACCTAGAACAGAGGGCCTAGAGCAGTCCTAACAGCAGGCAGTGGTGCCCCGCGCTATAAGAGGAGAGAGTGTTCAGTGGGCGCTGAGGAGACGAGAAGGTCACTTCTAGCCGGGATGGGAGGAGGAAAAGTTGTGTGGAGCTGATGACCCTTCAAGTCTGTATGGAATTCTGATTCAACAAAGAGAAACCCTGCTTGCACAGCGGGCTTGGGATAAATGCAAACTCCAGCCCCAGAAATCTCCAAGGAGGAATCGAGGATGCTGCTTGACACTTTGTGGGGCCCCCAAAGCCGGTAGCTGTGGTGCAGGGCCCCAGCATTCTGTCCTGGCTCCCCCTGTCTTTCTCTGGCCACCCCCCACCCCCACTCACGTCTGTGATCTGCAGCTCTGCCCCGTCGTCCATGTTATCCACCGCCGTGACGCCTTGGCTCACCCAGTGGTACTCCTTGGGGTTGGTGGCCAGCAGCAGAGTCTCTGCTGAGAGAAGGAGGGTAGCTTAACAGCTTGGTGACAGGTGGCTTTCTTCTCTTTCATTGTTATCAGCATCTCTAAATGCCTGTCACGTGCAAGGCATGACGGTGGGCACCATGGGGGTTATAGAGGAGAATGAGACAGGGGGTCAGCCAGAGTCATGGCAGGACTTGGACAGGGTCACATGAGGAGCAGAAGAGAGGCAAGAGGGTTAAAGGAAGTCAGCTGTGTCCTCTGTCACTTAGCCCTGTACCTAATAGGTATTTTTGGAATAAACGGATTCTTATCTCCCATAAACAGCAGGTGACGACCTAAGGCAGAAGGTGACATAATGACTGTGAGGGACATACAACCACTTGCATTTGATACATATGGGAGTGTTGTCATGTCCCCAAGAAGTATGTTCACTCCGATTGTTCTTGAAATGTGTGTCTCTATTGGGCTTTCTTTTTTTTTTTTTTGCTTTTGAAAGAGACATGGGCACAAGAAATATCTTCCTTTCATTTCATCTCCACTGGTGCTTCAGGAGACAGGCTTGGCAACCTGCCTCCAAAAGGTCACAGCCTCGAAAACCGTACGGGTCCATTCTCCTCTGCATGCGTGGGGTTGCCATGAGTCAGAATTGACTCGATGGCAACTAACAGCAACAATAACAAATAGGGAAAAATTACAGGGCAAGAAGGAAGATGAAGGGTGGCTGCCACTCTGCTCCAGCATCAGGGAGGCAATAGGGCTTGGTGGGGAGTGTGGCAAACAGAAGAGCTTGTGCTCCATCCACATGGGTGCCACCATTTAGCTGCCCTGATTAATGCCACATGGGAGGGCACACCCAGAGCCACCAGGTCTTCTGCCACTCCGTGAGAAACCAGAAAACTGGATTTTATGTGAAGTCCCCCAATTTCAGAATGTCACCCATGAATTAAAAAATACAGTATAATAAACAAAGAAAGCCCACTGAGGCTGGGAGATGGTGACCAGTGCCCCAGCCTCCAGCTGGGTTAGGAGGTATGTGTGGAAGATCACTTCTTTCCTTTCTCCATCTTATATCCTGAACAGGCCTGCCACGGACAGTTGGGCATGTTGAGCCTTGCACAGGGGGCCCCAGATGAGCGGCTGTGCTCACTTGGCTTGCCGAGCCATGCGCCTGATGTGGACTGCTTCTACTCAGAGGGGAGCCTGTTGTTATGTCATAGGCAAGAACTGTAACCCTAGTGGTGCAAACGGTTAAGCGCTTGGTTGTTAACCTAAAGGTTGGTGGTTCAAACCCATCCAGCACCTCCACGGGAGAAAGACCTGGCGGTCTGCTTCCATAAAGATTACAGCCAAGAAAACCCTAGAAGGCAGTTCTACTCTGACACAGGGGATTGCTATGAGTCAAAATCGACCTACTGGCACCTAAACACAGTACTTCCAGGGCTAACTACGATCATGGGCTGACCCCACTGCTGCTGTCTGAGCACTGGGCCCAGGGGCCACAGGCCTGTGAAAACCTCACATGCCAGGTCCACATCTCTGCCATGAACTACAGGCATCTCACGTCCCTCCCAAAGTCCCATCTGGGAAATGGCCAACAATGGTGTTCAGTCTCATGAGACTATTGTGAGGATGTATGAGAAGAACTTAGAGAAAGTTCCCTGTGACCCATTTGCATAACTCCAGGGGACCCATGAGACCCTCTGCAAAGGGGAATCCTTTTCTTACTGAAAAGAGACGAAAAGCGAGTTAAGGGGCAGGCGGGCAGACGTAAAGACCATTACCAATAAGTTCAGGCTTCTTGTTAGAGAGAATCTGGTAGAAAATGTGGTAGCTTCTCTTCGCTGATTGCTGGGAGTTGACCCAAGATTTCTCTAAGAGATCTGAGAAGGAAGAAGGAGAGATGCCTGTAAGTGCAGACCCACCCCACCTGGAGCACAGGAGTCTGTGGAGGGCAGGGCTCCCCTCTCCAGCAGGTCCAGGGCAATAGCCAGTCATAGACCCTGTTCCTCCCTCATCCTCCAGACACACAGCCTCAGAGAGGAGCTCGGGAGCAGGGCCAGCCTCCTGGGTAGGCCACAGGTCTGTGCTCAGAGGGCCCCATATTTGGTTTAATGCCCCACTGGTGCCATTTTGGAAACCCTGGTGGTGCAGTGGTTAAGAGCTACGGCTGCTAACCAAAAGGTCAGCAGTTCAAATCCACCAGGTGCTCCTTGGAAACTATGGGGCAGTTCTACCCTGTCCTTTAGGGTTGCTACCAGTCGAAATCGACTCGACAGCAATGGGTTTGGTTTTTTGGTTTGGGGCCATTTTGACATTCTTAATGCTTTTTGAACAAGTAGCCCTGCATTCTCGTTTCGTGCGGGGCCCCGAGAATGATATCACTGGCCCTGCCCGAAAGACCCCTCCCACAGGGGCCTGACTTACAGCTCTCTATGTCAGCTCCAGCCAGTTTGCCCGTTGTTCCAAAGTGGATTCGGATGAACTTGCCCTGGGCAAGGAGGAGAAGGGAGGGGTCCTGAGGGAGAACTAATGTAAGTTTAGAGCAACATGTCCCTGGGTTTGGCTGCGGGCTGCTCATTGGCAGACCCCCTGCATTCTAAGGAAGCTGTGGTAGACCTGGACCTGATGTTGCTGTAGGTGGACCCGTGGACTTCCCATATAGATGGGCAGACAAAAGAGTGGACAGGCCTCAGAACTAAATCTAGGGTCTGTGCAGTCGCCTGTAGGTTTGAGACATTGGTGGGGGAGAGGAGCAGTCAGGAGGAGGCTGGGACCCTTTGGAATTCTTCTTAGAGACTAGGCATTGTAAGAATTTTGGCCGGCCAGCCAGGTTGGAGGGAGGAGAGCACCCTACAATCTCCTTAGAAAGAGGTATCTCATTCCTCTCCCTGACTTTTGTGGAATCACAAACAAATTCTTCTGGAAGTAGGAAATCAGCGTTTGGCTGCTAACTGAAAGGTCAGTGGTACCAACCTACTGGCTGCTCCGCGGGAGAAAAGATCTGGCGTTTCAGCCTAGGAAACTCTGTAGGGCAGTGCTGCTCTGTCCTACAGGGTCACTATGAGTTGGAATTGACCACCTGCAATGTCACAGCAACATGTCTCTATCTGGAGTCCCTGGGTGGTGGGTATGGTTAATGTGCTCGGCTACTAACCAAAAGTTTGGTGGTTTGAGTCCACCTAGAAGCACCTCAGAAGAAAGGCCTGGCAATCTAGTTCTGAAAACCCTCTGGACAGACATGGGGTTGACTTCAAAGTAACTGGTTTTTATGTTCCTAACTAGGCTCGTCCTGGATCTGTTTCCCGTCACCTCTATTCCTCCCCAAAGGACCAACACCTCCAGCCCTGTTTTCCGAGGCCTCCATGTCAGCTACGTGGGTTCAGCCAATGGAATTCTCAGTAGGAGACTGGGGAGTTGGGAGGGAAGGACCAGGGTATTTCTCCTCCTGGATGGTATCGGGGTATGCTGAGCTCCCTCTGTGACTCCAGCTCCCACTTGGTGGCAGCACCTCTCCTTCATCCCTGTGGCCTGGGGGTAGCTGAGGCTTCCTGTTGCAAATCTCTGGCTTGTGTCACCATCTCCTGTTTGACTTCTTGGGCCCTCCATCCCCTGCGTTATCGGGTCTCTGCACTAAAGCCCCCCAACTTAAACATTGACATGGTTTCTGTTTGCTGACTAGACCCTGGCTGCTAACTCTTTAGAAATCCCTAGGAAGGAGACATCAGGACTTTCCTCATCCCGTCTGAGTGTTTAAAGCAGCCTCAGTCTCCTGTCCTGTCACCCCACGGTTCCGGCTGGCTGAAGCAGCTCACACTTACAAAGCGAGAGGAATTGTTGTTTCTGGTGGTCTTGGCGTTCCCGAAGGCCTCCAGCACAGGGTTTGCCTGGATGATTTGATCCTCCAGGGACCCCTGACCCGAAAAGAAATAGAAGGTGAGATGGCTGGTTGGCCATGGGCTGGGACCCCAGGACTGAGGGACCGAGCTTTCAAATGGCAAGGGCTATGGTCCAGGAACCTAGCAGGGGAAGGACCTTGGGGAGGACAGGGAATCAGGGCTGGAGGGGCCTCAGGGAGGATGGTCATTGCTGACGACGTTGGTCCCTCTGTGGTCCCCCAACATCAGGGGTGTGCTGGGGACACTGGCAGACCCTCAACCTGGATTTTTTTTTTCAATTAACAAAGAATGATTTAGCCAAAATATATGAAAATTAGTTGTTTTTTTTTTTTTAATTTATAGTGATAAAATATATATAACATTAGGGAAAATAAATAGGGGTGTTGTCCAACATGAAGAGTGTAACCCATGTCATTGCACTGGACATGTAGGAAATGTTGAATTGGCGAATGCTTTGTTGTGTATAAGGAGACCTGGTGGTACAGTGGTTAAGTGCTCGGTTGCAAACCAAAATGCCGATGGTTTGAACCCACCAGCCGCTCTTTAGGAGAAAGATGTGGCAGTCAGCTTCCATAAAGATTTATAGCCTTGGAAGCCCTATGGCACAGTTCTACTCTTTCCAACAGGGTCACTATGAGTCAGAATTGACTCAATGGCAGTGGGTTTTTGGTGAGAGGGTTGCTGTGTATATTTTCACCATAGACACACAGAAAAATTGTTGTTGTTGTTAGGTGCCGTCGAGTCGGTTCTGACTAATAGCAACCCTGCGTACACTGCCCCGTCCTGCACCATCCTCACAATTGTTGCTATGTTTGAACCCATTGTTGCAGCCTCTATTTCAACCCATCTCTTTGAGGGTCTTCCTCTTTTTTGCTGACTCTCTACTTTACCAAGTATGATGTCTTTCTCCAGGATTGGTCCCTCCTGATAACATGTCCAAAGTATGTGAGACAAAGGCTTGCCATTCTCACTTCTAAGGGGCATGCTGACTGTACTGCTTCCAAGACAGATTTGTTCTTTTGGCAGTCCACGGTATACTCCCCAACACCATAAGTCAAACGCATCAATTCTTCGGACTTCCTTATTGTCCAGCTTTCACATGCATTTGAGGCAATTGAAAATACCCTGGCTTGGGTCAGACATACCTTAGTCCTCAAAGTGGCATCTTTGCTTTTTAACACTTTAAAGACGTCTTTTGCAGCAGATTTGGCCAGTGCAATAGGTCATTTGATTTCTGCTTCCATGAGTATTGATTGTGGATCCAAGTAAAATGAAATCCTTGACAACTTCAATCTTTTCTCCGTTTATCATGATGTTGCTCATTGGTCCAGTTGTGAGGATTTTTGTTTTCTTTATGTTGAGGAGTGATCCATACTGAAGGCTGTGGTCTTTGATCTTTAACAGTAAGTGCTTCAAGTCCTCTTCACTTTCAGCAAGCAAGGCTTTGTCATCTGCATATCGCAGGTTGTTGATAAGTCTTCCTCCAATCCTGATGCCACATTCTCTTCATATAGTCCAGCTTCTCAGATTATTTGATCAGCATACAGATCAAATAAGTATGGTGGAAGGATACAGCCCTGATGTACACCTTTCTTGATTTTAAACCACACAGTATACCCTTGTTCTGTTCGAATGACTTTCTCTTGGTCTGTGTACAGTTTCCGCATGAACACAGTTAAGTGTTCTGTAATTCTCATTCTTCATAATGTTATCCATTCTTTGTTATGATCCACACAGTTGAATGCCTTTGCATAGTCAATAAAACACAGGTAAATAGCTTTCTAGTATTCTGGTATATATATAACATAAAATTTGCCACTTTAGCCATTTTTAAATGTTCAGTTCAGTGACATGAATTATATTCCACCACTTTGTGCAGTCATCACCACTATCTATTTCCAAAAGTGTTTCATTTCCCCGAGCAGAAACCCAGTGCCCTCCCTCAACCTTGGTTCTCAGCTGTTTTTGTCTCACTTTTCTGTGGGCTGGGACCCCCAAGCCCTTCCCTGGGCTTCCTTGGTCTTCTTGCAGAGTTCCTCTCTTCTCTGGCCACTTTTAAGGTTGCAGCCAGTGGGCCTGGTCTTACACTTGTTGCCCCAGGGGCTGCCAGGGCCTGGGAAGCAGCTTCAGGAGGGGCCCACTTTCCCTGTATCTCGCCTGCCCCAGCAGAAGTAACTTGCAGTGGCCTTTCTGGAAGCAGATGTGGCCTGGGGTAGCAAGTCAACCCTGCTGGAAGAGCCCCCGTCAGCTTGGCTGCCTTCTCCCTGGGTGACCCTACTCAAGTCACATCTCTCTGAGCCTCAGTTTCACCATCTGTAAAATGGCCCTAACTCACAGAGCAACCATGAGGATCAAGTGAGCTCTGCTGGGTGAGCCTGAAGACAGGAGAAGGCTGGGGGAGAAGGCTGGGAGGCTACAGACCCCAAGCCCACCCAGCCAGCCGTACCTTCCCATCCGCGGACTGCTTGCCAGTTCCGCCAATGTTGGCAAAGTAACAAATGACCTTCTTCGTGTTCTTGGTCTTGCCAGCAGCAGATTCTCCACTGCAGGTGAAAACCAGGAGCAGAAGTGAGCCGAAAGAGGGGGATTGGCTGCAGAGAAGAGAAGCAGTAGAAAGGCTCAGACTGAACATGGTCACATTCCGCCCCCCGGCCTGGATGGCAGGCAGGTGGGAGGACCTGGGGGCATGGAGACTTCATCCCATCCATCAGCAGGTGCAGTCTTACCGGTCCTGTGAAGACCGCTTGCTACCTGCAGGGTTTGCCTCAAAGTACCGCCAGTTAATTAGAAGAAGGCTTAATTATATGCATTAGACACCACCCTAATTATATGTATATAGACTGAGACACGGAAGAGACACTTACGTGATTAGCATAGACTGATTTTCACGCTCTGTTGGGGAGGAAACAGTGATAGGAAGAGGTAATTAGGAAACATTTAGAAACCAGGCATTTGACAACATCCCAGCCAAACAGCATGACCCACACCCCACCCACCACTGTGCTCTGAGGCCAAAGAATCCTGGGAGACCAGTGGCCATGGACCCATCACTAGAGTACCTCCCTGCCAAAGGGCCAAGAGTTTACCAGCCACTCCATTTCTATCAGCCTGATCTCTTAGCCATAATGCTACCTGTCATAAACAACATAAAGAGAAACAATAATAAAAATCACATGACCCAGCAATTCCTCTCCTGGGTATCTACCCTAAAGACTTGAAAGCAGGGACACAGATATTTGTACACCAGTGTTCATTGCAGCGCTATTCACAATAGCCAAAAGGTGGAAACAGCCCAAGTGTCCATTAGCAGATGAATGGATAAACAAAATGTGATATGCATACAAATATATACACACACGGGCATAGACATATTGAATATTATTTCACCATAAAGAGAAATAAAGTTCTGATACATGTTATGACATGAATGAACCTTGAAAACATTATGCTGGGGGAAGTAAGACACAAAAGGACAAATATTGTATGATTCCACTGATATGAAATATTTAGGCTAGCCCAGTGCATAGAAACAGGAAGTCTAGTAGAGGGCACCAGGAGCCGAGGAGGGGGGCAACGGGGAGTTGTTGTTTTATGGGCACAGAGTTTCCGTTTGGAATGATGACAGGGTTTTAGAAGTAGATAGTGGTGACTGTTGCACAACACTGTGAATGTAATTAATATTACTGAATTATATATTTAAAATGGTTAAAATGTTATGTGTATTTTACCACAATAAAGAAAAATCACATAATGGGGCCACTGTACCATACAGCAGAATAATCCATGTAATGGCGATGAGTGTTGATTTGAGTTCTGGGCCAGCTACTTAACTCTACATTCCATGTCTTTGTGAAGTTTAAGTGAAATATGGCATACGGTAGGGCTGGTACTTAGGAAGCACTCAGTATATTTTTCGAGTACTTGTGCCTTGTATTAGTACTACTGTTGCTGCTACTGAATGTTTAGCAAAGAACTTCAACTGGTGGTTCAAGGTTAGGGCTGGGATTGGGTAGTGTGAGCTCTAATGTGTTTGGAGATACACTGGCAAAGGAATGCATGTCATCAGCGGTGCCCATCCCAGTGGACCCATGCCCCATGTACCCATGAGCATATCATGGTAGGCATTGTCAGAGATGGAGAAGAGGTGGGGTGGCATCTCTGTGCGCTTCTTGCCCTTGTACATGTTGGCCACGCGGGCCCCATAGATGGGCAGCCACTTGTAGGGGTTGACTGTCGCGCAGAACAAGCCCGAATAGGTCTGGTGGGAGGAAAGGGAGATGGTTAGCTGGCCCTTTCTCTTGGTACCCTCTTCCCCTGTTGCACTTCCTCAGCCTCCTTTGGGCTTCAGCATGTTATCACTGGCTGGAGGTCATGGCCAGTCTGGAAAGATCCGGTGGTCTTTTCTCTGTGGGCAAAATCAGTGTCTATTCATTAAGCAAAATGAGCCTTCTCTCTTTTTTTCATTTTCTTTTAGTTTAATTATTTAACTAGGTAATACCGTCACTGTATGGATATGTACACAGACAAATGTCCTTCCATCTCCCCAGGCCCCACCACCTCCTGTAGGTGACCACTGTGGTTGGTTGCTTACACACCCTTCCCTGGTTTATCATGCATATACAAACTCAGAGACACCTTCCTATCTCCTCCCTGTTTTTAAAACAAAACGTGGCCTTCTGTAATACTGTTCTAGATCTTGCTTTTTCCACCTCATATATCTGTGGGATTTTCCCGTAAGAGTCACAGATTCCTGTGGTGTTTCAGCAGCTCTGGTGTCCTCCACTGGGTAGACAGACCACAGACCTCTACCGGTGGGCAGCTAAGTTTGACTGACTCTTAAAAAGAGATACCAATTGCTCTTTCCATTCCAAGGCGCATTTGTAATAAATAAATAAATAATCTTGTAAAAAAAATGAGGTAATAAAAGAAATTATCTGAGGGAAAAGAACAACTGAGGACAGAAAACGGCCAAATCAGTGGATTCCAAACTTCCCCTTCTTCCTGCTGGTCCCTCACATTGACCTCTGAGGTCCTTACCTGTATAAAACCTAACCAAACCCAGTGCTGTCGAGTTGATTCTGACTCATAGCGACCCTGCAGGACAGAGTAGAACTGCCCCACAGAGTTTCCAAGGAGCGCCTGGCGGATTCAAACTGCCGATCCTTTGGTTAGGAGCCATAGCACTTAACCACTGTGCCACCAGGGTTTCCCCTTACCTATATGCCTCTTTTCAATTCAGCTTAAAAACTTTCCCCTTAGGTCCAAGAGGGGATAAATGCCCCCCGTTTCTCCTTAGCATAGCTGCAATATGTTGAGTTTTCAAAAGGAATCTTATTAAACGGAAAGAAAATGAAACCAAAGACTCAGAGAATGAACTAGTCTACTGAGATAATGTAGTGGGTCAGTGAAAAAGAGGAAGACCCTCAGCAAGATGGATTGACACAGTGGCTGCATTAATGGGCTCAAGCACAACAACGATTGGGAAGATGGCGCAAGATCGGGTAGTGTTTCTGTTGTACGTGGGGTCGCTATGGGTCAGAACCGACTTGACGGCACCTAACAACAACAACAGAGCTAATAGCCTACATGAGTCTCAGCCTCATCTACCCTGAGACCAGAAGAACTAGATGGTGCCGGGCCACCACTACCAACTGCCGTGATTAGGGCCACAGTAGATGGATCCTGATAGAATGGAGAAAAACATGAACCAGAACTCAAATTCTTAAAAAGTCCAGTCTTACTGGACTGGTTGAGACTAAAAGACTCCCTGAGACTGTTGCCCTGAGATACCCTTTAAACCTTGAACCAAAATCACACCTTGAGATCACCTTTTAGCAAAATAACAGATTAGCACAGAAAATAAAAGATATTACCTGTGAGTACAGTGCTCCATTAATAAACCATCTGTGTGAGACTAGAAAACACTGGTGGCGTAATGGTTAAGAGCTACGGCTGCTAACCAAAAGGTCAGTGGTTCGAATCCACCAGGCACTCCTGGGAAACTCTATGGAGCAGTTCTACTCTGTCCTATAGGGTGACTGGGAGTCAGAATCGACTCAACGGCAATGGGGTGGGGGTATGTGAGACTAAACGGTCAACAATTACTCTAAAGCAAAGATAAGAAGATAAGCGGACAGGGAAACTAGAGCATTGGAAACAGAACTACCAGAACGCAATTCAAGATAATGTTGACTCATTGTGAAAAATATAACTAATGTCGCTGAACAATTTGTATAGAAATTGTCAGTCGGGAACCTAATTTGCTGTGTAAACTTTCACCAAAAACACAATAAAATATTATTTAAAAAATAATAGTAAATAGAAAGCAATTCTAGGGAAAAAAAAAAAAACAAAGATAAGAGAACCCATTTAAAGATCTAAGAGTATGTTGCACAGTGTCCCATCCTGGGACATCAGCCGCCAAGTTACTCCTTCTCTCCAGCCTTGTCTCAGAGGGGATAGGAAGAGGGCACACAGCTAGTTTAGTCCCTGCTTTGGTCAGAATGAAAAGGAGAGTGCCCCTACCCCCCATCACACACACTCCCTCCCTTGTAGGAAAGACACAGAGGGAAGTATTAGGGCCCACTGGGGAGCAGTTCCTGCCCGCCAGAGTTACTCAACCAGCCATTCATCAAGAGGTGCATGAATTTGAGAGGTGACTTCTTGCCCTGGTCCCTGGGTGGGTGGGTGGGTGGATGGATGGATGGATGGACGGACAGATGGATGGATGGATAGGTGGGTGGATGGATGAGTGGGTGAGTGGGTGGATGGATGAGTGGGTAGATGGATGGATGGATGGGTGGGTGGGCGGATGGATGAATGAATGGATGAACAGGGAGGGACTTCTAAGGCCATATGAAGTCACTAGGGGAAAAATAATGTTTTGATTGGAGAATTTGGAAGTGGTAGGGAGGAAGACTTCTGTGACAGCCTCAGCAAAAGATCTTTAGCTGCCCATGGAGATGGTGTCACCACTGAGATGCTAAAGGCTTTGAGTGGAAGTTCTAACTTGTCAAAAACGTGGCCCCTGAGCCCTTGTCCAAATCATAATTTCTATCATGAAATGGGAAGGTAGACTAGCTCTTCCCCTCATTGGGACAGGGGCAGAAGGTCCGTGTCTCCCTGCCCCCCCGCCCCCGCACTGGGCACTCACATAGATCCTCATGTTGACATAGCTTTGGCGTAGATTGTTCAGGACGCTGGCCTCATTCAAGAAGGTCATGTCTGCCATGTCACTGGCCTGGTAGAATTTGGGTGGGTTCGTCTGCTGGACATCATCCCTCTTCAAGGTGAGTGTCTGGAGGGTCAAGACATTAGCACACCCGTTAAGTGGGAATTAGGCAGTTGTGCTGTACACAGGGTACCACACCCTCTCTGGCACCCTGGAAGGAGCACCGGAGCTGGAGTCAGGCATCCGGTGAGCCCAGCTCCTGGTAGAGCCGTGGCCACTGTGTGACTAGGGATGGGGAGGGACTGCTACAACAGCTGCTTGAGCCTTAACTGCCCCCGCTCAGAAGCAGGGATTTCAATAGCCTACTTGGTGGCTGCTGGGAGAACGACACAAACCTAAGTGTGATTGTATGAAAACATCTTGTGAACTGTGAAGGCCCTCCTATGTTACGGAGCACCCCTCACCCATGCTCCTCTCCTAGCCAAGACCATTCTGGAAGCTGGTCGGGGCTTGGTCTTCCATCCCAGGGACACTTTACAGGGATGTGACTCTCGGCTCTCTGTCCTGAGAACTAAAGGTGGTTTCAAAAGCACAATGACCTTTTCCTTGTTTTTTTTTTGAAGACATTCCTGTGTTCCCACCAAACCACCTTGAAGGATAAAATTGAAATCAAGCAGGGAGATAAGAAAAAAAGCAAAAACAAAGCAACGCAACGAGTATTCAGCAACAGACGTGTTAGAGTCAGAATAACCATTTGCCATCGAGTTTTTTTTGACTCATGGCGACTCCATGTGTTTCAGAGCAGAACTGCTGTATAGGGTTTTCAAGACTGTGATCTTTCAGAAGCAGATCACGAGCCCTCTCTTCTGAGGTACCTCTGAGTGGGTTCAAACCACGAATATTTCAATTAGTAGTCAAATGCTTAACCTTTTGCACCTCCCAGGGACTAGAATAAAAACAGTCCTGTGTTAAGGGTCAGGCAAGGATCCTTGGTGGTGCAATGGTTAAGCACTTGGCTGCTAACTGAAAGGTTGGCGGTTTCATACCCACCCAGCAACTCTGCGGGAGAAAAGACCTGGTGATCTGCTCCTGCAAGGATTACAGCCCAGGAAACCCTGTGGTGCAGTTCCACCCTGTCACATGGGGTTGCTATGAGTCAGAATTGACTCTACAGCATCTAGCAACAACAAGAGTCAGGAGTTCCTGTACAAACTGGGGTGAATCCCTTCCCCTCTCTGCACCCCACTTTCTTCTGTAAATAAAAACTATTGCTAGCTCTTAAGTTCCAGCATCTGGGATCAAAACTTAAGACCCAGAAAACAAATGTCTTTGAGCTTCCTGTAGCCTTTGAGGCTCCAGCCCATGCTGGGATTTCCGGCACTTTTAGTAATTGACGAGTACAATAAGCAAATAATTTGAAATCTTGACAGTTCTGGAAAGTCCACACAATATTGGTCACCATACCCCTAGTGAATGAAAACCAACCCTAGTAAGTGAAGCCAGGCTTTATTCAGAGTTCATCTCCAGTAGTTCCCATATCTCTGGACCCCACCCACACGTGAACACTTCTCTTTCAGCTCCACAGGGGAATGGAAGCCTTTGTCTTTAGCTTACAGCCAGGTGAGTCAGCTCCACAGACTCGGTCTTTCTGTCCCAAACCCGGCTGTTTGCCTTGTCCACTGTGGGTGCTCAAAGAAGCTATGTGTTTTCCTTAAATGGACATCCAAACTGGGGCCTTTGTGTCTCCGCCCCAGTGGCCATCATTCCTGGCAAACTTCAGTGCTCTGCTCTTCTAGAAGGTATGCTTCTCCTGAGAATTAAGCTTGACTTGCATGTTCAAACTCACCCAGATACAGCCTCATCTCTCTCCTGCCACTCCCCTAGAAGGCAGGTGGGAAGAAAAGCTCTCCTGCAAGTTCTGATCTTCAAAGGTCTTGGCTTCTCTTAGGAGTGGCATGAACCAAGGTCTGACCTCAAACCCCCCCTTCACCACCCACCGCAGAGACATCGCATGGGTGTTTGAGGCAGATACAGCCAGATTTGAGTCCAAGTTCATTATTTGCTCTCTTTGTGGCTGTGGGCAAGTTATCCAAAGCCTCCTTAATCCTCATTTTTCATCCTCTGCCAGATAGGGTCAATAAATCCTACTACATAGGGTTGTTGAAAGGATTAAACATAGTGTTAGGGGTTTGCCACAGGGTTATTGTCTGTTGTTAGCTGCCATTGAGTTGGTTCCTGACTTATGACAACCCCATGCACAACAAAACAAAATGCTGCCTGGTCCTGCGCCATTCCCATCATCAGTTGCAGATCAGATGTTGTGATCCACAGGATGTTCATTGGCTGATTTTTGGAAGTCGATCATCAGGCTTTTCTTCCTAGTGTGTCTTAGTCTGACAAATCCACTGGGACCTGTTCAGCATCACAGCAACACACAAGCCTCCGCTGACAGATGGGTGGTGGCTATATGTGAAGTGCATTGACTAGGAATTGAACCTGAGTCTTCTGCATGGAAGGTGAGAATTCTGTCATGGAATCATCAATGCCACAGGGTAGGGGTTTAATAAATTAAGAAAAATTTTTTTCAAACAAAATATATTAAGCTCATATTTCTGTGGGTTAGCAATTTGGCCTGGGCTCAGCAGGGTGGTTCTTCTGGACTCAGATGGGTTCACTCATGTATCTGCAGTCAGGTACCAGTCAGCTAGGTGGCTCCCTTCTGGGTTCCCTGGTTGTCATCTGGGCCCTATCATCCTCAAGCAGGCTAGTTCAGACTACCTGGGCAGCATTCCAAGAGCAAGGGCGGAAATTGTTAAGTCTCTTGAGAGCTAGACTCAGAACTGGCACACCATTATGTCTACTACATTCTGTTTGCCAAAGCAAGCTACAAGGCCAGCTTAAAATCATTAGAGGGGTGCAGGAGGCTAGGGGTATGCTCCATCTCTTGATGGCAGGAGCTGCAAAGTTGCATTGCAAGGGCCACTGATGCAAGAAAGGGTGCTGACATGAGACTATGTGGGCAGCTCCTGTCTGGAGAGGAGATGAGAGGGTAGAGTGGGTTAGAAGCTGGCTGCATGGACACAAAAATACAGAGTGGAGGGAAGGAGTGTGCTGTCTCATTAGAGGGAGAGCAACTAGGAGTATATAGCAAGGTGCATATAAGTTTTTGTATGAGAGGCTGACTTGGTTTTTAAACTTTCACTTAAAGCACAATAAAAATTAAAAAAAAAAAAAAAAGAAAGGGTGCTGGTTTGTGGTCATGTATTTCATCTACCGCACTCCCTAAGAAACCACTTCCTTCTAGAAACAGGACTATTTCTCTACATCAAACAAAAACCATGCTTCCGTTTACCTGCTACTTATGTAAGATTTCCTACCCACTCTCTCAAGTCACACCTGATGGTTGGACACAGTGCAGATCGGCACAGAGGGTGATGTGCTGGTAAACCAGTTCTCTGGGAAAATAAGCCCCAGGTTGTAGCATGTGCCAATTTCCATGGCATAACGATGGTCGATTCTCATTATTTGTGCGTTATGAATTCTCGAATTAGCTTATATGCTAAAAATACTCATGGAGCTTTCGTGTTCACTCGCAGATGTGCACATGTGCCGAGTGGCAAATAATTCCCAGCTGAGGTTGAATAAGCCTGGGTTGGCATTTGCTAAGTCAGTGTTTATGGGGAGTTTATGGAACATAACCAAAAAAAACCCAAAAAACCCAAACCAGTTTTCAACTCATGGCAAGCCCATGTGTATCAGAATAGAACTGTGCTGTATGGGGTTTTCAGTGGCTGTGACCTTTTGGAAGCAGATCACCAGACCTTTCTTTCAAGATGCCTCTGGGTGGATTTTGATTAATGGTAGAGTGCCTAACCATTTGTGCCAGCCAGGTACGTAATGACTGTGAATAACAAGAATCAAATGTGCTTCACCTTGGCTAATATCAAGTTACTAAAGGCTTGACAACTGACTGCAAAGCCCCCGAGCGTTTAGTGTTGGGCCCTGGAAGCCCAGACAAGCTGGCTCCAGCACGCTACTGCCATGTAGGGAACCACCGTCTGTTGCTCGTGCACATGAAGCGCTCATCCAGCTGGACCAGGGTGTTCCAAGGCCAGGTCTCACATTCCTCATGCCATCGTGGGCCATGGGGCACAGAGTGAGACTTCTGGATGGGATGCCTACTCTCACTCTTAGAAAATGGATTCCGTGTGAGAGCTGTTTGGGACTTTGAAGAAAAGGAATGCATATGCTAACCCCTTATACCTGTGTACTGTTGTGGAGTTTACAAAGTTCTTCATGTATCCTCTCTCATTGGCATCTCTCCTGAATTGGAGCCAAAGCTCAGAGAAGAGAAGTATCTTGCTTGAATGTAATTGAGTCTGGACTTGAACCCAGCATGTGTGACTCGCTTGGAGGCTTCTGCTCTTTTGGATACCCTGCCTCTTGAGCAGAAGTGTGTCCAATCGAGGCTGGGTGCCTGCCTCTCCCAAAGTTCAGTTTCATCCTGGAGATCACCACCCACTTACCTGGTTGGTGACTGTCTTCACAGTGACCTGGTCGCCCTGTTCAGACTGGATCTCCCCAGCGATGAAGCCCTCCTTTTCATCTTTGACCCAGCAGGACCTCTTGATGTTATAGGGTTTGTTCATGGCTTCAATCCTCTCCTTCTCGGGAGGAGCCAAGAAGGGCATTGGGTCCACATCTTCCAAACACTCCCCTTTTTGTGCACCAGGCATTGCGGCTTGGCTGAGGGCACAGCAGGAAGGAACCAAGGACAGGAACCAGGACTTCCCTTGGTGCTGTAGGGGAAAGCAAAGAGAGCCTGCTGAGACTAGGGGACAGGCTGGAGCAAATGCCTCAAGGGCAACAGGGTTTGCGTCTTTCATGTTACTTTGGATGTCTTCGTGCTTTTAGATTTTAATAACCAAGAATAAGAAATAAGCTAATAATACCTCCCAGTTGTGTGCTCCTGTGTCTGTTATCTCATGTATTCCTCACACTAAGGCTGTGAGGTAGGGATCAGGAAGCCCATTCAATGGAGGAGAAGACCAGGGCCAGGAGAGGTTAAAGTAAGGTTTTTTAACCAACTCATTAAAAGACCCGTTGCTGTCGAGTCAATTCTGACTCATAGCGATGCTATAGGACAGAGTAGAACTACCCCATAGGATTTACAAGGAGCGGCTGGTGGATTCGAGCTGTTGACCATTTGGTTAGCAGCCAAGCGCTTAACCACTGTGTCACTGGGTCTCCAAAGCAGTCGCAGACATCTCAAAATATTATTTACTCTCATCTCAACTTTGAAAGTATAGTCCTAATAGGCCGTCAGTTCAATCTTGTTATTTAAATGTGTTAATTAGAAGTACACAAATTACTACTATATTGCAAATAGTTTTCTTAATATTTTGATAATTGTATTTCAATATCATTTGTTTCCTTTGCAACCCTCTGTATTTCATTTTCATACAATTAAAAACACTAATCTGAGCAGGAGTCCACGGGCTTTACCAGTTGCCAAATGGGCCCCTTACGTAAAATGATTGCCTGGGGTAAATGATTACCTCTCCTTAAATGAGGCCAGGATGGGGTCAAGCTCATGACTCTGCTTCCACATCCAGACAGCCTCACTGAACCACCAAAAACGTGAGGTACTAGGTACTCAAGGAACTGAAGAGAGGTCAGGAGCCTCCCGATTGTCTTGGGGTTGAAGAACCTTCTGGAAGGCTTGGAAGGGGTATGGTTCTGAGCCCCTTTGCCAGAGGTGCAAGGTCAAGAATACAGGCTCCATCTTTAAATAAGCCGTCTGTGGATCAAGGGTTTCCTGACTGTCCTGGGCCCCTGATATACCTCACTCCGCTTGGGCATCTTCTCCAGCATCTGCTGCCATGGACCCTGGTGTTTCTGAAACAGGCTGAGGTAGCACAGGCAAGCGGTGGGGACAAAGCCCGAGCTTTCTCCTCAAGTTGCCATCTCCCTTTGGTGTCCAGCGTAAGGAGTTCTGGTTAGAGCCTGGGTTCCCCACCCCCAAATCTGGGCCATCACATGGAAAACAAAAAAAAGAGGAGGAGGTCTGGGCCTGTGCCTTCTTGGGCCACGGACCTCTTTGGCAGTCTTGTGATGCTTGTAGTCTCATTGGACAAAAACCGTTTTAAATGTAGGTAATAAAACACATAAGATTACCAGGGAAATCGATAATACTAAAGTAAAATGATCAAAATATTAAAAATGCGTGATATGGTAGTATCTGTGGTTCTTTACTAACATGAAATAACACGCTAGCGGCAGGTCTAATAACGACTGTGGTTTTGAAGCAAGGATGAAAACTAACACTAATATGAGATATCTGCAACAATTATAATATGATGTGAAAATATCGGGGGTTTCTGTTGCCGACACAAGTCACAGGTACTGTGGAAGCAACTGATTTGTTGTCTGCGTTGACAAGGGGAGGAGAGGATAAGTTGCAGTTAAATATTGTGGACATCATGATGGAATCGTTGTCCCATTCAAAAACCCCGAGCCCCCGGTTAGGAAACCAGTTAAATCAGTTGGTGTTGAGTCAACCCCAACTCACGGTGACCCCGTGTGTGTCAGAGGAGAACTGCGCTCCACAGGGTGTTCAATGGCTGATTTTTCTGAAGCAGATTGCCAGTACTTTCAAACGATGAATGTGGTTGGCTGCTAACTGAAAGGTTGGAGGTTCGCATTCACCCACAGGTGCCTCGGAAGAAAGGCCTGGCGATCTACTTCCAAGAAATCAGCCATTGCAAACCGTTTGGAGGACAGTTCTTCTTTGACACAGGTGGGGTCACCGTGAGTTAGAATCAGCTCTACGGCAACAGGTTATTTCCAGGTTAAACACCCCTGCCTCATCCTTCCTGTATCCCATTATCGTCGAGGAGCACTGGGCTGGGAGTCCTCAGTTTCTGCAGATTGCGTCTTTGCTGGGTATCCAGGAGACGTAGATCTTGCTTAGCTCTGTCACTTGGGCAGCTCAGTCCCCTCATTGGACCTCCTCCTCCCCTTTCTGGAAGCTACGGATTACTCTAGAAGCTTCCTTTTATCATTTGTTTCCCCTGATGGCTCAGTTGCAGTAATCTTTCTGCTGCCTCATTTTCCTAGTTCTTCTTTAACATAGGTGGAAGTCACCAGGGAGATGAGACCAAAATCCACATAAAAAGGAAAGGCTGGTATCAGAAAATTCATATTAAAATGCGTTAGACTTGTCTTTAAAACAACTGCCCACAACAGAGGCCTGGGTTCCTTTTTAATTGTTTTAATGGGGGAGGCGGAGGCAAGATATTCTCCTTTGTTTTTCCAATTAGGCTGTTTTTTGTTTTTAAATGGGGCTTCTATGTGAGCCACAAACTAAGGGGTCCTGGATGGTGTCCTGTCCTGGTGGCCCAGGACGCAGACCTCTCCAACCAGGTGCCGTCCACAAGAGCCTTGCAGGCCTCTCAGCGGCCCAGCCTTCTGCCTGGTGGTGACCCAACCTCGCAGGCCCCCCAGCACCCAAACCACTCCTGTCTCCCCTATCAGCAGCCCTTCCCAGGCATCTCTGATAACCAAGACCATTTTTTAAAAAAATCATGAGGCACAAAACATTCAAACAATTCAGCTCATGGAATGTGAAAGCTGGATCTGGGTTCAAATCCCGACTGCTCCTGTCTCACGGCAGAATGCTGTGCGAGTCCTGGCAGCTCCCTGGACCTGTCTCCTTAGCTGTAAGGTGGGCATGAACTTGGAGGATTGGATGGGATGCCACCTGTGCACCTGGGGCAGGCAGGTGCTCCAGAAATGCTTGCCTCTGTTTCTCCTCACTAATCTCTCATTGTAACTCCCACTTTCTCCTGGTGGTGCTGCCAGGTCTCCTGTATGGCAAGGATCACCGCCACCTCTCTACACTCCCTTCCCGTTTCCCACCTTCCCCAGCATCCCCTATGGTACCTACCTGAGACCACACTTGGAGAGCCTGGGTTCCTCTCTGAGCCTGACCATTCCCTTTTATACCTGCCCCACCAGGTCTGAGCCAGCAAAACCCTAAAAAAGAAGAGAACCCCTCAGAGCTCCAGGGGCCTAGCTGGCCTCGCTTCCAGGGCCTGTCTGGACACTGCGGGTCCCTCAGGGGGGATCAGTGAGTGCCTGGTTCTCGGGACATTCTGCTTCCTGTCATTGCCCTTGTGGGCAAACTGATGACCTCAGCCTGGGGATGCAAGCTGGGGGCAGAAATAGAATCGCTGGTGAATGAGTTTTCCTTTTAAAGCTGCAAATGCTGGCTTCTCGAGGAGAAAGACTTGGGGTGACTCCTCCAAAGCCATGGTACCGGTGGGTCCAGAGAGCCAATCAGTTGATGACTTTGTCCCCTTCCACATGCTTGGGCTGAAAGGGTCAGGGTCAGCCTGGACTCCTCTTGTCTGATCATGGCCACCACGGCCTGCAGAAGCCAGGTGTCATCATGGCACGAAGCCAGCCTCGAGCACAGAAGCCCTGCCTCGAGTTCCTCTGAGGTGTCCCATGCATTGTGTGACTTTGAGCATGTCCCTGCATGCTCTGGACTTGCCTTTCCCATCTGTGAGAAGGGATGGCTGCATGGATGGCCTCTAGGAGTCCTTTGTGCCCTGCTGGAGTTTGGAGGCGGGCTCTGGGTCTGCAGGGAGAAACGGGGCAGGAGAGGGGAGAAGTTCTTCCTGCCAGCCACTGTCAATCCTGTCTCTACCTGCTCAGGGCCCCAGTCCACCCTTGAGGGAAGAAGAGACCCACATGATCATAGAGCTGATTTCCTTTTGTGTCTATCTGGGCTAAAAGGGGGTATTGGCGGTTCAGTGGTAGAATTCCCATGTTCCATGTAAGAGACCTGGGTTCAATTCCCATCCAGCACACCTTATGAGCAGCCACCACCTGTCTGTCAGCGGAGGCTTGGTGTTGCTGTGATGCTGAACAGGCTCCAGCAGAGCTTTCGCACTGAGACAGACTAGGAAGAAAGGCCTGGCAACTGACTTCCAAAAGGCAGCCAATGAAAACCCTACGGGTCACATCAGCCTGATCTGCAACCAGTCCCGGAGATGGCACAGGACTCGGCAGCATTTTGTTCTGTCGTGTACAGGATCTCCATGAGTCGGGGGCCGGCTCGACAGCAGCTAACAACTACAACAACTACAACAACAACAGCTCTCTGGGTTTGAGTCTGGGAAGCAGCTCCTTTAACCCAAAGAACTTTCTGTCGAGTATGTGTATTTTTCAGATGTTTTCTATTACCCTTGGGGCCTTGCAGCAATCCCAGAATCCAGCAACCGGATAATTGTATTCTTAAACAATCATGTCGCCCACCCTATCCCGAGCCCCTGCTCTACCCTGAGGTTCAACCTCACCTCTCCCAAACTGAGCCTCAGTTTCCCCATAGGTAAAATATGCTTTTGGCTGAGAGGGCCTCCAAGCATGGCTGTGGTCAGAGGCTCTGGGCTTGGGGAGCCCACGGCTCTGCCTCCCACAGCAAGGCCATTCCTGCCAGCTTAGTGGAACTATGTTGTGGGCAGACCTTTGCACAGAAGTCTGGTTTGTAAACAGATAAAAGTGGAGCTGCTCTGGGCCTTATCCACAACCATCAAAAGGTGGAAACGACCCAAGGGCCCATCAACAGATGAATGGTTACGAAAAATGAGGTGTACCCATACAATGGAATGTTAGTCAGCCACAAAGAGAAATGACCATCTGATACATGCTATGACATGGATCAATCTTGGAAACGTGATGCTGAGTGAAATAAGCCAGACACAAAACGACAAGCAGTGTTATGTTCCCAATTATGTGAAATATCTAGAAGAGGCAAATGCCTAAAGACCAAAGAGGATTGGTGGAGGCCGGGGGCAGGGGGAAGAGGGGGATGGGGAACTGTTTTTAAAAAAAAGAAAAAAATTATGTAGAAAAAAAATAGGATGCGAACAATTTGGATGACAAAGTTCAGTAGAATCATAGAACATTTTATACAATTGGAGACTTTATATCATATTCAAGCACACACGGAGCATTCATGAAAATTAATCACACACTTGAAAAAAAAAAGTGGGGCCGATGAGCTATGACTTCCTTTGAGTAGATGAGAAAACAGAGACTCAGAGGGGTGAAGCAATGTGTCCAAAGGCACACAGTGAGTCAGTGTCTGAGGCTTGGCTCAGTTTTTCCTCCTAGCCCTTATCGCGCTCCAACAATGCATTAGATATTGACTCAATTATTTCTTGGTCTTTCCCTCCCTAGAATGTCCCTGAGGCCTTGGAGGACAGTGGTGGGATACCTGGGAGAGGCTGCTGGTGGGAGGCCTTCTCTAGCATCGAGGCCTAGAGATCATCCTTAGGACACCTCCACTCAAAGCCTGGGCCCCAGGGTGCTTCTGGCTGGCCCCTACAGAATGGCTACCCTCTACGAGGCAGGAGCCACTGAAAAGGAGCTGGACCCTGCCTGCCATGAATCTGGGAGGGGATATTCACTAGGGGAGGTCCACTCGGGTCCCTGTGTAGAGTTTAATGGAGAAGTGATTTACTGTGGTGGGTTAAAATCCACCCAGAGGCACCTTGGAAGAAAAGCCTGGCGATCTATTTCTGAAAAATCAGCCATTTCAAACCCTATGGAACACAGCTGTATTGTGACGCACATGAGGTCACCATGAGTCGAAACTGACTCCAGGGAGACTGGTTTTTCTATAGAAAGAAAGTGCTTGAATCTCTGGGGAGGGGTGGCGGGGAGTTCCTCTGGAGTCATGGGCTAGTGTCAGCCCAATGATAAAAACAAAGGGCTCCCACATCCATTAGCTCATTTTGATCCTTCCAACAACCTGGGCAGGTGGGTGGGGCAGGTGGGTTTAGCAGATGAGGAGACAGAGGCTCAGAGGGGTGAAGCAATGTGTGCGAAGACACGCAGTGACTCAGCGTCTGGAGCTTGGCTCTGTTTTCCTTTCCAGCTCTTATCACTCTCCAACATTAAAAAAAAAAAATTAGGTATTGATTATTATTTCTTAGCTCTTTCTCTTTCTAGAATGTAAGTGTGGTGGGGGCAGGGGCTTGCCTGGTCTCTTTACTGGGAGGCGGTAGAGTGTGGTTGTCAAGAGTTTGGACTCTGAAACCTGATTCACTGAGTTTGAATCCCAGCTCTGCCCTTTTCTCTCTCCGTGACCCCTCTGAGCCTCAATTTTTTTTATCTGTAAAGTGGGGATAATAGTGATACCAGCTAGGGTCGTTAGAAGAATTCATTGAGTTTGTGTATGTAAAATGCCTGGCATGTGTTATTGTTGTTGGGTTCTATCAAGTTGATTTTCCACTCATAGCGACCCATGTAATGGAGTAGAACCACCCCATAGGGTTTTCTAGGGTGTGATCTTTACGAGAAGGAACGCTGTTTACACAGTGGTTAAGCGCTCGGCTGCTAACTGGAACATTGGTGGTTCAAACCCACCAGCCACTCCACAGAGGAGAAATGTGTCAGTCTGCTTCAGTCAGTCAAGATTATAGCCTTAGAAATCCTGTAAGGCAGTTCTACTCTGTCCTATAGGGTTGCTATCAGTCGGAATCGACTTGACAGCAATGGGTTTGGGTTTGGTTTGGAATCTTCACGGGAGCAGATCACGAGGTCTTTCTCCCACAGAGCCTCTGAGAGAGTTCGAGCCATCAACCTTTCAGTTAGTAGCTGAGCTCTTAACCATTGTGCCAGCAGGGCTCCTTTGGCACATATTAGATGATCAGTAAGTATTTATCGAACGAATAAAATCCAGGTATGTGTGATGGGAACGATGGTTCTAAGCAGAAAGTTCCATCTGGGTGGGAGCTGAGATGGGAGTGGGTCTTGGCATTAACATCCAGAAGCCCCTGGGCTTGGCAAGTGCAGAGAGCTGGGTTCTGCCCAAAGCAGCCGGCTTAGGAAATACGCCCACTAGCACCTGCGTTTCAGCCTCTTGCTCTTCCCCTCCCCATCTTCCTCGTTTTCCTCACTCCCTTGTTGAGCTGTGCACCAGGTTCTTTGCTAGACATGGGGAGGATATAAAATCAACTGAACACTTCCTCAAAAGAGCCTTGGTGGTGCAGTGGTTAAGCTCTCAGCTGCTAACTGAAAGGTCAGTAGTTCGAACCCACCGAGAGGCTTTGTGGAAGAAAGACCTGACAATCTGCTCCCATAAAGATTACAGCCTTGCCCTGACAGTGAACACGACAGAGATTCCCTGACAGAACAGGAGAAAAGTGAGGTGCAGAGCTCAAATTCATGTAAAAAGACCAGACTTAATGGTCTGACTGAGACTAGAGGAACCCCAGAAGACATGGCCCTGGAACTTGCTGTTAACCCAGAACTAAAACCATTCCCGAAGACAACTCTTCAGACAAAGATTAGACTGGACTATAAAACATAAAATAATGCTCTTGAAGAGTGTGCTTCTTAGTTCAAGTAGATAAAGTAGATACATGAGGCTAAATGGGCAGCTCCTGTCCAGAGGCAGGATGAGAAGGCAGAAAGGGATAGGGGCTGGTTGAACGGACACGGGAAATCTGGGGTGGCAAGAGGGAGTGTGCTGTCACATTATAGGGCTTGCAACTAGGGTCACATAACAATATGTGTATAAATTTTTGTATGAGAAATTATCTTGAGCTGTACACTTTCACCTAAAGCACACACACACACACAAAAAGATTACAGCCTAGAAAACCCTATGGGGCAGCTCCACTCTGTCACGTTGGGCTCACTATGAATAGAAACCTACTAGATGGCACTCATCAACAGGAGACTTTCTCTGGGGGAGTATGCATGTTTCCCTCTGCCTTTCATTGGGAAGAGCTGCGATGAGGGAGACAGTGTGGGGCCGAGGAGCTGAGGGAGGTAAGGGTGGAGGAGTGACATCAAGATCAAGCCTGTGCCCTCTGTCCCTTCTGCCAGCCCGAAGGTCCACTGCACTTAGTGCCCTTGGAGGGGCCCCCTACTCAGGGCCCAGAGCCTTGGATGGAGCCAAGTTCCAAGTCAATGCTTGTTGCAGGAAATCGAACCCCTGTCGATCCCCGGGCCAGGAAGCTGAAGCTACAGATGTCCTACTGTGTGCCAGGCCCTGGGCTGGGTACCAGTTGCTCCTGGGACAGCGCCCTTTCTATGAGGCAAAGCTCCAACTGTCCCTGCAGGCCTTCCCCAGGTTATGAGAGCCCCTGCAGGGTGACAGTCAACAGCCACTCGCTCATCATGAGCACTGAGCACCCACAGGGGCCCTGTGCTCAGTCCTACTGAGTATAAGCCTGCCTGTCCATCATGATGGGGGTGTGGTCTTCTCTCCTTGCTTAAAATGGAAAGTGGTATCTTTATCCAGCTGGATGCTAAGTGTCAGCTTCTAGAGCCTTCTTAGGCCCTGGAAGCCTCCCAAGTGGAAAGAGTTCCATGGCTCTGGGTCTCAGTTCTGACTTTGGGTGAGGCACTTAACTTCCATTAGCCTCCACTTCTTCGCTATTTAAAAAAACAAAAGCAAAAACACGTTGCCATCAGAGTCAATTCCGATTCATATCAACCCTACAGGACAGTGTAGGACTAACTACCTCATAGGGTTTCCAAGGCTATGAATCTTTATGGAAGCAGGCTGCTACATCTTTCCCCTGAGGAGTGGCTGGTGGGTTTGAACCACGACCTTTCGGCTAGCAGCCAAGCGCTTAACCACTGTGCCACCAGGCCTCCTGCGTCTTCACTGTAACATGAGAATAATAACAACAACAACAACTTACCTCACTGAATTGACAGAACAAACAAGCGGGATTATGGGCTTGAATATGGTTTTGAATTTTAATTTCTCTAATGACTGATGATGTTGGGCATCTTTTCATGTGCTTATTTGCTCCCCCCCACATATTCTCTTTGGTGAAGCGTCTGTTCCAGTCTTTTGCCCATTTTTTATTATTGGGTAATTGGTTTTCTTATTATTGAGTTTTGAATGCTTTTTATATATTCTAGATGAGGCCTTTGTCGGGTATGTGATTTGTAAATGTTTTCTCCTGGTCTGAGGCTTCTCTTGAAAACGCTTTTTAAGCTTTAATACGCTGCCTCCATGATAAGGGTTCCCTCAAATGACTCAGAATGGAGATCACAAGAAATTCCAGCCCCACCTATTTCTGCTGATCTTCCCCCACGCTGGCTGGGCAGCTCTGAGCAAGGTTAAGTGGTGGTTCCGGAAAGTTCTGATAACTTCGCTCTGGGGCTGGGTGTGGAGGAGAGAGGGCAGAGCCAGGGTATATTTGTCATGCCTGGGGTGTTCCTCAGCTGGTTTCTGCAGGTGTCAGCAGGGTCTTGTCCTCCGCTGCCTCCCCCCTCACCCCATGGGATCATCCCATTGCCACCTCAGACGTCCCAGCTCCACATTCCACAGGGTTTAGCTGTGCCGGTTCTTGCTGGGCTGCTGGGGTGGAGACAACCGGACCCAGGCCTTCAGGGTGTTTGGGCTCTGGAACTCTCTAATCTGGAGAAGGGCAGGCTGACATGAACCTGGGCTACTGGCCTTGACCTCCTGCCTGGGCCTGAAGCGGCCCCCAGCAGGCACTGCCCACCTCAGGCTCTGTTGGAAGCTTCTTGGGAGACCTCTTCAGAAGCCCATCAAAGTCCATTTCCCTTCCTCCCTGCTCCCTCCTTTTCTCCTCTCTCCCCCTCCCCCCTTCTCTCTCCTTCCTTCCTATTTCCCTTCCTCCCTCCCTTACTGTTTCTCCTTGCCTCCCTCCCTTCCTTCCTCTCTCCCTTCGCTCTTTTCTCTCCCCTCCTTTTCCATGGCTGTCTCCTTCCCTTTTTCCTCCCTTCTCTCCTTTCCTTCCCTGCCTTCTTCTTTCTCTCCCTCCCTCCCCTCTCCTCCCCTCTTCTATCATTTATCAAGCACCTGCTCTGTGCCAGGCCTCTTGTATGCACTGAGGTCACAGCAGTGAACAAAACAGACAAAAATCCTGCCCTTCAGGAGCAGGGAGATGAACAGTAAACACAACCTACAGTATGTCAGATGGCGATGCGTGCTACAGGGAGCAGTAGAGCAAAGAAGGGGATTCAGGAGGGTCAGGGATGTGGTTTTGAACATGGCTCTCTGAGAAGATAACATCTGAGCAGAGGCTTGAATAGAACCAGGGAGGGAGGCATGATAGTGCCTGGGGAAGACAGTCTAAGCTGACAGGACAGCAGGTGCAAAGGCCCTGAGGCTGGGTGTGTCTGGGCAATGGTGGAACAAGGTGGCTGGAATGGGGGGCGGGGAGATCCTGGAGTTAACAGGGGTTCTGAATGAGGAGGATCTCATAGGCCATGGTAGCTAGGAATTGTCCTCGGAGTGGGATGGAGGTTTTGAGCAAAGCAGGGCTCCGTCTGAGTCCTCCTTGTCTCTAGTGTTGGACCCGTCACTCCTGTAATAGCGTCTTGATAAGGAAGGCCTTCCAGGCTGGGTCACAGGAAGCCTGTCTTAGTTAGCTAGTGCTGCTGTGATAGAAGTGGATGGCTTTAAAGAGCCATTTTCTCACAGTTCAGGAGGCTGAACATCCAAATTAGGGTCTCTGCCTTATTGGTTTCTTCCTTGTCCATAGCCCTGGGCATTTCTTAGTTCCTTGCTGTGTGGATGATCCTCACATGTGCCTGTCTTGCCCAGTTTGTGCAACTCTGTGTTTAATCAGCTCTTTCTATAACTCAGGAGTGATTAGATTTAGAACCCACCCTACTTGGGTATGATCAAATTAACATAACAAAGAAAACCCTATTTCCAAATGGGATTACATCTACAGGTATAGAGGTTGGGATTCCCATGCATGTTTGAGGTGGGGTGCACAATTCAGTCCACAACAAAGCTCATGTCTTGGACCTGAGCCCTTTGGCCCCAAGGCCCCCTCATCCTCAGCAGACAGTTCTCGTGGGTTCTGACGCCAGACTGCAAGCTGGTACCTGTGGCTCCCTGCTGCTTAGAACAGCCTACAGACCCCAATCATTATTGACAGCAGTGGGTCTTTCAACTGGGGTGTGTGGACTGTGTGTTAGGATCTACTGGGAAGACTGTTAAAAATGCAGATTTCCAGGCTGCACCTTAGATCTGCCCAGTCAGACTTTTTGGGAGTGGGGCCCCAGGAATCTGCCTTTTAACAAACTTACAGTGATCCTAAAGTTCGAACACTATGACAGTAGAGGATAATTGGAAAATGCCTGATGAGACCCATGGCTGTGGGTAAATGATCATTTCATCTTCGTTTTTCATCCAGATCATCGGTATATGGTGTACTGTGTGGAGGTTCTAGAGATAATATATCTGACATATAGTTGGTGCTCAATAAATGATACCTAACATTATTTATTGTTATAAAAATCATATATACAGGGAGTGTTGTTGCTTAGGGGGCACTGAATTTCTGTTAAGAGTGGTGGAATAATTTGGAAAAGCATAGCGGTGATGGTTGCACAACGTGATGAATGTAATCCCTGTCACTGAATCGTACGTCTAAAGATAGTCGAATTGGCAAAAGTTTTGTTATATACATATTTTTTTTACCACAATAAACTACGAACAGATAGGGGATTAGACGTGTAAAAATACACTACCTCCATACAATGAAATATTAACCTGTTGCAGTTGGGTTGATTCCAACTCATAGCTACCCTGTGCGGTAGAGTAGACCTGCCCCATAGAGTTTCCAAAGCCGTAGTTGCTACACAAGCTGACTGCCACGTCTTTCTCCCACGGAGCAGCGGGTGGGTTTGAACTACTAACTTTTCGGTTACAGCTGAGTGCTTAACCACTGCATCACCAGGGCTCCTTAATGAAATATCATACAACCATTAATATAAGTATTATAGACACACACAAAAAATCATATATATCTACAGAGAAACATTACTCAGCCAGGAAAAGGGATGAAGTACTGATTTGTGCTACAACATGGAAGAGCATTGAAAACGTGGTGCTGAGTGAAAGAAGCCAGGCTCAAAAGGCCGGGTATTATATGATTTCACTTATATGAAATACCTAGAACAGGCAAATCCTTAGAGACAAAATGTAGATTAGAGGTTACTAGGGGTGGGAGGTGCTGAGGAAGTGGGGAGTTATTGCTCTATGGGTACAGAGTTTCTGTTTGGGGTGATGAAAAAGTTTTGGAAATGCATAGTGGTGATGGTTGCATAACACAGTGAATATAATTAATGCCACTAAGTTGTACACTTAAAGTGGTTAAAATGGCAAGTTTGACGACATATGTATTTTATCACAATAAAATTTAAATAAATACAAAATTATGGTTGAAAAAATAATCTTTCTTGCCTACTGGTCTCTTCTCATGGAGCCATGGCCTATCAGTCCATCTCAAGGTACTTGGGATGTGATGGAAAAAGACAGTTTCTAGAAGTTGAACAACTGGATTCAAGCCCCAGCCCAAGCACAGAGCAGGCAGGGTGTCTTAGTCATCTAGTGCTGCTGTAACAGAAATACCACAAGCGGATGGCTTTAACAAAGAGAAATTTATTTTCTCAGAGTCTAGTAGGCTAGAAGTCCAAATTCAGAGTGTCAGCTCCAGGGAAGGCCTTGTCTGTCGGCTCTGGAGGAAGGTCTTTTTCATCAATCTTCCCCTGGACTGGGAGCATCTCAGCGAAGGAACCTCAGGTCCAAAGGATGTGCTCTGCTCCCGGCGCTGCTTTCTTGGTGGTATGAGGTTCTCACGTCTCTCTGCTTGTTTCTCTCTTTTGTATCTCAAAAGAGATTGGCTTAAGACACTATCTAATCTTGTAGATCTCATCAATATAACTGCTACTAATCCCTCTCATTACATCATAGTGACAGGATTTACAACACATAGGGGAAATCACATCAGATGACAAAATGGTAGACAATCACACAATACTGGGAATCATGACCTAGCCAAGCTGACATATATTTTTGGGGGACACAATTCAATTCATGGCACAGGAGAAATCTTCTTGGGAACGGTGGGATGCTGTGCCAGCACCAACATCTGTGCCCCTTGGGGAACTCTGCCTGGAGTCAGACAGCTCTGCGCTGAAGCAGCCCTCTCTGACTTTCCTTAAAAGGGAGCCAGCCGTAGAAGTGGAAATTCTGTAGGAAGCTGCTTTTGGGATGGCCAAACAAATCAAACATTATTAAGATTGAAAAATTAATAGCAAGAGGTTGGAAACAACCTAAATGCCCTTCAGTAGCCAAACCAAAACCAGTTGCCATTGAGTCAACTCCAACTCATGGTGACCCCATGTGTGCAAAGTAGAACTGTGCTCCAGAGAGTTTTCAAGGCTGAGACCTTTGGAAGCAAATACCAGGCCTTTCTTTCGAGATGCCTCTAGGTGGGTTTGAACCGCCAGCCTTTTGGTTAGTAGTCAAGCACTTAACCATTTGGCCACCCAGGACTCTCCATCAGTAGAGGATTAAGTAAACAAATTTATTTAGCAGTATTGTTATTGCTGTTGTTGTTAGTTGAGATTAGAGCTCTGACTCCTGGTGATCTGATGTATAACAAACAACGTTGCCTGGTCCTGCACCATCTTCGTGATCTTTGGTATGTTTGAGTCCACCGTTGCAGCCACTGTGTCCATCCAACTCATTGAGGGTTTCCCTCTCCTTCCTTGGCCTTTGACTTTACCAAGCATGAAGTCCTTCTCCAGTGACTGGTCCCTCCTGATGGTGTGTCCAAAATAAGCAAGTCAAAGTCTTGGACAATATTCTGTGATTCGTGGGATTTTCATTGGCTAATTTTCAGAAGTAGGTCACCAGGCTGTTCTTCTTAGCCTGTCTGAGTCTGGAAGCTCCACTGAAACCTATTCATCATGGGTGACCCTGCTGGTATTTGAAATACTGGTGGTATAGCTCCCGGTATCATAGCAACATGCAAGTCACCGTAGGATGACAAACTGACAGACAGTGCTTGCTTAGTAGTACCTCCATGTGGTGGAACACTTTTATGTACTTAGGCATGCATGTATGTATTTATTTATTTTTGGTGAGGATACACCCAGAAAAAATACATCAATTCAACAATTTCTACATATACAATTCGTTGACATTGGTTACATTCTTCAAGTCATGCTACCTGTCTCAATATCCTTTTCCAAATTGTGTCACCATCATCAACACAAACTCACTGTCCCTCACTGTCACCTAACCTTTCGAATTGTTGTTGTCACTTTGATCTCATATAAACCCAAAACCAAACCAATTGCTATCGAGTCAATTCTGACTCATAGCGACCCTATAGATAATTCTTTAAAAGAGCAGAATGTGCAAGGTAGACATTCTTTTCTAATTAAGCTGAACTATTGTTTGGTTTAAAGATGACTTTAGGGGGTAGTTTTGGTTTAAGGTTTAAAGATTTCCTCAGGGCATAGTTCTGGGGGCCATCCAGCCTCAATGGCTCCAGAAAGTCTGGATTGATGGAATACTTTTTAACTGACGATGTAAATTCATGTTTGTTGTCATGGACCAATGCCCACAGCATATTGTTGGGTTTAAAATAAAAAAGGTTCTAGAACAGCACGACCCCATTTTTGTACAATGGCATCTGTGTGAACAAATGCACCAGAGCCATCTGAAGAAGGCTCAGCCAAGTGATCACACCCATTAGCTCTGGATTTCAAGTGATTTTTTTAAGCCTCTTTTAAACTTACTGATTTTTTTTTGTTGTTGTTCCAACAAGGACTCTTTTAATAATCTAAAACTATATTTTAGGAAAAATAGAAACAAATGCCTATCAAATGTGTCATTTTTATGTTTTGTTTGTTGTAAAAATATATATGTAACAGGACATTTGCCATTTCAACATTTTTTACATGTCCAATTCAGTGACGTTAATTACATGCATCATGTTGTACAACCATAACCACTGTTTCCAATCTTTTCCATCACTTTTCACAGAAACTCAGCGCCCCCGAAGCAATGACTCCTGCCCCTGGTAACCACTAATAAACTGGTCTCTATTTATGCATTTGCCTATTCTAGATATTTTATGTGAGTGGGATCATACAGTATTTTCCCTTTTGTGACTGGCTTCTTCATTCATCTTTTCCATTTTTGAACCCAGGGTGGTGGGTGGAGGGTCCTTCCTGGCATGCTCCGGAAGCCACATTCCCAGCTGTTGTTTGCTCCTGTGGAGGAAGGGGATCAGTGCCCTCCCAGGAGGGCTGAGGGATGGCGTGCTGGCAGGTGGGGGGAGTTCACTGTGTGCTCCTTGAAGACCAAACATGGACACAAAGCCCGGGCCCAGAAATAGCCCCTTGCCCCAGAGACCCTTGGAATTCTGCAAGGTCATCTCAGGGAGGGCAGAGCCTGAGCAGGCCACTGCTGGAAACTTCCTCACAGGCTCTGGGATGGAAGATGGGCCAAGGACAGCCTCCTCTGGGCATCACGCTCCAGAACTGGGACAAAGATGAACCTGGGCCGAAGAGTTCACCTCAGTCAGTCTAGATTGGAGATTCTGATTCTAAGCCAACTGGAGATTTCCTGATTACTCTTGAGTTACATGGGATCCCAGAAATATGCGGCCAAGGTGGCTGAAGACAGATTTCTCCAAGGGTACAGCCGCACACCTTAACTTTGTCTTGTACTACATTCAGGCTTATATCTCAATTCAATTTTATTTGGCACAAAAGTGCCATTTTCATTCTATAATCTCACAAATATCTCAAAAATCTTTCTAATTTTTCATCTTTTCCGGCATCATTCCTTGTCATCAAGAAATAGTTTTCATTTTTCCAAAGGAGAGAGCCTGTTAACTCTCTCTGTACCTCCCAAGGTCAAATTAAACCTGCGTCTGAATCAGTTAGATTGAGACCCCGGCTCAGCCATGTAACCTCGTTTATTTATCCATCCATCTGCCCACCCGCCCATCCACCCACCGACCCACCCACCGCATATTTACGCTGCTCCTCCTGGGGCCAGAACCTGGGCTGGAGGGAACTTTGGCCTGTTTCTCCTTAACTGCACTTTCGGGGACACTTGTCACCTGCAGGGCTGTCACAGGCAGTGGCGGCATTGTCTTGAGCATATGTTGCTATCTTTGAATACCTGCCTCACAGGAGCGATTGTCAAAACCAAGTGGAGCAAGTGGCCATCTAAAATACTTCACTGGTCTCATCACATCTGGAGCAAGGGAGAATGAAGGAACCAAAGACACAAGGGAAAGATTAATCCAGAGGACTAATGGACCACAACTACCACAGCCTCCACCAGACTGAGTCCAGCACAACTAGGTGGTGCCCAGCTACCACCACGGACTGCTCTGACAGGATCACAATAGAGGGTCCCGGACAGAGCTGGAGAAGAATGTAGAACAAAATTCTAACTCACAAAAAAACAAAAACAAAAAAACTAGACCAGACTTACTGGTCTGACAGAGGCTGGAGAAACCCTGGGAATATGATCCCCGGACACTCTTTTAGCTCAGTAACGAAGTCATTCCTGAGGTTCACACTTCATCCAAAGAGCCGACAAGCCCATAAAACAAAACAAAGCTAAATGGGCACACCAGCCCAGGGGCAAGGACGAGAAAGCAGGAGGGGACAGGAAAACTGGTAATGGGGAACCCAAGATCGAGAAGCGGGGAGTGTTGACATGTCATGGGATTGACAACCAATGTCGCAAAATAATGTGCATTAATTTTTTAATGAAACCTGGCTCTGTCACTGTCACCCCCACCTAGGAAGGTATCCCTCAAGCAGGAACAAGAGGGCTTTATAGGGGGGACCCACTTCCCTTTTCTGTCTACAGCAAAGGCTGAATGGGCCCTACCATCTCTCCCTGGGATGGTGCAAAAGGCTTCACATCTGTCATGGGTTGAATTGTGTCCCCCCAAAATATCTGTCAACTTAGCTAGGCCATGACTCCCAGTATTGTGTGATTGTCTACCATTTTGTCATCTGATGTGATTTTCTGATGTGTTGTAAATTCTGCCTCTGTGATGTTAATGAGACACGATTAGCGGCAGTTATGTTAGTGAGGCAGAACTCAATCTACAAGATTGGGTTCTGTCTTAAGTCAATCTCTTCTGAGATATAAAAGAGAGAAGCAAGCAGAGAGACATGGGGACCTCCTACCACCCTGAATTCAGACTTCTAGCCTCCTATTCTGTGAGAGAATAAATTTCTGTTTGTTAAAGCCATCTACTTGTGGTATTTCTGTTATAGAGGCACTAGATAACTAAGACATCTAACTCCAGAACCCTGTTGGCTTCCCCCATTGCATTCCCACTACTGGTGTGCACTCAACGGTCATAGTTCCGGGAGGGCAAAGGTGGCCCTCTGTCCACCGTGTATCCTCAGCGTCTGCACAGGAGGTGGAGAGAGAGGTGGAACAATTAAAGGATGGACAAAGCCTCCACCCACTTGTCAGAGGGACCTCTTTTCACAGACAAGTCCCTCTGCTTCTCAGAATCATCAGTGGCTCTCCATTGCCCAGAGGACCAGGAGGATTCCTCAGGCTGGAGTTGAAGAATGATTCTTCCTCAAACATATTTGTGGCCTGGCCAAGCTGGCTCACTCTTCATTTCTCAAATGTGTTCTCATCTTTGTCCAGTTTGCTTACGTTGGGTGCAGCTTCTTAGATCACCCACCACCAGCACATCCCACCTGCTGAGATCTGCAAGGGCCTGGAGCTCTCCCGATCTCAGCCCCAAGGGACTCTGTCGATGCTGTTAAACATTGAGTGATGTCCCCCATAAAGATAGGTTGAAGTCCTAACCCCTGGCACCTGTGAACATGATCTTGTTTGGAAATAGGGTCTAAGAAGGTGTCACCAGTTAAATTAACATGAGGTCATCCTGGAGTGGAGTGGATCCTACTTCAGTCAAATGGTGTCCTTATAATGGAGACCCAGAGACAGATGGAGGAAGGACGGCCATGGAAAGATGCATCTTAAGCCAAGGAATACCTGGGGCTACCAGAAGCTGGAGAGAGAAGACAAGTTCCTCCCCTAGAGCCTTCAGAGAGACACGGCCCTTCAGAGCCCCTGATGTTGGACTCCCAGCCTCCAGAACCATGAGACAATACATTTCTGTTCTCAAAAGCTATCTACTTTGTGGTATTTTGTTATGGCAACCCCAGGAAACTAACAGAGATGGTGTCAGGAGAAAGCCGGGCATGACTCCAGACTTCAGGTGTGATCTGTGCTTCTGCTGTTCAGAGGCCCCGGTGCAGAGTATATCCTATAAACTGCCCCACCCCAGACAAGAAAGTGCTTAGGACAAGCTGGTAGATGAGATGACTCGAGAGCAATGGTGCCGGCCAGGCGCATAAAACATGTGTCTAGGAAATAACTGCTGTAATGAGGGATTTGGGTTCCAATTTTACTGGAGAACCCCAGACCTGATAAACATCCTTCAGGTTCCTTTCGTTGACTTGTTTTTTGTTTGTTTTCTCTCTCTCTTTTCTTTTCATAATACCCCTTTCCTCCCCATTGCCTCCTTCTGGGCCAAACAGCATCTACCAAGAATCTAAAATTAGTTCCTTAAGGGTCAGCATCTGGTGAACTTTAAGTTGCCCCGGACCCCGGGGACTTTTGCGCAGGCATCTGCCCGCGCGCACACACACACACTCTCTCTCTCTCTGAGGCCAAGCGTGTTGACAGCTGCATTTGTTAGGAGCCAAAGGATTCCCAAAGACTGACCTCAACCACAAGACCTTCTCTGAATCCCCTGAGGAACTGTGACATCAACTTCCCAACTCAGGGATTCTTTTTTTTAATCCTCTTTATATTAATTAAAAAAAAACCCAAACCAAATCCAATGCTGCCAGGTTGTTTCCAACTCATGGTGACCCCATGTGTTACTGAGTAGAACTGAGCTCCATAGGGTTTTCTTGGCTGTAATCTTTATGGAAGTAGGTGGCCAGGCCTTTCTTCTGCGGCTCCTCTGGGTGGGTTCGAATGGCCAACCTTTAGGTTAGTAGCCCAGAGCAAAGCGTTTGTGTCAAATAAATATGTATTTATACATGAATGGCCAGCAGTGAACCGAGCTAAGGGTGGTGGGAGCAGTTGGCTGGGGATGCAGGCAGCAAGTGGATGCATTGACTGGAGAGAATTTAAAAATAATCCTAGAACAGAGTAGAAGGCAGCCTGCTTTTTATTACCACCGTGCTCTGGCAGTTATAAACCATGTCAGTGACAAATACTCCTCCCTGCTGGGGAGCACCGTTCCTTTTTCACCCTCCTTTTGGGATGCCTCCATAAAGAACATAAATAACAGTGTTAATGATACTACCAGAACATGAAAAATTTGCTTTTGTTTTAAAGGAAGAAATCAGACATGATCCCAGAGCTGGGCAGAAGAGCATCAAGAGGAAGGTGGAGCCACACATATCTGGCCCTCCCTCAGTGGGTGACGCTGGGCAAGTCACCTCGATGTCTTCAGCCTCAGTTTCTCCCTCTGTGAAATGGGACTGAGAATTCCTACCATATCAGAAGTGTCTATCCAGGCAAACAAACCCACCCAGGCAATTCAGCCGGGAGAATTTAATGCAAGAGTGTGTTGGAGAGGTGTTAAAGGAGTGGGAAGAGCCACTAGACCAGTGGGCAAGTGGCCCCCAGTTGTCAGCCTGGAGCAGAGGCTGGGACTGCCAAGAAGACAGGCTCAGTGGAAGGTGGGGCTCATGGTGTGACGGAGGAAGACAAGGGGCAGGGGTGGATGACCTCAGGTTCCCAGCCTGAAGGCAGTGCAGCGTTTACACAGTTTAGGAGTCAGGGAGGTGCCAGGGGCCCCCATTTCAGGGCTCTGCATCTACCCAAAGTGCTTTTCTGAGCCCTCTGGGCAGCCACTGTGGGCACTCTTGTAATGAGCTGATTTATTCAAAGGGTACGGCTTGATGCTTGGCTTGGGAAGGGCAGTGAACATGCCCATTGTCCACCCTGGTCCATCCTGAGTGACGGGGAGGACTGCAGTGGGTCCCTAGACACCTGTAAGGCTGCCAGGAGGCAGTGGGTGGGCCTCGTGTTGTGGACTGAATTGTGTCCCTCCAACAGATATGTTGAAGTCCTAACCCCATAGCTGTGAACTTGGTATTGTTTGGAAAAAGGTCTTTGAAGATGTTATCAGTTATCATGAGGTCGTACTGGAGTAGGGTTGTCCTAATCCAGTCTGAGTGGTGTTCTTATAAAAGAAGAGAAGAGACACAGACAGACACAGACAAAGGGATGATGGCCAAGTGAAGACAGAGGTAGGGATTGAATGATGCATCTAGTAGCCAAGAAATGCCAAGGATTGCCAGGAACCACCAGAAGCTAGGAGGAGGCGAGGAAGGATCTCTCCCTAGAGCCTTTGGAAAGAACATGGCCCTGTCAACACCCTGAATTTGGACTTCGTAGACTTTAGAACTGCGAGGGAATAAATGTCTATTCTTATAAGCCACCCAATTTGTGGTACTTTGTTATGGAAGCCCTAGGAAACTAAGACAGTGTCCAACCCTGAACTCCACACTTGACCCACGTAGTGAGCAGCTCCTGCCTCACCCACTGGGAGTTCCAGTCTTTCTTTTTCCTCTTCTCCTTCCCATAACCAGAATCCTTTTCTCTCTGTTCTCACTCCCTGTGCCCTGGCCACCATCAACTCTCACCCTGAAGATTCTAACCAGGTCCTAACTGCTCCTCCCCCCTCAACCCCACCTTGGAAACAATCCTCCCCTGCCTCCCCAAGGCTGGGTCGAATGCTTTAAAATGAAATAAAAAGAGCAATGATTGGTTTTGTTAGGTATGATTGTTGTATTTTGGTCTTAGTTTTTATAATTTTTACCTGTTAGAGATTCACTCTGAAATATCTATGGGTGAGATGATGAGATATTTGAGATTTCCTTTGAAACACACCCACAAACACCAATAAATATAAAATAACAATGGAGGGAAGGAGAAGAAATAGGAGTGACTGTGTTGGTAATTGTATGGAAGCAATTGTTGAGCGTGGGTGATAGGTGCTTGAGAGTTCCTTTATACCATCCTCTCCACTTTTATGTGTTTGGAAATTTCCTTAATAAAAAAAAGTGAAAAAACAACGCAACCCAAATGAGTTGAGAATGTGTGTCCACATAAAAACCTGCACACAAAAGTTGATAGCAGCTTTACCCACCATTGCCCAAAATGGAACCAAGATGCCCTTCAGTGACAAAACAAAACAAAACTAAACTAGTTGCTTTCCAACTCACGGAGATCTGATAGAAGAGGGTAGAACTGCACATAGGATTTCTAAGGCTATAATCTTTACGGGAGCAGATTGCCACGTCTTTTCTCCGAAAGAGTGGCTGGTAAATTCCAATGGCCAAGCCTTCGGTTAGCAGCAGAGCGCTTAACCACAGTGCCACCAGGGCTTCTTATGTCCTTCAATAGATGAATGGGAAAACCAACTGTGGTACATCCATACAACGGAATATAATTCAGCAATAAAAAGAATGAACTATCAAACTAGGAAAAGACATGGAACCCTAAATACATATAGCTAATTGAAAGAAACCAGCCTGAAAAGACTAATACTGTGTGATGCCAACTATATGACATTCTGGAAGAGGCAAAGCTACAAGACAAATAATCAGTGGTTGGCAGGGGTTCAGGGGGAGGGGTGAATAGGTGGATCACAGGGCATTTTTAGGGCCGTGAAACTATTCTGTATGATTCTGTAATGGTGGACACTGCTCGGTCCTGCGTCATCCTCACAGTAGTTGCTATGTTTGAGCTCATGGTTGGAGCTACTGTGTCAATCCATCTCGTTGAGGGCCTTACTCTTTTTCAATGACCCTCTACATTACCAGGCATGATTTCCTTCTCCAGGGACTGGTCCCTGCTGATAACATGTCCAAAGTACGTGAGACAAAGTCTCTCCATCCTCTCCTTCCAAGGAGCACTGTGGCTGTATTTCTTCCAAAACAGACTTGTTCGTTCTTCTGGCAGTCCATGGTGTATTCAATATTCTTTGCCAACACCGTAATTCAAAAGCATCAATTCTTCTTCCGCCTTCCTTGTTCATTGTCCAGCTTTTGCATGCGTACGAGGTGATTGAAAATACCGTGGCTTGGATCAGGCACACTTTAGTCCTCAAAGTGACATCTTTGCTTTTCAATACTTTAAAGATGACTTTTGCTGCGGATTTGCCCGATGGAATACGTTGTTTGATTTCTTGACTGCTGCTTCCATGGGTGTTGATTGTGGATCCAAATAAAACGAAATCCTTGACAACTTCAATCTTTTCTCCATTTATCATGATATTGTTTATTTTTGTTTTCTTGGACTATAGACTGTGGACTATAGTTAATCATAGTATACCAATATGGGTTCATCAATTGTAACAAATGTATAACCTGAATGCAAAATGTTAATAATGGGAGTAAACTAAAAAATGCTCTGAAATATAAAGTCTATTAAAAAATAAAACCAATGAAATAAAAGCAAGAACACCTAGAGATGTATTGTTGTCATAGTTGTGTGCTGTCCAGTGGATTTCTACTCATACTGACCCTATGTGACAGAGTAGGACTGCCCCACAGGGTTTTCTAGGCTGTACTCTTTACAGGGGATTCTTGGAGAGGCAGCTGCTAACCAAAAGATCGACAGTTTGAGTTCACCAGCCACTCCTTGGGAACCCTATGGGGGCAGTTCTATTCTGTCCTATAGGGTCGATATGAGCTGGCATCGACTCAGTGGCAACGGGTGTTTGGTTTTAATCTTTACAGGAGCAGATCACCAGGTCCTTCTCCAGCAAAGCCACTGGATGGGTTTGAACTGCCAACCTTTCAGTTCACAGCTAAGCGCTTAACTGTTGTGCCACTAAAACTCGCTGCCAGTAGAGTTCACAGAGACCCTATCGGACAAAGCAGAGCCGCCCCCATAGGGTTTCTAGGGCTGCGATCTTTATAGTTAAAGTTGACTGCCATCTTTCTCCCGCACTTTAACCTAGAACTCCTTTTAGGGATGTATACTTAAAAAAAAAAACAACAAATAGGAGCACATCATGACCCTGCTGAAAGCCTCAGTGGCCCCCTGCTGCTCTCAGCCCCAAGGCCCAACAGCTCTCAGAGGGTGTAGAACAAGGGGCTGGGGGGGGGGTAGATGCGTGGGCCTACCCCCTTGGCCAGCAGAGTATTTCAGCACGGACAGTGTTTCTGAATTCCTGAATCATGGTGCTGATAAAAAGCAAATGGACATCTAGTCAGTGTTACTGTTGATTCCCTAAGGACAGCACAACCTACTCCCCCTTACCTGTACCAGGTGGACCACTCCCACTGGCCCCTTCTCCAAGCACCAGGCCATCCTTGACCTGCCAGCTGACACCATTGTCCCTCCAGTAAGACTAAATATTCTGTTTGTTCCCATAGGACTATTGTCATTTTTCCTAGGCTGTTCCCGCAGCCTGGAGTCCCTTTCTCACAGTTTCTCACCTGCTAGCTCCTGCTTTTTCCTGAGGACTTAGTGCAGAAATTGCCTCCTCCAGGAAGCCCACCTTGACTGCTTCTGGCCCCTGCTGCCTCAGTCTCTGTCCTGCCCCCACTTGGCTGAGAGGGTCCATCTCTGCTCCAGGGCTGGGAGGGCAGGGACTGGGTCATCTCCTTCACTGTCACATTGCCAGGGCCTGGCACACAGTAGGGACTCAGCAAAGACTTGTTAAATTAAACCATGAAACTTTGTTCCTATTTCCACTTTAATATGGCACAGGACCCATTCTCACCACCCCCCAATCTTTGTGCTTGCCTGAGGGGCAAACTTTTATGAACGGTTCGACAGCAGCTTTAAGCCTAGTACTCCAGTTTAAGGACAAGACCACTCATTCTAGCCAGCTCCTAGCGGCCTTCAGCTTCCAGAACATGAGCCCTTCTGGAGAGGGTGATGTCCCCGCGCCTTTTAACAGTTCACCTGGTGGCCTCAAGTGGCTACACCTGCAGGGACTGAAGGTGCACAGAGCCTCCAATCCTTCATCTGTACAGGAGAATCACCTGGGGAACCCTGACCTCACCCCAGACCAATTAAGTCAGCCTCTCAGGGCTTTTTTTTCCTCAGGGCGGGGCCCAGGCAACGGTGTTTTCTAAGCTCCCCAAGTGGTTCCAATGCGTACCCTCCTGGGCTGAAAACCATTGATTTTGGTCAGAAATCAGCCCGTGGGGCAGGGTCCAATTCCTCAGAACACCTGCCGCCTGCTGAGGGCATTTAAGGCCGACCAGCGTGCTGGAGCCACACGGCTCCCTGCGAGGTGAGCGTGGGGTGCCGGGGCTCCTGGGTTTCACCTGTCCTTTCTGAGCCCCCTGTCTGGGTATCAATTGGCCATTTCACTCTTTTTCTGGGAGCCTTAGGGGCAGCGGCTGTGTTCTTGCTCTCTAAACGGGGCTCCTTGCAGGGTCCTGCTGAAAGCCAGTAGGCGGCCAGAGAGACCGCTCCAAGGAGCCCAGGCTGCTGTACCTCCTTTTGGAGATTAACCTTGGTTCTCAGAAACGTTAAGTGGCCTTGGCTTGTTCTGGGACGGGTGAGAAGGGATGGCAGTGGTTGGGGGTCGCCACCCTGCTGAGCCCACAGTGCAGTAGAGGGAGGCCTAGAGCCGGTCCCACCTTGCCCAGCAGGCCGTCCATCTTGTGTGCCCTGCGCCCGTGCTCAGGCTCCCTGTGGGAATTGTCCTGCCCCATTCCCCCCACTCCCAAGAAGCCTTCCCAGGCCTGGGAGGTGGGATCAGCCCGGGTGAGGCCGGCAGGTCTCCTGCCTCCTTCCTCGTCTGGTGCTGCCTGCCCTCTGGGCTGAGCTCTGTAGGCGGACTCTCCCAGTGGTCTCCCCGCCTGCAACGTGAAGTCTGGAACCGAAGGTGAGTCTCGTCCATGTTGGCAAACCCCTTGTTGTTGTTAGTTGCCCTCTAGCTGGCTCCGACTCATAGCGAGCTTATGAACGACAGGACAGAATGTTGCCTGGTCCTGCGCTATCTTCATGATAGGTGGTATGTTTGAGTCCATTGTTGTGGTTATGGTGTGAGTTCATCTCAAGGAAGGTTTCCCTTCTTTTTCCTAGCCCCCTACTTTACCAGTCTGTCCTTGTTACCATATAGGTGAAACCCTACTTGGAGCCAAAGAATGCCGAGGTGTGGCCCCGTCCCTCTGTGTGGCTCCGGCCACTGCTGCAAAGGTGCATCCTGTCCCCACGGACAGAGGCAGGCAGTGGGCCTGCTTGGGGCCACATGTACCTTGGGGCAAGGGCTTTGAACCATTGTTCCAGTTCCAATCACTGCTGAGAATTTGCACTTCCAGCCCAGATATACTGAATCAGAGTCTACAATTTAATAAGATCCCCCAGGTGATTCTTATGTATAATTTCCTGGGAACTTGTTAGAAATGCAGAACCTCAGCAGGGGTTCAAACCTGAGAGTGATTCCAAGCCCTGCTTAGGGTGGAGCCTGGCTCGGATCCCTCAGTCTCCCTTCCTGAAGGATAAACCTCATTCACTCCCACCCAGTATATGGTTTTGGCTTAAAAAAAATCTCATTTTGCTTAAGGAAGTAGGTGGTACAGTATGTTGACCTGAACATACTGACATCGAAAGATGGCCAAGGTACAGATTAAGCAGAAAAACATGTCGCAAAACAATGTGTCTATCAAGATCCTCTTCCATAATTAGCGTGTCAGTATGTGTGCAGAGGGGCTCTGGCCCACACAAAGGGTGGTGTGAGTGTCTAAAGGTTAACTTGGAGGAGGAATGGGGTTACTGGGAGTTAAGAACCAGCTGCCATTGAGTCAACACCAACTCATGGTGACCCTATGTGTGGCAGAACAGAACTGTGCTCCGCAGGGTTTTTAGCGGCTGATTTTTGGAAGTACATTGCCAGACCTTTCTTCCAAGGTGCCTCTGTGTGGGCTCGACCCTCCAACCTTTCATTTAGCAGCTGAGTGTGTTAACCATTTGCACCACTCCAAGGACTCCTATTGGGAGTTAGCTCTCAATATATTTCTGAAGCATTTGGATTTTTTAAGCCATGAGTGTGGGTTACTTTAAAATCAGAAGAATACTATTTTATAGAAGCCAGCTCTTGAATGGTGACACTTGATTTAAAATAGTTCTCAGTTCACGAAAGATGTTCATAGTAAAAGTTTAGCTGGAGCTAGAGAAGTATGTACAGACAAAATAGAAGTGGTCTGGATAGCCCCATTCGCTAGACTTGGAAGCCCCCAGTGTCCCCTTACCCAACAGGAATGCAAGGGAAAGAGCAGCTTGGGGGCCTGGGTGACCATGAGCCCAGCCAGATCTCTTGGCTGGGCCTCCGAGGAGCCTGGGGAAGCCATCCGATGCCTCACTGCCGGTGGGGAGCAACAGAGCCGGCCTAACACTCCTGTAGGTTTGCCCTGGTGGAAGGAAGGGGGCTTTCTTCATCGGTGTGCCTTAGTTCCCTAGTGCTGCCATAACAGAAATACTGCAAGTGGGTGGTTTTAAAGAACAGAAATTTATTTTCTCACAGATCTGGAGGCTAAAAGTCCAAATCAGGGCCTCAGCCATGTCAATTCCTTCTACGGATCTCTCTCCTAGTTCCTGCTATCTGCTGGCAACCCTTGGCGTTCCTTTGCTTGTAGACTGGTCCTTACGTGGTGTGTGTCTCCCTGTGGGTGTCTCTGTCTATTATGCCCTTTTTAGAACTCAGAAGTGATTAGATTTAGGATCCACCCTACTCTGGTATGACTTCATTAACATAACCAAAGAATAAAACAGGGTCACAGGTACTAAGGCCAGGACATCAATATATATTTTGGGGGAACACAATTCAATCCATAGCAGGCTGTCTTCAGCAAACTGGTCCCCAAAGTGAGCAGGAGCGTGGACAGCTGCCAGCCCGTGTGAAGTAGCCTCTAGCAGGGGGGAGAGCGCAGGCCTGGGGTCCTCGTCCACCCCCAGAGCCTCCTCCCAGCAGCTGCAGGGCAGAAAAATCCTCCTTTTCTGGTGCCAAGAGGAGTGGTGCTGCCTGTGACTTGGTGTTTCTCAGGACCCCGAGGGCATGATCTGGGCAGTGAGGCTTGGATCAGTGAGTTCTATGCCCCCTTCGTTGATGAAAGTGTCCTGTGGTGCCACATTAAAATCCAGACCAAATCAGTTGCCGTTGAGTTGAGTATGACTCGTGGCGGCCCCGTCTGTTTCAGGCTAGAACCGTACTTCATGGGGTTTTCAACGGCTGTGCGCTTTCGGAAACAGACCACCAGGCCTTTCTTCTGAGGCATCTCTGGCTGGATTCACACCGCCTGCTTTTAACCGTTGGTGCCACATTAGAGTCGCTGACTAGCGATGTCTCAGGCTTCCTGGGACTTGCCACAGCTGGCTCCATCCAGGACTGAATGCACTTGGAGGGAGTGAATTTCTTTTGGGCATGGACACAGTAGCAGGAAGATGGCTTTTAGTCCTTTTTTTTTTGCAGTAGTGATTGGGTTTGGGGGTGGAGGAATAGTGTTTTGAGTTGGTTGGTTTATTTATTAAATAATTCTATTGGTAAGACAAGAATGCCTTTTTCAAAACCTGTTGCCATCGAGTTGATTCCAACTCAGAGACCCTGCAGGACAGGAGTGCCTGGTGGATTCGAACTGCCGACCTCTTGATTAGCAGCAGTAGCTCTTAATCGCTGCATCATCAGGGTTTCCACTACTTTTTCGATGGTTCTCGTTTGGGAGGAGACAGATATATGCTCAAACCTCAAAAATAAAATCCTCCAGGAGCCAGGCCTCAGGGGTCTTCCACTAAATGGCAGCCTCGTTTCTGGAGCTGCTGCTCAGGAAGGCTTGGCAGGGTCTCTGTACAGCGTCACCGTGAGACTTTTATGAGGACAGTCCATGATGGTAGAGATGGCCCTGTGAGGCAGCAGAAGGAGACCTGGAACTCTGCCCAGGCCTCCAAGCAGCTGGTAGCAGAACGAGGACCCAGAGCCCTGCTGGCTATAAACCAGGTCTTGGAACCAGTTTGTTCTGGTCAGAACCCCTGCTGGGAATTTGCATTTCTAAGAAGCTCCCAGGTGATGGTAATACTGCTGGTTAGGCACCAATCCTGAGACCAGCTAGTAGAGCAGTGGCTCTCAATTTATTATACATGAGTCACCTGGGGATCTTGTTAAAATGTAGATTCTGATTCAGGATATCTTGGGGGTGGATATGTAAATTCTCAGCAGGGGTTCAAACTGAAACAAACTGGTTCTAAGCCCTGCTATAAACTCAGAGCCCCTTTCGGGGACCTTATAGTCAGACCAAGCTAGGGTGGAGTCCTGGCTCTGATACTTACAGCTGTGAGAACTTGGGCAAATTACTTCGTTTGAGATGATTTCCCCACCTGTGAACCTGGCATGTCGTCTACCTTGATATGAGCTCTTGCTCCATTTAATTCTGGGTGCCCAGTGGTTTCAGGCACCCCATAAGCATCTTTTGGTCATTGTGTCCTAAAATGAGGCCCATGATACTAGTTACTCCAGACCTGAAATGCTATGTCTTCCTCAGAAAGTGAAACATCAAATTACTATTATTGTTTTTGTTGTTGTTGTTGTTGCCTTGTGCTTTCAAGTCGATTCTGACTCATGGTGACCCAATCCAGAAATTCCACACTTATGAATATTCTATAAAGAATTGAAAACAGGGACTCAAACAGATACATGTTCACCAATGGTCATTGCAGCATTATTCACAATAGCCAAAACATGGACACAACCCAAAAGTCTGTCAACAGATGAATGGATAAATAAAACATGGTAATGTGTGCAATGGAACATTACTCAGCCATAAAGAAAAATGAAGTCCTGATACAGGTGAACCTTGAAAACATTATGCTGTGTGAAAGAAGCCAGATATAAGAGGATAAATATTGTGTGATTCCCTTACATCACATATCTAGAACAGGTAAATCCACTGAGACAGAAAATAGATTAGAAGTTATCAGAGCCTGGAGGGGAGAGGGGAGTAGGGAGTTATTACTTCATGGATACAAAGTTTCTGTTTAGAGTGGTGAAAACGTTTTGGAAGTAGACAATGGTGATGGTTGCACAACATTGTGAATATAATTATTGCCACTGAATTATACACTTAAAAATGGTGGAAATGGCAACTTTTATAATACTTTTTTTTTACAAAAAAAAAAATTTTTTTTTTGAAGTGACTTGGATCCTTTCCAGGGTTCCTTCTGGCTCGGATAGTCTCCTTAGGGCGAAGGATTTAGTGTCATTACCAGGCCTTTTCAGGGGGAAAAAATACTATATAAACTCTTGGCAATCTAGGATACAGCTTCTCATTTGAACCCAAATCTCTGGGTTCCCACTGATGACCCTCTTGGCACTGGTTATCACAGAAACTGGAAAGCTAGTTTTGAAATGGTGATTTAAAAACTACCGTGACTAATAGCATTGTTTTACTTCATAGCCTAGAAGAGCAACCCCTTTCTTCCTTATAGGGCAGAATCTGAAATGACTTAAAAGTGGATGAACGTCGTTACTCTCTGGCCTGGAGCTTTCAGTGCTGAGGTTGTCCTGCCGCACACTTCTTTCCTTTTAGATGCCCTGGGTTCTGGTGTGTTCTGGGAATAAACCTGCCTCCAGCTGTCGCTTTTATTGAGCTCATCTAAAGGCTGAGATTGTCCTAAGCAAACTTCATTGAAGTGGTCCTTCTGGTAAATGGGCAGCAACTGAAGGATTATGGAGGTTATTCGGGACCTTCTGCACTCCACATCTTGTGTGCCCATTACTTTGGTGACAGAATTGTTGAGAGCTTCTTTATTGTTCATTGGCAACATCGTGGCACTCTCTACCTCCCCACCTCTGAAATAGGACTGTTCTCTCATCCACCAGGAAATGCACACTGGTGGCACAGTGGATGAGAGCAGGCTGGTAGCCAAAAAGTTGGCAGTTTGAATCTACCAGCTGCTCCATGGAAACCTAGGAGGCAGTTCTACTCTGGCCTACAGGGTTGCTATGAGTTGGAACCGACTCGACAGCACCTAATAACAACTGTCAGATTTAGAAACAAGTTGTTGGTTCTTCTTGCTCAAGTTCCGGAGGAGATTAGCACATTAAAGCAGGGGAAGTCAAAAAAATGAAGCCAAGAGAGACTGGGCAGGCTGACTCTGCTGTGAGAGTCAGCTGATATGTCTTCCTGAAGCTCCAGTCTTGCTGTGGCCGCCTGCTGGCCCTTTGGTTGAGGAATTTCTCTGTCCCAGTTGCCACTGTTCCAAGTAGTCCCCCTGACACTACCATTCTGTTGTTCTACCTCATCCTCCTGGTCCCTTGCTGGTTCTTTGTTCTCTTGCCCCCTGATATGAGTGTGGTCAAGACTCAACCCTTGTTTTCCTGCTCTCTCAGAATCGTCTCTCTTATGAAGACATTAGTCTTGGGTCTAAACTCACTTGTGAACTTCTCCAAGTTGTCTACCCAGTCCCATCCAAACTGCTATGTCTAAATTAGCGTCTCCCACCAAAATCATTTCCAGCTGTTATCCACTCACAAATAGAGTCTATTGGCCTTCTTTCTCCAGCTTTCTCCTTTTTATAGTAGAGTCCGAACCATGCTGTATACTTAGAAATAGGAGGATATTCACTGCATGTGTGTAAGAAATGTCATTGCTTTTTACCTTAGAGAAAGTTCAGCTCTGTCTGATTGAATAACCTCTGAGGGGCAACTCCCTTTACCATCTTATCACCACCATCCTTCAACAAATATTTGAGTACCTACTATATGCTGCGCCTTGTGAAGGGGCTAAGGAATTGAACCTAAGACACATATAGTCCCACTGTCATTGGGCATAGGGGGAGGAAGGAAGATGGACAAACGAGAAAATAGTGAGTAGTGGTAAAAGCTGTAAAGAAAATGAAATGGGTCAATTGAGAAAATACTTAGTCTCAGATAGCCAGTTGTCACTGAGTTGTTCAACTACTGGCGACCCCATGTGTGTCAGAGTGCAACTGTGCTCCACAGCATTTTCGATGGCTGATTTTTCAGAAGTAATCACCAGGCCTTTCTTCCAAGGTGCCTCTGGGTGGATTCAAACTTCTAAACTTTTGGTGAGCAGCCAAGCCCACTAACCATTTTCCGGGACTCCTAGAGCCTTAGATAGGTAAGCCTTCTAGAGGTGATGTTTGAGCTGAAATTGCGTGACAGAGAGCCCATTAGGCAGAGATTTTCGGAGAATATCTGTAGGAGCAACACCTTGTCCGGGGTTGCTCAGTGTGGAGTAAGCTTGGTATAGTTGATAGCAGAAAGCTAGAAAGTCTAGAGCCAATGATCAAGGAAAGACTTGTTGGAGATGAGGTGGGCTGGGACTAGCTCATTCTGGGCATGACAAGGAGTTTGAATTGTCTTCCAAGCTCAGTGGGCAGCCAGTAGAAGGCTTTGAAATAGAGGAGTCACGCGATCAGATTCTTTCTTTAGAAGATTACATGACCGCTGGGTAGAAAATGGAGTGCAACAAGGCTGTGGTAGAGGCAGGGTGACCAGCTGGGAGGTGGTGCAGTAGTGTAGGGGACAGATGATGGTGGCTTGCAGCAGGTGGAGGCCATCTACCGACCATTTAGAAGGAGTGAGTCATGTTAGAGACTGTTCTGACCAAATATGCTAGTGGGTTAGGTGTGGGAAGAAGGGGTCATTACCTAATGGAGCCTGGCTGGGCTCCTCACCATCCTACAGAGACTCTCTGTACAAAATTCCTGAAGGGGTTCTATGCTCTCCTTCCAGGCCCATCCTAGCTGTCAAAGGTCCAGTTCAAGCCAAACTGCCTCCAAAAGGCTTCCCTGACTTAATATTGCTTCAAGAGCTCCCCTCTGAGCCCCTATGGTGCTCATTGCCCATTGAGCTGGTTTGGTGATGCCTACAGAAGCTACTCCCCATTCCCTTGTGAGCCCTAAAGGTTTAGTGCCCAGATTGCTTTACCGTATTAACCCACACACTGGGCACTAAAAATTTCTTTGCAACTGTCCTACCTACAGGTGGTTTACTTCTTCCAGTCAATATGGCGACTTTAGAAGCTCCAGAAGAGAGGCTGAGGAAGTTCAAGTATCGAGGCAAAGATGCATCTGTGAGTATAAAGCAACCGCCTCTATCAAGGGCTACCCCAAAAAACAAAAATCTAAACTTGTTGTCATTGAGTCGACTCTGCCTCATAGCAATCCTATAGGACAAAATAGAACTGCCCCATAGGGTTTCCAGGGAGTGGCTGGTGGATTCAAACTGCCGACCTTTTGGTGAGCAGCCAAGCTCTTAACCACTGAGCCACCAGGGCTCCTACCATGGGCTAATGCAGTAAAAAGCATGTGGTTGAAATATATCAAAAATTGGGTGGAGAGTTGGAGGGATGAGCAAATATAGCGAAATGTTCATTGTAAATAGGTACATGGGTGTTCACCGAACACTTCTTTCAATTTTTCTGTATGTTTGAAGCTTTCGTAATAAAATACTGAGGTGGGGAAGAAAACTGCATATGGACAACTGGGGACTCAAACGAAGGGCTCCGTGTGATCCTGAAACTGTTTGACTTCAGAACTCCAGCCTCTTCATCTGTAAAACAGGGATGCTATCTACCTCTTACGGTTGGACAGCAGGTTCAAATGCCCGGCATGTAGATGCTTAGCTGTGGCTGATCCCACCAAGGGGTCACCAAGGAGCTTGGGATACAGGTATGGCCAAGAAGCATGGCACAGCCTTGCAGAAGCAGGACTCAGAACTTAAGCACCCAGCCTGTTCTCACTGCTAGGGTGAACGGGAGGGCCTGGGGCAGGGAATCTGCTCTGTGTTGATGTCTTTAACTTCCATTTGGGCTCTGAGCCCACCGTGATCTGGCTCTAGCTCTGTGTCCTGCATCTACGTAGTGCAATCAAGGTATCGCATGCAGTTGGCTATACCTTGGGAATCTGAAAGGCCGCTGAGAATGAAGGAAGTACAAAGTCACAGCAGCCTGGTCAGGACATTGTTGGAAGCCAAATTGCTCTTAGAGTAATCTGTTCCTCCAACCAATTTTTGATGCACCTGGCTTCCAAGACCACTGTAGAATAAAGGAATTAAGCTGTCTATGTGGAGAGCAGTGGGAAAGGCCAGCCAGATAGGAAGAGAGAAAAAGTGGCCCCTGTACAGTCAGGGGCCACTTAGTGAAGGGGCAACAGTGCAACTGGCTTGATAAGCATCGAAGGTGTTTCTGTGTTGTCATATAACATCATAATGACCCTGTTCTCAAGCAAGCATTGCATAGCTTTCTGTAGCTTGTTTAAGGAACCAGAAGTATCTAATATATACTCACTTCCTTATAAGCAATACCTGGGACAGCGGTAGTTCGGTGGTAGAGTTCTTGCCTTCCACGCGGAGACCTGGGTTTGATTGCCGACCAGTGCACCTCGTGAGCAACCACCACCCGTCCGTCAGTGCTGGTTTCGCCAAAGCTTCCACCCTAAAATGGACTGGGAAGAAAGGCCTGGCAAATCGTTTGATGAAAACCCTATGCATCACAATGGTCTGACCTGCAACGGATCACAGGAACGACGCAGGGCCCGGCAGCATTTTTTGTTCTGTTGTGCATGGGGTCACCATGAGTCGGGATGACTCGACAGCAGCGAACGACAACATAATATCTAAAAATCTTCAACCTAAACCCCATCTGTCCAGAAAGGTTGCATCATTCCCCACGGCTTCTCATTACCATGAGGTCTGCTAGTTTGATTGATACAAGAAGGGTGTTTTGATCTTAAATGTCCCTTGGCGTGGTGTCCAAGTGCGGCTTGGGACTGAGTGACCTACAGACCAACCTCACAAGGGCGTATGGAGCCTGGGCATCCCCTTCATTGTGCCCGGCTCCTTCTGTCTCCCCACAGTTAGGAGGTCCAGGAGGTAGGAACTAATGTTCTTTGGAATCTAATTCGCATCAACCAGGATGGGCCCAGGCCGGGGGCAATGGGCTGCTTTGTTCAAATGTCTTCAGAGTTGAGACTCCTAGCCAGGGTGTGCATTTGCCTCCTTGAATTTGGGAGGAAGACCGAATATTTGTCCAGAGGTGGTGTAGACGGAGAAAGCCGAGGAAGTCAGTAGGGCGGAGGCTGTTTGCTACCTGTGTGTCTTCCGGCCTGTTGCATCCGTAAAAATTAAATCAATGTTTTCGGGCTTGTTCTAAAGACTCAGCATGGTAACTGCTGACTTCCAGCTCTAAGTGCTCACAGTCTCTCTTTTCCTCACTAGGTGAGGCGGCAGCAGCGGATAGCCGTCAGTCTGGAGCTCCGGAAGGCCAAGAAGGAGGAGCAGGCCTTAAAGAGAAGGAATATCACTGATCTCTCCCCCGACCCATCTTCTGAGAAACTGGCCAAAGGGGTGTGTCAGAGTGTGGCATTTAGAGCAGCTGTGTGCATGCCCTCAGCAAGTTTCTCTAGCTTGAACATGTTTAATAGGTTCAGAAAGTCACAAGCTCTAATCTGGGGTCTCTGCAGAAAGGAGTGGAGTCCCTGGGTGGTGCAAACGATTAACATGCTTGGCTGCTAACGGGAAGGTTGGAGTTTCATGTCCACCCAGAGGCACCTCAGAAGAAAGGCCCGGTGATCTGCTTCTGAAAAGTCAGCGATTGAAAACCCTATGGACACAGTTCTAACCTGACACACATGGGGTCGCCACAAGTCAGTCAATTCAGTGGCAACTGGTACAGGTTAAGGAAAGAGTTGGAGAGAGATTAGTTAGCAGAAGGCTCGCAGCCATCCGTCTTGTGGCTGTGAGTCTGTGGGATCTATGTTCTAACGAGGAATGGAGAAGGTGCGATTTCTAGTCGAGAATTCACTTGCCCTCCCTAAGCCTGGAAACTTAGGAAATGAGGGTTTCTGACGATTATTTCTTAGTTGAGGCATTTAGTCACTGGACGTGGAAAGTCTTGCCTGGACTTGGCTGCTGTCCTCTGTCTTCAGTTCTCCATCTACTCCAACCGCAGTGAACTCAAATCCTGGCTTGACTGCAAGGGCAGGCCTGTTTTCGTGAACCTTCTCAGGAACTCCAGTAACGTTGTGTTTTCACGTGTCCTATGTACATCACTCTCTGTCCTAATTATCTATGTGTGTCCTCTGTACCCTGCGAGAGATGGTTCCGTTTTGCCAAGCGGCTCTAAAGAGATTACTGTTGATTGAATGAAGCAGGTACGGTCGTCCTCTGCCTTGCCATTGGAATCTGAGCCGCATCACTTTTTAACTTCATTTCTATCTTCAAGTTACCGTCCTTTGCGTTTGTCTAGAGTAGTTGAAAAGCCCTGGTAGTATAACGGTTGAAGTGCTTGGCTGCTAACCGAAAGCTTGGTGATTCGAACCCGCCGCTGCTCCGTGGGAGAAAGATGTGGCAGTCTGCTCCTGTAAAGGCGACAGCCTTGGAAACACTATGGGGCAGTTCTACTCTGTCCTGTAGGATTGCCATAATTTGGAATTGACTCGATGGCCATAGGTTTGGTTGTCTTGGGTGGTGCAACAGTTAACATGCTCAACTGCTAACCGAAAGGTTGTAGGTTGACGTCCACCCGGAAGCACCTTGGAGGAAGGTCCTGGTAATCTGTTTCTGAAAAATGAGCCACTGAAAACCCATCAGCACAGTTCTGCTCTGACGCACACGGGGTGGCCGTGAGTCAAGGACGACTCGGTGGCACGTGGTCAGTCCCTAGGACTTTCCCTCCAAGGAAGATGAAACTGTGACACAGAAGTATGAGAAAAGGAGTTGTTTTTTCTATCCTACATTAAAATGAAACAAAACAAAAAGCAATTGTTGGGTTGATTCCAACTCATAGCGACCCCTGTGTTGCCAAGTAGAACTGCGCTCCGTGGGGTTCTCATGGCTATTACCCTTCAAAAGCAAATTGCCAGGCCTTTCTTCTGAGGGACCTCTGAGTTGGTTCAAACTGCCAACCTTCTGGTTAGGCTATAACTGTTTGCACCGCCTAGGAACTCCATTATCTTAAACCAAACCAAAGACCCATTGATTGCCACCAAGTTGATTCCGACTCACAGCGGCCCTCTAGGACAGAATAGAACTGCCCCACAGGGTTTCCAAAAAGTGGCTGGTGGATTCGAACTGCCTACCTTTTGGTTAGCAGCCAAGCTCCTAACCACTGTACCACCAAGTCTCCCATCCTACGTTAGCATGTTCTTTTTAAAAACTGAGATATGATTCACAAAACGTGAAATTTGCCCTTTTAAAGTATGTAATCAGTGGTTTTCAGTATATTCACAAGGTCATGCAACTATCACCACTGTCTAATTCCAGAACACATTCACCTCCTCGAAAAGAAACCCCTTACCCATTAAAAAGTCACTCCCCATTCCTCCTTCCCCATTAAAAAGTCATTCCCCATTCCTCCTTCCCCTTAGCCTCTGGTAACCGCTAATCTACTTCCTGTCCCTGTGCATTTGCCTACTCTGGACATTCATGGAGACATCTTATTGTAGAATCATACAGTACTATCATACGATACGCGACCTCTTGGTCCTTTGTGGCTGGCTTCCTTCACTAAACATAATGTTTTCAAGGTCCATCCACGTTGTAGCATGTATCAGTGTTTCATTCCCTTTTATGGGCAAATAATATTCCATTGCATGAATATAGCACAATTTGTTTATCCATTCATCACTTGATGGACATTTGGGTTGTTTCTACTTTTGGGTTATTATGAATAATGCTAAGACCCCTAAAAGCAAAAAACCAAACCCATTGCCATCAGTTGATTCCGACTCATAGTGACCCTTTAGGACCCATAGGATTTCTAAGAAGTGGCTGGTGGATTTGAACTGCTGATCCTTGGTTAGCAGCCAAGCTCTTAACCACTGTACCGCCAGGGCTCCCTAAGGTCCCTAGGTAGTGTAAATGTTTTGTGCTCAATTGCTAACCTAAAGGTCGCTGGTTCAAACCCACCCAGCAGTACCATGGAAGAAAAGATCTCACGATCTGCTTCCAGTAGGATTACAGACAAGAGAACCCTATGTCAGATTCTCATGGACTCCAGCTTTCTGGAGCTATGGGGGCTGGATGAACCCCTGAAATTATTGCCCTGAGATAATCTTTAAAACTTAAGCCAAAACTACCCCCTGAAGTCTTCTGGAGACCAAATAATAGCTTAGCTTAACTAGTAAAAAATGTTTGCCTTGAGCTTTATGCTTTTTTGAGAACTACCTACATGGGATCTAAGTGCCAACAGCAACTGGAAAGATTAGATAGGAACCTTAGGGGGCAGTGAGTTTTGTTAATGGGGAAGGAACAACTCAGAAAAGAAGGGTGAGAATGGCTGCACAACTCAAAGAACGTAATCAACGTCACTGAATTGTACATGTAGAAACTGTTGAACTCATGTACGTTTTGCCGCATATAGTCACAACAAAATATTTTAGCCTAGAAAATCCTATGGGGCAGCTATACTCTGTAACACACGGGGTCGTTGTGAGTCGGAATTGACTTGATGGCAACTAACAACAAACAACGTGAACAATGCTGTTATAAACATTCACGTACAAGTTTTTGTGTGAACATGTTTTCATTTTTTTGGTTATACCTAGGAGTGGAATTGCTGGGTCATAAGAGAACACTATGTTTGACTCTTTGAGGAACTGCCAGGCTCTTCTCCAAAGTGGCCGTGTCATTCTACATTCCCACCAGAGGTGTATGAGGGTCCAGTTTCTCTACATCCTTGTCAACACTTTTATTTGTCCATCTTTTTTATTATAGCCATCCATTATAGTGGTTGCGTAGTGGTATCTTATTGTGGTTTTGACTCACATTTCCCTGATGGCTAATGATGCTGAGCATATTTTATGTGTCTATTGGCCATTCGTATCTCTTCTTCGGAAAAATGTCTGTTCAAATCCTTTGCCCGTTTTTAAAAGCTGGGTTGTCTTTTTATTATCTTTCTATACTCTAAGAGTTCTCTGTGTAGTCTAGGTACTAGATTCTTATCACATGGTGATTTGCAAATATTTTCTCCCATTCTGTGGGTTGTCTTTCATTTTCTTCATGGTGTCCCTTGCACAAAAGTTTTTTAATTCGATGAAGTCCCATTATCTGCCCCCCACCGCACGTTTGTTCACTTGTTCTTTAGATGTCATATCTAAGAAACCCTTGCCTAACCCAAGGTCACAAAGATGTATGTCTGTTTCTTTCCATGAGTTAATATATTTTTAGCTCTTAAATCCATATTCTGTATAACTCTTGTATATGGTATGAGGTAGGAGTCCAACTTCATTCTTTGCACGTGGATAATCAGTCATCCTAGAACCATTTGTTGAAGACTATTCTCTCGATCACTGATTGTCTTGACACCATTGTCAAAAATCAATTAACAGTAAGTTCGAGGATTTATTTCTAGACTTGCAATTCCATTTGACCTGTATGTCTACCCTTATATTAGGACCCACACTGTCTTGATTACTATGGCTTTGCAGCAAGTTTTGAAATTGGAACTTTATTCTTCCTTTCAAGATTGTTCTGACTCTTCTGGGTCCATTGAATTTCCATATGAATTTTTGGATCTTGTGAATTTCTTTAATAGGGGCAGTTTAGATTTTGTTTGGGATTGTGTGGACTCTGTAGATCATCTGCTATCTTAACAATATCGAGTATTCCAGTTCACAGACAGGAGACCTCTTTCCATTAGTCTCTAATTTTTTTTTTTGGTAGTTGTTAGTGTACAAGTCTTGTACTTCTTTTACTAAAGGTATTCCTAAGTATTTTATTATTTTTGATGCTGTAAATGAAATTGTTCTTGAATTCCAATTTCAGATTGTTAGTATATAGAAATACAATTGGCTTTTGGGTATTAATCCTATGACTTTGCTGAACTTATTAGCTCTAAATGTTATTTGTGGATTCCTAAAGACTTTCTGTATACGAGATAATGTTGTCTGCAAATAGAAATCGTTTTACTAGTTCTTTCCAATATGGATGATTTTTACTTTATTTTTGCTTAATTGCCCTGTGTAGAACCTCCAGTATGATGTTGAATAGAAGTGGCAAGAGTAGACATTCTTGACTTGTTCCTTATCTGAGGGGGAAAGCTAGCCGTCGGTTTTTCATCAAGGCCCTTTATCAGGCAGAGAGTATCCTTTTCTAGTCCAAGTTTGAATGTTTTTATCATGAAAGGATGATGGATTTTGTCAAATGCTTTTTCCACATCTATCGAGATGATTATGTGAGTTTTTTCCTTTATTATATTAATATGATGTATTACATTGATTTTCAAATGTTAAACCAACTTTGCCTTTCTGGGATAATATATCTATACTTAGTCATGGTATATAATCCTTTTTTGTTGTTGTTGCTAGATTGGGTTTGCTAATATTTTGAGGATCTTTGCATCTGTATTCACCAGGGATATTATCTTATAGTTTTCTTGTGATTTTCTTTGTCTGGTTTTGGTTATTGGGGTAATATTGGCATCATAGAATAAGTTGAGAAGTGTTTACTCTCCTGTTTTTTGGAAGAGTTTATGAAGGATTGGTGTTACTTCTCCTTCAAATGTTTGGAAAAAATTCACCAATAAGCCATCTGGGCCTGGGCTTTTCTTTAAGTTAATAATTCAAAAATTTTAAGTGTTTTTTAAATTAATAATTCCATCTCTTTAAGAGATTGCCAATAATTCAATTGACCTGGAGTCAATTTTGGTAGTTTGTGTTTCTAGGAATTTGTCCATTTCATGTATATTATCTGATTTGTTGGCATGTGATTGTTCCCCTATAATCCTTTTTATTTCTGTAAAATCAATAGTAATACCCCTACTTTCATTCCTAATTTTAGTAATTTGAGTCTTCTCTCTTTCTCTCTTTTTTTTTTTTTTTTTCTTGGTAACTAGCTAAAGGTTTGTCAATTTCATTGATCTTTTCAAATAATCATCTTTAGGTTTTATTGATTTTTTTTTTCTATATTTCCCCCATTCTTTCATTTATTTCCATTCTAGTCTTTGTTTCCTTCTTTCTGCTTGCTTTGGGTTTAACTTGCTCTTATTTTTAAAAGTTTTTTTTTTTTTTAAGGTGTAAAACTATTGATTTGAGATCTTTTTTTAATATAGACATTTATAGCTATAAATTTGTTTCTAAGTCCTGCTTTAGCTGCATCCCACAACTTTTGGTATGTTGTATCTTCATTTTCATTCATCACATAGTATTTTATAATTTCTCTTGTAATTTTTTTTCTTCCAGCCATTGGTTATTTAAGAGTGCATTGTTTAATTTTCACATACTTGTGAATTTCTTAAGTTTCCTTCTGTTACTGATTTCTAATTTCATTCCACTGTGGTTAAAGAACATAATTTGTATGATTTCAATCCTTTTAAATGTATTGAGATACAACTTATGGCCTAGCATATTGTCTATCCTGGAGAATGCTCCATGTGCACTTGAACATGTATTCTGCTACAGTTGGATGAACTCCTAGTCAGGGAAAATTAAGAGTGCCTTGCAAGTGGGGTTTTCTAGGGAACCACCAGACACGTCAAATAATGACAATAAGTACCAACCCCAATTTGTTTTTTCCAGTGGCTGTCAAGCTGTTGGTTTTCACCATGATTAGGGGCTGTTGGTTTTCAAAGCTACCGTGAGCTGGAGAAGGGGGTAGTAGAAAAAGGCAGCTTAAAATCTCACAAAATTTACTGCTCTCACCAAGATCCAGTCTTTTTCTTGAGTAAACACTTCCTGACTTGAATAAACCAAATTGCTACAAGACTTTGGTTAATTTCTGGAATTCTGAAAAAGTCGATTCTGACCATTTTTGCCAGTTTTTTTGTTTCTTTTGTGAAGGAGGAATTTTCAGAGGTCCTCATTCTGCCATTTTCGCTGATGTCCATTAGCATGTTCTTACTGCATGCCTTTGAAGACAGACTGGGGATCCAAGGATGATGATAATTAACCACCTCCATGGGGTCCTGCGAGACCACTGGTGTCCTTCTCTCCTTCACATGGACCAGCGTGCAGGATGGGGCACCCTGTCAAGCCAGCATGTTCTAATCAGATGGATGGCTAGACTAGATGACCTTTACCATTTCTTTTCGCAGAGACTCTGACCTGAATGTCTCTCATTGCAGGTCAGCCTCACCCTGGATGAAATAGTCAATCATGCAAGTGGCACAGACCCACGCCTATGTTTCCAGGCCACCCAGGCAGCCAGGTATCACCCAAGAGACTCCTGCTATTTGCTGGCTTTAGAGCTAGAAATGAGCTCAGTAGCAATTTCTTGGCAGTGGTAAAATGCCGACAAAATACAAGAAAAGGGGTAGTCCTTCCAGAAGTGAGACTCAATTGCTACTTTACGCTGTCCTTGAGGACAACTTAAAATATGCAATGTGTTGTCAGAGATGAGTTGCTTCATTTAAATTGGACTGTACAGAAATCTCTGCTCATAGATAGGGAAAATGTTGCTCCGTCACTGCAGAGTTCTTTGGGCTCAGCTCTAGGATATGGAGTAGCTCTGGCCCAGCTGCTTGTCTTACTTGATAGTTAGGAATGCCAATCACATCTATAAGGGAGGTTCTTACTATCCGCCTTTACATGACTTGTTTCTTTGATTCCCTTTCACTGCATAGGAAAATGCTGTCTCGGGAAAGGAACCCTGCTCTAAAACTGATCGTGGAAGCAGGGCTCGTTCCCAGGCTGGTGGAGTTCCTGAAGTCTTTCCTGTACCCCTGCTTGCAGTTCGAGGCAGCCTGGGCTCTGACCAACATTGCTTCGGGGCCGTCAGAGTTGACCAGAGCTGTTGTGGAAGGAGGCGCCGTCTCGCCCTTGGTCGAGCTCCTGTCCTCCCCCGATGTGGCTGTGTGTGAACAGGCAGTGTGGGCCCTTGGTAACATAGCAGGTGAGCCTGTCCCCTCAGCGGGCTAAGAAAAGTAGTCCAGGCACGTGGCAGGTTTGGGAACTCTTTGGGTGGTATGGTGGGCTTAATATTGTGGCACCCCTGCCAGGATTCTTGTTACTGTCAAGTCAGCTCCAAGTCATGGTGGCCTCATGTATAACAGACTGAAACATTAGACCCGGTCCTGCGTCGTCTTCGCAATCATTGGTAAGTTTGAGCCCATTGCTGAAGCTATTGTGTCAATCCATCTCACTGAGGTTTTCCCTCATTTTCACAGATCTTTTACTTTACCAAACATGATGTTCTTTTCTAATGATTGGCCTCCCAGGATAAATACCTAGAAATGCTGGGAGAAGTACAAGAAGCTTTTTCAAAATTCAGAACCAAGTTTAGAAGACAAAACTAATGAAGCTGAAAGCAGAGTGATAGGGGTGAAGCTACAGGCTCCTGGGGACATCTGCCAACACTGAGGTCCTAATGGCTTCGGGAAGCCCTGGTGGTGCAGTGGTTAAGAGCTCAGCTGCTAACCAAAAGGTCCGCAGTTCCAATCTACCAGCTGCTCCTTGGAAACCCAATTGAGGCAGTTCTAGTCAGTCCTATAGGGTCGCTATGAGTTGGAATCAACTCGAAGGCAATGGGTTTGGCTTTTAATGTCTTCAGGGATAAAAGATAAGGTCTCTGGTGGGGGACAAACGTTTTGTGCTGGACTACTAACAAAAAGCTTGGTGGTTTGAACCCACCCACCGGTGCCATGGAAAAAATCCTGGTGATCTGCCTCCATAAAGATTACAGCCAAGAAAACCCTATGGAGCTCAGTTTTACTTTGTAACACGTGTGGTTACCGTGAGTCAGAATCATCTCAATGGCAGTGGGTGTTTGGTTTTTGTTAATGGCTTCAGGGACAAAAAAATAAGGCTTTGGCCTATGCAACATAGGAGTTTGTGACAAACCCTTGTAACCCAGGACCCTAAAAGGGCTATGCTTTCACTGAGCTATGCCTCCGCTGAAAGTTACCAAGGGAACATATAAAAAAAACAGAAGTATCATTTTGGCTAGGGGTGAAGTCACCTCTAGAGCTCAATCCTATGAGTGCCATCATGGATTTGGGGCTTTATTCTCTACATGCTCCAGGAAAGCACAAGCCGAGGAATTATTAGTGCTGCAGGCTTGGAAGGCCTCCCCCTCCTCCCCAAATTCCTGACTGAAATAAAAGAAATGCTCTCTGGGGAAACAAGCTCAATTGGGATTTTGACAAATTAAGATCAGCCAAATATCAGCAATTCGAAGTTCAGGGAAGGAACCACCCACCATGACTGAGCGAGCAAAACAAACAGGATGATTAGACCTCCAAGGACTTCAGATACTGGAATTAGCAGCTACAGAATACAAACTCAGTCTGCTTTTAAAATGATTGTAATCATAAAGAACCTATCTCAGAGTCCTTCTGTCTCTCATTTTGCATGGGTCAGTAGGGAACAGGCAAGATTGGGTGGTATAAAGTTACTAATGCCTTGCCTGATTGGCTGAAGGATACTCACCAAGACTTCTAGGGTCTAAAATTGGTCGTCAAGCCCAAGTAGCAGACAGCTGATTGCCAGCACCTATTGATTTTCCAGCTATTGCTCTGAGTTGCATTTGGAAGTTATCACCCTGTGCTGAAGTCTTCTGGGAAGGCAGCTTTGTTTTCCTGAGAGCCACGCTGAGAAATGCAGCCAGCATTCAGAGCGTACTTCTCGGGCCTTTATATCTCCACAGCCTCTGCTTATAGCCGTTGCTGTTTTGTGGCATCTCTGTGTTCCATGTCAAGCTTGTCCAACCAACTGATACCTTGGAGACCCAGGATCTACTACATGGCTATCCTATATACTTGCCAAACCCAGGAAGGAGTTTAGGCCTCTCACCCACTGAGTAAAACTTTTTTTTTTAAACTAGTCACCAACCCTAGGCTTCTCTGTTCTCTCTTTGAATGTCATGCTCTGATCTATTTGTAGGTGACAGCCCAGAGCTCAGAGACATTGTTATCTCAAGCAATGCAGTCCCGTATCTGCTGGCCCTGGTTTCATCAACCATATCAGTGAGTGTCTTTAAATTAGAAACCTAGCTAGGGGATAAATTCTCAAGGCTGGGAAATCTGGGAGGTAGTTATAAATCAATGCTAGATCCTATGGCTGTTTTCCTGGCCCCTTATAACAGCATTTAGGAACAAGGTCTAGTACTTAATATCATTTTGGCTAAAGGTTGGCCCGGATTTGTCCGTAGGGGCTGGTAGTGCTAATCTTTCTTCTGGGACATTGGAAGAGGCCTGTTAAAGTTCTTCTAAGCTTACCATCCTGCAAAAGTAGATGACTGAGTTCATTCAAGGGCACAGACAGATTTAGTGGATTTTCAGTTCTGTTTGTGAGCAATAGGGTCTAGGTTTGGAGGTTAGAGTCAAAGTTGACTGATGTGGCACTAATAGAAGACTCCCTGAATTAGGAGTTAAATTTGGGCTTGATTTGTCTCAAACAAACACAGGGAAGGTAGCTCTCAAAAGCCAAGGGAATCCAAAGAAGATACAGAAATGATAAGTAAGCACATGAAAAGATGTTCAACGTCATTAGCCATTAGAAAAATGCATATCAAAACCACGATGAGACATCGCTTCACACCCACTAAGATGGCTATCATTAAAAAAATAAAAAAGAATAACAAATGTAGAGAAATTGTGCATTGCTGGTGAGAATGCAAAATGGTGCAACCCTGTAGAAAAGTTTGATAGTTCCTCAAGTTAAACATAGAATTACCATACAAACCAGCAGTTTCACTCCTAGGTATATACTTCCAAAAAATTGAAAACACTGACTCGGATACTTGTACGCCAATGTTCATAGCAGCACTATTCACAGTAGCTGAAAGGTAGAAACAACCCAAGTGTTCGTTAACAGCAAAACAATAGTATGTACAATACAATGGAGTATTATTCAGGCACAGAAAGGAATGAAGTGTTGATACATGCTAAGACATGGATAAACCTTGAAGACATTATGCTAACTGAAATAAGTCAGACACAAAAGGACAGATATTGCGTGATTGTGCTTATATGAAATAATCCGTTGCTCTTGTTAGCTACTGTCCAGTTGGCCCCTGACCCATGGCTTGGGTGGTGCAAGCAGTTTGTGATTGGCTGCTAACCAGAAGGTTGGTAGTTCGAACCTACCCAGTAAGGCCACAAAAGAAAGGCCTGGCATCTGCTTCTCTAAAGATTACAGCCACGAAAACCCTGTGGAGCAGTTCTACTCTGTAACACATGGGCTCACTATGAAATACCTAGAATAGGCAAATTCATAGAGGCAGAAAGTAGATTAGATGTTGCCAGGGGGAGAAGGAATGGGGAGTTATTGCTTATTGGGTCCTGAATTTGTTTGGTGTGATGAAAAATTTTGGAAATAGGTAGCAGTGATGGTCACAGAACACCATGAATGTCATTAATGCCTCTGAAATACATGTAAAGTGGTTAAAATATTTCATGTTATATGTATCTTACCACAATTAGAAAACAAAACAAAAAAAGCTGAGGGAATATGTGCAAAGACCTCAATATGGAAGAAAACCTGACATGGTGGAACTAGAAAAAGGCTGGCATGACCAAGGGAGTTTGCAAGGAGAAACAGTGTAAGAAAAAGAGTTGGTTTAGGCGTCATCCTGGTAGCAATGGGAAGCCTTTGGAGGATTTCAAACCAGGAAGTGATGAGGTCTGATCTTTCAGAAAGACCCTTCTGGCTGTTTGATGGGGGGGTTATAGCAGAAAGATAGGGTCAAGCGCATTGACATGGGATGTCGATGTGTTAGACCTGGTAAAACCAAAAACCAAACCTGTTGCCGTTGAGTCCAATTCTGACTCATAGCAACCCTATAGGACAGAGTAGAACTGCCCCATAAGGTTTTCCAAGGCTGTAATCTTCAGGGAAGCAGACTGCCACATCTTTCTCCTTCAGAGCAACTGGTGGGTTTGAATCACTGATTGTTTGGTCACCAGCTGAGCGCTTAACCACTTCGCCACCAGGGCTCCCAACTAGACAAAGCAGGGAGACAGAAAGAAGCAAGGATGCCCCCAGGTCTGAGGTTAGGTCATTTACATGACTGTCTTCCTATAGAAACGGGAAAGATGGAGGCAGGAAGGAATCAGAGCTTTAGTTGTAGATGTTAAATTGAAGTGAGTTAGAAGCAGCCTTGTAGTGAGGTCAAGTGGAGGGATATGCAGTCCAGGTGAATGTGTGTTCATATAGTCATCCTGCTGGGCAAGGCCGTCTAGAGCAGAGGTAAGCAAACCTAGTGTGGCCAGCTGCTTGTTTTTGTAAATAAAGTTTTATTGGAATATGGCCGCACCCATTCGTTTACATACTGACTGGCTGTTTCTGTGCTACATTGGCAGAGTTGAGCAGTTTCAACAGAGACTCTTTGGCTTGCAAAGCTGAAAATGTTTACTATCTGGCCCTTAACAGAAAAAGTTTGCCAACCCCTGACCTAGAGTAAAAGGAAAGCCTGGATCCATGTCCTGGGGCCTGTAACATTCAGAGGTCAGGCAGCCTGTCAAGAAGACTGAGAAAGAACAGCCCATTTGTCCACAGAAAACCAGAAGGTCTGGTGTCACAGATGCCAAGAAAAGCTTTTTCAAAAGGAAATGGCTGGCTACTAAACACAGCTAACTTGAAGACAGTAACTTTAGGACTAAAAAGCAGCCATTAGATTTGTAGACTTGGAAGGAGCTGATTTCCATCACTAACTACAAAGAAGTAGGGACAAAAACCAGCCTAGACTGGTTTGAAGAACAAAGGGGAAGCTGTGAGGCAGGCAGTGAATATACACACATCTTTGATGATGGACTATGAAAAACAGAAGTAGGAGGAGGGATGGAGAGGTGACAAGGGAGGAATCTAGGTTGAAGAAGCTAGAAAGTATTTTCATGCTAGTGGGAGTGGTCCAGAGGAGAGAGGTGACTCCGGTGCAGTCTTTAAAGACAAGAAGGGACGGGGTCCAGAGGCGGTACAGGAAGACTGATCCTTCATAGAAGAAGAGAAATGTGATTATGACATGGCTGGTAGAGTTATAGATGGGTGGGCAGACCTAACTCCTGCTTGATCTTGATTTTGTAAATAAAACATGAAATTAGGTCATCAGTTGAATTAAGCTGGGAGGATGTTTTAAAGAATATAAGGGAACCTCCTTAAGACTCGAGTATGAAATTTAAAATTCGTTCTGTGTCCCTAGCCCATACCATTACCTAGAATACGTTCCTATTTGAAGAACAAAAGCTTTGGTTCAGGCTGGTCAGTAATATTGACCACAGATGGCAAGGACATTGCATTTTCCCTCCTTTGGCCCTGATGCTAGAGCAGGCCCTTTGTTACAGGTCACGTTTCTGCGTAACATCACATGGACCTTGTCCAACTTGTGCCGGTACAAGAACCCATACCCTTGTGCGAAGGCGGTGAAGCAAATGCTACCTGTCCTTCTCTGCCTCCTGCAACACCATGACACGGAGATTCTCTCGGACACCTGCTGGGCCCTGTCCTACCTCACTGAAGGCTGCAATGAACGCATTGGCCAAGTGGTTGGCACGGGGGTCCTGCCCAGGCTGGTGGAGCTCATGACCAGCTCAGAACTCACCGTCTTGGTAAATATCGTTCCAGGTTCCATGTGTCTCTATGAGGACCTTCAGCCTAGAGTCTGTGCATCATAATTCATTGTGGCAAATTCTGTTCTCTACTCCCCCACCTGCCCACCCACCAATAGGCCTTCCACAGCCAGCTCTAATCCTTCTCTTATAACAAAGCTTGCCCTCTGCGATTTCCTTGTCTTTGCCATTCTTTAGCCAAAGGCTTGGATCAATTTCGCTCTAAAATCTGGTGGGTGTGAAGTAATTTAGGAGCCCTGGTGGCACAATGATAAACACTAGGCTGCTAAATGAAAGGTGGGCAGTTCGAATCCGCCCAGTGTTTCCACAGGAGAAAGACCTGGCCACCCACTTCTGTAAAGATTACAGCCAAGAAAACCCTGTGGGATAGTTCTAGCTCTGCTTTGTCACATTGGGGTTGCTATGAGTCAAAAATCGACTCAACATCACCTAACAACCACGAGAAGTTATTTGCTCTTTCTTAATCTGATAACTAGAAAATACAGAAAAGCACCAAATGAAAATGACTTATAATCTGACCACCCAGTAAACTAGCCTTTTACTGCATTTCCTTCTAGTGGTCTATACATGTAGGCTTAACCAGTTGGCTTTTAGGGGTATATTTTTTAGGAGATCGAGCTTATTGTAACATTTGAACTTCCTACTCGTTGTTGTCGAGTCATTCTGACTCATAGAGACCCTATGGGACAGAGTAGAGCTGCCCCATAGGTTTCCAAGGCTAAAATCTATATGGAAGTAGCCTGTTAGACCTTTCTTTCGCAGAGCGGCTAGTGCTCACACTGCCATCCTTTTGGTTAACAGCTGAGCGCTTAACCACTGCACCTGCTTCCGTAAAGATTTACAGTGTTGGAAACGCTATGGGCAGTTCTACTCTGTCTGTAGGTCGCTGTGAGTCGGAATTGACTAGGTGGCAACAGGTTGAATTTACAGAAGCATAAAGGGAAATTCTCTCTTATTCCCTTCCAGTTGGTTCTTTTAGGTCACTTCAAGTGTAGAGGAAAAGTAATTAAAACCAAAGCCAGCACTTTGCTATTACCAAGCATTGGTTACTTACATAACTCACTGCTTTGAAATGCGAGTATATTATATTTAAGATGCCTCTAGTCTGCCCCTTTTGATTTCTGTGCCTACTATTATATATTACATAGCCTTAATGATTATCTAGGAGCCCTGATGGCATAATGGTTAAGAGCTCGGCTGCTAACAGAAAGATCAGCAGTTCAAATCTACCTAGCAGCTCCATGGAAGAAAGACCTGGCAATCTGCTCCCGTAAAGATTACAGCCTAGAAAATTCCATGGGGCAGTTCTACTCTGTCACATGGGGTCACTATCAGTCGAAATCAACTCAATGGCATCTAACAACAACAACTATTATCTATTCTGAGATTAGGATAGTATGTCAAGGTTGGTTGGTGGGTACTGCTAGGGGGTGGAGGGGAGTGAAGAAAATATCTGTAAGAAACTGTTTATCCCAGGGGCCTGGAGCCCGGTTGGAGCTGTTCTAGCAAGGCTGTAGTTGGTCTATATAGCACAACTTATACCTCATATTTGAGTAGCAGTCATGTGGCAAAATAGGTTAGGAAAATTCTAGAACTGTTCATGGGCTGTGCTGGGGCTGCAACCTTGCTGCTACAATGCAGAGAAATCAAAATAACTCCACAGTCAATCCTCATCTTGGGCTCAGTTGTAGATCCATCCAGGACACCTTCGGCGTTATTCCAAGGGGGTTTGTGAATACGCCAAGAAATGCCGCTGAGATCCCGTTATTAAAAACCAAAAAAAAAAAAAAAAATCAAATCCATGGACATCTAGTCCATCCTGACTCATGGCGATCCCATGAACTCCACAGGGTTTTCTCAGCTGTAATCTTTACAGAAGTGGATCTCCAGGCCTTTCTTCCATGGCACCATTGGGTGGGTTCAAACTACCAACCTTTAGGTTGGTAGTTGAGTGCAAACTGTCTGCACCACCTAGGGACCTCAGGGATCTCATTAGCACCAATTAAATATACAGCAGAATCTTGACACTCCTACTGAGTAGGTACGCAGTGGAAATTATTACCTGATAAACACTACAGCAATTTAGCACTTTTCCCAATGTAAGGATATGAAAAAGATAGCATCATTCCTTGATAAAGACATCCCTTGACCTCTCTCCCACTTGAGCCAGAACTATTGGTAAGCTCGCAAGTACCTTTAAACTAGGCCAGCAGCTGTGGACAAGCTGAATTAAACGGATTGTGGGTACCATCATGGCTCACAAGCTTCCAGAGGAGCGTTAGCATAGTGTGCTAATGTTTGGGGGGTATCCCCTAAGGTGATACGTGGGCAGTATGTGCTTACACCTCTAGCCCCGTTCCTCCAGATCCCTTCTCTCCGCACGGTGGGGAACATAGTGACGGGAACTGATCAGCAGACCCAGGCGGCCATTGACGCAGGCGTGCTCAGAGTGCTGCCCCAGCTTCTACTGCACCCCAGGTCCTCCATCCAGAAGGAAGCGGCCTGGACCCTGAGCAACGTGGCCGCGGGGCCCAGCCAGCAAATCCAGCAGCTGATCGCTCACGGTGCGCTGCCTCCCTTGGTGGCTTTGCTGAAAAACGTAAGTCATGCTCTGCGGCACCCATGGTCAGAGACTACTTTCCAACTAGGCCTGTGGGAACTCTTTCAGGAGTTCGGACACAGGCTAAGCAGCAAATTACGGTCAAGTCTTAATACGTGTGGTAGCTGCGGTCTGTAATAAATGGTCTCTAAAGGAGCCCCAGTGGCACAATGGTTAAGCTCTTGGCTACGTGTTGGTGGTTTGTACCCCCTCAAAGGCTCTGCGGGGGACAGACCTGGCAATCAGCTCCATAAAGATTACAGCCTCGGAAACCCTGTGGGCCAATTCTACTCTGTCACTTGGGGTCACTGAGTCAAAATCGACTTGAAGTGCCTAACAACATCAACATAGTCCGTAAAGTCCCCGTAAACACTGGACTAGTGAACGCTGGACCATTGCTGCAGGTATAACACAGGGTTAGGTTCCTGCGAACCTCTGGTCACAGCGTTTTCATCAGCCACCAATACATAGCCTTGGTCTAGGTGGGCTTCTGTTTAAAGACATGTTATTTAATCTAGATGGTTGATTCATTGGCGTTGGACTCGCAGCCAACAGCGTTGTAATTGGTGTCTGAACAAAGCTTATCTCTCGCACATATTTTCCCCATCAGGCCCGTGGCAGTGTTCTCGGACTTAGGAGCATTAGATGGCACTCCAGTGCTATGCCGGGGCGGGGTGAGCGGTAGAACGCGTTTCGAATAGTGAAATCACCAACAAAACACAACACTGTGAAAAATATGGCCCTAAATAGACCACGAAAAGAACAGGTGTTTACAGTGCGAGCGCTGAGACAGGAAGGCAGGGCGTCACGCTGTTCAACCTCAGCTGGCAGCACTCGGTGTCTGGAGACTGAAAATTTTCACCACTCTGTGCCTGTCTGTGAATGACCGGGAAAACACCAAGAGTATTGATTGATTAATTTCCAGCACGCAGGCGAATTTGCAAATATGAAATCAGCAAATAATGAAGATGGACTGTAATTGAGCTCCCTTGACGAAGTGATGAAATGTGAGTTTCCTAGCTTTCTCTGCAAAAGGGAGGGGCATCCGATTTCGGGGAGCCCATTAAAAATTTGGAAGACTGTCAAAGAGCATTGCACAATAAAAAGTGGTGCACAATGAAAAGTGGATTCCACAGCACGCATCCAGAAAAATCTTACACTGGCCAATCCTGGCTGGTCTCTATGAAGTGTTAAAAGAAGGTACCATCTATCTACTAGCCAAAGGAGGGAGTTCTTTAATTGCTTATTGATATTTATCTAGGGAGAAGAACAAGAACGTATCAGATTATGGTGAGGTCCTATCATTGAAAAAACGTGGCCTTTTCAGTGTATAAATATATTTGATCAAAGTGGCAGTATAAACAAAAAATCCAAATATAAACATAGACATACAATCAAGTTTCCTTCTTCCCTCTGAGTCCCACTGCCCTTCCCCAGGAGCGGACTATTAACAACAGTATTTCCTTTTGCCACTTTGGAAGAATGAGCTGTGTTGAAACCATTTACATGTGGTACAAGTAAAAAAATTTTTTTTTTTTTTTTTTACAAGTCAGTGTTTCCTAGGGTTGGGGGAGGGAGGGAAGTAGAGTAGGATGGGGAGCAGAAGCTCCTGGCAGGCTTCCTGTTCTAAGGTGGGACGGTGGGTTCCCAAGTATGGAATAGGAAGGGGAAAGGCTGGTGGTGAGACCCAAGTCATAGCATCTTCTGATTTATTAGATACTTCCTATTGTTTTTTACCGTGACTCTGTGGTTCCCCAGTAGAATTCTTGCCTTCCACGTTGGAGACCCAGCCAGATTTGATTCCTGGCCAATATACCTCACGCACGGCCACCACCCATCTGTCAGTGGAGGCTCTGTTATGATGCTGAACAGGTTTTAGCAGGGCTTTCAGGATAAGGTGGACTAGGAAGAAAGGCCTGGCCATCTACTTCCAAAAATCAGCCAATGAAAACCTTATGGATCCCAACAACCGTGGAGCCAATGTACGGCCTGGCAGCGTTTTATATCATTATGCATGGGGCCCCCTTGAACTGGAGCTGAATCCATGGCAGCTAACAAATTCTACTGTGAGCTTGTACATATTCTAATAAGAAGCACCTGGTATGGCGTAGTAGTTAAGTGCTACGGCTGCTAACCAAAAGGTTGGCAGTTTGAATCTACCAGGTGCTCCTTGGAAACTCTATGGGGCAGTTGTACTCTATCCTATAGGGTCGCTATGAGTTGGGATCGACTCGACAGCAATGGGCTTGGTTTTTTTTTTTTTTTTTGGTTTATTTCAAGCTGTGCCTTTTTAATTTGCTTAGAGCTATAAGTTGTTTTTTGTTTGTTTTTATTTGTTATAAATTGAGGTCACAGCTTTCCCTAGCCATAAAATGGGAATAATTCTTTTGATTACCGAGACATTGAAGGGTCCATAATAAAATACTCCCAGATTGCTGGGCAAGGTGGTCTTTATATATACAAGCAATTCGTCTGTTAGATCATTTTAGTGTTCCCAGCTATGGTGAAATGAGTTCCTTTATGTGGCCTTTTGCCTTGGTTGTTGGAAAAAAAAGCTTGAAAGAGTTCTCCCCTAAGCCCTGAGGAGTTACCTTTGCCCTAGTTTTACCTCAGAGGGTTTGTTACTTTTGTCCAGGTTGGTTGACATTTCCTGGGTAAGTTGTAAACAACTCAGTTTAATAACTTTCTGTCTGGCCCTGGGCTTCAGCCTGTACCATATGATTGGTATGCAACTTGCAGGGATTGGTCAATAGACTATGTAAATAAGGTGAGTTGTAGCCTAGCCCTGCCTACTATACAACTTAAGTATCTTTGGCCCACCTAGAGGAGACTGGTCAGTTAGTGGCCCTGGTGGGAGAGTCATACCTTGAAATTTAGGAGGAGTTTGTGTATCTATTCAGCCAATTCCATAAAGGTTAGGCAGAAGCAATAGAAAGAAGAGGCAGAGAGAGAGAGGGAGAAGGAACCCCCTTAAACATTTGTAACGTTGGCCAACGATTGTAACACTGAAGACAGAGGCCTGGAAGGGGCCCAGCGGCAGAGCCAGCAGCGACAGTCTGCAGGGCCAAGAGGAGTCAGAGAGCTGTCCTGTAGGGAAGGGAGACTTTGCCTACATGCTTCCTGATCCTGAGTTGTACTCTGTTCCTTAATAAAATAAACCCCTTAACTGTAAGTACAGTCTGTGAGTTCTATGTGGCCATTACAACAGATTATCAAATCCAGCAAAGAAGAGAGCGCCACAGGAGGGACAGCTGGTGTCCGAATCGGTAAAGGCTGGAGAGTAGAAGGATGTCTGACCTATACCCTGTAGAGATCAGCCTCGGGCTGATTTGATTCACGTTATCCTCCCTGAAGCTTGGTGGGTTCTGATGCTATTATTACTACCAGCCTTTTATACCAGCTTTGTAGCTATGGAGATTCGCACAGTAAAGTCCGAAGTCTTCGCTGTGTCAGAAAGACCAGAAGTGGAGACATCACGGCCACCAGCTGCCGTTGAGTCTGACTCATGGTGACCCCGTGTGTGTCAGAGTAGAACTGCGTTCCATAGGATTTTAAATCGCTGACTTTTCAGAAGTAAATTGCCAGGCCTGTCTTCAAGGAGCCTGTGGGTGGACTCAAACCTCTGACATTTGTGTTAGCAGCTGAGCGTGTTAACCATTTACACCACCCAGGAACTCCAGTGTAGATACAGGATATTACAATTTAAAATCCCAAGCAGAATTCCTGATTCAATATAGATTACCTAAGGAACCCTGATGGTGCAATGGTTAAGCGCTTTCTACTAACTTAAAAGTCAGCAGTTCAAACCCACCAGCTGTTCTGCAGGAAAAAAGACCTGATGATCTGCTCCCATAAAGATTACTAGGGATCCCTATACTATGTCCTTTACTGTCACTATGAGTAGAAATGAACTTGACAGCATACAACAAAAACATAGATTACTTGGATTGGTTCTATTTTTCTCACAGCCTGACTTAGGGAAATGAGTCTATTTGACCGTAGAATCTCTAAGACCCTCTTGAAGTCTGCCTGCCTGATTCCTGGCTTCTCAAAGATGTTGTCTTCTCAAGAGCAAGAGGCAGGTTGCCAAGGCACTGTATGTAAATTGCATGTATGTCCTGGCTGCCAAAAGGCTACACCTAGACATTGGACCAAGTTGGCATCACTGTGTTTAGGTTCTTCGAGATCTGTGAAGATTGTAAACGTTCTCTTTTTGCAGGGAGAATTTAAAGTCCAGAAAGAGGCTGTCTGGACGGTGGCAAACTTCACAACTGGGGGTACTGTGGAACAATTGATCCAGCTTGTCCAGTCTGGAGTCTTGGAGCCACTGGTAAATCTGCTCACTGTCCAAGACCCCAAAATTGTTCTCATCATCCTTGATATCATCTCTTACATTCTCCAGGTGAGCTTTCTGAACAGGTTAGTAACAGCTTCCAAATTTGCTTTTTTTCTAATAATTATAAATTTTTGTATTGTGCTTTAGATGAAGGTTTACGGAGCAAATTAGTTTCTCATTAAACAATTAATACACATTATTTTGTGACATTGGTTGCCAACCCCATGATGTGTTAATACCCTTCCCTTCTCTCCCTTGGGTTCCCCATTATCAGGTTTCCTGTCCCTGCCTGCCTTCTTGTCTTTGTCCCTGGGCTGGTGTGCCCATTTGGTCTTGTTTTGTCTTATGGCCTAAGTAACCTTTGGCTGAAGGGTGACCCTCAGGAGTGACTTCAGTACTGAGTTAAAAGGGTGCCTGGGGGCTGTACTCTTGGGGTTCCTCCAGTCTCTGTCAGACCGGTAAGTCTGGTCTTTTTTTGTGTGAGTTAGAATTTTGTCCTACATTTATCTCCAGCTCTGAATGGGACCCTCTATTGTGATCTCAGTCAGAGCAGTTGGTGGTGGTAGCTGGGCACCATCTAGTTGTGCTGGACTCAGTCTGGTGGAAGCTGTGGTAGTTGTGGTTCGTTAGTACTTTGTGTCTTCGGTTTTCTTCATTCCCCCTTGCTTCAGATGGGGTGGGACCAGTAGGGTATTTTAGATGGCCACTCACAAGCTGTTAAGACCCCAGACACTACTCACTAAAGTTGAATATAGAACATTTTCTTTATAAACTATATTATGCCAATTGAACTAGATGTCCCCCGAGACCATGGTCCCCAGCCCTCAGCTTGGTAATTTTGTTACTTGGGGAGTTTGGATGTGTCTATGAAGCTTCCATGATCTTGCCTTGGTCAAGCTGTGCTGGCTTCCTCAGTATTGTGTACTGTCTTAGCCTTCACCAAAGTTACCACTTATCTATTGTCTAATTAAACAATAGATAAGAAACCATCCATGATTGTTTATTTTTGTGTGTAAACCTTTTCATGAGTTTTTATAATGGTGGTCTCATACAATATTATTTTGTGATTGACATTTCAGTCAGCATAATGCCCTCCAGATTCATTCATGTTGTGAGATGTTTCGCAGATTCGTTGTCTTTATTGTTGCATATTATCTCATTGTGTATGTACCATAGTTTGTTTATACATTCATCTGTTGATGGGCACTTCATTTGTTTCCGTCTTTTTGCTATTGTGAATAATGCTGCAGTGAACATGGATGTGCGTATGTCTATTCACGTGATGGCTTTTGTTTCTGTAGGATATATTCCTAGGAGTGGGATTGCTGGATCATATGGCATTTCTATTTCTAGCTTTTTGAGGAAGCGCCATATTGTTTTCCAAAATGGTTGTGTCATTTTGCTTTCCCACCAGCGGTGCATAAGAGTTCTGATCTCCCCACAGTATGGAGAGCAGGCTAGCTGAAAGCAAATGTAGAAGCAAACGACATGTGAAGAGATAAAGAGGATGATGCAACCTAGAGAAGAAAAACAACCTTATCAACAGAAGACACTGGGACCAACTAAGTCACAAACAAGGACTTATCAAGACCAACCAAACGGGCTCTAAGAGCTCCAACATGTATAAAAGAAGGGACACTAAGACTCAGCTTTGCTCAGAGTCATAACTAGAGCCAACTCAGTCATACTTTGAGGACTGGGAAGCAGTGGGCTGCAGCAGCTTGCCCGGGCTTAGTCCCAGGTCCTAGAGATGTTGCTAACTCAGTCATACGTGGAGGGTCGAGACTCAGTGAGCTAGGAAACAGTGGGCTGCTGCAGCTCCCCGGGCTTACTCTCGACCTTCCTCCTAGTCTAACACACGTCTCTTGTTGCTCTGCTATCTCAGTCATACGCTGAGGGTCAAGAGTCAGTGAGCTGGGAAGCAGTGGGCTGCCGCAACTCTCCTGGGCTTACTCTTAGTTCACTCCATACCCAATACACGTTACTTTGGTCATACGTTGAGAGCTAAGGGACAATAAGCCCTTGTGCTCAAGAGACATGACAGAAATCTACGAGAGACTCTCAGGGATCAAGGCTGATTTGACATCCGAGCCATTGACGATGGTGTGGTCGAGAGTTGGCCTGGACCAGAAAACAACAATGCCCAAACACCGTCATTTACGTAAGCGTGCTTGCTGTCCCTCTCCTTTCCCCTGGTGAATTGAGATCTCTGGCGTCCGGGATAGCCAAGAACCTGTGTGCCTAATAACTAATAAAGACATTGTGGAAAGACACAAATTGTTTGGAGTGGTCATTGTGACCCCCTCCTCACGACACCACAGCCTCTCCAACATTTGTTATTTTGTGTTCTTTGGATTAGTGCCAGGATTGTCGGGGTGAGATGGTATCTCATTGTGGTTTTGATCTACATTTCTCTAATGGCTAGTGATCATGAGCATTTCCTCATGTGTCTGTCAGCTGTCTGAATATCTTCTTTGGTGAAGTGTCTGTTCATATCCTTTGTCAATGTTTTAATTACATTATTTGTCTTTTTGTTGTAGGTGTGTTGGATTTTCCTATAGATTTTATAGATTAGACCTTTGTTGGATTTGTCATAGCCAAAAATTTTTCCCAATCCGTAGGTTCTTTTTACTCTTTTGGTGAAGTGTTTCGATGAGCATAAGTGTTCAATTTTTAGAAGATCCCAGTTATCTAGCTTATCTTCTGGTGTTTGTGTACTGTTAATTATGTTTTTTTTTCCTGTTTATGCCATGTATTAGGGCCTCTAGCTTTGACTCTATTCTTTCTTCTATCATCTTTATAGTTTTTGGTTTTATATTTAGTTCTTTGATCAATTTTGAATTAGTTTTGGTGTATGGTGTGAGGTATGGCTCCTGTCTCATTGTTTTACAGATGGCCATCCAGTTTTGCCAGCACCATTTGTTAAAAAGACTGCATTTTCCCCATTTAATAGACTTTGGGCCTTTGCCGAAGGTTAGGGGATTGTAGGTGGATGGATTTATATCTGGGTTTTCGATTCTGTTCCATTGGTCAATGTGTCTGTCATTGTACCAGTACCAGGCTGTTTTGACTTCTGTATGTGTAAAGTAGGTGTGATGGTTAAGATTGTACGTCAGTTTGGTTGGGCCACGATTCTCATGATTTGGCAGTTGTGTGATATTGTAGCCACTTCCCTGTTGAGATTTGATATGTGATGACCCACGTGATAAGATCTGCCGTGAGTAGCCAGTCGATTGAAGTTTCCTTGGGCTTATGACCTGCAATGAAATGGTCTCCAAATTCAGGTGGGATATACCCAAGGTTGTACTTTGGCTCTTGTGGACACGTTATAATTTTCTTCAGCTTCAACTTGAGCTTGCATATGAGCACCTGTTCCACAGTTGGCCCCTGGCCTTGTTCTGACTGATGATACCGAGCTTTTCCATCGTTTCTTTCCACAGATGTAGTCAATTTGATTCCTGTGTTTTCCATCCAGTGAGGTCCATGTGTATAGTCACTGTTCATGTTATTGAAAAAAGGTAATTGTAATGAAGTTTTTGGTCTTGCATAATTCTATCATGCGATCTCCAGTTTCCTTTCTACTATCAAGGCCGTGTTTTCCAACAACTAATCCTTCTTGGTTTCCAACTTTTGCATTCCAATCACCAGTAATTATCAGTGCATCTTGTTTGATAAATTTCAGACTGCAAAAGTTGGTAAAAATCTTCAATTTCCTCATCTTTGGCATTAGTGGTTCATGTATAAATTTGAATGATAGTCGTATTAACTGGTCTTCCTTGTAGGTGTATGGATATTATCCTATCATGGACAGTGTTGTACTTCAGGATAGATCTTGAACTGTTCTTTTTGATGATGAATGTGACGGCATTCCTTTTCAATTTGTCATTCGTGGCATAATAGACCGTATGCTTGTCTGATGCAAGATGGCCAATACCACTCCTTTTCAGCTCACTAATGCCTAGGAAATCTATCTTTATGCATTCTATTTATTTTTGACGACTTTCAATTTTCTTAGATTCATTCTTTGTACATTCCATGTTCCAATTATTAATGAATATTTGCAGCTGGTTCTTTTCATTTGAAGTCATGCCACATCAGCAAGTGAAGTTCCCAAAAGCTTTACTCCATCCACATCATTAAGTTGACTCCACTTTGAGGAGGCAGCTCTTCCCCAGTCATCTTTTGAGTTCCTTCCATCCTGGGTGGCTCATCTTCCGGCACTGTATCAGACAATGCTTCACATAAGGTTTTCACTGGCTAATTCTTTTCAGAAGGAGACTGTGGGGTCCTTCTTCCTAGTCTTAGTCTGGAATCTCAGCTGAAACCTGTCCACCATGGGTGACCCTGCTGGTATTTGAAATACTAGTGACATAGACAGCAGCATCACAGCAACATGTGAGCCGCCACGCTATGAAAAACTGGCAGGTTTCTAGGGGCAACTTGAGAATACAAAGTATTATAACAAAATGTGCAAAGACCTGAAGTTAGAAAACCAAAAGGAAAGAACACACTCAGCATTTCTCAAGCTGAAAGAACGGAAGAAAAAAATTCAAGCCTTGAGTTGCAATTTTGAAGGATTTTATGGGCAAAATATTGAAAAATGCAGGAAGCATCAAAAGAAGATGGAAGGAATACAGAGTCACTGTACCAAGAACTGGTCAACCATTTCAGAAAGTAGCATGTGATCAAGAACTGGTGGTACTGAAGGAAGAAGTCCAAGCTGCACTGAAGACATTGGCAAGAAAACAAGACTCCAGGAACTGATGAAATACCAGTCGAGATGTTTCAAAAAGTCAATGCAGTGCCGGAAGTGCTCGCTTGTCTATGCCAAGAAATTTGAAAGACAGTTGCCTGGCCAACTGACTGGAAGAGATCCATATTTGTGCCAAAGAAAGGTGACCCAACAGAATGTGGTAATTATTAAACAATATTGTTAATGTCACACACAAGTAAAATTTTGCTAAAGATGATTCAAAAATGGTTGCAGCAGTACATCTACAGGCAACTGCCAGAAATTTGAGCCAGATTCAAAAGAGGATGTGAAATGAGGGTTACCACTGCTGATGTCAGATGGATCTTGGCTGAAAGCAGAGAATACCAGAAAGATGCTTACCTATTTTATTGACTATGCAGAGGCATTCGACTGTGTGGATCATGACAAATTATGGATGACATTGCAAAGAATGGGAATTCCAGAACACTTAGTTGTGCTCATGCAGAACCTGTACATAGACCAAGAGGCAGTCATTCAAACAGAACAAGGGAATAATCATGGTTTAAAGTCAGGAAAGGTGTGTGTCAGGGTTGTATCCTTTCACCATGCTTACTCAATCTGTATGCTGAGCAAATAATCTGAGAAGCTGGACTATATGAAGAAGAAGGTGACATCAGGATTGGTGGAAGACTCATTAACATCCTGTGTTACGTAGATGATACAGCCTTGCTTGCTGAAAGCAAAGAGGACTTGAAGCACTTGCTGATGAAGATCAAAGACTACAGCCTTTTGTATCAATTACACCTCAGCATGAAGGAAACGAAAATCCCGACAACCGGAACAATATGCAACATCATAATCAATGGAGTGTAATGTTCTTCTCCAGGGAATGATCCCTCCTGATGAAGTGTCCAAAGTAAGCAAGACAAATCTCCCCATCCTTGCTTCTGAAATGCATTGTGCTTGTACTTCTAAGACTGATTTTTTTCTTCTGGTGTTTCATTGTATATGTCTTAGTTATTTAGTGCTGTTATACCAGAAAATAGCACAAATAGATGGCTTTAACAAACAGAAATTTATTCTTACAGTTTAGGAGGCTAGAAGTCTAAATTCAGTGCTCCCCCTCCATGGGAACGCTTTTTCTCTCTGTCGGCTTTGGGGAAGGTCCTTGTCAGTCTTCCCTGGTCTAGGAGGTTTTCAGTGCAGGAACACTGGGTCCAAAGAATGCACTCCACTCCTGGCTCTTCTTGCTTGGTGGTAACGAGATCCCTCTTCTCTCTGCTTGCCTTTCTCTTTTATATCTCAAAAAGATTGACTCAAAACACAGCCTAATTCTGCAGATCGTGTGCTGTCTCATTAACATAACTGCCACCAATCCTGCCTCATTAGCATCAGAGGTCAGGATATTTACAATACATAGGATAACCACATCAGATCACAAAATGCAGGACAACTACCCAAACTGGGAATCATGGCCTAGTCAAGTTGACACATTTTTTGGGGACACAATTCAATCCATAACAGTATATGTTCGATATTTTTGCCACTACCACAATTCAAATGCAATAATTCTTTGGTCTCCCTTTTTCATTGTCCAGCTTTCACATGCATGTGAGGTGATTGAAAATATGTGGCATGGGTCAGGCACACCTTAAGCATCGAAGTGACATTTTTGCTTTTTAAAATTTTAAAGAAGTCTTTTGCCACAGATTTACCCAATGCAAATCTTTGAGTTAAACACTTGGAATTTTGTCTTGGGAGAGCCCCGGTAAACCTCATCTGATAGACTAGTGAGGACCCCTGTATCAGAGAGAGACAGCTGGAACATCAGGTTATAAAGATCTGGGTGGGACGGGAAAATGCTTGAGATGGGCAAAAGAGTGCTGCTGAGGTTCTTTGAAATAACTCCTGGGTCATTTGCTCTTCTGTCAAGGTCCATGATCCTTCTTCAGGGATCCTACTGTCTTACTTTCTCGTCATCATCCAGTTCCCAGTTTCTTTCTGAGGCTAACTAAGTTCTGTGGCTTCTGCCTCAGTTTTCTTTGTCCCAAGCCAGTAACTCATTTTAGACCTACAGAAGGGATTGGAGAATGTTGTATAAATGAACCAAAAGTAGCCTCTGTGTATTGGCCCCAAGTTGTTGACCTCATAGCAAGCTGAGGCTCTTTAGCCCAAAACAGCCAGCCTGTGCCAAACACAGATTTGTACACATCCAGTTGTTTCAGCAACAGCCTAAACACAAGCAGGTTTTTAGCTACTTTCCAGTAGAGTGGGTAGCCTGCTTCACATACCCAACGAAACTGTGCCCAGCGTTTGCTAGCCCCAGACGAGATGAAGCCCTGTAGTTATAAGGACATCCAGCTGCATGTGTCCTTCTGAGCGCTTTGACCCAGAGACTCCCCATCTTGCTGTGAGAGGATATCATGAAGGCAACCATAAGCTTCCGTCCCTTCTCTTCTGAGTTTTCATGGCTTCCTCCCCTTCTGGTGGCTCCATGTACCACTATCCTCTGGAAGCCCTTCTGCTGTGGGGACCACCCCCTGCATGCGGCTGTGTTACCCCAGTAAAGAGCTTATTGTGCAGCACTGCTATCTTTTTCGTATCTATTTCCTTGATCAGCCCCAAATTCCCTCAAACTCACTACAGAGGGTATCAAGGCTTAGACACACAGCCCAGACTCTCATCAGGCAAACAGTGTGGTTTAAATAGTGTTTCATTGATCCACAAAAACAAAAATAAACCAGTTGCTGTTGAGTCAATTCCAACTCATGGTGACCCCATGTATGTGCAGCGTAGAACTGTGATCCATAGCGTTTTCCAGGCTGTGACCTTTCCGAAGCAGATTGCCAGGTCATTCCAAGGTGCCTCTGGGTGGGTTCAAACCGCCAACCTTTTGGTTAGTAGCTGAGTGCTTACCAGTTTGCACCAAACTTGATCCGTAGGAGATTTTTTTTGTTGTTGTTACTCTTCACAAGATAGTAACCAGCGCCCTTCAGGATATGATGCCGAATCTTTATCTTTCTCTGCTTCTCCCAAATACGCTGTTTAATCAAACTACACCCTTTTTTCCCATAATAGTCAACACTTATTCCTTCAAACCTTCCTAGGTAACTGTTCCTTCTTTTAGGAATGCTGTTATCCTGTGATCCATCTGGGCAGATTACCGTTCATTAAGAATTTGGCTGTGTTACTACCATGGTACTTCCCCAACCTTCCCTGCGTGTCTTCTATAACTTAGACCTATTAGAGTTTACTGTATTACACTTAGGAGCCTGGGTAGCACAAGTGGTTTGTGATCAGCTGCTTAACCTAAAAGTTGGCGGTTCAAACCCACCCACTGGCTCTGTGGGAGAAAGCCTGGCGATCTACTTCCATAAAGGTTATAGCCAAGAAAACCCTACGGAGCAGTTCTACTCTAACATATGGCGTCGCCATGAGTCGGGGCTGACTTGATGGCAGCTAAAAACCATAGCAACGTATTATAGCTATTATCTCTAATGATTACTCACTTTTCTCCCCTAATAGTTTGAGTTATGGAAAGGCCTATCTAAGTCATTCTGTAGCTCTAGTTTTATGTGCTTCATCCATAGTCAAAGTACAAATGTTTGAGTGAATACGTAGCTCTGAGTGATTAATCCAATGACCAGCATTGGATTAAATCCACTCCCATTACCTGCTTCCAAGGACTTCATTATTTGCTGTCATGGCTTCTGTTACTAAGGGTCCCCTGTCTTAAAGCTGTTTTTAAAAGAATTTCCATTAATTAGAAGATATCTACTAAATGGTGGTGGTGATTGCCATCAAGTCAACTCTGACCAATGGCAACCCCATGGGTGTGCAGAGTAGAACTGCTCCATAGTGTTTCCAAGGCTGTGAGCGTTCAGAAGCAGACCATCAAGCCTGTCTTCCGAGGCAGTTCTGGGTGGATTTGAACTACCAACCTTTAAGCTAGGAGTCAAAACACTTAACTGTACCACTCAGAGGTAGTGATAGTGATATACTTATGGAGGGTAGTTAATTCACCAAAAGAAATCATCCCACATAAGGTAATAGTCAAGAAACACTATGTTTTGTACAGTGAAAATAAACCTAATTGTATAAAACCAAAACAAACCCACTGCCTTCGAGTCCATTCTGACTCATAGCAACCCTATAGGACAGAGTAGAACTGCCCCATAGAGTTTCCAAGAAGCGCCTGCTGGATTTGAACTGCTGGCCTCTTCGTTAGCAGCCCTAGCACTTAACCACTATAGCACCAGGGTTTCCACCTAAATGTATGTAACATAAATATTCAAGATGGGAGGAAGTCTGTATAATTTAAAATCAACTTGGGCAAAGTGAAACGGAGATTGCCTATTATGGAATGGTATAGCATCTATTAACTAGAACGGGAGCCTTTGGTTTAATTTCACTGATAAAGCAAGGGATATCTTCCCCTGGGGTCCCTGGGGGTGCAAATGATTAACATGCTTGGCTGCTAACCAAGAAATTAGAGGTTCAAGTCCCCCCAGGGGCACCTCAGAAGAAAAGTCTGGCCATCTACTTCCAAAACATCAGCTGTTGAAAACCCTACAGAGCAGAGTTCCACTCTTGACACAAGGAGTCCACTCAGCAGCAACTAGTAGCTGGTACCTTCTGGGGTGAAACTCCCTGTAGGGCTGACAGAGGCTGTATCTCATTAGGTCTGCTGCCCAGAGTCCCATGTTCTCTTATCCTGCTCACAGGCAGCAGAGAAACTTTTCGAGAAGGAGAAGTTATGTCTTCTGCTAGAAGAACTCGGTGGGATTGATAAAATTGAGGCCTTACAACATCATGAGAACCCTCAGATAGGCCAGACTGCTTTGAGCATTATTGAGAACCACTTTTTTGAGGTAAGTGACTTTGCAGTGGAAAGGGGTGCCCACACCTCGGGGTGGGCTGATCGGCAGGTGATCACCTGTCCAGTACCTACACTGCTGCTGTAAAGCAGGTGACCAGACAGGAGGGCTTCTTACCCCCTTTCCTCCGAACTTAGGCCTGCGTTTCTTCCTGCTCAGTGTTGTATATGAGGCGTTGGTGGTTCAGAGGTAGAATTCTCGCCTTCAATGCGCGAGGTTTGGGTTTGATTTCCGCCCAGTTTTGCACGGGTCGCTGTAAGTTGAGGGTCGACTCACCAGCAGCTAATAACAAAAGCCGTGTTCTGTGGGCACTTTTGAGTAGCAGTTTCCCGGCACCTGTAAGTTTTCTAGTCCCAAAGGAGCTTGTCCTGCTGCCTCTGGGTTAGAACTTCGCTTTGCTTGGCTCATTCTTTGGAAGGGCAGAAAGGGAGAAAGGAGAGAGGGAAGAGACAGGACAGTGAAATGACCTCTGACCAAAAAAAAAACCAGGCAGGCTGGACTTCTGAAAAACCATTTGGCCACTTAGCTTATAATAATTATCCTATAACAATTATTTACTTATCTCCCCCAATAGTCTGAGCTATGAAAAGACCTTAATCTAAATCTCTCTGTCTCTAGTTGTTTTTCCTCGCCCAGCGTATATACACATGTCTGAGTGAATGGGTAGCCCTGGGTGGTTTGGCCTCTTTCTAGAATGCAGTGTTTGGAGACAGCTCCACAAACGGCTTCTCCTCTGTTTTCTGCAAGAACAGAGACAGGAAAGAATGATCTGATGGCTTTTAGACATTTTTCACACGAAGCAGGTGAGCTCAGAGTTCTTAAGTGGCCAGGTAAACAGGAGGCTAGGGGTTTAGGGAGAGAGCGACACTTCTGCTTGGTGTCAAACCTGAATCATCAGCAAGATCCAGGGCCATAAACAGGCTAGTGGGTGCTGCTACTTGGAGATTGCTGATCTTGGTATAAGGAGCCCTGGTGGTACACTGGTTAAGCACTCGGCTGCTAACTGAAAGTCCAGCCTTTTGAACCCAGCAGCCGTTGGGTGGGAGAAAGATGTGGTAGTCTGCTTTCATAAAGATTTCCAGCCTTAGGGACCCTATGGGGCAGTTCTACTCTGTCATGTAGGGTCAGTATGAGTCGGAATCAACTTAACTGCAATGAGTAACCTTGGTTTGTGGGGGACAGTAGCAGTTCAGTGGTAGAATCCTTGCCTCCCACGTGGGTTCAACTTCGAGCCACTGTATCTCTAAGCGCAGCCACCTCCCATCTGTCAGTAGAGGCTTGTGTGTTGCTATGATGGTGAATCGGTTTCGGTGGAGCTTCTAGACTAAGAGTAAGACAGACTAGGAAGGAAGACACGGTGATCTACTTCTGAAAAATCAGCTATTGAAAGCCCTATGGATCACAATGATCTGATTCCATTGTGCATGGGACTGTCATGAATCTAGGGCCAGCTCCGTGGCAGCTAACAACAGCTATCTTGGTTTGGAGTCCCTGGGTGGTGTAAATGGTTAATGAGTTCAGCTGCTAATGCCAGGAAGAAAGATGCCTGGCAATCTACTTCTGAAAAATCAGCCATTGAAGACCCTACAGAGTACAGCTCGACCCTGACACACATGGGGTTGCCATGAGTTGGAGTCAAATGGCAATTGTTTTTTTTAATCTTGGTTTGTACCCAAGAGGGTGCTGTCAAGGCAGAGAAGACCCAGGACAGTAATGAACATCTTCTGGGTTAAAGGCGTCTATGAAAAGCTCCTAAGTAGGAGATTCATCCTTTAAAGGGCCGAGGTTCCTAGGACTTATCCAAAGGCTCCACATCGAAGACTTCTGATCTACAAGTAACAGCTCCACTGTCGCTCAGTGTAAGGATCATGTTCTCTGTCTAAAAACTGCATTTATGGTCGGTCCATCCTGAGAAGTATTTCAATGCTTCCCCCCTTCAATCCCTCCCTGGAGGGGAGTCTTGAGGCAGGTTTAGAGCAAATTCTAATCTACAGCAGAGGTGAAGGAGTCAAGTGTGCGTTAACGCATCAGTCACCATGCTGAAGAGCCCGAGGGTGTAACAATGTCTTTTCTTTCTCTGAAGGAAGAAGATCGATTAATCATCCCAGTCTAGGACTGTGAAGACAATCTCTTCAAGCATGTAACTGGAGAACCCTAAACCCCCACAACTTCTAAGCCAACTCGCAAATTCTAAACAGTAACTCTTTTATTAAGCAGCTCTCCTAGCTCTTAGCACATCACAGGTGTAAAGCTTTTTAAACTTAATAAAGTTTTCGACACTTTCACTTCTATCTACCAAAAATTCAATTAAAATGCTTGTTTCTTAAAAGTCCTGTAGAATTAATCTCCTAAGAACATGTGGTTTACCTTGAAGGATCTTAAAGTAAGATAACATCCTCAAAACAGAATGGTGTCACTATCTAGGCCAAAGGTAACTTGCAGGTACATCATTGGTTCTTGCTGCTGTGGGACAGTGTTACGGTTTAGCTTTCTTTTCTCTGGCAATTATCCTGACAATGACAAGTTCTAATATAACGATCTTTTCTAGAAACTAAAAATCCATCTTATCCTGCCATCAAATCCCACTTTTGACACCAATCTGAAGATCAGTTGTAATCTATTAATTTCTATTCTGTTCTCTTCTGTTCCATTTCAGTCCTGACACCAACTGCACATACAGCAGTTCTTCCTCTGACCCTAGCCACCCAGAGTTAGATCAGAGCTCCACAAGTTAAAGGCCACAGTCCTCCAGACTGCCAAGAGAGCCCTGGACCTCAGATGCCAGCTAAATCTTGGGAATCCCCACAATGCCCTCACTCCTAACCTTTTGGCTATAAATTTAGGGTTTTCCCCTAAGCCTTCAGGATGCCAGCCATAAGCTCAGGTATCCCCAGGTTTCCTCTCACCTCTGACTTGCTACAAATTCAGGGGTTCCCCCTACCCCCTCAGGATACCAGCCATAAGCTTGGATCCCCAGGGCCACCATCAGTTCTGACCTGCTGGATGACACTACTCCCTTGGGTTTGATAATTTGCTAGGACAACCCATGGCACTCAGGAGAGCACTATGTTTATGATTAGTTTTTTTTTTTTTTTTTTTTTTTAATAGCAAGAAGGATGCAGATGAAGAGACACATAGAATGAGGTCTAGGAGGGTGCCCAATGCAAAGCTTTCATGTCCCCAAAAGAGATGCTCTACTCTTCTATGTGTATCAATGCCTTTTGCCAACAAGGAAGCCCATAGAACTTCTGTGTCCAGAACCTTTATTGGGGCATCATTATGTAGACACAGTTGATTGAATCATGTCCCCTTCCTCTAAGAAGTTCCCAGGTGATGCTGTTGCTGCTGGTCCAGGTAGAAGTCATGTGTGTAACCGGAAAACCCTAAACCCCCACAACTTCTAAGCCAACTCTCAAATCCTAAACAATAACTCCTTTATTAAGCAGCACTCCTAGCTCTTAGCACATCACAGGTGGAAAGCTTTTTAAACTTAATAAAGTTTTTAACACTTCTATCTACCGAAAATTCAATTAAAATGCTTGTTTCTTAAAGTCCTGTAGAATTAATGTCCTAAGAATGTGATTTACCTTGGAGGATCTTAAAGTAAGATAACATCTTCAAAACAGAATGGTGTCACTATCTAGGCCAACGGTAACTTGCAGATACATCATTGGTTCTTGATGCTGCGGGACAGTGACCTATGGGACAAATTTGGCCCACTGCCTGTTCTTGTAAATAAAGTTTTATTGGAACATAGACGTACTTTGTTTTTGTATTACCTCTGTATTGTAGCATTTTGCTCTACAATGGTAGTTGAGTAGACAGAGACCAGATGTCCTGCAAAGCTGAAAATATTTGCTGTCTGGTCCTTTACAACAAATATTTGCTGACCCCTGGTCTAGGAGATCAATCCACCATTGTCTCTCCCTTCAGCATCAGTTATTTAGGTGTTTTAACATTTATAAAGATTTTTATCTTTTAAACCAAAATGTGGGCAGTTAAAAAGGTAGATGATTTAACTGTTCAGATGTGACCCTGAAGGGTCAGTGATTCATGTTTTAATCTGTTATTGCCAGTTGTCTATGATAGAGGAGAAGGAGCCCTGGTGGCGCAGTGTTTAAGCGTTTGGCTGTTAACTGAAAGGTCAGTGGTTTGAACCAACCAGCTACTCTGCAGGAGAAAGATGTGGCAGTCTGCTTCCAAAAAGATTTACAGCCTTGGAAACCCCATAGGGCAGTTCTACTGTCCTATAGGGTCACTATGATTCTGAGTTGACTCCATAGCAATGGATTTTTGTTTTTTATTTTAATGATAGAGGCAATAGTGTAAATGAGATCAGCAGGACTCTACTACTAAAATCCATGAAGAACAACTGAGTTTAGAAAGCTTATCTGTTACCTTAAGCAGGCCAGGGGAAGGGGAAGGTCTTAGCAGATTCAAAGATTTGCCACATAACCACAAGTTGCAGGGGATTGGGTGGGTATATTATACTGAGTCTGATTCTTGGAAATCTGATCTTCCCTCTGAGGGGAAGGACCACTGATAAGAGCTTACACAAGTTCTTACACCTAGTTAGGTATCAGAGCAATGTCTTAATTCCCATTCAGTATTTCTGGAAGTTACTTCCCTGGATTGAAATAATATGCTTATTGACTTCAGACTATCTTTTGATTCCCTTAATGGCTGGTAAAGAGTTAATTTATGTGTTGCTATTCCCTTTCCCCACCCCTACAATATTTTAATAGTTGTACTATGTTTAGATCTCTTAGTGGTTAACTTTTGTACTTTTAAATGATACTCTGTTTCCTAATTTCTTGTTCCATCAACTTTAGTATTTTACTTCATATTCGTGCTTAGATAGATTGCAAAAATACTTTGAGGCTGGAAATCTTTCAAGCAACTCAAAGGTTTTAAAAACGGACCCATAGAGAAGGACATTTAATCATAAAGGTGCTTCTAGACGCAGTAACAAACAGTCACATTGTAACTATGTATTCCATTTGCGTCATAGAGTCCAGAGCCTTGTTGAAGTCTAGGGTAGATTGTGTTATCTATGACAGTATGAAAATAAAGTAAAATAGCATCAGAGGGAAGTGAGGATGAAGAAAGGTAGAGAGGAAGGGTGCTGAATCTATTAATTATAAACTACCCAAAAACCTAGTGGCTTAAGACAAGTATTTATTGTTGCTCAAAATTTAATAATAATTTTAATAATTCTCCACCCCTCCCCATTTCCACACCCTTTGCAATGTGACCTTGTAGCCTCTGCATTTCCATTGAGAGATGAAGTCTATTTTCCTACCCCTTGAACTGATCTTGGTCATGAATTTGATTTGGCCAGTAGCATGTGGCTAAAGTGATGTTGTATTGGTTAAAAGTCTAGGCCTCTGGAGTCTTCGTATGCTTCTGTTCACTTGGAAGTTGGCCACCACCATTATACAAGCCTGAGCTAGCCTGCTGGAGGATGAGAGATCATGGGGGAGGAGAGGACATCCTAGACCAGCCAATAGTTAGCCAACTGCCAAGCAAGAATGAGCCCAACCAAGATCAAGAGCTGCCTCTGACCCACAGATGCACAAGGGAGCCCAGCTGAGATGAGACTTGTCCAGCTGACAATACTCTTGTGAGCAATGATAAATACTTACCGTTTTAAGCCACTGGGCTTTAGGGTAGCTTATTGATAGATGATAACTTATTCAGCATCCTTCCTCTCTTCTTTATCCCCACTTCCCTTAGATGCTATTTTACTTTACTTTTGAGTTGTCATAGTTAACTTACAATCTGCTCTAGGCTTCAACAAGGTTCTGGACTCTATGACATATATCCAAATGGAAAATAAAACCACATACACATAGCTATACTGTGACTGCTTGGTAGTAGGTCTAGTAATACCACTAAGATTAAATGTCCTTCTCTATGGGTCCGGTTTTGGGTTACTTAAAAGATTCCCAGCCTCAAAGTTAAATGGCTTTATCTTGTATCTTTTTACACTTTTATATTTAGACCATGAGTTGTTTTTTTTTTTTTCCTCACAGTTTATCTGTTTTACTATTGATGGATATTTGGGTTGTTTATACTGTTGGATTGTTTTGAACAATACTACCATGAATATTCTTATACATGTACATATTTTTAAGGACATTTCAACAATCTTCACATGTACAGTACAGTGGCGTTACATGTATCATGTTCAACCACCACCTTTATCTGTTCCCAATTTTTTCTGTCACTCTTAATAGAAGCTCAGTGTCCCTTAAATGTTGAGTCCTTCTTTCCCCCTCCCTCCTGCCCCTGGTAACCACTAATAAACTTCGGTCTTGTACATGTGCGTACTTCATATAAGTGGGCTCATACAATATTTGTCCTTTGACTTCTTTCGCTCAGCATGTTTCCAAGTTTCATCCATGTTATAGCATGTATCAGGACTTCATTTCTCTTTACAGCTGAGTAATATTCCAGTTTATGTATACACCACATTTTGTTTATACATTTATCTATTGATGGGCATTTAGGCCATGACTTTCTTATACAACTTTGTTTTCATGATTTAAATCGACTTTGATACAACTTACGTACATCACGTGAAGCCTGCCTTTCCCACCCCCTGCTCCACATTGCCAGACCCCAGAGGCAAACGCCTTTTTCTAGTATTTGCTTTCATAATTCTAAACAATATGCTTATGTTGCATTAAAAAAAATTTTTTTTTTACAAAAGAGATACACATTTTTATACCACCTCCCCTTTCCTTCTATCGTAGACATCTAGTTTTTGTTAGCCTGATATCAGATTTCATCGTGATTATGTAAACTCTATTCAAAACTGTGGTTTCCTTAGAATCAATAAATATTTCACTGTTCGCATCATTTTCCTTGGAATTACCTCATCAGACTCTCTGCTACAATAATGAACCTCCTCCTGACTATATCCAAATGCATCAATAATCTATCAATATACTTCCATATCCAATACAGAACCCTCCATCCTCCTTCTCTGGCCTGAAGCAGTTGTCCCCTACCCCTGGCACATGTGTCCCATCCTGGGATCTCCTTTTACCGTTATCCTAAGATTCCTTTCATTTCTCTTGGGTTGGCTCCCCCGTTTTCTGGATCCCACACCTCCCTCAATGTGGTTTCCCCTTTTAGTGTAGTAGTGTATAATCCTCCAGCAACTTCCGAGGAAGGGTGCATGGGAGGTAAAGTTTCTGACACTACTCGTTTGAAAACATCTACTTTGACTCTTGGTTGATAATCCAGCCGGGTATAGAATTCTAGACTAGAAGCTATTGCCTTCAGAAACTTGCAGCCATTGCTCAAAATATCTCCAAGTTTTCAGCGTTTGTCTCAAAGACTTCTACTCTGATTATCAGTTATATGTGTATGACTCCCCTCCTCACCTCCAACCCTACTGTCTAAAGCTTATAGATCCTGCCTCCATTGTTCTAAAATGTGCTGAGGTGCCTTTGTGGAAACCTATTTTCTATACATACAAGTGCTGAGCTCTAGATAGGCTTTGCAATCTAAAATCACATCTTTCAGTACTAAAAAACAAAGTTTCTTGCCCTGCCTTCCCTCATCCATTTTCTTTTCTTTCCTAGAACTTCTGTTCCGTTATTGGCTTTCCTGAAACTGATTCTCTAATTTTGTTTTTTCTCTCCCATTTTCCATCTTTGCCTTTCATTTTCTGAGCTATTTCTTCACTTTTTCTCTTCTTTGAGGATTTTCACTTCTGTGGTCACTTAATTTGAGAAATTTTATTTACACAGATTTTCTTTTCAGATCTCTTTTGTTAATGCAAGATCCTAACTTGGAAGCTATCAACTCTAGCATTTTATTTGTGGATTGCTTCTTTGAGGGTAGGTTTTTATTAGTTTTATCCATTGGTGTTAAAAGGTTTTATGAAATGTCAGAAGAGCCTTGGCTCTCTGCTCAAATTGAAAAGGTCCTTAGGACTGGTGTCTATCTGGGTGGTTATGCTGGAAACTCGCCAGTCTAAGGATGATCCCAACTATCAGATCTGCAGATATTTTCTCCTGGGCTGATTGGTTTTCCCAGAGAGGAATCCTTCAAACTCTAACCCAGGGAGATTTATACCTCCCTCCGTTCTCTGGGCAAGGTATAGGAACAAGACTGGATTATTCATATTCAGCAAGTAAAATACGTATTCCCTTGGCTATGGAAGTCACCAAGTTCAGAGTCATTACAGTTCAACATTCCAGAGAACCTCCAAGCTTCCAGGCTGGGGGCTAAAAATTCAATACAGTTGAGTTTCAGGTTGCATTAATGGGGAGTTTGGGGATAGGAAGCAAATTGACATCAAGGCTTGGTGTGCTTTAAAGTAGTTTGTAGTAGACTTGTTTTAAAGATGAGGAAGCAAATGCAAGAGATGAAGGAGAACACTGAGTAATGGCAGAGCCTGGATTCACCCTGCTGGTCTCTCTGCGTGTGTATGGGAGGGTATGGGGGGGGGATTCTGCTCTATTGCCAGGTCACTCAGGGTGCCAACTCTGGCCACTTTCCTGAGGGCCAGCTGGGGAAATGGTAGAAAAGCACAATTCTAGCACTTCAACAAGACTCTGTGGTATAGGGGCTATGTATTGGTATTTGTACCTCAACAAGCTTCCCAGGGGAAACTGAGGCCGAAAACTTGAGAAGAAAATCTTAAAATAGATGAAATTCCTGCCCTCAAGAGCTTTACATTCTAGTTAGGGAAAGAGACAATAAACAAATCAATGTAAACTAAGTCAAGTGCTATGAAGAAAAAGTAGAATAAGTGGGGAGAGAATGACAGGGACATTATTTTAGATACGGGGCTCTATCCAGAGAAACAAACATTAGGAGGTGTTTCTCTCTCTCTGCTAGTTGCTGTTGAGTTGACTCCAGCTCATGGTGACCCCATGTGTGTCAGAGTCGAACTATGCTCCATAGGGTTTTCAGTGACTGATTTTTCTGAAATAGATTGCCAGGTCTTCTAAGGTGTCTTTGGGTGGACTCGAACATGCAACCTTTTGGTTAGTAGCTGAGTGTGTTAACTGTTTATACCACTCAGTCACAAAAGGACACAAAAGGCACAAACGGACAAATACTGCATGATCCTACATATAAGAAATATCTAGAATAGGCAAATTCATAGAGACCGAAAGTACATTAGAGGTTGAGGTTACCAGAGGCTGGAGGAGGGGAGAATAGGGAATTATTGCTTAATGGGTACAGTTTCTGTTTGGGGTGATAGAAAAGTTTTGGAAATAAAGTGGTTACGGTTGCAAAAAAAAAAAATCATGTCCAAAGCATGTCTTCTCTGGGTCCTCGATAGGTGAAGAAGAAAAGTAAAGGTCGTTAAGATGTTGATTCAGAATACTACTGGAGAACAGTTTACGTTCTCACAAACTTCTTGTTTAGTGGTGAGAACAAATTTCTGATTTAGTAGACTTTGAGCCTTCCAGTGTCCTCATCTCATTTTGGGTGACTATGTCCGCTGTTGAAGGCTGTGTGGATGGGACCCTCAAGGTGTTCAGAGCCCCCATGCAGGAATGGAGTGGATCTTGGAGATACCTTTCTACTCCCTATTTCTTTCATGAGTTCAGAAAATTCTAGCTTGGCACATATATAAGCTTGGCCAGGCAGAAGCTCACTTTCTGAGGACTTTGAATCTTAGACCAGGGTCTGAGGACAGAAGAAATAGTGGGAAGGGATTCGTTTACTCCACTGGTAGGGCTGGAGGGACTGTGGAGTTGGGCCCACTGTCAACACTCTCAGAGGCTGCCTACTTTTTGCTTCTCCAGGCCTCTCTGGTCCTGTTCACTCTTCCAGGCTCACCCAGTGAATTCTCTTTTTAAGTAGCCAGAGCTAGTTCCTGTTGCCTGCAACCAAAGAATCTTAGCTGATATACATGAAGAATGAAAAACTAAACCATAACTCTAGTTATTATCTAAATCCAAAAGATCTATTGAATCTCATTCTGTCAAGATTAAAATATTGTATAAAATTTGAATTTTTAAAGTTGAAAATAACAATGAAACAAAGATAAGAATGGAAAAAAAAAATGATCCCATCACTCCAACACAACTACTTTTCTGTTTGCATTTTCCCTTCCAACTTGAATCTACATACACTTTTTTTTTTTTTTTAATCTGGTTGGGATAAGATCCCTTTTCAATATTTTCAAACATTACTTTTTTCCCCTTGGAGTAGACTGAAGTTGAGGGAAGGTAGAAGGTGAGGTGGTTTGTGGAAATACTTCTGGAGAAAAAAAAATTTTTTTTAATTAAAGTTGAAACCCTGTTGAGATTAGTCACTACTGGTCAGGTGTTCAACATGCTGTTAAACCTCTTTTTTCTCCTGTCCTGACTAACTACTCGTTGCTTAAATTGCATAACAAAGGAGCATTTGTAGTTTGAAGATACCGATACCAACTTGTCTAGCAAGGTTTAAAAAAAGGAGCTGTTTGCCTCTTGTACACGGTCTGAGTGCAGAGAGATGGTGTTAGTCACGGGTTGGCTGGATGCCCACAGGCTTGGACTCAGCATGTTGGCATGACTGGCAGAGCAACAAAGGAAGGAAGGAGGGAGTGGCTGGGCTGAATGTCAGCTTACAGTATGAAAGCTGAACTTGAACTACTCTAATCTTGCATTTACACAAATTTGTCATGTACCAGAAGAGAAATGCAATTCTCTTGGTTAGCCATGGACATCATTTTTAGTGTGATAAAAATATATATAACAAAATGTTTGCCAATTCAACTTTTTTTACGTGTACCGATTGAGTGACATTGGTTACATTCATCACATTGTACAACTATCACAACTATTTCAAAAATTTTCCACCTCCAGTAACAGGAATTTTGGGCCCTCTAAGCTAAGACTTCCCCTTCCCCTCCCTTCTATTCCTGCTAGCCACTAATAAACCTTGGTGTCTGTATATATGCTGTTATGGATTGAATTGTGTCTCCCAAAAAATGTGTATCAAATTGGCTAGGCCATGATTCCCAATATTGTGTGGTTATCCTCCATTTTGTGATCAGATATAATTATCCTACGTATTGTAAAGTCTAACCTGTTTGATGGATGGTGCAGAGGTTAACAGCTCAGCTGCTAACCAAAAGGTTGGCAGTTTGAATCCACCAGCCACTCCTCTACTTTGTCCCATAGGGTCACTATGAGTCTGCATCTACTCAACGGCTCAGGTTTGGGTTTTTTTGGTTTTAAGATGTTAATGAGGAGAGATTAGAGACAGTTATGTTAATGAGGCAGGGCACAATCCGCAGGATTAGGTTGTGTTTTGAGTCCATCTCTTTTGAGATATAAAATAGAGGAGGGACCTCATTACTACCGAGCAAGAAGAGCCAGGAGCCAAGTACATCCTTTGGACCTGGGGCCCCTACACTGAGAAGCTCCTAGACCAGGGAAAGATTGAAGACAAGGACCTTCCTCCAGAGTCAACAGAGAGAGAAAGCCTTCCCCTGAAACTGGTGTCTTAATTCAGACTTCTAGCCTGCTCATCTGTGAGAGAATAAATTTGTTTGTTTAAAGCCATCCACTTGTGGTATTTTCTGTTATAGCAGCTCTAGATAATTAAGACATATGCGTATTTCCTATAGATGAGATCATACAATATTTGTCCTTTTGTGACTGATTTATGTCACTCAGCATAATATTTTCAAGATTTATCCAGGTTGTAACATGTATCAGGACTTCATTTCTCTTTATGGCAGAGTAATATTCCATTTTATGTATGTACTACATTTTGTTTATTCATTTGTCTGTCGATAGACATTTAGATTGTTTCTACCTTTGGGCTATTGTGAACAGTGCTACAATGAACATTGGTGTACCAGTTTCTGTTTGGATTCCTGCTTTCATCTCTTGTTGGATATATACCTAGGATTAAGATTGCTGGGTCATAGGGTAGTTCTATGTTTAACTTTTTGAGGAATTGCCGAACTGTTTTCCACAGTGGCTGCACCGTTTTGGATTCCCACCAGCAATGGATGAGGACTCTAATTTCTCCACATCCTCCCCAATATTATTAATTATTATTTATCGTAGCCATTCTGGTGGGGGTGAAATGGTATCTCATTGTGGTTTGTATTCGCATCTAAATAAAATAAAATAACTAATGGCTGGGTGCCTGGGTGGCGCAAGTGGTTTGTGCTCAACTACTAACCAAAAATTTGGTGGTTCAAACCCACCCAGTGGCACCATGGAAGAAAGGCCTGATGACCTGCTTCTGTAAAGATTATAGTCAAGAAAACCATGGAGCTCGGTTCTTTCTATTCTGTGAATGCAGGTCGCCATGAATAGGAATTGACTTGATAGCAACATGTTTTTTTTTTTTTGGTTTAAAGATTAATGGAGACCCTGGGTGGAGCAAATGGTTAATGTGCTCAGCTGCTAACCAAGAGGTTAGAAGTTTAAGTCCACCAAGAGGTGCCTTGGAAGAAAGGTCTGACAATTTACTTCTGAAAATTCAGCCATTGAAAACCCTATGGAGCACAGTTCTACTCTGATAGACATGGGCTGCCCTGAGTTGACATCGACTTGACAGCAACTGGTTTAATGAATAATGGCATCGAGCATCTTTTCATGGGCTTGTTGGCCATTTGTATATCCTCTTGGGTGAAGTGTCTATTCAATTCCTTTGCCTATTATTTTTATTGTACTTTAGATGAAGGTTTATAGAACAAACTAGTTTCTCATTCAATAGTTAGTATACATATTATTTTATGACATTGGTTAACCACCCCACAACATGTCAACACTCTGCTTTCTCAACCTCAGGTTCTCTATTACCAGCTTTCCTATCCTCTCCTGCTTTCTAGTCCTTGCCCCAGTGCTGGTGTGCCTCTTTGATCTCATTTTGTTTTATGGGCCTGTCCAATCTTTGGCTGAAGAGTGAACCTCAGGAGTGACTTCATTACTGAGCTGAAAGGGTATCCGGGGGCCATACTGTCAGGGTTTTCTAGTCTCTGACAGGCCAGCAAGACTGGTCTTTCTTTTTGAGTTAGAATTTTGTTCTACTTTTTTTTTCCAGCTCTGTTCAGGACGCTCTGTTGTGATCTGTGTCAGGGCAGTCAGTGGTGGTAACCGGGCACCATCTAGTTGTGCTGGACACAGTCTTGTGGAGGCCATGGTAGATATGGTTCATTAGTCTTTTGGACTAGTCTTTCCCATATATCTTTAGTTTTCTTCATTCTCCCTTGCTCCCGAAGGGGTGAGACCAGTGGAGTATCTTAGATGGCTGCTTACAGGCTTTTAAGACCCTAGAGGCTACTCACCACAGTAGAATGTAGAACATTTTCTTTATAAACTGTTATGCCAGTTGAACTAGATGTTCCCCCAAGACCACAGTCCCCACAGCCCTCAGCCCAGCAATTCAGTCCCTCGGGCAGTTTGGTTGTACCTACGGAGCTTCCATGACCTTGCCTTATACAAGTTGCACTGGTTTCCCTGGTATCGTGTACTGTCTTACCCTTCACCAAAGTTACCACATATCTATTGTGTATTTAGTGTTTTCCATCCCCACCCCTCCCTTCCCTCGTAACCATCAAAGATTGTTTATTTTTCTGTGTAAACCTTTTCATGAGTTTTTATAGTCCTTTGCTCGTTTCAGTCACCACGGAGCTAGTAGGAGCTTTCTCTTATGTGAAAAGACTGATAGATGTGCTTTTGTAATTTCTCCTCTAATTTGAAGAGGAAATGGAATTTGCAGGAGGTGGAGAAGTTTGTAAACAGTAGTTTGTCAAAATCTATTTTTTCCACTCAAGATTGTGAAAATCTATGTAGCACTCAAGCTGCAACTAGAGTAAAATTGAAAGGGGATTTAACTTTTCTGGACAGTGAGGGATAACCTAGGAAGACCCCCACAGCCTAATTTTAAACCAGCCGCTGAACCCACAAAAGGCTTAAGAATTGGCCACGCCAGTTACCTCTGGAAATGGCAGAAGAAGATTGTGCTAAAAACGGGAGGATTGGTTGAAGTCTCCTGAAAAAATTAAATATGATGCCAGCTAAAACAGCAGAATAAAGACCTCCAAATTTTTTGACCTTCCCTAAAAACAATGAAAAAACTGACAAAATCTGTCAGAATCAATTTTTTCAGAGCTCTGGAAATTAACCAAAGGCTTGTAGCAACCCGATGATCATTTATTAAGAAAAATGGCTAAATCTCTGTAAGAACAATGAGCTTTGTGGCATTTTTTACTTATACACTGCATTGACTTGTATCTCCCTCCCCAGTTCATGCCCTTCCCAGAACCTCAGAATCTGACCTTTTCTGGAAGTAGGGTCATTGCAAATATAATTAGTTAAGATGAGATTATACTGGAGTCGGGTGGGCCCTTATTCAAAGAAGAGAAGAGGTATGGAGACAGACACAGAAGAGTGCCATGTGACAGTGTAGGCAGAGATTGAAGGGATGGATGTGTCTACAAGTCAAGGAACAACAAGGATCACCAACACCAGAAGCTAAGAGAAAGGCATGGAACAGGATCTCCCTTAGAGCCTTCAGAGAACATGGCTATGCCAACGCCTTAATTTTAGACTTCGACCCTCCAAAACTGTGAGAATGAATTTCTGTTGCTTTAAGTCACCCAGTTTGCTGTAATTTGTTATAGCAGACCTAAAAATTTAACATACTCTAGTCCTTTCCTCACTTCCCGGATCAGTGGTAGCCTTGGAAAATAACAGCCCACATTTGTGGTACAGGAGCGACCAAAACAAAGCTGGAGTTCTTTTAAAGCTTCATTCCTCCCCCCCAAAAAGTCACTAACTGACATATCTGGTGGTTTCCTGGAAGACCCCATTTCAAATATTTGTCTTTATCTGACCTGACTCAGTATTGCCCAGTTCTAAAAGCCTCTCCCCAGTGGGGCACATTTGTCAGAAACATTTACAAGCAAGAGTTTTAATGTTGCTGCTACCTGAGTCAATAGGTAACACTTGGGACAAGCAATAGACTATCCAAAAGTTTAAAAAGGAAGGTGAGTAATGAGATGTCCATAAGGGCTTTGAAACTCTTAGACACGTTCCTGGGAATCTAGAAGTCCATACACATGTGTAGGGCTGTGTTCATGCTGAGGAAAACCCGAGAAGGCCCTAAGCTCCCACTTCTGGCTAACCTTGAGGCTCTGAGCAAGTAGAAAGTTGAAGGCTAAGGCAGCATTGTCAACTGCCTGGCAGAGTGTTGAAGGTGTGCTACCAAGATATACACAGAGACCCTAGGCAAAGACTGGGAGATTTTTTGGTTCCAGGAGTTTAAGGAAATGTCTGTCCAATCATTAGCTGACCACTAAGCTGAGCAGACACTTCAGTGGCCACATACAAAGAATAGAGACTTTAGAGAATTAGTTCAGAAGACATTAAACAAACAACCAGCAACAACAGCAGCATCCTGGGAAGAGGGAAGAATCTGATTTTCAGAGTTGCCCCATTATATTATTTAAAATGTCCAATTTTCAACAACACCACCACAAAATATGAGACGTGAGAAGAAATAAGAAAGAATGGCCTGTACACAGGGGAATAAAGCAATCAGTAGAAACTATTCTTTAGGAATCCTAGATGCTGACTTACTGGATGTCTTAGACTGGGTTCTCTAGAGGAGGAAAACCACTGAAGCATATACAAAAAAAATATTGAAAGAGATTTATTTCAAGGAAATGGCTCACACAGTTGTGGAGGCTGGCAAGACCCAAGTCCATGGGTTGGGTGGCAGGCTGGAGGCTTCTTCTGATTCATGTGGTTGCGGGCACTGACAGACAAAATCTGCAGGTGAGGTGGGAGGCTGAAACTTCTCACATCCCAAGAACCAGAGGTCAGATAGCGACAAGATAAATGCAGGATTGAGAGAGGAAGCTTTGCCAGAACATCTGTTTATATTATGGATGCAGGTCACACAAAGAAGGAAACACCTCTTCCAATTAATTGGCTGCTCACATCAGCTCACAAAATGAAATGTGATTACACAGTGTCTGCCAAATGACTGAGAATCGTATCCTAGCCAAGTTGATGCAGAATATTAACCGTCACACTAGGCAAAGACTTTAAATTAGGTATTTTAAATATATTCAAATAACTAGAAGACACCATGTCTAAAGAACTAAAGGAAAATATGAGAACAATGTTTCACCAAATAGAGAATATAATAAGAGACAAAACTTATTTAAAAGGAACTAAACAGAAGTTCTAGGGTTTAAAAGTACAGTAGCTGAAATTTAAAATTCACTAGGGGGAATCAGCAGCAAATTTGAATGGGCAGGAGAAAGAATATGTCAATGGAGATTATCCTGTCTGAGGAAGATAAAGGAAAAAGAATAATAATAAATGAAAAGATCCTCAGAGACCTGTGAGACACCATCAAGTGTATCAACATACACAAAATGATAGTACCAGAAAGAGAGTAGAGAAGGAGAAGAAAGAATATTTGAAGAAATAATGGCCAAAAACTTGCCAAATTTGATGAATAACTATCCAAGAAGCACAGTGAATACCATGTAGGATAAATCAAAAGAGATCCATATCTAGACACATTGTAATCAAACTGTCAAAAGACAAATACAAAGAGAGAACTCTAAAAGCAGCAAGAGAAAAGCAACTCATCACATTCAAGGAGTCCTCAATGAGACTAGCAACTGACTTCTTATCAAAAGCCATGGCAGTGGTATGATATATTCAAAGTGCAAAAAAAACCCCACGAATCCTGTATCTGAAAAAACTGTCCTTCAAAAATGAAGGAGATATCTGGGTTTGAAGGCTTAGGACCATAGTCCTGTGGAACAACTTAGTCAGTTGGATAATATAGTTCATAAAGTTTATGTTCTACATCCTAGTTTGGTGATCAGTGTCTGGTGTTTTAAAATTTGTGGGCAGCCATCTAAGATACAGCTATTGGTCTCTACCCATCTGGATCAAAAGAGGTAGAAGGAAACCCAAGACTCAGAGAAGAAACTAGTCTATAGGACTCACTGTCTACATAAACCACGGCCTCATCTACCCTAAGACCAGAAGAAATAGATGCTACCTGGCTACTACTACCATTTGTTCCACAGGGCTACAATAGATGGGTCCTGATAAAAAGGGAGAAAAATGTGGGACAGAACCTCATATTCTTTTTTTTAATAATTTTTATTGTACTTTAAGTGAAAGTTTACAAATCAAGTCAGTCTCTCACTTATAAACTTAATATACACCTTACTACATACTCCCAATTACTCTCCCCCTAAAGAGACAGCCGCTCCCTCCTTCCAGCCTCTCTTTTCGTGACCATTTTGCCAGCTTCTAACCCCCTCTACCCTCCCATCTCCCCTCCAGACAGGAGATGCCAACATAGTCTCAAGTGTCCACCTGAAGCAAGTAGCTCACTCCTCATCAGCATCTCTCTCCAACCCATTGTCCGGTCCAATCCATGTCTGATGAGTTGGCTTCAGGAATGGTTCCTGTCCTGGGCCAACAGAAGGCTTGGGGACCATGACCACCGGGGTTCTTCTAGTCTCAGTCAGACCATTAAGTCTGCTCTTTTTATGAGAATTTGAGGTCTGCATCCCACTGTTCTCCTGCTCCCTCAGGGGTTCAGAACCTCATATTCTTAAAAAAAAAATTTGGAATTACTTGACCGGTTGAGACAGAGGACACTTTGAGACTATTGCCTCAAAACACTCTTCAAACCTTGAAATGAAACGATTCCCGGAGGTCATCTTTTAGCTATATAGTAGATTGGCTCACAAAACAAAGGGTATCCCCCGTGAGTACTGCACTCCTATTAAAAATCAACCTATATGAAACCAAAAGATCAACAATTACTTAACAAAAAAAAAAAGCAGGGGAAGGGCCAAGGAAACTTACTGGAAGTGGAACATCAAGAATGGAAATAATGAGCATGTTAATGCATTAGGAAGAATGTAACTAATGTCACCAAACAATTTGTATAGAAATTGCTGAATGGGAAACTAATCTGCTGTGTAAACTTTCATCAAAAACAATGAAATATTTTTTTAAAATGAAGGGAAGAATGGTTAATGGTGATGGTTGAACAGCATGATCAACTGTACATGTGAAGATTGTAGAAATGGCAAATGTTTTGTTACCTATATATTTACCAAAAAAAAAAAAAAAAGTAATAAAAGAGAAATCAAAATATTTCCAGATAGAACAAAACTGAATTAGTCACTATAAGACTTGTCCTACTAAAAGGAGAGTCTTTCAGCCTGAAATGAAAAGACACCTGATATGAACTCAAATCTACATGAAGAAATGAAGAACACCAAAAACCAAACCAAGACCATTACCGTCAAGTCAATTCCGACTCATAGTGACCTTAAAGGACTGAATAAAACTGCCCCGTAGGGTTTCAAGGAGCAGCTGGTGGATTCAAGCTGCTGAACTTTTTGGTTAGCAGCCGAGCTCTTAACCACCAGGGCTCCCAGTAAAGATAACTGTTTTGTTGTTACTGTTTGTCATCCAGTCAATTCTGACTCATAGTGACCCTATAACAGAGTAGAACTGCTCCATAGGGTTTCCTAGGCTGTAATCTTTCCGGGAGCAGATGGCCAGGTCTTTTCTGTGGAGCGGCTGGTGGGTTCAAACCTTTCAGTTAGCAGCAAAGAACTTACCATGGTGCTACTGGGGCTCCTTGATAACTATATTGGTAAATATAACTGTATTGGTAAATATAAAAGGCAATATAGATGCATATTTTGTTTGTAACTTTTTTTCTATACAATTTAAAAGACAACTACATAAATCAATAATTATGAATGTATGCTGATGGGCACATAATATATAAAGAAATAATTTGTGGCAAGAAACCCATAACAAGTTAAAAAAAAAAAAAAACCTAGGACCAGATGGCTTCACTAGTGAATTCTACCAAATGTTCAAAGAAAAATTAACACTAGTCCCTCTGAAGCTCTTGAAAAATAATATAAAAGGAGAGAACACTTCATTTATGAGGCAATATTTCCCTGACACTAAAGCTAAACAGAGATCACTCATACACAAAAATTACAGACCAATATCTCATAAATATACATGAAAATATCCTGAACAAACATTAGCAAACCAAATCCAACAGCATAAAAAAGGAATATACATCATGACCAAGTAAGATTTATCCCAGGAATGCAAGGGTGGTTCAACACATGAAAATGAATCAATGTAATACACCATGTCCATAGGATAAAGGGGAAAAAATGCACACGATTATCTCAGTTGATGCAGAAAAAGTATTTGACAAAACCTAACACCCTTTAATGACAAAAACATTCAACAAACTGGCAATAGAACGGAAACCTCTCAACCTGACAAAGGGCATATATGGACAAACCCACAGCTAACATCATATTTACTGGGGAAAGAAGAAATGGTTTTCCCTAAGATCAGGAATAAGGCAAGGAAGTGTGCTCTTGACACTTCTATTCAGCATTGTACTAGGGCAATTAGACAAGAAAAATAAATTTTAAAGTATCTAGATTGAAAAGGAAGAAGTAAAACTCTCTCCATGGATGACATGATCTTTTATATAGAAACGCTAAGTAATTCTCTTTCTCTGTCTCTCTCTCACATAACACACACACAACAGGTACAGCCAATAAATGACTTCAGCAAAGTTGCAGGATACATGATCTACAAAAGTCAGTTGTATTTCTATGCACTAGCAATGAGCAATCAGAAAACGAAATTAAGAAAACAATGCCTTTTACAATAGCATCAAAAAGAATAAAGTATGAATAAATTTAACAAGAATTGCAATAGGGAGTGACTGTTTAATCAGTACAGGGTTTCCTTTAGGGATGATAAACGTGTTTTGGGATTAGGTAGAGGTGATGGTTGTATTAAAACGGTGAATTTTAAGTTATGGGAATTTTATTGCAAAAAGAAAAATAGCCAAATTAAAAAATGGCAAAGGGTTTTAATAGTTCTCTATAAAACAAAATTTTTTTATAGCTTATATAATCAATAAACACATGAAGAGATACTCAACATCATTAATCATTAGGGAAATACAAATCAAAACCACGATAAGATACCACTTCATACCCAATAGGATGGCTGTAATTAAAAACAAACAGAAAATAGCAAAGAAATAGAAGATATAAAGGAGAACCAAATGAAAATTTTAAAACTGAAAAGCACCGTAACTGAAATAAAAACCTTACTGTATGCACTCAACAGCAGGATGGAGGAGATGGAGGAAGAGTCAGTGAACTTGGGGTAAAGACCAATAGAAAGAAGTAATTAGATCTCTAGATCCAATTAACAATTTAGAAGAAATACAGAAGACAGAAAAATGTTAAGCTACACTCCAGAGATACAATCGACAAAATCCAGACTGAAAGACTATGGGACGACTCAGTTTTTCATCTAATAAATTCCAATTTAAAAACTCCTGGGGAAGTCTATTAATTGCGAGACGTAAAAACACTGGTCAGCCACAATGTCTGGATTTTATTTGTATTATAATTCAAACAATGTAAAATTAAATAAATGAAACACTTATGACCTTTATGAGACAATTGGAAATTTAAATATTGAATGGATATTCAAGGACATTGAATTTTTTTTTAGGCTTAATAGTGGTATTGCGATTGTGTTAATTAAAAGTAGTCTATCTTTTAGAGATATCTACTGAATGATTACAGATGATATGATGTTTGGAATTTGTTTTAAAATAATATCGGATGCAAAAGGACAAATACTGTGTGATATCACTGATGAGAAATAAGCAAATATATAGAAAGCAAAAATAATCGTTACCACGGGTAGGAGGGAGGGAGAAAGTAGAAGTTTTTACTTAGGGGGCACTGAGTTTTTGTTAATGATGGAGGAATAATTTGGAAAAAGATAGTGATAATGGTTGTACAACTTGAAGAATGTAATCGATGTCACCGAATTATACATGTAGGAATGATTGAATTGGTGACGGTTTTGTTATATATATTTTCACCACAATAAAATAATAATATGGGATGGGGAAGTGGAGAAGATACACATGGGTAGGATAGGCATTGTGATGATGGTTGTTGAGGCTGGTGACAGGTCTGTGGGGAATTGTACTGTTCTGTTTATTTCTATGGATGTTTAAAGTTCTTCATAATAAAAAGGAAAAAGAAGCCATTATATCCGTTGACTCCCTGCCGCTGATCAAGTGCTGGAAGTTTATTCTCTCAATTGTGTAAGAAAAGTATTGGAGTATATTAAGCGTGGCTGAAAGCAGATTTGTCATCATTCTGAATGCAAAGGGATTAAGTAAATTACATAGGGAATACTAAGTGAACCCTCTCACCCCCATACCGCAGACTTCTCCCACTGGGTAAATGAAATGCTACCAGCCAGGTGTATATCCTCCAGGCAGGAGACTAGAAGGTCCTTTTCTGGAAAATTTGACTATCCCAAGAGGAAAGACCTGAAGACACTGACATTGTGGCTTCCACAATGAAACAACTGAGTCAGATTACCCAGGATTTCAGAGCTTTTTAATGCTTCACTATTAAATAAACAGATCACCAAGAATCACTGACATTTGAGGAAAGCTTCTGACATAATAGGCCACAAAACCAGGAAACTGGGGTGGCAGGGGGAGGTGCAAAGAGGAGGAGAACCTTGGAAGAAATAGAAGTCATACAAGGAGAAGAAAATTTTAAAAACAAAAACAATCCCAGTATCACTAGCATACTTGAGAGGGAAGAATAGATATTGCTTCCAAGAAGCAAGAATAGGAAGTTTTTTTTTTTTTTTTAAGGCATTCCAAGGACAAAAAGAACCCTTGGAAATTAAAAACATGACAGTAGAAAAAAATGAAAAACACAACAGTGGGGTTGGAAGACGAAGTTGAAGGAATCTCCAAGAGAGCAGAACAAAATAACAAAAATAAAAAATAGAAAATATGAGACCATATGAAGTTCAGTCCTGGAAGTTTAAAATCTGAGATGTTCCAAGAACAGAAAAAATAAAGAAGATTATCAAAGAAATAACTCAAGAACATTTCCTAGAACAGAAGAAAACTGATCGTCATTCAAATTGAAAAGATCGAATGAGTGACCCAGAAAACTGATGGAAAATCAACCTAAGCCAAAACACATCACTGAAATTTCAAAACTTTGGTAAAAGATAAGATCCTATAAATTTCCAGAGAATAAAAATGACTCACATACAAAAAGTCAAGAATCAGATTGGCTTTAGGCTTCTCAAAAACAGTCTTAAAAGGTAGGAGACGATGGAGAAATGCCTTCAAAATTCTAGAGGAAAAAAATATTTCTAACCTAGAATTGTATACTCAAGCTATCAATTGTGGAAAGAAAGAAAACATTTTTAAGATATTCACATAAAAAAAAAAAACTTATCTACTGTCTAAATTTCTTAGTCAATGAGTCAGAGTTGACTCGATGGCAATGGGTTACTGTATTATACCACAAGTAGGTGGCTTTAATGAACAAAAATTTATTTTTCCGTACTTCAGAAGGCTAGAAGTCTGAATTCAGGGCATTGGCTCTAGGGGAAGCTCCTCTCTGTCCACTCTGGGGGAAAATCCTTGTCTCTTTCAGCTTCTTTTCATTGGTGATCTCCATGTGGCCTCAATCTTCCCCATTTGTGTTTGCTTTCTTCTGTGCCTAATTTGCTCTTTTATATCTCTAAAGTGATTGGCTTAAGACAGCAACCTATGTGGAAAGACTGGAACACTTATACATTGCTGGTGGGAATGTAAAATAGGACAACCACCTTGGATATCGATTTGGCGCTTTCTTAAAAAACTAGGAATAGAACTACCATACCTAAAACCAAACCCACTGCCGTCAAGTCGATTCTGACTCATAGCGACCCTATAGGACAGAGTAGAACAGCCCCATAGAGTTTCCAAGGAGTGCCTGGTGGATTTGAACTGCTGACCTCTTGGTTAGCAGCCGTAGCACTTAACCACTGCTCCACCAGGGTTTCCAGAACTACCATACGACCCAGCAATTCCACTCCTTAGAATAAACCCTAAAGAAATGAGAGCCTTCACACGAACAGATATATGCACACCCATGTTCACTGCAGCACTTGTTTACAATAGCAAAAAGATGGGAGCAACCAAGGTGCCCATCAACGGATGAATGGATTAATAAATTATGGTATATTCACACAACAGAATATTATGCAGTGATTAAGAACAACGATGAATTGGTGAAACGTTTCATAATGTGGAGGAATCTGGAAGGCAATAATATGCTGAGTGAAATTAGTCAATTGCAAAAGCATAAATATTTTATGAGACCATTATTATAAGAATTCTAGATAAAGTTTAAACACCAAAGAAAATATTCTTTGATGGTTAAGAGGGTAGGAAGGGAGGGAGAGGGATATTCACTAACTAGATAGTAGACAAAAATTTTTTTAGGTGAAGGGAAGGGCAACACATAACACAGGGTTAATCACTACAACTGGACTAAACCAAAAGCAAAGAAATTTCCTGAATATAACCAAAGGCCTCAAAGGCCAGAGAAGCAGGGACGAGGGCCTGGGGACCATGGTTTCAGGAGAAATCTAGGTCAACTGGCATAACAAAATGTATTAAGAAAATGTTCTGCTTCCCACTTTGGTGAGAGACGTCTGGGGTCTTATATGCTAGCAAGCTGCCATCTAAGATGCATAAATTGGTCTCAACCCCCCTGGAGCAAAGGAGAATGAAGAATATCAAAGGTAAATATAAGCTGAAAGATAGAAAGGGCCACATAAACCAGAGACTCTATGAGCATGATACCAGAAGAACTAGGTGTGCCCGGCTACCACTGATCACTGTCCTGACAGGGAACACAACAGAGAATCCCTGATGGAGCAGGAGAACAGTGGGATGCAGATCTTAAATTCTCATTAAAAGGCCAGGCTTAACGTTCTGACTGAGACCGGTGGGACCCTTTGATAGCCAAAGACTGGAACCATTCCTGAAACCAACTCTACAGACAGGGATTGGCCTGGACTATAAGATAGACAATGATGCTGGTGAGGAGTGAACTTCATGGCTCAGGTAGATACATGAGACTATGTGGGTGACTCCTGTCTGGTGGTGAGTTGAGAAGGAAGAGGAGGACAGGAGCTGGTTGAATGGACACAGGGAATACAGGGTGGAGAAGAGGAACGTGCTGTGTCATTAAGAGGAGAGCAGCTAGGAATACACAGCAAGGTGTGTGTAACTTTTTGTATGAGAGACTGACTTCATTTGTAAACTTTCACCTAAAGTGGAATAAATAAAAGAAAAAGATATAACCTCATTAACATAACAAGGAAAATCCTATTTCCAAATGGGATTATATCCACAGGTATAGGGGTTAGGATTTACAGCACGTATTTGGGGGAAGTTACACAATGTAATCCATAACATCTACCATGAACCTTTTTAAAGGAAACCATTGAAGGATGGGCTCCACCAAAGAGATGGAGTAAACAAACAAACAAAAATAAATGAATAAATAAAGGAAGGCTTAGGATCCAAAAAGAGATGATCCTACCCAAGATCAAGGCCAAGTGAATGTCAGGATGACAGCTATAAACCAGCTGTAGAAAGAAATCAGCAAACTGATTTGGAGATCCATATGTCTCCAACACAAAATTGTTAGAATCTCTGATGTGTCTGAACATATTGTGAGGTCGATTAGACAGTTGGCAGAGTTTGGAGCTGAATTAATGATGAGGACATAGAAAAATAAGAGAGAGAAAAAAGAAAACACTAAGGAAACAGAAGTGTAGGAAAAGAATAGTGATTATACACGACCCAGCTGTGAATAACCTTTATACTGATATAATCAAAACTCTAAGTCTGTTGGGATAACGGTGGAAGGAAATAGAAGAAGTGTGTGCAGAAGAACTGCAAGAGAACTAAATGGTCATCAAATATATTGGGAAGTCATTAATAATGCTTAAAACTGAAAAATCAAGAAGTAGCTAAATAAGCAAATTATTTGGAGATGTGGAGACAAATGCCAAAGAAGTAGCTAAATGAATTAAAAGTAGCTGAAAAAAAATTTTGCTTCTGGGGATATCACTCATTGCCCAGTCCAACTCATAGCGACCCCATAGGACAGTGTAGAGCTGCTCCATAGGGTTTCCAAGGCTGTAACATTTATGGAAGCAGACTGCCTGCCAAGTGGCTGGGGGGCTTGAACTGCCGACCTTTTGGTTAGCAGCTGAGCACTTTAACCACTGCACCACTAGGGCTGCTTCTGGGAATATTACTCAGCCCAAAAGAGAAATGAAGTCCTGATGCGTGCTACGGCATCAATGAACCTTAAGAACATTACACTGAATGAAATAAATCAGTCCAAAGGGACATATAGTGTATGATCCCACTTACATGAAATATCCAGGACAGGCAAGTATACAGGAGTCAAAATTTATTAGTGATTATCAGGGGTAAATGGGAGGGAGGGGAAAAAGGGGACTTACTGCTTAGTGGACACCGAGCTTTTGTTGAGGGTGATGGGAAAATTCAGAAATGGATAATGATAATGGTTAAACAACATGATAAACATAATTAAGGTGACTGAATTATACATATGAAGTTGAACTGACAAATGGGTTGTTATATATGGTGTGATCGTTAAGGTTGTGTGTCAATTTGTCTGGGCCATGACTCTCAGTGGTTTGGCAATTATGATGTAGTTTGGCAGTCGTATAACGATATGATCACCTCCATGATGAGGTTTGATATAACGTGACTACATCCACAATAGAATCCGCTGTGAGTAGCCAATCAGTTCAAAGTGGACATTCTGGCAAGGATCGTGGGCTTTTGCTTGCACTGGATCCTGCAACTGACTCCTGCTTGTCTGACCTCCGGTTCTTGGGAGTTGAGCTACCAGCTTACCTGCCATCTTGCCTGCCAATCTTGGGGTTCATAGGTCTTTGCGGCCTCTGAGCCAGAGCGCTGCTGTCTGACTTGCTGATCTTGGGTTTGCCAGCGCCTGTGGCAATGTGAATCAGGAGAAGCTTCCAGCCTGACCCACATTCCAGCCTTTACAACCCTGTGAGTCATTTCCTTAATATAAGTCTCTCTCTGTATATATTTACATGCTTTTACTGGTTTTGATTCTCTAGAGAATACAGCCTAAGACATATGGTATATTCAATGGAGATAAAAGAACTGCAAGAGAAATAAACGCTCATTGTAATATTGGGAAGAGTATTCAATATTCTTTGCCAATGCCATAATTCAAATGCATCAATTCTTCTTCCATCTTCCCTATTCATTGTCCAGTTTTTGTGTGCGTATGAGGCAATTGAAAATATCGTGGCTTGGGTCAGGTGCATCTTAGTTCTCAAAGTGATATCTTTTTAACATTTTAAAGCAATTTTTTGTAGCAGATTTGCCCAATGTATTACATCGTTTGCTTTCTTGAGTGCTGCTTCCATGGGCATTGATTGTGGCCCCAAGTAAAACGAAATCAGTATTGACAACTTCAGTCTTTTCTCTGTTTATCCCGATGTGGCTTGTTGGTCCACTTGTGAGGATTTTGTTTTCTTTATGTTGAGCTGTAATCCATACTGAAGGCTACAGCCTTTGATGTTCATCAGTAAGTGCTTCAAGTCCTCTTCCCTCTCAGCTAGCAAGAGGTGTATCATCTGTATAACGCAAGTTGTTAATAAGCCTTCCTCCAATCCTGATGCTGCATTCTTCATACGGTCCAGTTTCTTGGAGTATTTGCTCAGCATAGAGATTGAATAAGTATGGTGAAATGATACAACCCTGACACACACCTTTTCTGATTTTAAACCACGTAGTATCCCCTTGTTCTATTTCTCTAATATCCCCTTGTTCGATTTGAATGACTGCCTCTTGCTCTATGTGCAGGTTCCTCATGAGCACAATGAAATGCTCTGGAATTCCCATTATTCTCAATGTTATCCATGACTTGTTATGATCCACCTAGTTGAATGCTTTTGTGCAGTCAATGCAGGTGTCACGGCTTTAATTATGCCCCCCCAAAAATGTGTGTATCAATTTGGCTGGGCTATGATTTCCAGTATTGTACGATTTTCTTATAGATTGTAAATTCTGCCTCTATGATGTTAATAAGGGAGGATGGGTGGCAGTTGTGTTAGTGAGGCAGGACTCAATCTACAAGGTTGGATTATGTCTTGAGGCAATCTCTTGAAATATAAAGGATAGAAGCAAGCAGAGAGACAGAGGGACCTCATACCACCAAGAAAGCAGTGCCGGGAGCAGAGAACATCCTTTAGACTCAGGGTCCCTGTGCCGAGAAGCTCCTAGTCCGGGGGAAGATTGATGAGAACGTGGACAGAGAGAGAAAACCTCCCCCTGGAGCTGACACCCTGAATTTGGACTGTAGCCTGCTTTACCGTGAGAAAATAAACTTCTCTTTGTTAAAGCCACCCACTTGTGGTACTTCTGTTGCAGCAGCCCTAGGTGACTAAGACAGCAGGTAAATATCTTCCTGGTATTTTCTGCTTTCAGCCAAGATCCGGCTGACAATGTCAGCAATCAGGATATCATTGCTGACTGTAATAATATTTATTTATGCCGTCACTTTTACAATTCATTACACGAATTAATTTATGTAGTCCTCACAACTCCATGAGGAAGCTGAAGCAAAGACAGGTGAAGCAATTTGCCTAAGATCACACAACCAGTAAATGGAAGAGCCAGGATTCAAACCCAGGTGATCTGATTCCTGAACCCATGCTCTTAACCTTATAGTGCTTCTCTAGAAAGAATGATAGAAGAATAATCTTGAGAAAGGCATAAAAATGAGAGATTTCAGTGCATTCTTGAAACAAGAAACTAGGGTAGGAGTCTACTGATAGATCAAGTAGAATGAGCAACTGGCTGCCAAAATGAGGAGGGCAGGACAGCAGCTGAGGAAGGAGGTGACCTGCTCAGTGGAGCCTCAGAGAAGCTCCACTGTCAAGGTTAGAAGGTGCCCCGAATCAGCTGAAGTGAGAAAGGGAGCTAAGAAAGTGTACTGAATAACTGATTTGGCGTGGCAGGTTCTCCCTCCACTTTCCTCTATTACCAGGATATGGATTAAAGGCAGTCCAGCCTTCAGTTATGTCCTAAAGCCAAACCAAAACAAGAACAGAATACATTGAACAAACTGCCTTGGATGAGTGCTATCCCCAGTGAAAATCCTTTTGTAAAGGCTGGCCTTTTGGTTGCTCACCTCAAATTGAAGCCTGCCAGTGAGACAAGATACCTTTTGTCACATCCATAAGACATCCAGTGAGCTAGTCTGTTCACAGGAGAATCCTAATGGGAAAACACAAACATGCATATGCAAGAAGAAATCTGAACCCATTGTCCAAAATCAGCCCCGGCTCCTGTTCTTAAATATGAATGATCAGATGCAAGGAGAAAGCCACAAGCTGAAAGAGAAAGGCCATGGCAAATGGACACAACTGTCCCCAGGAAAAACAGACATAATTCAGAGAAGCTAGAGGAGTTAAAACAAATAGCCCTCTAATTTATATCCTCAGAAGATTTGAGAAGGTATTGCAGCCATAAAACAAGAAGATACTATGAAGAAGAAACAATATCAGAAATTAAATGATTTCTAGGAAAAAAAAATTCAAGAGAAGGGTTTAAAGATAAAGTTAAGGTACTCTTTAGAACATAGATCAGAAAGTTACAAAGAGATGAAAAAGTTGGGAGGAAAATAAGAGACTGACAGGATCAGTTCAGGAGGTCCTCCACCTAAGTAACTCAAATTCTAGAAAAAGAGAAAACACAGGGAAAGACAGTATCAAAAGAAATTATGGTAGAAAATTCATCAGAAAGAAGCGAATCTCTAGACTGAAGGAGCTCACTGAATGCCAAGGAAAACAAGTGAAAAAGATCAATCGCTAGATTCAATGCTGTGAAATTTTGGAACACCAAGGATAAACAGAAGATCCTAAAGGCTTTCAGAGAGAAAAAAAAAAAAAAACAGGTTATCTACAAAAGAATGAGAATCAGACTGTCATCAGATTTCTCTTGAATGACACTGAATGTTAGAAATAATGGAGCAATATCTTCAGAGTTCTGAGGGAAAATTATTTAGAATCTGGAATTTATATCTCCATATAAGGCATATTAATCATGTTTTCAGATATAAACTCAGGCAGATTACCTTTCCAGTACTTTCTAAGTTACTTGAGAATGTACTCCAGCAAAGAAAAAGAAAACAACTTATCCCTTTTCCCCCTAAAAAGAGAAAGACATGAAATAAATGGTACAAGGGTTGTGCATCATACTTGGAAGCTATTTGTCCTACATTAGAACACAAAGGCAGGAAACTCCAGGTAGAATGTCTTCAACAAGGATGACACAGATTCAAGTAATAGAATGACTAAGAAGCTGGAAGATATTAATGACATGATGAAGGAGTCATAAGTGTGTTTCTTCCATCAGTAAGAAAGTAAGGCAATTAGAAACAATAAGAAAAAAAGTATGTAAAGAAATTTATGGTCCAAACATGAAGCAAATCAAAATGTTGTGTGATTTTGAGCTAGGATCTAGAACACCATTTCTTGAGTGCCACAGGGTTTATGGAATTGGGCCATTACAGTGGGAAATCCCCTCACGATAGTTGACTGTGTAGTGAACACTGTTCACGTAGACATAATAGTGTAAAGGAGTTCCTGGGTGGTTTAAGCTGTTAACGGAGTTGGCTGCCAACCGGAAGGGTGGAGGTTCAAGTCTACCCAGAGGCACCTTGGAAGAAAGGTCTGGCGATCTATTTCCAAAAAATCAGGCACTGAAAACCACAGTTCTACTCTGACACGTATGGGGTCACCATGAGTTGGAGTCTTTGTGGCAAAAGCTTATTTTTTCTTAATAGTGTAAATATTTTTACAGGTTTTCAATGTGCACAATCATCAAACTAAGCAGTGAATTCAGCTATGTATGCAGATAAGAGTGTGAATGTTGTTAGCCTTGGCACTGTCAAAGTTCAGCTGACCAAAGATAAAGATGGGAGTGTAGAGAAGTGGAGCAGTGGATGGGGCATTGTCATTGACTGAATTGTGTCCCCGAAAATATGCATCAACCTGGTTAGGCCATGATTCCCAGTATTGTGTGATTGTCCACCATTTTGTCATCTGATGTGATTTCCCTATGCGTTGTAAATCCTATCGCTATGATGTAACAAGATGAATTAGTGGCATTTATGTTGATGAGATCTACAAGATTAGATAGTGTCTTAACCCAATCTCTTTTGAGACATAAGAGAAGTGAGCAGAGAGACATGGGGACCTCATACCACCAAGAAAGCAGCACCAGGAGCAGAGTGCATCATTTGGACCTGAGGTTCCTATGCTGAGATGCTCCCAGACCAAAGGAAAACTGATGACAAGGACCTTCCTCCAGAGCCAACAGAGAGAGAGAGCCTTCCCTCAGAGCCGGCACCCTGCATTCGGACTTCTAGCCTCCTGGACTGTGAGAAAGTAAACTTCTCTTTGTTAAAGCCATCCACTTGTGATATTTCTGTTATAGCAGCACTGGATGACTAAAATAGGCATCAATACCTTTGTCTAACATGGAGCAAATTACACGTCACAGGTTGATGGAATAGGAAACAAATAGATTATTTAAAAGTGCAAATAGAAGAACTGAAAATAGTAGCTATAGAAATGGCAGAGGGGAGTGTTAGCTAACTAACTCCTCTTTCATAATGGGGAGGTGTCTTAGTTACCCAGTACTGCTGTAACAGAAATACCACAAGTGGGTGGCTTTAAAGAACAGAAGTTCATTTTCTCATTCCTTCTATAGATCTCCCTCCTAGCTTCTGGTGACTGCCAGCAATCCTTGGCGTTCCTTTGCTTATAGACAACCCTCACGTGGTATTTGTCTTCCTGCTGTGTAAGTCTCTGTCTGTTCTGCTCTTTTCGTAACTCAGAATTGATTAGGCTTAGGGTTCACCCTACTCTGATATGACCTCTATAACATGACAAAAGGAAAATCCTATTTCTAAACAGAATCATGTCCATAGGTACAAGCATCAGGAATTCAACACATATTTTTGGGAGATACAATTTAATCCATAACGGGGGGCAACAGATAATGTCTTAAATTCATGAATCAAGAAAGAACAGTATACATATATTATTATTTATAAAAATTATTATATGTCTGTTAGTATACGCATAGACAAAAAATTCTGGAAGATTACTCACCAAACTGTTAACCTCTGACTGGGAGATAGAATTGAAGGGGAGTCTCAGTTTTGTCATTGGTAGTTTTTTTAGTAATAATTTTTTTCAAACCCTCAAATACATTCGTTGTTGTTGTTACTGTTAGTTGCCGTCAAGCTAGCTCTACCTCATGTCCACCTCATGTATAACAGAATGAAACATTGCCCAGGCCTGCACGATCTCCGTGATCTCTGGTATGTTTGAGTCTATTATTGAGACTATTATGTCAATCCATCTTCTTGAGGGTCTTTCTCATTTTTGCTGACCCTCTACTTTACCAAACCTGATGTCCTTTTCTGGTGATTCCTGATAGCGTGTTCAGAGTAAGCAAGATGAAGTTTCCCCATCCTCGCTTCTAAGGAGCGTTCCGGTTGTTATTTCTGCTAAGACTGATTTGTTCCTTCTTCTGGCAGTCCATGGCATATTTAATATTCTTCACCAATACCACAATTCAAATGCATCAATTCTTCTTCTATTTTCTTTTTTCACTGTCCAGCTTTCATACGGATATGAGGCGATTGGAAAGATCTTGGCTTGGGTCAGGCGCCCCTTAGTCATCAAAGTAACTTCTTTGTTTTTTAGAACTTAAGTACATTGGGATTTTGTAATCTCATGGTGTATTATATGAATATGAACTTGAGACATAAATTCCCGAAGCATAACCACATAAAATAAAAGTGTGGTAAATGTCATGGGAGTGACTAGTAATAAAAAGATGTTTTGGTCTATGAGCTAGTTTCCTCCAGATTAAACACCTTTTCACTCAGCTCAGGTGAATCATAAACTGGAAAATATTCCATATCCCTGATTTACTTGTCTTTGAGAAATGTGATTGCTTAGAAAATCTTTAAAGTTTTCACTTTTCTTTGGTCATAAAAACATGTAACAGTTATTAAAAACTGTGAGAACATTATCATTTTTACAGTTTTGGCCACTACCTCTGCATTCAGTTGAATAAATATACAAAGGAAACCAAAGTCCTTCTCTGGAAGCTTACAGGGTTAGGTACAAATACCCTGAGATCAAGAACTTTCATTTAGATGACACTTTTACAAAGTACTTTCACAGACATTATCTTCTATACCAGTTAATTCTTACAGTAAGCCTTCAATATTGGTATTATCTGTTTTACTGATGAAGAAACTGAAGCTCAGAGATTTAAGGGAATTGCCCAGATCACATGGCCAGCAAGTAGGAGAGCATTTAAACCCACTCTGCTGATGCCGAATGTGCTCCAGGTTATATCTTTAAGATGGAATTTTCCAGGGAGTTAATTGCTCAGAGTTTATCCTACTTCTTATATGCCTTGGTTTTTTTAGTTCGCTTTGCCTTTAGAGGGAAGGAAACTCTCTTATGTAGGTTGGCTTTTTACAAAACAGTTTGAGGTCTGCCACTATTCTTGAGGAAAAGTCATGAAAAGTAATGTTTGGGTGACCATGATATCAAAATCGATAGGAGGTCTGAAAGTTGGATTTTCTTTTTCTTTTCTTTTTTTATTTTGTTGTTGAGAATATACATAGAAAAACCAATTCAGCAGTTTCTACATGTGCAATTTAGTGACACTGATACATTCTTCAAGTTGTGCAACCATTCTCATCCTGAGTTGTTCCTCCCTCATTGGTATAAACTCTCTGCCCCCTAAGGTTCCTGTAGAACCCTTCCAGTTGCGGTTGTCAGTTCAATACCATATAAACAGTCTTTAAAAGAGCATAATGCTCAAGGCAGACATTTTTTACTAGTTAAGCTAAACTGTTATTTGGTTTTCAGAAGACTTCAGGGGATATTTTTGGTTTAAGGTTTAAAGATTATCTCAGGGCAATAGTTTCAGGGATTCATCCAGCCCCCATGGCTTGAGAAAGTCTAGAATCCATGAGAATTTGAAGTTTTATTCTGCATTTCCCCCCCTTTGATCAGGATTCTTCTATAGAATCTTTGATCAAAGTGTTCAGTAACGGTAGCTGGGCACCATTCACTTCTTCTCGTCTCACGGCAAAGGAAGCAGTTGTTCATGGAGGCCATTAGCCACGTATTTTCCTTTCCTCCTTCTATTCCTGAATTTCCTTCCTCTGTTGTTCCAAGTGAATAGTGGTCTCTATTGCTGTGACTTGGGAGGCTGCCTGCAAGATTTTAAGACCCTAGGCACTACACATTGAGCTAGGAGGTAGAACGGAAGCACTAAATAAGTTATTAGGCCAATTAACTGGGATATCCCATGAAACCATGACCTCCAAAATAAGGACTCAAATCCCATGAGGTGTTTGGTTGTACATAAGTAGCTTCAACAGCTACTCTTTTTTTTTCATTATTGTAAATATATCTATCACAGAACTTTTGCCAGTTCAACTTTTTACAGGTGTACAACTTATTGACAATTACAATAATCGACTGTGCAACCTTACCCTTAATCAATGTGATTTTTCCATCATTGTTAACTCCCTTCTTTCCCTTCCCTCCAGCCCCTGGTAACCACTAATAAACGTTGGTCTCTATACATTTACCTTTTCTTGTCTTTTTATGTAAGTGAGGTCATACAGTATATGTCCTTTTGTGATTGGCTATTTTGCTCAGGATAAAGTCTTCAAGCTCCATACATACTGTAGCATGTTTGAAGTCTTCATTTCTCCTACTGGCTGAGTAGTATTCCATTGTATGTGTGTACCGTACTTTGTTTATCCTTTCATCTGTTGATGGGCATTTAGGTCATTTCCACATTTTGGCTATTGTGAACAGTGCTGCAGTGAACATTGGTGTACAAGTCTCTTTTTGTCTCTGCTTTCAAGTCTTTTGGGTATACACCTAGGAGTGGAATTGCTGGGTTATATGGTAGTTCTATTTTTAGTTTTTTTGAGGAACCACCACACTGTTTTCCACAACAGTTGTACCATTTGGCATTCCCATCAGCAGTGGGTAAGGGTTCCAATTTCCCTACTTGCTCACTAACATTCGTTATTTTCTGTTTTATTTGTTTGTTTTTATCTTGGCCTTCCTAGTAGGAGTGAAATGGTACCTCATTGTGGTTCTGATTTGCATCTCTCTGATGGCTAATGACACTGAGCATTTTTTCATGTGTTTGGTGGCCATTTGAATGTTCTCTTTGGTGAGATGTGTATTCAAGTCATTTACCCATTTTATGATGGGGTTATATGTGTTTTTGTTGCTAAGGTATTGAAGTTTTGTATATATTTTTGGTTCTTAGATTCTTGACGGATATATGGTTTCCAAAGATATTCTCCCAGTTGGCAGCTTGTCTTTTTACTTTTTTTGGTAAAGTCTTTTGATGAACAAAAGTTTTTAATTTTTGTGAGGTCCCATTTATTTTGTCTTTTGCTGTTTGTGCTTTTGTTATTATATTAGATAATCCGTTGTTGAAAGCTAGGCCTGACAGTGTTGCCCCTATTTGTTCTTCTAAGAATTTTATGATGTTAATGTGCACATTTAGGTACTTAATCCATTTTGAATTTATTTTTATGTATGGTGTGAGGTATGAACCCTGTTTCATTTTTCTGCGTATGGAAATCCAATTTTCTGAGCATCGTTTAATGAACTCCGATTCAAAATGGCCAATACCTGTCCCTTTCTGCCCGCTAATGCCTAAGATATCAATGTTTATTTGTTCCATTTCATTTTTTGACAATTTCTGATCTTCCTAGATTCATTCTTCATACGTTACATGTTCTGATTATTAATGGATGTTTGCAGCTGTTTCTTCTCATTTTGAGTCATGCCACATCAGCAAATGAAGGTCCCAAAAGTTTGACTCCACCCATGTCATTAAAGTCAACTCTACTTTAAGTAGGCAGCTTTTCTCCAGTTGTTTTTTGAATATGACTATTATTCAAATTTATGCACCAAGCACTAATGCCAAAGATGAGGAAATTGAAGATTTTTACCAACTTCTGCAGTCTGAAATTGACCAAACATGCAATCAGGATGCATTGATAATTACTGGTGACTGGAATGCAGAAGTTGGAAACAAAGAAGAAGGATCAGTAGTTAAAAATACGGCCTTGGTGATAGAAATGATGCCGGATATCACATGATAGAATTTTGCGAGACCAATGACTTCTTCATTGCAAATACCTTTTTTCAACAACACGAATGGTGGACTTCACCAGATGGAATACACAGGAATCAGATTGACTACATCTGTGAAAAGAGATAATGCAAAACCTCAATATCATCAGTCAGCACAAGGCCAGGGGCCGACTGTGGAACAGACCCTCAATTGCTCATATGCAAGCTCAAGTTGAAGCTGAAGAAAATTAGAACAAGTCCAGAAGAACCAAAGTATAACCTTGAGTGTATCTCACCTGAATTTGGAGACCACCTCAAGAATAGATTTGATGCACAGAATACTAATGACCAAAGACCAGACAAGTTGTAGAATGATATCAAAGATATCATTCATGAAGAAAGCAAGAGGTCATTAAAAAGACTGGAAAGAAAGAAAAGACCAAAATGGGTATCAGAAGAGACTCTGCAACTTGCTCTTGAATGTCGAGTAGCTAAAGCAAATGAAAGAAATGACAAAGTAAAACAACTGAATGGAAGATTTCAAAGAGTGGCTCGAGAAGACAAAGTATTATAATTACATGTACAAAGACCTGGAGTTAGAAAACCAAAAGAGAAGAACATGCTTGGCATTTCTCAAGCTGAAAGAACTGATGAAAAATTCAAACCTCGAGCTGCAATTTTGAAGGATTCTGTGGGCAAAATATTGAATGACCCAGGAATTATCAAGAAAAGATAGAAAGAATACACAGAGTCACTATACCAAAAAGAATTGGTTGACATTCAACCATTTCAGGAGGTAGCATATGATCAGGAACCGATGGTACTGAAGGAAGAGGTCCAAGCTGTACTGAAGGCATTGGTGAAAACCAGGGCTCCAGGAATTGATGGAATACCAATTGAGATGTTTCAATAAATGGATGCAGTGCTGAAGTGCTCTCTTGTCTATGCCAAGAAATTTGGAAGACAACTACCTGGCCAGCCAACTGGAAAAGATCCATATTTAATATTTATGCCTATTCCAAAGAAAGGTGATCCAACTGAATGGGGAAATTACTGACAATATCATTAATACCACACGCAAGTAACATTTTGCTGAAGATCATTCAGAACAAGGGGATATTGCGGGGTTTAAAGTCAGAAAAGGTGTGGGTCAGGGTTATATCCTTTTACCATATTTATTCAATCTGTATGCCGAACAAATAATCTGAGAAGCTGGACTATATGAAGAAGAACAGGGCATCAGGTTTGGAGGGAGGCTAATTAACAACCTGGGTTATGCAGATGACACAACCTTGCTTGCTGAAAGTGAAGAGCACTTGAAGCGCTGGCTAATGAAGATCGACAACTACAGCCTTCAGTACAGACTATACCTCAACATAAAGAAAACAAAAGTCCTCACAGCTGGACTGATAAGCAATAACATCATAAACGGAGAAAAGCTTGAAGTTGTCAAGGATTTCATTTTACTTGCATCCACAGTCAATACCCATGGAAGCAAAACCAAAAAACCAAACCCACTGACTCATAGTGACCCTATAGGACAGAGTAGAACTGCCCGATAGAGTTTCCAAGGAGTGCCTGGCTGACTCAAACTGCTGGCCTCTTGGTTAGCAGCCGTTGCACTTAACCACTACACCACCAGGGTTTCCCCCATGGAAGCAGCAGTCAAGAAATCAAGTGACGTGTTGTATCGGGCAAATCTGCCAAAAAAGGCCTCTTTAAAAAGCAAAGACGTTACCTTGAAGACTAAGGTGTGTCTGACCCAAGCCATGGGGTTTTCGGCTGCCTCATATGCATTCGAAAGCTGGACAGTGACTAATAAAGAAGATGAAAAAAGAATCGACGCCTTTGAATTATGGTGTTGGCAAAGAATATCGAATATACCATGGACTGCCCAAAGAATGAACAAATCTGTCTTGGAAGAAGTACAGCCAGAATGTTCCTTAAAAGCAAGGATGGCAAGACTACATCTCACATATTTTGGACATTTTATCAGAGGGATCAGTCCCTGGACAAGGACATTTTGCTTGGTAGAGGGTCAGTGAAAAAGAGGAAGACCCTGAACAAGACGGATTGACACAGTGGCTGCAACAATGGGCTCAAGCATAAAAATGATTGTGAGGATGGCGTAGGGCAGGCAGTGTTATGTTCTGTTGTACATAGGATCACTATGAGTCGGAACCAACTTGATGGCACCTAACAACAATTTATTGGAGAGATTCTTCTTTCCCCTTTTCGTGGACTTAGTGCCCTTGTCAAAAATAAGTTGACCATAGATATGCAGGTTTATTTCTGGATTTTCAGTTCTATTCCATTGATCTATGTGTCTATTCTTATATCAGTATCAGGCTGTTTTGATTACCATAGCTGTATAAAAAAAAAAAAAAATTATAGCTGTATAGTATGTTTTAAAATCAGGAAGTGTGAGTCCTCCTACTTTGTTTTTCGAGATTGTTTTAGCTATTCAGAGCCTCTGGCCATTCCGTATAAAGTTGGCGATTTGTTTTTCTATTTCTGTAAAGGAGGCCGTTGGAATTTTGGGTGGAATTTTGTTGAAGCTGTAGATTGCTTAGTAATTTTATGTCTTCCAATCCATGAACATGGAACATCTTTCTGTTTTAATCTTTAATCCTTCTTTAATCTCTTTCAGCAGTATTTTATAGTTTTCATTCTGTAAGTCCTTCATGTCTCTGGTTAGATTTACTCCTAGGTATTTTATTTTTTTAGGTGCTATTGTAAATGGGATTGTTTCCCTAATTTTCCTTTCCCCATATAGAAACCCAAGTGAATTTTGTTGGTTGACCTTGTACCCTGAAGCTTTGCTAAATTATTACTAGCTCTAAAAGTTTTTTTGTGGCATTTTTGGGATTTTCTATACATAGGATCATATCATCCGCAAATAGAGATAATTTTACTTCTTTTCCAGTTTGGGTACCTAGTGTTTCTTTCTCTTGTCTTATTGCTCTGGCTAGGACTTATAATACAATGTTGAATAAAAGTGGTGAGAGTGGGCACCCTTGTCGTGTTCCCAGTTTCAAGGGGGAAACCGCTCAGTCTTTCTCTATTAAGTATAGTGTTGGCTGTTGCTTTTCGTATATGCCCTGCATCATGCTGAGGAATTTCCCTTCTATTCCAATCTTCTTCAGGGTTCTCATCAAGAAGGATGTTGGATTTTATCAAATGCATTTTCTGCATCCATAGAGATGATCATGTGGCTCTTTCCCCTTATTTCATTGATGTGGTATATAACGTGGATTGATTTTCTAATGTTGAACCAGCCCTGGATTCCTGGGTTAAATCCCACTTGGTCACAGTGTATGACTCCTTTAGTGTGCTGTTGGATTCTGAGAATTTTTGCATCTATATCTATGGTCATAAGAGATATTGGCCTGTAGGTTTCTTGTATTGTCTTGGGTTTTGGTATCAAGGTTATGTTTGTTTCATAGAATGAATTAGGGAATATTCCTTCCTTCTCAATCTTTCGGCAAAGTTTAAACAGTACTGGTGTCAGTTCTTCTCTAAATATTTGGTAGGATTCCTCAGGAAGCCATCTGGTGCAGGAATTTTTTTTATTGGGTGGTTTTGGATTATTAATTCGATCTCTTCACTTGCTATGAGTCCATTGAAACCTTCTCTTTCCTCTTGAGTCAGTTTGGGTAGGTTGTGTGCTTCTAAAAATTTGTCCATTTCATCTAGGTCATCCAGTTTGTTGCCGTGCAGTTGTTCATAATGTTCTGTCATTATTCTCTTTATTTCTATCAAGTCAATTGTAATGTCCCCTCTTTCATTTTTTAATTTTAGTTATTTGCATCTTTTATCCTCTTTCCTTTGTCAGTCTAGCTAAAGGTTTATCAATTTGATTGATATTTTCAAAGAACCAACTTCTAGGCTTATTGATAATCTCTCTTGTTTTTCTGTTTTCAATTTTATTTATTTATGCTCTGATCTTTGTTATTTCCTTTCTTCTGGTAGGTTTAGGCTTAGTTTTCTCTTCTCTTTCTAGTTCCTGGAATTGTCCAGTTACACTGTTAATTTGAGACCCTTCTTCTTTTTTCATGTAAGCATTTATTGCTCTGAGTTTCCCTCTAAGTACTGAATCCCATAAGTTTTGGTATGATATGCTTTCATTTTCATTTGACTCTAAGAAATTTGTGATTTCTTCCTTGACCCATTGGTAGTTTTATAGTGTGTTGTTTAATTTCAGAAACTCTGGTGGTGTAGTGGTTAAGTGCTATGGCTGCCAACCAGAGGGTCAGCAGTTTGAATCTAGCAGGTGCTCCTTGGAAACTCTATGGGGCAGTTCTACTCTGTCGTATAGGGTCACTATGAGTCAGAATTGACTTGAGGGCACTGGATTTGGTTTTTGGGTTTGTTTTTTTTTTGGTTTAATTTCTACATGTTTGTGTGTTTTCCAGGTTTTTTTTTTGTTGTTGTTGTTGTTATTGATTCTAGCTTCACTCTGTTGTAGCCAGAGAAAATACTTTGTATGATTTTGGCCTTTTTAAATTTATTGAGATGGCTTTGTGACATAACATGTGGTCTATCCTGGAGAATGACCCATGTGCATTGGAGTTGAATGTATATTGTGGTGTTTAAGGGTGAAGTGTTCTATATATGTCTGTTAACTCTAGTTGGTTTACAGTGTCATTCAGGTTTTCTGTTTCCTTGTTGATCTTCTTTCTAGATGTTCTGTCCAATATTCAAAGTGGTGTATTGAAGTCTCCAACTATTATTGTAGGTACTATCTGTTTCTCCCTTCAATTCTACCAGTGTTTGTTTTATATATTTAGGTGCCCCAATGTTAGGTACTTATATATCTATGATTGTTAAATCTTCTTGATTAATTGACCCTTTTATCACTATATAATGTCCCTCTTTATCCTTCTGACAGATTTTGTCTTAAAGTCTACTTTGTCTGATATTAAGATTGCCACCTCAGCTCTCTTTTGGTTATTATTTGCATGGAATATTTTTTCCATCCTTTCACTTTCAATCTATTTATGTCCTTGAGTTTAAGGTGTACCTCTCATAAACAGCATCTAGTTGGATCACGCTTTTTATCCATTCTGCCAGTCTCTGCCTTTTTATTGGAGCGTATAGTCCATTTACATTCACTGTAATTACTGGTAAGAAGTGACTTACTTCTGCCTTTTTTTTTTTTTTTTGTCTGCGTGTATCTTAAGACTTCTTGGTCCTTTAGTACTGCTTGCTTTTGTGTTTTGTTGATTTATTGTAGTGAGGCTTTTGGTTCCCTTCTCATTTCCTTTCGTATATGTTTATATACATATACATATATTTTAGTGGTTACTATGAATATTACATTTAAGAGCTTGTATTTATAACATTCTAGGGTAGGTTGGCACCAACTTAGCTTCAGTGACATACAAGAAATTCTGTATTTATACCATTCCTCTCTCCCCTTTTGTTGCTGTTATCTAATTGTCTTTATATTTCATGTACCCTGTGACATATTTTATCCTTGCCTACAGGGTCACTATAAGTTGGAATCAACTCGACAGCACTGGGTTTGGTTTTTGGGTTTTTTATATATTTGTTATTAAAAACCATGAAGGACAAAACATTTAGAATTATCAAGTGTGAATACATTATTACTAACCCTTATACTTGTCCATGTATATCCCTTTATTACAGATCTTTCTTCTTACGTATAGCTTTGATTTGCCTTCTAGTGTCTTTTCCTTTCTAGCTACAGAACTCCCATTAGTACTTTTTATAGGGCTGGTCTGCTGGGTATGAACTCTCTCAGCTTCTATTTGTCTAGAAATGTCTTAATTTCACCCTTATTCTTTAAGGACACTTTCACTGAGTATAGTATTCTTGGTTGACAGTTTTTTCTTTCAGCACGTTAAATATATCATTTCATTGCCTTTTGGCCTTCAATATTTTTGAGGAAAAATCAGCACTTAATCTTATCGGGGATTCTTTGTATGTGACTGTTTGCTCCTTTCTCATTACTTTCAGGGTTCTCTCTTTAATTTTTGAGATCCTGTATATGATGTGTCTTGGTGTAGATTTCTTTAAGTTTATCTTGCTTGGGGTTCTTTGAGCTTCTTAGATTTGTAGATTCGTGTCCTTCGTTAGAATGGGGAAATCTTCTGTCAGTATTTCTTCAAATATTCTTCCTATCCCTTTCTCTCATGTCCATCTGAAATTCCCATAATCCGTACATCAGGTCTGTTGTTGTCCCATAATTCCATTAAGCTGTGGTCAGCCTTCTTGAGCCTCTGTTCTTGTTGCTCTTCAGTGTCTGTAGTTTTAACTATCTTATCCACTAATTCGCTGATTCTTTCTTCTGCCTGATTAAATCTGTTTCTAACTCCTTTATTGTGTTTCTCATTTCAGTTATTGTCCTTTCCAGTTGCAATATCTCTTTTTTTAAGATCCTCATTTTGTTCTTACATTTTTTTTTCTTATTTCTTTTAGTTCTTTTTCTATGTTTTCCCTTAGCTTTTTAGTTATGTTTAATGTTGTTATATTCTTCTTTTTTTTTTTTCATTATTTGGTCATCCCTAGATTTGCTTTCACTCCCTTTGTCACGTTCATTTGGCTGGGACATTGTTTCTCTGTTCTTTGTGTGTCTTGTGATTTTTTGTTGGGGCACTGGAATTTTTGAGAATGTTAACTTTCTTAGTTTCTCCCCGTATTTGGTGTTTTTGCCCACACTACTTTCTGCGAGAAACTCTTAGGTGGGAAGAGCCTTCAGCCTTTCCTTACCATTTCCTCTCCCTCTCTGTGATAGCTCCTTTTCCATCCCTGATTTAATTGGGATTCGAAAGTTCCAGATCTCGTTTTTCAAGTTTCAATCTCTCCCCAAATTGCCAGAGAACACACTGTCCACCAGAAGTCACCACCACTCAAATGAGATATTGTATACTAATCAATATGTCCACTAGGGGGTGCAGCCTCTGGTTATTACTCCCTTTCCTTCTCTGTTTCTGCAATCATGTTTTTAGTCAGAAAACCCACACCCAGTCAGCCCCCTTTGGGGTTCGGTGTGGCCCTCCAGTTCTGCCTAAGGTTTCCTTCCCTACTCTGTGGGGGCTGCTTATATCTGAGCTGCCATTTAGGGGAAGTGCCGGCAGACTCTCCTCCATTTCAGGAGGCGGAGGGGCTGGCACTCCCCAGAAAGACCTCTGAGGGATCTGTCTTGTTGGTTTCAGAGTCCCAGTGGCCCTGTGGTGGTTGAAGGAGCAGTGTCCACTTAGGTGACCCATCTCCTGACTCTACTGTAGGGAACCTTCTGTAGGATTTCATATCAGTCCAGCAGTTGACAAGGTATGGTTGGTGGAGGAGTAGTCACACTCCAAATAGACCACCAGGGAGGTCTGCTTCATTGCTATCAGAGCCCACCTCATAGTATGTTGGCTGTGGGTGTAGCCTCCACTCACGATGCCTACTTCCTAACACATAGAGGCCTTAGCAGTCCTCAGTACCAACCGGAAGAGGAAGCAGACAGGCACAAGTTGATCCCCAGGGAGGTCTGTCCTGTTGATTTCAGAGGCCTGAGCTATGGGGTGCACATGGAGGCAGGTAGAGTGCTGATTAGGGGAGCAGACTCCACTCCAGGGGCCTTCTGTGGCAGTTTGCAACGCCCTGGTAACTAACAGTTACCAGGTGGGGGAGCGGGTGTTACACTTGGGTCAGATCCCCAAGGGGATCTGCATTGTTGCTGTCTGTATTCATCTGGTAGATCGTTCGCTGTGAGTGGAGCCTCCACTCAAGATGCCTGCTTACTAGCACACAGCAGCCTCAGACAGCAGTCCTCAGCACTAACTGGAAGTGGGGACAGACTAACCCTAATTGACCCCCGGGGAGGTTTGTCCTGTTGGTTTCAGAGGCCTGAGCTATGGGGTGCCCAGAGAGGCACGCAGAGTGCTGAGTATGAGAGCAGACGGCACTGCAGGGGGCCTTCTATAGAAATTCACAGTAGGCTTGCAGCCAACAGTATCTGGGTTGGGGAGGTGCTGGCACACTCTAAAATCAACTGCATTGTTGATTTCAGAGCAAAAGCTTGGTATCCTGTCTCTTTGTGTGGACAGGAGGTATGGTGGCTAGGGAAATAGGCTCTTTTTCTGGTGCTGCTTCCCGAGTTCACAGCAGCCAGTGGCCTGTGGGGCTGGGGGGAGGGATGGGAATGGTGGGAGAAGTGGTTTTCCTACTGTATGTGACTCATTGTTGATTCATCGATTCTTGTCTGTTTGCGGTTCCCTGCTGATTTCCTCTGCTGTCTGTGAAAGTTGGATTTTTATAGGACTTCTCTGGAAGAATTTCCAAGAAGTATGCTGTTGTTGTTAGTTGCCATTGAGTTGACTCTGACTCATGGCGACCTTATGTATAACAGAAGGAAACATTGCCTGGTCCAGTGCCATCCTCATGATCATTGGTATGTTTGGGTCCATTTTTGTGGCTACTGTGTAGTGCCTTCCAACTTAGGGACCTCATCTTCCAGCATTATATGGGACCATATTCTGTTGTGATCCACAGGGTTTTCATTGGCTGATTTTCAGAAGTAGATCACAAGGCATTTCTTCCTAGTCTGATTTACTCTGGAAGTTCTACTTCCTGTGTTTTTGCTGACCCTCTACTTTACAAAACTTGACTTCCTTTTCTAAAGATTGGTTGTTCCTGATGCCATGTCTAAAGTAACCAAGCCAAAGTCTCGCTGTCCTCACTTCTAAGGAGTGTTCTGGTTTCATTTCTTCTAAGACTGGTTTGTTTGTTCTTCTGGCATCCACGGTATATTCAGTATTATTTGCCAACACCATAATTTGACTGTTTCAGTTCTTTTTCTGTCTTGCTTTTTCATTGCCCAGCTGTTACATGCATATGAAGCGATGAAAAAGACATGGCTTGGGTCAGGCACACCTTAGTCATCAAAGTGACATCTTTGCTTTTTAAAACATTAAAGAGGTTTTTTGAAGTAGATTTGCCCAATGTAATACATTATTTGATTTCTTGATTGCTTCTTCCATAGATATTGATTGTTGATCTAAGTAGAATGAAATAATTGACGACTTCAGTCTTTCTCCATTTATCATGATGCTGTTTATTGGTCCACCAAGGAGTATACCCATCCCAATAATCATATACACTGTAGACAGAGGCTTTCTCTTTGCCAATAGCCATGAATCTGGTCTGTGTAACTGCAGGTACTCTTTTGCCACTGAAAACCTAGGAATCTTCCAATCTGAGCAAATGAGGGACAAGGCAGCAATAAAAAGAGAAATAGCTCTTTGCCAAAACAACCTAGTGCTACACAAATACTGTATTCTAGGCAACTGTTTGGTCCACAGCTTTCATAAGTCATTCAATGTTGGCATCAGAGGTGTAGTGAGGAGGGGCTAGAGGGGGGCATTTTCCCCTGGGTGCAAGTCCAAGGGGGCACCAGACGAAGGGCTGGTGGTGAATTACCCCCGTCCTATTGAAAGGCAGGAGCGGGGGATGGCAAATTTAGAGATTGCCCCTGGGTGCTCATTACCCTTGCTTTGCCTCCGGTTGGCACCAATCCCCCACTTATAGGAATTACTCTGCAAAGAATTCAGGGAGTGGAAACTACTTCAGGGGAAGGATGCATTAGCCTGAGCAGTTCCATGAAGCATCCCTAGTTTCTTTACCCATGACCCCTCTGTCAGCTTATCATACTGTGGTAGCTTGGTGGTGGCTTTCATGGGGCTATGATTCTGGAAGCGATGTCACCAATCTTTCAAATATCAGCAGGATCACCCATGGTGGACAGGTTTCAGTGGAGCTTTCAGACCAAGATATACTAGGAAAATGCTCTACTTCTGAAAACCAGCCAGTGAAAACCCTATGGATCACGACAGAATATTGCCCCATATAGTGCTTGAAGATAATACCCCTGGATTGGAAGGCACTACATAGTGGCCACAACAATGGCCTCAAACATGCCAATGATCATGAAGATGGTGTAGGACTGGGTAACATTTCATTTTTTTGTATGTAAGGTTGCCATGAATTGGAGCTAACTCCACAGCAAATAAAAACAACAGCAACAACCCTCTTTACAAAGTAAGCATTATCCTAAAACCAACCCATTCTGACCCAAATGTTTCATTTGGATATATATTAGTTTTTTTTGTTGTTTTGTTTTATTTAGGAAAACAACATTCAAATCTTATCTTTAGTCCAATGAGTTGAGAATCCAACCATAATCCATAAATTCAGAGTGACGTAGCTGCTTTTCCAGCAGTGATGACCTCCTCACGTGAGCACGCCTCCCGCGAAGGATCTCCTTCATTCCTCTTCAGAGGGGGAGACGGAGAAACACAAGAAGAAGCACCTGGCGCGGAGCCCTAATGTCTACTGCAGAGACATGAAATGCCCAGGATGCTGTAACGTCACCACAGGCTTTAGCCACGCAGAAACCACAGTTTTGTGTGTTGGCTGCTCCCCTATCCTCTGCCAGTGTACAAGAGGAGAAGTAGGCTTACGCAAGGATGCCCTTCATATGGAATGTGGTATTTGGGTGGCACTAGGTTCTTTTGACAAAGAGCTGTTTCTCTTCTTATTGGGAAGAATTGGCCTGGAAGTTCGAAAGACATAGTTACTGCCTTGTCCTTCAGTTGCTCAGCTTGAAAGAGTCCTGGGTTTTTGCTAGTAAAAGAGCGCCTGGAGTTACACAGACAGATTGATGGCTATTGGCAAAGACAAAGCTTCTGTCTACAGTATATGTGGTTATTGGAGTGGGTATAATCCTTGGTGGACTAATAAATACCATCATGATAAACGGAGAAAAAATGGAAGTATTAACGGCACCCTGAATCAAGATGAGTGGGAAAACATCCCAATAAACACATTTTGGATACCCCCCCAAAAAGTGATATAGCTTTGAATTGTAGTAAGTACAGTCTTTCTTTCCTCTTGGTAGCAAGTATATTCTTCAGTGAAAATAAAACTTTTGCCATTTGAAAACTCTCACTTAATAAAGACAGGTTTTGCACCCTGGTCCTCTGCTCAGTTTAGACATCACAGACCTTGCTCTTGGAGCAGAGTGCAATGTTTAAAATGATTGTTACCTCTATGTGACCACCTAAGATGAAAACGCACAGTGGAAAAAGATGCAGCTTGCAGAGAAGAAGCTGCTCAAGCCTTTTAAAAAGCAAAGGTCACGGGCTGCCATAGGAGAAATAAAATTACAAAGCAATTTGTCCCAAGTATATTTGAATTGGTGATGTCATTCCTGAATTAATCGCTGCTGGTTAAAATTTTTTTCTATTGTAGTAAAAAATGTATATCATAAAATTTGCCATTTTAACAATTTTTAAGTGTACAGTCAGTGGCATTACATACATTCACAGTGTTGTGCAACCATCACTGCTATTTCTAAGACTTTTTCGTCACCCCAAACAGAAACTCTACAATCATAAAATTCACTGCTAATTTTTGAATGACTTCAGAAACCTGTTGTTGTTTGGTGCCATTAAGTCGATTTTGACTCACGGTGACCCCGTGTGTTACAGAGTAGAACTGGCCTACAGAGTTTTCTAGGCTGTAATCTTTATGGAAAGGAGCCTTGGTGGTGCAGTGGTTAAGCACTCAGCTGCTAACCAAAAAGTTAGCAGTTCAAACCCACCAGCGCCTCCTTGGAAAACGTGTGGGGCAGTTCGACACTGTCCTATAGGTCACTGTGAGTTGGAATCAGCTCAGTGGCAATGGGTTTGGTTTGGTGGTTTTAATCTTTACAGGAGCCGATAGCCAGGCTTTTCTCCCGCAGTGCTTTTGAGTGGGTTCAAATGGTCAACCTTTCAGTTAGCGGCCAAACGCCTTTAGAAACTTGCTGCCTAAGATATATGGCAAAAAGGCCACCTTCCTCATGCATCCTGGTGAAGCTGGTGACTCCTTCCCTTTCTCTCTTCATACCTATGTCATGTTGGTGTCCATGGAGAAGGGGAAAGCTTCAGCCGGGCTCTTCTGTCTGATTTATACATTTTGTTTTAATGATTTGTTTCTGTCTACTAACGTGGACACGTCAGGGATGATACCTCACTGACCTTTTTTAACTCCTTGCCTACTGGCACATTGCCTGGCACACAGAAGATTCCTGAGAAATGTTTGCTTAATATTGTACAGTACAACAAATGGGCTGATTTAGATGCAGCTGACTGGGAACCTTTCATGGGATTTACAGTCTTGAGTGACCCCGAGATGAAGGGGCAGATGGCATTAATTCCTAGGAGAGTAGAAGTGGCAACCTGGCCATATTCCTTCTGCTGAAAGAATTTGCTCCTTGGCTGTTGAGGTGTATTGATTGACTACTGGTCGTTTTCTAGCTTGGACAAACAATGGTTGTTACTTGCCATCGAATCAGCCCTCAACTGGTGGCAACCTCCCAACACACAACTAAACAAAATTGTGGTCCTGTACCATCCCCACGATCAGTTACGGATCAGACCCTTGTGATCCACAGAGTTTTCGCTGGCTGATTTCCGGAAGTAGATCACAAGCTTTTCTTCCTAGTCTGTCTTAGTCTGGAAGCTCCACTGAAACCTGTTCGGCATCATAGCAACATGCAAGGCTGAGACGGGGTGGGAAGGTTGGGGGTAGCTATGAATTGGGGGCCTTGGCCAGGAATCCAACACAGGTCTCCGGTGGAAGGCAATAATTCTACCACCGCACCACCACTCCCTTGGACCAACAATACAACTTTTCTAACACTGGAAAAGAGGACTACTATTCCAAATAAAAAACCTGTTGCCGTCGAGTTGATTCTGACTTGTAATGACCCTGTAGGACAGAGTAGAACTGCTCCACAGAGTTTCCAAGGAGTGCCTGGAGGATTCGAACTGCCAACCTTTTGATTAGCAGCCATAGCACTTAACCAATATGCCACCAGGGTTTCCACTATTACAAATATGTGCATATAAACGACAAAATTGTGCTTTCTAAAATATGGTTCCTGGGAAAAGTCTCAAAGTCTTAAAACGATTCCTTGGTCTAAGTCCCGTTCATTCAGAGAGGCCTGGACGCGCAGAGGGTTGATGCAGACTGGGGAGACGGACAGATGGACCGAAGTGTCTGCTTTAAGCACAATGCATGCTATGATACATGCCTAGAAAGGGGGGATGAACCTGGATTTGAAATATTTATCCTTAAAAACCTCTCACACTCACTAAGCAGGAATAAAAAAAAAAAACTAGTGATTAGGTCTCATCCCTCCCTACACATACCAGATGCGACTAAACCCCAAATTAACTTAATTTGTTTATACTAGTGCCTTTAAATAATGAGGAGGTACAGCTCCCAGCCTTCTCCTGGTACTAGGGAAATCTTTGTCACATTTATCTGTGTGGGTTTCTATTTCTGCACCATCAGGGTAAGATGAAGGCTCCCCGAGTTAAACCGTGTGTAGAGTGTGCCCAGAGCTGCCTCAGTGACTGGTTCTGCACATCTGCACGACTGGGGAGTCAGGTCACCTCCTTGCCAACAGAAACTGTGGTTAATATTTGCCCCACATGGTGTTTGCCACACATGGGCACTTACAACAGCACTTTTTTGATAAGGAGAGCAAGAGCATCTAATTTATGAGTTTTCCAGTTGGTTTTAAATCATAGACCTACTTTAGCGTCTCCTCCTGACAGGCTGCTTCCATGTTGACAGTAGAGTCAGTAAGTACTTGGGGAATCAAACACCAACTCGAATTTAAATACCGGTATCTGTTTAATCAAACTATAAAATACCCATTGTCATCGAGTTGATTCCGACTCATAGTGACTCTATAGGATAGAGTAGAACTGCCCCCTAGGGTTTCCTAGGCTGCATCTTTACAGAAGCAGACTGCCACATCTTTCTCCTGCAGGGCAGCTGATAGGGTCCAACCGCCCACCTTTTGGTTAGCAGCTGAGCGCTTAGCCACTGCACTACCAGGGCTCCTTAAGCTACAGGCAACGTGTATCTGCTGCTGTCCTTCCCTGTCACATTCCTGAGACAGCCATTGGCCATCTGGGCCTATTCAGTATCCAGTCCTCTTCCTATTTAGGAGAAAGCCCCGTTGTGTGCAATTTTGGCAGGAGACAGCGTCCCATTTCCCACTACAAAGGTGAACCGGCCCTCGTCTTTCCTTCTTGCTGTCTGCAGGCAGCCAGGGCATGGGGCCTTATCTCTGCTCAGACTGGCAACTCCTTCCAGGGCTTACAATCTTGAGTGACCCCAAGATGTGGGTACTGAAAAAACCAAACCAAACCTGCTGCCATTGAGTCGATTTCGACTGATGGTGACCCCACGTGTATACTGAGTAGAACTGCCCCATAGGGTATTTTTAGCTGTGATCTTTATGGAAGCAGACCACAAGGCCTTTCTTCTGTAGCATCACTAGGTGGGTTTGAACCGCCAACCTGTAGGTTAGCGGTGGAGCGCAAACCATTTGCACCACGCAGATGGCATTAATTCCTAGGAGAGCAGGCCGTACTCCTGCTGAAAGAATCTGCTCCTTGGCTGCTGAGATGTGTTTTCTAGCTTGGACTTAGAGTCGTCGAAGGATTCAATGATCCTCTGAAATTCTTCTAATGTGTTGCATTTTTGCTTAAGTTAGCGAGAGTTGTTTAACAGTCTAACGAAAACACCCTTTGTTTTGGATTTTGTACAACCCTGCTCTCTCGCATTAGTTAGGAGTTAACTGTCTACCTGGCTCTCAGATGCAAGCCGGAGTCAGAATCACCTGGAGGACCTGTTAACACACAGGTTGCTGGGCCCTGGGTTTCGATGCGTTAAGGCTATCTAGGACGGGACCTGATAGTTTTCATTTCTAACCGTTCCCAGGTGCTGCTGCTGCTCTGGCGACCCCACTTTTGAAAACCATTGGTCTAGAATAGACTCGATCTCCGTCCAACCCTGTCCAAAGACTAGTACGATATTTAGCCAATAAACAATGATTCGGGGTCTTACGTGGGACTTCCTCTGGGTTGATTTCCCTGGTTACTGTTGCTTACATGTTATAGGTGAGTTACGACGAATTTGGAGAATTTTTATTTGTCTTATTTTCCCAAACAGATTTCTCCAAGGTAGTAGTAGCACTAATAGGTTTTGGAGTGAAGATGAGCCTGCACATTTTACTCATAAGAACTGCTGTTTATTGAGTCCCTCCTATATTAACTGCTACTTCTACATCCATGATTTAATTTAAACCCCACAATAACTTTGCGTGAGAGGCATTAGCCCCATTTTGGAGATAAGCAAAATAAGGTTTGGAGAATTTAATTACCTTCCTCTATCACCAGCTGGGGAAACCCTGGTGGTGTAGTAGTTAAGAGCTATGGCTGCTAACCAAAAGGTTGGCAGTTCGAATCCACCAGGTTGCTCCTTGGAAACCCTTTGGGCAGTTCTACCCTGTCCCATAGGGTCGCTATGAGTCGGAACCGACTCCATGGCACTGGGTGTGGTTTTGGTTTGGTTATCACCAGCTGGTAATGTGGTGGAGACAGGGTAGAGTGTGGGGCTGTGTGAGTCCACAGCTACTCTCTTTTTAGCACAAATTACGGCCTTCAAAAGGAGCAGTGACCGCACATGAGGTGCGCTGGCGGGGGATCTAACCTGGGTCTCCGTCAGGGAAGGTGAAACTCTACCACTGAACTACCACACCACCTCCCCCCAACACACACAGAAGGATATCCCCAAAGTTAACTGCTTGATCACTTTCTTTGGAATAGGGGTTCTTAATCTAGGGAGTATGGGCCATTATAGGATCCACGAATAGGTTTTTGGGGATAATGAACCCACTGAAGTTGGCAAAATTTGGTGTGTATGTGCACATATGGATTTTTCTGGGGAAAGGGTCCAGAGTTTCCATTAGATTCTCAAAGAGGTTTGGGACTCCAAAACAGGTTAGAACTACTCAGTCAGAACAAAGAGAGATGCCCAATAACAGTGACACAAGGAAGTGGTACATACGGTGGAAATAGAATCAGCTGGCAAGCCTCCATAGAAGGCAGGGGCAAAACTGCTCTTTGTAAAGCCATTGCAAAGAGGACATTTGGAGGGACTCATTGAGTTTTTTTCAGCAGAACTGCTTGACATTTCATATCTATCTGGCCCAGAGATCTCTGGAAGGTAGTACTTCTGATGAAGGTTGATACATGGTGGAAGGACATCCAGGTAGTTCAATATGAGGGCTGGCCCAGCCGCAGAACGAAACAGCAGCTGATGATTTTTAAGTGGGCAAATAGCTTTTATCATTTTTATCTACTTTCAGTGGAGTAAGGTACGTGGGGAGAAGATATGGCAGCTATGCGGTCACACTGGCCTGGAAACACACTGGAAAATGCATTCACGGACACACCTCTGCACAAGTTGTTCAATCTGTCTGCATTTCCCTTCCTGCCTCTTTGCCCAGCAAACCTGAACCCTGCATTTAAGCTCCAGATCAAGGCCTGCTGTGACTCTTCTGAGACCTCCCCAGCCCTCTCCTCCTAGGCAGAATTGTCCTGCAACCCCTGGTCTAGCCCTCTGTACCCATCTCTGTCCCTCTACCATTGTTTCCCTGTCAACTGAGGCTCTGAAAAGCTAAAGTAGTAACCAGTGCTAGTTGCCGTCAAGTCGATTTTGACTCATGGTGACCCCATGTGTGTCAGAGTAGAACTGTGCGTCACAGGGATTTATTTTTTTGGAAGTAGATTGCCGAGACTTTCTTTCAAGGTACCTCTGGGTGGACTCAAACCAGCAGCCTTTCAGTTAAGCAGCCAAACACTTAATGTTTGCACCATCCAGGGACTCCAAAATGCTAAAGCCATGACTTATTTTGTGTCCCTTGTCCCTAGCCACGTAGTAGGTGGCCGATGTTGGCTGAGCAAACGCTAAATGTAGAAAGCATTAGCTACCATTCAGGTCCCCTCTGTACAGGCTGTGGTGAGATGACTATTTCGTGCATCTACTTAGATGACAACAGCAATTACGTGTTAATGAGTAAACAAGATGCCTCTTGGTAATCTCCAAAAGCAACCTCTTGACTCAAGGGTTGAAGAAATAAGCAAGGGAAGGCCCAGGCATCAAGGCAGGTGAGAACACAACGAGGTTAAGAAATGCCAGGTTTCTAGGGTGGAACAGTTGAGGCTTGGGACAGGGGCCAGTGCTCAGGTAAGCAGAGAGAGATGTTTGGTTTGGTTTGGGGAGAAGAGACTTCTTGAATTTGGGAATAAAGAGGAGAGAAGGGGGAATACTGACTGGACTGAAAGAAGAATGGCCATCACTTGGGGTGTCAGACAACACACTGAATGGATTTATTCAGACCAAGGGACTCTCAGTGACAATTGCATAAAAAGAGAAACAGCTGGGTTCTGGGTCTACTCCTCTGTTGGTTAAACATAGCTTGTATTCTTGGATATTACACTAGAATCATTGCAAGTCTGAGCTGCAAGGGACCACAGAAATGATCTGAGCCCATCCTTTCATTTGATGCTTGAAGAAACTGAGGCCCCAAGAGGCAAAGCCTTGGGTCCAGCCTATGACAGACTGCTTTCGCTGGGCTCAGCCAGAGGCAGGACGGCAGGGAACGTCCAGAGACTCTAGGCAGAGGGCTTTGTTCTGAAGACTGTGAGCTCAGGAAAGGCCCAAGGCCACAGGGAATGTGAGCAGTTGCCCAGATCCTGTCTGGCTTTTTAGAACGAGTTGCCACTGAATGATTCATTGTGACCTCATATATGTCAAAGTAGAACTATGCTCCATAGGGTTTTCAATGGCTAATTTTTCTGACATTGATTGCCAGGCCTTTCTTCCAAGGTGCCCGGTGGTCTGGAACCTTCATACGTTAGCAGCTGAGCCCATCACCCAGAGACACCATTTTTAGGACACAAACCAAATAAAGGCATTTAAAAGAATGAGGTATTTGGTCAATAACAAGTTTGATAAACCCAGCTTTTCCTCTCGATTAACACGTTATTTCCTCTCCATATCGTATTAACAATAAGAGCCATTTGTTTGCTGGGAACGTCTAATGAGCCTTTAGCGAGCAGAAGGCGGGAAAACACGGCAGTAACTGCTAAACTGTATGCAGATTAGATATTAACCTCTTAACTTTATCCCTCTCTCAACTGTTGTTTACTTTGCCCACACAGGGCACTTCCTGCCATTCTGGCAACTTCCATACGGGGAAATCAGAGCGCAGGAGTTGCGGAGAACACACACCTAACGGACTTTGTCTCTGACAAGTCCCTCCCGTATCTAAACACAAAATACGCTACTGAATGTCTGCTGGTGCAAGGTACTTAGTCTAGGAACAGGGCACCGACACAAAGGTTTCGTGTCGCCCGTCCTTCAACAGCTTGTGAGGAGTCCCGGGCCTGGAGTCAGAGACCTGGGAAATCGGTTCCTTTCTCGGAACCTCACGTCCGCATTTGCACGTCGGCTCCCTGGGAACCGTCGCGGACACTGGAGGCGCCGGGGCGCGGGCAGCGCCGTCACCCGCCTGTGGCGGACGCCGCGCGGTCCCCTCGCAGCCTCGCCGCCGAGGAAGGGGCGCGCCGGGCGCACTCCACGCCCAGCGCCGCTTCCCCTCCTGCAGGGCGCGGGCGAAGCCCCCAGGCCGGGCGCCCAGGAGGCCGAGCTGCTGACGTAGGCGCGCGCCCCGCCCCGCCCCGGCGTGCCCCGCCCCGGCGTGCCCCGCGGGCGCGCGCACGCAAACGGGCGCGGGGGCGCACGGCCCGGGCGCGCGCAGGGCCGGGCCGGCACAGCGGCGAGAGCGCGCGCGGCTCCGGGAGGCGGTGGCGGCGGCGGAAGCGGCGAGGGCGGCGGGCGTCCGGCTCTGAGGTGGTGGCGGCAGTGGCGGCGGCGGCTCTGGACTGGGCTCGGCTAGGTGCGAGCGAGGGCCGGGGGGCGCTGGGGCGAGTGCCGATCCCCCGGCTCGACCATCCGCCTGCCGCCCGGACGCCTGGGCCGCGGAGTTTGTGTGCCGGCTCGGACCCCGGCGCCCAGCCCGGAGCCGTAACCTTGAGGCGGCGGCGGCGGGGCCGGACCGGTCCGGGCCGGGGGGCGGCGGCGCTGGATCCGCGGCCACCCGATCGCTGGCGGGAGATGTCGAATCCCGGGACGCGCAGGAATGGCTCCAGCATCAAGATCCGTCTGACAGGTACGGCCGGCGGGGGGCCCCCGCCGCCCCCAGCTCCCACTCAGACCCCGCGCCGCCCCTCACCAGCCCCGGCATTTCCCCCGTATCGCCCTTGGGATGTGTCCCTCCCCCAACCGGCCGTTGTCCCAGGACCTCCTCACCCCCCTCGGTGTGTGCCCCTTGTTGCTCCCGGCCCCGCCCCCTCGCTTCTGCCCAGGCCCCGCCCCCTCGCTTCTCTCCAGGCCCCGCCCCCTTGCCTTTCGCCCCCATCTTCCTACTTTCTTCCCTCCTCCCTCACACCTGCCTTCTTCCTTCTCCCTCCTGGCCCCACCCCCACGCTTCTCACCCCCACCTTCCAACTCTCTTCTCCCTCACACCTGCCTCCTTCCTTCTTCCTGGCCCCGCCCCTCGCCACCCTAACCCCGCCCCCTTACTTCCTTGCCTCTTAGCTCTCCCACTAAGGTCCCCTCACTTCCATCCTGGCCCCGCCCCTGCCTCTCCCTAACCACGCCCCCTTCTTTGCCTCCTAGCTCTTCTCCCACTATCGTCCCCTCACTTCCATCCTGGCCCCGCCCTCGCCTCCCTAGCCCCGCCCCTGGCCTCTCCTTAACCCCGCCCCTTCCTTGCCTCCTAGCTCCTCTCCCACTGTCCTCCCCTCACTTCCATCCTGGCCACGCCCCCTCGCTTCTCTCCTCTTGGCCCCGACCCCAGGCATCTCACCATTTCCCCCCAACTTTCCCCTCCTCTCCCCCCACCTGCCTCCTCTCATCTTTCTTCCTCACCCTCCTCACCCTCCCCTGGTTGCCCTCCCTCTTCCCCCACCTGTGCCTTCGCCTCTCCCCTACTGGCCCCGCCCCTTTTCTTGGCTTCGCCCCTCGTTTTTCTCTAGCTCCTTCCTGGCTTATCTCCCATTCCTGCCCCCTTGCTGCTTTCTCCGGGGCCCCAACCCTTTCCTTGAGCTCGAGCTCCTGTTCTCCCGTCTAGCTTCTCCCAGTCCTCTTGCCTCACTTCTCCTTTGGTCCAGACCCCTTCAGTCTAGCCCACTTCCTTTTCCTCTCAGGCCAGACCACTCTCTGCCCTTGACGCTGCTGTTGCAGTTCGCGGCGTCTCTGTATTGCACTTGACCATCATCCTGCCACTCAACACTCTTGAGCCCCTCTTAGACACCCCCACCCCCGCACTGGAGGCTTTGGCAGCTGCAGAAACCAGGCTTCTTGATTCACTCTCAGTCTTCAGTGAAGAGTCCCTGTTTCCTTGGTGGCTCAGTGGTGCCACTTCAGGGGGGAGCGTGCCGCTCTGCTGTAGTTGGGATGTGTGCGAATGTGAACCTCCCTAGTGCGCTCCAGGGGTTCTGGACCAGTCTGCATCCTCGCCTGCCCTTTCTCCCTCCTCTTAGCTTGTTCCGGGTTCACCCTCTGCCCTTCCAGCTTAAATTCACGCCTAAGGCAGTTTCCTCCTGTTGCAAATACGGTGTTGCTGGGGGACTTTCCAAACTCGAATATTTCCAGCTCTGGAAAGGAAAGAAAAAGTTTCATCTAATCCCTGTTAGGGATTTTCCTCTCGATTTTTCCTTGTGCAGTTTCTGGCCTAGTGCGGATTCCGAAGCCAGTGTCTGCTCAGTTCCTTTCAAAGCAGAGAATGAGCGTTTTGAACACTTTATGGCAGAAACAGGAGCCCTGGTGGCACGGTGGTTAAGGGCTTGGCTGCTAATGGAAAGGTTGGGGGTTCCAAACCACTAGCTGCTCTACTTTATAAAAATGTGGCAGTCTGCTTCTCTAAAGATTGCAGCCTTGGAAACCCTATGGGGCAGTTCTGCTCTGGCCTGTAGGGTCACTATGAGTCGGAATCCACTGGACAGCAATGGGTTTTTGTTTTTTTTTTTAGTTGCTCTGTGAGTGCCTTAACCAAAAAATAAAAATAAAAACACCAAAACCCACTGTAGTCAATTCGATTCTGACTCAACAGTTGGTGATTTTTTTTTTAAAACTAAAGATTCCCTCGAAACCCCATAGTTGTTGCATGATCCATTTTTTTGTGTCAAGGAAAGGGTTGTAATTATTTGTCCTTTTACAAGGATGTCAGATCAGGAATGACTTGGGCCCAAACCCAGACAGACCATGGTTTTGTAAGGTCACAGGTATATCCCATGGGTCTTTGCTTCTGGAGAGACATTATCCTTTATACCAGGGCCCGGATATGAAAGACTTCTATGTGCATATATACATTAAACTATTTTTATGGCTACATAAAAGCCATGTTTTTGACATTGTAATACTTGTAAAACTTTAATTATTGACTGCTTTAATTTGGTTTGAATTTACAATATAATCTGTAATTGATATTAGATCATTTTCTGTTTTCTTGCTAAAAGAGAAGTAACTGATTTTGTGAGTTTTGTAGAAATGCAACTCACGTTTTAGAAGGAATAAGGTTTTAGTTACAAATGTATGTGTTAGATTCTAGGATATATATATCCTGGTTGGCAGGTCTGGGCCTAGTCCTTTTCCTTGTGAAAGAGAGGAAGATTGTTTTTGGATTCAGCAATCGAGATATCATAGATACAGAAACGTTTCTGAGTTTTTGGATGACGTTGGATATTAAGGGGTCAGGGATGATGAGTATTCTTTCTAAAGGACCTTTTCCCTTCCCCCCGTCGTTAACTGCTGTGGAGTTGGCCCCCGACTCATGGCTACCCCGTGCACAACAGAATGGAATGAAACACTGCCCTGTCCTGCTCCAGCCACGTGATTGGTCGCAGATTGAACTGTTGTGATCCATAGGGTTTTCATTGGCTGATTTCGGAAGTAAACTGCCAGGCCCTTATTCCTAGTCCGTCTTAGTCTGGAAGCTCTGCTGAAACCTGTTCAGCATCACAGCAACACTCACACCTCTGCTAACAGATGGGTGGTGGCTATGCACGAGGTGCCTTGGCCAGAAACCGAACCTGGAAAACAAAGCTGGGTGTTGTGAGAAGTCTACCACGGAGCCACACTGCCCCTTTCCCGCTAGTAAATACTAGGAATGGATCTGAGAGGATGTGTGAGTGTGAGTGTCCCCGATACAGGATTGGCAGCTTAGTGATGATTGCAGAACACACATGTTGGCAGTTGTCTGTTGAATATTAATTTATGTGGAAACGCTGGAACGAACTGTTTTATTTGAAGATAGGCTTTGGCCTAATTTTTTAAGGTTGCTATGGGAAGTTTGAAATTTTTTCACTTTTGGCATATTGTGTAGCTATCTTTCAAAAGTAGACTACTTTTGTTACAGATTTCACAGGTTTTTTTCCGTGTGTGGTTTTTGAAAATATGGCTTTAAAGCGAGGGACATTCTAGCCAGTAAACGAATACCACACAGAGCATAATTAAAGGCAAAATATAAAGACCTTGGAATTATAAAAAAGCATTTAAAACTTTTGAATACATGATTGTATTTGGTTGTGGGTTGTTGTTTTGCGCCCTCAAGTCGATTCGGTCTAGACAGAGTGGAGCTGTAATCTTTACATGAGCAGATGGCCAGGTTTTATCTCCCAAGGAGCAACTGGTGAGTTCAAACCATCCACCTTTCAGGTAGCAGCCAAGTGCTTCATCATTGTGCCACCGGGATACCTTCGGCTGTAGGTAGAGCATTAGATTTAGAGTTAGGAGACCTGGATTCCGGTCATATCTACCATTAGCTGCGTAATATGGAACATATTATTTAACCTTCTGGGCCTCAGTTTCCTCATATATAAAATGAGATTTCAGTCTTCATTGTACCATTCTTTGATTCTACTTTTCTCTCACAGGCTGTATGGGTTCGTATACCTGTGTACCCACATCACTGTGGGGCACTTACGCTTTCTGTTGTTAAGACTCAGTCCTGATATTCAGAAATTTGTGTCAAAGCACAGCACTTGGGTTTGACTTACGCCAAGCACTGATTTTGTGTATTGAGTACATTTATGACTTTTTTTTAAACCTGTTTTGTTCCTGAAAATCACTGGGTAATATGATGTTGAATTGCTTTATAAACGTGTTTTTAAGTAGTAGAAGAATGTTTGATTCTTTATATTTAAAAGGATATAACTTTAATGGATGTCTTTGTAGTATTTTAGCAGGAAAATAATTTTTAAAGAATTTCAGTAGGTTTTTTTGTTATATGCAAAATCAAGGGGTCTTTGCTAAAGAGCATTATCTTGGAGACATTTCAGAAGTCATGGGCAAAACACTTTGGGAACATTTTGATTTTAAATTCAAGCAGGATTTGCAAAATCTTTGTTCTTATGTGGTACACAAATGAGTCCCAGATACATTATTTTGGCCACTTTGGGTTAAAGAATGGAATTTTGCACCTGAAGGATTCCACAGTGCTGTTTGAGAAAATTAAATTTTACCCAAATGTTAATCAGTTGAAATACCAAATACCTAAACTTTCTTATGCTTTTGTGGCTTGAAATATTGTCAGACTTCCTTGTGCTTTTATATCTCTTGGAGCGTGACCGTGTATGTGAAGAGAGAAAAATTCTGATTGCAAGTGAAGAGGGGGAAGTCGACTTTCCTTGATAGCATGTGGAAATGAGAAGGATATTTTTAAAGCTGCAGCATATGGGATGAAAGGCCGACTTGGGTTTCAGCATCCAGATGGTGCACTTGGGGAAAAATAGTCGTAGCAATAACTGTTAATAACTTTAATTGATCGATAACAGGTGGCCTAATTGATTGGAAATAGTTAGGTTTCTTTTAAGAAAGATTTGATAGCTCTTAAGAGTGTTGACTTTGTCAGTTTGTACCAGCTGAGGACCTCACTTATGTAAGGCAGGCTCTTCGCGAGTGGAACACAGTTGCTGCACTATGAAGGAATAAGTGATCGGTCTTTAGTGCCGCCTGACATCTAAGTGCATAACATTTTCCTTAGAGTCTGCCTCCAGTTTAAGAAGGTGTAGTCAAGGCACTTCTTTGAGCTTTATTATCAAGGTGTGTCAGATGGATTAGCTCAAATAGTGTTGTAAAACTTATTACATAAAAACGAAAATCACAATCTGCCCAGTACAGGTTCTATTACTGATTTTATTTGTGATTTGATCACATTTGTGTTGTCTTTAAAAAAAAAAAAAAGTTTTTTTTCCTCCCAAATTTGTGTTTTTTTCTTTGCGTCTTATTGATCCATTTTAACTAACTTTACAAATGAAATATTGCATATACTTTTATGAGTTGGAATCTACTCAAGGGCAACTAGTTTATTTATATCTTCAGTTTTACAATAGTTGTGATTTATCAAACATTTTTGGCAAACGTGAAAGTCATTTCTGACGCTTGGCTTTTTCCTCTCTTCCACCAGTTTCTATTTATTCTGTTCGGTCACATTGTCATGTTGTAGTGTGGGCCATTGGGTAGAAGAAGGGGGGCGGGGTCTGAGGCCTGAGTCACTTGTATTTCCTCATGAATTAAAAAAAAAAAAATACTGACCCATAATATTTCCACATCAGCTCAGTGGTCCGGTTAACTAGACTGGCTGTTTTGTAACACATTTGTGGGCTCTGGTCAAAAGTTAAAATAGCTGAATTGTGCATTTTACTGAGTGGTGAGAGAAAAAGGGAAGTTCAAAAAACCTTCTCAATCAGACAAAAGAATTTGACATCTTTGCAGTACTCTGAGTTTTTCTGATTGGGAAAGCCTAACTTTTAGCAGTCTTATTTGGATGAAATTTTTGTAATCTCAGAACCGTTTTAGAGATTAATTATCTTTAAGTGAATTAAAAAACCAAATCCGTTGTCATCGAGCCGATTCCCACTCATAGCAACCTTATAGAACAGAGTAGAACTGCCCCATAGAGTTTCCAAGTAGCGCCTGGTGGATTCGAACTGCCGACCTTTTGGTTAGCAGCCGTAGCATTTAACCACTACGGCACCAGGGTTTCCTTTAAATGAAAACGGAGTAAAAAAGAAAAAAAATTTTTTTCCCCTCACCAAACAACATAAATCGGTGGTTTGCTTGTTTTGTTAAGTGAATTTTATGAAGAGAAAGCACCCAGCGTACACTGGCTTGTCCTTACTCACCCTAGCCAGCTAAAACCCCTCAGCTGTTCTAGTCAGAGACGAGCTGTAGAGCTGGGTTTAAAAAACACAAGCACGTAGCCATGTGGATGGACATGTCTCCTTTCTAAAATGTTAGACTTATGTACTGTGGTGTCTACAGATGCAATTTAATCCATTTATATATTTAAACTAAGTGGAATGTTGTTTCTACATTTCGGGATTAAAGGGAAAAAAACACCCTGTTATTGTTTTAAAAGAGGGCTTAAATAATGCGCAATCAGCGCGTCTGATGAGGCTCCCTACTCTGTAATTCCAGCTGTGTTCACCTCCATTGCAGCTGAAAGGAATTCTAATTGGCTGAGGAATGTCAGTAACATCATGTATCACTAAGCACGAATCTATTATGCTGGCTGCTGGGTGATGCATTTCAGATGTTTTCAGCTCCCGACCCCAACTTGGAGGTTGCTTTCAGGAGTCTGGAAGAGTGTTGTGAAGCTGTGGGATGCAGACGCAGCCTGCCTTCTTCTTAGGATGGCCATCCGCTGGGTGCTCTGTGGGCATCCTGCTTTCTTGTGCGTTAAGCATTGGCTCGGGAGGCAGAAAGTTCCATATTTTATTTCTAACTCCTGCAAGCGCCCACGGAAACCCTGGTGGCATAGTGGTTAAGAGCTACAGCTGCTAACCAAAAGGTCCGCAGGTTGAATCTACCAGGCGCTCCTTGTAAGCTCTATAGGGCACTTCTACTCTGTTCTATAGGGTCGCTATGAGTCAGAATCAACTCAACAGCATCAGGGTTTGTTTTTTTTTTTTTTTAATCGCCCACAGTGAAGAAGGGGGCTCTAGAAGTATAATCTTCTTATGCCTCAATTTCCCTATGTGTAATGTGGGATACTGCTTTTTTATAACTCACAAGGAGCTGACAAAGATGGATGACATATTCTGATGAAGAGTTGGGAATTATAGAGTAAAAAAAAAAAAATAGAGTAGCACAGTATAAATACAGTCATGGATCCCTGTTGCTGCCTATTCCTAAATAACCCATGTAAATGATAAAGCTAATGATGTCTCTTAACACTGAAGAAAATCTGTAGAATTTGTTGATAAGCATGGACAAATAAAAAGTAAAAAAGAATTATTAAGTTCTCTGTGTATTCAGAAAGTTCCCTTGGAGAGAGATTGTTAGAAGCTAAAGCCAGCATCATCAGTAATGGTAAAACTTTGGGAGCTTCCCGTTACAACTAGGATCACTACAGGGATGTGCACTGTCACAGTTGTTATTAACCAGAGAAAGACAGCAGAAAGGATAAAACAAAATTGCTGTTCTTTGCAGGTGATATGATTGTGTGTCTTGAAAAACCCCAAAGAATTGGATGAAGCACCATATAAACAGTAAAAAACTTTAGTAAAGTAGCTAGCTAGAAAATTTCTTCATGGTAAAAACATGATAAAATCAATATGCCAAGACAAGCTAGGAAAAAAATTTGCATCATATATATCAACATATATTTGCAACGTACGTAAATCTGGTTTCCTTAGTGTATAAAACCTGTTGCCGTCCAGTTGATTCTGGCTCATAGAAAGAGCTCTCAGAATCAATTAGAAAAAGGCCAGTAACCTAACTGGCAAAGGATATGGACAATTCCAGGAGCCCTGGGGGCACAGTGGTTAAGTGCTTGGCTTCTAACCGAAAGGTCGGTGATTCGAGCCCACCGGTAGCTCTGCGGGAGAGACGACCTGGCAGTCTGCTCCTGTAAAGATTATACCTCGGAAACCCTGTGGGGCAGTTCTACTCTGTCATATAGGGTTGCAATGAGTCGGGATCGACTTGAGGGCACACAACAACAACAGCAGCAACAATGACAGTGGACAGTTCACAGAAAAGAAGATGCACATGGTTTTGAACATATGAAAAGCTGTTCAGCCCTATTCGTACTAAACAAAATACAAACCAAAACTTAGAATGAGATACTGTTTTTCATTTAGTAGATTGGTAGAGACAAAAGAGTTTGAAAATATGCTATGAACACAAGGTATGAAAAGCCAGAACCCTTTTACACTGTTGGCTGGGGATGTAAATTAATAAAATAATTATGTAGGACAGTTTGGTACTCTCCGTCAGGTAATAAATGCACATGCCCTGTGATCTGTTGATCCTGCTTTTAGGGATTTTTCTTACAGATGTAGCCACACATTTATATAAAGTCTTCTGTGCAAGAATATTTATTGCAGCATTGTTCGAAATGATAAAAAACTGAAAACAACCTAACTGTGCACTAGTAGAGAAGTCGACAGCACCTAACAACAACAACAACAGTTAAATAATTATAATACAGAGTAATATCTGCGAAAGCCAGAACCTTGTGTAAGGCAGAAACCTGTCAGAGATGGAAAACTCAATATTTTCCACTAAAAAGAGCGATAGAAAAGTGATAAGACTGTACCCTGTCAAAGGTGGAAAACTTCCACAATCTGGAAAAACAGAGCAGACCCGTCGAGTTCTGGCTCTCACAGGTTTCACTTTATTCCCAAGATGGAATACTGTGTAGTTGTTTAAAATAATAAGATAGCGCTTCATATTCTGGTATGAAACATTCTCCAAGATCCAGAGTGAAAAAAGCAAGCTTCAGAACAGTGGCTATTATATGCTACTATTGGAGTAGTAAATAAAGCAATAATAAAAGGAGAAATTTATAGATAAATTTGTATAGAATATCACTGGAGGGATACTAGTAAAAATATTAACTGCGGTTTCTTCTGGGGAGGAGAACTGAGGCCTGAGCGTCACAGTAAGAGAGATACTTCTTCTCCCTGTATTAAGCTGGAATTGACTCCATGGCAACTAACAGCAACAACAACCTTTTTACAGTTTTATCGCTTTCCTCTCTCACCCCACTGAGCATGTATTAGTAATATTTCAACAATTAAAAAATGTTAAAAGCAAACAAGATGTACAACCAAACACCTCATGGGATTTGGTTCCTTGGTTTGGAGGCTTAGGGTCATGGTTTCATGGGACATCCCAGTGACTTGGCCTAATAACATGTGTAGTGCTTCTCTTCTACCTCCTACTTCGTTGTCCAATGCCTGGGGTCTTAAGAGCGTGCAGGCGGCTACCCAGCACACATCAGTTGGTCTCTGTTCACCTGCAGCAACCGAGGAAGAAGAGGAGTCAGGAATAGGAGGAGATGGAATGTGTGGCTAATTGCGTCCATGAACAACTGCCTCCTTTGCCATGTGACCAGAAGGACTGGATGGTGCCCGGCTACCACTACTGAACATTTTGATCAAGGATTGCACAGGAGAATCCTGATAAAAAGGGGGAAAGTGTAGAATGGAATTTCAAATTCTTATGGACTCCAGACTTCTGGAGCCTTGGAGGCTAGATGAACCCCTGAAATTGTTGCCCTGAGATAATCTTTAAACCTTAAACCAAAAATATCCCCTGAAGTCTTCTTAAAACTGAACCATAGTTTGCCTTAACTAGTAAAAAAAAAAAAAAAAAAAGGCCTGTCTTGAGCATTATGCTCTTTTAAGAACTATCCATATGGGATCAAATTGACAATAGCAATGTGAAAGACTTGATAGGAACCATAGGGTTGCCATGAATCAGAATCAACTCCATGGCACAGGGTTAGGGGGCAGTGAGTTCATGTTACTGTGGGAGGAACAACTCCGAAAAGGAAGGTGAGAACGGTTATACACCTTGAAGGCCGTAATCAATGTTACTGAACTGTACGTGTAGAAACTGTGGAATTGGTGTATGTTTTGCTGTGTATATTTTCAACAACAACGACAAAATAAAGAAAATTTAGAAAGAAAAAAAGAAAAGAAGCACTCTAAGCAGGCTATTTCCGAGGTTTCTACTAGATCCAGACTCCGTGATACACTACAGTTTGCAATGTTTAGAAGTTGCTATGTACGTAGGATTCATGTGTCAAGTGTTCCCGGAAGCAACAACTGCCCTCAAAAACCAGTTCTTATGGTTTGTGTTCTCCCATCTTTGTCTCGTAATGAAAGTTCTGCTGTAAAGTCGTCAAGGTAGTTATTGAAAACTGTCGACTCTGTAGTAAAAACCAACAAACAGTACATATATAGATTTTACCGCTTGCAGCATCACGGAGCGGTGATGTTTAGTGCTGCTCTCCGCCTGCCTGAGAAGACGGCAGCAGACCTTCATCACTCTCAGGATCAGTGGCTGCCATCCATGCAAATGCTTCTCGTTTTTGTCAGATGTACTCAGCCTTACACTGTATCTACTGGTGGATTTTACTGGTGGACACTGTGTGTGTCTCCGCCTTCTGATCTGCAGATGCTCTTGTGTATTGTGGCCACAAGAAATTAAAACCTGGGAATTTTTGGCTAAAACAAACAAAAACAAAAGAATCTACAGCTCTTAAGACAGAAAAGTGTTTCTTAGAGCAGCTGGTGCGTTAGTTGCCAATAGTAATGTTTTAAAATCTAGTATGTTCTGAAAATTAAAAATGATTGTACCAAATGTATTTTAAAGGCACTGTCTTAGTTACCTAGTGCTGCTGTAACATAAATACCACAAGTTGGTGGCTTTAATGAACAGAAATCTATTTTCTCACCGTTTAGGAGGCTAGAAGTCCAAATTCAGGGCAGCGGCTCTAGAGGAAGGCTCCCTCTCTTTGTTGGCTCTGGAGGAAGGACCTTGTTTCTTTTGAGCTGTTGCTTCTGGGCGATCTTCATGCGGCTTGGCATCTCTCTGCCTCCATTTTTGCCTGCTCCTTTGCTTGTCTAATCTCTTTTATATCTCAAAAGAGACTGATTTAAGACACACTCTACACTAATACTGTCTCCTTAACAAAGAAAACCCATTTCCAAATGGGATTATGACCACAGGTATAAAAACCAAACCGAACCCATTGCAGTCGTTGAGTCGATTCGGACTCATAGCGACCCTATTGGACAGGGTAGAACTGCCCCATACGGTTTCCAAGGAGCGGCTGGTGGATTTGAACTGCTTACCTTTTGGTTAGCAGCCATAGCTCTTAACCATTACGCCATCAGGGTTTCCAACCACAGGTACAGGGGTTAGGATTTACAATACATATTTTTTGGAGGACAGAATTCAACCCATAACAGGTGTCAAATAGCTTTTATATCTAAGGGCACATGCCTGTGTTTGTGTTTATTTCCTCGTGAGGAAGATTTCTGGATCCCAGAGAGTAAAATACTTTGCATATCCGTCTTATAGGTCTGAATGAACTCATTTTCCTAGGGAATGTTTATTCTGATACTGACACTGCCCCTAAATGACTTGTGTTAGCATGATAGTAAGCCCAAATGATTCTTTCTAGATTCAGGAGTCCTGGTGGTACAGCGGTTAAAGTGCTCAGCTGCTAACCAAAAGGTCAGTAGTTTGAGCCCACCAGCTGCTCTGCTGGAGAAAGATGTGGCAGTCTGCTTCCGTAAAGGTTACAGCCTAGGAAGTTGTATGGGGCGCTTCTACCCTGTCCTGTAGGATCACTGTGAGTCAGAATCAACTTGACGCAACGGGCGTATCATTTATGTGAAATATAATTTGAAGTTACCTCTGACCCATTTTGGTGAAATATTCCCATTCCTAAAATGGGGGTAGAAATGCTAACTTGTGTAAGCCAGTAATAATAATTTAGTATTTTTGCCAAGTACTTATAATATTGAGTTTGCTTTGAACTTCTTTAAGGGCTTGTTTGTTAATTTTAGCAATGCCTAAAAAAGAAATATTGATATCTGACTATACAGAAGTAGAAAAAGTTATAACCACATGTAATATATTACATTTTTTCATAGCTCTTTGGGATAAAAATCCAAAGTTTTATGTGATTGTATTTCCAAATGTATGACTTAGAAATTTATAGATTTGAGAATTACTTCCTAGCTGTTCCTACATGTCAGTAATATTAATGCCTTCTATCTGTACAGTGTTTCATAGTTTTCAAAGCGTTCTCATTTGAGCTAAGGTATCAAATATACCAACCTCAAAAAAGGCCTTTTTGGTATGGTGGTTTTTTTTAAGTTAAAAAATAGCATGCGATTTGTTTTATCCTTTAAAAATACAGTTTACAGGGCAGAAGAGGATGGTTTCTCTTATCCTAAAGGGATAGTCATTTCATGTTCAGGTACAAAGACACTCAAAGGCATAATTAATCCAACTGTAATAAATTTATATGCCCTGTAATCAATAGTCATGTGTAGGAAAAGGCCTAAATTTATTCATGGGGCATTTATATAATTCTTAGGTTTTTTTAGGTTTTAGTGAGGCTAGCCATACTCACAAAATCAGACAAGCTTTTTTTTAAGTAAAATGGCTTTTTTTCTTCTGTAATTAATTATGCAAAGCTGGAAATCTGACAGTTCTCCCCCCTCCGCCCCCAACACGCCTAGCAGACATCTTAAGTTTAAAATTCCAAAACAGTTTTCTCCATTCCTCCCTGCTAAGAAGCCTTCCTCCCCAGTTTTTCCCACTTCATTAAATCTACCACATTGTCTATGCCAAAAACCAAGGAATCATCCTCATTCTTCACAGCTAATCCAAACTCAAGTCCTCTTGCTTCTGTCATCAAAGTTTTTCCGGAATTTGTCGTCTTCTCTTCGTGTCCATTGCCCCCTGTCTGTCATCTGGAGCTGCTATAGCACAAACACCACAAGTGGACGGCTTTAACAAAGAGAAATTCATTCTGTCAGTCTAGGGGGCTACAGGTCCCAATTCAGGGCCCCAGTTCCAGGGAAAGCCTTTCTCTCTCTGTCGGCTCTGGAGGAAGGTCCTTGTCGTCAATCTTCCCCTGGACTACAAGCTTCTCAGCGCAGGGACCCTGGGTCCAAAGGACGTGCTCAGCTCTTGGCATTACTTTCTTGGTGGTATGAAGCCCCTCTGTCTCTCTGCTCACTTCTCTCTTTTATATCTCAAAATAGATTGACTCAAAATACAGTCTAATCCTGTAGATTGAGTCCTGCCTCATTAACATAACTGCCTCTAATCCTGCCTTATTAACATCATAGAGGTAGGATTTACAACACGGAGGAAAATTACATCTGATGACAAAATGGCGACAGTCACACAATACTGGGAATCCTGCCCTAGCCAAGTTGACACATATTTGGGGGACACAGTTCAATCTGTTAACACCCCCATTCTGGTCTAAGCCATGGTCATTTGTTGCTTGGCCAGTTGCTGCTTGCCCTTCTTGTATTTGAATGTTACTTGCAGCCAAAAACACCCTGCTACAGTATTTTTCTCTTTCAAAGATGTTAAAAGATTAGTTTTAAAAACCCTCACTCTGGCTAATTCTAAAGTAGAGGTGGAAAGAGATTTGCTACTAACATGACCTTTTTTCCTGGCTAGTGCAGCTCCTTCGCTCTGGTCTCTACTGATCACTTTGCCTCCAGCTTCAGCTCCAGGAGTACTGGTGAGCACAGTCATCGTCTTTGTCAGGGCAAAATGGAGCTGCGCATGGTCAGTGACTCAGGGATGGCTAAATGACAAGTTTAACCATGTCTACGACACCCTACTTAGTATAACCATGGATAGAGACCAAGAAACCAAATTGAAGATTACTATTTGAAAGAGTTAAGAATGGGAAATAGACAGCCATTTATGGTCCCGAGCACATATGATATTCTGTTGTACGCAAACGGCTCATTTGGTTGCCTCTGGATAACTCATTTTATCATCCCCCACCATCTTCTCCCCAAGCTGCTCTGACCCTAGTCCCCCCCCAGTTGATGGTGAAAGACACCACCAACCGGCCAGTTGCTCAGAACAAAAACCTTGGTATCCTTCTTGTTTCCTTTCTCTTTTACATCCTCCAAGAGATGTCAGCTCTAACTTGTAGGCTATATCCCGAATCTTTCTGCTTCTCTCCATCTCCACAATCTCTGCCCTAGTCCAGGCATCATCAGTTTGCACTTGGGTGCCTGCACAGCCTCCTAAATGGCTTTCCTGTCCTTTTTTTTTTTTTTTTAAGTAATCGTACACCTATGGAAAAGGGCCGTATACAGTTTGCTGCTACCTCATAAACTAAATACACCTTTTTAACAAGCACCTAGATCATCCCCCCCCCCCCGCCCCACAGGACATTTGGCAATGTCTGGAGACATTTTTAATTGTTACAACTTTAGGGGTGCTGCTGTTGAGAGAGAGTTGGGTAGTTTCTAGTTTTGGCTCTTATGAGTGGTGCTGCCATGAATATTCTTGTACATGTCTTTTGGTGAGCATAACCAAAAAAAAAAAAACCAAACCCAGTACCGTCGAGTCGATTCCAACTCATAGCGACCCTATGGGACAGAGTAGAACTGCCCCATAGAGTTTCCAAGGAGCGCCTGGCAGATTCGAACTGCTGACCCTTTGGTTAGCAGCCATAGCACTTAACTGCTGTGCCAGCAGTATATGTGTCTGTTTCTCTTGGGCATACACGAAGGGGTGGAATTGCTGGTCGTAGAGTAGCACACGTTCAGCTTTAACAAAAACCGGCAAACACTTTTCCAAAGTGGTGGTACCAGTTTACATTCCCACCGGCCGTGTACGAGAGTTCTAGTTGCCTCATCTCTCTGACAAGCTTGGTATTTTCTGTCTTTTTTTATTTTAACCCTTGGGTGGTGTGGCTTCCTTCTGCTTCTACTTCTCCTTTCTCCAATCCTTGTCTTAAATGGCATCCTTAGAACTCTTTTATTTTGAAATAATTATAGAATCACAAGAAGTTACAAAGAAATGTACAGGGAGGTCCCATGTGCCTTTCGCTCAGCCCCCCCCCGTTGTTAATAGCTTGCATAAATGTGGTACAATATGAAAGTCAGGAAATTGACGCTGGGACAGTCCACAGAGCTTATTCAGATTTCCCAGTTATACATGCGGTCGTGTGTATGTGCGCGTGTAGTTCTGTGCAGTTTTATCACATGTGCAGACTAATGTAATGACCACCACAGCCAAGATACACAGCTGTACCATCACCACAAGGCTCCCTCTTTATATCCCTTTATAGTCATACCTGCCCCCTCTCCCCATCCCTGACCCCTGGTAACCACTAAACTTTCTATATCTAGACATCTGTTAAAAATGTAAATCAGAACATGTCATTTTCTTCTTTAAAACCCTCCAGCGGTTCCCTGACTTACTAGACTACAGCCACCCTGATCCTTCATCTGTGCGTAAAACATGGCAAGCTTGTCCCTTGTCAGTCAGGTCTCAGCCTAAATGTCACCTCCTCAGGAAGACCTCTGTTCATCCCATCTAAGGAGCTCCCTATCACAGCTGCCTGTCTTATTTTCATCACAGCACTCAACGCTCCATGATGTTTTTGTTTGGCTGTCTGTCCATCCATCTAGTCATATAATCATTTTTATTTTCTGTCTCTGTTTTCCTAGTATATAAGTTCTGTGGAGCCTGGGGCTTTGCCATCTTATTTACTTCTGTATCCCCGCAGAACACTGCTGGGCACACGGTGGTGTTTCCAAACACTTGTTGGATGAAAGAATTGCTGACCTCTTTTTTTGACTGAGTTCCCTGACCATACTGGAGTGGGGGCTTGGAGGATGCCTCGTCTGGAGGCAGCATTGTTTTAGTAGGCCACTTCTTGTTGGTGAGAGTTAGAGGGCCTGGGTATTGGGGGATCACAGGCTGCTATCAGCCAGGCTTGGGTTTTCTGTTACTATGACACCCTAAAAACCTAGTCTGCTTTTTTCGGGGCAATGCCAGGGGCTAGAACCGAAGCCTAAAATTTTCTCAAGTCTAAAATTTGACCCGTCTTTCCAGCCTTTGGTTTCCTGGCCTTCTCCTTAGCCTCTCTTTCAAGGCAGTTGGAAATAACAGGTCGGGGAGGGATACTGTTAATTTGCTCCTTGCCCATGGGATGCTTCACTGTTGCATTTTGAATGATGTTTCCCATTTTCAGGCTGAGAATAGAGTTTGAGAGAGACCTAGGGGTCAGGGTTCTTATGCCCATCCTACCCTGCAGTCTTATCTCCTGCTACATCTGCCACTTCCTTGCCTCTCTTCTTCATGCCCTCTCTCTTCGCATCGCTTGGTCTTCCTGGAGTGTAATTCATAGCAGAAAGGGCGTAGCAAAGCCTGGTTTTCTTCTCTTGTCTCCTCCTTACAGGTCCATACTGAAATGCTGTGAGGAGTAGTCAGTACATTTCCTTACCTTGATTCTTTCCTACCACGTCCCATAATGCCCCCAGTAGCTTCGGAGGGCACATCAGACCGCAATATGATTGGTTCTTTCTCTAATAATAGAGACAAATGCTCATTATGCATTAGAAGGGTGTTCACTGCCTTTTGCGCTGCCTCCTGTCTTCAGCCAATTCCCCATTTTCATTCTGTCTTATTTACCACACCTCCTGATACCAATTTTGTATTATTTTTAAAGAGCAGGATGCTTTCAGATGTAAGTAGCAGAAAACCTAGCTTAAACTGGCTCAATAAAGAAGTTATTCATTTAGTTAACTGGAAAGGCAAAAGTCGTTCCAATGGCATGGCAAGGGTCTGGTTTCTCTCCATTTCTTGGTTCTGTAACCAAGAGCCATTCATTCTTGGTCTCTCTTCTTGTGCTGCCATAGCTTTTAATCCAGGAGAAAAGTTAAAAGTCTACTTCGCCACCAGCTCAGGCAGAAGTCCTGGACTGAATCTTCTCTCTTATTGGCCCAATTTGGGTTATGTGCCCATTTCTGAGCCACCTGCTGTGGCCAGGATGATGGGATGTTCTGTTTGGACAATTAGGGCCCATCTTCAAATCTAGTAATGGAGTTAGTTTCAGCAGACATATAGGCCTGGGACATTTGGGGGAATAGGGAAATGGATGCTTGGGAGGGCATCTACAAATAACTTGACAATACCAGCTGCTTTCTTTTAAAATTCATAATGCCAACTGCCTTAGTCATCTAGTGCTGCTATAACAGAAATACCACAAGTGGTTGGCTTTAACAAAGACAAATTTATTCTCTCACAGTCTCGGAGGCTAGAAGTCCAAATTCAGGGTGCCAGCTCCAGGGAAAGGCTTTCTGTCTCTGTCAGCTCTGGGGCAAGGTCCTTGTCATCAATCTTCCCTGGTTGAGGAGCTTTTCAGTACAGGGATCCCGGATCCAAAGGACATGCTATTCTCCTGGCTCTTGTTTCTTGGTATGAGGTCCCCATGTCTCTCTGCTCCTTCTCTCTTTTATATTTCAAAAGAAATTGATTTAAGACACAACCTAATCTTGTAGATTGAGTCCTGCCTTATTAACATAACTGCCTCTAACGTTGCCTCATTAACATCATAGAGGCAGGATTTACAACACTTAGGAAAATCACATCAGATGACAAAATGGTGGACAGTCACACAATACTGGGAATCATGGCCTAGCCAAGTTGACAGATATTTTTGGGGGACACGATTCAATCCGTGACACCAACTTGGAAGGTAAAGCTATCATTTAATGAACTGCTGAAAAAGAAGTATGCCTTTTTGGTATTGGTTGTAGTGTGTAGCAAAAGTTTATTTTTGTCAATGTGCCAAGAATTTTTGCACATCAGAGAGTTAGGAATGGTAGGTCTGTATGTAAACTTTTCCCAAGAAGTTTCACTGTTGATTTGTATTGTAGAATGTTTATGGATTGTTATATAACATCTTTATTTGGACCTATTTTAATATTAAGATTCAAACAAAATTCAGGTATAGATTATAGGAATACTTGCATTATTTCTCTAGAGGTAATAGTGTATTTTTAAGAAAGAAAATACACGTTATTGTTTATAAATCGACTTCAGATGATGGAAAGGCAAAAGCATTTGGTTTTTATTTAAGAGCTTACGTTGTTATGAAGCCCTGGTGGTGCAGTGGTTAAGAGCTGTGGCTGCTAACCAAAAGATAGGCAGTTCAAATCCACCAGGCACTCCTTGGAAACCCTACAGGGCAGTTCTGCTCTGTCCTGTAGGGTCGCTATGAGTAGGAATCAACTCAATGGCAGTGTTTTTTTTTTTTAAATACTTTGTTGTAATTTCAAACCGGATTCAGAAGAGGATGTGGAACGAGGGATGTCATTGCTGATGTCACATAGATCTTGGCTGAAGAGAGAGAATACTAGAAAGATGTTTGCATGTGCTTTATTAACTATGCAAAGGCATTCAACTATGTGGGTTGTAACAAATTATGGATAGCATTGCGAATAATGGGAATTCCAGAATACTTAAATGTGCTCATGTGGAACCTGTACATAGACCAAGAGGCAGTCGTTCGAGCATAACAAAGGGATACTGCGTGATTTAAAATCAGGGAAAGTGTACGTCACAGTTGTATCCTTTCACCATACTTATTCAGACTGTATGCTGAGCAAATAATCTGAGAAGTCTGGGTGATATGAAGAAGAATGGGGCATCAGGAGTGGAGGAAGATTCATTGATAACGTGCAATACGAAGATGACATTACCTTGCTTGCTGAAAGTGAAGAGGACTTGAAGCACTTACTGAAGAAGATCAAAGACTACAGCCTTCAGTGTGGATTACACCTCAACATAAAAAAACACGATAATCCTGACAACTGGACCAGTAAGCAACATTGTGATAAATGGAGAAAATATTAAAGTTGTTAAAGATTTCATTTTACTGTATCCATATCCACACCCATAGAAGTAGCAGTCAAGAAATCAAACGACGTATTACATTGGGCAGATCTGCTCCCAAAGACCTCTTTAAAGTGTTGAAAAGCATAGATGTCAGTTTGAGGACTAAGGTGGGCCTGACCAAACCATCCATGATGTTTTCGGTTGCCTCATATGTATGCAAAAGCCAGACATTGAATAAGGAAGACTGAAGAAGAATTGATGCCTTTGAATTATGGTGCTGGTGAAGAATATTGAATATACCATGGACTGCCAGAAGGACGAACAAATCTGTCTTGGAAGAAGTACAGCCAGAGTGTGCTCCTTGGAAACAAGGATGGTGAGCCTTTGTCTTGAGTACTTTGGACACGTTATCAGGAGGAACCAGTCCCTGGAGAAGGATATCATGCTTGGCAAGGTAGAGGGTCAGCGAAAAAAAAAAAAAGACCCTCAACAAGATGGATTGACATGGTGAAGTGGCTGCAACAATGGGCTCAAACATAGCGACTATCGTGAGGATGGCATAGGCCCGGAATCGACCCAGTGACACCTAACAACAGTAATTTCTTTAAGATGATGATTACCCATCCCTATAATATTTGCTTTGAATGAATATCTGTTCTTGATGTTTGGAGCTCTGTATTTTCACTCCTATGTTCCTAAAAAAGAAAAAAAAAAAAGCTTCTAAGATGTGTGGCTGAGGTGTGAACCCATGCTCGGAGGAATGGCAGGCTCGCTCAGATCCCCAAGCCCTTCCTTCTGCAGAGGCAGAGAGACTGCGTGGTTATGAGCTGGGCTGGAGGCAGCCTGTGACTTTAGGCAAGTTCATCTCTTAGTTTCCTTGGCTGTGAAAATGGGGAAAATACCTGGCGCCATCTCAGAGTGTTGTTGTGGGTATTCAATGAAATAATCCACATGTAATGTCTGGCACATAGTAAGTGCTCAATAAGTGCTAGCCAGTGTAGCTTTGCTGTATGTCAGTGACCCGAAGATGAAATTGGATGGACATCATAAACCATTGTTTTATGTAGCACTATAAAAAGAAACACCGATAATGACACTATAGCATGTGGCCCATTTTAAGATTGCCAAGATGGTAAAATATGAAGAAGTGTGTCTTAGAATTAATGATACACGGTGTGATGATGGCCTCTGGCTTGAAAGTTCTGGAAATTGTTGGCATATCCACACATTGATGCCACCTGTCTTCAGTTTAAACATAACACAGTGTGACCCCTTCTTTTCGTTTTTGTCCAACACTTACATTGATTGGGTTTGGTCTCATGTGTTACAATATCAGCATTTTAATAATCGCTGATTCATTGGGTAGGTTTCAGTAATGCATTATATAAGACCCAAGATAGGCTTGCCGACTTTGGCTATTTGCTTTTCTTCAGTGACTCAGAAACACTTTGAGATAAGTTTTTGGAAATCCCTAATATTGGTCCAGTAAACCTATTCTGAAGGTGAAGACAAGTGAACTGGTAGTGCTCATAACCTTCTAGAATAGTGTGAGTTACTGGGAGAAAGCCTGCTTAGGAAAACGCCTTGGATATACATTCAGTTTAAAAAGCATAGTGTTGCTGTTTGAAAACAACGTGTGGTGGTTGATTCGCCACTAAACTTCAAATGTGGGCAGTATATTTTAGAGCTTGAGAGATGGCTAGAGGCTATTTAAGTTCCAGCTTGGTGTAGTGAAACTTTGGTATATATTATGCTTCGCATAAATTGAGAAGTAAAACTTACAGGGATATCATGTAGCCTTGATAGAGTGATACTTTTTCTTAGGGGGTTGGTATTTACAGTGTTGTGAATGGGCTAGTCTAGGCTTGTTTTCTGATATTCATACTGAAATGAATTATGGAGGTCTTTTTGGGGGCCTGACATGTTTGCTTATTGCATGATTTATGGCTGACCTCACTGGCGAATGTCAGCAGAGTTCTACTTTTGTTTGAGATACCCACAAGACGAGAACATGTGTATCACTGGGCTACCTTGGCATAAACCCCAGAGGCTTCCCCTGGCACATCTGGCATTGAAGTATTTCAATATTATTGGGGGTGTTGATTATAACCTTGTAGATGACTGTCTCCCAGTACATTCTGGATTTTAATGTGTTCTCAAAAAGTGATGTTTTGTTTTTGGAAATCCAGGAGGGTCTATCTGCTGTATTTTGTATATGATTCAGCTTAACCGTGCAAAAAGTACACTTTTATATTAGAAAAGGAGTTTTACTTTAGAAAATGGTATTTAAGTTGCAACAAAAGGAAAATTATTTCCAAAAGGAGAGAGTTTATCACCGTAAGCACTGTTCTCATCACCTGAGTCGCAGTGATGTGTGTATTTAGAATAGACAGAAGCCAGTGCAAGAGCTCTTAGTAAGGCTTTATGTAAAGACGGGATTGTGTTAGTGGTGCTCCAGGTATCTAATTTCATGTACTTGGTGTTTCTTGTACTAAGGTGTTTTTTGTATTTGGACTTTATTGGGGGAGGGGAGTTCATTAATCTGAAATGTATATATCGCAGCCTAAAAAGTTTTCACTTAGTGTTTTTAAATAGATCATGCATGCATATGACATTAAAGAGTACCCACTGAAAAGGAAGGCTTCCTTCCACCCTGTCTGCCTGTTAGCCAGCTCACCTCTGGAGAAGTAACTGTTACTACCATTGTGTTACTAGTCTCTCTTGTATTCTTTCAGAGCTTTTCTGTGTCTCCTCCTTCTCTTCCTGCCCCCTCACTTCTGTCCTGATGGCTTCCGCTACTCCCTTTTGTTCAATAATTCACAAGAATGATTCACAGAACTCAGGAAAGTGGTATACTTACAATTACAGTTTTATTATAGGAAAAAGGATACAAATGAAGAGACACGTAGGGCGAGGTTGGGAGGGTTCCTGATGTGGAACTTCCATGTCCCAAAAAGGGACACTCAACCCTCCTACGCACATCAATGTCTTTCACCAGCCAGGAAGCCCATGGAGCTTCCATGTCCAGAGCCTTTACTGGGGGGCTCATTATGTAGGCAGGATTGATTGAATCTTGGCCCCCTCTCGTGGGGTCAGCTGGTACCATGAGGTGGTCTTTCTGGCCTGGCCAGTACCCAACCAAGAGTCTTCTCATTAGCATAACCTGTTAGGTTAGGTGTGGTCTGGAGCCCTTAAAGACACTTCAGTCACTGGGGAATTTCCAAGGTTTTAGAGGTTATGGCTCAGGAACTAAGAAGACCCAATTCTTTGGTGAAAGTTAATGTGAGTCCCACAAAGACCCTCCAGCTCTATCTTCTGCCGTGATGTGACCTGCAGCTGTGTGTTCATATGGTGGCCCTCTGCCATCCTGGGTCCCTTCTTATCCCCTGTCCCCGACCCAGCCCACGTTGGACTGTAGTGATGACAGGGACTAAAGCTCTGTCATGTAGATTTGTTTATATCATACTAGCCTTTCCTTGATTGATAATAGCCCATTTCTTCCTAACAACTGTGAAATGAACACTTTGACCCCAGTTCAGGTTATCTGATAGTTAGAGAACAAAAGAGCATCTAATAAAAAAAAAAAAATTTTTTTTTAATAAACAGATACCAGAGAAATACATTTTATCCCAGTGTGTTACTACTCAAACGTAGCTTATGTGTGTGTGTATTTAAAATGAATATATCCATATTTGTGTAAATTTAAAAGGAAGGTATACCGATTGAAAAACAGAAAGGAGAAATGAACACTTTTTTAATGAGCCTTGATTCTTCAAAGTTGTTGTTAGATGCTGTCAAGTCATTTCCGACTCATAGCGACCCTATGTACAACAGAACGAAATAGTGCCTGGTCCTGGGCCGTCCTCACAGTCTTGCTATTTTTGAGCCCATTGGTACAGCCACTGTATCAGTTCATCTCATTGAGGATCGTCCTCTTTTTCACCTACCCTGTACTTTACCAAGCATGATGCCCTTCTCCAGGGACTGATCCTTCCTGATACCATGTCCAAAGTAAGGAAGACGAAGTCTTGCCATCCTTGCTTGTAAGGAGCATTCTGATGTACTTCTTCTAAGACAGATTTGTTTGTTCTTCTGGCAGCCCATGGTATATTGAATATTCTTCATCAACACCATAATCCAAAAAGGAATCAATCCTTCTTCAGTCCCTCTTATTCACTGTCCAGCTTTTATATGCATATGAGGTGATTGAAAATACCATGGCTATAGGGTCGCTATGAGTTGGAATTGACTCGACGGCAATGGTTTTGGTTTTTTCGGTGAGGTGCACCTTAGTCCTCAAGGTGACATCTTTGCTTTTTGACACTTCAGAGAGGCCTTTTGCCTCAGATTTGTCCAATGTAATATGTCCTTTGATTTCTTGACTGCTGCTTCCATGGGCTCTTTAACATTATAGCTCATAAGTTTTGCATTAGAATTTGACACTGACTTCTGGTCAGATTATTTCTTTCCTTTTTCATTTTTTCTTATAATACTTTAGATGAAGGTTTACAGAGCAAACTAGTTTCTTATTAAACGGTTAGTACACATATTGTTCTATGACATTGGTTAACAACCCCATGACATGTCAGCACTCTCCCTTCTCAACCTTGAGTTCTCTATTACCGGCTTTCTTGTGCCATCCTGCGTTCTAGTCCTTGCCCCAGGGCCAGTGTGCCCCTTTAGTCTCATTTTGTTTTATGGGCCTGTCTGATCTTTGGCTGAAGGGTGAACCTCTGGAGTGACTTCGGTATCCGGAGGCCATGCTCTCAGGGTTTCCCCAGTTTCTGTCAGACCAGTAAGTCTGGTCTTTTTTTGTGTGAGTTAGAGTTTTGTTCTACATTTTTCTCCAGCTCTGTGTCCAGGACCCTGTATTGTAATCCCTGTCAGAGCAGTCAGTGGTGGTAGCTGGACACCATCTAGTTGTACTGGATTCTGTCTGGTGGAGGCCATGGTAGATGTGGTCCATTAGTCCTTAGGACTAATCTTTCCCTTGTATCTTTAGTTTTCTTCATTCTCCCTTGCTCCTGGAGGGGTGAGACCAGTGGAGTATCTTAGATGGCTGCTCATAGGCTTTTAAGACCCCAGACACTACTCACCAAAGTAGAACGTAGAACATTTTCTTGATAAACTGTATTACGCCAGTTGAGCTAGATGTTCCCTGAGACCATGGACCCCACAGCCCTCAGTCCAGTAGTTTGGTCCCTCAGGGAGTTTGGATGTGCCTATGGAGCTTCCATGACCTTGCCTTGTACAAGTTGTGCTGGCTTCCCCTAGTCAGGTTATTTCCAGAGGAGGATAGACAAGTACCAAAGCCATAAACATTAGCTTTACTCATTTTTGAGCTGCGTACTTAAGCATGAGAGAAATATTTAAGAATATAGTAGTCACCTATTTGGAACTTAATGTAACAGTGCACTGGGAAGTGAGATGTTCACTAGACCAAAACAGCCTGTTGCCATCTAGCTGATTTCAACTCATAGCGACCCTACAGGACAGAGGAGAACTGCCCTATAGGGCTTCCAAGGCTGCAGTCTTTACAGATTGCCAAGTCTCTCCCCTACGGAGTGGCTGGTGGGTTTGAACCGCCCACCTTTTGGTTAGCAGTCGAGCTCTTTAACCACTGTGTCACCAGGGCTCAGAGCACCTTAGACGTTCACTGGAAACGGTTAATAACAGCAAACAAGTAGCAGATTGAAAAGGGAGCCCCTTGTGGGCTGGAGAAGTCAAGCTGCTAGGAGGCAGAGTCTGAACTGGATTTGGAAGGCTTGGATGGCAGGGAGCTGGCGTCCTGGACCATGCGGCCATAGCAGAGCAAAGACAGAGTTCAAGCAAGAGCATGGCCTGTTTGAAGATCGGGCAGAAGTAAGAGATGCCGGACAGGGAAAGGTGACGTGTGGCTCAGTGGAGGATTTAGGGGCCTGGGCAGGAGCAGGTGTTTGGGGTGGGACATTAGAGAGATTTGATCAGGAAGTGAGGTGATAAAATTCTAATTTTGGAGGCCTGCCATGTAGAAGGGACCGGTTCTTTCTTGCTCAGAGGGCAGCTCAGGAACCAGTGAATGGAGTAGCTGAGCGGCGAAGAGCGGAGGCCCTGGAGGCCAAGGGCCTGGGTTCCAGTCCTGGCTTTGCCACTGTGTAGCCTCTTTTTGGAAGTGCTCAGTGACTGTTAGTTGTGGTGACTGTTGCTGGGGAAGCAGCTTGGTAAGGGAGAGCTCTCTAATAGGGGAATAAAGTCGGCTTCTTCACAAAGTAGTAAGTGTTCTGTTACTGTGTACAGGGTGATAGTCTTTCTAGGGTATGTTACACAGAATCCTTTGTTGGGGCTTAGTTTAGACCAAAGGGTCTACAAAGTTTCTTTACCAAACATTTATTAACTACTGTGTGCTAAGTTGTCTGGCAAGTAGTGTACTGGCAATAATGAAGGGGAGAGAGGCCAGGGGAAGTAGACGCTGATTGTTTACCCTTTCTCTGCATTGTTACAAAGCTAAAATCAGATTCCTGGTCTGCCCTTGAAAAACCATTCCAAGGAGAGGAGGTAAAAAGTGTCTGCAAAGCGAGTGAAACGTATTAAGTACTAAATGATGTTGGCCATCTCATAAAAGGCAGTGGGCGTTCAGAAGAAGGTTTAGTTAGCCCCTAGGGGATGCTCTCACCAATGTATCTTGCTGGTTGATTGTAACATACTTAAAACCTCATTAGAAGTTTCAGTTGGAGCCCAACTGTGGCTCCTCCAGTCAAAAGGATAAATTGGTATTTGTGTAGTGATTTTCTTTCTTTCATTAACAGCTGGGGACTGTTTAAAATCTTTTTTGGTGGGATTAGTAGGTCAAAACTAAAGAGCACAGGAAGGATTGCTTGGGCTGGGCGACAGATCCAGTGGAAGCTGCTGTCGGGTCTCCTTCGTCTTAGTTCTGTCCCAGGAGTCCCTGGGTGGTACAAACAGCTAATGCCCTTGGTTGTTAGCGGAAAGACTGGAGGTCTGAGTCCACCCAGAGGCACCTCAGAGGAAAGGCCTAGGAATCTCTCCCGAGAAATCAGCCACTGAAAACACTATGGAGCACACTTGTACTCTGGTACACATGGGGTCTCCATGAGTTGGAATCAGCTCGAAGACAACCGGTTCAGTCTGTCCTGGATCACTCACGCTGGTGCTGTGTGGCCCTTCTGACTCCTCAGACTCCTAGAACGAGACTCTCCCAAGTTCTAGCTTTAAAGCTTCAGTGTTGGGACGTCATTCTTCGAGGGGCCTCTTCGCTCCTTTGGCCTCTTCTTTATGGAAACTAGGTCAGGTTTACAAACTTTTTACTGTAGAGTTCTAAGGTGAATGCTGTGGTTAGAGTATGGGTTTTATTGTAAAGCTAACCTCGGTTTGAATTCCAGCTTCACTGCTCAGCAGCTGGGTGACTTTGGGCAGTAATAATAAAGATATTTGTCAATTACTGAAGCTTGGACTGTTTGCCAGGCAGGCACTATGCTGGGCGCTTTTCGTGAATTTTGGTATTTCCTCCTCTCGGTACACTTAAGAAGTAGGCACTGTTCTTGTCCCCATTTTAGAGAGACAGTGGAGTGCAGTGAGTCAGCTGACCCAGTTCCGCCACATACCAGAGGCCCTGAGAAATCACGTTTCGTCTTTAAGCCTCAGGCCATACCTACCTCATAAGGTTGTAGTGAGGAATTAATGAAGTAAGTTGGTGTCCAGCGTGTGGTAGGATCTAGCTTGCCTCAAGCTTCGCTGAGGTGATTTTTTAAGTGGGCTAAAGTTGAACTGCCTTGTGAAGTTACTTGTTTTCTACTTTATAGGTTGATGTAAAGATTGTTTCTGAATCTAGCTCTTTTCCTTCATGTCTCCAAATTCAGCTCTTACCGTCATTCATATAGAAGCTCTCATGTTCAATCAGTGATCTTCCCAGAAAGGAATTAAATTAGTTCAAGTGTTGTTATATGGAAAGAGAAAGTGGCACTGACTTTTCTGTGTCACAGATGGGTTGCAGTATGAAAGGGAAAGAGAGTGTTTGTTCTCCCCAAACGCTCACCGTCTCTTACCAACCTAATGTTTATTTTTTACGGCCCTTTCCAGCTTAGCCGACCCCCCTATGGGTATGTACAAAAAATCAGAATAAACTTTGCCTCGTTATTAGTTATTGCGTATATGTCTTTGACATGTTACTGTGTCGTCGTGGTTCCACTAACACGTAAACAAACAAAATTTTAGTGTCTTCCAGAAGTCTGGTTTTAGCTAGCCTTGTGCTGTGTTTCTCTTTGGCTTGGTCCTCAGGCCTTGCCAGTACTGTTTCTCTGTACAGAACTTTGCTTTACAGCCCATTTGGTTTCATGACGCCCTCGTCACCTTGAGATAGAGCATTTTGTGGCTCTGATTGATCAGCCTTTGAACTAATTAACCAGGTTTTGGAGAGGACTTGCTAGCACAGATAATTGTTGGGTCTCAGAGACATTTTGAACAGTACCCAAAAGCAACACCAGTGGTTGTCCAAAAGACGCAAGAGACATGATGTGAACTTATAATTGTGTTAAAAAACGCTGCGCAGTGTGGCTGATTGAGTTGGCCTTTAGTAGTGCAGGGTCAAGGGTGCAAACATTTCAAAAATGCAAAAAATAGGTCGTGCTAGTTGTTTTTGTTGTGTCCAGTAAGTGACAATTGTTGATGACAACATCACACAGCTCCCGAGGTGGCAGAGGGAAGGGAGCATACGCGGTGGTGCCCAAACGGTGGATACTCTTCCTCATACCACTCCTGATTCCTGCAGCAAGGGCTGCTCCGACCTCATTGAACAAGTTTCCCCCTGAAGTCCTAGGAGCTTGTCCTTGGGTGTGGCGCTTCCCTCCACCATTTGTATCCTTTCCAGACGGCTATGATTTTATCTCTCAGCAATGTTCCAGGAGGTTTTAGGGAAAATATCAAACTGCCAAATGGCCTATCAAACTGAGTTCGAAGAGAGACCTCTTGGGAAAGGACAAACCAAGTATTCTAAGTGGTCTACGATCCCAAGCATTTCCTGGGCTGAGTGTTTATCAAGTCTGAGCTGCGCTTCCAAACTAAGCTTGAGAAGAATCTGGGAATGTTTCCCAGCTGATTGGGGGTGGGGAGAAGAGGATGCAAGGCTTCAAGAGCAGAGAGAATGTCTCTCTTCTTTTTATCTCTCCCACAATTAGCTGCCGAAAGCTGTTTGCAGAGACAACTTGCAAAATAGAACCAGCCTTGGCGTATGAAGTAGGATGGGATTGCTAAATGTTACTTTGGAAATTGTGTATTTTAATTTTATTTTGAGAATGGATTGGTAAGATTAGATTTTAAATGGATCTGCCTTACTCTTCAAGATTAAAAAAAAAAAAAATGCACAGAAAGTAGCGTTACCTTCCTGTTAATTGTCATTGATCTCAAGTCCATCAGTTTTTTGTATTGTTTTTTGCTGTGACTTCTATCATCTCAGAGTTCAAGGCCTAAACTGAGATATTTAGGAAGAACCAGGTGTTGAGGAAATGGTTGTTGTTGTTAGTTGCCGTTGACTTGGCTCTGACACATGGCAAACCCATGTACAACAGAATGAAATATTGCCTGATCCTATGCCATCTCCATGATCACTGGTATGCTTGGAGCGCATTGTCATGGCCACTGTATTTTGAGTGCCTTCCAACCTAGGGGACCTATCTTCCAGCACTATGTCAGATGTTATTCTATTGTGATCTGTAGGGTTTTATTTGGTTAATTTTGGGAAGTAGATTGCCAGTCCTTTCTTCCTAGTCTGTCTTAGTGTGGCAGCTCTGCTGAAACCTGTCCACCATGGGTGACCTTGCTGGTATTTGAAGTACGGTGGCATAGTGTCCAGCATCACAGCAACGTACAGGCCACCACAGTACAACAGACAGATGGATGCATGGTGATGCTAGCATGTAATTAGATGATTTTCTCCTTCCAGTGGACTCAATGTTTGAGAACTCTGTTTTAGACAATATTGATCTCTATATCTTGATGCCCCATTAACCTGTTATAGACATCCTGGTACATAGGGTAGCTCCCTTGTTCTCTTTGTTAGTAGAAGTGTTTTGAAAATATTCTGTCCCTTTAGTTCATTATTTCTTTCCCTAAAACTTTTCATAGGTCACTCACTACTCCTTTACTGAGAATTAAGATGGTGGTGGTGCCCGAAGAAAATCTCTTTGTGCTGAATAGTACCAGCTTCACTTCCGTCAACTATGGCACATTTATATGTATTGTAAAGTTACTTTCTTCCCCCTCTATGCTGCTGTGCGTGTGGGTTCCCTAGCTGAAGAGGCTGGTGTTTCTGATGAAAGACTTGAATCCAAATTTAGATTCTCTTCAGAGGTTTCATAGACTACTTCCTTAAATTAAGGCATGGGCTGCAAAAGCTGCTGCTAAGTGGGGCTTCCGGGCTTGCTATATTTTTGGCTTTAGAAATAAAGAAGACGAGGGCAGGAAGGACTGGCTGTCATTGCCAGCTTGTTCAGGGGGTTCTGCCATTGTACCCAGAGTCAGGAGCAGCTCCTGTAATGAACTTAAAGATAGGAGAGAGCAGTTGCTGGTAACCTGACAAAATGGAAAACTGTCATGAGCATGAGGAGTGTGGGTAAAACCAGTCACTTTGTTGGGTTGTGTTGGTGATTATAGGTAGTAATGGGGGGGACTGCTTTCGGTCTGGCACCTGTAAATGTGTTTGGAGACTATTATGCGTCAGGTCAGCCAGTACATTTACTTGTTGTTGTTGTACTTTAAATGAAGGTTTACAGAACAAACTAGCTTCTCATTAAACCATTAGTACACGTATTGTTTTATGACATTGGTTAACAACCCCATGACATGTCAGCACTGTCCCTTCTCAACCTTGGATTCCCTATTACCAGCTTTCTTGGCCCCTCCTGCCTTCTAGTCCTTGCCCCAGGACTGGTGTGCCCCTTTAGTCTCATTTTGTTTTATGGGCCTGTCTAATCTTTGCCTGAAGGGTGAACCTCAGGAGTGACTTCTTACTGAGCTATGAGGGTGTCTGGGGGCTGTACTCTCGGGTTTCTCCAGTCTCTGTCAGGCCAGTAAGTCTGGTCTTTTTTTTTAGTTAGAATTTTGTTCTACATTTTTCTTCAGCTCTGTCTGGGACCCCCTATTGTGATCCCTGTCAGTGCAGTCAGTGGTGGTAGCCGGGCACCATCTATTTGTACAGGACTCAGTCTGGTGGAGGCTGTGGTGGACATGGTCCGTTAGTCCTTTGGACTAATCTTTTCCTTGTATCTTTAGTTATCTTCATTCTCCCTGGCTCCTGAAGAGGCGAGACCGGTGAAGTACCTTAGATGGCTGCCAGTTAAGCTAGATGTTCCCTGAGACCATGGTCCCTACAGCCCTCAGCCCAGTAATTCGGTCCCTCGGGGAGTTTGGTTTTGTCCATGGAGCTTCCATGACCTTACTGTGAACAAATTGTCCTGGCTTACCCAGTATTATGTACTGTCTTACCCTTCACCAAAGTTACCACTTATTTATTATCTATTTAGAAAAAAAAAAAAAAATTTAGTGTTTTTCCACCCCTACCCTTCCTCTCCCTCATAACCATCAAAGATTGTTTCTTTTTATGATAAATCTTTCCATGAGTTTTTATAGTAGTGGTCTCATACAATATTTGTCCTTTTGTGATTGACTTATTCCACTGAGCATAATGCCCTCCAGAGCCACTCATATTGTAAGATACTTTGCAGGACACTTACTTTTTAGGGACAGTGATACAGTTGGAGAATCTTCAGAGTCCAGAGAAAAAGTTGAAAATGGGATGTTGGCTATACTTATGGGTATTTTATGTAATCACTCTCTCTCTTCTTGAATCGTACCTGTCGCTATCTAGTTGATTCTGACTGATAGCAACCCTACAGGGCAGGGTAGAACTGCTCCATAGAGTTTCCAAGGCTGCAATCTTTATGGAAGCCGACTGCCACATCTTTCTCCTGTGGAACACTGAATTTTTTGGTTAGCAGCCAAGTGCTTAACCACTTTGCCACCAGGGCTCCTTTCTTGAGTCGTAGAAAGGGTTTTTTTAAGGCTCCTTCCAGTATGGAGACCTCCCTTCCCTGTCAGTGCCCAGAGTCCCCAGACTGGAGAGCTCCAGAGTGGAAGGAGGAAGGAGGAAGCTGCCCCAGGTCTTCTTGTCCCCAGAGTGCCTTGTTTCCTGAGGCTGCTTGCTGTGTGGCATTCAGTTAGGCTAGCCTGTAACACATACTTCAACAGGCTTCAAGCTTCTGCTATCTAAGGCACACTGTTTACATCATCTATATTTGGGAAATGCCTAACTATATTCTTAAAAACTACTTCATATGTCTGTCTGTCACTTAGATAAACACCTATAGGATTTCATGCCCACTTTCTCCTCCCACCCTCCATGTGGCTCCGCAACCTTCTCATAAGTAGAATTTTCATTATTTCCCTTTTACTTAAATCTTTCCTTTTTTAAAAAATGAATCTTTTACAACATTTTAAATGTATAAGGTGGCTTATTTTGGAAGGAAGTGTCCTCACACAGGCCCCTCACCTTCCAGTTCTCTTCTCCAGAGGCATTCGCTGGTACCAGTTTTTTGTCTATTTTTGCAAAGATATGTTGGATAAAAATGCTTATATAATCTTCCTCTTGCCCCCCTTTTTTTTTTTTTTGAGAGGGGCGTATACTAGGCCTGGTGATTTACTTTTGAAAAATCAGCCACTGAAAACCCTGTGGAGCACAGTTAGTACTACTGGTACACACGGGCTTGCCACGAGTTGGAGTCAGCTTAACGGTGACTGGTTTGATTTTGGTTATACTACGCACAGTTCTATACTTTGCTTTTTTCACTCAGTACTGTGGCTTTGAGATCTTCCCATATCAGTATTAGAAAGTTGCCCCATTCATTTTTTTTTTTAATTGAGGCAAAAATTCACATAACATAAAACTTACCATTTTAACCACTGTAAAGTATATATTATAATTCAGTGGTTTTTAGTAGATTCACCGTATTGAATGTAGTAAACCAACACCACCTTCTAATTCCAGAACATTTTCCTAACCCCAAAAAGTACCCTGTACCCGGTAAGCAGTCATTCGCCATTTCCCCCCATCACCAGCTCCTTGTAAACACTAGCCTGCTTTCTATGGTTTTGCCTATTCTGGAGATTTTATACAAATGAAATTTTATTTCGTATAAATTCTACAATATATGGCCTTTTGCATCTGGCTCCTTTCACTTAGCATGATGTTTTGAAGGTTTTTTTTTTATCCATGTTATAGCATATATTGGTACTTCGTTCCTTTTGAATACCACATTTTGTTTATCCATTCATCAGTTGATGGAATGTTGAGTTGTCTCCATTTCTTGGCCGTTATAAATGATGCTGCTATGAACATTCGTGTACAAGTTTTCCTGCGAATATATGTTTTCAGTTCTCTTGCGTATATGCCTTGAGGTGGTAATGCTGGGCGATATGGTAACTCTTTGTTTAGCCCTTTGAGGAACTGCCCAAGTGTTTTTCACGGTGACTGCACCATGTTTACATTTTCACCAGCAGTAGGTGAAGTGTTCCCGTTTCTCCATATCTCGCCACCACTTGTTATTGTTTGTCTTTTTGGTATAGTTGTACTAGTGGGTTTGAAGTGGTATTTCATTGTGAGTTTTGATTTGCGTTTCTGTAATGACTAATAATTGTGTTGAGCATCATTTCATGTGCTTATTGGCCATTTGTATATCTTTTTTGGAGAAATGCGTATTCAGACCCTTTGCCCATTTTTTGTTGGGTCATATGTCTTTTTATTATTGAACTGAAGGGGTTCTTATGTATGTATGTCCCTTATCATATATATGACTGGCAGATGTTTTCTCCCAGTCTGTGAGTTGTCTTTTCATTTTCTTAATGGCATCATTTGCAGCACAAAAATGTTTAATTTTAATGAAGCCCAGTTTACCTATTTTTTCCTTTTGTTGCTTGTACTTTTGGTGCCATATCTAAGAAACCATTGCCTACCCCAAGATCATGAAGATTTACTCCTATGTATGCCTGTGTTCCCTTATAATACTTTCATAGCCTAGATCTTACATTTAGGTCTTTGGTCCATTTTGAGTTAATTTTTTCTGTGGTAAGAGGTAGGGGTTTAACTTCATTCTTTTGCATGTGGGTATTCCGTTTTCCAGCCCCATTTGTTGAAAAGACTATTCTTTCCCCATTGAATGGTCTCAGCACTCTTGTTGAAAATCGACTGACCGTAGATGTGTGGGTTTATTTCTGGATTCTCAATTCTATGCTGTTTATCTATATGTCTGTCCTTATGTTGGAGCCCCGGTGTTGCAGTGGTTAAGAGCTACAGCTGCTAACCAAATGAACCCACTAGCCGCTCCTTGGAAACTCTATGGGGCAGTTCTACTCTGTCCTATAGGGTCGCTATGAGTTGGAACTGACCCAGTGGCAGCGGGTTTGGTTTTTGGTTTGATCCTTATGCCAGTGCCACAAAGACTTAGTTACTGTTGCTTTGTAGTAAGTTTTGAATTGGAAATGTGAGCCTCCTAACTTTGTTCTTCTTTTTCAAGATTGTTTTGGCTATTTGGGCATCTCTTGCATTTCATATGAATTCTAGGATCAGCTTGATCATTTCTGTTAAAAAAAAAAAAGGAGTTGGAATTTTGGAAGGGATTGCATTGAATCTGTAGATCGATTTGGGATATATTGCCATCTTAACAACACCAAGTCTTCCAATCCATGAACATAAGATCTCCGTTTGTTTAGGTCTGCCTGTTCCCTACACCTTTATCACCACTATGTGGTACTAAATTTCCTAATCTTTGCAAATTGATAGGTTAAAAAAAAAAGGCTATTTCTTTTTGGTATAATTTGCTTTTTATTATTGTGGATGAACATCTTTTCATACGGCATTTTTATTTTTTCCTAGAAACTGTTTTTATATCATTGACTCTATTCCATTAGGCCATTGGCCTCTGTTTATTATTATTATTTTGAATAGATAGGAAGTTTATCTGATTCAGAGTCAAAACAGTGTAAAAAAGAGTAGTCAGTAAGTCGCATACCTGCCCTTGCCCCTTTTATCCTGTTCCCTCTGTCCTCGACAGGTAACTCTGGTAACTGTTTTATTACTTCCTTGTTCATCCTTCCAGTGGCTTTTAAAATGTGGTGGCATCCTATGTATGCCACTTGCGTCTTGCTTTTGCCATTACTCTTTCCCTGGTGGTCTTTCTCACTTTATTCCATGACTGAATAGTATTCTGTGTATGTCCCAGAATATATCCAACCAGTCTGGTTTTGCTGGACCACTTGGGTTGTTTTCAGGCTTTTCCTCCTGAGTGATGCACCGAGTGACCCTGGGCATATGTCATTTCTATACATGTGCCAGTTTGTCTGTAGGCTGCATTCCCAGAAATAAGATGGCTGAGCTAAAAGGCAAGTGTGTTTGTAAAACACGGTAGATATTACTGAACTTCCCTCCATAGATGTACCATTTTGCATCTGTGCTAGTCTGTTGCCCCACACCCTTTCCAACAGAGTTTTGTCCTACTTGTTTTTTTTCCAATCTGACTGGTGAGAAATAGCATTTCAGTTAGATTTAATTTGCATCTCTCTTTGCATGAGGTTGGGCATCTTTTCATATGCTCGAGGGCTATTTAGGAGCCCTGGAGGTGCAAATGGGTAAGTTCTTGACTGCTAACTGAAAGATCGGCAATTTGAACCCACCTAGCAGCTCTGCACGAGAAAGACCTGGTGATCTGCTTCTGTGAAGATGACAGCCAAGTGAGACCCAGGGGGCATTTTTACTCTGTGGGGTGGCACCTACCAACAGCAGTGGCCATTTATATTTATTTTCTGTGAGCTATCTGTTGATACCTACTCTGCTGATATATCTGACTTTCCCCTCCAAGAAGAATCTCATTGATATAGTCAAGGTATTGCATGAAATTAATTTGGGACCAACTGGTGTTTATGATGGAAACCTGGTGGTATAGTGGTTAAATGCTACAGCTGCTAACCAAAGGGTCGGCAGTTCGAATCCGCCAGGTGCTCCTTGGAAACTCTATGGGGCAGTTCTACTCTGTCCTATAGGGTCGCTATGAGTCAGAATCGACTCGACGGCACTGGGTTTGGTTTTTTGTTTGGTGGTGTTTATGATATTGAATCTTTTTATCCACAAACTTATGTTTTTCTGTTTGTTCAGCTCTCTTTATATAATTTTCTGTAGTTGTTATTGAATTTATTCCTAGGCACTTTATCTTTTTGCGGCTATTTTAACTGAGTCCTTTGTGTTTGTTTGTTCTGTCATCACAACTTTTAACTGAGGTTGTACATACAAAAGCTGTTGATTTCCGTATTGTGCTCCCAGTTTTCTTACTGAATTATTCTCATGCTTTTTAGTAGTGTTTCAGTTGATTCTTCTGGTAGATAACCATTTATCATTTGAAAATAAAGTGCGTGTGAGGACCTTATTTCTTATTTTAGTTCTTTCTTTTATCCTGTTGAGTCCTTAGTGCCCTCAAAACACTACTCAGCCCCACTGGGAGGAGTACTGGCTGGCGGTACTGCAGGCTGTCCTTGTCTGCCCAGGACTTTGATGGAGATGTTTCTGGTGTTTCCTCACGAAGCCTGATGTTAGCTTTTGAGTTGAAATACATATATTTTATCATGTTGCAGGACTGTTTATATCTTCCTATTGTATTAGTCTGTTTAAATCACAAACCATGTTGGATGTTATCAAGTGCTTTTCCAGTAGAAACTACTTCAGGTATTTCAGACAGAGGAGATTTAATACATGGATTGGGTTACACATGTGTTCAAAGGCTGAAAAACAAAACGGGGATGGTGTAGGAGCACAGAGATTGAGAGCTGCCGAGGACACCACCACTCCCAGGGCTGGGGCAAAGCAAAAGGTGGTGTTGCCACAACTGTGGAGGGCTCCTGTGGGGCTGGGGCACCCCTGAGGGAGGCTCTGCACAACTGGTGTCTGGACTCTGAGAGTGGGGTGCTGCTCATTGAGTGCCCTGACCCCTGAGCAGGACTTGTGACCTGCTGAGTATTAAGTCCACTGAAGAGGTCCATCTGTTGAGTGTTTAGGCGGCTTAACAGGTAAGGGAGTGAACTCTTGGAGGCTTGATACTTTGGCAGCCCAGGGACAAGGCCCTCTGCTTGTTGCAGTCTTTGAGGGGTATGGCAAGGCTGGTGCTAACAGTGACAAAAGAAGGTGGAAGCTGGAGCCTGCCATTTGCTCTGCTGGAGTGATGCTGACAGAAATGGAAAACCAGGAAGGAAGCCCCTTTACCTCCCCTCTCGTCTGTCAGCTTCTCTTTAGGGCTTCCCATTGGCAGACACTAACAGGGAGCCAGCCATCGTGGGGTCTGGGAAATGTAGTTTGTAGACGTCCAGGCCTGGCATTACGGACACGGCCTGGAGAGGAGCACCACAGGAGAATAGCTGCACGTGAGGAGTCATCGTCTTCCCTTAACGTGTTATTTCCAAATGGACAGGATGACTTTCAGCACCATAAATTAACTTCTGAATATCCTGTGAGGCAACATCAGTCTCTTCTGTAACTAGCAGGTCACTCCACAAATGCGCTGTCTCGTAGGGATTGAATCCCGTCCGTGGCTCTTACTAACCTTTTCCCCTGATTGGAGGTGTCCATTTTACTTTAGGCTTGCAGCTGTGTCTCTGGTGAAGGAACTGAAAAATTGGCTCTGGAAAGAGCTATGCACTTAGTGGATGAGGCTGCTGTGACCTTTCCAAAGCCTGGGTGAGGAGAGTGCTCTCAGTTCCTGCGCTGGTTTACTGGAGGAACAATGCGTTTTAAGTCTTAGCCATATCTTACCTTCCTCTTTCCCCTAGCCCCTGTTGTGTGGGTTATCAAATAGTGCATCTGATAGGAGGTGAGCTCTTGCATGCTTTGGCACCTGTAGAATAGTGGAAGTATCTCTTGGAACTGGAAAAATGAGTTTTTTCTGGTGGGCATATGCTAGGGTGACCATAATTTCTGCTTCTAGTCCTGGCCTAATTAATAATAACACTCCCCCCCCCCTTTTTTTTTAAATCACCTTGGTTTGGTTTATACAGTCATTTTACATAAAACTTACCTGACTGATGTTCAAGCTATCTACTCTGGTGTAGTCTTATTCTTAGAAATTGTAGAACTTATCCTTTCAGGTTTTTAGCTGTCTGCCTTGTAAAGTCACCACGTGAAGAAGCCATACAGAGAGAGGTTGAAGGTTGGGATTGGAGTTGATAAAAGGTTGTATATGTGTACATGTAGACATAAGTATACATACACAAGGATCTCTGACATACATACACAAGGATCTTTAACATACAGGCTTACTTGCACATCCAAATACGTGCACATCTCTACGGAGATGATTTTGTATCTGAAGTGTTGTTAATCTTTGTTAAAGGAATGATTCTTTTCAAGATAGGAGGTCTTATTAATCTATTTTCAGTTGCAAGTCTTGAGTGCAAGGGCGTAACAGGGGATGCCTGGCGTGAGCCAGTTATTATGGCTCCACACAGCAACAATGGCCAAGTGTTCTTTAGGTTGTGAGTAGTAGTGTGATTTTCATTATGGTTTGATTAGGTTTGTTCTGCTCGTGGTTTTCACATACTTTCAAGGGATTTTCTTAATTTTACGCAAGTTTGGAAATGTCTGCAATGAATGAGTTTTTTAAAAGAATGACTTTTGAAAGTGTTCTCACACCGGCAAATTAGTTAACAACCTCAGTTTTTGTTCTCTCACATTTTTAGGATATTTATCACCTATTTTCTGGGACAAATGTGCATAAATGCAAATAGGTTTGCTGTTGAGGTGAGCAGTAAAATACCTCCCTACCCTGAGTGTTGTCGCCAGTGCTCAAAAGAACAAGCGTAAGGTTTCATTAAAGGTAACCTCTTTTCTTTGGGAATGACATCTGATGCCACATTGAAAATTGGCTTCCAGAGGGCTGGGACCAGCTTAGTATTTTTTGCATCCTAATATGCTCAATTGCTAACCAATAGGTTGGAGGTTCAAGTCCACCCAGAGGAGCCTTGGAGGTCAGGCCTGGTGATCTTCTCTGAAAAATCAGCCACTGGAAATTCTCTAGAGAACAGTTCTACTTTGACGCACATAGAACCACCGTGAGTCAGAGTGTACTCCACAGCAGTCAGTAGCCCTGCAAATAGGACAGAAAGATCATTTCCAGCGGGACTGTTGGAGGTTGTTACTCAACCTCTCTCTGCCCAAGAATAGCTGTTTCCCACTGTTAGTTGTGTCAGGCCCAAGGGTTTTCCAGGAACCGCCTCATGAGTCTGGATCATAAGGAACCAATGACGACGCTCCATCAGAAATATCTTAACGTAGGCCTTGTATTTTTAAAAGTAAAGATCTGGTTTTCCTAAAAGAATGCCTTCTTTGAGATGTCCCCTCTTGTGAGGGTTCCTCGTGGTGGCAGAGGAGCTGATGGGTAAGGCTGTAGGGGTCGGTTTCCTTTTCACTCCCTGCCCCCCAAAGATGACATGGGAGATCTCCTCTGATGTTTGGTCTGCAGCAGTGTGGGTAGTGAGTTGTCTGGTGACACAGGAATGTTCCCTTACCCAAAACTTATCTCAGACTCTGTATTTGATTGTTTCCATTTGGTTAATAGTTATAATTGCTTTGGATCTCTTCCTATGTCTTTCCACTTGATCCGTTATGGGAAGAATGCAAAGGAAATATTTTATCTTCACTGCAATAGTGCTGGTGATAAATGCAGTGGGGAGTAGGTAACTCAGAAAGCAGAGCGCTTCTTAGCTTTGATTTAGCCCATAAATCGCTCGTGGAAAACGTCTGTTGAAGATAGACAAGAAGCCCCAGAAGGCATCAGGCTTCTTGAAGTGAAAGGCTGGCCACCTGTCTGCTTCGCCTGCGATGACTGCCCTTATTCTGTAGTAAAAGGCAGCCAGCATTTAGCCTTTTTCCTTTGTGGTTCACACGACCTTGTGTTCCCAGTATTTACCAAATATTTTAAATAGTTTAAAAAAAAATTTCTCTTTCATTTTGCACAGTGTGTACATTCAGACCATAAAAGGGCCTATTGAGATAAATGTTAAAATTCCACAAATCACAGTGTATCTTAATGATAGGCTTTTAGATTTAGATGTAGTTTAAGGGTAGGCTAAATTTTTCTGCATCTTTAGTATTTCCCAGTTTGCCTCGGGGTAGTGCATCTTGATAGAGAAGTCTTTAACACCTTGATTTCCTTAACCTCAGTAGTCATTAATTGAGCAACTACTTCTTGTAAGAATTTTTTTCTATACAGTGGAAGATTCCAAACAGAAGAAGGCAATTTATCAAAGGTAGCCCTTGCTCTCTAGAATCTTACATTGGGAAGGCGGAATGGGGAAGAATAATAGCAGACTGTAATCCATGTTCTACTGGAGGTAAACAGAGTTACAGGAATATGGGGAGAGGCGGACGCATTCCATCTGGAGGAGGAGCTAAAGGGAGGTTAGTGGAGGCTGTGACATTTAAACTTGGCCTTGCCTGATTGGTTGGAAATAGGCAAACGGACAGTGAGTTGGAGGGCATGTTAAATAATGGAAATAGCTTGAGCAAAGGCTTAGAAGTAGGATGACACTCGGCGTTTTGAGGGGAGGAGAATGATAAGTCATTCTGTACACTGGGATCATAGTCTTGGTGGGGATGCGATAGTAAAAGATAAGGTATTCATTGGAGTTAACCGTGTGGTCAGTAGCCTCTAGCCGCTTAAGCCCCAATTATGGCACACAATTACAACGCAATATACGTTTAGAGCTAAAAAACCGGCCATTGTAAGACAAAAATCAACAAACAATATCTGTGATGGTTAAGAGCACAGAGTTTGAAGCTGGATTGTCTGGGTACAAATCCTTAATAGGTGTGTGACCTTGGGCAAGTTACTGAACCTCTCTTATGCCTCAGTTTCCTCACATTAAAAGCAAACAAAACAGTTGCCATTGGATTGATTGTGATTCATGGAGACCCCATGTGTGTCAGAGTAGAAATGTGCTCCATAGGGTTTTCAATGGTGATTTTTTGGAAGTAGATTGCCAGGCCTTTTCTCTGAGGTGCCTTTGGGTGGACTCAAACCTCCACTCTTTTGGTTAGCAGCTGAGTATGTTAACTGTACCACTCAGGGACTCCTCACATATAACATGGGGACAACAACAGTACCTACTTACAGATTTATTGCAGAGATTACATGATCAATATGTAAGGTGCTTACGACAGTGCCTGGCATATGATACAGTACTTACTATATAAGTGGCTGTAAAAAATGGGCTCAAACATGGCAACAATTGTGAGGATGGAGCAGGACTGGGCAACGTTTCAACCTGTCATACATAAGGTTGTTAGGAGTCAGAGCCGACTCCACGGCCCTTAACAACAATGTAAGCGTTACTAATTAGTAGTAGTAGTTGTTGATTTATTATTAGCATCTGGATGTAATGTGCTATTTGAATCTTTTTTTCTGAGAAAGATTAAATTAGTCTTTCTGTAGCTTTTATATTCTGTGTAGTTTTGCATTAGTGAAATCATAGGGTCCCAGGCTCATAAGGGCATGAAGGCTACTGCAGCAGATTTTCATCAGAATAAAAATGTCTTTCTTTGTGAGAGCCTTTGTGCTTTCCACTGCAGCTGTCTAGTCTTATTGGCTGCCTCCTGGGAGCAGATTGTAAAGGCTGGTTGTTGTGTCGCTTGTCATTGTGTATATATCTATGTGCTTGTGCGTGTGTGTTTGTATGCATGTGTCACAGTTTTCCGAGTGTTTTTTTTAATTTTGTTGTTGAGAATATACACAGCAAAACATACACCAATTCAACCGTTTCTGTGTGTACAATTCAGTAACATTGATTATATTCTTCAAGTTGTACAACCATTCTCACCCTCCTTTTCTGAATCGTTTGTCCCCCGTTAACGTAAACTCACTGCCCCTAAGGTTCTGTCTAAACTTTCAAGTTTCTCTTGTCACTTTGATCCCATATAAATAGTTCTAAAAAGAGTATAATGCTCAAGCCAGACATTCTTTACTAGTTAAACTAAGCTATTGTTTGGTTTTCAGAAGACTTCAAGAAATATTTTTGGTTTAAGGTTTAAAGACTATCTCAGGGCAGTAGTTTCAGGGGTTCATTTGGCCTCCATGGCTTCAGAAAGTCTGGATTCCATGAAAACCTGAAATTCTGATGAGAATTCCTCAATGGAATCTTCGATCAAAATGTTCAGTAATGGTAGCTGGGCACCATCTACTTCTGGTCTCCTGGCAAAGGAGAAAACAATGAGTCAGTTTCGAAGTTACTGGTATATTATAGAAGAGAATGAAATCTTGTATATCAGTATGATGTTTCAGTTGCAAGCAACAGAAACTGACTTTAGCTAATTTAAGCAAAAAAGAATTTAGTGGAAGGTTGTTGAGAGCTCCTAGAATGGTTAGAAGGCTGGGTACTAAAAACTAGCCTTGAAAAAAGACAGAAACCAAGGTAGCTCGATGGCCAGGAAGCACAGCCACCAAGCCACAGGCAAATAGCCTGATCTGCATGGAGCCCTTGTTGCTGCCACTGACCCTGAAGTTTAGGATCTCCTCCATCCAACCATCGTGAAACTGCCCTGTTGTGTAAAAGCAAAAAATTGGAAACAGATTACATGACTAGCAACAGGGACCTGAATACATTATTGAATAGCCACCCTGAGTACTTTGCAGTCCTTAAACATTTTATGTAAGAATACTTAATGACACAGACACTGTTCACACAGTTTATGTGAAGATGGCAGGTAGCAAATGTGTATGGACAGAATAGTTATATTTAAAAATTCAGTGAAGTGTTATTGTTGTTTTATGCCATCGAGTTGATTCCAACTATAGTGACCCTCTGTACAACAGAACAAAACACTGCCCAGTCCTGAGTCATCCTCACAATCGTTTCTGTGCTTGAGCCCATTATTGCAGCCACTGTGTCAATTCATCTTGTCGAGGGCCTTCCTCTTTTTTGCTGACCCTCTACTTTACCAAGCATGATGTCCTTCTCAACGGACTAGTCCCTCCTGATAACATGTCCAAAGTATGTGATGAAGTCTTGCCATCCTCGCTTCTAAGGAGCATTCTGGCTGTACTTCTTCCAAGACAGATGTGTTCATTCTTCTGGCAGTCGATGGTATAGTCAGTATTCTTCACCAACACCATAATTGTAGGTACTGTTATTATTCACATTTTACAGAAGATATTGACTATTTTGCCCAAAGTCAGTGGTTAGTAAGTGCCAGAAGTAGGATTTAAACCTGGGAGTCAGGCTCCAGCGCTGGGCATTTATTCACTTCACTGTATACTCTGACAAAGATGGAAAGATTCTGTGAACCTAATCCTAGTGGTTATACTAGGTGGTGAGATAATGGATGTGTTTATTATTTTTCTAATATCTGTGATGAGCATATATTAGTTTTATAGAGATCGAATTCTTAAGTTATTAAAAATATACAAGATTTTAGAATACTTTTCTTCCAGTAGAAAAGTTGTGTCCAGTTCACTTCACCATGTAACAAGAAAATAGTGATCTCCATTAAGTTTTGGATTTCCTCTTGGAGCTTATATGTATCATACTGTATGTGATTATCATGGTCGGGGCAAGTGATTACCATCTTCTAAACCAGAAAATGTTATTGGAATTTTAAACTCAGTGTCGACATATTTTCAGGATTATATAAAAGCATTGATAAAATAGTTGGTGTTTTAAATGGAAGATTTAAATTTGGAAGCTTTTTAGATTTGTGTTTGTCATATCTTGGCATGAGTTTCTCATTTGTAAAGTCTGGTTATGAAAAAACTCCGGTTTCCATATGCATATAAAAATACTTTGAGTCATGAATTCAAGTGAGTAATTGACATTGTAAGAAACTTCTGCTTTGTCATACCTTAATGTGAAGACAGAACTTTTTTTTTTTTTTTTGGTAATTGCAATAACAAACACATTTAATTGGCATGATGGTATTCATTTTAAATATATTCCCCAGTTTTTTTGCTGTATTCCATAAATTATTAGAATGAAAACTTGCGTTTGATTTCCCAGGCAGTTTGGGAAAAGGACCCATGCGTCTATACCCGCAGGCATGTGTGTATGGACCTATGAGTGGTGTAGACGTGGGCGTTTGGAAACTAAAACCGCCACATCTCCTGCCTCACCCTCTTTGCTAAGTCTCGGCTCAGCTCTAAAACTACGTTGGTTGTAAGATGTGCCATTGTTTTATGTGCCACTAAAATTAAACGATGACAGTACTTTCTTGTTATCTATAATTTTATACTTGCCGAAAGAACGACTCTTTTAAACAAAGTTTATCACATTTTGTTCTTGTTCATACATAATTTAAAAAATATAAATGAAAGATTAAAGAATTCCAAAATTATTTTCACACTCAGTGTCCATTCTTCTGAATCATCCGTTTGACACAGAATTGACAATGTTTACGTCTTTCCACAAAGACACCATCCAGAGTGTTGGCAGTGCAACCCTTTTTTTAGAAGAGTACTCCATTCTCTCTGTGAGCTTTAATGCTGGTACTTTTGTTCTCCACACACGTGCAGGCAATGCCAACTACGCTTCAGCTGTCAGTGGCCAATGGTAAGATGCATCTCAATCTCAGAGATGTTAAAATGCAGGTCTTAGAATTGATAAAATACAGTATTTTGATATTTCATGAAGCTGAGTACCTTTAAGAATGTGGTGGGTCAATATGCCCATGTTGGTATTCTTTAAAAATCATTTATTTTTTTTTAATAAATATTTCCCGCTATAAAGAAATATGCCCTCGTTGTACAATATTTGGAAAAAAATAGATAAATATGGAGGAAACATAACTTGCCCTTTCTAACTTAGAAATACTACTATTAATCTTTTACTGATATTTGTTTTTTTAGTTATTTTTTCAGGTATGTATGTTTTATGTTCATATTCTTTATCTTTAGAATTCCTGACAAAAGTAATATATACTCAATTTTTAAGTTGCATAATTATTTACCATAGAAAGTGAAAGCCAACTGTTCTCCACCCCCTCTCCCCCCAAGATGACTGCTGGTGGTTACAGTTTGGGATCTGAGCCTACAGATTTACTTTGCAAGTGTCACATCAGGAAATCAGACCAGGGTATAGTCCACAGTCCGTGACCGAATTTCCATGAGGCTTGTTTTCCCTATTCCTTAGTTTCTTTAACCAGTGAAACTAGGAATAATACCTTCTGTCTTATAGCCTGCCTTTGTTGTAACATTGATATGACTAGTGAGTAGATAAATTTTCTTTCCAAACTCTTTCGAGGCAGATTTTAGAAATAATGTACAAAGATCCAAAAGATATTGAGATGATTCCATTAAAATATTAGTGAGATTCTAGAATGCATAAAAAATACAAAAATTTCAAGTTACTGTTTATAGACTGAACGTATCTTGCCTCTCTTTTGTACAGAGTACAGATTTAAATGGGAGAAAAATTCTGGACGCTAATATGCCCCTATACAGCAACGGCCAATTTATGATGTCTTCTGATTTCAGATGCATGCCGTAATACCACATTAAAATAGTCTTTGAACTTGCCTGGGCATGGAAATACGTAATAAGGAAAATTAGTGTATTTTTTAATATCATTTTTGCCCTTTAGCCTGAGATCGAAAAAGTCTAGACCTTCAGACATTTACAAAAATGGACTGCATGTCGTACAGTGAATGACATGTGTGTGTGTGTGTCACTGTGAAGGTGAATTGTGCACGTCTCCTTCCTGTAGTGTATTCATTCGTGTGTCTGATCTGCATCAGAGATAAGCCGAGAGCACGCTACACCTTAGTTATTTAATTTAGTGGAGACTGCATGCTACATTGACGGTACGTTTTTACCACTAGCTCCTACCCCCTGATTTCTTCAGATCATAATCACATTGCTCCTGATCAAGGATCAAGTTCATTAGTATCTTTCGTAAAATTGAACCGAGTACTGAAATGAAAAGAGATGGTTGAAAAATTTGTTGAACGCAATTAAAAATTGGTTTTCTTTTCCTCTTTTATGTTTTTTTTTGTTGTTGTTGTGAGAACATGCACAGCAGAACATTCACCAATTTAACAATTTCTACTTGTACAATTCAGTGTCTTCCTCTAACTATTTTAAAAAAAAGTCTCAAAGTCATTTTACTGTGTATGACGCTCTTTCGCCTATCAGGTGTGTCTCTGGACCTTTGTTTCTTGGATTTGGATTTAAAATCTGATGAAGGTTACCTTGTATCTGTCTTTGAATATTTGTATTGCTTTACGGACTATGTGTCTATCTGAATTTCATCTCTCCTTCACTTCACATCATGAAATTTTCCTTCTCTAGTCTTCTATTTTAGCCTCTGTTTGATCATTCATAGAATGTTTCTGCTATTAACTTACCAGCTATGACTATGAGTTAATGATTGTTGTTCTAACAAAGATATAGAAACTTACTCAAATAAATTGCGCTTCCTCACGCTAGTCACCTAGGAAGGCTAGAGATTTCTATAATGTTGTTGGGCTCAGAACTTGGAACTGCATTTTAAAATTCAGGCCAAGTCATGGTTGTTCTCTTCCTCTCTCTCTTATTCACTCACTTACTTTTTTACTGCTCTTTTTCTTACCAGATGAAATACAATATCTTTCTCTTACTAAATTCATAGATTTCCTGCCATCTGGCCTATCGTCAACCTCAGTAAGTTTAAATGAATGTTTGGGTTTTTATTAGAAGCCTCAGTTTTTAATCATGTTCCTGGAAATGAAAGGCAGAGATTCTTTTCATTTCAAACATAATTTTCTTCAAAGCCCCTAAACACAGGAAATAAAGCCCTATACTTCGATTCTATCCCAGTTGATTAAGTTGTTACAGCTCATGTATTTTACTATGTTCTTTTTTCCCCTTTAGTGTTATTTAGCCCTGGTGCCTGAATAGTTCTGGACTTTGTAAGAACAGGGACTGCTAATCAAACTAAGAGATTAACTTCACTGTTTTTAAGTGGATCTTATCCTATAAATTTAGGAAAACAAGAGTATAACTTGTTGGCTTTATTTAAGGTGAAAAATCTTTCATAGAGCCATATCCCTGTGTTCACTGTACCTTTGTGATTTTCTGGTTCAGTATTTTTTTGAGTATTTTTTAAGCTGATTGTTTATAGAAAAAAAATTACCCATCAATACAGATGCCAATTTAGTTGATAGACAGTAAATGGGTATAATCTTTTATATAAGAAGAGCTTAATTGAGGTTCATATACCATGAAATTATTATGTTTTTATTATGGAAAAATATATATAACATAGAACATAATGTCATTGAGCTATCCATGTGAGTATTGTTGAAATGTTCAGTGTTTTGTTACATATATATTTACCACAATAAAAAAACAAATGTGTATGTGTATGATGAAATTTGCCATTTTAACCATTTTTAAGTGTACAATTTTAGAACATTTTCATCACCCCAAAAAGAAACTCCATACCTATTAGCAGCCACTCCCCATTCCCCTTCCCTCCAGTCCCCGGTGATTCCTAATCTATTTTCTGTGTTTATGGATTTGCTTGTTCTAGATATTTCATATAAATGAAATCATACAATATGTGGTCTTTTGTGACTGGCTTCTTTCATTGAGCATAGTGTTTTCAAGGTTTGTGCATGTTGTAGCATGTATCAGTACTCCGTTCCTTTTTACTGCGGAATAATAGAATAGCATTCTGTTGTATGGGTATACCACAAGGACATTTGGCTTGTTTCCACTATTTGACTATTATGAGTAATGCTGGTACGAACATTCATGTACAGGTCTTTAGATAGACATATGTTTTCTGTTCTCTTGGGTATATACCTAGGAGTGGGAATGCTGGGTCATGTAGCAACTCTATGTTAAACATTTGAAGAACTGCCCAATTATTTTCCAAAGTGGTTGAGTCAGTTTATAATCTGATCAGCAAATGCATGAGAATTCCAGTTTCTCCTCAACACTTGTTACTGTCTGTCTTTTATTTTAGCCACCCTACTGGGTGTGAAGTGATATGTAACTGTGGTTTTGATTGCATTTCCCTAATGACTGATGATGCTGAGCATCTTGTTATATGCCTACTGGTCATTTGTACAGCTTCTTAAGAGAAATGTCTTCAAATACTTTGCCCATTTAAAAAATTGGGTTATTTGTCTTCTTATTGTTGAGTTGTAAGAGTTCTTTTTGTATTCTAGATTGAAGTCCCTTATCAGATACATGATTTGCAAATAAATATTTGCAACTCCCATTCTGAGGGTTGTTTTTTCACTTGAGAATGTCCTCTGAAGCACGAAAGTTTTTAATTTTGATGAAATGTAGTTTGTTATTTCTTTTGTTGCTTATGCTTTGGGTGTCTTATCTAAGAAACCATGGCCTAACCCAAGATCATGAGAATTTACTCCTGCATTTTCTTCTAAGAGTTTTATAGTTTCCGCTCTTATGTTTATGTCTTTGATCTATTTTGAGTTAATTTTTATGTGTAGTATGAAGAGGGGCCCAGCTTCATTCTTTTGCATGTGGATATCCAGTTGTCCAGCACTATTTATTGACAAGACTATTCTTGTCCATTGCCGTGTCTTGGCAACCTTGTCAAAGATCAGTTGACTGTAAATATAAGATGAGCTTGTGTATCTCCATTCTGTTTTACTGATCTGTCAGTCTTTATGCCTGTACCACACTGTCTTGATTACCACAGTTTTCTAGGAAGTTTTGAAATCGGGTTGTGTGAGTCCACCAACTTTGTTTTTCTTTTTCAGTATTGTGTGGGCTATTCTGGACCCCTTTTCCATATGAATTTTAGGGTCAGCCTGTCAATTTCTGTAAAAAACAGCTGGGGTTTTGATAGAGATTGCATTGGATGGATGCCATACCGTTATGGGTAGTCTACCAAATCTCTACTAGTAATTGCACTCAAATCCTGGAACAGGTCACATTATTGGGAGTGTGCATAGAAGCCCTGGTGACTCTCTGGATAAATCAGTGCACATCCAAAATTGGAGTTATTTGTAGAAACACTGGACTGGCATCATTTACATATTGAGCCCTTTTCTTGACTTACAATATTTAAAATATATATTTGGCATCCTGTGTTCAGGGCATTTGCTTCACAGTGTTTTTCTCTTCTGTTAAGGTTTTGAGATCAGTGAAAATGTGATGAAACGAAGACAATCTGTGTGAATGAGGGTTTTCCAGGGTCTTAGCTGCATCTTAGAGTGGAAGGAAAAGCACTGGTGGGCTTATCAAAGTGTGCATGAGATGGCTTTCTTTTTTTCCCTCCTCTCTATCTTGAGAAAGCAATTACTGCACATGCCTTAGAAAGCAGGTAAACCAGCTTGTAGGAAATTTAGGTGTTTTCCTCTTGGGGGCCGTTCAGGTCAGCATTTTATTGCTCTCTTACTATGCATAAGGCATTGCGTTCGATGCTGCAGGAGGGTGACAAGGCCGCGTAAGACCTCCCTAGGCTATGGATGGATCACAGTGGTCCCATCTGCAGCCAGTCACGAGGATGGCGCAGGACTGGAGCGTTTTGTTCAGTTGTACATGGGGTCGCCATGAGTTAGGGCCCGACTTGGCAGCAGCTAACAACAATAGACTATTGAAACAGCCTCCAAACAGGCCCGTCTTCCTGCTTCCTGCCCCTCCCCATTCCTGCTCATTTTCTACTGTAGTTGAGTTCAGCTTTCTCAAAAAATCATTCTGGTCAGGCTGAACTCCTCACTGCCTACAGTATAAAGTCCAAATTCCTTGGCATTGCTATAAGATCTTTTTGAGTCTGGCTGTAGCCTCTCCAAACATCCCGACAACCAAACATCCCGTGGGACCATACTCTTTCCACTGAATGCACTTCGTGTCTTTGCACACATCCCTTCTCTTTAGAGTAGCCTGCCCCAGCCCCCGCTTGGCAGAGCTAGTCTCTTCCTTGGTCCTCTAGGAGTGTGTTCATAGCCCTTTTCACATTATCCATTCCCTTGTCTTTCTTTGCTGCTGCTAAAGAAGAGAGGCAAGGGTTTAATAACTGTCACAAGGCAGCTATTAATGTTATTTTAAATGAATGAGATAGAGTACCTGCTTAAAGGATTTGTGTATAGTCTAATGGGGAGAGAAGATGGTCAGAGGGCTGAAAAGAACTAGCATGTGGCTGAATGAACAACAGTGTATCATTCAGCTAAATTCTGCAGTTTCTCTTGACCAGATATAGTACAAATACAGACCTGTCCAGTTTCAGTCAACCATATAGCTTAGGGTTCTGGAGATTTCTCAGTACACTGTGTTATTTCTGTGTACAGTAAAGCTCCAGGCAGAGGGAACAGGAGGCTCATGTGTTTGGTGACATGGGGTGGAAATATGAATCAATTAGTAAGGAAAATGAGAAAATGGGCTCTTCTACCTTATTATCTGCTTAGTCTTGTCAGATTAAAAAAAAAAATCTTTCTGCATTATGAGACACACCTGGAGTTTCATGTTTTATTATTATCTAGCCGCCTCTCTCCCTTTGATTAGCATCATTTTTTTTTTCTCCCAGAGAGCTAGCATGTTCATAGGCAGAGGTCATTGTAACTCAAGTGCCTTTTGTAATGTTTGTGAGACAATGTTCATTCTGGGATTAAAATATTATAACTTTCCTCCTCTGCCTCAGTTTCTTTACAGAAAATAAGGTAATTTTCTGTTATATTTGGAGGATAACATCTTCTGAATGTAAGGGGAAGATAGTAGGTTACTTTGTTTATTCTAATTGTAAACTCAGCTTTATTGTATAATTACTTTATAAGATCCCACTGGGAATTTTTTGTTTCTTTTTTTTTTTTTTTTTTGCCTTATGTGTGTATTTTAAATAAAAGCAGATCTTGATGGTAAAAAATAAAATTTTGCTGGTGGCTAACTCTTGGTTTTTGTCTGAAAAGATCTCTATTTCATCTTGACTCTTGGAAGCTATTTTTGCTGGGTAGAGAATTCTAGGATAGCGATTATTTTCTTGAAGAAAATTTCTGTGTCTTCTGACTTCCATTTTTGCTTTTGAGAAGTCAGCCAGTCATTACTTGGAAAGTAACCTTTTCTTTTTCTGTGGCTGCCTCTAAGATATTTTTCTTTGTCTTTCATTTTCTGCCATTTCACTGTGATGTAGCCAAGCAAAGATTTCTTTCTTTTTTTATTCTGCTTGGGCTTTGTGAATTTATAGGTTGATGTTTTTCATCACGTCTTTGAAAATTCTCAGCCACGGTCTCCTCTATTGTTGCCTCATTCTCTCTCTCCTTTTCTGAGGCTCCAAATGGACCTAAGTTAGACCTTCTCACTGTAACAGTTTATTTTGCTCTTCTTTTTCTAATTTCTTAAGCTGGAAGCTGAAGATTTTTTATTTGCAACTTTTCTTTTTTTCGAATTAGTGTAAATTTTCCTCTAAGCACTGCTTTAATCGTTGCATCCTGCAAATTTTGATATGCTATATATATTTTTTTTAATTTCATTTTCTTTCAGTTCAAAATAATCTCAGTTTCCCTTGAGACCTTCCCTTGCACCCGTGGATTATTTAGAAGTGTGATATTTAGTATCCAAGTGTTTGGAGATTTTCCTGTTACCTTGCTGTATTGATTTCTAGTTTAATTACATTATGGTTAGGGAACATACTTTGTGTAATTTCATTTATTTAAATTTGTTAAGATTTGTTTAGTGACTCAGGATGTGGTCTCTCTTGGTGAATGTTCCATGTGTACTTTAAACGTATTGCTGTGGTTATGTGGAGTGTTTTATAAACATCAATTTGATCCAGTTAGTTGATGGTGGTGTTCAGTTCTTCTATCTCCTTGCTGACTTTCTGTCTACTACTGAAAGGAGTGTTGAAGTCTTGGACTGTGGTTGTGGATTTGTATATTTTCCTTTTCCAATTCTGTCAATTTTTGCTTTCATATATTTTGAAACTCTGTTATTAGATATATACACATTTATGATTGTTATGTCTTCCTGGTGAACTCTTTATCATTATGTAATGTTCTTCTTTATCCTACATAATTTTCTTTATTCTGAAGCTAACATTGTCTGATATTAATATAGGCACTTCAGTTTTCTTATGATTAGTATTTTTTTGTGTGTGTGGTGAAAAAATTTACATTTAGAATTAGCCAGCTGGACTCAGTTTAGATGATCCCATTTTGTTGGCAACACCCAAAGCATCATAGTCGGGAGCCAGTCAAACAAATGCCTTCTTCTCTGCATCAGGCCTGATCGAGGCCTTGACCTTGGCCACATCAATGTCGTGGAGCTTCTTCACAGCCTGCTTGATCCGGTGCTTGTTGGCCTTGACGTCCGCAAGGAACACAGTGTGTTGTCATCTTCTTTCTTCCTCACGGCCGACTCGGTGGTCCGAGGGAACTTGATTGACGGCACAGCGGTCCTGCTTGTCTCTCCCAGGGGCGCTCTTCCGAGGATACCTGGGCGGCCTCCGCAGCCTCGGCGTCTCGGGCCGCCGGAAGGTGGGTGAAGCGCGGATCCTCTTTGTTGTGTGGCGATGGACGCCTTTCAGCACTGCCTGCTTGGCCTTCAACGCCTTTGCTTTGGCTTCAGCTTGGGGAGGGGCAGGGGCTTCCTTCTTCGCTTTCGGCGCCACCTTCGTAAAAAGTCTTATGATTAATATTTGCATGGTATATTTTTTTGTTTCCCACATGAGTTTTGATTTTCCTGGTTATTCATATGCAGTGTAATTTTGGATTATATCCTGGACATTTTGAATACTATGTTATAAAACTCTGCGTCTTGTTTAAATCACATGGAGAATGTTGATATATTTGTTTCAGCAGACATTGACCTAGTTGGGTTCTGGGCACATGTTCTAACCAGCCTTCTGTGGATTGTGGTTTCAGTGTCGGTTCTGTTTTCAAAACTTTTACAGTGCTGTTTGTATCTGACCCATCTGTATACCGCCAAGTGGCCACCTGGGCCTGGTCAATGGTTTTACCTCATAGTTTAGGTTTGCTGAACATTTGCATTTGAAAATTATTCATAGTAGTCCAGAAGAAGGCTTGAGATTTTCTTGGCCACCCACCTAATAAAAAGCTGGGCTGCTGTCTGTATTTCTAGCCCAGACTGAGAGATAGCTCATCGGAGACCACATCCTCAGCAGTTAATAGGCTCCAGCCCTCATCCTCCAAGCCCTAAAAGGACATCTCTCAACAAATGACCTGGGGGATTTTAGGAAGATTTTTTTTTTTTTTTTTTTTGTATTTCTTTCAACTTTACGGACTTTCCTCATCTGCTATTACCAGAGCTGGAAATAATTATTTTTTATATTTTTCAGTTTGTGAATTAGAGGTTCTCATTTCTCTACACATCTCCCATGGCTAATTTGAGATCTTTAAGATAAAAATATACTCTTTTAGATCCTTAAGTTTAAGTATCTAGTTCATTACCTGTCGATAGTATGTAGGCACTTCATAAACATATATAGGTTTTTCTACCATATGAAATATTCAGGTCCTTAAAAACCCTTATATTCTGCAAAACCATGCACTAAAAATAACAAGTTTCTTATAGGAAAAGTAAGATTGTGGCAGGTCTCTCAAAATCTATGCAACTTGGTAACAACTACTAGCAAAAGCAATAATTGGTACCTCAGGAGATTACCTGGACGATTCAGGCAGGCATCTCAGTGTGGCTGGAGGTTGCTAAAATGATACCAAAAATGTGCATTACCAGTAGGATGGAAGTTTGGGCAGTACTTAAACTGGTACATAGATGGTGAGTGTTGAAACAATGCAAACAGAAGTGAAGCTCTGAGCTAGGAAAGGAGGGCACTGCTGTAAGAGTACATTGCCAGGAGGCAGCGCAACAGCCAAGCTGAGTGAGACTTCTCCCTGGCCAGGGCGTACCCATCTAGGGAGAGCAGACTCTCTTTACACCTTTCTTACGAGAAAGCTTCTTGCTAAAGTCAAGCTAAGTGCAGGCTTTTCTGTTCTTGCCTAAGAGTTTAATTCCATTTCTTTGCTTAGGAAACTTACAAATGAGCCAACGCCACTTCCCATGCTATAATGACGTGATTCCCACTTACCAATCAAATATGAGCTCGTGGATGCTAACATAAACACAAAGGAGAACAAATAGTATTTGAACTCAGTTGAATTCCCTTTTGTAGGTATTCACCTGTTAGTCTCCTGTGCAGCTGCTTATGTTCCCTTCAATTGACTTAAAATACACGGAGTTAGCCAGAGTTGTAAGTATTTTAAAAATTACCTGTGGAGTTATTTAAAATTTTATATAATTGATCTATATTGCCCTAAACTTGTTCAGTTCTATCAGTGTTTTCATTGGATTCTTATCTGCATTCAACCTGGGATATATGCTTTGCTTATATATTTTTAAATGAAATATACATACAAAAAGTACACATATAGGCAATATACTTTGGAGTACTTTTTCTAAAGAAAAATATTTCTTAAAGTCAAATAGTATATGAGGAAAAAAGTCATAAATTACACTTAGCTTGTAATTTTTTTTTTTTTTTTTTTTGCATAAAACTTTTAGGAATGACTGCTTAGTGTTTGGGTCATTATACCAAAAAGAATTGGTCAACATTCAGCCATTTCAGGAGGTAGCATATGATCAGGAACTGATGGTACTGAGTGAAGAAGTCCCAGCTGCGCTGAAGGCACTGGTGAAAAACAAGGCTCCAGGAATTCACAGAATACCAACTGAGATGTTTCAACAAACGGATGCAGCGCTGGAGGTGCTCAGTTGTCTATGCTAAGAAATTTGGAAGATAGCTACCTGGCCAACTGACTGGAAAAGATCCATATTTAATATTTATGCCTATTCCAAAGAAAGGTGATCCAATCTAATGTGGAAATTATAGAACAATATCATTAATATCACATGCAAATAAAATTTTGCTGAAGATCATTCAAAAGCAGGTGCAGCAGTACATTGGACAGGGAACTGCCAGAAATTCAGGCCAGATTCAGAAGAGAACGTGGAACAAGGGATATCACTGCTGATGTCAGATGGATCCTGGCTGAAAGTGGAGAATACCAGAAAGATGTTTACCTGTGTTTCATTGACTATGCAAAGTCATTTGACTGTGTGCATCACAGCAAATTATGGATAACATTGTGAAGAATGGGAATTCCAGAACACTTAATTGTGCTCAGGAGGAACCTGTATGTAGATCAAGAGGCAATTGTTTGTACAGAACAAGGGGATACTGCATGGTTTAAAGTCAGGAAAGGTATGCATCAGGGTTGTATCCTTTCGCCATACCTATTCAATCTGTATGCTGAGCAAATCTGAGAGGCTGGACTATATGAAGAAGAACAGAGCATCAGGATTGGAGGAAGACTCATCAACAACCTGTATTATGCAGATGACACAACCTTGCTTGCTGAAAGTGAAGAGAACTTGAAGCACGAACTGATGAAGATCAAAAACTACAGCGTTCAGTATAGATTACACCTCAACATAAAGAAAACGAAAATCTTCACAACCAGACCAATAGGCAACATCATATAAATGGAGAAAAGATTGAAGTTGTCAAGGATTTCATTTTACTTGAATCTACAATCAACACACATGGACACGCAGTCAAGAAATTAAAAGGCACATTGCATTGGACAAATCTGCTGCAAAAGACCTCTTGAAAGTGTTGAAAAGCAAAGATGTCACATTGAAGACTAAGGTGTGCCTGACCCAAGCCATGGTGTTTTCAAGCCCCTCACATGCACGCGAAAGCTGGACGATGAATAAGGAAGACCAAAGAAGAATTGATGCCTTCGAATTGTGGTGTTTGCAAAGAATGTTGAATATATACCATGAACTGCCAAAAGAATGAACAAATCTGTCTTGGAAGAAGTACAACAAGAATGCTCTGTGCAAGCAAGGATGGTGAGACTTCATCTCACATACTTTGGACGTGTTGTCGGGAGAGATCAGTCCCTGGAGAAGGACGTCATACTTGGTAAAATGGAGGGGCAGCAAAAAAGAAGAAGAGCCTCAGCAAAATGGTTGACACAGTGGCTGCAACAATGAGCTCAAGCATAACAACGATTGTGAGGATGGCACAGGACTGGGCAGTGTTTCGTTCTGTCATATATAGGGTTGCTGTGAGTTGGAATTGACTTGATGGCACCTAACAAAAACAACAACAGTGTTTGAGTGCCAGTTCTACAGGGCTCTGATAATTTTGCAAAATCTAATGTCATTACCGTGTGTGTGCTTTGTTGCATTTTATTGAATTTTTAGCAGTAAATTCCAGGTCAATATTTGTTTTCCAAGACAAAACACATAAATCTATGTGGTGATAATACTTTCTTTATTCTCACCTAATTTCTGTAGCTAGAGAGGGAAAACAGCAGGAGAGTGCCTTTTGAAATGAGAGGAAAGGAAATTTGACAGTTATCAAGAATGCCAGACTGACGGCAGCTGTTTATATGATTAATTAATTTATGTTGTATTCTTGGAAATGTTTCCTGAATGTAAGAACCTCAGAGATCACCAGAGCTGCTTGTAATTCTGGCAGTGGGAAGGAGCAGGGAGAAACAGCATGCATTTTTAGCGTGTATTTCCATTATCTCTTCCCATTTTTTGAGCAATGTAATATTATTTGTAGGCATTGGTGGTTCAGTGGTAGGATCCTTGCCTTCCATGTGGGAGGCCCTGGTTTGATTCCCAGCCAACGCACCTCGTGCACAGCTACCACCATCTGTCAGTGGAGGCTTGCATGTTGCTCTGATGCTGAACACGTTTCAGTGGAATTTCCAGACTAAGATAGACTAGGAACACAGACCTGGCTGATCTACTTCCAAAAAGCAGCCAGTGAAAACCCTGTGGATCACAACAGTCTGATCCCCAGCTGATCATGGGGATGGTGCAGGGCCAAGCAGTGTTTTGTTCTCTTGTGCATGGGGCCACCATGAATCGGGGCTCAACAGCAGCTAACACTAACAACAAGATTATTTGAATGCTACATTTGCTATATCTTCTTATCATTTTACTCTTGTTTGTTTCTGTGCCAATACCTTCCTCCCTCCCCCATCAAAGTTTCTGATGGATAATGTGGTATAAGTTATGCAAGTGGAAAACTTCTGGGTGAGTCTGTGTGTACGCGTGAATGCCAGCTCTGACCTCTGTGGAAAGACCAGGATTGGAGCCCTGACTCCACCACTTAATAGATGCGTGACCCTAAGCAAGTTACTGAGCCTCTCTATGTCTTAATTTCCACATTTGTAAAATGGGGATAAAGTGTTACTTAACCAGAAGATTGTGAATTTAAATGAGTGCTGTACAGTGAGTTATATAATATGCCTCTAGTCTTTGTTAATTCAAACCAAAACCCACTGCTGTTGAGTTGTTTCCAACTCATAGTGACCCTATAGGACAGAGGAGAACTGCCCCCATAGGGTTTCCAAGGCTGTGAAGGAAGCAGATTGCCACATCTTTCTCCCGCGGAGTGACTGGTGGATTTGAACCGCCGACCTTTTGGTTAGCAACTGAGTGCTTAGCCACTGTGCCGCCAGGGCTCCTCGTAGTCTTTGTTACTCCTACAAAATGATTAGGTGGGACTATGCAAATACAGTGTTTGTGGCCCACCTGCTAAGAATGCAAATAAGTTACATAGAACCACTGGGGGCGGGACCATGCAAATAGGGCATGAGGAGCCCTGACAAGGGGATTTGTCAGTCTTGCCATCCTATTAGGCTTAAAAAAAGAGCCAATCCCAGAGCGAGGGGGGGACCTCACTACCACCAAGAAGAGATGGGAGCAGAGTGCACCCTTTGGACCCAGGGTCCCTGTGCTGAGAACCTCCTAGAATCAGGATACAGAGAGCTGTGACACTGGAGATAACGCAAGATGGTAAGAAGTGGCAGAAGAGAAATGGCGGCAGCAGAAACAGGAAATGGAAGTGAGACAGCATAGTAGGCTTCCTGGCCCACGGAGCAAGGTAGTTACAGTGGGCATGCTGACCCATGAACAAGAGAGCTGAGTGCCTTTGGCTAGGAGGCTTGCTGATGGAGCAGGGTGCCTCTGGGCATTGGTCAGCAGGGCTAGGCTCACCAACCCGAGGAGCGAGAGAGCTGAGTGCCTTTGGGCTGAGGCTTATTGGCAGAGTGGGATGCCCTTGGACACTTACTGGCAGAGGTAAAGAGCTTAGTAACACTTACCTGAACAGGGCAGAGGCTGGTCTGAGGGGCCAAGGGCCAGGGAGAGGCCTCCCTGCGGGCACAGCAGAGGAGAGGCTGTCCTGATCAAAGAACTGTATTCTGAGTCCTTCCTGATCCTGAAGTGTAACCTGTTACTTCCCGAATAAACCGCATAGCTCTGAGTATGGTCTGTGAGTTCTGTGTGGCCACTGCAACAAATTATTGAGAACAGCAGAGAAGTAGAGAGTGCTGGGGAAGGACAGCTGTCGTCAACATCGGTAAAAAGTTTGGAGGGTAGAGGTATGTCTCACCTCTACCTCAGCAATCGGCCCTGGGCTGTTGATACAGATAGTGATTTTCCCCCGTTGTGAAGTTAACCGAGCAGGTCCAACACTGCCACCAAGCCATTTTTACAAGTTGGAAGCCCTCATTAAGTGGTAATAGCGGTGGTGGTCATGGTGTTAGCAGCAATCATGAAGAGAAGTTAAAAATAGCCTGTGGCAAGCCTAAAAGCGCTCAGCTGCTAACCAAAGGGTCGGTGATTTGAACCCATCAGTTGCTCCACAGGAGAAAGATGTGACAGTCTGCTTCCGTAAAGATTTATAGCCTTGGAAGCCCTATGGGGCAGTTCACCTCTGTCCCATAGGGCCGCTGTGAGTCGAAATCGACTTGACAGCAGTGGGTTTGGTTTGGTTTTTATCTCTGTGCGTACTTACTCTAATCCTCACAATAACCCTGAAGATGTTTAAGTCTTATCTCTGTGGTTCAGATGAGAAAATTAAGGCCCAGTGAGACTGAATAATTTGCCCCATGTCACCCATGTGTTAAATAGCTGGAATTGGAACCCAGGACTTCACGATGTCAAAATCCATGCATGTCTTTTGGCCAGGTGTGGTGAAGAAAGATGATATGGGATCAGGTCTCAGAGAATCAAATCAAGACCTATACATTCAGGTGAGGGCAGAAGATGGTTAGGGAAAGAGGAGTGGGTTGTCGGGAAGCAGCTATACTTGCTGCCTAGAGTTGGAGAAATAAGGGCAGAGGTAGAGCCCAGAGTGAGCCAAATGGCAAGTCGTGGGATGCAAAGAAGTAGAAAAACCATAAATTTGATTGCGGTAGAAGCCAGGGATAGCTAAAAGAGAATGGAGGCTTTAGCCAGGGTTTAGCTGGACAAGGGCCTGGGCAAGGGACATTTGGTGTTTGAGGGAGGTAATGAATTTGAGACTTCTTGTTATCAGATAGAGCCCTGGTGGCACAGTGGTTATGAGCCATGTCTCCTAACCAAAGGATTGGCAGTTTGAATCCATCAGCTGCTCCTTAGAAACCCTATAGGGTCGCTATGAGTTGGAATTGACTCGACAGCAATGGGTTTGGTTTTTTTTTTTTTTTGGTTTTGGTATCAGATACTTCTGTTGGTCATCTCCCTGTTTGTCCAGAACTGGACTTGTAAAGGATGGTGCTTCTTATATGTATTTCTGACTTTCATTAAATCCTCCTATCTGTAGAAGAGTTAGCATTTTGTGAAAACTTTTTGCATCTCACATACTCCAAGTGACTAGTTTGAGAGTGTTGTTTTCATCAATGTTTTCTTCTAGAGATGGGTTCTTTGGGTGGTTTTGGAGAAGGGCTTCTCATACTGACGTAATTAATGCACGTAGGTGGAGTGAATTGGGAACCATCCCCACTCTCACATAGCCCTAAATCTGGCCCTTTGGTAAATAAAGTCCTCGCAAAGGCACTTCCTCCCCCTGTACTTCAACAGTTGCACAGAGATTTTTCTGAGTCAAGGCAGAGCAGAATATTGTGAATGCTGAAACTGTCAGAGAGACGCAGGGAAGTTTTCTATCATTTTCTGCTTGTTCGCCTGCAAATATTTTTCAGTGGTCTACAACATGCCATTTGAGAGGAATGCTTCATGGTGTTCTCATGGAATGATTATTTCTTGCATCAGGTTCAAGCTTGGTGGCTATTCATGAACTTGACCAAATTATGTGTGTATTTAAAACCCATCTCAGTAAATGAATAAGTAGTCAAAAACCAGGGTAGTATGTTTGGGATGTCTTTCTTATGCCATAGGTTCCCGAGAAGTTAATCCACCGAGGTTATGTATATATAGTTAGTACTACTATACATTTGGAACAGGGGTCAGCAAACTTTCTGAAAGGTTCAGATACTAAGTATTTTATGCTTCGCGGGCCATATGGTCTCTTGTACAATTATTCAATGCTGCCGTTGTAGTCACAGACAATATGTAAACAGATGAGCATGGCTGTATTCCAATAAAACTTTATTTATAAAAACAGGTCTGGCGGCACAACGATTATGTGCTGGGCTGCTAACGCAAAGGCTGGCGATTCGAATTCACCCAGCAGCTCTGTGGAAGAAAGACCTGGCAATCTGCTTCTGTAAAGATTACAGCCAAGAAAACCCTATGGGGCAGTTCTGTTCTGTCACTTGGGGTGACTGATTTGAAAATCAACTTGATGGCGCTGGACAACAACAGGCTTGTTTACAGAGTTGGTCTACAGGCCGTAGTTTGCCAGCCCTGATCTAGAGTATAGCTGTTACTTTAAGATCTACAGAACTTCTTTGTAGGGGTAAATTCTCACATATAGCAGGGCAGTGAAAGTAATGTTGCCTAAAAAACTTACCATCTCCTCTGAATTTTGCTTTAAGGAAAAGATTGTAATGCCAAGGTATTAAGCTCATTGAACATTTCTTTTTTGTTGTTATTGGCAGAACAAAACAAACCCATTGCCGTCTAGTCGTGGGTTCGAACGGCTGACTTTTTGGTTAGCAGCAGAGCGCTTAACCACAGCATCACCAGGACTCCTTAAAAGGAAAATTGGTATTAAATATCAGGAACTCTAATAGCTGTTCTGAGCCCTGGTGGCGCAGTGTTTAAAAGCTCGGCTGCTAACCAAAAGGTCAGGAGTTCCAATCCACCAGCTGCTCCTTGGAAACCCTGTGGGACAGTTCTACTCTGTCGTGTGGGTTCTCTATGAATGGAAATCAACTTGACGGCAGTGGGTTTGGTTTTGGTTTTAACAGCTTGTTCACATCATACTAGTTTTGTCTATTACAAATTGAGCATTTAATGATAAATGTTGGGATATTAAATATTTCAGAAACATAAACTCCAAGTAATGAAAGCCAAGATGGCAAATTTTATTTACCCCTTCCCACTCCCTACAGTGGGGGAAAGGAGTTGACTGTAAGAGCGTGAGTTTATGCAGGAGGAAGAGACCAGGAGGTCCTGACAGAAAGATGCCACCAGCTCCTAGCCTGTGGTCGCTGTCGGCTGTAGGGAAAGGGGCAAGTTTACAGCTTTCAACCCATAATCACCTTGTTTGACCTCGATGATTGTTTGATCATGACCAATTAATAGAGGATCCATTTTTTTAAAATTGGGCTTTAAGTGAAAGTTTACAGTTCCAGTTGGTTTCTCATACAAGAATTTATACGCACATTGTTATATGACCCTAGTTGCTCCCTATAATGTGACGGCACACTCCTCTTTTCCACCCTGTATTTCCTGTGTTCATTCAACCAGCCGCTGTCCATTTCTGCCCTCTCATCTCGCCTTCAGACAGGAGGCGCCCATTTAGTCTCATGTATCTACCTGAGTTAAGAAGCACTCTTTTCACGAGTATCATTTTATGTCTTATAGTCCAGTCTTATCTTTGTCTGAAGAGTTGCCTTCGGGAGTGATTTCCGTTGTAGGCTAACAGAGAGTCTGAGGGTTATGTCTTCCAGGGTCCCCGCAGTCTCAGTCAGACCATTAAGCCTGGTCTTTTTACTAGAATTTGAGTTCTGCACCCCACTTTTCTTCTGCTTTGTCAGGGTCTCTGTTGTGTTCCCTGTCAGGGCTGTCATTGGTGGTAGCCAGGCACCATCTAGTTCTTCTGGTCTCAGGCTGGTGAAGTTTTTGGTTTATGTGGCCCTTTCGGTGTATTGGGCTAATGTTTTCTTGTGTCTTTGGTGTTCTTCATTCTCATTTGCTTCAGGTGGGTTGCGACCAGTTGATGTATCTTTGATCACCACTCGCTAGCTTTTAAGACCTCAGACATCACTCACCAAAATGGGATGCAGAAAAGAGGATCCATTTTTAAAGAGCTTTGTTTTAATGCCCCTTTTTGAAAACACTTTCAATTACACCCAGTCACCTTGTGCCACCTGCTATAGGTGGCCACAGAGGTGTCACAGTATTTGTGTGTAGCTTCTCTTGGAGAAAAATAGTACACGTGAGAAGCATCGATTATTATCTACCTGTGTGTCTTACCGTTTCCTTTCAAATTGACTTTTATGAATCCATGTCCATGAAAATGTGTTTTTGTATTGTTTCTGGCCATTTTTTTTTTCTAAATCAGGACATAAGTCCTTTTCTTTGAAATGCTATCAGATAAAGGCTATACCCCCTTTAAGCATTTATGATATTGTTATTCATGTTGAAGACTGAGCCCCTCCCTCCTCCTTATACCTTATCCATTTGGAGATTTAAGTGAGCAGAAAATGGTAGTGTGATAAAAACATCTACCTAGGTGGGTCTGCAGAAAAGTTAACCCAAAATCCTATTCCGGTAGTGGACTGAACACTCAGACTCTGCAGGCCTCAAGCTGTTAAGTGGGTCAGTACTAGTTTACTGTTCAACATTATTTTGAAGAATAACAGAAAATTTTGAAAGGCTTTTGAAGACAGAACAACTTCTCTGTTGCATTTTAAAGATTTAGTTTGTATCTGTGTCTAGATCACCCTGCAACATGCAGACAATTGATATGCTGATCCTGGGACATGCCTTGCCCACCCTCCGCGTGCCCCCTCCGGTTTCTGACAATAACCTTTTTATTCCTTTCCGTATACCCCAAACCTTTGAAATCCAACGTTCCTCACACCACAAAAACAAATGAAAAACTGAAGATTTTTCCAGTCATTCCAAGAACATATTTCTCTGAATTCTTGTATTCTGTAATCTGTTGTAGGATTTTCAGCTCATTTGGGAATTTGATTCCAATATATCAGCGTTTAGGGTGCAGGATGTTAGTTTTAGTTACTCCTGACATGAGCCGTGCTCTCTTTTTTAGAGGATTATACAAATAACGAATAAAAAATGTTAGTAATTTGAGAGGCCAGTAATGGAAGGTGACAGAGGATAGAAGAAGGGAGACTTGAACTCAGCCTTGGATCTGAATGAGCAAAGAAGCACATAAAAAAAAATACTTGGGGGACTTGTGGGAGACAGAGTCCATCTGCCCAGAGGGAGTATTCACAGGGGGTGATGGTCAAGAAGCCCAGAAAGTTAGACTGAGATAGGACTGTATGGAAAGTTTTAAGTGCTAGATACTAGGAGTTTATACTTTTTTTTTTTTTTTTAAAGGAATTAATGCTTTATTTTGTAAGTATGCTGAGCTCAGAGGTTTTTTTGTAGGGGAGTTACATAATGAAAAATGTTTTCTTCATTTCTCAAACAATTATTTCATGATTAAAATGAATTAGAGAAAAGAGATGCCAGAGCCTATTGTAATAACCCAGACATGAGATAAGAGCTGCTGGGATTGAGCAATAACAGTGGGACTGAAAAAATATTACAAAGGGTGAATTGATACGACTTGGTGAGTAATTGAATGTGGTTTGAAAAATGAGCTGCTTTGCACTATTGTTTCGTTTTCTTGATGCTTTTTGTTTGTTTAGCTCAACAATAAAACTTTTAAGGGGCATACGTGAAATTTTAGCCTCCTTTTTAGTAGGTGTTCATTGTCTTGTTATTCCTGCTTAAAGAATTTATCGAATACCTAATATCCCACACAGTGTGGCATTTTAAGCACTGATATAATGTCTTCATAAGATGAAACTAAGACAAAGTTTTGTTTTATTAAAAAAAAGAAATGACATTTATGTTTAGTCTTCAGATCACGACTGCATTAACTTTTTTGAGATATAATTATCACAGTATAAAATTCGCCCTTTGGAAGTACACAATTCAGCATTTGAAGTATATTGTAGTATACTCTCAGAGCCGTGCAACCACCACCATCTAATTTCCTCCCTCCAAAAAGAAACCTCACACACTTTAGCAGTCCCTCGCAATTCCCTCTCCCCTCAGCCCCTGGCAACTACTAATCTACTTTCTGTCTCTGCACATTTGCTTATTCTGGACATTTCCTATAAATGGAATCCTATAGTATTTTTCCTCTTGTGACTAGTTTACTTAGTGTCACATTTTCAAGGTTCATCCATGTTGTAGCATGTATCAGAACCTCATTCCTTCTGCTAAATAATATTCCATTGTATGGATATACCACATTTTCTTTATTCAAGTTGTGGACGTTTGGGTTGTTTCCACTTTTTAGCTATTATGGATAATGCTGCTATGAGCATTTATGCACAAATTTTTACGTGATGTAAATTTTCATTTCCCTTGATTATATACCTAGGAGTGAAATTGCTGGGTCATATGATAATTCTGTTTAACATTTTGAGAAACTGTTTTCCAGAGTGGCTGAACCAGTTTGCAATCCAGCAACAACGTATGAAGATTTCAGTTTCTCCACATCCTTATATCAACACTTGCACTTGTCCTTTTATATTGTTGTTGTTGAGAATATACACAGCAGAACGTGCACCAATGCAACCATTTCTACATGTACAATTCAGTGATGTTGATTATATTCTTCTAATTGTGCAACCATTCTCACTCTCCTTTTCTGAGTTGTTCCCCCCCCTCCGCCAATTAACATAAGCTCGCTTGCCCCCCAAAGTTCCTGTCTAATCTTTGGAGTTGCTGTTGTCACTTTGATCCCATATAGATAGATCTTAAAAGAGCTCAAAGCTCAAGGCAGACATTTTTTTACTAGTTAAGCTAAACTATTGTTTGGTTTTCAGAAGACTTCAGGGATATTTTTGGTTTAAGTTTCAAAGATTATCTCAGGGCAGTGGTTTCATAGATTCGTCTAGTACCCACGGCTTCAGAAAGTCTGGAGTCCATTGCATGTCCCCCCTTTGATCAGGATTATTCTATAGAATCTTTAATGAGAATGTTCAGTAATGGTAGCCGGCACCATCCGGTTCTTCTGGTCTCATGACAAAGGAGGTGGTTGTTCATGGAGGCAGTTAGCCACATGTTCCCTTTCCTTCTCCTGTTCCTGACTCTCCTTCCTCTGTTGCTCCAGGTGAATTGAGACCAATTGTTGTGCTTTGTGTGGCTGCTTGCAAGCTTTTAAGACCCCAGGCACCACATGATGAACTAGGAGGTAGAATAGAAGTACCAAAGACGTTATTAAACCAATTAACTGGGATGTCCCATGAAACCATGACCCTAAATCTTCAAACCAAGGAATCAAATCCCATGAGGTTTTTGGTGGTATGTAAGCAGTCTCAGCAACTACTCTTTTTTGTTGTTGTAAAATGTGTCTATCCCACAACTTTTGCCAGTTCAACTTTTTACAGGTGTACAACTTATTGACAACAGTTATGACAATCGGCTATGCAGCCTTACTCTTAATCAACGCAATTTTTCCATTACTGTTAAACACCTCCCTCCCCTTCCCTCCTGCCTCTGCTAACTACTAGTAAACTTTGGTCTCTATATATTTGCCTTTTCCTATCTTTTTATATAAGTGATGTCATACAATATTTGTCCTTTTGTGGTTGACTTATTTCACACAGCTTAATGTCTTCAAGCTTCGTCCATATTGTAGCATGTATCAAGACTTAATTTCTCCTACTGGCTGAGTAGTATTCCATTTTATATATGTACCACAGTTTGCTTATCCATTCATCTGTTGATGGGCATTTAGGTTTTTTCCGCCTTTTGACACTATTCACAATAGCATTTGTCCGTCTTTTTAATTAGAGCCATCCTAGTGGGTGTGAAGTGGTATCTCTTTGTTGTTTTGATATGCACCTCCCTGATGGCTGATGATGTTGAATAACTTTATGTGTTTATTGGCCATTTGGAAAAATGTCTGTTCATATCCTTTGCCCATTTTTAAATTAGGTTATTTATTTTTTTATTGTTTTGTAAGAGTTTTTTATATATTCTGGATATAAATCCTTTATCAGATATATGATTTGCAAATATTTTCTCTCATTCCATAAGTTGTCATTTTACTTTCTTGATAGGCTCTTGAAGCAGAAAAGTTGTGAATTTTAATGAAGTCCAATTTATCTTTTTTTTTTTTTTTTCTATTGTTGCTTGTGCTTTTTAGTGTTGTATCTAAGAAATCATTGCCTAGTCCCAGGTCATAAAGATTTACACCTACGGTTGCTTCTGATTTTTGTATATGATGTGAGGTAGGGATTCAACTTCATTCCTTTGCATGTGGATATCTACTTGTCCTGGTGCCATTTGTTGAAAAGACTATTCTTTTCCCATTGAATTGTCTTGGCACTGCTATTGCTTTTTAATTTTCATAAATTTGACAACACATTCATGAAATAATGTGCAAGCATCTCTTGTTTTCATTGATCCACTTTAAGTAAAAATGATTATCCTAAATTGTTTAGTGGGCTTGGATTTTATGAAGTTGCTTAAACTAGTGATGGCTGCGGATTTGGAGAGTATTGTAGCTTTTTTCACTGTGAGAACGTGGTCCTTTCCAAAGCCACCGTGTTTGCTTCCAGGAGATGTCATACTGTGCATCTCCCCATGCTTATGGATTGGCTTGGGGGTCCCCATGCTTCTTCTGATAGCTTTGTGATTTAGTCTAATGAGGATAACCTCAAAGAATTTGTATATGAAATCTTTGCCAACCTGGTATGTTTTCAGGACTCTAAGGATTCCAGTGGTGTCCAGTTCAGGCTTTTTCAGTAGACCGAAGGCTACATGTAAACTCCTGATGGTTAGCACCATGACGGCTAGGTTTGCTGTCAGTTACACCTTACGGAACTTGCATTCACAGCAGATACAACTCTGATACATGACATAACCTGGCTTAGCTTTGTATCCCAGGCTACATGTTTTATTGGGCTAGGCTGGCATTGAGGAGGCTCAGAAGTTCAGAGAGCTGGTCTTGTGGCACATGAGCCTGCTTTTTCCTCCATAGCTCCTGGTACACTTGTGAGTTAGTTTCCCATGTGTCTTAAGTAATGGCTGCCACCACATAGGAAGGCTACCCATTGTCTTCTGAGTAAATAGTAAGAATTTCATTAAAGTTAATTAAAACAAAATAGATGGTATCACTTCCTAAGGAAAGCAGTATGGCTACTCAAAATGACTTCGAAATATTTATGCTTAGCCATTTGTGCTGCCCAGAGACTAGTTGAGAAATAAATTCTCACATTTATAGTCAACTGATTTTTGACTAGTTTGAACCTACCAGCTGCTCTGTAGGAGAAAGATGGAGCGATTTGCTCCCATAAAGATTGCAGCCTTGGAAACCCCATGGGGCAGTTCTACTCTGTCTTACAGGGTCACTATGAGTCGGAATCCACTTGAGAGCAACGGGTTTGGTTTTTTGATATATAAACGCATACTCCTTGTGGAAAAACAAAAATATTAGAGTAAAGGCTTAAGTCTCCTTTCCCACCGATTCCAAGCCTGGTGTTCTCTGTGCATCATCCTTCCCTAACCCCCCTACCCCAACCCTGGTAACTATTTTTAATTCTCACACATGTTCATTGTGAATCAGTGGGGGCTCACAACAGTAATATCTACCACAGCTATAATTTTATTTTCATTTGCTGTATTTTCGTGGTTTTCACAGTCATTCGTATATCAAAGCTGATGGAAATTCTACCATCTCAAGTGGTGCTTTTCAAGGCGTTCTGGGGTTAGATCAGAAAAGTTATAATTGTTCCTAAACAAATCAGGGCATTGTTCATCATCAGTCCTCATAGGAGCAGAGACAGGTAGAGAGGCTATCTGCCAAAGAAGTTTGTATAACTTAGGATATCATTCCCTAAATTCTTTAATTCTCATTTCTTGGTCATGATTACCTTGCATACATTGGGAAAGAACGTGTTGCATGGATTCAAAGAAGTCCTCACTCCACCAGTGTTTCTCTAAGGTGTTCCATTATTTCCATTTCTCTGGTAAATAAAGATTTTAAGTGTAAGGACCCATGTAATTTTTGGATTATAGGAAAATACAAAGATTTGGCTAAGACCTCTTTTCCATTTGGTCCAACCTATGAGTTGGATATTAATAACACTCTACCCTTTTTCCAGCTTACTAATTCTGTTCTAAGGACTGCTTGCTGCTCTTTCTTGAGGAATTCTAGCATTAATTCAGCAGTTGGTTCTCCTGTTAATTTATTTTTGTAAGAATTTTCAATATGGCCTATTTTTCTGCAAGAGTTTATTGTACATTCTATAGTACTGAGGGAAATGCCCCCACTAGTATCTTTGTAAGATTTTAAATAGTCTTTTTTCTTCTAAAGGGAACTTTTTAGAATTTCCAATTAAAGGAAAATATAAATATTCGGGTAGGGCAGTTTTCTTATTTGGCTTAATTCATAATTTTGTGACTGGGTCTTATGGCTTCCAGCCCTTTCCATTCTGTAGTTTCTTCTCGCAAGACCATTTGTTGGTGAAAGAAAAGCAACTCCAAGGCCTTGTAAAATTTAGTGTTGTCTGTGAAAAGGCTAAAGGTATGTGGCTCTAATAAGGCAAGATTTGGCAAAACTTGGGAGGCAGCCTACTTGGCTGCTGCATCAGCAAGATTGTAACCTCAGACTTCTTCAGTCTGAGGGGCTCCTTTTGGTTAATGGGCTTGGACTTTAATAACTGCAATTTCAGAAGGGAGCAATAAAGCATCTAAAAGGTCAGCCATTAATGTTCCTTTCTTTTATTGTGGTCCCAGGGGAGGTCAAAAACCTCTGTTTCCACAGTATGCCAAAATTATGGACTACTTCAGAAGTATATTTGGAGTCCATGTAAGTATACATGAATTTTCTTGACATGAGCTTGTAGGCTCTAAGGCTGTTAATTCAGCTTGTTGGGCTGAAGCGGCTTTAGGAAGTAGCTTGCTTTCTAGTACTTCAGTGGCAGTGATAACTGCGTATCTTGCTTGGTAGTGGCCATCAGGATGAGATCTTAAATAAGATCCATCCATAAATATGACTGAATGAGAATTGTTGAGGGGAATTTCTTTTAAGTTCTTCCTGGGTACCTTTAAAACTGTTCTGCCAGGCTAGAACAATCATAAGCAAGATGTTCATCGTCTTTAATAATAGGACGGAGTGTGGCTAGATTTAAACGAGTTACAATATGAACCCTTACATTGACTGCCGACCAAAGAATAATCTCATAAAATGTAAGTTTGCTCGTAGACAACTGTTGGATAAAGGTAGAATTAAGTAGACACAGCAAGTGGTACATAAACATCTTTAAAAAATTACAAGTACTGTATATTAGTAGTGGATTCTACAAATTTTGCATTGGTGGCTACAGCTCAAAGACAAGGAAGGTAGCCCCTGGCCATTTCGTCGAGCTGCAGGCTGTAATATCCTACAGGCCAATGTTGTCCACTGTGTTTTTGAGCAAGTAACCCTAATGCATTTTCTATTTAGTTCGTGGAAAAATAAAGAAAAATCTAATTAGTAATTAGGAAATCCTAAAGCCGGAGCTGATGTTAAAGTTTCCTTTAAATTTTCTACAGCTTGGGCAGTCCTCAGGGGTAAGTTGGAGAGACTGATTCTGAGGACTTTAAATACTTGTATAATGGTTGGGCTAAACAAAGAGAAATTCGGGACCTAAGTTGGGCAATACCCACATAACTCCAAGAATCTCAGAGTTGTTTCTTTGCTTTTGGAATTGGATAAGCAAGAATAGCATCCTTTCTCTTAGAATCAATAGAAGTTTGCTGAGCTGATATTAAATGACCTAAGTATTTAACCATAGGCTGGGCCAGTTATAGTTTGTATCTAGATACTTTGACCTCCAGAGGCCAGATGTTTAAGTAAAAGTAGGCTATCTTTTAAGCAAGCCTCCTGGGAGGAGGAACACACTAACAAGTCATCCATATATTGTAATAATGTGGAATTATTTTTAAATTGTAATGATTGCAAATCAGCATGCAAAACTGAGAAAAGTGGGAGACTCAGTAAAGCACTGAGACATCACAGTCTAAGTAAATTGTTGATTTTTCTCTTGTGAAAGCAAACAAATATTGACTGTCAGTGTACAGGTATGCTAAAAAATGCTCTGCAAAGATATGTAACTGTAAAGTCAGTGGCTTCTAGAGGGACATTAGAAAGCAATAAATGAGGATTAGGCACTACCAGAAATCTAGGAATGATTTTGATTAATTGCCCATAAATTTTGAATAAATCTCCAGCCTCTATTTTTTGGCTTTCTTACTTGGAGGACAGGCACTTGCAAGGGCGAGTTCAAGGCATAAAAAGCCCTTGGAAAGAAAGCCTTGAATTATTGATGCTAATCCTTCCTTAGCATCTCGTTTCAAAGGGTACTGGGGGATCTTTGGCAATTGTTTAGATAGATCAACTTGAACTTTAATAGGCTCAGCAGACAAAACTCATTCAATATCAGTAGATATGGTCGTCCATAAAGTTGTGGGTGCTGGGGAAAACTTCTCCACAAGAGGCAGATCAGCTTCAGCCTGAGTTTGAAGTGGCAGAGTGAGAGCTTGCACATAACAAGCAGCATCCATTCTTTCTATTTCTGTTGCTAATTGCATAGAGGATTTGGGTAAATCTAATATAACTTCTCCCTTTTTCATTAAATCTTACCTGACATTTCCATTTAGATAAAAAATCTCTTCCCCACAAAATTACAAGAGTGTCTGAGCTAATGAGAAAAGGGTGCAGATCCTCAATAAATCCAAGAGAAATAAGTTCTGGCTCAGAGTAATAAAAAGTCTGTATTTGGTTAATAACCCGCACTACTTTAGAGGTTTCTGTACTCCAGGGCAGAGACTTTTGTAAACAAGTGGGGTTAATAGTAGATAAAGTGATTCCTGTGTCAGTTAGACATTTTCAAGTTTCTTCATCAACGATCACAGTAGTTTCTCCTTGAGGATTTAAAGCCACCATAGGAAAAGTCTCTGTGTGTTCCCTGGAGCCCCTTCATTGAGGTTCAGTTTGAGGCTTGCCATTTGGAAATGCCCTCTGTTTTTTGGTTTGAAATAATCCTTTTTCCAATGATTGGGCTTTTTGCAATAGTTGAAAATTTGGGGGGGGTGTTAGTCATGATCCTAGAAGGTCTTGGTTTAAAAACCTTTTTCTGATCATTGTGTTGCAGCTGTTGCAGTTACAAAATCATTAATTTGTTTTGTTTGGCCTGTTCCTTTTGCTCCTGAATTTGGGCCAGTTTATGGGCTACACCCATCAATTTGGGAAGGGGTGCAGTTTCCCAATTCAATCTTTGATGTTTAACTTGTTTAGATAATTCTGGGTGTAAATCATTTAAAAAATATGGTGTTGAAAGCTCTTCCAGACCCTTCTTCCATGGGGTTTAATCCTGAATGTTCAACAAAAATGCTACCCAAAAGGTCTCTGTAATTATATACAGATTCATCTTTTTCTTGTTTGCAACTTTGTACTTTTACTCAATTTTTCGAGGGAAAGCTTTTGGTATAGCATCTAAAAGTAATCTGGCAACTGCTTTAGTTTGTTTTAGCAGTGTTGCTGTAGTTAACGTAGCATCAACTGTTAGAGATTGTTCAGGGTTTTTCCAATTTGCCTTTTCCATCTATTATTGGGCCTCTCCCAGCCCACTAGCATATTTATCAATTGATATAAATCTGGCAATCTAGCCTTGTAAATCTCAGTATAATAAATTCTCTACTGATTTTTTGTGGGTCTTCACAAGGACTAGGAAATTCTTTTATAATTACATGAAGCTCTGCCTTAGAACAGGAAGAAAACAGGGGTTCATTGCATTCCTCTGGATGTCTTAACTCTAAGAAGTAACTTTTGTGAAGGTTTTTCTGTTTGCTTTTTGTTATCAGGCTAGAAAGAGGGATCAGATAATGTGTTAGTAGAGGAGGAAAAAAGGAGTGAGGGATAGAGAGAAATTGGAGTCTTTGGTGGAGCAAATGAAACAGAAGATGGCACCAAAGTATTAGAAGTTGCCATGGAATTTTGACACAATAAATTCCTTATTCTGTTTAGTTACTTTAGAGACAGTATCTTGTAGTGAGACAATATTGCTGTCTTGATTTCTTTTTGGTAGCTTCAAAATACCAAGTAAAATATGCATCCCATTGAGTTTGTTTAACTCGAGAACACTTTTGTTCTAATTTGCTCTGCAAAAAGGTTAATCTAGACAAATCAAAAGATCTCCAAAGTGGCCACATGTGTTCTAAACTATCTTTGGAAAGATTATGCCAGGTGTTCAAAAAACAGCAAGTAGCAGGGCCATAATGCTTACTTATAATTGGGCGGGGGTGCTCCAGGAAAACTCCCCGTTTTTATATTTAAAATTACCCATCGAAGAAAGACAAATGCGCACTAAAAATAAAAGTGAGCACTGTTCTTGATTGCCTCAGAGGCAAAAAAGCCACTCAGGGCACTACTTTTGGTTTTCTCTGAGTCACAAAAACCTAGAGAGGAACACTGTGGGATTTGGACAGTGTTTTATGTGTACCTTTGTTGTATGAGAGTTTGCTTGTGGGTGGCAGGCAGCTTAGTGCTCTGGCCTGTCTTGTGACCACCTTATACCATCATGGGAGTCTGTAATGCTTACAATGAGTGCTGGAGACCATTCTAATGGCTTTTACTGGCTGGTCCCTACCTAAATTTTGTGGCTTATAGTGACCCAGAGCTCTTTGAAAGTAGAATTACCTGCATAGCTGCAGAGGCTTCAAGGAGTAGAATAAACTCCGTCTAGACAAAATCGTGTACCAATCCTAGGACAAATTAAAGAGAAAACAAATTTGGACAAAAATGAAGGAGAAAGTAACCTTAAATAAAGCTTGGAGAACTCTGTGCAAAGAGGGTGAAGTTCAGATCCTAGAGGGGGCTTACCTGAGGCAACTCCCATGGAGGTCTGGGAAACCAGCAAGCCAAGATGCTCCTGCTGGTACCAGGGCCTGAGTTCCTGAGCTCCCCAGGGGTCACTCCAGCAGCTTTCCTTCAGACCCCACTTCTGCCACCAAGAAATGTAGAGCAAAATGGCAGAGTCTGGTTGAATTTAAAAGTAAAGAGCTTTTATTAAGAGGCAAGGCAATTTGGAAATTGGGAATCACTAGGTCCAGAGGATTCTAAACTAAGTGGTTCAATAAGGAAACAGTTCAGAGAGTTTTTATAAGAAAATACAAGGACCTTCAGTAAAAATTCAGTGGTTGGTTGACATTTAGGTAATAGTTACAAAATTGAGTGAGCATACATCTGATTGGTAGGAGATTATATATATTTCTAAAATGGTTTTTCTAAAAAGTTACAAAGTAATCATTAAATTGGATACATGTGACCTTGAAACAATCATGAAATCCTCAAGTGACTGCTGGTATGACACGCGTAATTCTAAGGTTTTCTTGAGTAAACTCGTGTTCTGAGAGTTTTTTTTGGACCTGGTTTCCTGAGCAGGGTGTAAGCAAGCAAAAACCTTTAAGCAAACAGAATCACATTGTTCTCTAAAATTGATTTATCAAGTAATTTTCTCAGGGTGAAGTGGAGAGTTACAGAATTGACAGGCTGCATTCTTGAGGAAGTTAAGTTTGATTCAGGATGGAGTTTTAGCCTCAGACCTTAGCACAACCACCATCACATGCTGGGAGTTTGAAGTTAATTTGGGGTGCTCTTACTTAACGTCAGCCTCATAAACTCATTTGGGGTAGTTTCCTTTATTTTCCCATGTTCTGGAATATTTTTTATAAGGTGGGAATTAGCTGTACCTTGAAATCTTGGTAGAATTCTTCTGTAAAACTATCTGGGCTTGGTGACTTGTTTTTGTGGATATATTTTTAATTACTATTTCAATTCTTTGTATGGTTATTGGTCAGAGTTTTACTTGAATCAATTTTGGTAATTTATACGTTCCTAGAAAATTTTCCATTTTAGCCATTGATTTAAAGTTGTCTCTGTCATGTACTAGTATAATATTTAAAATTTCTTCTTGTTGTTTTATCCCCCCATTTTATCTTTTTGTGGGTTATTTGTGCCTTCTTTCCTTTTTCTTGTGCTTACTCACAAAGGCTTTTCTTGGGAAAAAAAAAATTGTCCTTTAAAAGAACTGGCTTTTGGTTGATTGTTCAGCTCTCTCTTTTAAAAATTATTGTGGTGAAATATATATAACAAAACATTTGCCATTTCATCCATTTTTATGTGTACAATTCAGTGACATTGATCTTACGTTTACCATGTTGTGCAACCATCATCACTATCCATTTCCAGAGTGTTTTGTTTTTTTTTAATCGCTCTTGACAGAAACTCAGTACCTCCTAAGCATAATTCCCCATTACCCGCCCCCCCCCACCTACCCCTGGTAACCACCAAGAAGCTTTGATCTCTATGGATTTGCTTATTCTAAACATTTCATATAAATGGGATCATACAATATTTGCCCATTTGTGTCTGAATTATTTCACTCGACATAACATTTTCAAGTCCAATCCATGTTGTAGCATGTTATCAGAACTTTATTTTCTTTTTCATTAATTTGTGCTATCATTTTTATGAATTCCTTCCTTCTACTTTTTTTGGTGCACCTGACCCAAGCCATGGTATTTTCAATTGCCCCATATGCGTGCGAAAGCTGGACAGTTAATAAGGAACACCAAAGAAGAATTGATGCCTTTGATTGATGGTGCTGGCAAATAATATTTAATATACCATGGACTGCCAGAAGAATGAACAAATCTGACTTGGAAGAATTACAGCCAGAATGCTTCTTAGAAGCAAGTGTGGTGAGACTTTGTCTCACTTACTTTGGACATGTTTATCAGGCGGGACCAGCCCCTGGAGAAGGACATCATGCTTGGTAGAGGGTTAGTGAAAAAGAGGAAGACCCTCAATGAGATGGATTGACACAGTGACTATTAACAATAGCTTCAAACATAGCAATGATCATGAGGATGGTGCAGGACCGGGCAATGTTTCATTCTGTTGTACGTGGTACGGCTGTGAGTCAGAAATGACTCGACGGCACCTAGCAACAACAACAGGGTTAAAGAATCAAGGCTCATTAAAAAATGAAGTGCTCATTTCTCATTTCTGTTTTTCAATTGGTATACCTTCCTTTTAAATTTACACAAATATAGATATATTCATTTTAAATATACACACACATATAAGCTACATTTAAGTAGTAATACACTGGGGTAAAATGTATTTTTCTGGTATATGTTTATTAAAAATAAAACTTTTTATTAGATATCCTTTTGTTCTTTAACAAATAATCTGAATTCATTCAAAATGTTCATTTCACATTGGACAGGTGTTCCTCACATTTTTAGGAAGAAATGGGCTAGGCTGTATTAATCAGGAGAGGCTAGTATGGTAGGGACAAATTCACATGACAGAGCTTTACTCCTTGCCATCACTACATATCCAACATGGGCTGGGTTGGGGACAGGATATAAGAAGGGACCCAGGATGACAGAGGCCCCACCATATGAATGCACAGCTTCAGGATATTTCATGGCGAAAGATAGAGCTGGAGAGTCTTTGTGGGACTCTCCCCAAAGAATTTGGTTTTTGTTCTTGGTTCCTGAGAGAGAACCTCTAAAACCTTGAAAGTTCCCCAGTGACTGAAGTGTGTTTGAGGCCTCTAGACCACACCTTACCTAACAGGTTATGCTAATGAGGTGGGTGCTGGCCAGGCCAGAAAGACCACCTCATGGTATCAGCTTGACTCCAGGATAGGGAAGCATGATTCAATCAACCTTGCCTACACAATGAGCCCCCAGTAAAGGCTCTGGACATGGAAACTCCATGGGCTTCCTGGTTGGTGAAAGATATTGATATGTGTAGGAGGGTTGAGAGTCCCTTTTTGGGGACATGGAAGTTCCACATTAGGAACCCTCCCAACCTCACCCTACATGTCTCTTCATTTGTATCCTTTTCTTATAATAAAACTGTAATTGTAAGTATACCACTTTCCTGAGTTCTGTGAATCATTCTTGTGAATTACTGGACCAAACAGAGTAGTGGGAACCACAGGACAGAAGTGGGGCGGGGGGGGGGGGCAGGAAGAGAAGGAGGGGACACAGAAAATCTCTGAAAAAATACAGGAGAAACTAGTAATACAGTGGTAATAATAGTTACTTCTCCAGAGGCAAATTGGTTGACAAGCAGACAGGGTAGAAGGGAGACTTCCTTTTCAGTGGGTGTTCTTTTATATCATATGCATACATGATCTATTTAAAAACACTAACTGAAAGAATTTTTAGGTTGTGATATATACATTTCAAATTAATGAGCTTCTCCACACCCCCCCCCCCCCCAGAATAGAGTCCAAGGTACTCTAGAACAAGAAACACCAAGTATATGAAATTAGACACCTGGAGAACCACGGGCACAATCCTGTCTTTACGTAAAGTGTTACTAAGAGCTCTTGGACTGGCTTCTGTTCTAAATACACACATCACCGTGACTCAGGTGATGAGAAAAATACTTCCATTGATAAACTCTTTCCTTTTGGAAATAATTCCCCCTTCATTTCAACTTAGATACCATTTTCTAAAGTAAAACTCCTTTTCTAGACTAAAAGTTTATTTTTTGCATGGTTAAGTAGTTAGGAGGGACCAGTCCCTGGAGAAGGATATCACATGCTTAGTAGAGAGTGAAAAAGAGGAAGACCCTCAACAAGATGGATTGACACAGTGGCTGCAGTAGTGGGCTCAAACAGCAATGATTGTGAGGAGGGCACAGGACCGGGCAATGTTTTGTTCTGTTGTGCATAGAGTTGCTCTGAGTCGGAACCGACTGGACAACACCTGACAACAACAAAGACACTTTCTTTGGATGAACTTTTTAAGATTATGACTCTTGAGTTGGAGTTATACAGTGATATGAATAATGAGTAACAAAATAATTATAAAAGATTGTATGATAAAATCAGTAAAAAATAATACCAGTAAGTACTCAGTGCTACAGAACCTAGCACTGTAAAATGAGAAACAGGAAAGAAACTATAAGAGAGTTTGTTCTAGAGGATTATGTTAATGATTTTTCATTACCATGTGTGGAATTTAAAAATGTATTACCTTACTTCACTTTGTACTCACCTTTGGATTTTCCCTCGGCCTTCCCACACATCCAATTAATAACGTCTTAGTAGACTTAAAAAAAATAAAAAATAAAAAAATTTTTTTTTTTTTTTTTTAGTTGACAGTATCGTAGCTGAAAGAGGGAAAATGCTGTCATTGCTTTCTCTTGTTCTTATTTATTATTCCTTACCTGTTTGCTTTAGGCCTGGTCTGATTTTCAGGATGTAGACTGGTTTGTGTCATTCTAGCTTTTGTCCCTTCTTTCCATTAAATTTCTCAAAAATTCCCTTCAACCTTGGCAATTATGACCTTGTTTAAAATGGCTTCATCAAAAGAACAGATTCACTCAGTATTTGTAGCTCTTCAAATGATAGTCTGATGAGAATGTGTTTGGATTTATGTGGGTTCTTCTCTCCATTAGCCCTGGATTATCTCCTGTTAGTGAAGCTAATTTCATTTCCTTACTAGGGTGACAATTAAATCCCATTTACCCAATGACAGGCATTTTTGGATTTAAAATTTATTTCCTCTTGACAAGTTTGTTGTTAAATGCTGTTGAGTTGATTTCAACTCATTGGAACCCCTTGTGACAGAGTAGCACTGCCTTATAGGGCTGTAATCTTTATAGGAGAAGGTCACCAGGTCTTCCTCCTGCAGAGCCGCTGGGTGGGTTCGAACCACTAACCTTTCCATTAGCAGCCAGGCACTTAACCTTTGTGCCACCAGGGCTCCTTTGACAAGGTTTAGTTTTATTTTATACTGTATAGCTTGAGGAAGATATTCTGGGCTTGAGAAGTCTATTTTAAGCAGTTGTAGAAAGGACGACCCTAGTTTACTTTCCTTAAAATTCAAACCCCTGGGCATGGGGGTACTCCGAGGACAAGCACAGTGTGCTTTTATTCATCCTGGTATCCTCCGAGCTTAGAACAGTGCCGGGTGTGTGGTCCAGAATCAGTAAATGCTTGTTAAATAGGTAAATGAACTCATCTCGAAGAAGCAGCAGCTTTAATTCACTGTGACTTTGGTTGATCAATTATCTAATCTTTTAAGCCTCAGGTTTTCTTACCAGTAAAATGAATGTAATAACAGTAACTATTTCCTGAGCTTGTGGCCTTGAGTGGACTCAGTCATGCCTGTCAGATACTTAGTCGAGTGCCATTGTAAGCATTCTGTAAATTTTAGCTGCTGTTATTAGTTTTATGAAAATGAATTAAGATCTCTGGGTGGCAGAAACCCTTTGCATAAATTTGACTAATAAACTATAGGTTGGTGGTTTGAACCCACCCATAGGTGCTACTGAAGGGCCTGGCTATCTGCTTCTATAAAGATTACAGCCAAGAAGACCCTATGGAGCAGTTCTTCTCTGTAACCATGGGGTTGCCATGAGTTGGAATCGACTCCACAACAACAGGTTTAGTTTTTGTTTTTCTTTTTTTAAGTGAATTGATTGTATTTTGAAAAAAAAAATCACAAAACCAAGTTTCCAAGGCCTTCACTGTGGTTCCATCGGTAGGGTTCATCATGTGTTTTTGGTGGACGTATTGGTCCGTTGGTTGCCTGGGAGACTGCTTTCCAGGGGAGTTTTGGAAGCTTAAGTCAAACTGCTGGTTCATTCCTGGTTGTAAGATCACCATGAGCTTCTCTGGAGATGAGTGGCCAGACTTTGGGGGCTGCAGAGTTGAGTTAATAAATACTGTCACTGGAGTTAATAAACAATGGCATTTAAATAAGGGATATTTGAAATGGAAAATAAAGTAAGCATGCTTAGGGAGACAGCATTAAATAATTAGCTGATCTGGGAGCTAATTGCTTTTGAATTATAACTAAGTATTTAGACATAAAATGTTCTCTGATGAAAACCTGAATTTTCCTGTGTTCAAAGGCAGGGGAAGATCCTTCCACCTGTAAAATTACCCTAACTCTCGATGCCCTTGTGCTAATCTCGCATCCCATTTGGTTTACTTAAGACGGAAACATGACCTGTAGATAGAAATTGTTCTATAAAGAGAGACCTTAAATGAGAGACTTATCTTCCAAAGCAAGGATGTCTGGTCTGTAATACTTGGGAAGAAATCAAATAAAAGAAAACAGTAGCTTTGGAAATTGCTTCCTGTAGAAGAAAGAAGAGGCTTGCTTTCTTCACCCAGGAAGGGATCTCCCTGCCTTGGAGAGTGCAGATTCTAGATGATAGATTCAGGGTGTTAGGAAAAGCCACATGTTAAAATTTAAATTTAAAAATTATGTACCTGAATTATAGATTTGCGTGGACTGTAAGGGCCTAACGGAGCCTTGGAAGTTATCCCTTAAGGTGCCAAAACGACTTTGCTTGTTAATGAGGGCTTCGTTCATTGCAAAGGTCCAAACGCCCTCTGAACTTTATTACTTCTTTTTTGACATGTATTTTATTTCTTTCCCTTTGTAATATTACATCTCATTTGAAACCACAGGCCAACATTTTTTCTTACTGTTTGTTGCTGTCAGATTGATTCATGGCGACCCCATGTGTGCAGAGTAGAACCGCTCCATAGAGTTTTCAAAGCTGTGACCGTTAGAAGCAGATCACCAGGCCTGTCTTCCAAGGTGCCTCTGAGTGGGTTCGAACCGCCAGCCTTTTTGGCTAATAGTGGAGCATTTGACTGCCTGAAGAAACAGCATTGCCATGTTCTAAAGAACAAGATCCCTCAGATGGCCATGTGCAGAGTGACCAGGTACTAGGCTCCTGTGGAATCTGGGACAGGAGTCAGACCCATCACAGTGGAGGCGCTTGCAAAACTGTCTCATTCATCCATTCAGTTAAACAATTACTCATTTATTTCAACAAACATTTATTGAGTATTTAATTTATGCTGGGCACTGTGCTGGATGCTAGGAATTTAATGGTTCAGAAGATGGTCTCTGCCTTGTTGGCATTCTAGTGGGTGGTTAGTATTTTGGGGGTATGACCTGAACTCTGTCATACTTCAAGGGATTTCAAGTCAAATGATTGATTTCAGATAATTCACATGATTTTGTTGTTCGCTTTTTAGTTCAGTACATATATAGAAAATGAAGATATGGCATAGATATTTTAAACAAGGAGGTGCTTTGAAAATCTGCCTCAAGATTGCCAGTTTGTCAGAGATTCACCCCCATCCCCAAAGCCGATAAGGACGGCTGATGGTTGCTAAAATGTGTTTTGACTTACACAGTTTTCCCTGTAAAGAAAGACATAATTTTATCATCTAATGGCATTTAAATTAAACGTGTGCATGTCTGTGTGTGAGAACTTATTAGAAGGGTTGGAAAAGTTCCTTATTTCAGAAAGCAAATAGTGGAATGGAGTTAGGGAGTAGAGTTCAGTTCTGTTGCATGGGTTAAGGATTTTGGCATTTTGAAACTGCTGATGTAAATGAAATGTGTTTTTTTTTTTTTTTCTCTTAATGAAAATCTGAGGATTTTCTAAACATATATCAGAATTGACAGATGAGTGACTCTGGTACAGTGGCCTAGGAAATAGCATGGTAGTGGACACACTGACCTGAGAGCCTTACTTAGGGCCTTGAACAGGGACTCCATTTTCATTCCCTTGTATAGCTTAAAAGATCCACCCCGCCGAGGTAGATACAAACGTGAGTTATAGACTTAAAAGTGAGATATTGTAGACAGTCTACGTTCAGTGAATACTGTATGTTGGCATTTATCCTAGATGGTAAATTATATTTTCTAATAAATGAAAATTTTACTTAGATGTTCTAAATGATTGAAATGATATTTTGTCTCTATGTTTTATCAGAATTATTCTCCTTGCCTTATTGTTTGTTTCTTGCTCACCACAAAATCTGTACTGTGTGCTTGTTACGTAGCTAGTACCATGGGAAGCCCAGGTCTAAAGAGGTGGAAGACAGGGTTTCTCCCTTCATGGTAGCTTGACTTAGCTACTGGTGACAAAGCCACCTGTTTTAAAAGTAATTGAGTACTAAACTACATGATTCTTATGCCAAATAGGATTAAAAAAAGGGAATAGATGGCTGATAGCTAGACTAGTGATTCCCAGATCTATTAAACTATTTATTTAAATGTGGGTACTAAAAAAAAATTTTTTTTTACCAACATAAAATGGCCAACTTTATATTTTGCCAAGTCATTTTTAAAACTATCACCATCTTTTATCACCTCACTTCATTAAAGAAAGAATCTTTTCACATGAAAAAAGTGGGAAAGGCATAACCTCAGAACGAAGGACAGTTGTTTGAAATTAATTCATTCCATTTTACGAATGCCCTCCTACATTGTCCTTCTTTTTCTCTTTTTGGCACCGGTAAAAATGTTACCAGAGTGACGTTGAAGGGACACTGGCTGAGGGAGAAGGCTTCCCTGAAAAAGTGGGCCTTCCCTGGACCTTGAAAGTGAGACAGTGAAGGGAAAAGGATCGCCAAATGGGTTGTGTAGAAGGGTTAATGAACCCAACCATATTTTGAGAAGTGGTGTGAAATAAAAATGATACTAAAAACCAAAACCAAACCAGTTGCCGTCCAGTTGATTCCAACTCACAGCGACCCTATAGTAGGGAATGGAAAACCTTAAAACCCAGGGAGAAAATCAGATGGGCAGTAAAATCCTATAGCCGTCATAGTGTTTTGAAATTTGTTCTTGTTGTTGGGTGCCATTGAGTCGATTCCAAGCCATAGTGACCCTATGTGACAGAGTAGAACTGTCCCATAGGCTTTCCTAGGCTGTAATTTTTAGTCTTTATAGAAGCAGATCACTAGGTCTTTCTCCCACGGAGCCGCTGGATGGGATTGAACCACCAACCTTTTGGTTAGCAGCTGAGCTCTTAACTGTTGGCCACCATGGCTTCTTTTTTGAGACAAAGAACATGAAAATGGCATTTCAAAACATACATACAAGAATTGGGGAGGCTTGACTCAGGGAGGGTGCAGCTGTTCTTAGATTAAGTGGTGAGAAGGTGAAGACAGGAGGGTGAGTGACAAATTCAGAGACACCGAGAAGAAAGAAATGATAGGGCCTGGAGACACATTTACATATCAGATAAAAGGAAAATGGAGGAATACAAGCCAACAGCCCACATTTCTAGTTTTAGAGAAAAATAGTGAGAGCACTGACACAAATCAGGAAATTTCTGAAGTTGGTATAACAAAGTACTAAATTTGTGTTGTTGTAGTTTATCCTGGGAGTAGGTGAAACCACAAATAGTATTTTTGTGACGCTATGCTTTTGTCTAGGAGCCCTGTGGCTCAGTGGTTAAGTGCTTGCTGCTAACCAAAAGGTCAGCGGTTCAAACCCATCAGCCACTCTGCAGAAGAAAGATGTGGCAGTTCTGCTGTGTGCTACAGGGTTGCTATGGGTCAGAATCGACTTGATGACAATGGGCTTGGTTTTTGTTTATGCTTTTGTCGGGGACCTGATGAAGAATGTACCTCACGTTAATAAAGCAGTTTCTTTCCTTCCGTGTATTTTCAGATGCTTAGTGAGTAAAATGTAATTTGTTTTTACCATAGCCCCAACGTTAGGATGCAATAGTATGTGATTAAGAAATTATGGTATGTAAAAGACATGATTTGTCCAAGATCTAGGAGCATTTTAGAGTTGGCGTTAAGTAACCATGCAGTAGTCTACACTGAAAAATAAGCTTAGTTTTCGTCAGAGTAGTACCTATGCTACATTGGCATTCAACATACTATCTGCTCCGTGAAGGGGAGGACAATGCCTCTTTTGTTCATTGTTGTTTTGTTCATTGTTGAGCCTCACTTATAATTTGTGCCTAATACTTATTTGTGTGAAAATGAGTGGCAGATCCAGATAGAGTAGGATTTTATGCTGGGCAGTCAATGACCTTTTATTATTCTAGTTCCTGGAGTAGACAAGGGAATTCTGTCTTAAGGTTACAAAATTAGCTTAGTAAGAGAGATGATATGACATTAACCAAACTAGATTCAGCATGACCTTAAAGATCCGTCCACACAATTGAGGCAAAATATTTTTTTGTGGTAATGCCACTGAGACCATCTCCATTTTATGATGTAACGGAATTCCACTAGAAAGAGCCCTAAATGAAAACATCATGAGCCTTGTAAATATGAACAAAGATAAATCTTTTTGAGCTGTGTGACCAGAATTAGCCCAGTTAGGAGCAATGCAGCACCACTACTCAGAAAACTAAGGCCCAGGAGTGGTGGATAATCTTTGAGGCTAGTGAGGTGAGGTAGGTAGGGGTTAAGAGCATCGAAGGTCTAGAGTTTCACAGTGGGAAGTCATTGTAGAATTTTAAGAAAAGAAGGAGGTATGATATGATTTAAGTGTTGAACAGATCACTTTGTGATAGCTGAGATGAGAGATGTAGGAGCTTGGACCGGGGTGAAGATGGTGAGAAGTCAACAATTTTGAGAGAGGTTGAGAGGTAAAAGGATAACATCTAGGTTAGGTGTCTGGCTTATGCAGTTGGGGAGTGTTGGTGGTGTTCTCTGAAGTAATGAATCCTGGAAGAGGACCAGGTTTTCAGGCAGGGTGTGAAGATCATGACTTTGGGTTTTGGTCATTTTGAGTTTGAAATGAAGAAGCCATTAACACATTCAAAGCTTGAGAAAGAAAAGGGAAGTTGAAGGAAACAAAGACTCACAGGCCTATTTATGGAGGGTTCACAAAGTTGATTGACTTAAAATTAATGTAAGAAAATCAATCGGTTTCCTTTGTCCAAATAATTAGAAACTATAATGAAAGGAAAGATTCCATTCACAATAGTAACAACAAAACACTTAGGAGTAAACTCAATAAAAAATGTACAAAACTTTTATAAAGTACTTTGAAACTTCAGTTAAGGGTGTTAAAGAAGAACTTAATAAATGGAGAAATATACTACATTCAAGATTTAATGTTGTAAGGAAATGAATTCTCAAAAATATAGTTATTTTTATGAATTTGCTCAAAATGATTCAATGGGAAAATGATTTCAGGAGGAAAAATAAGCATGTGAGATGAGCCAGGAAAATGCTGGACTAAGAGTAATGATGAGGTTTAGGGGCATGCATGCATTTTCTATTTACATATTTCCTTATTTTTTACAAGTATGTATTACTTTTGTAATTAGAGGAACAACAGATGAAATAGCAGCAGGAGCTGGAATAAATTAATGATATTCCCCCCCTCCAAAAAAAAAAGACTAAGGCAGGTTTATATATAGGAGCCCTCGTGGTGCAGTGGTTAAGCGCTCGGCTGCTAAATGAAAGGCCGGTGGTTCGAACCCACCAGCCACTCTGTGGGAGGAAAGACCTGGCAATACACTCCCATAAAGACTGCAGCCTGGGAAACCTATGGGGCAGCTCTGCTCCGCCATATAGGGTCGCTATGAGTTGGAATGAATCAACTCAATAGCATACAACAATAACAGATTTATATATACTTTTTATTGGAAAGGAAAGGTATAAAGATTACACTGAGGAAGAAACGTTACTACTACCTTGACAGAAGTAATAAGGATTATCAGGAAGTATTGTGAACAACTGTATGCCAGCACATTGATAACTTAGGTGAAGTAGATAAATTTCTAAAAAGACATAAACTACCAACACTGACTCATGAAGGAATAGAAAACCTGACTAGACCTAAAATAAGTAGAGACATTAAGTTAGTCATTTAAAACACCCAACAAGGAAAAGTCTAAGACCAGCTGAATTCACTGGTGGTTTCTTCCAAATATAAAAAAAGAATTTATCCTAACTCTTCACAAATTCTTCTAAATAACAAACAAAGAAAAAAAATAGAACAAGAAAGAACACTTTCCAACTTATTCTGTGAGGCCAGTACTACCCTTGATACCAAAACCAGACAAACACACAAGAAAAGAAAACATCAGACCAATATCCTTTATGAATATAGACACAAAATTCCTTAACAAAATACTAGCAAATAAAATCCAGTGACATATAAAAAGGATTATATACCATGAGCAAGTATAATTTATTCCAGGAATACAAGGTTGGTTTAATAGCTAAAGATCAAGTAATGTAACGCACCATGTCAAATCATCATCTCAATAGATGCAGAAAAAACATTTGACAAAATCCAACACCCATCATGATAAAAACACTCAACAAACTACAGTTGGAGGAAACTTCTTTAACTGGATAAAAGGCATCTGTGAAAAACTTGCAGATAATGTCATACTTAATGGTTGAAAGACTGAACACTTTCTCTCTGAGGTCAGGAACAAGACAAAGTGTCCACCACTTCTCTTCAACATTGTACTGGAGGTACCTGGGCAATTACGCAAGAAAAAAAAGGACACCCAGATTGGAAAGGAAGAAGTAAAACCACCTCTATTTGCAGATGTCATGATCTTACATATAGCAAATCTAAAGGAATCCAACGTATGTGAGATGAAGTCTAGCCATCCTTGCTTATAACGAGCATTCTGGCTGTATTTCTTCCAAGACAGATTTGTTTGTTCTTCTGACAGTCCATGGTATATTCAGTATTCTTCACCAACACCATAATTCAAAGGCACCGATTCTTCTTCAGTCTTCCTTATTCAATGTCCAGCTTTCACATGCATATGAGACGATTAAAAACACCATGGCTTGGTTCCGGAGCACCTGAATCCTTAAAATGACATCTTTGCTTTTTAACACTTTAAAGAGGTCTTTTGCAGCAGATATGCCCAGTGCAATGCCTTGTTTGATTTCTTGTTAATTTGCTTCCATGGGCGTGATTGTGGATCCAAGTCAAATGAAATCCTTTACAACTTCAATATTTTCTCCATTTCTCATGATGTTGCTTGTTGGTCCAGTTGTGAGGATTTTTGTTTACTTTATATTGAGGTGTCATCCATACTGAAGGCTGTAGTCTTTGATCTTCATTATTAGTGCTTCAAGTCCTCTTCACTTTCAGCAAGCAAGGTGATGTCGCCTGCATATTGTAGGTTGTTAATAAGTCTTGCTCCAAACCTGATGCTTCATTCTTCTTCATATAGTCCAGCTTCTCAAACTATTTGCTCAGCATACAGATTGAATAGGTATGGTGAAAGGATACAACCCTGATGCACACCTTTCCTGACTGTAAACCTTGCAGTATCCCCTTGTTCTGTCTGAACAACTGCCTCTTGGTCTACATACAGGTTCCTCCTGAGCACAATTAAGTGTTCTGGAATTCTCATTCTTCGCAATGTTATCCATAATTTGTTATGATCCACACAGTTGAATGCCTTTTCATAGCCAATAAAACACAGGTAAACATCCTTCCGGTAATCTCTGATTTCAGCCAGGATCCATCTGACATTGGCAATGATATCCCTGGTTCCACGTCCTCTTCTGAATTGGGCCTGAATTTCAGGCAGTTCCCTGCCGATATACTGCTGCAGCCTCTTTTGAATGATCTTCAGCAAAATTTAATTTGGATGTGATATTAATGATATTGTTCGATAATTTTTGCATTTGGTTGATCACCTTTCTTGGGAATAGGCATAAATCGGTTGGCCAGGTAACTGTCTTCCATATTTCTTGGCATGGACAAGTGAGTACTTCCAGTGTTGCATCCATTTGTTGAAACATCTCAATTGATATTCCGTCAATTCCTGCAGCCTTGTTTTTCGCCAGTGCCTTCAGTGCCGCTTGGACTTCTTCCTTCACAGTACCATCGGTTCCTGCTCGTATGCTACCTCTTGAAATGGTTGAACATCGACCAATTCTTTTTGGTACAGTGACTGTGTGTATTCCTTCCATCATCTTTTGATGCCTTCTGCGTTGTTTAATATTTTCCCCATAGAATCCTTCACTATTGCAGCTTGAGGCTTGAATTTTTTCTTCATTTCCTTCAGCTTGAGAAATGCCAAGCGTGTTATTCCCTTTTGGTTTTCTATCTCCAGCTCTTTGCACATGTCGTTATAATACTTTGTCTTCTTGAGCTGCCCTTTGAAATCTTCTTTTCAGTTCTTTTACTTCATCATTTCTTCCTTTTGCTTTAGCTACTCGACGTTCAAGAGCAAGTTTCAGAGTCTTCTGACATCTGTTTTGGTCTTTTCTTTCTTTCTTCTTTTTAATGACCTATTGCTTTCTTCATGTATGATGTCCTTGATGTCATTCCACAACTCATCTGATCTTTGGTCATTAGTGTTCAACACATCAAATCTATTCTTGAGATGGTGTCTAAATTCAGGTGGGATATACTCAAGGTTGTACTTTGTCTCTCGTGGACTTGTTCTAATTTTCTTCAGTTTCAGCTTGAACTTGCATATGAGCAATTGATGGTCTGTTCCACAGTCGGCCCCTTCTGGCCTTGTTCTCACTGATGATATTGAGCTTTCCATCGTCTCTTTCCACATATGTAGTCCTAGACAACCACTAATCTACTTTCTGTCTCTATAGATTTGCCTATTCTGGACATTTCGTATAAACAAAATCATATAATATGTGGTCTTTTGTGACGAGCTTCTTTCACTTAGCATAGTGTTTCTAAGGTTCATCCATGTCGTGTCATGAATCAGTATTTCATCCCCTTTTTATGACTGAATAATATTCCACTGTATGGATGCACCACATTTTGTTTCTACAGTCATTAGCAAATGAACATTTGGGTTGTTTCCATTTTTTGGCTATTATGAATAATGTTATGAATATTTGTGTACAAGATTTAGTGTGGACCTATGTTTTCATTTCTCTTGGATATATATTAAATGAATAATTTCTTTTATAAGGATCAGCACAAAGCTGGTTCCTATGAGGCAGAGGTTAAAGATATTGCAAATGTCCAACTTTTCCAAGCCGCTGTACCACTCCATCATTTCTAATGTCAACTGCTCCCTCTCCTCTCAATACTCTCCCTCTCGTGTTTGGGTTCCCTAATTTGCTTCAGCATCTCACAGAACTTGCCAACAGTATAAAGGCTGGCAAGTCCCAAATTTGTGCGTCAGGCATAGGCTTACCCCTGGCCCTCAGTCTGTGCCCAAAGGCACTCAGCTTTCTAGCTCCACAGGCGGGAAAGCCCACTGTTCTGTCTCCCGTGGGTCTCTCCTTTCTTGGTGGTGGTGTACTCTTCTTTCTGCTCTGGAGTTGGCTCTCTTTTAAGGCAAAACTGACCAATTCCCTTGGTGGGCCACAATTATCTTATTTGCACAGCCTCACCCAATCACCTGGGTGGCAGTTACAAGACTGTGGCAAGAAAGGCCATGCTAAGCAATTCATCACACCACACGTATCTCAAAGCAGAATTGTTGGGTCATGAGGGAACTCTATGTTTAACACTTTGAGGAACCGCCAGACTGTTTTCCAAAGTGGCTGTACCATTTTACTTTTCCACCAGCAGTGTATGAGGGTTCCAGTTTTTCCACATCCTCACCAATACTTGTTATTGCCTATTTTTATTTTACCCAATTTTTTTTAGTGGTATCCGGCTGCGGTTGTGATTTGCATTTCCCTGATGGCTAATGATGTCTAGCATCTTTTCATGTGCTTATTGACCACTGGTATACTTCTTTGAAGAAATGTCTATTTACTTCCTTAGCCCATTTTTTAATTGACTTGCCTTTTTATATTGAGTCGTAAGTCTTTTATATAGTCTAGATACAAGTCTCTTATCAGATATATGGTTTGCAAATATTTTCTCCCATTTTGTGGGTTGTCTTTTATTTTCTTTAATTTTTATTGTGCTTTAAGTGAAAGCTTACAAATCAAGTCAGCCTCTCATACAAAAATTTATATACACCTTGTTATATACTCCTAGTTGCTCTCCCCCCAATGAGACAGCATACTCCTTCTCTCCACCCTGTATTCCCTGTGTCCATTCAGCCAGCTCTGTCCCCCTCTGCTTTCTCATCTCCCCTCCAGACAGGAGCTGCCCACATAGTCTCATGTGTCTACTTGATCCAAGAAGCTCACTCCTCACCAGTATCATTTTCTATCTTATAGTCCAGTCCAATCTCTGTCTGAAGAGTTGGCTTTGGAAATGGTTCCTGTCTTGGGCTAACAGAAGGTCTGGGGATCATGACCTCCAGGGTTCTTCTAGTCTCAGTCAGACCATTAAGTCTGGTCTTTTTACGAGAATTTGAGGTCTGCATCCCACTGCTCTCCTGCTCCTTCAGGGATTCTCTGTTGTGTTCCCTGTCAGAGCAGTCATGGATTGTAGCTGGGCACCATCTAATTCTTCCAGTCTCAGGCTGATGTAGTCTCTGATTTATGTGGCTCTTTCTGTGGCTTGGGCTCATAATTACCTTGTGTCTTTGGTTTTCTTCATTCTCCTTTGCTCCAGGTGGGTTGAGACCAATTGATGCATCTTAGCTGGCCGCTTTCTAGCATTTAAGACCCCAGACACAACTCTCCAAAGTGGGATGCAGAATGTTTTCTTAATACATTTTATTATGCCAATTGACCTAGATGTCCTCTGAAACTATGGCTCCCAAACCCTCGCCCCTGCTACGCTGACCTTCGAAGCATTCGGTTTATTCAGGAAACTTCTTTGCTTTTGGTTTAGTCCAGTTGTGCTGACCTCTCCTGTATTGTGTGTTGTCTTTCCCTTCACCTAAAATAGTTCTTGTCTACTTCTAATTAGTGAATATGCCCTCTCTCCCTTCCTCCCTCATAACAAAGAATATTTTGTTCTGTTTAAACTATTTCTTGAGTTCTTATAATAGTGGTCTCATACAATATTTGTCCTTTCATGCCTTTCAGATTCCTCCATGTTATGAAATGTTTCACGGATTCATCATTGTTCTTTATTGATCGGTAGTATTCCATTGTGTGAATATACCTTAATTTATTTATCCGTTCATCCATTGATGGGCTCCTTGGTTGCTTCCATCTTTTTGCTATTGTAAACAGTGCTGCAGTGAACATGGGTGTGCATATATCTGTTCGTGTAAAGGCCCTTATTTTTCTAGGATATATTCCAAGGAGTGGGATTGCTGGATTGTATGGTAGTTCTATTTCTAGCTTTTCGAGGAAGCGCCAAATCAATTTCCAAAGTGATTGTACCATTTTACATTCCCACCAGCAGTGTGTAAGTGTTCCAGTCTCTCCACAATCTCTCCAGCATTTATTAGTTTGTGTTTTTTGGATTAATGCCAGCCTTGTTGGAAAAAAAAAAATTTTTTTTTTCTATTTTTTTGTTGGAGTGAGATGAAATCTCCTTGTAATTTTGATTTGCATTTCTCTAATGGCTAATGATTGTGAGCATTTCCTCAGGTATCTGTTAGCCACCTGAATGTCTTCTTTAGTGAAGTGCCTGTTCATATCCTTTGCCCATTTTTAAATTGGATTATTTGTCTTTTTGTTGTTGAGTTTTTGCAGCATCACGTAGATTGTAGAGATCAGGAGCTGATCGGAAATGTCATAGCTAAAAACTTTTTCCCAGTCTGTAGGTAATCGTTTTACTCTTTTGGTGAAGTCTTTGGATGAGCATAGGTGTTTGATTTTTAGGAGCTCCCAGTTATCTAGTTCCTCTTCTGGTGTTTGTGCATTGTTAGTAATGTTTTGTACACGGTTTGTGCCATGTATTAGGGCTCCTAGCATTGTCCCTATTTTTTCTTCCATGGTCTTTATCGTTTTAGATTTTATATTTGGGTCTTTGATCCATTTGAGTTAGTTTTTGTGCATGGTGTGAGGTATGGGTTCTGTTTCATTTTTTTCAGATGGATATCCAGTTATGTCAGCACCATTTGTTAGAGACTGTCTTTTCCCCGTTTAGCTGACTTTGGGCGTTTGTCAAATATCAGCTGCTCATATGTGGATGGATTTATGTCTGGGTTCCCAATTCTGTTCCATTGGTGTATGTATCTGTTGTTGTACCAGTACCAGGCTGTTTTGATTACTGTGGCAGTATAATAGTTTCTAAAATCAGGCCTCCCACTTTGTCCTTCTTTTTCAGTAATGCTTTACTTATCCAGGGCCTCTTTACCTTCCATATGAAGATGGTGATTTGTTTCTCCATCTCATTAAAAAATGTCACTGGAATTTGGATCAGAATTGCATTGTATCTATAAATCACTTTTGGTAGAATAGACATTTTTACAACATTGAGTCTTCTATTCATGAGCGAGGTATGTTTTTCCAGTATGTAGGTCTCTTTTGGTTTCTTGCAGTAGTGTCTTGTTTCTTTGTATAGGTCTTTTATGTCTCTGGTAAGATTTATTCCTAAGTATTTTATCTTCTCGGGAGCTACTATAAATGGTATTGATTGGTGGTTTTCTCTTCGTTGCTCTCTTTATTGGTGTAGTGATTTTTGTCTGTTTATCTTGTGTCTTGATACACTTCTGAACTCTTCTATTAGTTTCAGTAGTTTTCTTGAGGATTCTTCAGGGTGTTCTGTGTATAAGATCATGTCATCTGCAAACACAGATACTTTTACTTCTTCCTTACCAATCTGGATGCACTTTATTTCTTTATCTAGCCTAATTGCTCTGGCTAGGACCTCCAGCACAATGTTGAATGAGAGTGGTGATAAAGGGCATCCTTGTCTGGTTCCCATTCTCAAGTGGAATGCTTTCAAACTCTCTCCATTTTGGATGATGTTGGCTGTTGGCTTTGTATAAATGCCCTTTAATATGTTGAGGAATTTTCCTTTTATTCCTATTTTGCTAAGAGTTTTTATTATGAATGGGTGTTGAATTTTGTCAAATGCCTTTTCTTCATCAATTGATGAGATCATGTGGTTTTTGTCTTTTGTTTTATTTATATGATGGATTACATTAATTGTTTTTCCAATGTTGAACCATCCCTGCACACCTGGTATGAATCCCACTTGGTCATGGTGAATTATTTTTTTGATATGTTATTGAATTCTATTGGCTAGAAATTTGTTGAGGATTTTTGCTTCTAAGTTCATGAGGGATATAGGTCTGTAATTTTCTTTTTTTGTTGTGTCTTAACCTGGTTTTGGTATCAGGGATATGCTGGCTTCACAGAATGAGTTTGGAAGTATTCCATCCTTTTCTATGCTCTGAAATACCTTTTAGTAGTAGTGGTGTTAACTCTTTTCTGAAAGTTTGGTAGAACTTTCCAGTGAAGCTCTCTGGGCCAGTTTTATTTTCTTGATGGGGTCTATTCAAGCACAGAACTTTTAATTTTTTATGAAATCCAACTTACCTATTTTTTCTTTGGTCGTTTGTGCTTTTGGTGTCTTATCTAAGAAGACTTTGCCTGACTCAAGGTCATAAAGATGTACTCCTATAATTTCCTGTAAAAGTTTCATAGTTTTTGCTCTTACTTTAGGTCCAGGGTCTTTTTTTTAAGGTAATTTTTGTGTATGGTGTGAAAAGGGGTCTGATTTTACTCTGTTGCAGTAGGCAGTTGTACCAGTTGTATCAGCACCATTGTTGAAAAGACTATTCCGTTTGCCCCATTGAATTTCAACTTGGCGTTCTTGTCAAAAACAATTCAACGTGAGAGTAAACGTTAGAGTTTACGTCTGGGCTCTCCATTCTGTTCTACTGATGCGTGTGTCTATCCTCATGACAGAACCACACTATCTTGGTGACTATAGACTTGTCGTAAGCTTTGAAATCAGGAAGTGTGAGTCCTGTTCTTCTTTTTCAAGATTATTTAGGCTATTCTGGGTCCTTTGAATTTCTGCAAAAAAACCAGCTAGGGTTTTGATAGAGATTACGTTAAATCTGTAGATCAGTTTAAGGAGCACTGCCATCTTAACAATATTAAGCATTCCAATTCATAAATTTTTTCATCTCTTTGTCGTCTCTAATTTATTTCAACATTGTTTCATAGTTTTCAGAGTATGAGTTTTGTACTTCTTCGTTAAATTTATTCCTAAGTATTTTATTCTTTTTGATGCTGTTGTAAATGGTATTGCTTTAATTTCCTTTTCGAATTGTTCATTTCTAGAATACAGAAATACAGTTGATCTTTACATATTTATCTTGTATCTGGAAGAATTTGTCTTTTATCTCTATTACTTCTTCTGTAGGTTCTTTTGTTGTTGTTAGGTGCCATCAAATCGGTTCCAACTCACAGTGACCATATGTATAAGAGAACGAAACACTGCCTGGTCCTGTGTCATCTTCACAATTGTTGTCATCCTTGAGCCCATTGTTGCAGCCACTGTGTCAGTACATTTCACTGGGGGTCTTCCTCTTTTTCTCTGACCCTCTACTCTACCAAGCATGATGTCCTTCTCCAGGGACTGGTCTCTCCTGATAACATGTCCAAAGTATTGAAGGATTTTACAGAGAAAATACTAAATGATGCAGGAAGCATCAAAAGAAGATGGAAGGAATACACAGAGTTACTGTACCGAAAAGAATTGGTCGACATTCAGACATTTCAGGGAGTAGCATATGATCAAGAACCCATGGTACTGAAGGAAGAAGTCCAAGCTGCACTGAAAGCACTGGTGAGAAACAAGCCTCCAGGAATTGATGGGATACCAACTGAGATGTTTCAACAAACAAATACAGCACTGGAAGTGCTCACTTGTCTACACCAAAAAATTTGGAAAACAGCCACCTGACCAACCAAATGGAAGTGACTCATATTTGTACCCATTCCAAAAAAAAGGTGATCCAACCGAATGTGGAAATTATCAATCAATATCATTAATATCACAGCAAAACTTTGCTGAAGATCATTCAAAAGCAGCTGGAGCAGAACATTGACAGGGAGCTGCCAGAAATTCAAACTGGATTCAGAAGAAGATGTGGAATGAGGGCGGTCATTGCTGATGCCAGATGGATCTTGGCTGAACAGAACAAGGGGATATGGCATGGTTTAAAGTCAGGAAAGATGTGCATCATGGTTGTATCCTTTTACCATACTTATTCAATCTTTATGCTGAGCAAAGAATCCAAGAAGCTGGACTATATGAAGAAGATTAAGCATCAGGATTGGAGGAAGACATTAACAACCTCTGTTATGCAGATGACTCAGCCTTGCTTGCTGAAACCAATAAGAAACATCGTAATAAGCGGAGAAAATATTGAAGCTGCCGAGAATTTCATTTTACTTGGATTGACAATCTCTGCCCATGGAAGCAGCAGTCAAGAAATCAAATGACATACTGCAAAAGACCTCTTTAAAGTGTTAAAAAGCGGAGATGTCAATTTGAGAATTAAGGTGCACCTGACCCTAGCCATGATATTTTCATTTGCCTCATATGCATGCGAAAGCTGGACAATGAATAAGGAAGACCTAAGAAGAATTTGATGCCTTTGAATTATGGTGTTGATGGAGAATATTGAATGTACCATGGACTGCCAGAAGAACGAACAAATCTGTCGTGGAAGAAGTACAGCCAGAATGTTCCTTGGAACCGAGGAGGCAAGACTTCATCTCCTATACTTTGGACACGTTATTAGGTAAAACCAATCCCTGGAGAAGGACATCATGTTTGGTAAAGTTGAGGGTGTGCGTAAAAGAGGAAGACCCTCAACAAGATGGATTGACACAGTGCCTGCAATGATGGGCTCAAACATAGCAATTATTCAGATGGTGGCATAGGACTAGGCAGAATTTCTTTCTGTTGTATGTAGGATCACTATGAGTTGGAACTGACTCGATGGCACCCAACAACAACAATATGCAGCACAAGAGTTTATTGCTAAATCTATCCTTATGTGTTAGAGTAACGTTTTAAGATTAAACAAAAATATTTAGTGTTTGTTATAGCTGATCCTCAATTTGAGGAGAAAACACTTTTTAATTACTTCTCAGTTTTTTAACGTGGTACTAAATTTGAAAGACAAGTCATTCGCAAAGGTAATTTTAGAATTTTTTTTTTTTCCCATTGCAAATATAGACTAGCTGTGGTGGAAATCTTGTCCATGAATGCTAACCGTAGTATTTTTTGTTTGTTTTTTAGTATTATGTGCCAAGAATCTTGCAAAGAAAGACTTCTTCAGTAAGTAAACATCCATTTTTTGCCATCTTCCAATATTATTATTCTTCACTTATTTATGAAATTTGAAACTTTTTAAGAAACACTGGGTGTATTCTCGTTAGCGTCCTGCACTTACTGACTGGAAATCCATGGTCTGACGAACGTCATTTCCCAGAGGCACAGAACTTTTATAAATCATACAAGAAAAATTGTCCCCTGGTCCCCATGCTGTTCCCACCCAGTTCTCTGCTGTCTACCATCAGTGTGTGCTTTCTGCTGGCCTGTGGTCCCCAGGCTGTCCACACCCAGTTCTCTGCTGTCCACCATCAGTGTGTGCTTTCTGCTGGCCCGTGGTCCCCAGGCTGTCCACACCCAGTTCTCTCTTGTCTACCATCAGTGTGTGCTTTCTGCTGGCCTGTGGTCCCCAGGCTGTCCACACCCAGTTCTCTCCTGTCCGCCATCAGTGCGTGATTTCTGCTGGCCCATGGTCCCCAGGCTGTCCACACCCAGTTCTCTCCTGTCCACCATCAGTGCGTGCTTTCTGCTGGCCCTTGGTCCCCAGGCTGTCCACACCCAGTTCTCTCATGTCCACCATCAGTGGTGTGTGCTTTCTGCTGGCCTGTGGTCCCCAGGCTGTCCACACCCAGTTCTCTCCTGTCCACCATCAGTGTGTGCTTTCTGCTGGCCGTGGTCCCCAGGCTGTCCACACCCAGTTCTCTCCTGTCCACCATCAGTGTGTGCTTTCTGCTGGCCGTGGTCCCCAGGCTGTCCATACCCAGTTCTCTCCTGTCCACTATCAGTGTGTGCTTTCTGCTGGATAAAGTGTTCCTCAGCTCATATCCAGATGGGACTTTTTTATTCCTAGGAAATAACTGGGTTTCAGTAAAATTGTTAATCAGATTACATAAGTCACATTTAAATAGTCCCGTAATTAAAGGAATTGTAAAAATAAATGAGAATCCTTTTCTGAAGGAGAGAATCACCCATTAACTTAAGAAATTCACCCACTCGTAAGCAAGTGCTTACCCTTCAGTTCTTCATACACTTTCTGGTCCTCACAGAAACGCTGCTCACTGCTTAAGTGGTAGTAGCCACATTTTTATACCAGAGGAAACTTAGGTGGAAAGGCTTTATCCGAGTAGCTAGGATGCTCTGAGCACTGGCTCATCAAGGCATACCTCCAGTACCTTCCATCTTGCCACCTCCCTGATCTAGGAAGCCTGTTTGCTTCATACACTGGTATTGAGGAACTCACCTAAGGCTTGGCAAATATTTGCTTCCATAGATAAAACAGACAAAGATCAGTAAGCAAGACTTCTGGATATATATTTTTCGTAGAAAGTATTGTAGTTGTTAGCTGCGATCAGCTCAGGCCCCCGGCTCATGACGATCCCACGCACAAGGGATTGAAGTGCTGCCCCGCCCTGCACCGTCTATGTGATTGGCTGCAGCTCAGACCCTTGTGCTCCTCCATAGCGTTTTCATTGGCTGGTTTTTGGAAGTAGACCTCCAGGCCTTTCCTAGCCTGGCTGAAGAGACTTAGAAAGTAGGAAAATATAATTAATTACAGCCATCCTTTCCTCCATTTAATTAGCTTCACTTAGTGATTATCAAAAATGGAAATTTGAATTTAAGCCTACTTTTACAGTTTTGTTTTCCTTCCATATCGTCTAAAAAATCTAGGGGTGATGTCATACTGAACTGCCTTTTCTAGGAAGCTAAATAGAAGTAATATTTTCACTGATCAAAACTAGAGAATAAAATGTACAAGTATAATCTTTCTTCTCATCAAACGAGATGAGCCTGGAGCTCCCTTTAGCCTGAAAGACTGTTGCGTGTTTCTCCGGTGGAGCTGTGGTCTCAGCCAGCTATGACTGTCTCCCCTCTGCTCTAGGACTTCCTGACCCTTTTGCAAAGATTGTCGTTGACGGCTCTGGGCAGTGCCACTCAACTGACACTGTGAAAAACACTTTGGACCCAAAGTGGAACCAGCACTATGATCTGTGAGTTGAACATTCTGTAAGTCCTTTGGGGGAGCGGCAGGAAAGTAGGCATCTGGCTTTGAAGAGAACCATTTAAGAGGGAAAAAAGGGATCACCGACTTTCTCTCGATTAAGGAAAAGTGAATGATTAAATGAAGACATATTGTCTCATCTTAGAGTTCATATACTTTTGGAAGTTCTTGCATTTCACATTTTCATAGTTTTCTTTTTATAGATTTTTATGTTTTGCTTCTGTAGCTGTGACTCTCAACTTTTTCGATCTCCTGGCCACTGTAGCAGGAAAGGCGGCTGTGGTTCTTGCTCCGTAATGCTCATGTTTTTCAGTAAAATCCTAAACCTAGTTGTAGAATTTTTACCCAAGAAAATGCATTATTTTGACTGCATATTTCTGTTGATTAAAAAAAAAAAATTCTTTGTAGCACAAATGTATTTTCTGCAGGTAGAAATAGAGTTTTGCATGACTGAATGTATATAAGCCCACAAACCATCAATTTCTTGTGCTCACTCATAAAATGGATTGCCCTTTGAAAACCACTATTTTTCTTTTAATCACTATTGTATATACACCCATGTTTTCCTGCCCCTCCTACAAAATTTTGATCAAATAATGCTGAATGATTCTTGTTTTTTATTAGTGCAAATTCTACTGTGTTTGGGCAGAATTTTTAACTGTTGGATTCTAAAATTCAGTTTCAGTTATACTGACCTAGCAGAAGTGACTTGGAAAGGGGTTGTCAGTGCCTGCACTAAAGCTCCCCTCTGTGGTCCACATGCACTGAGCATAAATGGGGTCGGTGTTCTGGTGTTCTCTTGTGTACTTCGGATGTATGGATGGATTTATAAGTAGTACAGTGGTTTATTAAGTCTAACTGGCGGGAACTTACGAATCATGTCACCGTCTTACGGAACCATTAACAGCCAGTAAACCTCCGTCTGCTGTAAGAGTTTTATTTTCCTGTGGCTCTCTGCGTTTGTTCCTTACACGGCCGACTGTAGCCCTTCTTCCCAGCCCGTTGAAGTTAGGAGACCCGTATTTATTGTGTGCCTGGGATGTGTGGAGTAGAAAGCCAGCAGTATTTCAAAAGGATTCCTCTGTGCTAAATGTCAGCCAGATAGAATAAGACAGTAATTCAGAAATAAATGAGTCGGCCTGTTCCTTTCAGATACGTTGGGAAAACGGATTCCATAACCCTCAGCGTGTGGAACCACAAGAAGATCCACAAGAAGCAGGGAGCCGGCTTCCTCGGCTGCGTGCGGCTGCTGTCCAATGCCATTAGCAGATTGAAAGATACCGGATGTAAGAACCACAGGCTTCCCTGCCTCTTCACGCGACTGAAGGCGGCGCAGGAGGCACCCTTGCTTTTTTGAATGCTGAATACAGAATTCCTGCCTTCCTCTCTAGTTAACATTTCCCTGGGTTAAGTTTTGAATTGTTTGTTTGCAGACCAGCGTTTGGATCTATGCAAACTAAATCCCTCAGATACTGATGCAGTTCGTGGCCAAATAGTGGGTAAGAACCTTCTCTTCTGTATAAGGAGATGCTTTTACGGAACTTGACGTCCGACTTCCCGTCGCTGAGAGAGCACCCTAGGCAGGCACTGACGAGGGTGACACACTTGGAAGGGCAGGCCCACCCGCGGGGCCTGTCTCCTTAGCGCTCGAACCTTTCATCTGGTGCGGCTTTGGTTATTTTATCTAATTCCCTTCGTCCCGTCATTTAAAGTTGAGTTAACATGATTAAGGTGCTAAAAGAGTTAGGGCTATGATTGTACATGTCATTTGAACCATCGCATTAATAGACAATTAATTGGTCACTGTGTCATCAAGTGTAGTTAGTAAGAATGGTGGCCACATGTACAAGAGTTGGGAAATAGTTTCTTCTGGAAGGCCCATCGTATATGTAAAAGGCAAAGATGATTTTTGAAGAATTCCATAGACTTGGGATTACAGAATCAGAAGATCGCATTGTTTAGAATAAAAAAAAAAAGTGCTGTTGTTACAGTGTTAACTAGAGGCATTCCATTGGAAGTGAAGTATCTGTTAGGCAGCTCCTATTATCCACCCCATTTTTATTAGCATTTTAGAGTAACTCGAATGTTGACTGTATGCCTTGCAAGGAATCGAAGAACACATAGTCTCTCAGCAGCACCCCAGAGCAACTTTATGACTACAGATCCTATTGGTATTATCTTACGTAGACTTGACCCAAGATAAACAAACAGTGGGTGTACATCCTGAAAACTCTCATAATGAACACCTTCTCAACCTGACGCTTTCCTGTTTGTGATTTCTTCTTCTCTTTGTTTGTGTAGGGACGTGCCAGGGGAACTGTAACTGGAAACAACTTTTAAGTATCTGTGTTGTTCAGAATAGGGATAGAGAGTACCTGTGTACACAGACCCTGGCAGACTTTGTAGGCGCTGACAGTGCTCACTGTGTCCTTGTTAAACACAACTCAAAATCTTTAAAAATAAGGTCACTGAGAGGGAGTGAATGTTGAGCTCTGTGATTTTTACGGGTAGCGTGAGAAATACAGCTCCCCCCCCATTTACAAGGAATTGTCTCGGGGGGTATGTGGTGGTATGCAGCTGCTGGACTAAAACGCCTCATGCTTGCAAGTATAGGCATACGTGTGTGCATGTGTGTGTACGTGTGCCTCATTGTTTTTCATAATATCGTACAAAAATTATCAATTTGCAATGGCTCCCTGTATCGCAATTGTATAAAATACCGCAGTGTTTTAACGTAAGGCTTTCTGTTCTGTTGTAGTCAGTTTACAGACGCGAGACAGAATCGGCACGGGAGGGTCTGTGGTGGACCGCAGAGGGCTCTTAGAGAATGAAGGGTACGTATCTCCGTGGCGCTGTGTGTGGGGCTCTCGGCTGAGTGCAGGACAGCGTCCCCCCTGCCTGACTTCACTGTGCCCAGTGCATGAGGGGCACTAGAGGACTTTGGGATAAAACTCCGACTCGGTTTACTCGTTTATAAAGGAAGCTATGAAGACTCCTGGAGATGCGCCACAACATCTGAGGATCCGGTTAGAAGAGATGGGAGAGTTTGACCATCAGGAAGAATTGTAACTGCAAGGAATTGAAACACATCAGATATATTCAAAATCCATGAGTTCAGAATGACACGTAGGGGGAGAAAACCCCAAAACACTAACAAAACAAAACACACTCATTGGTCACTTCTACGGGATGCTGTGGTGCAGTGGTTAAGTGTCTGGCAGCTAACCAAAAGTTCGGCAGTTTGAATTCACCAGCTGCTCCTTGGAAACCCTACGGTAGGGCAGCTATACTCTGCCGTGTGGGGTCGCTATGAGTCGGAATCAACTTGACAACAATGGGGTTTTTTTGGAGAGAGCTTGTTATTCCGAAAACTGTTAAACAAAGGGAAAGAAGCAAGCATTTAACACGTCTTTCCTGTGGGAAGGGAGCCCTGGTGGCACAGTGGTTAAACGTTTGCTCAGCTGCTAAGGTCAGAGGTTCAAACCCACCAGCCACGCCATGAAAGAAAAATACGGTAGTCTGCTTCCATAAGTGTCTTGGTCATCTAATGCTGCTGTAACGGAAATACCACAAGTGGATGGCTTTAACAAAGAGAAGTTTATTTCCTCACAGTAAAGTAGGCTAAAAGTCCAAATTCAGGGTGTCAGCTCCAGGGGAAGGCTTTCTGTCTCTGTCAGCCTTGTCAGTCTTCCCCCAGACTGGGAGCTTCTCAGTGCAGGGACCCCGGTTCTAAAGGATGCACTCTGCTCCTGGCACTGCTTTCTTGGTGGTGTGACATCCCCCTGTCTCTCTGCTTGCTTCTATCCTTTATATCTCAAGAGATTGCCTCAAGACAGAATCTAATCCTGTAGGTGGAGTCCTGCCTCACTAACACAACTGTGGCCCATCCTCCCTCATTAACATCATAGAGGCAGGATTTACAACACATAGAAAAATCACACAATACTGGGAATCATGGCCCAGCCCAATTGATACACACATTTTTGGGGGAACATGATTCAGTCCATGACCATAAGATGTATGGCCTTGGAAACCCTATGGGGCAGTTCTCCTCAGTCCTGCAGGTTTGCTCGGAGTCAGAATTGAGTCGACGACGGCAGTGGGTTTGCTTTTGGTTTGGGTTCCTGTGGGAATGTTCAGCGATGAGAGAAAATTTCAATAGAAGGAAGGATAAAATGAGATTCGCGACCTCTAATGGATCTGGGCAACAACCGTTAATAGTTGCTAACATCAGAAGAGGGAAATGATCCAACATTAAGATTGTAAAAATGGCATGGAGGCCGTGTCTGACCTCCTCTAACTTCACAAGGGGGAAGGAGGATCAAGATCAGCAGCCCAAGGCTGATTCCTGTGAGGCGGAGGTCAGACATGCCTCCCCTCTCTGCTATCTTTATGAATTCTGACACCAACCGTCTCTCTCACTCTCTTCTTCTCTGCTGAGTTCGAGAATTCATTGCCATGGCCACACAGAACTCAGAGACCATGCTCAAGATTATTGGATTTCTTAGCGAAGTAACAGGTTACAATTTAGGCTCAGGAACACTCAGGATACAGTTCTTCTATCAGGGCAGCCTCTTCCCAGCCGTTCTCACAGGCACACCTCTCTCTGGCCCTAGGCCTTTGCTCTACTCCAGCAAGTGTTACCAAGCTCTTTTAGCTCTTGTAAGTGTCCAGAGGCACCCCGCTCCACCAGTAAGTTTCAGCCCAAAGGCACTCAGCTGTAGCTCTGTGGGTCAGCAAACCTAGCTCCACCAAGTGCGCAGAAGGACCCTACTGCTCCAGCAAGCCTCTTGCCCAAAGGCACTTGACTTTCTTGCTCCGTGGGCCAGGAAGCCCACTGTGCTGTCTTCTGTCAGTCTCTCCTGCCACATCTCACTGTCTTCAGTGCTACAGCTCTCTCTCTCTGTCTCCTGGATCCAAGAGCTTCTCAGCACAGGGATCCCGGGTCCAGAGGATGTGTGCTCTGCTTCTGGCTGTTCTTCCTTGGTGGTGGTGGTGGGACCCTCTCTTTCCCACTTCCGAGATGGCTCATTCAAGCCCAGCGGGATGGCAAAACTGACCGATCCCCTTGGTGGGCCACAATTAACCTATTTGCACGGTCCCACCCAATTACTTGGTGGGTATTACAAGACCATGGTGAGAAAAGCCACACAAAGTGATCCATCACACCACAAATAACTTCTCAGTGGAAGTATAAAATGTCCTGTCTGAAATAGTCTTGCCAAAAAATGGAATGTGCATCAGTCAGTCCTCTCAGTCCAACAGGGAACAGAGGAACGCGTTCCACAGCCCCGAGGGAGTGTGGGAGCAACATCGAGAATGAGGGAGTTTTGGGGCTCGGACAACCCAGCGTCTCATAGGAAAAAAGAAAAGAGGGGATGAGAATAAGTTAATATTAAAAGAGACTTAAGAGACATATCCGCTAAATGCAGCATGTGGCCCTCCTTTGGATCCTGCCTTATGAGACAGTTGGAGAAATTTGGACGCTGACTGGAATTTGATATTAAAAAATATTAATTTTTTTCGTTGTGATAATGAAAACGTTCCTGTGTTTGAGAGCTCTGTTCTGGAATATTTAAGGATGAAATGATAAATGTTGGGATTGGCTTCAAAAGAATCCAGTGGCGGGGATTCATCCCACCATTTTCTCAGTGGTGTGTGTCTTGGACATTTTTCAATATAAAAAAATTTTTAAAAACTACTTGCTAATACGGGAAAATAGCAAATTGTTTTCAAAATTGTTCAGAGGGCTGCGTATTTATGTTAAAAAGTACTTAAAGGTATTGCTGTATTTTATGTAACCAGGAATTCTGTTATAGAGTAAGTATGGAGAGTGGAGTATTTAGATTTGATTTTAAATCAAGAAAAAAGAAATCTTATCTCATGAGCTCCTCATGCTGCCGGATTGGTTTTTCTTAGTCATTCGGCTCTCCCCAAGGGTGGACTCCTACAGTGGCCTCGGTGATACTTTAAACATGGTTCCTTTGGTTGCTTGACCTTCTTGAGTCTGTCAGTCTTTGTATTTTAATGGGACAAGATGAATTTTACGAAACTAGGTACTTGGACACTCTAAATGACTGAAGGAAAGCAAAATAAATGCAGGTGACAGCATCACATTTAATTTTAAGATGCTAACGTGGTGACTTTTAAGGCTGAATTCCCACCCGAATCGCATCCTTTCTCTCTCTTCCAGAACGGTGTATGAAGACTCCGGGCCTGGGAGGCCACTTAGCTGCTTCCTGGAGGAGCCAGCCCCTTACACAGACAGTACGGGTGCTGCTGCTGGGGGAGGCACCTGCAGGTTTGCGGAGTCCCCAAGTCACGATCAGAGACTTCAGGTGCAGCGACTCCGGAATCCTGAGGTGCGAGGGGCCCTGCAGACGCCACAGAACCGCCCGCATGGCCACCAGTCCCCCGAGCTGCCTGAGGGCTATGGTGAGAACTCTCCCCCAGTGACCATTTCTTCAGAAACTTGTGTGTGCCTTGCCTGCTGAGGGCTGTGGTCTTGTGTCATGTCGAGGCAAGAGACTGGAAAAAGATGGTGACAAATCTTGCTGATCGTGAACTGTCAGCAATTGCACCAATCTCCTGGTTCAGAAACTGTGTGAAAATGTCAGTTAAATTAACACCACAGACAATCAGATGCTGGGACTAGGCGAGGTCTTTGTGGTGCTCTGTGGTTTTAGAGTGGAAAGGACAGCATGGGGTCAGAGTGAAATGATATCTGACACCACAGAGAGAAGCACCAAAATGAAGAAGGAACGAAATGAAGAAGGAACGTACCTTAGCTGTGGCAGGCAGTACCAGAAGTCACAGCATACAGCCATAACAGAGGTCACAGGTCAGCACTGAGGGCTGGATGCACACAGAGCAGGCTCACCCAGGGACCAGCTAACAAGGAGAGTCATCTCTCCAGGTGTTCCGGAGAAAGCAAGACAAGCCCAGATGTTTACGTAGGGGCTGGTGGCTTGAAGTCAGGCAGAGTTAGCCACCGCCCTTTCAGGTCCTTTTCTCTGTGCTTTTAGAAAATATTGACAGGAAGCTTAGACTCTTGGCAAAGATAACTGGCAGGTTGGTTGAAAACTCCTCCCTGAATTGGACTAATGATATCCCCCAATTTTTTGTGCAGAACAAAGAACCACAGTCCAGGGGCAAGTTTACTTTTTGCACACACAGACGGGCGTGAGCACGTGGCATGACCCCAGGATACCCAGGTAGGCGTTCTAGGTTGTTTATGCGTCATGCTCTCTAGCCCTTGCCTGGATCTCCCAGGTATGGGCGGTCTAGCCTGTGAGGTTTGAAAATGTAAACTTTGAAGAGTGGCAGCAGGCCAAGGGCTTCTGTACCTTGGGTCTTCCCTGCAGGCCCATGTGTGTGTCTCCAAGCCCAGCGCTGCCGCCCCCTCCAGATCTACCCTGGTCACAGCAGCAGCTGCCGAGACACCGAGTGGTCATTTAGAAAGCCATCAGGTGTCTTGAAATCAGATTATATCACCAAAAGGACCTCTACCCCTAGGTTACGTTGAATGGACTCTATAAAGTTGATCTTATTTGAAAAGCCAGTACACCTTTAGAGATGTGTCGCTCTCATTTTAAACTAAAAATATTGATGTATGAAACCACGTGGTGTTTGGGATTTGCTTCAAATAAATTGGAGTGGGGAGTTGCTAATTGTTGAAGTTAGTTACATGGGGATTCATTATCTTCCCTACTTTTTATATGCTTAGAATTTTCTGTAATAAAAAGTTTTAAAGAGCACATAAAGACATAAGGACTGCCCACACCTTCCTCCCTTCCACTTTACTATTCCTTTTGTCTCCATCCCTCGGGGGGCAGCTCCTGGGGGAGATGACACTTTTCTATATGAATTCCTTCTCCAAGGCCATACGTGGAGCCCAGGACAGAGAGACCCTCCACCGCACCCCTCCCTGTGACAGAATTAAGTTTGCTTTGCTTTTCTTAACTCATTTATTTTATGTTATTTTTTGAGAATAGCATTACTACCTAGTAACATGTATAGTAATGCTCATTTCCTTTTTTATTCATCATTTGTTTCCTCTGAGCATAAGCCTCCTGTCTTTCATTTTCCCCATCTAGGTTGACTTTACCATTCAATACCTATAATTTGAATGGTGATGTTACCTGTGAGTGACTGAGGTATCTCTCATGTGCCCACTGTACCAAGTGCCAGGGCTTTGCGCTCATTAGAAACTGTCGTGGTCAGTCACATGAGCTCCCATAGGTGTGGGCTGTATTGAAATAGTCAAGAAATCAGGATTAGAAACACTCACTTAACAAAAGGCCAGTGCTGAAGTGAGAACACCTCTGCCCGATGCAGCCGTCTAGAACTGTGCACGTCTGAACCATGTGACTAGGCCCTGTTAACTTTACAACACTGCCACCACCTGGGAGCTTTTCAATGGAGAAACCTTTCTGGCCTTGGGTGTTGAATCTGTCTTGTGAATTCCAGTAGTCTTCTGACAGCATTCAGATACTTCTACTGTTTTTGTCCTCTTTACTATAAGAAATGACATTCCCTGGCAGACCCCGTTCCCTATCATGGTCAGGAGCACAGAAAGGCCCATGTTTGTGTCGGAGTCGGCTCTTGCCGGCAGCACGGTGGGGTGGGCCCAGTGGAGGTCTGGCGTAAGTAGCACTGTGGTTGCCCATCCCAGCAGAACTGGACCACAGACGCCTTCATAAGGAGCCTGTGGCTGCCTGTGGGGAAGTTTTGCTCTTTTCCTCTGTGCTCAGGTGGACCAACCTCTCCGTGTCTTCCATTCTGGTAGAGACCTTAACAGTGTGAATTGTGATGAACTTGGACCACTGCCACCTGGCTGGGAAGTCAGAAGTACCGTTTCTGGGAGGATATATTTTGTAGATCATAATAACCGGACAACCCAGTTTACAGACCCAAGGTTACACCACATCATGAAGTAAGATTTTTTTTTTTAAACTCTCTGTTGGCCTCATATGTGTACAGTTTAATGCTTAGGACTAATATTTTCTTAGTTTATCTGCTGCACTGTTAGTGGAGAATAAGCTTAAGCAAAGTATGATCAACTCCTCAGCTACCTGCAAACCACGCTTAAGCCATATGCTGCTGCCACCCTTCCCTTATTTGCTGTTTAAATGAAAGCCGCAGAGATGCCCGTCTAGGCAGCTTCATGGCTCAGCCTCTGCACGCAGCATCTAGTGATACCATGGCCCTTAGCGGGCTCGCGGGGAGAAGCAGTGAAGGGGGTTCCCTTCATGCCCATTCAGCACTCCAGAGGTGCTGGCCACAGTCAGATGGGACTTGCCGGGGCCTTCTCCCACGCCTGCCATTCCTGGGTCATCTGGAGCTAGGAATGAGCTTGGGTCCCACGTTCAGGGCCCTGGGCTTGTGGTGTTCTCAGAACAAAACAGCATACACAGCTCTCCAATCAACAGCTGAGGTGAGTGGCAAGATGTGAACAAGACAAATGCCACTTGGTCGCTCTACCAGTCCTAATCCTTTTATTTTCCTGGAATTTGGCTTTTAATGAGTGGGCATAGAAATGTCCTGGTTATAACAATGAAGAAGTGTCACCGTGAGGTTTCACTTGAGTTGTTTGCTCTTGTGTGCACTGCCTCCACCCTTAGATCCTTTTAAAATTTTTCATGTCAACTCTGTCACTTCTACCTGCCGTAGTGCATCTAATAGTGTGCTGGTCAGTGTCACAGGTATGTACAAAATGCATGACACATGGCAGCAACTTGTTTTTATTTATAGCAGTGATGATGTATGAGATAAGAGTTGCTTAGAAGCGGGTTGTCTCCTTTACTGTACCCTACACCCATATTTGGGCTGTGGTGGCTGTCAGCAGTTCTTACATAGCTATGTACACAGTTATGTGTTCAGGGGAGATCCCCACCTGAAATTCTGTATGATAAACTCTTGCTACCTCCTTCTGTGTGAGGGGCGGTGCTCGCAGTGTCCCCGACCACAGTTTTTGGAGTGACTTTGATGCCTTTCTTCTTCTCAAGTCACCAGTGCCAACTGAAGGAGCCAAGCCAGCCGCTGCCGCTGCCCAGCGAGGGCTCTGTGGAGGACGAGGAGCTGCCCGCCCAGAGATACGAGAGGGATCTAGTCCAGAAACTCAAAGTCCTCAGACACGAACTTTCACTGCAGCAACCCCAAGCTGGCCACTGCCGCATTGAAGTATCCCGAGAAGAAATATTTGAGGTATAGACTTGAGTGCAACTCACAGCGAGGCAAAGACTCTTCATTCCTTAATACACAAACAGGCGATGCGGCCAAAGGAACCACTTCCTGAGTAACCGCTTTGTTTTAAAGGAGGCGGCTTTGCCTGTACTGCCCTGTAAGCCAAGTCTGCATTTCAGGGAGCTCTCCTTTCCGTGTGGTACTTCAGGGATTCATTTCGTTACTAAGCCAAATGCCGGAGTCTGTCAGGACCACAGCCTGTTCAGAGAGAGGGAGCTGTATTGTCTCCTGTGGTGAACCTGCAGATTTGTGCCATCCAGTTGATTCTGACTCACGGTGATCCCACGTGTTACAGGGTAGAATTGAACTCCATAGGGTTTTGTTGGCTGTAATCTTTATGGAAGCAGATCGCCAGGCCCTTCTTCCACCACTGAATGGGTTAGAACCACCAACCTTTCGGTTAGCGGTTGAGCATAAACCATTCGCGCCACCCTGGGACCTACTAAACGATGTTGTAAATCCCACAGTCTGCACATTTTCCTCAGAATCTGTCATTTCCTGTGCTGTCACCCTGCACGGAAGTTCATCTAATGTCACTTCCTTCTCAGAGACGCTTAGTGGCCACCCAGTGCCTTCTCTGGAAATAGGGAGAGCAGATGGTTCCTGGGAAGGTGTGAACCCTTGATTAAGCAGGCACACCGCTCTCTAGGGAGAAGGTGATCCTAGGGTAAAATCCTAATGGTGTTTGGGTCACATCCAGCCTTCCTTTGTGGAGACATTGGCAGAAATTATGAAGTGAGACCAAGTAAGAAGTGAACGCAGATTCTCACTACATTCCGACAGCTGAGGGAAGCCCTGGAGGGTGAGAACCACCTCAGCAGGGAACTGGGTGCCTTCCCCCAGTGACAGGCGTCAAAGAAATGCACCAGAGCCATTGTACTGTGTGCGGGCGTCAGGTACAGTGCCCCATTTGGCCACTGAGCCATCTTTAATGGTTGCCAGGGACAGGAAAAGAGTGCACTTACTGACATTTTGCTGCTAGATGATTTCCACTCAGCATCCCCTTTCCCTGTGGGGGTGGTAGGGCTTGAGTTACATTACACTTAAAAGTACGAGAAGCTTCTTAAGTGCCTTATCATTGAAGCCATCTACAGACATTTGGGTAATAGTTCCACTTAAAATGCTGAATGGGGGAAATGTTAGGCTGACCACATGTTTTCTCCGCTTCAGGCTAAGCTACTTTATGTCTTACTTAAAGCTCTTTTTGCTTTTCTACTTAACGGGAATCTTGTGTGGGTGTTCACCTCACATGTACCAACAGGCTCAGAATCCTTTTCATATTCAGACTTGGTGATGACATCTTCATTTTGGTTACAATATATAAATGGTTTATAAGGCACACTGAAGTTAATTTACGTAGAGAAAATCAACTCTGGTGAGGTTGTTGTCCTTAAGCCCTTAGTGATTGCACCGAAGACAGATGTTTTCCTTTGGGTAGTATTACCCAGCATGGTTTGTTGTCTTGTGTTTCTGAGGGAGAAATTGTGGAAGAAAAGATGGTGGAAGCAGCAACGTACTAGATGCCAAGTCAACATTCTGAATAGGAACCAGATAAAACTCAGACTCCAGTGAAAGCCTATTTTTAATTGGGCTCCATTATCGGTAACCTGTAATCTTTTACAAGTTGGAGAATAAGAAAAGTTCTCTCTGAAACTGTAATCTTTATATGTAGGAGTCTTATCGCCAGATAATGAAGATGCGGCCAAAGGACTTGAAGAAACGACTGATGGTGAAATTCCGAGGGGAAGAAGGTTTGGACTACGGGGGAGTGGCAAGGTGAGATACTGATTTATTCACTCTTTCTGCTGCGTGGATTTCAGCAAAGCTGTGGAAGGATACTGTCCCGGAAAAGATGTTTCCCCTTCCTTCTTAAGTGCCTTGTCACCGAGAGGAGCTGGGTGGCGCTGGTGCGCCCATCTGGCGCCGTCAGAACTTCAGGTCCGCCTCCAGGAGCTTCCTTGGTGTTCCTAAGGGTGTGCATGTGCCAGCGTCTGCTAAAACCTGTCAGGACGTACGTGATCTTCACCATTAATTTGCTTCTTGAAAAGCTAGGATTCAGCCCTAAAGCTTCCTGCCTTCTGAAACACGGAGAGGGCTTGCTACTGCCGTTAACGTGGGCCTTGCTTTCCCATCAGAAGTCTTCCAGGGAGAGAGGTAGAAATGGCATTTGTGTCAAAGAAATTTTAAAAAATTCAGTTTTGAAATTTTGGTCAAGGTAACCCATGCATGTTATTAAAAACAAAAAACAGGGCCCATATGTAAAAGCTGCTACTTCCTGTCCTACCTCTTTTCACCCTCCAGACAATTTTTTACTCTTTTAGCGTTTCTTCCGCTGGGTATCCCTATATCGCTAAATTGATCGAGTTCAGATACTGCCTACTGATTTCATAGCTTACAGTCCTAGAGACAGTAATGGTGGTGGTGAGGGCTGAATTTAATAGTCTCACCTCCCAATTCAGTAACATTAATATTTTTGATTCTTCCCTTGTTTGTCTTTGTAACTTTGGGTAACGGGTCTCATATTTTTCTTTTATTGCCCACCTATTTGTCCTTCCCACTCCCTTACTTCTGGGAGATTTCTTCAACTTGCCCTCTAATGCTTCTATTTTTGTTTTTTAAACCACTATAACACAGTAATTCATTTAATTCCATTGCAATACAGTATAAAATGAAAGAATAAACTAATGTGTCTATAGCACAGTTGAATTAAAGGAGAATACCCTTTCGTGTGCCCTTGTAAGAACTGTATTTTTTCATTAATCATTAAATATTAAGATGCTACTGCGTACTAAGTACTAGGATACAGTAGTGAGCTAAACAACGTGTTCTCTGTCCCCTTACCCCGTCTGTCCCCCAGACAGAGGAGCTCTCAGTCTGGTGAGGTTCAGGCAGTAATCACAGACTTACTCAAGGAAATGTAAAGCAGTAACTCTGACAGGTGCTACAAAGGCGAGGTCAGTGATCTGTGAGGTCGTGAAATAGTGGCCCTATCTGGGGAAGCTGGGATAGGAGAGCCTCACACCTTTGCAATTTAGAAAACACCAGCAAACTCTTAGCCCTACAGTGGTTATCCCAAGCAAACATACATTCCAATAAGCATATAGAGGTTTCATTCAGTTTCAGGTTGGAGTTGGGATTTCTTCAGCAGCCGGAAGAACAGAATTAAACAGAAAAATTTCCAGATATGCCCTTTGGCTCTAGGACAGAATCATTTAACTTCTTCCCCATCACCGCCATCACTCCATCTCACTGCCTTCCCTCACTTGTCCTTGAGCCCGGCTGGGATAAAGGGTGTGCAGCCTCATTTCCTAACCGTGAGCCCACCCTCGTACCACCTATTCCTGGGAAATGGGAGGCATTCTGCTCAAGATTGCCCCAAGTTTCTTCCTTAATTGATTCGAGAAGCCATCTTTCTTTTGGCAAGATGTCACTTCTGTTTTTCTTTGACACACTCATGCCATTTCCTGAGAAGAGGTTTGGGCTGTCTGGCCCCCTTTCAGGTGGGAATCTTCTTACTCGGTTGTTTGCATTTGTCCCAACAATTCAAGTTGAACTATTTCCATGTTCTCTTCTCTGCTTTTTCTTTCATAGGCTCAAAATGCCTCAAGAGTTGAGTATCTCAGCCTGTCCCGGTTTACATTATTCTTTTGCACAGTTGGCAGGCACGTGCACATGAACAGCTTGGTGTGGTTTGATAGGAGCTATAGTCCTGGGTTTTCCATGGTTAGCATGCCTTCAACCTGGAGATGAGTCTTTGTGAATCTTCCTCGATTAACATGATGTTGTGGTGGGATAAGCTTTGAATCTTAGTCTGCCACTTCCAGTTTGACCTTGATTCTTATTTCACCCTCCAAGTCTTCTTGATCCACAAAGGGGGGTTACATCTACCTCAGAGAACTGTAGAGATTTCAGCTGGGTATAAGTATTCCGTGTGTGTATATGTATTAATGATCCAGTCCAGGAGAAGCAGTCTGTGCTAATTTTCTGGGTTTGGCCCTGAAGCCATTCCTTCTCTTGCTTTCGCTGTGGAGTTATTAGCTCTTCCTCGCTACTTCTGGAACACACCTAAGATGCCTCTTTACCTCGGCCATGGCAACTGTCAGAATCTTTGCCTGTCATTTAATCACTTCCCATCTAGACTATTGCAGGTCCTTGGCTTTTTAAAAAATGATTTCTCACGAATCCAAACTCAAAAGCTTGGAGGTGAATCAGAGTGCTGTAGTTGAGCAGTTTTGCCTTTCTAGAAAAGAGGCTTTGTAAGACTTGGCGCCTCGTCCCTTCTCGCAGTTCTTCCGTTTTTTTGCCTTTGATACATAATGCTGTTTTGGTCTGATCATTTTTTGTATATTTTCAGTTTCCCTGGACAAATGTTCATGTTTGCATTTGTGCTTATTTTCCATATTCTGTCTCAGTTTCATTCACTTGAAAGAGTAAGAAATTTCCAGATAAAATTTTGGGCCGCTATCTTACTGAGATTTATCCATTTGAAAAGATTTTTGAGTAGAAGACCGAGAGGCTATTTGTGGGTCTGCCATACATGTTTTTATAAGACCCCCCCATACCTGCATAACCTGCCCAAAGCAGCTCAGTCCTATGCCTTCTATTTAGAAGGGCTTTTTGTTTTTAATTTTGGTTTTTTAAAATAGTTTTTATAATGAAATAGTTCAAATATAAAGAAATTCAGAAAATAACTCACGCTTATGTACGCCACCCAGATTTTTAAGCTCTTAGAATGTTTTTAAGTTTTAAACTAGTTTTTAATTTTAAAAGTGATAAATGTTCAGGGTAGAAAATAAGAATTCAGCAGACAGAAAATCATGTCAGAATTGGGCAAGAGTCACTTTTAAACTCCCTCCCCTGCCTCCCTAGGCTGTGACATGTTTTCTTCTTATTTAAAACCTTAATAATACATTTACTGTAGAAAATTTAACTAGAAAGAAGCAAAAAAAAAAAACTGAAAATGACCCGGAATTCTAATTCCCAAGTTGACTACTCTTAACAGTGTAGTGTGAATCCATCTACTGTCTTTCGGTTTTACGTGTTCTTCTATGTTTTATGTACGTATATATGTACACACACACATAAAATAGAAGTGGGTCATACTGGTGTTTGTTACACTTTTGTCGATTAATACCACATCATCACCTGGGATTTTGATCTTTGCAAAGTATCAGAGAAAACCTTAGCTGAGAGGGGCAAGAAAGCTAGTGAGTAAACCGCTGCGAACAGTGTCCTTCTAAGATGTTACCACTTCTAGTCCACCGCCATCCTCTCTCAGCCTCAGTTTTGTGGCTGGGGTCTGGGTCATTCTTAGGGAATAGCAATGACTGGGTATTCATGAGTTGCCTCTGGGTGTTCTTCTAAATACTGTGATTTTAGCTGATAAAATCGGTGGCTGTTGTATGTCTGAGGCAAGAAGATCCATTTCTGATGGTTCCGGAAGCGAGCTCTCACTTTATTGGGCACAGCTGCATGTTCTGGACAAGCCATGCTCTCCGAGCCAGTGTCCTCCCACACCGCTCCCTTCAGGCTACTACTGGCACCCTTCTAGGCCATAATGGACCAATCCCCTTTCTTGAGAAAGGGATAAAGTTGTTAAGATTTAAAACTAGAAATTGTAGCACATATAAAATGCTTTTGTTGTGGTTGATCCTAGGGAGTGGCTTTATTTATTATGCCATGAAATGTTGAATCCATATTACGGACTCTTCCAGTATTCTACTGACAACATTTACATGTTGCAAATCAATCCAGATTCCTCAATCAACCCTGTAAGTACTGAAGCATGAAGAGGCTGGGAATTTAGTGGGAGATGTTTTAACTGGCTTTTCAGTTGCAGTCTCAGTTCTTGGTTTCTTCAGTGTAGATATGTGCAGATACTGTGGTGTGTGAAGTGATTGTTAGCCGTCCTGGGTGTTCTTCAGTGATTGGGATCATTGGTATGTTGTCTTCAATGAGAACGAGGGTGAAATTGAGCTCTGTGTGTACTCGAAGGGCTTTACTGCCCTTGAGAGATCTCTAGGACGATTACCGTATTTACTGAGAAGTCAAGGAGGAGCTCTAGTTGAGCATTCAGATATGAAAGAACCTTTTACCAACATGGAGACTAAGTTTTGACTAACTCTCTGAGATGATTATAATTCAAATTTACTGGTAGAAATGTGAGGTTGGCTCCCTAGTCAAAAATAGAACAGCTCTGGTTTTAAAATGATTTGTGACTTCTTCATACTTATTTTCTTTCTTGTGGGGTTGGAGGAGGGATGATGGAGGGAGGCCGGAGTTGCCCCTTGCTCTTCATTTTCCTTTGAGTGCAGTGGGCACCACGCTGTGCATGAGCGACCTGTGCCGTCCACGGGGCCAGTGCTCAGAAGGGCCTGTGCTCAGGTTAACACATGGCCGTCACCGTGCTGAGACGTTCAGTGTTTCTGAACGAGGGGTCCTGTGTTTTCATTTGCACTGGGCCCCGCAAAGTATATAGTGATTCTGAAGAGAACGTATTTAGACAAAGAACGCACAAAGTGTTGTTCAGCTGATTTGTACAAAAGGCATGCTCCATGTTCTGACGACTGAAGCAGTCTGCTTCCGTCTGATCGTGGGTGACTGGTCGTGTCTGGATGCCTGTGGGACGGTTCTCCCAAGAAGCCTGGGGAAAGCTCAAGGTGCCCGCCGTGGCCGGGTATTTCCTAATGATTCGTACTGTCTGGTGCCCCCTACAGGACCATTTGTCTTATTTCCACTTTGTGGGTCGGATCATGGGTCTAGCTGTGTTCCACGGACACTATATCAACGGGGGCTTCACGGTTCCCTTCTACAAGCAGCTCCTGGGGAAGGCCATCCAGCTCTCGGATTTGGAGTCGGTGGACCCAGAGCTCCATAAGAGCTTAGTGTGGATTCTGTAAGTATGGAAGTGAAAAGTCATAGTTATCTGCCTGAGTGTAAGCGGAATACATTTGGGGTGTCTGTGCACATGTGTATATATTTTAGGGATGGGTGTGAACTGAGGAAGAAAAATAATGAAAAGCAGTGTATTACAACAAAACCAAAACAGCAGATTTAACGAAAAAACACTTACTTGATGTATATCCCTCACGAGGCCAGTTTCTCTTGATGGACTCTTTTCTTTTGCTGTTTTCTCACACAATTAAGGTAAGATCACAGATGTCAGTAGGGTGTGTGTGTTAGACATTCCCAGGTATCTCCAGGTAATCTGGAGAGGAGTCAAGAAAGTAACAAGACAAAATGAACACTTAGTCACCGTTGTTTTAGAATTACCCTGCACCCCTCTCTTAAGAGTCACAGGCACAGTGACATGGTGGACATCACAGGAGAAGGACCTGCTCTGGCAGAACGTAGGAGAAGCTGACGAGCAGACAGGGCCAGGCTCTGGCCACCTCCTGCCTGACATGTGCCCATGGGTGTTGGGCAGCCCAGCCTCCGTCCTATAGAAAGTCTTCCTCTATGTTTCAAACAATATGACAGACTAAGAAACCATTTGTTAACTTACAAGTCTTTTGTTTGAACTGATGCATTTGAAAAGGCTGCCTTAAAAAAGGGACCTAATACTAAAAGTGACCTGTTTGCCTAGTGGCTTTTCCCAGGGTGATTTCCCTCTGACAGGGTTCCCTCCTTCTTTCCACTCAGATGTGGTCACACAGCGGCGAGGTTGCTTTGTCTGATAAATCCCAGTGCTAGGGCTACCGTCCCCTCCGTCTAGGATGAGAAAGCCACTGTCTTCCGGTGCTCCCCCCTCTCCACACCCTCTGTGTCCACCAAGGCTCTGCCTGCCCTTGCGCTCTGGATCTGGCAGTCAGTGAACGCTCTCTCGCTTCCTGCCGGACTGTCCCGTGCAGCATTCCGCTGGTTGCACGTCGTGCCAAAGCTCTAATGTCCACTTGTGTCCTGCCTTGGACAGGGAGAACGACATCACCCCTGTGCTGGACCACACCTTCTGTGTGGAGCACAGCGCCTTTGGGCGGATTCTTCAGCATGAACTGAAACCAAATGGCAGGAACGTCCCTGTCACAGAGGAGAACAAGAAAGAATATGTCCGGTAATGTCAAGGGGGACATTGGAGATGTGGGTGGCTGCCTGGGACCACCTTGGGCACAACAGGTTCATGTTTAAATGGTTGTAGCTCCTTCGCTCCAGGCGCTGCTGTCTTGGGCAATGCTGGCCTGTCCCCGACGGCATTTGTGCCCAGAATCCCACTAGCAGGCTCCCTTGAGGAGCCCTGATGTAACCACGGTGGCATGTTGAAGGGACGAGTAATGACCCTAGAGGCCCAGTTGGGGGAGACTCTGATATGGTCACCTGGTATGAACGTGGAAAGCAGGAGCCCACGTGGAGGGAGGCTTCCTTGTGATCGGTTCCAAGGACGTCTCCTCTGTGGCCTGCTTGTCCACCTCTTCCTGAAGCAGATCAGTACAAGTGACTTAGGGCTTCTATCGTGTGGGCCTCTCTGTGCACAAGCTGTCAGCTCCAGGGGCATTTTTCACCCATCCTGTGCTGTTTTCAAATGGACTTTTACGTTTTGCCACCTGTTGTGACTGGTTAAGTCCTGCTCCTTATTTATATTAAGAATCAGAAGGTATGGTGGCATATTCTGATTAACTTGATAGTTAGGCCGGCAGCGCTGCTAGTCGGTGGGGTTTTGATCAGTTTGGCGGGTGGGGGGTGCTTACCTTCAGCCTGCAAGATAGGGATTTCAGAACCTCAAGTGGGGAATATTGTGTTTTGCCTGAACCACTTAGTATTCCTTTTAACTTGTGGCTTTTTCTCTCAGGTTGTATGTAAATTGGAGGTTTATGAGAGGAATTGAAGCCCAGTTCTTAGCTCTCCAGAAGGGGTTCAACGAACTCATCCCTCAGCACTTACTGAAGCCTTTTGACCAGAAGGAACTAGAGGTGTGTGTGGGACGTGCCAGGTCGGGCATGGAAGGGGTCAGCTGCAGCCGGAGGCCTTGGGGACACAGCCAGGGCGAGAGCGAGGAGGGGGCCTGAGGGGGTCTGTGCCCCTTTGTTACCAGCGAGGTGGGTGTCCACCTCGGTGGCAGTGACTCCGGATCATTCTTCAGAAGTTGTTCAGGACACTTATCCTGTTTTTCAGGATGTCTAGCAGTGAAGACTCTATAACCCGTCCTGGTAATCACCTCAGATCTAGAGAACGGTCTCGCGTCTAACCACATCCTCCGCTGCGTCAGCTCTGTTGATAACTCTGGCTATTATTAGAATAGGAACAACATGTTGCTGTCCTCTCATCAGACTTCATGTTCTTGAAAATAATGATTCATTCATCCCTGAGCCATCTCTGCTTGAGGCCAAACAGCTCGACCCTTCACATTTCCCCCTCAGTCCTTCTGCCACCGGGGAGAGAGCGGGCGCCTCCCGGGCTGAGCGCTTGCTCTGGCGTGGACTTTCTGAGCCAGCTGCGGAAAGCGTCTCCGTGTTCCGGACCTCGCGGAACCCTGGCTGCAGCCCTTCTTTCTGTTCAGGCTCTGACACCCACAGATCATCAATCCCTGCATGTCCTGGAGTCCCTGTGGGGTCTCATCTCCCTCCTCCCCAGCAAGGGGCAAAAGACAGACACAGGGTTTTGTTGTCCGATGACGTCACAGGGTGCCTGCCCGACCACTGTCCTCATGGGCTGTGCCCGGCCTGGGACTGGGGAAGGCTGAGTGGCCAGCGTCTTTCCTCCTGTCCCTGCTTCACTTGGACACGGCTGCTGCTTTGCTTTGGAGACCACGTTTTTCTCTATTTTTCTTATAACCTAGGATTTTTATTTTGTATTTATTAAAACCCATTTAGACCTATTTAGGCATGGATCTTCTTATATCATACTTGTACATGCAGAAGAAGGAAGATAAAAGCAGAAATTGAGTTGACTGTGGTAATCCTAAAACTTCTGTACAGTTAGGGCCCTATCCCTCTGAATCATTTTCTGAGTCATTTATCAATGTCTGCGTTTTCCTACAGAATTTTAATGAACACAAGACTAAATTCTTTTTCTTAACTCCCCATTGCCCCACCCCTGGCAGCCACTAAAAAAGTCTCTATGGATTTGTCTATTCTAGATATTTTATAAAAGTGGAATCACACAGTATTTGTCCTTTTGTGTCGGACGTATTTCACTTTGCATAATGTTTTCAGAATGCTTCATGTGGGGGCGTGCATCAGAACTCATTTCTCCTCTCAGCGGAGTAACACTGCACCGTCGGTGTAGACCACATTTGATTTATCCGTTGTCTATCAGTGGCCACTTGGGTTGTTTCCACCCTTGGCTATTACGAATAGCACTATGTTGAACATTGGTGTACGTGTTTCAGTTTGAGAAGTTGTTTTCAATTCTTTTGGGTCCATGCCTATGATTGGAACTGCTGGGTCATGTGGTGATTAATTCTGGCTTGAACCTTTTGAGGACCTGCCAGTGTTTTCCAGAGTGACTGCACCATTTGGCTTTCCCGCTAGCAGTGGATGAGGACTCTGATTTTTCTGCATCCTCATCGCCACTTGTTACGTTTTCATAGCAGCCATCTTCGTGGGCATGAAGTGGTATCTCACTATGTTTGTGATTCGCATTGCCCTCATGGCTAACGATGTCCACCATCTTCTCGTGCTTATCGGCCATTTGTATATCTTCTTTGGAAAAATGCCTATTTCAGTTCTTTGCCCATTTTTAATTGGGTTGTTAGTGTCATAACTGTTGAATTTTAAGAGTTCTTTCCGTATTCTGGATATTAAACCCTTATCTGATATACGGTTTCCAAGTATTTTCTCCTGTTCTTTTGGTTGTCTTTTTACTTTCTTGATAATGTCTCTTGATGAATAGAAGTTTTTAATTTTGATGAAGTCCAGTTTATTTTTTTTCTTTTGGTGCTGGGTTTTGGTGTCATAGCTAAGAATCTATTGCCTAAAAGAAGATCCTGAGGCATTACCCCTGTGTTTTCTTCTAAGATTTGTATGGTTTTAGCTATTAAGTTTAGGTCATTAATCCATTTTCAATTAATTTTTGTATACGGTGTGAGGTATGGATCCAACTTCAATCTTTTGCTTGTGGAAATCCAGTTGCCCCGGCACCATTTGTTGAAGAGACTATTCTTTCCCCTACTGAATCAATCTGTCACGCTTCGTGAAAATCAGTTAGCCAAATATGCATGGGTTTATTTCTGTATTCTCAATTCCATTCCACTGGTCTGTATGTCTGTCCTTATACCAGTACCATACTGTTAGGATTATTGAACAGTAGCTTTGTAATATGTTTTGAAATTGGTAAGTGTGAATCCTCCTACTTAGTTTTTTTTTTCAAGATTGTTTTGACTATCCAGAGCCCCTTGAAATTCCTTATGAATTTCAGGATCAGTTTTTTAGTTTCTGCAAAAAAGTCCGTTGGAATTTTAATAGGAATTATAACCTCTAAATGCGGCTTTAGGTAGAATTGCATCTTAACAATATTAAGTCTCCCAGTTTGTGAACATAAGCTGCCTTTCCATTGATTTAACCAAAACCAAACCTGTTGCTGTCAAGTTGATCCTGGGTCATGGTGACCTAAAAGTCATGGTAAACAGTGCCACAGGGTTTTCAAGGCTATAAATCCGTATGGAAGCAGACTGCCACATCTTTTTCCTGCAGAGAGGCTGGCTGGGGGGTTTGAACCACCATTCTTTCGGTTAGCCGAGCGCTTAACTGCTGTGTCACCAGGGCTACTGTTCCATTGATTTAGACATCCTTGAATTTCTTCTGGCGGTGTTTTATAATTTTCAGCATAAAGGTCTTTCACCTCATGGTTACACTTATTCCTAGGTATTTTATCATTTTAGATGCTATTATAAAAGGCATATTTTCTTAATTTCCTTTTCAGACTGTTGCTGTATATAGAAACACAACTGATTTCTGTGTGTGGATCTTGGACCCTGAAAATTTGCCAAATTTGTTTTTTAGTTCTAGTACTTTTCTTGTGGGTTTGTTGGGATTTTTCTATACAATAGTATCATATCATCTGCAAATAGAGATAGTTTTACTTCTCTTCCAATTTGGATGCTTTTTATTTCTTTTTCTTGTCTAAGTACACTGGCTAGGACTTCTAGTACAATGTAGAATCACAGTGGTGAAAGCAGACAACCTTGTCTTGGGTTGGGGAAAGCTTTCAGTCTTGAATTCACCACTGAGTATGATGTTCACTGGGTTTTTTTTAATAAATGCCCTTTATCATTTTGAGGAATTTCCCTTCCATTTATAGTTTGCTAAGTGGGAAGCCAAGTTTTTAACTCCTTTTCTAGAGTGGAGGTAGAGTTTATTGGGAACCTTTGAGGCACATCATGGTGTTAGCATACACTAACTAAAAGAAATGATTTGCCTTTAAACACCTTTGCAGTTGATAATTGGTGGCCTGGATAAGATAGACTTGAATGACTGGAAGTCAAACACGCGCCTGAAGCACTGTGTGGCTGACAGCAACATCGTCAGGTGGTTCTGGCAGGCTGTGGAGGCCTTCGACGAGGAGAGGAGGGCCCGGCTCCTGCAGTTCGTGACGGGCTCCACGCGCGTGCCTCTCCAGGGCTTCAAGGCACTGCAAGGTGACTGAGGTGGAGGCGGGGCCTTTGGCATCGGGGCAGCAGGAAGAACTGGAGTGTCGTGGCATTGTTGTTCTGAACCATCCTCTAGAAATGTCCTTTCATAACGTACAGGGGGCTTATCTGGCAGATGCCTCCAGTGAGCAGGGAGGTTCCTCCCTAGCACAAGATCATGGACCCACTCCAGGGCATGTGGGCCCCCACCCCCTGGCAGCTTTCCAAGATGCCGTCTGTGACAGGTATGGCCCGGCCCCCATTTCCTCTGGGGCCAGGCCAGCTCACCCCGGAGCACAGCAGGCCCTGAGGGACGATGTCCTGCTCACTCTGTACCTGTGTTTTGTAACTGCTGTCGTTGGGAGGACCACACTTACTGCGCCGCAGTCTTCTCCCTGGGGAGTGCGCTGAAGCCAGTGATGGTTCATGGGAACGGTGGCCCATTATTGCGCTCAGAGGGGATGTTGTTGGGAGCTGGCAAGGTGTGGCTGTATCAGCGTGTCATTGGTTGAGCTTAAATGCTGATAGACATAACCGATACTCTGCAAGTACAGGGCAGTCCCTCTCACTTTCAGGAGCCTCTTGGACTGAAGAGGGTAATGCCACTTCACCTGGCTCTGCCCGTGAGGCCATTGGTGTCCTTTTGTCCCACAGTACCCTCTGCCCACAGGAGTGCCATGCATGTCTAATCTAGGGGATCCATTTGGGGCACCCCTTGTATATGGGAGCCTCTGCCTGCCTGACAAGCTTGATGATTACGGCCACACTAGTGTATGGTAGCTAACAGAGCATTCTCTCATTCAGCTGCCCAACAGTGGCCTGGTAGCAGGGCTTACTGTCCCCATTTTACAGATGGAAAAGCCCAGACTCGCAGAGATCCCAGGGTTTGTCTTCCCACCCCCAAGCACGGCTCTGATGTGAGCGCTAACCCAGGGCAGGATTCGGGAATTTTGTGACTCCAAATCTTGCCTTTCTCATTATACTACTATTTCCAACAGCAGCCCTCACACTTCTGTTTTTAAAAAGTCACTCTGATTGGAAGGTTCTTCCCAGTATTCTCCATAACTGGATGGACTTGAGCTACATGTCCCTGAAGTGTGTAGGAGGCTGGTCAGCCTAGACCAGGGCGTGTTGGGGTGGAGCTTGACCAGTAAGGGAAGAGTCCTGAATGCCAAGGACCCCCACTGCAGATGAGTGCCCAGGAGGGTGGTACAGGCTTCGGCCCCTCGCAGGTGCCCAGGGAGGGGCTGCACTCACCCCGTGCCTGTGGAGACTCATCCCTCCACAGGAGGATGGTGAGTGCTTGGTGCTGTCAGTCTCTGCCACCCCTCCCCCCTGTGCCACGCAAAGCCTCGGGGAGAATATCACCACAGAAAGCTGAGCGCAGGGCTGGGTTTGGGGTCTGAGCAAGGAGGGCCCATGGAGCCTGATGTCCCCCTGCAGAACTGGGTGACAAGGCTCGACTCCAGAGGGTGGGCACCAGTAGCAACAAGGCTTGGGGAGAGAAATCTGTTTGTGGAATGCACCCTGTTCATTTCTGAACCTCCTGGTAGCAGCATTCTGACTGCAGTCCTGAGGTGCCGGGGAGAGAGGCCTGCCCTAAGACTGAGTACCGCTGCCACAGGGAACTAGCTCCAGCAGTCCTCCCTGGGCCTCAGTTTCCTCATCTATACAAGCGGGGTACCTGATGGGGTCCCCAGCTCACCCAGGTCTGGAGAAGAGGGAGGTAAAGCTGGTTTTCCTGCACTCTGAAGAGCGTGAGGAGAATTCTGGAGAAACTGATGCCCTCGAGCCTCTCGGAGATGGGAGGGTGCTGTCAGCCACGCTGGCTGGGCCTGTGCCAGGGGAACATGTCTGACTTCTGCCACTTGCTGGCTCTGACAGCCAGAAGGAGTGGGTGAAGGATATGAAAGCTTAGTGAATTTAGCTTTACGCATGAATCGCCCCAGGAGGTTGGTTTCCTGTCAAGAGCACTCACTGTAGACTTGCCTTATTTCCAGCCCCGCTCTGAGTGAGAGGAGTGCACCTCCATTCCTTGGGTCTGGGTCCTGCCTGGGCGTCTGCGTCTTCCTTTTCCTCTGCCTAGAGAGGGTCTGGGACTCTGGATCTTGCCTTCTCCTAACACTGCTTCCCTTCTGTCACCAGTGGGCCCGCTCGCTAAATGTTCCTGTGTAAAAAGTCAGTCATGGCGATGTTAGGATTGTACCCTTCAAGCACCCCTGACATGGGCTCCTGGTCAGGGTTCTCAGTGGAGTTCCCAGCAGTCTTTGCTCTGCCCCCCCTCCAACCCCCCATCATTTTCTGAACGTCTTGGTTCTGGTCACTTGGTGCCCACTGCAGGCAAATCCTAAGACTGGGCAGAGGCCCAAGCCGTCCTGGGAGCTCCACGACTGTCATGCAGGTCAACCTGCCCAGGCGTTGAGCTCTGGCTTAAGGGAGCTGCGTGGCTGGGGAGGGCCATGGCCGGCGCTGAAGTGCAGTAACTAGAATGTTGTCTTGTAAGGTTCTACAGGCGCGGCAGGGCCCCGACTCTTTACCATCCATCTGATAGACGCCAACACGGACAACCTCCCAAAGGCCCACACCTGGTAAGACTCCTGCTGCGGGGTCGGGGCTGTGCATCTCCAGTGGGTGGCTGTCTCACAGTGGCTCTCTTCTTATATATCTGTAGTACTCTATTTCATTTACACGCGGAGTCACAGAGGACAACATGCGTGTCAGCCTGGATGAGTGCTTAGTGTGTCCCATGCCTGGGGCTATTCACAGTCCCCTTCACAAGTCTGTCCTGAGATGCGTAATTAAGGCAGGTGTTTCAGCCACAGCTGCTGGCCACTGCCATCAGGGTTCCAGGAGCATCTTGGCTGTGTCTCGGGGTGCGCCTGTCAGAGAAAGAGTGGGGAAGCTGTGAAGTTGTTACCCGGGTTTGCTGGTCTTCCCCTCACCCAACATCCCTGGGGCTCCCTTCTCAGAACGTTGCCTAGGATGGAGGCAACCTTGCCTACTGAAGAAGGTTTCCCCACAAATTTTAAAGATTAGTATCTGCAGTGGCTGTGTCCTTTGTGGTTTAAAAACCAGATCACTTCCCTACGCAGTCCTGAGCCGCGTGTGGTGAGGAGCAGCCACCTCGGATTCAGGGAGCCAGGTGTACACGTGGGGATGCAGCGGGAAGGTTCCCAAGTTGACGCGGGCCAGACGCCCTCCGGTTACTGCATTTTCCACATCTGTGGGCTAGGGTAGCGATAGCAGCTCCCAGACGGCCCCCTACCCTTTCCCCACCCCGACGCACACAGTGCTCTCTGTCCACGGAGCCTTTGTCTTTGCACAGCTCCATGCTTGGAGTATAATGGACACGGAACGCAGCCCCTGATGCTAAAGCTGCAGGAAAGACTGCCCACTGTTCCCTGACCTTCTCGCCAAACACCACCCTGAATGCGCAGCCCACCCCGCCCCCCTAGGCATACCGTAGACCACCCTAGGTCCTCTGGGCCACAGCTTGTACTCTGTGTCAGAGCTAACGGGCTCTTAAAGGGTGCCGTTCTCTTTGCTCCCCCAGCACACGCGCTTATGCACACAGATGCATACACGAGTACCACTTGCGGCCTCGGGGTTGCTGTGCCTGCCCTAGGTACATACATACACACACCCTACTTGTGGCCCCAGGGTGGCTGTGCCTGTCCTGGATCCACATATGCGCACACACACACTGCTTGTGCTCCTGGGGCGGCTGTGCCTGTCTTAGGTACACACACAAACACGTACCACTTGTGGCCCCAGGGCGGCTGTACCTGCCCTGGGTCCTCTCCGCAGTGACACTCTCGCTCTTCTGTTTGGTCCCAGCTTCAACCGGATTGACATTCCACCTTACGAGTCGTATGAGAAGCTGTACGAGAAGCTCCTGACGGCTGTGGAGGAGACCTGTGGGTTCGCTGTGGAGTGAAGAGCAGCCAGGAAGCCGACGTGCGCTCTTGGACCGCCAGCCCACAAGCACACCGCTTTCTGGGTACCTCCTGCAGTGCCAGGGCCAGGCGACCTGATGACCCAAGGAAAAGGAGTTGTCCCCCTCCTTTTGCTGGGGGAGGGGCAGGGGGACTTGGCTAGTGGTTCCCACCCTACACCCCTCCTTTCTGACAGTACTCCCACCCTCCATCACCCATCCAATAAAAGGCAGCCAGGGTCAGCGTTTGGCTTCGGTCACACAGGAAATTCTGCCCTGGTGGTAGCACGCACCAGGACAGGCTCCGGGCCCCGTGGGAGTCTCCACCTGCAGTGACAGACCTGTGCCTGGCTATCGGGCGCGTGACTGGGACCTGGACCGGCCCTTCTGTCCCCACAGCCTGGAGGCCCTCAGCAAGGTCAGCAGCTACAGATCTCACCTGAGCTGGAACTCCACATTTGACATCCTAGCAGCCTGCTGTGGGGAGCAGAGTCACTTCTAAGTGAAAATGAACCGTCCAGCAGATGCCTGCTGGGACTCTGCCACGGTGAGAGCGCTAGTCAAGTGTGTCTCCCTTTGGAAAGGTAAAGGTATAAGGCAGCTTCCACTGGAGCCGTGGCTATTTCTTTTCAGGGTGTCCTGGCTGAAAAATTTGTTTTGCACAGAGAAAAATTACCTTTCCTTTTAAGAGTCCCTTTTGCCACATGACCCACCGTGAGGTATTCTTCCAGTGAAAACACAATACGATGGAGCTTGTCAAAGAGTAGACCAAACCAGCCTTAGACTCAGCCAGCCGTCCCAAAGCCATGTGTCGACACTGCAGTTACACCTTGGAGGGCATCGACTCTGTGACTGAAATTTGAAACCACTGAGGGGACACTGCCGCAAGCTAACTCACAAAGTTCTGTTCTAGCTGCTGGCTTGGTGGGAACTGAGCCTCAGGAGAGGGAGGGAGCGCGGGCATCCTTCATGACCTAAACTGGCCTGAGGTGACTGTTGGACAGAAGTTGGGCAGGGGGTGACCCTGCACTGTCATGTTTGCCCTTCCCCCAGTGTTGGATGGTGACACTGTGGCTGTTGGTACACCTGCCCAGGTGTCTCCAGAGGCGGAGGAAGGCCAGAGCAAGCGTAGCACTTGAGTTCCTAACACCATTTGCAACCTGCACAAAAGTCAAGCACCATCTGGACGAGGTGAAAGCAGCAACACACCTTCCATGTGATTTGGGGTTGGTTTTGGTTTGGGAGGGGACTCAAGTGCAGGGCGGCTCATTAGGACGACACTCAGCTTGCTGGGAGAGCTTCTGAGTTGAGCACTGGGATCCAGCACAGGTCTGTGATGGACAACTGTTTTATGTGTTCTTTTTGTTGCTAACACCTTTATGCCACGGTGGGTTAGGAAGGGTACCTGCTCTTCTACGTCCTGCTGCGGCTCCTTTGCTCGCCTGGGAAGCAGTCTGTGGTTGACGGGGGTGGACTTGGACTTCCTTGAAAGTAGCCCCTCACCCTTAACCGGCGACGTGGCAGCCATGGCTCACAGGGCTCAGGTGGGCCGCACTTCTGGCCCGAGGTTCAGGACAGAAGGGATGACATGTGGGACTTGCTGCAGAAGCAAATTCCAGTCTGTTCAGCAAGTGCAGGCCAACCTGGGGGCTCAGAGCCCTGCCCTACAGTGCAGGCTGTCTTGTGCCCACGCTGCTCTGTTGCACTCAAGACTGGCTTCCAATGGTGATGTCCAGTCTGCCCTTGGTACCGGCCTCTTGGAGAAAGGAAAAGGACAGACCCCAACATAAGTCTGCCCTCGCAAATGAACCCAGACTGCATGGAGGCACAGATGCCCCGGAGGACATGGCTCTGAGGTTGGCATCATTTTGAAGGAAACCAGGGTCTAATGGTTTAACAGGCTTACAAGTAGTAATGTTTCCTCTGACACTATTAAAACTACCTTCTTGCTGTCAGGCAGGAGTCGGGGTGAGATCCTTAGAAAGGCATCTGCTGCCCCATAGAAGGGGACACTGCTCTATGGGTACCAGAGTCCAGACAGTTGTGTTCTCCCAGCCAGCTCGAGACACTGTGCGTCCCATCCCAGGAAGGCTGTCTGCGCCCCCTGCCTGCCACTGTGTGGGGTTTGTGGCCCCACCCCAGGTCGTCGTCAGCTGTGAGTGTTGCAGGGAGCCCAGAACCTGAGAGTAGAATTCTCTAGAGCACCTGTCTTCCAAACAGGCTGTGGCCAGTGGCACTGCACCTCGAGAACCTTAAATTTTGGTTCTCATGGAACCACCCAAAGAATAAAGTGTGGCAGCAAAGGGTCAGAGCTCCTTCGGGTCCACGCCTCACACATGACCCCAGATGACCACCCCCCCGTCTTTGCCCAGGGGCTCCAGGGCCCGACCTCAGGCTGCCTCACCAGCGGCTCAGCCAACACTCAGGGATGTAGTAAACCACCGTCCGCAGTGCCCCACGCAGGGACAGACCCAGCTGCCAGGGAGGCTGGGTTGAGTGGCAGCAAAGTGCTGGCTTTCAGACAGAGGAGCTGCTGCCAGGTCCCGGTCAGACCCCGAGCTTGCGCAGCCATGGTCTGCATTCCGGTCAGGTGGTCACAACCTGTGGTGTCAGGAAGGGCCTCTGCAGAAAACCCCCACAGCCAGTGCCAGGTGAGAGCCACGGGGCAGCCCACCCAGTTTATTTTTGTTTCTCAACCACTTTATAATGTGTTTTTAATTTATTTTGTAATGTCTTGTTTTTAAGTATTGCTGCTATCCTTATTATTCCCACCATTTTTATTGCTGATTTATTTTGTGAAAATTGTACACTAATATTCTGTTTTATGTCAAAATCAAAAGTATTTAAAGAAATGCTAGTTCTATTTAATGTTGTTATGGAACCAGCTGGAAACACAAAACAAACACTGCAGCAGGCGGACCGAGGTCTGGTTCATTTTGTTACATATGCAATAAATTCACAACTTTAGAGCTGTGCGTCTGTTGTTTGGGTGTAGAAATGAAACTCCAGCTTCCTTGTAACCCCACAGGCCAGGAAGCCAGTGGCCAGACTCGGGGAAGGGCCAGCTGGGGAGAAGGCGGAAGACGCGCGTGCCAGGACGGTGTCCATCAAGCACCACCTCGTGGGGTTAAGTTTAGTCTGTTGACTTCACTCTCACACACAGGTCGTGCCGGTTTATTACCTCCCACCGGCTCGCTGACTAGCCTTTTCTACTGCCCAGAGTCAGGACACGCCCGGGTTTTGACCCCATGTTCTCACTGGTAGCAGGGGTGCTATACAAGCCAGTGAGCCACTGGGACCCCTGCGTCCAGTGCCCGCCCTGCCCCCATCTTGGGGGCATTTTCTCTGAGATTCCCAGTGAGGACCTGGTGGGACTGCTGGCGGAAAGCTCACGAATGGGTGGCCCCCAAGGCTGGGCCTCCTAGTTTCTCCCTCTCAAGCTTGTCCACTGGCACTTAGCCCTTTACCCTCTAAGTGCTCCTACCTGTCCCTGGGCCCGGCGGTGACTTCTGCTCCCCGTACCAGCCTCTGTGTGTCTCCTGTTCTGCCCTGTGACCTCTGATGGACCTGAAAAGAGATGTTGGATTTTAATTTTTCACTTTTTTTCTTTTTGCGAGGAGGGGCAACTTCCAAGCTCTTTACATGCCAGACTATAAACCAGAGGTCTTTCCTCTGCCTACTGTCTAGGCTTTTTTAAAAAACTTGCTCCATTGGAACTTTCTGGTTTGTTCCTTTATCCCCCTTGCCACAACCTAACATCGGGCTTCCCTAGGAAGCCACATAACAGGTCCCTCTGTCATCTTTGTTTTTCCTCACGATCACATAATCATATGCAGATACACATGTATACACACGTACACATACATGTACATGCATCACGTCCGCATGGAGAGGCAGGACATGATTGTACGCAATTATACACATGTATACGCATGGACACGTGTACACACATCAAGTCTACGTGCTGCAGAGGCAGGATGGTGTCGAGGGCGGAGCTAGCAGGGAGGACCTGGATTGAATCCTGACTGACCCTCACTATTGAATCCTGACCTCGACACATCACCCGGCTTGTGCCTCTGTTTCCTCACTTACAGATGGAGGCTCCCCCATGCGTCTGTCAGTTAGTCATACTGTGGGGGCTTGTGTGTTGCTGTGAGGCTGGAAGCTATGCCACTGGTATTCAAATACCAGTAGGGTCACCCATGGCGGACAGGTTTCAGCTGAGCTTCCAGACTAAGACAGACTAGGAAGAAGGAGCCAAAGTATGACCTTGAGTTTATCCCACCAGAATTTAGAGACCATCTCAAGAACAGATTTGATGCATTGAACACTAATGACAGAAGACCAGATGAGTTGTGAAAAGACATCAAGGACATCATACATGAAGAAAGCAAGAGGTCATTGAAAAGATAGGAGAGAAAGAAAAGACCTAAACAGATGTCAGAAGAGACTCTGAAACTTGCTCATGACCGTCAAGTAGCTAAAGAAAAGGAAAAATGATGAAGTAAAAGAGCTGAACAGATTGCCGAGGGCAGCTCCTGAAGACAAAGTGTTACGATGACATCTGCAAAGACCTGGAGATGGAAAACCAAACTGAAAGAACGTGCTAAGCATTTCTCAAGCTGAAAGAACTGAAGAAAAAATTCAAGCCTCAAGTTACAATACTGAAGGATTCTATGGGGAAAATATTAAACGACTCAGGAAGCACCAAAAGAAGATGGAAGGAATACACGGTCACTGTACCAAAAAGAATTGGTAGACGTTCAACCATTTCAGGAGGTACCATATGATCAGGAACTGACGGTAGCGAAAGAAGTGCAAACTGTGCCGAAGGCATTGGTGAAAAACAAGGCTCCAGGAATTGACGAAATACCAATTGAGATGTTTCAACAAACGGATACAGTGCTGGAAGTGTTTACTCACCTATTCCAGGAAATTTGGAAGACAGCTACCTGGCCAACTGACTGGAAGAGATCCACATTTATGCCTATTCCCAAGAAATGTGATCCAACCGAATGCGGAAATTATCAAACAATATCATTAACGTCACACGCAAGTAAAATTTTGCTGAAGATCATTCAAAAGCGGTTGCAGCAGTATATGGACAGTGAACTGCCAGAAATTCAGGCCAGATTCAGAAGAGGATGTGGAACCAGGGATCTCATTGCTGATGTCGGAGGGATCCTGGCTGAAAGCAGAGAATTCCAGAAGGATGTTTACCTGTGTTTTATTGACTATGCAAAGGCATTGCAGGGGCATTCGACTGTGTGGATCGTAACAGCTTATGGATAACACTGCAGAGAATGGGAATTCTGGAACACTTACATGTGCTAACGAGGAACCTGTACATGGATCAAAAGGCAGTCGTTCACACAGAATAAGGGGAGGGGTACTGCGTGGTTTAAAGTCAGGAAGGGTGTACGTCAGCGTTCTATCCTTTCACCATATCTATTCGATCTGTATGTATTCAAAAATCCTCACAACTGAACCAATAAACAACATCATGATAAATGCAGAAAAGATTGAAGTTGTCAAAGGTTTCATTTTACTTGGATCCTCAATCAACACTCATGGAAGAAGCAGTCAAGAAATCAAAAGAAGCATCGCATTGGGTAAACTGGCTGCAAGAGATCTTTAAAGTGTTAAAAAGCAAAGATGTCACCTTGAGGACTAAAGTGTGCCCGACCCAAGTCATGGTGTTTTCAATTGCCTCACATGCGTGCGAAAGCTGGACAGTAAATAAGGAAGGAATAAGAAAGGGTCATCAAAAAAGAGGAAGACCCTCAATGAGATGGACTGACACAGCGGCTGCAATTATGGGCTCAAGCATAACAATTGTGAGGTTGGCGCAGGACCAGGCAAGTGTTCCGTTCTGTTGTGCGTAGGGTCACTATGAGTCGGAACCAACTTGACGGCACCTAACAACAACAAATATGGGCTACAGCACCTCCTCCCAGGGCCATGCTATTGGAATGTGCTGTGTGAAGCACTCGGAGCCCAGGCAGAGGTTCTGTCAGTTGTGCCTCACAGTTTTATTGTCAGGCACGGGTCACGCTACCTCCCACACAACCGCCTCCACGCCATTCTGCGTCTTGCCCTGCCCCTCAGCGTGCTGCGAAGACAGCACAGGCCGAGGCTGCTCACCACCCATCCACCCGCCGTGGTTGCGCCTCCTCGGGAGCGGGTGCCCTGGGAAACACAGGGGACTTGGCAAGGGCTCCCTGCAGGGCGGGCAGGCAGGCACGCACGCATCAGACCCACAGCCTTTGGTGCAAAGAACACCAGACAGGGCCCTGATCTTGAGCTCCTGGGAGGCCAGAAGGCTGCATCCCAGCAACGGGGCAGGGCAGGGAAGAGCTAGGAGCCCTCCTGAGTTTGAGTCCCCTCTGCCACTCAGAGCTGTGTGACTGGGGCAGTTACCCGACTCCTGAGTCTCAGTTTCCTTATCTGTAAAATTAGGCTTAACTATGAAGATGGGCTGATCCACACAACTGTGCGGCGGTTCTCAGAAACGGTGTTGACAAAGGGCTGACCCAGATGCCATCCTGTGCTTCCCTTGGGGCCTGGCTCGGAGGCCACCTGGACCTCGGCCTGGGTCTGGGTGGTGGTTCAGCAAGTGAATACAAATGTGGAAACTCGGCAAAGGACCCCTGAGTCCTCCAGCCTCACCCAAAGCCGTCTGCCCACCTCTCCCTCCGGCTTCCCCCACCCTTCCTAGCCCCTGCAGTCCAGTTGATTCTGACTCATGATGACCCCACGTGTTACCGAGTAGAACTGCTCCATAGGGTTTTCTTGGCCGTAATCGCCAGGCCCTTCTCCCACAAAGCCCCTGGGTGGTATCAGTCTGTCAACCTTTAGGTTAGTAGCCCAGGGCAAACCATTTGTGCTCCAACCCCGCCCCCGCCACAGGGGTGGGAAAACCTAGCCCCCAATGTCTCCCACGGCTGCTCATGCCTACACATCCTGCCAAGTGGGCAGTGCTGGGTAGCTTGGGGAAGGCTTTGCACCCCATATTGTCTGTCAGCCTGCCCCCCAGTTCTTTGATATGAAGATATGTCCCAATTTTCCATGCAGAGCGTACATGCTCACCTGCCGCCGTCTGCCCTGTCTGCCGCCACCCCAGCCCTTTTCTGGCTGTCTCTGCCCCAGCTCCACAGCCTTCCCAGCATGGCCAAACATCCCTGAAGCTCCACTCCCTGGGCACTGGCCGAGGGCTCCCCAGAGGGGCCTAATTGCCCCGGGTACCCTGAGTGGGGGGTGGCCTGTCCGGGGACGGGTCAGACAGGCCGTCCACAGCCTGCCACTTCTCCCCGACAGTCCCCTCTAATGACCCCTTCCCCCCACCCCCCGGTCAGTCGTGTCCCCTCACTGCTCAGCAGCGGGGACCATGTGGAAGCGCAGGGCCATGTGGAGGCTCTACTGTAGCTGCTCCCCTTTCCCTGGGTGCAGAGAACGTAAAAAGAAGAGAATCCCGCTGTCACCCACCCCGTGACGTGACCGCAGCGAGAGTTTACCTTAAGGCTGGACTTATTCTAGCTTTAAGGGTGTATTTACTAAAGTTTTACTTTATATTGTAGAAATTTATGCTTTCACTTTTAGAAATTATAACTCAATAAAAAAATTAATTGAAAATGAAATGTCTAATAACAGCACTTACCTTAAAAGTGTTTGGAGAGCTGGGAGCACAGGGTGTGGGGGCCCGGTAAGCAAGCCGTTTTTGGGACCTTCCTCAACTCCTGGCTGACGGCCTCCCCAAGGGCCCAGCTTCCGCCCACTGTGTCTGGCTCCGAGCGTCCTGGCCACAGTCCTGCTCTCTGTGCTCCCAGACGAGTGCAGACAGAGTGCTGGGCAGACTAGAAGGGGTCCCAGCTGCAGCACAGGGCCCAGGACGTGGAGCCTGGCCCCTTCTGACCAGGCAGACTCCGGGATCCAAGGCCCCCTGACGTGATGATGGGAATGAGGCCCCGCAGACAAAACGTCCCCAAACTATACTCGTTTGCTTCTCCTAAACCCATGGTTTTCCCCGTTCCACTTACAGCTAGCTCTGTCCTTCCGGCTCAGGCCTAGTGCCTGGAACCAGACTGGACTCCTCTGTCACACATCACCTGTCCGCTCTCCCTCCCATAGGGACAACAGAGCAGCTGCTCACCGGGTCCATCCCTACCCGGGAGTCCTGACCGATCTCTGTCTCTTGGCTGGGCTCCGACTCCTGCACCTCCACCCTGCTCACCTTCCCACCCACACAGGGACCCTGTGACAGCCCAGGTCACACTGTGTCGCCTGCTGCCCAGAGCCTCTCAGAGTAGCACCCAGAGGCCTTATCACAGCTTACAAGGCCCATTCTGACCTCAAGGTCATCCCCTCGCTCTCACAGCTTCAACCCAGGGGCTGCCTGGGCCTCTGCCAAAGCAGTGGCCGTCCTGCCTGGGGCCTCTGTACTTCGTTCCTCTTCCCCAGTCAGCCGTACCCAGAGATGGTACCCCCACCCCACCGCTCTCTCCCTCTCTCACTCCTCCCCAACCAACAACTGAAGTGTCATCAATTAAAGCAGCAGCAACTCAGACAAGGAAGAAGGAACTCAACTAAGAAGGTGGCCGCGTCTTCTGTACCACTGCTCCCTCAACTGAGAGGTCACCTACTCAGGCACTGCCCCTGACCGCCTGTCCCTGTGCCTCTGTGGGGACAAGTCATGGCCCACCGACCACTGGATTAAATGCTCAAACAAGCACACAGTCTGTGAAGAAAGCCAAACCCTTCACAAGCTTGCAGTTACCCAAAAAGCTACTCTCATTTCCATCTACCTGAATACACAAACACACACATGAATGGGATCCTCCCTACCCCAAATATAGGGGCCCCAGCCACCTGAGCCTGGGGTGGCATCTGCCTTGCACCTTCTCAGCCCGCCTGTGCCCACGGGACTCCTCAGGTCTAACTACCTGATGTGGAGCCACGACACATGACTCAGGACAGTCCACTTCTGACCACTCCTGGTAAGACTGAACCTCCAAGGTGTGATTGGGGAACAGCTCAGAAACACATTGCTCTTAGCAAACGCCCTCACCGTCTCGGCCAATAGCATGCTCCTTAGAACATTCGCCAGCTCACAGGGTCTCGCTGTGCACACGGTGGAGAACTGGGGGGCAACCCCCCACTTGGCCTGCACTGGCCCAACTCCACCTTGGAGCTGCAGTCTGCAACCCCCACCATTGCCTGCCTCCTGCCACTGAGGAATCCAAGACATTCCTCGCAAAGTCTGACCTCCATATCACTGCAAAATAGCTGACGAGTCACCCCAGACAAAGCAGGGAGAGCAGCAGGGACACAGGTCTCCATCCAGCCCCGGGGCACACACAGCAGAGGGCTTGGGGTCAGGCAGGACATGGCTCCACCCAACTGTTCCACAATTAGTTCTGTGCCCTCAGACAGGCCCCTCACCCTCTCTGCATTGGAAGCCCCTACCTGTAAAAGAGCTCTGCCCTGGGCTGACCGACCCTCCACCTTACGGGGACCAGAGACCAGGGCAAGGGCCTCGAGTGGTCACCGTCAGCAGTGAGCCTATGCCCAGGCAGCAGGGCAACATGACCACAGTCCCAGCCTTGGCTGCTTTGAGACACCTGGACTTGCCCCTCAGGCTTGACTTCGCAGTGAGGTTTGAGAGAATTTGGCTACCAGTGTCACCCATACCACGCCAGCCTGGGGCAGTGGGAACAGGGGAAGGCAAGGGTGACAGGCAGGGCTGAGGACCCCTTTGGGAGGCCCCATGAGCTGTGTGAAGGGCCGTCCTCCTCTTGGCAAACTCAGCATTTCCCACTGGGTGAGTCCTTCAAGTTCAAAGTGAAGCAGCAGCCTCCACGCCTCTGCTCCTGCTTCCCTGGTTCTATTCCTGCCACCCTCCGCTGGGTGAACGTCCTCCGCTCCGTGAGGCCAGGCCTCCTGCTTTGTCACGTGGCCGCCCTGGTGAAGACAGATGGACAAGGACACCGCAAGCCTGTGGAGCACGGACACAGCCCGAGGAGCAGCTGGCCCTCGCAGGCCCCGTCTTCCCTGCTCCCACACCCCTCGTGCGCACAGTGCACACAGGCCACGTGATGCTGCGCGACATTTACATGCACGTCCTGGGCACCCGCCCACCTCGGTCCATCACAACCAGGACTCCCATCACCACATGACCACCCTCTGGTGCGTGGTCTACAGCCAGATTCTCAGCCAGGCCCTCAGCTGTGTCCAGGCAACATGGGTGATCGGATGACACCGCCCACACCTGAGGTCACACTCAGGACAGCCTGCCACCAACCCTGCACCTCCGCCCCCATCACTTCTTTCACCTCCCAGAAACCAGCATTTAACACGCATGCAGAATGATGAATCCTTTTATAAAATATTTATTCTAAAAAATCACACTGTACAAATTTCAATAGAACATTCTCAATGTGCAGATTTATAAAATGTGAATATAACAGAAAGACTGGAGTTATCAGAAGAACTTCTGTTCCTTTGCTTCTTTTTAAATTAGGAAGGAAAAGTGATCTTCTCCAGGTACAATGATGGGACGCGTCATCTCAGAGACATCCAGAGAGCCAGCCAAGAAAAGCCCTGTGGTTCACCTGCCAGTTCCCGCGGCACGTCCTCTGGTCCAGAAGTGGAACACGGGAGGGAGGTGCTGCGGGCTGAGGCCCTGCTGGTCCACTTGGCTCCTGTCACTGGCCACACAGTTAGAGCAAGGCCAGCACGGTGCTTTGCCACCTCCTGTTTCTCCAGCCCAGTGGATGTCCGGTACAGAGTGCCAAGCTCTGCCAGGCGTGATTCTGAGAGTTAAAAACGGGCTGCCTGGGACAGCGGTTAAAGGTCCAACTGTACATTCACACAAAGAGGGGACAATAAAAAAGAATTCACGAAGAAAACCATGCCGGGGAAGCCTGGCTTCTTAAAAGGTTACTTTAAAAGCTCACAGCGAGATTCCGACCTGCCACTTCTAGTCGCTGAGCTGTCTCTAAGCTGAACGGCTCCTCTTCCACACACAACTACGGGGACATAACTGCAACTGGGCAGAAGTGCAGGACTTCGTGAGTAACACCGACAACAAGGCCAGGCCCAGGACGCACCCTCCACATCCTGGGGTGGGCAGCACGCAGTGTCACAGCCATGGGTGCCAGGCAGGGTCCATGCGGCACAGGTTGTCCAGGCTGTTGGCTGCAGCCACCAGGGTGTTCACCTTGCTCTCCCCACCCTCGAACTGTGCCAGGTTGTGCAGGCGCGTCACGATGGCAGTGACTGCCTTCTGAACCAGGGAGACCAGCTGCTGGCTGTCCATGTTCTCTGGCTGCCCGGCGGCTGAGAGCGGGGAGGACGTGTCCTCCTGGGTCTTCTTGTGCCAAGCGATGATCTCGTCCCGCAGCACCGTCTTCAGGATGCCATCCACCTGTGTGAGGGGACAGTGACAGGACAGTGGGTCAGAGAATGGCCGGAGGGGCTGTGGTGGAGCAGACTGTGGGAGGCCACCAGCACTGCTGGGGCCAAGGCTGCAACTCAGTACCAGATGCTAGAGCACAAGGCACGACACTGTGTTAAAACAGAAGTGCAGAGGGAAACCAGGACAGCAGCCAGACAGGATCTTAAGATGGCGTTTCAGCATGTCGCCATGGAATGTTCCAGAAAGGAGACGCTGCTGACAACACTGCCTGATGCTGGGTGGTGGGAGATGGCAGGGCCCGTGCCCGGGGGAGGGGTGCCCCAGAGGGCAGTGGAACCTTCCAGAAGGGGGTGAGGGACGGTGACGTGTGTGAGGTCCCTGCTTCTTTGGTGGAAGAGCTAGCAAGGTCCTCGCTGAGAACAAGGGAGGGGTGAGGAGCTGCGCAGAAGAAGCTGTTTCCTGGCGAGCCAGAGAACAGAGTGGCTGGAGACCTGTGGTCTGGAAGCAAACGGCACACAGGGCCCTGGGGTTTCTGACGCTGCACACTACAGACACCAAAATGATGTTCTTCACTTCCCTGACCTCACGGCCCCTCTACGGCAGGATGGCCAGGCCCCCACAGGCACCCATGTGAAGTGAACCGTCAGGACGTGTGCTTGTTACAGGCAGGATCCAGGGAATGTGGGTGTAATGACTGTCCTGCAGTCTAAGCGGAAGAGGGGCGTGGGGAGGGGCCAGACTGGAGGTATTGAGTGGGAGGAGGGAAGGTGGCGGTAGGAGAGGAGGGGGCCTGGGACCGCCATGATGGGGGCACCGCAGCTAGCAGAACGGCAGGGTCCTGAGAGGGAGAGACAGAGGAGAGGCGGGCCCAGGCTGGGCTCTCCCCAAAGGCTGGGGGCAGAGTGTGACCATAGATCCAATTGTGCCATCAGCTCACAAGTACGGAGGACTCTGTTCCAGGCACCCAAGACGGTCTGAAAGGAGTCAGCTAACAGGCTGATGTGTGGGTTCTGCCTTCCTTATCTGGTGTCAGTACGATGTGTTTTTAGAAGAGACGTCCCGCACAGAACGGTGCACGTTTCAGCTTCACTTACGGCATTCACTGACTTGGGACTGTTGGGAGATCTGGGCCCAGCCTTTGGAGACGGTCCAGTCTCCTGTCTAACCATCAGTCTGTGTGAGGACGAGCGTGGGCTATCACCCAGGTCCTAAGAGGCTTTGAGATATGCAGAGCCTCCTTCGCTCTCTTTAAAGTTTCCAAATCAGATGCTATCTAAGGATGGCCCTGTGCCGTGCAGCATTTCTACCTCAACGAAAACTTCCTGTTTCAAACCTTAAGGCAGAAGTGGGTGTGACGGCTGAGGTTATGCGTCAGCTTGGTTAGGCCATAATTCTCAGTGGTCTAGCAGATATTATGGAATCATTCTCTATTTCATGGTCCGACATGAGCAGCCAATCGGTAAGAGCCAATCAGATCAGCCTGTCAGATTGATCAAGCCAATAAACTACGGAAAGGGCGTTTCCCTTGGGAATGTGGCTTGCATCCCATATATGGATGTTCTGGCAAAGCTCGCCCTCTCTGGATCCTGCATCTGACTCCCCATCCTCTGATCTCTGGCTCTTGGGATGTGAGCAAGCACGCCTACTGGCCTGCTAATTTTGGGTTTGTCTGCCTCTGCAATCAAGAGTCAGGAAAAGCCTCCAGCCTGACACCGGTTTGGGACTTGCCCGCCTCCACACCTGTGTGTGCCACTCCCATGACATCCATCTCCCTCTGTAGGTTTATATATAGGTACGTGCTACACCGGTTTGTGCTCTGAAACCCAGCCTGAGACGGTGGGCAGCAATGAACAGCACGCACCGCACTGGACACTGGAACGTGGTCCAGCTCCTGACTCAAGAAGAAAGTTAAATAAAGGCTACTGATTTTTACTCACGTTCAACGTGAAAGTTAGTCACTATGTCCCATGACAGCCTTCACCGCTGATGGCCATGCGTCCCAACATCAGGGCCCTGTTTGCTACGGAGCGTTACAGCGCAACGCGCATGCATGACGTGCGGTCCTTGTCCACAGTTAAGAGTTCATTAGATAACGTTCAAACTATTCTGAGCTCACGTTTTTGGAAGTGGGTGGTTTCTGAAGGCTTCTCTAGACACAACTGTCTGGTGGCGGGGGGCGGGGGGAGGGAACTATTCTCATAAGTTAAAAAAAAAACAAACCAAAATGGTGCCCACTCCCCACCTATGAGGTAAAGAAATAGGCTTGTGTCAGGTGACCTGAACTTCCAGCTGTGTTGTGACCTCTGACACGTCACTACGTGCCTCGCTGCCATCCCCATCTGCATGACGGTGTGAGACTCTGTTAGGGACCCCGACGTGGCGCTGGGCACAGGGAAGGCGCTAAGTGTGGTAGTCGTCGCATACTGCAAGGCAGCGACTAGACACCCTCGTGCTCTGCAGAGGAGCCGTGGCCATGGCGGGTGCTCATACAGCCATGGCAAGAGAGGTGGCACCCTACAGAGATTCCGCTGTGAGACGGAGTCAACGTAACTGTCACATGATGGTGACTGCAGCGAAAATTACTCCTCAACATCAACACCTGTGGACAGGACCCGTTTTAAACCCTCCTCCCCAAAGAACTGACAACTCAGCCTTCTCTCCCGTGCTGGCAGCTGGTAAGGCGCATGGGCCCACCTTGAAGTTGGGCTGGGCGAAGCACCGGGCGACGGCAATCATGGAGGCAGTCAGTGGGCCAGAGACGCCGATGGTGGTCAGGAACTCGGAGATGTTGGGGGTGAGGCGAAAAGGGACGGGGCGGTTGGCGTCCAAGTCTCCCGTCGCATCGTTTATATCAAAGCGAAAGTAAGCAACATTCAGCTTGCCGGTGTCCTAATTCCAGAGGGAGGCATTTTAGGGACAGAACAGCAGACTGAGACAACAACAGACGGGGTCTGGCTGTTTGGACCAAGCTACCTGAGCAATTTGTAACATCTCGGGGTTGAGTCGATTTAGGTGCAAGACGAATTCGGCAAAGCCGATCAGGGCGAGCTGGATGGTGAACATCTTCCGGAAGGTCCAGTAGTCCGTGGCATTGGGGAAGGTGTGCAGCGCCCACTCCTTGAGCATGCCGCGTGGCACCATGTTGCCCTGAACCTCCTTGAGGATGTCGCGGAGGACCTGCAACCAACATGTGGACGCTAGGGAAGCCGACCTGACTTCAAAAAAACATCGGCCAATTCAGAGCGCCTTTTCCCTCTCTAAACTATAAAATTTACCTTAAAAAAAATAAATAAACTTGAGAAACCCTCTTCTACATTCAGAGAGCAGAATATATCACTCCGTGACACTTCATCTAATTCACTAATGGGTAATTTTTTTCCTTCTTCAAAAGAAAAACTCCCAAATTGTGATCTCATACTGATGTGGTACCAGCGGAGTGAGTTTCATCAACAAGGGGGTGTGTGTACAGTTTAACCCTGTGAGAACAGGCGTGTGTGCGATATTACGTGACAGACGGGCACGTCTGCAGAGTTACTACTTGACAGGTGTGTGTGCAGCATAACTACATGACAGATGGGCACTATGTGACAGGCGTATGCGTGTTACTACGTGACAAACGTGTGTGTGGTGTTACTTGACAGGTGCGTGTGCAGCGTAACTACATGACAGGTGTGCAGTATTACTACACGACAGGCACGTGTGCAGTGTCACCACGTGACAGACAGGCGTGTGTGGTGTTACTACATGACAGGTGCCTGTGTGGCGTTACTATGTGACAGACAAGCATGTGTGTGGCATTATCACGTGACAGACGGGCATGTGCCCAGTGCTACTGGACCGCCCACAGGGATGCACACAAATAGGCAAGTCCCCTCCAGGTTTCCACGTCTTGAGTGTTTGTAACACACCAATAGAGCCATTTAAACAAAAGCTGGAGGTGCGTGATGTCATATTCATCTTACCGAGAATTTAAGTAAATGTCTGAAAACCACTTCCACACTTGCTTACTACAGCCCACACCAGGACAGTTATCTAAAAGAACACAGAATAGCTGCCAGGTCACAATATTCAATCATCTTGTGGTCCATGAACACAGGATGCTGTCCCATTTACTTGGATCTTCTTTTGGATATTTTAGCTCAATCACTATCAAAACTCCAGCTACCTTTTTTTTTTTTTTTTTTGCATAAACTGCCAAGCTGATCTTAGAATTCGTATGGAAATGCAAGGGACCCAGGATAGAAAAAACAGACTTGAAAAAGAACAACCCTAGAGGACTCACTTTCCAGTTTCGTAACTCACTACAAAGCCACAGTCATCCAGACGGTGTGGCCCTGGCATGAAGACAGACACGTAGATCAATTACACAGAAGACAGAGTCAAGAAATAAGTCCTCCATTCCTGGGCTAGTGACTTTTGCCAAGGGTACCAATACAACTCAGTGGGAGACAACAGTCTTTTCAACAAATGGTTCTGGAACAGCTGGCTCTCCACAAAAGAGTGAAGTAAGACTCCCCCCTCACACCACGCACAAAAATAAAATGGATCGAAGACCTAGAACTAGGACCCTCTTAGAACAAGACACAACGGCAAATCTTTGCAACATTGGATTAGGCAATGGTTTTAGATACCACACCAAAAGCACAAGCCACCAATGGAAAAAACAGATAAACTGGACTTGATCAAAATTAAAAACTCTATACTTTAAAGGACACCACCAAGAAAGTGAAACGTCACCCCACAGGGTGGTGGATGGTAGTCACAAATCACGCATCTAATGAACAACCTGTAGCTAAAACATGCGAAAAGCACTTACAAATCAACAATGAAAAAACAAAATAAAGGGCAGAGGATTTGAACGGACGTTTCTCGAAAACAGATATGCAAATGCCCTATAAGCACATGAAAAAATGCTCCGCGCCCTTACTCATGAGGGAAATTCAAATCAAACCCCTAATGAATGCCTACGTCACACCTACTAGGTGGCTGTGATCAAACAATCAATTGCAAGAACTGATGAAGATGTGAAGAAATCAGGACCCTCACACGTGGCCGGTCCACTCTGGAAAGGTTTGGCAGTTCCTCAAAATGCTGAGCGTGACAGTTGCCATGTGACCCATCAATTCCACTCCTAGGTAAATACCCAAAAGAAAAAACACATGGCCAAACAAAAATCCGTACCCAAACGTTCATCAGCAGTATTACTCATAATAGCCACAAGGTGAAAATAATCCAAACGTCCACACACTGACGAACAGATAATTAAAATGTGGCACATTCACACCTTGGAGTATTATTCAGCAATAAAAAGGAACAAACCACTGATACGAGGATGAACCTCGAAAGACCAGGGTAAGTGGAAGAGGCCAGTCACAAAGAACCATGTATTGCATAACTCTGTTTATAGAAATTACCCAGACCAGGCAAACCCACAAAGATTTGTGGGCTGCTCATGGGATGTGTCTGTTAAGGGGTGTGAGGTTTCTTTTTGGGGTGATAAAAATGTTCTAAAATTAGACAGTGGTGACGGCTGCATAACTCTGAATGTACTAAAACTCAGTGAACTGTACACTTTGAAACAGTAAGTTTTATGGTGTGTTATAGCTCACTAGAAGTGTTATAACAAACAAGGATGAAGGAGCAAAGTCTGATAAAATAAACTAGGTAAGGAGAAATAAGCAGGGGGCAGCAGCCAGGACAGTTCTGTACTATTGCAGCAACTCCAGCTTGACCAGCACCAACAGCCATCTGACAACTAATCACTCACAAATCCCACAGTCATTTTAAACCAGAAGGGTCCCCTCGAGAATGCCCACTGTCTATTTTACACACGCTTGTAATCACGGCGCCAGGTCAAGACACCAGCAGCGAGTGAAGTCCTCAGTGGAGCCTCCGGGCACCAACTGTCCCTGAGCGGGGTACCTGATGGCTGGCTTGGGTTCCCCGGGCCTGCACCGTGGCCAGCCTGTCGTAGTAGCGGGAAATGGGGTTGTCATGTTCAATGCCCTTCTTAGCGCAGCGCTGCTTGTAGATCTCCACCAGGGAGAGCGAGGAGGGGTTGTCTTCCACGAGACGCATCTGCGGGGACACGGCCACGACTCGGGGAACTGGGGAGGGTGGGAGAGAAACGGGGGTGGTTGAGAGACAATCCACATCACCTTCAGGGAATCTCCTGGGAGCTGAGGACGCCCCAGTCCCACGTGTGCACCCTGTGGGCAGAGGAAGCACACACCGGGTGAACCCGGGAGAACATCTGTGACCACACACCACACTACTGACTCAGGCTGACATAAAGTTCAATCTACAGTGAAGGCTCCTGGGCCGTGTTTAGAAGAAATCTTAAAAAATAAAAAATAAAGAGACTCCATCAAATGCTCACTCTCTAGAGGCCTTGCTTGATGGGGCACAACAGGCCTCTAACAATGAATTTGTCTTCCAGCTTCTAGAATGGTTATGAGCCATCTTTGAGAGAACTAGGAAAACAGTGACTCAAACCATGTTCTGTGGTTCAGACAAGGAAAACAACTAGGGTCAATCCATAAATCCAGTTAATCCGTAAGTCTCTGTCGCTATACAGCGGTCAACGTTCAGTTCCCCAATTACTGTCCCAGTCCTAGGGGTGTGGTCCGTGAAGCGTTTGGCAAACGTGGTGCTAGTCCGCACCAACGGCACATAGAGCATGGGGGCGGGGGAGGCAGCTAGGATGCACGCAGCTGTCTATGACGCACCCCAAGCTCGCTTTACTTGCTTTTTGAATCTACTTATTTTGGGATACTGAACTCAAAGGTCAGAAGGAGATGGATTATACCTTGACTGTCAAAGTGTTCAACAGTAGGCGCTGCAATGGGCTCCCAGCCACAGGACAGTGTGCTAAGCTGTCTCAACAATGGCCCTTCCTGGGTGAAATTTCAGGGGTCTCGTCTATGTCCGCAGTACAAACTGGCTGCTCACAAATACCTCCGAACAATGTAGTTCTGAGAAGACTGCACTCAGAGGCTGCTGCCTCTCAGCTTCTGGATACCACTCAGCCAAGGTTCCTGTGGCCTTCACAGGGCTTTCTGGCTGTCCTGTGTCTTGTATTCCCCTCCCTCAGAAGCAAACCGGCACCTGCATACTGTAGCACGCCCAGGAGGAGCTTCTGGGCCTCACTCAGAGCTGGAGTGATGCAGACACCCAGTAACAAGCCCTCAGCTCAGTCCAGGCCTCACCGGAGCATAGAAGGTGCCCGGTGAGGCACAAGCAGCCACGCACAAGTGCTCGGCACTGCCTTCTCTGGAGATGCCGTGCTCTGTGGGGCTGGGAGAGACCCTCATATCTCAGTGAGGAGCCTGGAGGCAAGAGCAGCTTACCCAAGAGCAGGACAGAGCGTACTCAGGTGCTGAGGGAGACAGGACACTGAGGATCCCACCGTGCAGCCCACGTACCTGTGAAGAACAGGTGCCTCTTGGTGGTCTCCTTCCTCTTCTCCAGGCAGGGGTTGAGCAGGCGCAGCAGCTGGAGCACGCGCTCCTCCCGGCGGGACTCAGTCAGGCAAGCGTCGTTCATGACGAGGTAGGGGTAGATCTTGCCGTTGTGCCCACGGATATACAGCCTCCGGGCCGCAGTGTTGTGTTTCTGCACAATCTCCACCCTGGGCATGAACCTGCCGGGACAGCAACAGTGGGCACGAGCACCAAGGCTCCATTCCTGCCCTAGTCTCTGAGGAGAAAACCGAGCTTCGTGGCAACAGTGCTCAGCGTGGCTGGGGGACGCACACTGTGTGGGCTGTGTGTCTGTTTACTTACTGACACCCCTCCTCGTCCTGACTGGGATGTGGGATGATTTAAGGTCAGTGGTTGTCAGGTTGGCTCCCGAATCATGGCGACCCCACGCACCACGGAATAAAACGCTGCCCGGTTCTGTGCCACACCCATGATTGAGTAGAGATAGGACCACTGTGATCCCTAGGGTTTTCTTGGGCTGGTTTTCAGAAATAATCACCAGGCCTTTCTTCCTAGTTTGTCTACGTCCATATAAACTCTACTGGAGCCTGTTGAGCATCACAGCAACACGCAAGCCTCTGGCAACAGACAGGTTGTGGGTGCACATGAGATGCACTGGCCGGGAATCGAACCCAGATCTCCTGCATGGCAAGCGAAAATTCTACCACTGAACCACCAAACAGTACAATATTTTACAAAAGAGGGGTCCCTGCGTGGTACAAATGGTTAACATGCTTGGTTGCTAATTGAAGGTTGGAGGTTAGGGTCCACCCAGAGTCTCCTTGGAAGAAAGGCCTGGCAATCAACTTGTGCAAAGTCAGCCGCTGAAGACCCCATGGAGTGCAATTCCACTCCAACACACATGGGGTCAGTTTCATTCTATGACACGGGGAAGAAAGACAACAAAAGGAAAAGAAAAGGTGACAAGAATATGAAGCCAGAGCTTCAAACTGTGCCTCAGGGTCCAAGGTCAGCAGCTGAAAACGGGCCACTAGTTGGCTCCCAGGATGCCTGCCTGCAGCAGGAAGCTGGGCCGCAGGGTCTGAATGTCGGGAGCAACACCTCTTCTCAGGCCTTAGCCTGGCAGAGGAGGTGACCAACCCTGCCCCGAGGAGCCAGCGTGGGGACGGGCCCGTCCCTGCCTGCCATTTCCTCACTGTAGGCCACTGAGGAGGGAGGGGAAGCTGGGCCCGGGACAGAAGAGAGCAGAGTCCATGTCTGACTCTGAGACGGAGAGGAAACACAACCATCCGTCGGGGGAGGCCTCTTCAAGGCACTTTCTGTATTTAATATGAGAAGCAACACATGCCAGTAAATTTTACAATTTTCTGATTCTGTTCCGGGTACTGCGCTTCAAGCGTTTCAAGACTAGAAAACTTTACATTTTCCTAAGTTCTGTGGTGTTTCAGAAAAAGGTACTTCTGAAAGCAAACACCTATTTCCTTCAGTCAAGACACCAAACCTACCCGTCAGCTCAGACAGGAGGGAAGCGCCAAGCGCCAGACTCACTCACCGAGCAATCTTGATGTAATAGTGTGTTGGCTTCGGCATCAAAAACTCCCCAGGAATTTCAACCTCAGCAGTTTGCGCTGAGAAATTGCTCAGGAAGCGGCACTTCTCTTCGATGAGGAAGAATTTTGGGAGCTGCTTGGTCTTGGCCTCCAGGATTTTAATCCATTTCTTCAGTTTAGAAATAAGGTTATGAAGCTTCATGGAGCCAGGGACACTGAAGTCAAAATCTGCAAAATAAACACAATTAAGAACACTTTCAATTGTCTGGGCACGCTCCGTCTCAGCCTCCACTTGACTCAGTGATGTGGACGTCTTAAGACCTACAGAGTCACTTTTTTAAAAAGTAAAATATGATGGTTCCCATAAAACAGTCACCTAAAACTTTTTCAGAAAAGTAGTCCACGTATCAAAGGGGAATGTCACAAAGAACTGCTCTAAGATGTTGGAAGCATTTCCCTGTGGGACGCATCGGTGTGTTTCAAAGAGCACCTGCGTCGCGTGTTGACTGGTTCATTCCATGAAAGCCTCAGCCTTGCGGTGGGCAAGGCCACACGTTCCCCCTGGTGCCCAGCATACGCACCAAGAACTGCAAATCCAGCACTAGAGCCCGCTAGGGAGACAGCAGGGCACACACTGCACCCGGATGGATTTAAAACAAGCCATGGCTGCTACTGCAAAGTCTCCTTCCCAGTTAACAGGATAGATGTTTTCTTCCACATTATTTCAACCTACCCGACGTATATACATACTTTTAACTGTGTTCTTGAAGATACGGCATGTCTTAAAAAGATACTTCAAACGCCTAAAACCAAGAACCACCTATTGTAACGTTTAACGTGTCAGGGATAAATTTTCTAAGACAGTTACAAACGCAGCCATTAAGCAGAAATGTTTCCTTTAGCTCTGCGACGTTTTACAGACGTGTTTTCACATGACAGCCTCTCATATGTGGGTAGGCAGGCAGGTGACAAAAGCCTGTACAGGTTACTCACGTGCCTGAACGTCCTGTCTGGCGCCTGGTGCTCACAGGCAGGAGAGCCCCCACCATGGGCTCCCCAAGTCCAGAGCACAAGCAGGAGGGTGGCACAGACACACACCAGTTCCCCTAGATGTGACCCTGTGAGTAGGCACACAGTGGTGGGGTGGGCGCGCAGGTGCGTGGGGAGGGTTAGGACATCGAGTGACAGATGAAGAAACTCCGGCTAAGACCACACAGTACGTGGCTGAGCCAGGATTGGAGCTACTGTAGGTCTAGGAAAAGGCAAGAACCTGAACCAGGAGCAAGCACTGAAAACACAATCTACCTGTTGTTTCTCCACCAGGACCCACCTAAGTTTACACTGTCAGCTGGAGCCTTGCACCTTTGAGCCCCACGGCCACACCTCACACTGGTTCCCATGAAAACCAAGTGACGGAAGGGATGAGGCAGGCGAGAGGGTGGCTCAGCTGAAAACCCTAACCCCCAGATTGGGGCAGGGCAGCTCTGGCTCCAACACCCCAGTCCTCCAGTGGAAGAGGGGTCTATTGTCTCAGGCTGGTGACACTGACAGCGTCCACCTGTGCTCTCAGCCTGGGTTTTAAACAGAGGCTGCCCACTGCCCCACAGTGACCGTGATAATGACAATGCATGGATGCAATTGGCTTCAATGTTTCAGACTGAGAAGAACAGTGAGTGGAGCCAAACTCACCAGTTGTGAACTGGCCTTTCAGCTTCTGGAAGACGGGGTCCTGGGCTGTGGCCTGGGCCCGCCGGGCAAGGGACTCTGAGGCCGCGCTGGAGAACATGGTAGACACGTTGGACACGTTCTCCAAGCCCACCCCAAATGTGCTCACCAGCTTCTTGACAAAATTGAGAGTGTGGGGGGTGATCTTGGCATCAGACACGGCTCCGCTTTTCTCAAACGCAACCGAGTAGCATTTGGCTAGGCCCTGCTGGAGCTGCCTGAGAACCTGGTGGAAAGAGCCCAGAGACATCTCATAAAACAGCTCTCGATGTAAGCAAGCAACAAAAACACCCTTATCTGCACAGCCCTGTCACCACCAGGCCTGCTTCTGTGTCCACCCGGGGCCTGGCACACAGCGGGCATGAAATCGGTGTCTGCAAAAGAGATGGGGCACCTGTGTGGGTGCCACTGTGAGCTGGTGTTTTGAACAGTGAGAAGTCCAAAATGTTAAAAACAACCCCCCCCCCAAAAAAACCCCTCTTGTAGTCACGCGCATACCCTCCTGGTGGTTAAGCCTGGAAAACCATAGTTTTCAGCTAGCTTTGTCCTCAACACCACACCTGTGTGCAGGCACACAGAAGCTCCCAGTGGTAACTAGAAGCTGTGGCCCACCCAGATCAACGTCTGGGCAAGGTCTGATTGTTTTCACGTCACCTTAAGGAAAACATCAGTGAGGGGCAGCCAGGCTGCTGAGTAGTGCTTTGGGGCAGTCTTCATCTGGGGGCGGGGGGGGGGGGGGTCACTGTGACCCCCTCCCAGTTCCAGCCCACACCCACAACGCCCCCTGGTGGTGTTTAGTGACTAAGCTCACCAAGTGATCCAGATAAGCGCTTTAATTGCAAGCAGTGGTTTCTCAACTTCATCTGCTTCACTTATGCTTGTGTGCAGCAGGGTGAACCACTTGCCTGGTTCATAGTTAAATTCAACGGTAAAAGAAACTGTTTATGAAACGACCATGCAGCGGCCTCCCAAGGCAACACAGCTATGAGAGCACAGAGTGCCACAGGCCCCGCGTGAGCGGTTGGTGCCCCCTCTCCGCGCTGGTACCTCCTCAGAGCACTGAGTGCCACAGGCCCCGTGCAAAGAGCCGGCGCCCCAGCCCGCACCCAGTACCTCCTCGTGCCAGTTCTCCCGAAACCAGACCATCTGGTCGACGATGCCCTCCAGGGACGACAGCAGGGTGGGGTGCAGCTCCCGCTGCATGTGCATGATTCGGCTGCAGCGCCACATGGGGGCCGTGGCTCTGATGGGCCCTGGATCTGATGCAGAATGGGACTGGTTACCCACTGAACTGGGCTGCTGCTGTCCAGAATCTGAGAGCAACACACACAACGCCAATGTCAGCACCACACTGACCACGTGAGAGCTCAGTGCTCCACGGGACCCGCCAGCCACAGGAACGCGCGTTCCTGACAGTGCGCTACGCACCGAGGCCGCTGCTCTGCGGCAAGCGGGAGACGGCCCTGCTCCGGGGTGAGGGGAGGACCAGCGTGGCTGTCGACACCCTCGCTTCACACCCTCAGCCTCTCTCTTAAGTGTGACTATTTCTAAAATGAGAAATTTAGAAGAATACTTCACAGTACATTCCTTGCTACTTACAGAATCTAAGTCTTTGCTCCTACAGTTTACAGAATCTAAGATAAACACGCCTAATAATTTTTTTTTTTTTTTTCCATCTAGGAAAGTCAAATCATGTATATAAGTGATACTTTTGAAAACTTGTCATTTGCTCTATGGGAAACAGATTGTAGGCTCCCTAATGCCCCCCTTTCTGGCTTCAGCTAAATCTTAGAACTAAAAAAATATATATATTTGCTTTAATAAAAACCATGAATCTATTTAAGTAGACCCCCGGAGATCAGAGCTGAACCATACCGCACTATCCGCTAACCCACCCGCCAGCCAACGGGCAACTAACTGCACACCCAGCAGACGAAGAGGGGTCCTTAGGTAGACTGGCCTCGTGCCATGAACGTCTGGGTGTTAAAACACTGTGAAGCAAACAGTTGGTCCTTTAACTATTTAGAAAGTACCATGCTTAGTGGGTTAACTGACACCACTAAATGAGTTATTTCTTTACATACTAGGACTATTCAACACAGATTTTTAAAATCTTGTATTCTGACTTAAATTTTTACAAACCTCTGCTAAGACTGCTTTGTGTGCCAATTCTTTTGACAACTGAAAGTGTTCCTTACAACCAGTACAACAGGTACATGGAGTAATTGACATTCACACTGCTCGCTGGGCTGTGTTTGTAACCAACGCTGGGATGTGTAAACACTAACGCTGGGATGTGTTTGTAACTAACGAAGCAAGTGAAACTTCATAACTTTCTGTAGCTACAGACTTCCCGTACTTTTCCTACCTAAAGGACCCAATCATTCAGGTAAATAAATGCCTTTCTAGCGTAGCCAGGGAGAACCACAGACTTCACCCAGGGATCACACGCTGCCTCCCGGCCCCACGTGTCCCTCACTGGCTGAAGACAGGACTGGCCCATGTGCCAGGCAGTGAGCTGAGGGTAGGCTGTGCCAGCCGCCCCTGCCCCCGGACCTACCGCTCTTGTAGCGCTCCCGCTGCTCGATCTTCAGTGTCAGGTACAGCGTCCGGATGGGGAAGTAGACAGCTTGCGGATACACTCGTCCTACCTGCTCAGAGACACGGGGTAGCAGCATCTCTCATCACTGTGTCTCTCAATGGAGACAAGATCACAGCCAACTGGCGTTTGTGCAAAACTGACACCGAGTCATAAACAGAAAGTAAACCTGGCGTGGTGACCTCACACATCAGACCTGACTGATGGGCAGGCGGGACGGCTAGTTTAGCCTTAAGAGGCCCTGCGTTTCACCAAGTCTCCAGGGACGACCTGGGTCGGAAACCGCGCTTTCACCGCACTCTGTACACGGAGGAAGGCAAAACGCCCAAGTCCCTGGCTCTTCCTCAGGCCAATTAACAGAAACATCAGGACACCAGAGTCTTGCTAGGTGCAGTGCACTGGGAACTGGGGACTGACTTTAGTTAACTGACAAGCAGGCCCACTAGCAAATGGCTTTACTTTGTGTAACTACAGTGAGGACACAGCAATGTCCACTCCAGGGAAGAAATGCTCCTTCGGTAGGGCCAAGCAGACGTTATCCTGTTACCCTGGCCCTTCAAAATGTGCCCACCAAATGAAGAAAGGAACAACCTCTAAGTGCCGATGGCCACAGGGTGGCTGGCTATGTACATTAAGACTTGCTCAATGAGTGACAACACCACATGGCAGAAACTTCACCCCAACGGAGCAGCTCTAAGCAAAAAACACAGCTACAGCCTCTCCAGGAAAAAACAAAACCAACTCTGAGTCCCACACTAAGGACGCAAATGTGGAGAGCAAACAGAATGACATGCGGTACATTCTAAAATAGTTCCTGGGCTAGCCACTGAGAAAGATACATTCTCTCTGTGATCTTGTAAGAATAAGCACGGTCAAAGGTACTGCATTCCAGATCCAAGTGCATACAAGTTTCCAATGTTTTGGGCCTTCCTCTACACTTCTCACAGGAGAACATTCCAGAACCCTTACCAAATAACAGTCTGTCCAATTCCCCAGCCCCACCCCCAGTCCACACAACCTTCAACATCAGCTGAACTGTATGAAGGGCAACAGGCACCGCAATTATGGGTCGGTTTTAGTCTTAATAAAACCTCTGAGGACCATGACAGGAAATGAAATATAAAACGTCAACTGAATACACATTTCATTGTGAGTAACTCTCAGAGTAGCTATTAGTAATCTTACAGCTTAACAGAATGTTCATTTCACTTGCATCATGTGTGGAAAGACACTTGAGCAAAGACACTGTAACACTGTATCATCCTAGCAGATACCGCGTTTCAGCTACTATGCTCTTCAATAGTTTTTGACTGTGCTTAACATTAAGTGACACCCAAACACTTATATCTCCTTGATCGTTTTCAATCCTTTGAGCTTGTAAGTTTTCCTTCTGGAAAAAAGAAATATGAGATGAAGACAGGATTGTTCTGTGATGAAGACATGGTACTGCTCCCACCTGACTAATGAGGTTCAGGAGCAGCTTGCCCTCGGAGCCGACCAGGCAGGTTAACAGCTGCGGGATCCAGGCCAGCCACTGGATAGGTGGCACCCCAATGCAGTACTTGTCCACAGCGTCAGCCAGGGTGTTTTTGTCATCATCAAAACTCAAAAGCCACAGCACCTAAGACAGAAAGAAAAGTTTTAGAGTTGAATGAGAATCCTGAGGCCCTTAATCAAATGACTTTTTTCCAACATTAAAATACCATATAGAGTAGCTTTACTGACAAGGGGTCACTATGAGTTGGAATCGACTCGACGGCACTGGGTTTGGTGTGTTTTTTTTACTGACAAGTGGAAGATTATCTGCAAAAGGGCCAAAAATATTGCGAAACCTAACGTATAAACCTCACAGTATGAATGAAAACTAAATTTGAACATTGTTTTCATTTTGATTATTTTTAGTGACAATTACTAACAGATCTAAATCTGTCAGCTAGTGGTGGCCAGTTACTCCATGGTTAAAGCAAGCCAGGGCCTGCCAAACTGCTAATTCAAAATGTGTCCTCTAATCAAAACAAAGTGGATTTTTGCTAACAATCTTGGATGACCACCACTCTTGGATCAGGCAGCCACTTCTGGGCAGCCTAGTACTCACAAATGTCAGAAACAATTACATCTAGAAGTCAGCAATTTTGGAACTGGGCATTTCCACAGTTATTACTATAGCTGGTTGGTGTTTCTATGTTGTTGGGTGCCATCGACTCGATTCTGACGCATAGCAACCCCGTGTGACAAGAGTAGAGCTGTCCCATAGGGTTTTCTAGGCCATAGTCTTTACAGCAGCAGACAGCCAGGCGTTTCTCTCATGGAGCCGCTGAGTGGGTTCGAACCGCCAACCTTTTAGTTAGCAGACGGCCACAGCAGACCAGAGAGTCACTGTGAGCTACCACTAGTGAACACCCGCTCATGTTCTGCTGTGAGGAGTGTGACCCCACAGCTGAGATACTCTAAGTTCTACCCCCAGACACCCTGTGTCAGCCCATAGGATTTCATCCAGCCTGACATTCCACAGAGAACAGGAATTGGAGTCCTAACACCAGGCTCCAGTCCAGGTTCTGACACTGGAAAAGTCAGGTGACACTAAGTTACGTCTGGTTTTCTCAACTGTAAAAGAGAACTACGGGTGCACGACATGGACAAACCTTAACACCATGCTGAGCAAAGTCAGTCAGTCGCAAAAGGACAAATTCTATATAATCTCACTTATATGAAACAAATATATAGAAACCAAAGATTATTAGTCATTGCCAGGGGCAGGAGGGAGGGGCAAAGAGAGAATTTTTCCTTCGGGGACACTGAGTTTCTCTCAATGGTGGTGGAATGATCTGGAAAGGGATAGTGAGAACGTTTGTACATGAAGCACGTAATCAGTGTCAGTGACCTGCACACGCAGCAATTGTTGGACTGGTGGATGTTTTCCTGTGTGTATTCTCAGCACAACAGAAAGAAAAAAAAGAACGAGAGAGAAAACTATGAAAGACATCTTGGAGTACCGGAAATTAAGAGCTAACACCTGACCAAGCCTCCCACCAGCACGGATTATTAAACAATAGCTAAGTTAGGGTCAAACTTGACAGGTGCCAGGTGGGTTTTGGGCCACGTGAACTGTTCTGGCCTCACCTTGGCCAGGTACTTCCTGGATTTGCTCTCATTCTGATGGCGACACGCGTGCAGGTAGCAGGTGATGGCAGAGACGCCGAGGTGCAGCTGCCGCTCCTTCACGAAGATGTTCTCCAGGTAGTCGCCCCACATGGCCCACGCCTTCACTAGGACGTCGTGCATCTGCACGGCTGCCGAAAAGGCTTTGTTCGCTTCCTCAGACCTTTGAGAGGACACAAACCAAAGGGTATGCTATTCGTTGAGTGGGTGTGAAAGTCAGGCAACATAAAACTAGCGGTTTTAAAACGTGCGTTTCGGTGGCATTTAGTGTATTCACCATGTTGTATAACTGTCACCTGTATCAAGTTCCAAACAGTTTCATCAGCTCAAAAGAGTGCCTGGCGTCCAGTAAGCAGTTGTTCCCCACCTGCCTCTCCCCCGGCCGGCCCCTGGAGACTACCACTCTGCTTTCTGGCTCTACGGATCTCCCTATTCTGGGTATTTCATATAAATAAAACCATGTAACACGTGGCCTTTTGGTTTGGCTTCGTTCACGCAGCATCATGTTTTCAAGGTTCATCCGTGTTGCAGCGTGAATTAGAACGTCACTCCTTTTTAGGGCTGAATAACAACATTTCCTTGTATTGATGGACCACACAAAACCCAGCGCCGTTTTGTTTATCCATTAACTGTTGATGGGTTTTTGGACTGTCTCCATCTGTTGGCCGCTGTGAATAAGGCCGCAGAGGAACAGCCATACACAAGTATTGGTTTCAGCTCCTGTTTTCAGCTCTGGTTGTGTAAGCTAACAGGAGAATTGCCGAGTCATACGGTAATTCTCCATGTTAACTTTCTGAGGATACTGCCAAACACCTATATTAAAATGTCTGTATTAAAAGAAGATCAGAAATCAATAATCTAACCTTACACCTTAAGAAAAAAGAAAACTACACTCAAAGCAAGTAGAAAAGTAAAGAGCAGAGCAGAAATAAATGAAATGGACTGCAGAGAAAAATACAAAAAAATTGATGATACCAGAAGTTGGTTCTTTGGAAAGATCAATGAAAGTGACAACCCATTTGCTAGACTAAGAAAAAAAGAGAGAAGACACAAATTACTAAAGTAAGAAATAAAAGAGGGAACATTCCTACTAAGTTCACAGAAAATAAAAATTTTTAAGGGAATACTATGAACAAATGTATACCAACAAGTTAGTAATCTAAACAAAAGGACTGATTCCTAGAAAGGTGCAAACTGCCAACTGAGCCAAAAAGAAATAGAGAACCTGAGTAGACCTGAAACAAGTAGAGAGATTGCATCAGTAATCAAAAACTTGCTGGTGGAATGTAAAATGGTAAGTTAAACACAGAATTTACCATTTCATTGTTGTTAGGTGCCATCAAGCCAGTTCCAACTCACAGCAAGCCCACGCGTAACAGAACATAACCCTGCCCAGTCATGTGCCAGCCCCACAACAGCCGGTTATGTTTTAGCCCACTGTTGCACCCACTGTGTCGATCCATCTCATTAAGGGTCTTCCTCTTTTTCGCTCACCCTCTACTTTACCAAGCATGATGACCTTCTCCAGAGATTGGTACCTCCTGATAATGCGTTCAAAGTGAGACAAAGTCTCGCCATCCTTACTTCTGAGGAACATTCTCGCTGTGCTTCTTCCAAGATAAATTTGTTCATTCTTCTGGCAGACCATGGTATATTCAATATTCTTTGCCAACACCATTCAGAGGCATCGATTCTTCTTCAGTCTTTATTCATTGTTCAGCTTTCACATGCATAGGAAGCAATTAAAAATACCACGGCTTGGGTCAGGCGCACCTCAGTCCTCAAAGTGACATCTTTGCTTTTGAACACTTTGAAGAAGTCTTTTGCAGATTTGCCCAATGCAAAATACATCATTTGATTTCTTGACTGCTGCTTTCGTGGGCACTGATTGTGGATCCAAGTAAAATGAAATCCTTGACAACTTCAGTCTTTTTTCCGTTTATCATGATGTTGCTTATTGGTCCAGTTGTGAGGTTTTTTGTTTTCCTTATGTTGAGATGTAATCCGTACTGAAAGCTGTAGTCTTGGATCCTGTAAGTGCGTGCTTCAAGTCCTCTTCACTTTCCGCAAGTGAAGTCATGTCATCTGCATACTGCAGGTTGTTAGTAAGTCTTCTTCTAATCCTGGTGCCTCGTTTTTCTTCACACAGTCCAGCTTCTCAGATTGGCTCAGCATACAGATTGATTTAAGTATGAGGAAAGAATATAACCCTGATGCACATCTTTCCTGATTTTAAACCACACAGTACCCCCTCATTCTGTTTGAATGACTGTCACTTGGTCTATATTCAGGTTCCTCATGAGCACAATTAAGTGTTCCGGAATTCCTACTCTTTGCAATGTTATCCTTAATTTGTTATGACCCACACAGTGGAACGCCTTGGCATAGTCAATAAGACACAGGTAAACATCTTTCTGGTCTGCTTTCAGCCAAGATTCATCTGACATCAGCAATGATAATCCTCATTCCACGTCCTCTTCTGAATCTGGCTGGACTTTCCGGCAGTTTTCTGTCGATGTATTGCTGCGACAATTTTTGAATTATCTTCAGCAAAAATCGCACTTGTGGGTGACATTACTGACATTGTTCAAGAATTCCTGCATTTTGTTGAATCACCCTTCTTTGGAATGGGTACAAATATGAATCTTATCCAGTCAGTTGGTCAGGCAGCTGTCTTCCAAATTTCTTGGCACAGACAAGTGAGCGCTTTCAGCATTGCATCCGTTTGTTGAAACATCTGAACTGGTATTCCTAGAGCCTTGTTTCACCAATGCCTTCAGTGTAGCTTGGACTTCTTCCTTCAGTACCATCAGTTCTTAGTTACATGCTACCTACTGAAATGACTGAATGTTGACCAATTCTTTTTGGTACAGTGACTCTGTATATTCCTTCCATCTTCTTTTGATGCTTCCTGTGTCGTTTAATATTTTCCCTGTAGAATCCTTCAATATTGCAACTAGAGGCTTGAATTTTTTCTTCAGTTCTTTCAGGTTGAGAAATGCCAAGTGTGTCCTTCCTTTTTGGTTTTCTAACTCCAGGTCTTTGCCCATTTCATTAAAATACTTTGCCTTCACGAGCTGTCTTTTGACACGTTCTGTGCAGCTCTTTTACTTCATCATTTCTTCCTTTTGCTTTAGCTACTCTATGTTCAAAAGCAAGTTTCAGAGTCTCTTCTGACATCCATTTTGGTTGTACTTCGGGACAGATCTTCAAATGTTCTTTCTGACGATGAATGTGACACCATTCCTTTTCATTTTGTCTTTCCCAGCATAGTAGGCTATACGACTGAAATCAAAATGGCCAACACCAGTTCATTTCAGCTCACTAACCCTAGATAACCGATCTCTGCGTGTTCCATTTCATTTCTGATGACTTCTAATTTTCCTAGATTCATCCACTTTCTGGTTATTAATGAACATTTGCAGCTGTTTTTTGTTACTTTGAGTCGTGCCACATTAGCAAACGTAAGGTCCCGAAAGCTTTATTCCATCCATGTCATTGAAATCAACTCTACTTTGAGGGGATCCCTGGTTGCTAAGTGGTTAAGGACTTAGGCTGCTAACCAAAATGTCAACAGTTTGAATCCCCCAGCTGCTCCCTGGAAACCCTATGGAGCAATTCTACTCTGTCCTATAGAGTCATTATAAGTCAGAATCGACTTGATGGCAGCAGGTTTTTCATCTATTTTGAGGAGACAGCTCTTCCCTAGTAGTATTTTCAGTGCCTTCCAACCTGAGGGGCTCATCTCCCAGCACTGTATCAGGCAACGTTGCACTGCTACTCATAAAGTTTTCACTGGTCAATTTTTTTAGAAGTAGATTGCCAGGTCCTTCTTGCTAGTCTTAGTCTGGAAGTGCCGCTGAAACCTGTCCACCATGGGAAACCCTCCTGGTATTTGAAACCCCAGTGCCATAGCTTCCCAGCATCATAGCAACACACAAGCCACCACAGTAAGACAATCTGACGGATGGGTGGTGTATTCTAAAATTAGTGTGTGCTAACGGTCATACAGAAAACCCTGGTGGCATAGTGGTTAAGTGCTATGGCTGCTAACCAGAAGGTCGGCAGTTCAAATCCACCAGGCACTTGGAAACTCTAAGGGACAGTTCTACTCTGTCCTGTAGGGTAGCTATGACTCGGAATTGACTCGAAATGGCAACGGGTTAATGGTCATACAACACTGTGAATACACTAAAACCCACTGAATGTTACACTTTCAAATGGAGAATTTTTCTCATGTGAATTCCACGTCATTGCTTCGTTATTTAAAAACAAGCTACAATGTAATCCTTGTACACTCGAAACGTGAAAAAGTAGGCTTTAGTGCTTTATACATGTCAACAGGTAGCATTTGGTAAGTATACTTTTTACAAAATGTTTATTTCTCTACAAGAGGGATCAGGAACCCTTTTCTGTGAACAGCCAGACAGTTCAAGTGTTTTGCCTTTCCGGCCACATGGTCTCTGGCACAACAACTCAACTATTCAACTCTGGTATGGTAGTGTGCCAATACCGCTTCATTTACAAAGCCCGGAGGCTGGCTGCTTTGGCCTGCAGGCCAGTGAACTGATCTCTGCTCCAAAACAAGAACACATCTCCCTAAGAGGAATCAACTCTTCCAAAATGTCAGGCTTAGAAAGTGAGGAAATTAATCCTTATTAACAACAGTTTTGTGTTCAAGCAACTTGTTTTTAAAAAAGCTTTTTAAGCACTACACGTTAAATTGGCTTATCTATCTGCCGAAAGCCACTATCTCTACAGTGGTACAATACCTTAAATATTATACCTGACGACTGTCTCTAAATCATACTAATTTCTGCCTCGGGCTTCACATTGGTTTCAAGTTAAAAATCATCTATTTAAACATTCCTTTCAAGTTTTCTCTGTTACCCTCCTCCCAGGTAATATACCTACTTGCTGATCTGAGCCAAGAACATTTCAAGTTAGAAATCATCTATTTAAACATTCTGTTCAAGTTTTCTCTGTTACCCTCCTCCCAGATAATACACCTACTTGTTGATCTGAGCCAGGAACATTCCCTTCAGTGCATAAAATTCAGCTGTCATTTCTTTTGTGAAGTATTTCAAGTTTGTAGATTCAATAACTTCAAGGCCCTGTTTAAATAACAAAATGAAGAGAGAAAAATTCTGGAAAATTCCTCAATCAACAGTAACATCATAAAAACATTTATCAAGGCAGTAAGTCCTTAAAATCATTGACAAGTATACCCAAAACTGGTAACAGACTTGCCTGCCGTGATTCCTTGCTGTCCGGCCTGTAAAAACCAAATGAAACCCGCTGCCAGGAGTTGATTTCAACTGACAGAGACCCTGTAGGACAGGGTAGAACTGCCCCACGGGGTTTCTAAGGTTGTAATCTTTATGGAAGCAGACGGCCACACCTTTCTCCCCCGGAGTGACTGGTGGGTTTGTACGACCGACCTTTAGGTCAGCAGCCGAGGGCTTGACCAGTGTGCCACCAGGGCTCCTCAGGTAGGATTTAAACAGAATCACTAAATGCCAAGCTGAATCCCAGACACTTAGTGAATTACTGTCTCCAAATTTTTTGTCTAGTCACAGTTTCATGGATTTTATTAGCGTTTCCCTGAGCATAATCACAATCTACCTCACACTTACACAATCTGGTCATTTCCACACTCCCACAGTGGTGAGCTTTCCTCGCACCTACCTGCATGCACTCGTTCTTCCCCATGACCCCTGCCAGCTGGAGATAGCATTTGACTTGCTGTCGAATCTTTTGGAAGCAATCCACGATAGGAACGGTTGGAATAGTATGAATACGACTTAATATGTCCAGAGCCACGTTGACCAGTCCTTGCTTCCGGGCGATTTTTCCATACTGGATGATCGCTGAAGCTGAGGCGTGAACCCCAAGCATGGCGTTATTTGAACTGGGATCGTGCTGAGAACTATTTTCATACGCAGTCACAATAGCTAGAGAGTAAAGAAAATGAATCGTCAGTCCACTTCACGCACTTTCCAGTGCTTTCCAATAAAGTTTAAAGAAAAAATGAAAAACGCATGTGGCTTATGACAATGACAATGAGAAGCTCTGGGATCCACCCTAGTTACTTTTCCTTGTATTTCATGTTAAAAGTAAATTATACAAGGGACTGTTGAGTTTGGCATCACCATCTTGACTACCTAAATCATGAAATGCCAAAGGTTGTCTTAAACACACGTGCCTGGCAGGGTTTGGGGATGAGAAAGGGGGCCGGGGAAACCGGAAAAGGCTACAAAGATCCACCTGAGAGCAGCTTCTTCTCAGGGCGGGGCGGGGCTTCGAAACCAAGGGTGTTATCACCCCAAGCTCTGAGCTCACTGCCCATGCCCGAGGCGTGCAGGCGGTGTCTAGGAGCAGTTCTGTTTTACCCAAAAAAATGTGCCAGGTGGGGGAAAAAAAATCTTCCCACCTTTCACCACCTGCCTCTTTACCCCGGCCATCCCCACCCTCACCTACCATCCCTGCCCAAAACAGAAAATCTGGGAAAAGAGAGACCAGAGCAGACATGATACCAAAAGGGCGGCGTCTGGGCAGTGACATGATGAGTGCATGCCGGCCCAGGCGGCTTTACCCTGGTAATGGTGCTGGCGCCACATGAAGATGCTGCTCCAGTGGGACAGGTCGTCCGACACGATGGGCAGCCGGTTCCGCCACGTCTTCACCACCGTCTTCATGTCGTGGAGGCTGTTGTTCCGCCCCAGGTTGGTCGGCTGCAAACCTGCGTTTATCTGGGCAGCTTCCTGAAGTTCAATAATTTGCTGGGCTGCCTAGACGGAACCAGCATGGGATGCCTAAATCAGCTTTTTATTTAAGCTCAAATGAGGAGAACAAATTACAGGGGCCATTGGGAACCTGACTACCAAAGGAAGCACCCCAACTTACAGATACCTTAGATGCCACATTTAACTTATTCCTCACTCCCACCCTACAAACACCACTCTCTCCCTGACCCACCCCCCTCCCACCACTTTTACAACCTCACCTCTGTGGCTACTGAGAGGTGGGAGACCACGGTGTAGGTCCCAAATCTCACTGATAGGTGGCCCCCAAAACCAGTCTTTTCCATTCCCTTTGCCACCAGCCACACACAGCTCCTCATCTATCCATGTCTAAGATCAGGACAGCCTAGTCTCCCTGCCCTGAATCAGTCTCTCCTCCCACCAACACGTGGCTTAAACCCCATAGCCATATTCGGCACCTTAACGTATGGCTCTGATGGTCTCCTTGGGCTGATATGCCCACTGCCATCAAGGCGATTTCTCATTCACGACGGCCTCACGTGTTACAGAGTTGAACTGAGCTCCATAGAGTTTTCCTGGCTGTAATCTTTACAGAAGTAGGCTGCCAGGCCTTTTTTCCACAGCACTGCCGAGTGGGTCTGAACTGCCAGCCTTTAGGTTAAATAGCCAAGTGCTAATGGTCGACGATACCGAGAGATCTTCTGGGGCTGATATATACACCACACCTCCAATCACGTCCCTTAGGACTCTATCGACACTGCTATCCTTTACCCCAAACCTCTGATGCCATCTCCCTCGCCTGGAAGGCCCATGGACACTACCTCCGCCTGTCCAGTCTTCCACCAGCTGCACTCCGTCTCCATATTCCTTGGCTTCCTGTGGCCACGGGGATTCCTCCCTTTTCCAAATCCTTCTTTTCTGTTCTACCACACTGCACTGAATCGGTCTCCCTCCTGTTTTTAATTTAGCTTCTTATGTATATGGCCTCTCTCTCAGGGTGGGTACCCCTTAAGGTAGAATCTACATTTACAAAGTTTCTGAAGCTGCCAAACATTGAAATCAATTTTTTAAAACTCAGTGAAATACTATATACCATAAATGCTATGTATAATGAAATCAGCCACTGTTTCAGTATTTCTAAGTCTGGAGAAAAGCTCCTTATTTCGTTTATTTATTCTTTTAAATAAGTACTTCTCTACCTCATTCTCTCCTTTTCCCCCGTCTCATTCTGTGCCTGCAATCTAACTAATCGTAAGAGCGGTAAAAGCTTAAAATGAGGTGCTGTAACCGGGTCTCCTACAACGTTCTCGCCGACGTCTCTGCTTTCTGTGTGAGCTCTCAGCTCCGTGAGCGGATGAGGCCATCACTGGGAGGCAGAAATCTTCTCTCCAAATGCAGCCAGATTCGTCCATAACCAAACTAATCTGCACATACTTATCGAGCATCAAGCATGAGTGAAGCAGTGAAAGAGAAAACTGCCTTTAATTTCATTCCCCAAATACTTAAATCAGGATTATGTCTTAGATGCTATATTTTACACTCTATGCTTTAAACATACAACTACCAAAACCAGACCAAACCTGCTGCTATCGAGTCGGAACTACACAACACATAGTTTCTAAACTTCACGTAGACCTTTGTAATTACCGTTTCCTGCACTGACTGCCCTAACGGCTCACACATGAGCAACTTCGTCCTGTCTCTTTGTGCAACACTGTGTCTAACAGCTACAAGAACAGGCACCATCTCTGCACTTCTAGAACATGCAGGGGAAAGTCCACCCTTAATAAAAAGCTTGAGAACATTTTAAGAACCTGGATTACAAATGTTGTTTATCTCTGAAATATTAACTTCATGCACACCTTCAGAAAAAGCAAGATGTAGCAGATACATAATAGAAAAAATTCAAAACGAAATTAGCAATAAATTGTTTCAATGAACTTGTCATCCACTCTAGAGAGGAAAATCTAAATACATTAATCAACAATTATACTGTGATAAAAACCAATGTACTGGTTTAATCTCAAAACTACTCTTTCAAGAGAAAACGAGCATAACAATTCTGAATTACCGCCTCGCATCGGCCTACACTGCACTCATCCGGCAATACTGGTGGCAGCTCGGTGCCAGAGAGAAACGGGACAAAAGCGGCACAGCCCTGGGTGTGTGTGCGCACACATGGGGTGCACAGAGGAGGACAGCATGTGGGAGTGATGGCACCTGGATTCTAGTAGCTGAAGGGTGGCTGGTGAGGCTGGAAAAATGTTCTTGGGCAACTAATTATTAGGGACAGTGAAGGTGACAGAAGAAGCCGGGGCAGTGTTCAGAGTCCCAGAGGACCAGGGACCTTTGTTGACAGAACAGTGGTGTCTCAATGATGGCAGTATAAACCAAAACCAAGCTAGCTGCCGCTGAGCGGAGTCTGACTCAAGGCGCCCCCGCGTGTGTCCGAGTGGAACTGTGCGCCATGACGTTTCCAAGGACTCATTAGTTGGAAGTAGATCACCAGGCCTTTCCTCCGAGGACTCGAATCTTCAATCTTTCAGTTAGCAGTTGAGTGCATTAACCATGCGCGCCACCCAGAGACTCTAGATGGCTGTATAGAGGGCATCAGAGTAAATCGCTAAAGCAAAAACCGAAACCATCAGAATTACTCCTGAGGATGTCTTCAACAGCCAGGAAGCTGCAAAAACGAGACGCAACGCTTCTTTCTTGGACCCTGGCCTTCCTTTCCCAGAGGACCAGTTTAAGTGGGGAAGGTAAGAAGCAGGTTAAGGGCGTTTCTCTTTGCTGTCGGTTTAGGTGCTCCGCTGTGTTGGGCTGGGGAGGTTGTGATCACCTGAGCATCCCATACCCTGGAGGCGGGGGGCTTACCTGGAGAAGGGGCGTGTGCACGTGGGACACCACGTGGGGGAGGCGACGCCACTCGCGGATGGCCAAGCTGCTGGCCATCTCTACCAGCCTCTCGATGAAGCTGAGCTGCTGCTCCTCGGGGTGGCAGATGGCCAGGTAGCCTCGGTACATGTTCACCTTCCAGGCCATCTCCTTCGGACAACTTACTTCTACCTGGAGATGAGAGAGCATCACAGAGGTGGCCACTGTTTCCCTTCACAAAAAGGGGCTCAAAGAAAAAAAAAGCGCTTTTGTAGCCAATTAAGCAAAGTAAGAAACAGAAATTAGGCAGAAAGCAGACATTTATTTTCTTTAGAGTAGTTATGCATTCAGACCGCCTCTCTGCCCCGCCTCCCCCCGCCCCCACCGCCTGCTTTCCAGACACCACCGAGCAACCAGTCTCTAGCTGTGATGGCATGTCACTGGCTCCTGTTCACAGATATGTCACCCCGGTGAATGAGGGTGGGGCGGGCTCACCTGCACCAGTGCCTCCTTCATGGCGGTCCAGTTAGAGACCCGCCAGGCGCACTCCAGGACAAGGTACGGGTTTATGTGGCCCTTGGACTGGCCGTACTCCGTCAGGGCCTCCCACTGGTTCAGCTCTTTAGAGCACCTACAAAGCCCGGGATTGAAAAGGAAAAGCTCAGTGACCAACGTGCCAACAGAGACGGAAAGGTCAGAGGGGAGGGTTGCAGCTCGTGTATTTCTGTTCCAGAGAAGAAAAAACCTGACACGGAGAAGGGCACTTTCTGGGGACACGAGGCTTCCACATCAAGGTGAACCACCTGTCTCTGGAAGGAAACTGCTTGCCGAGAACGCCAAGCCCCGCCCCAACATGGCCCAGAGCCCAAAGCACCAGAACCAGTAATGGACACTTCTAATTATGACTCAAGACTTTCACAGTTGCTTATACTTCTAATTACCAGTCAAGATTTTAGAAGTTGTTTGTTCTTTCCTTTGAGAGGCCATAAATAAAGTAACCAAGTCCCCTTTTAAAAAAGTTCATCCTGAGAAAATTTACAGAGACTTCGGCTGCTTCCCTGACCTCCCCCGTCACCCCTGCAGACATCCAGCACGGTGGCAGCTCACCGAATCCAGTGGTCTTCCCAGAGCTGGTATTCCGGGAAGATGGCAGGGGACGCAGTGCTCCTCTCGTGCTCCTTTTTGGCCTTATCCATTGCCTTTTCATAGGACTCTTGTGCCTAAAGGAGTCAACAACGCTTTCAGCCCACTGTCCAGCCAGAGACACACCCTTCCCACCGCCGCTGCTCGACTATCTGGGGCTGGTTGGATCACAGACTCGAGAGCCCCTCATACTCTCCTCCTGGGTCGCTTACACCCAGAGTCTCCATTGCAAGAGAACAGAAAATGGGGAAAGAGAAGTTGTGGGGGCATGTAATTCCCCACCCAGAAGGGAAGGCGGAGAGCCTGCAGCTCAGTGTCCCACAAAGAGCTGGGAATCACATCCTGTGACAGCGGCCATATCACGAGGACAGGACAAATACAAGGATGACACTGTCAACACTCAACACAACCCACCTAAACGCACCCCAACACGGCCCGTGACTGCAAACAAGAAGCATATTAACAACTAAATCAAGGGTTTAGGTCCGAGCTTCACAAATATTCATGGAATGTACACAGGCTTCTCTCATATTAAATGTCAATCAAAGGGCCTTAATTTGTAGAATAAATGCTTTAATGTGAACTCTGACTTTAGCACATTCTATGGAAGAATCACCTAGGCCGCCAGCTGCCCCGCCCGGCAGCGGTACCTGTTCAAAGAAGCCATGCTGCTCGTAGGCAATCGCCGTCGCTGTCTCCGAATACTTGCAGCGCTTCTGCCACAAGCCAGCCCACATGTCCTCCTCTTGCAACAGCGAGTACAGCTCAGCAAGGGAGTCCAGGATTTCCTGAGTGTGCACAAGGAACATTGTTTTCGATACAGCAATTCATTGCATTTTAATTTAACCCCCCCTGGAAGGTGCTCATGGACACTGCCACATCATTTGAAGGGAAGAGCAGGTAACCATCAAGCCAAGGGCCCCTCACCTGCTGTGGCGGAGTGATGCTCTCCTGCTCATAAAACTCAGTTGTCTGCTTTGGCTTGATCTGAAGACTCAGCCCCTTTTCAAAGGCCTGGTGCTCCAGCATCAGTGTGGAGCGGAACCAGAGGTTGTGTGTCTTCCCCAAGTACTTCAGCACGCAGGGTCTGATGGGGATGGGGGGCACGCACTGCGACATGGCCTCCACAAAGCAGTTGAGGGCGCTTGGCTGGCAGTCGCGCTGCACCTGGTGACTGCCGCTGCAGAGGAACGGGCTGATCTCGCCGGCCAGCGCCTGGAGGAGGGAGGGGCACGCCAGTGAGGCTTCGTCGCAAAGTCAACGAGCCATTTCTCTCAGCATCTATGAGTATTTTGGGTAATTCACCCTTAACGGTTTCTTCATCCTTTGAAATGTAATCAAGACTGTTTTCCTTCATAAATACTTAATAAAGCTTAAACTACATTTTTTCAAAGTAGAATTTTTCAAAATTGTGGTAAAGACAAATATAACAAAACTTTTACTAACTCAATTTTTAGATGTACAATTCAGTGACACTGAGTATGTTCGTCACGTGCACGGCCATCACCACCGTCCTCTTCCCAGTTGTTCCCCCACCGTTACCAGGCACTCAGAGCCCTCTGGGCAATGACTCCTCCCACCTTTGGTAACCACTAACAACCTCTGGTCTCTACATAGCTGCCTATTTCATATACGTGGGATCATACAATATTTGCCTTCTTGCGTCTGGCTTTTTCCACTCAGCATAGTGTTTTCAACGTTCATCCGTGTGGTGGCATCTATTAGGACTGCATTTCTCTTTATGGCTGAATGATATTCCACTGTACGTATGCATCACATTTCAGTTGTCCGTTTGTGTGTTCACAGAAATTTAGGTTGTTTCCACCTTTCAGCTATTGCAAACAGTGCTACAACGAACGCTGGCATACACAAGGCTGGGTTTTGAACATATACTTACATGTTGCTGTCTGTCAGACAGAATTTTCCAGAGTCTAGGAAAGAGCTGGACCCACGTCTTCTCCGCCAGCGTTGTGGAAATGTGGCACAGCTGGACAAAGGCGCTGAGCAGGGCTCCAGTCTAGACACAAGGAAGGCAGCTTAGGTGGCCGTGGGTGCGGGTTCGACATCCCGCCACGTGATGCCCCTCCCATCCAGGCCCTGAAGACGCTGCCTATCTCATATCTTAACAAATGTTCCTCCCTTTTCAAGACCTGACCAAATGTCTCCTCAGAGCAAAAGCACGTGGGTTCTGATACCAGAAACCCTTGTTGTGCTGAGCCATTGGGCACAGACTCGGTCGAGGCCCATCAATGGCACGCCCGAATTTGTTCCTGCATTTCCTAACGTCATCAGTTCCGCCATGTCCAAGAAGGGCAAAAACACCAACAATGTGGAAACCACAAATAAAGGGACACAGATGTCACCAAAGCAGGGGTGACAGAAAATACGAACAGGAAACAGGAAATGCACATGCAGGGGAGATAAATTATTTGCCTACAGGCACAAACGTGATCAACAAATCAAGAAACCCCACAGGTGAGTCTTTGCAGCTGACAGTGGACAAGGACTAAGGAAGTCACTGACTGGAGAGAAGCCTGCACGGCCGGAGCCCCAGTCGGGAACGGCTGGCCCAGGGTCATGTCACATCCACAGACATGCTCATCCAAAGAGTTTATCAAAAGAGTAAAAACAGAACCTACAGGCTGGGGAAAAAAAAAAAAAAAACTTCAGAAACAATGTATCTGTTGAGAGTCAAATCTCTAAAATTTACAGAAAAAATCAACAACAAAAAGACAAATGATTATAAGATGGGCAAAGCACGTGAACAAAAACTTCACCGAAGAGGATATTCAAGGAGCCAACAGACACATGAAAAGATGCCCCTGATCATTAGCCATTAAAACCAAAACCAAACCCGTTGCTGTCAAGTTGATTCTGACTCATAGCGACCCTACAGGACAGGGTAGAACTGCCCCATAGAGTTTCCAAGAAGCGCCTGGTGGATTCGAACTGCCGACCTTTTGGTTAGCAGCTGTAGCACTTAACCACTACGCCCCCTGTGGGATGCAAATTAAAATTACAAATTACAATGAGATACTACCTCACCCCTGCTAAAATGGCACTGATTAAAAAAACAAAAACAGGTAACGACAAGTGTTGGCAAGGATGTGGAGAGACTGGAACCTTTTTCCACCGCTGGTGGTTCCGTAAGATAGCACAACCACTATGGAAAATGGTATGGTGCGTCCTCAAAGAACTTGAAATAGAAATACATCATGACCCAGCAATCTCTCACTGCTAGATATGTACCCCAGAGACCTCACAGAAGGGACACAGACAGACACAAGCAAACACACCTATACTCACTGCAGCATTATTCACAATGGCAAAAAAAAAAAAAAAAAAACCGGAAACAGCTTTAGTGCCCATCAACAGATGAATGGATAAGCAAAATGTGGTGCACACATACAACAGAAAGCTATACGACCATAAAGAACAACGGTGAGTCCGCAAAACAAGGAGACTAGAGTAGTGGAAACAACCAACCAGAACGTAAAGAGAATGACACGTTGTCAAAAACGTAGCTACTGTCACTGAACAACTTATGCGGAAATTGTCATATGGGAACCTGACTCTGTAAGCTTTTACCAAAAACAGTAAAATATTATTAAAAAAAAAAAAAAAAACTCCTAAGTATTTGATTCGTAGGGTGCCCTTTGAGGAGATACCACCACTCAGGACCACTATGAGATGAGCCTTGTGTCTCCAGCAGCTCCGTGCTTAGCCCCTCCCACGGCCCCCAGGGCCTTGCGGCTCCAGATCAGTTAGCCAAAGTTCACGCAATGGTAGGAGAGGCACAGGGCTTATCCAAGACCACACTGGGTCACTCAGATACAAGTTCAAAATCGGTCATCTCAGCCCTGGGAATTCCACAGCTGCATGGCTTGTCCTAGCTTACACACTCACATAAAGGGGGTGAACAAGTATGTGGATACAACAGGGAGGAACACAGGGCTGGAAAAGCAGGCCATAGCGGCTAAGATCAAGACTGAGGTTCCCCTGTGCGGCCATGTCACTGTGCCCTGACCACCAGCCCAGAGAGCCGCCAAGGCCCCACAAGGGTACACGCAGCAGAGGTGTGACCACTGAGCCAAGAAAAGGTTTTAAGCCAGAAAAACCAATATCTACTCTTCCAGCAACGTACTTTCAAAGCATTAACCTTAAGCTGATGGGCCTGTACACCTTCCACGACCCTCCACGAGATTACGCCAACATAAAGACGGCTCAGCACTGACGAGGGCTTCTGGTTGTGGATCATGGATCCACTGCCCTTTTCCTGGCAGTGATGACAGGACGGGTGGGTCTAGGAAGGTCCCTGGTCTATGACAATGAAAGCCTGTCACGGATGATCTGGTCTCCACTTCACACCTCAGGAGACCATTGTGTTAGATGCTTATCCAAGACTACACTGTTGTCACTCAGATATTAGTTCAGAATTTGATTTAATGCTAAAATTCAAGATAAGTCACCAAATTTGAATGCAAAAGTATTTGTAATAAGTAGCTTGTTCATGATTTTACTTCAGCTGGCTTCTGCTATGAACAGAATAATCTCTATTTACTTATAACCCTTCAGAAGTGACTTGGTATACGGAGTCTTAACTAATTCTTTCACAGCCATTATCTGAAAACGATCATACTTATAATTAACCCCAGGGTCTACGGAAGCCAAAGAATTTCTATCTGGCTAGATCTCGAAATGGATGCGCTGGAGTTCCCCCCCCACCCCAACACACACACACACAAAACGGGACTCAATTTGCCATATTAACCTGTTCTTGTTTCCTCATCTTTTACTGCACTTGAGAAATAATCTAGCATATGTCTCCCCACATATTTTTAAGCAAAGCATTTTACATCTCTAGTAAGGGGCAGCGGTGGAGAAATTACCCTCTCTTTTCTTATTTTCTCTCACAAGACACTGTAACTACTTTCTCAAATCTATGTAAATGTTTCATGTTTCAATTGAAATAAGAAAGTTAAGTGTAACTTATAAAAGAAAAATCCACACTACAGTGGAATCAGCTTGACTTAGGATTCCAAGTTCTCAGCGGGGAGCGGGGGAGAAGGTGGAGGGAAACTATACTTCAAGCCCGCATACAGACCTTCACTTCCCGAAGAGTATCGAGAAATTTGTCATGCCTGTTGGTTAACATGTGCAGCTGGTTTCCAATGTCCTTTTCAGAAAGTTCTTTGGTTTTGGGTGTGCTAGTCTGATCTCCGGGAGCTAGTTCAATATCAATCTCCACATCCTAAAAAAACAAAAAGAAAACCAAAAAGGTCAAATAAAGTAGAACAAACACAACTCCTATATGCTTCTTATTACATTTTTGGCAAGTAAAATTTTGCTAGTTTCCTGGAAGTTCATAACTACTTAAACAATCTTCCTTGAACTCTAACACAAACAAACAAAAACCAGGTTAACTACAGCAGTCCTCTCTCTTTCGTTTTAAATGTCGGTATGAAATATCGCTATTTTGCTTTCATATTTGGGTTAAGGAAAGCAAAATGAAAAAACAAAATACAAATTTTAAACACTAGAAATGGTAAGATTATCAGTAATGATTATTCCTGTGGACTGGTGCAAGTCCCACATGCATGTAAATTCCTTCTTACTTGGAGAGAAAAACCATGTTCAATGGTCTTCAAAATACAACCTAGCTGCCTCAATCACTCAGGGTCATGGCAGAGAGTGTTGTTGGCCCAATGTTTTATTAGACTCATTCCCAAAGAGGAACGAATAAACCTTATTTCTGTCCAAAGCTCCAGGGACATCACAGTCAACGACAACTCAATCATCAAACTACTCCTCTGCCAACAAGAATTGTTCTTCATTTGAATTAATTCATCCCCCTAAAATAGAATACTCACTAACCTAAATCAAGTTCTCAACCATTCTATATGCTCCCTTTAAAGTATATAAAATCCCTTCCAAGTGTATAATTTATTTCACACAAAAAAGTTATAGAAAGAAGAACGTATCACTAAATGATCTAGGGTTTAGCAATAGTGAAGACAAACCTAAATTCTTCTTTGTTAACAGAATGAACACATCTTCTGTATGTGGGAAAGGAGAAAAACTCCCCCTTTCAGAGAAGACAGGGCTCAACACTGGATTAGCACTGTCTTCGAAAACCCAATGCTCCAGAGAGGTTGAGCTTCCCAAGAGCCAACAACCTAAATAAACAGTCTAATAAAAAATCTATGCCTGGGGTCGTACCCATCACCCCCTCATCACAAGGTATTAAAGGCCTCAACCCTGACTCAGTCTACACGGGTTGCCCACACCAGGAGCAGGTGGAGATATAGAAGGTTCTGAGGAGGTGCTGGTGGAACCAGTCAGAACTATGGCTCCTTCATGGGGGTATCACTCCCGAGAGCAGTGCTTTGCAACACAACACAGGCCACTTCTCGCTTGGAGAGAAAAACCACAAAAAGAGTAGAATATTCTGTACTGAGCAGTGCTAGCTCCTGATAATGAGATCTGCCTCTAAACTAACAGCAGTACAAGATACCCGTTGAGTTTAACCTGGAACTTAGGTCCCACATTCAGAGCTCTCAGGTAGAGACAGGCTTTGATCCCTGACTCGTGCCCTAAAGAGAGCCAAGGCCGGTATAAAATTCTCCCCAGGGGAATGGAGATTCTGTGTGGGAAAGGAGGTGCCTCAAGGCCAACAGCATTACCTCCTCCTTGGACTCGCTGTTCTCTCGCTCCCGTGGTTCCTGCTTGACATGCGTGACCATGGCGAAGGCCGCACGGTCGTGGCTGTCAGCCAGGTTGATGACATTGGTGATGGACGGGAGCATGGCCCCTTGGCAGCTGGTGCCGATGGGGGTGCTCTTCTCACACACGGCCAACAGAAGCTGAAATGGAGTTGTGGAAAAGACAAATATACAACAAGTGCATGGCATCTGGGGCGTGGGGACGCAGTTAATATCTGAACATCCAGTCGTTGCAACTGGTGCATTCCTGCCACCGACTATACCAGCCCCCAGCTCAGTCCACGTTCCCCCGGTTAGATGGAGGAGCCCTGCACTCAGGGCCCTCAGACTCAAAATCTCCACCTCCTTCTTCCCTGGCAGATGGCCCCCCTCCTCCGTTCGCAGAGGCACCTCCCAGCAATGGAAGACACAAACCCGTGCTTCATCCATTCCCAGCTTTCTCATAAAGGGCTTAAAATCAGCCCCCAAAAGCTTTAGCTGCCAACACAGCTGTATGTTTACTTGGTCCTGCTAGAGATTAAGAGTTGCTTTGCATTTAAGATTCCTAATTGGCCTCAAGCAAGGGATTGTAACATGCCACGTCCCAGTCACAGATGGCAAGTGAGCCCTCCTACCTCAATGCACTGCTTAATCCAAAAGTGATTCCCCATGGCCTCCCAGTTCTGGGAGCAGGTCACGTAGAGCAGGCGCTCGTAGACCCGGCGCTTCATTGAGTTGTCAAAAACCTCAAAAAACTTGGCCCTGATGAGGGGCTGGGCACAGCGCAGCCCCGAGAGGAAGGCTGGCTCGAGTTTGGCAGTCAGCTCGCTGCCACACAGGGTCTCGTCTCTGCAATCAGAGAAAGGATACCAGGTTGGAAAAGCCAGGCAAGGCGGTGGGCTCCTCCAGCCACAAGCCAACGAGCAGAGACGGGGGATACCCAATTTCTCAAACGCCATTAAAAAAGCCAAGGGAATGTTGTAAATCATAGTAGGATTCACTCAAACGGTTTATACAGCATTCGAGAAGGTTCACTAATGATGCCAAAGCATGGTGTCTACTTTAGGACTTAAATGAGTATTTAAAACTTGGGCGTAATTAAAGATTAAAAAGCATGCCATGTTGGTAAACTGAGAACATGTCATGGGCCACTACCTGTAATATTTGATAATCATCGTAGTTACCTGTAGACATAGTTAACGAGGTCCAAAAACTGGGCATTTAACTCAAGGTCTTCTGGAAAACGCTTTTCTATGTAGGTCATCATTTTCACAAGCAAAATGGACTTCTCCCGGAGTGTAGGTGTCTGCACGAATTTGGTTTTTAAGAGAAAAACTCAATTACTTCTTTTTGAGAAAAGACATGTTCAAAACTATTGCAGCCACCTGTTACACTCTTTTTTAAGCTCCAATTCTGCCAAGTACAATGAAACGAAGGTCATTTCTACACAGAAAAGTCAGTGGTGGTTCTAGTTATCTTTGGATGCTTAAAATCAAGACAGCCGCCAGAAGAATTTCCCTAGAGATCACCACTCACTTTGGAGAGAAAGCAATTAAACTAGTTTGCAAGGATCTCACCAAGTGACAGTCACTCAGTATTATCGTCCCTTTGGTTTACCTTCACCACCGTATCAACAAGAAAGTTCATTTAACATTTTAACACGAAGTATAAACCACAGTAAGATGAGTGAGCAGCTAACCTTGAGTTTCTATTTAACGTTGTTAAGCCCACTGATGAAGATCCATTTTAATCAAGAAAAAATACTATGACTACAAATATGAGACAAAATTATTTTACTTCAAAAACTTTCAGCAAGAAACCTAAAAGGTGATGCTTGAATTTCTTTTAAATACACAGGTAGATCACCTGGCCAGCACCCCGACCCTCCTCCACAGCTCACCTGATTGGCTGCCATTGGGGAGTTATTTTTCACCCACTCCTCCACAATCTTAACCACGGCGCGGAGGATCTTGGCGTCAGGCGATTTTTCGATGAGGGACGTCAGAATGGCCTGGATGAAGTTCTTCCGCATCTCCGTGCTCATCACGGCCAGCCTCGTCTTCACCAGCTCCAGGCTGAGCATCACCAGCTCGCTTGTTCCTGCGCACGGGGAGGAAGAGGACACGCCCATCTCAACAGACATCCAGCCCGCAGCTCCTGTGCGTTACTTTGGGTGCAAGGTTCTGCCCACTTCCCCCGCCGATGTTTTCTCCGGCATTTAGACTCTGGGGCAGTAGGGTTCTCGCCTTCCATGCAGGAGACCCCAGTTAGATTCCTGGCCAGTGCACCTCATACGCAGTCGCCGCCTGTCTGTCAGTGGAGGCCTGTTGCTACCATGCTTAATAGATTTCAGCAGGGCTCCCAGACTCAACAGAACTATGAAGAAATGTCTGGCGACCTACTCCTGAAAATTAGCCAGTGAAAACCCGATGGATCACAACTGTCTGATCTGTAATCCATCAAGGGGACGGTGCAGACCAGGAGTGTTTTGTTCTGTCGAGTCGAGCGTCGCCACGAGGCGAGCCGACTCCACAGCCAGCTCACAACAGAGCTCTGGAAGTGAAGTGACTCATCACTCTCTTTCTGCTGCACCTCACAAGGGTGACCCATAACAGCCCTCCCTCCGAGGGGGCCAAATGATGGCGCCGATGGTCCAAAATCCCCTGCATCCCGCATCCTGAAGTCACACTGGCGGCACTTGTGTCTAAGGCATGTCTAGCAGTGGGCCAACCCGTTGCCCCCATGCACAAAAAATACCCACCAACATGTCACCCCGATTCCTGGAGCCCACTGTTTATATCTGGAAGCTGCAACTCAGCTCTTTCTCAGAAATGACTTGCTCGTTAAGCCATCTCTGTTTCGTACCAATCGCTGGATAATTCCCACTTGGAGGTGGAAACTCGACATAAACGTCTATCCGTTTCCATGCTTCTTCATTCTTACATTCACAAACCTTGAAAGTCGTTCATTTTTTAAACGAGTCTTGGTTTGGTTTTTCATAGACAGAGCAAATGACAACGTGAACACTAGGGAACCCGTTCGCGTTAGAATTCGGTCGCACTGCCGGCACCATCTGGGTGCTAACTAGCCTGTGTCAACAACCCAGGACACCAAAGCTGTCACCTGAAGTGGCTTCTGTGCTTCCCGACGCTGCCTGCGGGTTCAGATGCTCCCGGACCATCTTCTGGAGCGAGCGCATGAAGACAGAGATCAGCCTGTCGATGTAGCTTGGGTTGTTGCTGCACGCGGACTTGAGGATCATGAGCGTTCCTACGACGCAGAAGTTGCCGGTTGTTTTATAGGAGAGTTAAAAGAAACGAGTAATTAACAAAAGCGTGCTATTTCAAACACTGTACTGACAAAAACCCAAACCAAACCCATTGCCCATTGCGACCCTACAGGACAGAGCAGAACTGTCCCGTAGGATTTCCAGGGAGTGACTGGTGGATTTGCACTGCCGACCTTTTGGTTAGCGAGCAAGCTCTTAACCATTGTACCACCAGGGCGCCATCCTGACAAAAGGACAGACTAATCCTAAATGTCAACACTCTAAGTTTTCCTGCGATGTACGCTACATTTTGAAGTACCGTTTTCACTCCTGTTCTTCATCACAGCAGCGGCGTCATGCTTGAGACCTAACCTTAGTGCCTCAGTGCAAACGGCACCCATTTCATTTCTGGATTTTGTTTTAAGTTATGGCAAATCACCCTGATGAAGTTTTTTGTCTCGTGACATATTTGGGAAAAGAAAAAGAAAATCTATCTAGCCTATCTGGGCATTACAGATAGCTCAGAATTGAGTTTACAATTCACTCTGTAAAACTGCGTGAGATCAATAAAACTCAGCAAAGCTATCACCGGAACATAAACACCAAGTATATGGGGGAAAAAAAAAGTCATCTTTCTTCACGGGCATTCTGACATCCCCTGACACCTGACACACACACTCAGTGTGAAATCTGTGCTCACGGAACAGGAGAAGGGTGTCTGCCATCTGCAGGTGCAGTCGGCCCAGACAAGGACGATTCCAGGTCTACTTTGTCAAGTCGCCAGTTCTCAGTGGAGCAGCCAGTCCATTGGGAGCAGTCGAGTTCTGAGACCCCTGACACTTGATGATGATGATGATGGGGAAGGAGTGCTGGCCACTGCTGGCTGCCACGCTCTCCTCCACCGAGTGGGAGTCAGTAACCGTGCTCACGGAGTGAGGTGGCCACTCAAGGAGCCCTCTGCAGGTCCACCTCACCCCACCCTGCCCCCCGGCCCCAGGAGGGTGGTGTCCCCTCTTTTGGAAAGAGTCCTTTGGAGAATTAACTGTGATGGAAGCCAGGCTGCAAACCAGGATCTATAGTAACGATCCCACTTTAAAAAAAAAAAGTCACAAAAATATTCCTCACTACCCAAATCTACCTGGCCTCAGAGTGGAAAAGCAACCTTGGACAGCAAGCGATACCATTTTAACCATGTTTACCTGGCTCCTGAATTTCTGACAGCGTATGGCCAGAGTTTAAAGAACAAAGAATTTACCCAAGAATAATGCATTGGATTTGTGAATTCAGACACAAGAGTCTGCTAGCAAGGGCTATCTCTATACGCATCTGAACACACGTGTGACAGGAAAGAAACACAGACACCAAAACGCTAAACAAGATGATCAACGGGCAGAGGTGCTCGCAGGTGACTGATTCCACTTCCCCTCATTTGCATCTTTAAAATTTCATACACTGAATATGTAACAAGGAAGAAAAACATGTTAAATTGCTAGTCCAAGGTTTACCTGTAATCTGAGACATGAGTTTGACACAAAGCAGAGTGAGGGTCTGTGCATTTGACTTCTAGGTCTCTGGGGGCCAGTTACCCAGCTGCCCTGATTTACTTGAGAAATCCACTTTCCTTTCACCTGGTCAGCCAGAGTCTCACCAGTCAGAGGGGACAAGACCGTGTCTTGTCAGCGGCTTATTAACAGGTGAACACCATGTAAAAGGCAGTAGCTCTACACATCTGTACAAGGCTTCAGTGATATGTCTGTGTTGACTATAAAATGGGTCAGTAGGCTCCATGTGCCCAAGTACAGACCCTCTCACAACTAAATCCTATATCTAAGACCAGAGGCCAGAATAGAAAAAGTGCCAGGGATAAGAGCAGGGGGTGGAGGGCATTTCCCTCAAAGACCCCAAGAAAAGGAGGTGTTGTGTATTCTAGGCAGCACACACAGACACCCTGAACAACATGGAGGCTGAGAAGTTCCTCTTAACAAGCCGAGCCTTTCCTAGAAGGAAATCATGTTCAGTGACCAAGAACCTATTGGTGCCAAATGGAACTGCTGCTGGGAAAACCAGGAAAGACATACACTCACCAAAGAGCTGGGATGGGTTTGCACTGGTGGCCTTCTCATAGTTGGTGAGTCCTTCGTAGATGACTTTCCCGACGGCCGCGTAGAGGCACTCCAGCTCTTCATACTTGGAGGCCACACTGGAGGTGCCTGCAGGGAAGTCGAGAACTGAGCACTGCCGTCTGGGCTCTCACGCCTGTCCCCACCGCCAGGATGCTAGCTCTCCGCACGGTGGGGAGAGAATTTTAGTTGTTTTGGTATCTGCAGCAACTGGCGCCATGTGGTGCTCAGTAAACTTTTGTTCCAAGAATGAGAAACCTATACACAGTAATAATGTGATACTAGCCAATGTGCACACACGCACCTCAGAGACACACACGGTAATAACCGCTGTGATTCTAGCCAATGCGCACACGCGCACCTCAGAGACACACACGGTAATAACCGCTCTGTGATTCTAGCCAGTGCGCACACGCACCTCAGAGACATGCACGGTAATAACCGCGATGTGAATATAGCCAATGTGCACATGCACACCTCAGACACACGAGTCATCCGCTCCCGCAGCAGGGTGGATGTGATGCTCCTCACCGGGCAGGTGTCCACTTTACAGAGCGGAGTGACAGCCTTTCTGCCCACCAAGCCTTACTGGGACGTGTTCTAAGTTACAATACCCCAAATACGATATGGTCAACTGTTCAGTGTTTGATAAAATACTTTCACCTAATCTCCCTTTAACACCTTAAGAAAATGGTTAATGTTCAGCTAGTAAATAACAGCATTTGCCGTTATCAAGTTTTTCTGTGATTATTTTAAGAGGCTGAAAGTGCAGAGAAGTGGGATCATGAAGTGCTCAGTACATGACTGCGGGGTGAGCAGGCCCAGCCCCGAGGGAAGGCACTGATGGAGAACGTCACATACTTGGCTCTGTTGGGAAAATGCTCATCAGGCGTGAGAGAAGGCTGTGGACAGCTCGCAAAACTTTGGTGTTGCCACATGTCATGCAGGCGGCGACTCCACGCTGCAGGGGCTTGAAGCTGCTGAGGATGGCTGGGGACTGGAGGACCGTCAGCAAGAAACTCAGCACTTCCAACCCAGTGCAGATATTCCCGTAGTTCACCTGATTGGGCTGCTCCTGGAAGGGAGAGCACAAGCCACATGGAGATGAAATAGATGCTCTAGTGAATTGTAGAAACATAAATCAAGCAGCATTTAAAACTACATGCCAGTAAATATTTGGAAATTACGTGAAAAAAAACTCAAGAATGAAGAACACACCATTCATTAAAAAAAAAAAAGCCACCATATTAAACACTTAATTTTATTAATGCAATAGGACTTCATAAGTATTTTTTTATATAAATTTGCCTCAAATATTTCATTGAACCTCAAAAAAAAAAGCTCATTAAAGACATCGCTACGTTTTCAAAAACTGCTAAAATCTGGAACTAAAAAGGAAAACCTACTACAATAAAATTTGCATTTATCCCTTTTTTTAGTTAAAATATACGTATCCTTCCAAAAAGAAGTACCTTTCAAACTGTCTTACGAAGTCAATCTAATAGGTGATGTCAGTATTTAAGAAAAATTAAACAAAACCTTTCTAAAACAGAAAATAAGTGCGTGGTTTGTAGTAAGAGCAAGTACCGTTTCCTAAGAACCTTTTCTTTTCTGTGGTTTATACATGCACGCACCTTGCATACGTACTACATGTATGCACTGGGGTATGAGGTAAAACAGGTGGGAAGCCACTGTGAGCACGGCACACTGCTGCATGACGATGTTAGCATGCAAAGTGGCAGAGGCCGTCCACTGCAGCTAAGCTTTCAACTATGACCGTTTAATAGGACAGCAATCTGACCTTTCCAAGAGATTTAAAAAAAATAATCTACGGGCGATGTAGAAATTACGCACCAAACTAGCATCAAAGTATGTGCTGCCGACTTACTGGACCTGTTGACCATAACAGAGACTGTGTTGTATAACCTTTCAAGATAAACTTACACAACAGCATTAGTCTTGGCAGCAGGAAATCAACAAATGCCTACACCAGGGTTTATAATCCTGATAGTGAAAGCTCCAAATTCCGCCTGCGATGGTCATGAAATGAATGAGGCAAGAATAGTGCTTTCGCTACCACCAGAAAATTAAAGAATAGTGGTATTTACAAAAAAAAACCAAAAACACCACCAATAATCAGCATTTGGGGCTATCTTCTTGTTTCCTATCCTTATGAGTACAACATAGGGCTTGGTAACAAATCATATGTCCATCGTTAAAATCTGTTTTAAAAACTCAAATTTATTTTAAAGGTTGCTGCGGAAGTCAACAAGAAATGTTTGTTCCAAGCCAACTCTTAAGTCAGTTTAAGAAATATGTCTGCAAAATCAAAGAGAACTGATATTTTGTTTTAAATCCTAAGTGTATTTGAGCATCGGAGGCAAGGGCTGAAGTTTTAAAACCATTTTTAGTCAATGAACTGCTGCCCCCTCACTAGCAGTCAGAAGACCAAGTGGAAGAGGTGTAACCGTGGCAGGTCTGTAAGACTTGGGGCCCGGTGGCCAGGTTCAGAAGGGACCTGGGAATGGCCGGCATGAGCCCTCACGGACCCCTGCCCTGACAGACTTGTACACCTACCACGGTCATCAGCAGCTTGTCGAACCACTGGAGTTTGAGTTCGGACTTGGACCACATGTCTGGTCGTAAGGCAGTCTTCAGAAGATTCACACAGCGGCGGGAGAGCACCTCCCCGGGAGAGCCTGCGGTGTTGGTGTTGTCGTTCACCTAGAAATTCAGTCAAATTAAAGCCCAGATTCCCCACAGGGGCTCATAGTCATGCTAGTAAGCACTGCTTCTTGACTGAGCACGCATCCTCACACCCCGCCTCTTTCCCAGCTCCACCTGACCCCTCCCTCCCCCACCTGATTCAACTCAGCTGCTCTGCTTCAGGAACCCTGACCCTCCTGACCGGAACACCTCCCAAGACACCCGCTTGTTTGCAGTACCGGTCAGTTGGATTCGGCAAGCATCTATGTGATTGCTCAATTAAGGCCAGGAAACTGTGGCAGGGCCAGGCGCCTCACCTAGCGTGGTACCTAGTGTGCTGTAGGCCCCAAGAAGTGGTTTATGGCTGAATAGTTCAGTAGATTCTTTCTAGTACTTGGAAATTCTCAACAGTACTGCAAGGTATACTATTTTGTTTAATGATTATATGAACTTAAGATTCCCAAATACAAATAACCCGCTGCTGTTGAGTCGATTCTGGCTCCTAGCGACCCCATAGGACAGAGTAGAACTGCCCCACAGAGTTTCCAAGGAGCGCCTGGTGGATTCGAACTGCTAAACTCTTGGTTAGCAACCGTAGCACTTAACCACTATGCCACCAGGGTACTTAAAAGAATTTCATATACTGCAGTTTTTTGAAATATAAACATTGAAAGTTTCAGAACTGAGTTCTCAGTAACTCCAAGAACATCTATATTGATGTGAATGATAAAACACAACAGTTATAAAAGCCCTGAAATCACGAACTCCTGTACATATTTTACACAAGTCGGATCATCCCAGTACCTTTATATGTATCACTCTCATTTTAAGAATGAGAAAAAGAAAACTCGCAGGTTAAATAATTTGCCCCAAATCACTGATCTACTGTATTTCAGCAATACTAAGATGCTGTTAATGATAAGACACGTTTTATTACCACTGACGGAAAAAATGCTCTTAAAAATCCTGAGTTATAAATTTTACATGCAGATTTTAGAAACGTTAACATGTCATGGAATCGAGGGCATCCGGTATTATAAAGTGACAGAATTCGTTTCCAGACCCTGGCTTGTCGATTTCTTTTCTGACTAAACGGTCACACACAGCATTCTGGAGTACTGCTAAGCAGTCTTTATTCTGAAGAATCCCTGACATAAGACATTCGGAATCCCACACCTGGCAAGCCACGCGGATGAGGAAATTCACCACCGTGTCAGTGTGCTGCTTGTCAATGGGCTTGGAGAGAAGGGAGTCGGCTCCAGGCAGTGACTGGCTCCTCCCAAACACCTAGAAAAGGACTACTGTTTAGCCAGGAACAGACTTCTGAACACAGAACTTCCGGCAGAGGGTGTTTCCTCATTCAGCCAGCTCATAGGTGCATGGTCCCTCCCAGGTACAGAGGCTGTTCTCTCTCTGCCCTCATGGAGCACACACACCCAGCAGGAGAGCAGAGAATAAAGCAGCTATGAAGAAAACATGAGAAAGTGTGATGTGAACAAGAACAAAAGGGGCATGGTCAAGGAAGGTGAGAAGACGGCATTGAGGTAGACTCTACAACTGAGAAGAAACCAGCCATGAGTAAAAGATAAAACAACTCCAAGTAGAGGAGAAAGAGCAAAGGGACACGTCCTAAGCGAGCGAAGGACCTGGAGTGTCTCAAAAGCGAGGGAAGGTCTGCATGCCGGGGGCACAGAGACAGGATCAGAGAAGAGGAGAGCAGTGAGCAGGCCTGGAGGCAAGAGGAGAGCAGTGAGCAGGCCTGGAGGCCACGGCCAAGAGCTCGGGTTGTACTTCGAACACATCGGGAAATCACTGCAGGGAGGGTTTACATACAGATTCACAAGAAGTTGCAACAAAGCACACAGGTCCCATGAATCCTTTACTCAGCTTCCTGACAAATTTTAAAAGGAAAGTGCTTTGGGACTCTGACTGCTTTGTGAAAGCCATACTGGAGAGGGGTACCAGTGGAAGCAGAGAGGGGCCAGGAGGTGGTTTCGGCAATCAGTGAGCAGTGAGGGAGGCTGGGAGCAGGATGGTGGGTGTGCTAGGCAGGACGGACAGGCCCTGCCTGCACGCCAGGTGTGTGGAGGGCAGTGAGGGACAAACCACAGATGGTCCAGATTGCTAACCTGAGCACAGGTGGAGGTGGGTGCCACGTACTACGATGAGACAGTGAGGGGAAGAGTTCAATCTCAAGCACACAACGCTGGAAGTGTAACTAACCAAGGCCACGTTACCCACCAATCCAGAGGTTAGAACCCAGGACAGTGAGAACCCAGGATGCCGCGACGCCTGAAGAAGGGTGAGGACAGTGATCCCCAAGGACCCTTGTGGTGGCTGCACTCCAAACACAAAATAAAACATGTCTGTCTTTTTGAAAAATTAGATCACAACATGGATGCACGTTCTCAATCGCTCTTCTTCTCTGAGTTTCCCTTGACGTTTTTACGCCAGTGATTCACCATCATCAGAACTCTATCGGTACTGAGTGAGTGCCAAGAAAAGCAGGTCTGGTGACTGGGGAAACACCTCGGTGAGCCATGTGGCGTGGAGTCCCTATGTGTGGAACACAGCCTTTCCGGCACGGTGCTCAGCACAGTCAGCGTGTGTTCAACAGAAGGATAAGCTCTCATGGAAAACATGGTGCCCACAATAGAAAGCCCATCCCGGGGTGGGGCGCCATCTTACTGCACTTATGGCTCCCGTGGCTGTCCTGAAGCGCTTCACTTCCTGGGCAGAATCCACCGACAGGCCTCTTTTAATGGACGATGAGACCGAATTGACTCCTTCTCCACTCGAATTCGTATCCATATCTGAATCCGGCTTAAAACACACACACAAACAAACATGACTTTACTGACTGACTTCTAGGGAGATGCACCACAAATACAATCAGGGCAGCATGAGGGGTCGGGGTGCTTACCTGCTGGTCCTTAATCCTCTGCAGCTCCCACTTGATGACGACTTCTGACAGGTCCACCGCCAGCCTCCTCTGCTCGATGGTGACACTGGGTGTGAAGCCCAGCCTCTGCATGGCGCTGACCATGTGCTGCACCAGGTGGTGCCGCACCGGGTAGTACACCTGCGCGGGCGCAGCGGGCTGGTGTCACTGCGCACCCAGCACGCACGCCGCACACCCGTGTACCACACACAACCCTGTGCTCAAGAATCCCACACTGTAACTTTGGCAAACAAACGCTCATCACCTTCCCTATGTGTGTGCACGTCTGTGTCTGTGTGTCTAGCCCTCCCCTCTGGGGCCCAGAAGCGTCACAGTACGTTTCAGCCTTCCTTCCAGTACCATCTTTTAAAAAATGCTGAAGAACTCAATTCCCTCTAGGTAGGTGAGTCTAGCCACATGGATCAAACTTCAGACTTGACGTCATCAAAGTTTAAGGACGTACCAAGAAGCAAATTCCCCATGCTAAAAGAGCTGGCAGCAAGAGAACTGCCCTTCAAAGAAATCCTTTTTCCTTTACCCAAAATCTGTAAGAATTATTTACAGAGGAATAAATGTCACTGAGCGATGGTTTGGCTATATGAATAAAGAGCTTGAGGCATGTATGGCTTTTCAAGCCAAGGAACCAAGTCCTGGACTTATGGCTGTCTCCCACTTGGAAGTAGCAACTTACACGTACTCGGAGTTAACCGAGCACTTACAATAAAGCAGCAGTTTCAGACAGGCAGGAGCACACACCTGGAACAAGGTCCCTACATCCTAGCAAGTTCTGTACTGACGAAGCCACGCACACATGCACACGCTCATCGGCACACCAGAAAGCTCTGCCGAAAGACCAACGGCCGCCCTGTGGGGCAGCCACGTCCCAGGGCGCTAGCCGTGCCCGCGCACCTTAAAGTGCTGCACGATCAGGTGCAGGATGTGCACCAGCTGCGGCACCGTGTGGCCCTCTTCCACGATGATCTTCCTGGTCCAGTGGGTCAGCATCTGGTGCCCATCCTCCATCCTCGCCGGCACCGCAGGCGTCAGGATGGCCATGGCCTGCCTGACGATGGCTCGGGCTTCCATTGCGTGAGCCTTGAGAAGACTGTGAAAAACCTGAAACAGCAAAGCCGTTCTCATGTAGCCTTGGAATGAAGGCTTAGACAGACAGATAGACAGACAAAATCCAAAACACAAGCAATCGCTTAGAAACAAGATGGGATATTTCTGAAAAATAATTTTAAAAAAATTCCTTAGGCTTCTCCATTAGAAAACAACTTAGTTGCTTCTTCCTTTGTTAAGTTTTGGTCAGTGAATGCATCCACTCAGCACCCACTGTGTGCCCTGGCAGGGCGAGGGTGGGAGAAAAAAAGAAAGAAGACCTGGCTACTGCTCTTGGGGAGCTTAGGTCTAGCAGGCAGTTGTCTGGCTATCGAATGGAAAGGAGATCAAAATGGACCACATCAGGGCTAAGAAGCTCTCGCAATAGTTAGAGCGAGGAATGGAGGTCTGAGTGAAGGCCACGGTGATCGAAAGACCTGAATGACCCTGGGGAACTGAGGTTGGGGGGCGGGCACTGGAAATCCACAGGACTTGCTGATGCCTGGATGCTGGGGAAGGTTAAAGGGAGGCAAAGAGGAACCTCCAGATTCCAGCCTGGAGAACTTTGAGGGGAGCAGTGCCAACCCTAGAGCCTAGGTTCTATCTCAGGCCTGGGGGATGGCGCTGTCGGAAAGGCCACTGGCTCTGTCTAGGCCTGGGCTGTAACACCACAAACGTCCACCAGACGGAGAGGTCAGAGGAAAGCAGTCAAGAGCAGCCTCAGGATAGAACTAGGGGTGTCGGCTGTCAAGTGCTAAATGGAGCAGACATTAGGCTGCACACTCAAGGATACAATCACATTCGTTCCTACACAGAGACATCAACTGACACACCCAGGGTCACAAAGCTGCTGAATGGAAGAAATAAAACTCTAACCCAGGGCTGCCTGGCATCAAAGCCTAAACCACTGAGAGACTCAAGGCAGACATGCTGGATGCCACCCACACTGCGAGGGGTAGACAAGATGACAGTTCAAAAGTGCCTGTTGTCTGTGGCTGAAAGGAGCTGGCCAAGGCCCGGGACAAAGTGTCCCCCATGGCAGAGTTGGACGCAGGGAGCAGGTCGGGGAGCCTGAGATGGACATGGGAGACGTTTTGTTTCTAAAGCAGAGGATCACGAGGGCAGGGTGGTAACGGGGTGGAGGGAGCCAGAATGAACCCCCGCTGGGGTCCCACGGCTTCATGACACGGCAGAGATGAGCACCTTAAATGCTGAAGGTGAAAGATGACCAGGGAGCAGCATGTGGAAATATACGTGAAGGTAGGGCAGGCAGGCTTACGACATACCTGAAGCACAATCTTCTTGTGGATGGCAAACTTGGCGATGATGTGAGCCAGGAGGAGGTGCCCGCTGTACTTGCAGGCTGGGTCGACGCACGCCTTGGAGAGCAGGCAGGGCCACGCGAAGGTCATCAGGCGGCGCAGCTTGCTGTTGCGGTTCTTGTTGTTGTCGTGGATGTGGTGGGGGGCGTGCTCCACCAGCAGCGTGGCGTACTGCAGGAGGTGAATGCGCAGCGAGTCCAGCATGTCGGCCTGCTTCTCCGGGTCGAGGACCTGCGCGGGTAGAGAAGGGAGGAACCCACTTCCGGGTGTGAACCGTGTTACCTTCTGGGGCACACACAACGACTTTAACCACTGAGACATCTGAACTTCCACTGAGACAGACTGAATAGACTGTGCTTCTTATTGGAACTGATGAATTCAGAAATACTGATTCACTCTAAAATGAGGCTGCCTTTAAAAACCTCACTAATCGGACAACACACGATACAGGGGATGTCAACACATCTAGACTAAGCCAAAATCTAAACAGTTTCCTGAACACAACCCCAGCAGGGGCAGGGGTCTGGAGACCATGGTTTTGGGGGTCATCTAGGTCACCTGGCATAACGAAGTTCATTAAGAAAATGTTCTGCATCCCACTTTGCTGAGTGGCATCTGGGGTCTTAAAAGCTTGGGAATGCCCATCTAAGATGCGTAATTGGTCCCAACCCACTTGGAGCAAAAGAGAATGAAGAACACTAAAGACACAGGAAAATATTAGCCCAAGAGACAAAAGGGGACGCATAAACTAGAGACTCCAAGAGCCTGCGACCAGAAGAGCTAGATGGTGCCCGGCTACCATCAATGACCACCCTGACATGGAACACAACAGAGAGTTCCTGATGAAGGAGAAAAGTGGGGTGCAGAACTCAGATGCACATAAGAAAACCAGACTTAATGGTCTGAGACTAGAGGAACCCCAGAAGACACGGCCCCCAGACTTTGTTAACCCTGAATTAAAACCATTCCCGAATCCCACTCTTTAGACAAAAATTAGACTGGACTATAAGACATAAAACAAAACTTATGAAGAGTGTACTTCTTAGTTCAAGTAGATACACAAGACTATACGGGCAGCTCCTTTGTGGAGGTGGGACGAGAAGGTAGAAACTGGTTGAATGGACACGGGAAATCAGGGTGGAAAGGAGGAGTGTGCTGTCACGTTATAGGGATAGCAACTAGGGTCACTTAACAGTGGGCGTATAAATTTTTGTATAAGAAACTGAGTTGGAAACTTTCACCTAAAGTACAATCAAAAAAGAAACTCACTGATAACAACTGCGATATAACACTCTGCTACGCATTAAAGCCATCGGGACCAAGAAACCCCACAGGGAAAGGCATCATCTCCATGACGCCACAGCACCCACACATGCATTCATCTGGAAGCGAGTTTTCAGATTGCTGCACGGTTGGTGAGCTCACCCTGGTTATAAAAACGCTGGTGATGCTTTCTGGATTGTCTCCTTCAGGATTAGGAGGTCCTAAGAGCTGCTCTCCTTCCCCTTTCTCAAAGCTGTATAAGAAAGCAGGATTCAAAATATGCTGCAGAACCTACAGGAAACAAAAAAGGAAAAAGCTGGAAAAACAAAGCCATGAAAAGAGACATCTGCCTAGTTCTCACTTCAAACCAGTCATTTTCTAAAAGCAAGCAAACAAATGACTTTTCCTCACTGGCTTCACTGCAGAGTCTGCCTCCTGTTTCTTGACAAGGGTATTTCCTCACCAACAGCCAGTAAGTGTCACAGGCGCTGCCAAACACTAACAGTGCCCTAGGTTCCCAGGATAACTGGTCCCAGACACCTGGAATCTCCTACTGTCAACAGTGCGACCCACCTTGGCTTTTAGTTCATCTCCAAAGTTGGGGTCACTGAAGTCTACAAAGCGGAAAAACAGGGCCCGTTTCTGAGCAATGCTGTAATTCTTGGGAATCTCTTCCTCCATGTACTCTTTTAAGAAAGTCATATTGCAGAGAAAACGGCCAGTAAAGGCTCGGAGCAGCTGGAAAAGCAGTTCTATATCTCCATAATTCCTCCTGAAAGGTCAAAACGAGAAAACAGAATAACTTAAGGCAAACTTCCTAACTATCAACTCTGATTTGCCTTTTAAACTCATCAATGCTGTAGCCCATTCTCCACAACAAATGTGGCCACACGTATCCCATGAACCACAGCTGTGTACCGACTGGAGGTAAGGCCCACGGGACAGGACATGCCAGGTGCAGCGCAGCCCAGCACAGCAGAGGCACCCACTTGCAGTAGTTCAGGAGGCAGTAGGCCAGCAGCTTAGGCTCTTTCCAGTTGGTGGCGGCCATGTTCTCCTTGCGGTGCCTTTCTTGAAAGACGTCACTAACCCACACGCGTCTCAGCTGGCTCACCAGGGAATGCTGATTGGCCAGCCAAGTGTCATCGTTCTTAACAATAATGCTGATGATCTGCCAGGCGGGAAACAGAGCACGGACAGGGTTCTTTCTGGGTCTCAGGAAAACGTTTGGGTTCAGGTGCCAAGGGTGGGGAGGCATTACCTTGATGGCCTGGAACTGGAGGTCCAGGCGCATGGTGCTGGTGCTGGGCGAGCCAGGGCGCACTGCAGCCTGCGTGCCACCAGGCAGCAGCAGGGTGATGAACCTGTTTGGGTTGGCAGCCAGCACGTCACGAAGAGGTCTGGCATCTTTGTGTTTTAGGAAACTCTGAAAATAAAACACATACACGTACAAGCAAAAAAGCTGTTTTAAGCTAACCAAAGCCCACAAAAAGTTAGATGATACATACTCTAAGGTTTTTTTCTAAATTTCTCTAACCCATTGCCATCGAGTCAAACTCTGACTCGTGGTAGCCCCATGAGTGTCACAGGAGACCTGTGCTCCACAGGGTTTTCAATGGTTGATTTTTCAGAAGTAGATCACCAGGCCTTTCTTCCAAGATGCCTCTGGGTGGGTTCAAACCATCAACCTTTTGGTTAGCAGCCAAGCACTTTAATTTGCCCCACTCAGGGACCCCTTGGAAACCCTGGTGGTGTAGTGGTTAAGAGCAACGGCTCCTAACCAAAAGGCTGGAAGTTCGAATCCACCAGCCACTCTTTGGAAACCCTAAGGGGCAGTTCTACTGTCCTTTATGAATTAGAATCAACTCAATGGAAACAGGTTTGGTTTTTTTCAGGGACTCCTTATCTCTCTAGGCTAAAAAAACATCGCTGTACGCACACTTTAAGTGCCTTTAAACAGTGCTCAAGCTTTATGGTTTCCATAAACCAGGAAGTGCATTCACTCTCCGGTACAGCTAGGGGTGGCACACCCACTGCCCTCCCCTGCAAAGCCTACAGAGTGGCTCCCAGACTTGAACTCTGCACAAATACAACGAAATAGCACTAACGTTTCTGATACTCAATACACTCAGGAAAAATAAAGTCAAGACACCGATCAGTGAGACAGGAATTTAAATCTCTTGGACACATTGGTTGACAAAAATTAGCAGGGACAGCCAGCCCAGTTCCTCACAGCTCTTACCATAAACATTCTGCTCCACTGGGGGTCGTTCAGGGTGGCTTCCATCATGAAGAGCTCCACCGTCTGTGAGGGGTGCCGAGTCAGGAACTTGATCAGAGGCTCTCTGAACGGACTGCCAGCCTAGGGCACATGAGGGAACCACGTCAGATGTCAACCCCGCCCTGGTTTGAAGTGCTCCCTCCGTAACTGGCTGTCCACCCACCTCACACAGTAATGATGCCACATCCCCCTCCATAACTGGTTGTCCACCCACCTCACACAGTAATGAAGCCACATCCCCCTCATGACTGGTTGTCCACCCACCTCACACAGTAATGATCCCACAACCCCTCGTAACTGGTTTCCATGCACCTCACACAGTAATGAAGCCACATCCCCCTCATAACTGGTTGTCCACCCACCTCACACAGTAATGATGCCACGTTCCCCTCGTAACTGGTTTCCACGCACCTCACACAGTAATGAAGCCACATCCCCCTCATAACTGGTTGTCCACCCACCTCACACAGTAATGATGCCACAACCCCTCGTAACTGGTTTCCACGCACCTCACACAGTAATGAAGCCACATCCCCCTCATGACTGGTTGTCCACCCACCTCACACAGTAATGATGCCACAACCCCTCGTAACTGCTTGTCCACCCACCTCTCATAGTAATGAAGCCACATCCCCCTCTTAACTGGTTGTCCACCCACCTCACACAGTAATGATGCCACGTTTCCCTCGTAACTGGTTGTCCACCCACCTCACACAGCAATGATGCCACGACCCCTCGTAACTGGTTTCCATGCACCTCACACAGTAATGCCACATCCCCCTCGTAACTGTTTGTCCACCCACCTCACACAACAATGATGCCACGTCCCCCTCATAACTGGTTGTCCACCCACCTCACACAGTAATGATGCCACGTCCCCCTCGTAACTGGTTGTCCACCCACCTCACACAGTAATGATGCCACGTCCCCCTCCACAACTGGTTGTCCACCCACCTCACACAGTAATGCCGCCATGTCCCCCTCGTAACTGCTTGTCCACCCACCTCACACAGCGATGATGCCACGCCCCCCTGGTAAATGGTTGTCTACCCACCTCACAGAGTAATGATGTGCACATCCCCCTGTAGCTGGCTGTCCACCCACCTCACACAGCAATGATGCCATGCCCCCCTGGTAAATGGTTGTCTACCCACCTCACACAGTAATGATGTGCACATCCCCCCATAACTGGTTGTCCACCCACCTCACACAGTAATGATGCCACGTCCCCCTGGCAACTGGTTGCCCACCCACCTCACACAGCAATGATGCCACGTCCCCCTGGAAACTGGTTGTCCACCCACCTCACACAGCAATGATGCCATGTCCCCCTCTTAACTGGTTTCACCTCATACAGCAATGATGCACAAGTTCCCCTCATAAATGGACCAGGCGCTCCTTCCATGACTGGTTGTCTACCCACTTTGCACAGTAATGATGCCGTGTCCCCCTTGTAAGTCGTCAAGCTGCTCCTTCCATGACTGGATTGTCTACCCGCCTCGCACAGTAAGGATACACATCTCCCCCCTGTAACTGCAGGAGGCGCTCCTTTCATGGTGGACTGTCTACTCACCTCACAGAGTAAAGATGTACATGTCCCCCTGGTAACTGCACTGGGCTAACAACCTCGAGTAAATATTAATATCTAACATCCTTACACTGTTATATCAACCAATTTAAAATTTAATACAGTAAAAATATCATATGCCAACAGGTGGAGGAAAAGTCACAATCAATCCCAAGTTTGACCCTTACCTCTATCAACATAGCCCGCTCTGTCTTCATGACGACCTCCAACAAAGGCTTGACCAGAGTTTGAGGTGCAGCTGGGATCAGGTGAAAAAGGTTTATGATTGCCGAACAAATCTTCATTTCCTAATGGAGAAAGCCAGAAATTATAAAAGGGCCAATTAGTTTCACTAGCTAACACTATCGACGAGACCACAGACCCTACCACAGTCTAACTACATTTGCAAGGCTAGCCACTGGAAGCAAAGAGTTAACATGTAAAAAGCCACGACTTACCCACCATGGTTTGTAACTGTGTCCTAAGCAGACTAACTGCCCTTGGCCTTGCTGTACTGTCAACTGTGGGGAGAGTGTCTGGGTGTGCCTCACGTGAGGGGGCTTTGTTTGTTTCTACGCCCACTGGCAAGGTATTGGAAGTGACCTTCTGAGTCTTCTGTGTTGGAGCCCCTGACCGAGGAGGGGGACCACTTGTGTGCTCTGAGAGCATGAGGACCGTTCTCCCACTCTGCCGTGACAGCATGTGGTCTTCCCAACAAACTGAGTTCTGAGGGCACAGGCTGCTTTTGCCCTTACAACCTAGCACAAGGAAGTCCTCAAAAAATACTTGACAAGGAGTTTGCACAGCCACAGGGAAGGTAAGGGCCCCTGCACCATGTTGAATGTGACAGGCATGACTCTCACATGGTAAAATGGGGATGATAACCGCTAGCCAAAGGGGCCACATTTCCAGCACCACTTGAGGTATTTCTCAAAATTCCTTTTTAAACCGAAAGGCAAAAGAGTGGGAAGAATAAGAAAAACTGGCTCAGTGCGTCCCCATCCCACCTCGAGAGTGCTCTTCTGCAGAAGGCTCAAATCCTCAGAGAAGATTTTACCCTGAAGTTGTAACATTTGAATGTAGTTGTTGCTGAGTGCCACCAAGTGGATCATGACTCATGCGGAACAACGCTCCATAGGGTTTTCTAGGCTGTAATCTTTACAGGTACAGCAGATCACCGGGTCTTTCTCCCACATAGCCGCTGGATGGGTTCGAACTGCCAACCTTTCAGTTAGCAGCCGAGTGCTTAACCACCATACCATCAGGGCTCCTCAACAATCAAATAACGGTGCTTTTCCATGATGGTTTTTAGTTTTCAAAGCACTGTCATGAAGTCACTTCTTTTGATCTTTACAATGCCACTAGAAGATAGGAGCGGCATGTTATCTCATCCCCATTTTACAGGAGAAAAAAAGCTTGGGGCCTGACCGTCCAAAGTCACAGTGTTCTGTGTATGTCTGTATGTATGAGAGAGAGAGATGCAGGGAGCCAGGTGGGGAGGTTGTAAATTGAAGGTAGTCAGTAAGTCACTCACGGCTCCCCATTTCCAACCAAGATAATAAATTCTTCGTGGGGTTTCCCTTCAAGAAGTTGTTAGATGTATGAGTTCATACGAACATTATGCTAACAAAATCCAAATGAATCTTAAGTCGTATTGAGAGACTGCAATTCTAACGTATAGAAAACAAAAAAACCTGAGAATCTTGTTTAAAACTTCTGAGACAACACATGCTTGGCACCTGGACAGTTCACAGCAATGGGACCAGGACAACTCCGCCACAGACAAGACAATACGGTTCACCGCACTCAAAGGCACAAGGCACTCCGCCCGGGACAGAACCACAGGACAGCTAACAAGTCACAGCAAAACCAAGTACGACAGCAACCCCCGCCTGGGCCTCCACTCCAGTTCTCACCTCTACCCCTTCCATGGCAGGCTGAACCAAAAAAAAATTACAGCATGAAAAAAGGCAACGGAAAAGTGAAAAAAGAAAAAGAAAAGAAATGAAAATATAAACTGTTCTTCACATTTCAAGTCATAAACTGACTTTTAATAGGTTGTTCTCACCTCAAACTGACAGAATGGAGACAGGGAACATCTCCCGCACTCGGAAATGCTTTCCTGAGGATGGGGAGGAAAATCATCTTTTTTCTATTTATGTTATTTACAGAAAAACTTCCCATATACTCATAACACAGTAAGGATTAGAGGATAAACAGGACAGTACAGACAATTATCAGCACACACACAATAATTAACAGATACATAGTGGCAGAAAACACATCTTCCACCCTTCTATGTCAAACACAGGCCTTCTAACGGAAAGCACCTATTTTAACAGTGTATTCCTTCCCTAATTAAAACTGCAAAACCAGGAATTTCAGAACTCTTGTTTAGGGGGCAAAACCTGTTGCATGCAAATACACTTAAAAAAGGTTTTGTTCCGAGTGAGTAACTCATGCTTTTATGTGAAGTGTTAAGACATTTAAAAAAAAAAAAAACTTTCCCTCTTTCTAAAGTTGAAAGAGTTTAGCTGGTTTAGGGTACCCATTAGGCATCTCTGAGGCCCACACTTACAGAAGAACATACAAGCCATGATACCACCCATAAGGTAACTGGTTTACCTTGTGAAGCCAACCACAGTCCTCCCAAAACCAGCTCTGGGTGGGTGAGGTGGGGGGAGGAAGGGCAAAGGAGCAGAACTGGCACAGCAGGCTGTCGTGAGCTCTCCCCCTTGGAGCTCAGTGTCACAAAGGGATACCTCCCTAAACACCATGACAGTGCAGTGGTATCAAAAGGGCTACTCGATGTTACGGAGTTATTTATTTTTCAATCAACTATTTAAACAGGTCTTTAAGGAGAGTGTTACAATTAGGTAATGTTATTTGGGGAGTCTATGAAAAAAGAACAAACTACTTTTCAAGACCCATTCCCAATCCTGCATGACATCTACAGAAATGGATCAGAGCTGAAGAACAAGAAGGTGGCCTGGCCCTGGGCTTTAGGTGGAGCAGCCCTGGCCGCTCTGCTGTTGGACCCCCAGATACCATGGTTCTGAGTTTCAGGCACGCAGCACCTTCACGGAGCCAGATGCTCCCAAGTTGTTCAGGCAGCAAACTCGAAAGGGGTTAAAAATGTCTCAGTAGGAGCTCGGTGACTTCCTGATGCACACGTGACTCCATCCCCTGTACGACTGCTCCCCCCTCCAAAAAAACCCACGAAATTATTTGCTGCTATTACTGAGGGAATCTTTTTGATCCAAGGAAGTCATTCATCTGCCCACTAGAGTTTTTAACGTTTATTCCAGAATTGACTATGTGTTTCAGAGAATTAGCAGCTTATTGTTAAAAAAAAAAAAAAAAAAAAAGTGAAATTTAAAGCACAAATACCTAATAGATCAGAGACGGGGAGGAAAGGTACCGAGGTTCTCGACCCTGCTCCCGAGGGTGTGCGTTGCTTTAGCGCACTCTGCCATCGCCCGCAAGGGCCTCCCGACTGCTCTTAGCACATACAAGCACAGACCTTCAAGAGGCCACGGGCAGTACAATACTCTTTCTAAAAAAGTTGAAAATCCTGGTGTAGTTTTGCTTAGCTGACTGTTTAGAAGCAGCAGGAAATTATGACTTACGTAAACACTTTGACATAAAATGGTCAACACAAAGAAGAAAGCAAAAAAAAAAATTTTTTTTTTTTTTTTAAATTGAGTTGGGATGAAACACGGCACCCAACAAACAGGCACAAGAGGACAAAAAGCCACGTTCATTATGCTGCTGAAGAAATCTAGGAAGTTCCCTAACCAGGATAAAAAAAAATACTGCTGTAAAATTCCACTAGGTGTAATAGGAACTGAGGGAAAACACAATTCCACAGAGAGGACAAGCATTAACTTAAAAAATACTTTAAAAAATATTAACATATACAAACAAGATTAGATTCAAAACAGCAGAAAGCATTCATTTTTAAGAGACGTCCTTAATGACCAACATAATTAGAAAGTTTTAGCTGAAATGGTTTTCCCTTAAAACCATAAAAAATGTGTTTTAAAAAGCACTAGTCATTTAGCTTTCAGCAAACAATGGGGTGGGGGATTTAGACCTAGAGTACATACAACATGCTGGTATTTAAGGGATGCTTCGTTACATACTCCTGTATGCTTTAATAAGCCCTAGAAAACCTCTAGTAGGTGTTATCAGGCAATAATGATTAAACACAAATGCTTACTGGCTACCCAGCAATGGAAAGCAATGGAAACAATAGCTGAGGAAGGCACCACCATGTAAACAGCTGCTACAGTCTAGAACAGTCTAGAAAACACACTGTAGGAAGCAAAACTAATAAAATTGAAATAGGGACATTGCAAGCTTCCCAAATTCTCATAAATGGAAACATCATATTAAATCAAACAATAAGGAGAGTTTAAATAAACACAAAAGTGAATATTTAGCAATTAAGAGAAATGAAAACAAAATGTCATGCTAATAAAATATATTTAACTATTTACATGAACTGTAATCACGTGAAACTAGCTTGCTGATCGGTACTGCAGTTAAAAGCACCAACCGGCAGTAACCTTGACAATGGCATGCAGCTGACTGCCCCTCCCCAAACAAGCAAGCCACTCACGTTTCCGTCGCTCCTCTGGCCCCCTTTGTGGGTGATGACCACCACTTCCATCCACTTGCGCAGATGTTGCTGTTAGAAAAATACATTCTTAGACTCTTTTCTTCCTTCACTTCCCAAATGCTGCTCTCAGGTGAAACTGTATGTAATCATTTATTGCCATCGTAATTCACGGGAGAACCGTGTGTCCCTACTATGTAAGCCGCCCAACCATCCAGCTAGGGGTTGGAGGCACTGGCATTTGCTTCTGTTCTGTAGAGAAAGGGGCTGAATCAACTCTGATAGAATGTGAGGCTCCTGGGAACCTGGCCCTTGTCATGTCAGGCCTTGTCATTTCACTGCTGGATTCGTTTCTGTCACAGCTACTCCCCGAGAGCAACAACATGGCAGCACCATGCTGGGTGTGGGGGAGAGAAGTGGACACACAACATCATCTCTGTCATCATGGAGCTTGTGTGTGTGTCTGTGCGTGCATGCGCGGGGGGACAAAGTAAAACACAGAAGTAAATGCTGTGTGCAGCCACATTTATGGTGAGGGTAACAGGAATCAGGTTTGGATGAGGGCTGAGGGCCCCGCTGGGTACCTGGGGGTCAGGCGTGCAGAAGCAGAAGGGACGAGTACCCCAGGCAGACAGAGAAGAGGGACAAGGGCCCTGAAGTCAGAAATAGCTTGGGGAAATCCGGAAACAGAAAGGTGGCCGCTGTGGTTGAAGAGTAGTGGGTACTGGGGGTGGGGTGGGGGCTGAGGTGATCAGAACAGATCCAGCTGGGTCAGAGGTGAACAAGATCAGTGCAAAGGGACAGCAATAAGGCTCTGCATTTTGATACAGGAGCACAAGAAAAGAGATGCCCAGGCCAAGGCCAACATTAGCCTGACCTGGGCCTGCTAGAGCCACACTCCAGCCACCTCCCACCCCCAGTGTCCAGCAAAACCCGGCAAACAAGTGCTCAGAGTCTATAAGCTAAAACCACAAGAAGAGTACTCAAAAGGCGCACCATTAGTACCAGCATTGCCCAAACTTGGCTCTAAGAGCACCAATGTGCTGCAAGAAGTCAACACGTGGCTTTGAAAAGGACTTCTGGTAAAACAGGCCTAGGAAACACTTTCCTTTAAGACAGGGCTTCCTGAACCTTTGACATCCTTATAGACTCTGTAAAGCTTCAAGAGGGGAACATAGCAGATTGCTTCCCAAACTGTTTTTCATGGAAACCTACATCTTACAAGGCAAGTTCCAAAAAACGTATGTTGAGAAACACTCAATACGCATTCCTTCGAACACTAAGTACTAGGCTGCTGTTTTATCCTCCCGTCAGAAAAAAAAAAAAAAAATCCCAGAAGGATATTAATTGCCAGACTATAAATTCATGAACCTGTTATCATATTAGAATGGCCATTTACACCAAAGATAGAAGTGAGACTCTAACAGCACTTACAGGTGCAGAGGGCGGCCAGCTGCAGCAGTATATGCTCTATTTTTAGAGTCCCCAAAGGAAAAAATGATAATGCAGACTGGTATTTAAAATTCACTTTTTGTTCAATGAGGACATACCCAAGGCAACTAACCACACGCGAGACTTTGAGATCAGATGTCAAGCAGTTCAAATTTAAAGAAAGGAAACTTTTCAGTTTCATTAATGCTCACTCTGTATGGTGAAGTATCTTCATCCCTTAAAACAGTGCTGAAGACACATGGTTAACCTCGAAGGCATGTGTGTCACCTAAAAAAAAAAAACCTAAGGAGACCAGAAACTCCCCCCGGTGGAAGCGCGGCACCCCAGTGTCGTTACTGGTTGTATATTTAAAATGGGTCAAATGGCAAACTTTTTCTTATATGTTTTAGCAGGATAAAATTTTTTTAAAAACCCACAAAGCTGCAGCAGGGCAGTAAATAAGGGACAACACATCCTTCACCCCGACACCTGACGGAGCACAGCGGGTGGGCACAGGGGGGTCAGAAAGACCCGCCCCACCAAACGCAAAAGTACGGGAAGCTCCAAAAAACCCAGGGTGGGCCTGCAGGAGACGGGGCAGTGGAACGTCTGCCACCGCAGGAGCCAGGCACTCTTTACCCACCTACACCAACGCCCTCTGCTTCCAGAGTGTTTCCAGCCATTGAGAAGGCAACCAGTGATGTCAGAGACAAAAAACATTCCCTGAACAAACCACCAACACAGAACCCATGTTCGTTACTTTCAGGTGAAAAAAGCCTGCTTAAGTCAGAAACTACAGCCTGCAGGCAGTTTTCTTTTTGTCCTGTCCTAAAAAAAAAACCTGTACAACAAATGGTCACTGAATGAACTCTCTGCTCACAAACAGATCTGAAAGGTTAGGCTGAGGGTCAAGGTCGGAACAGCCGAGTTGCTTCAGGCAGCATGCGAGAGCAGCCAGGGACGACAGCTGACAGAGGGAGAGACGAAGAGTTTTAAAAAGGAGGGAGGAGTGTAAACGTACTAGGAGCGCCTATGCGTAGGCACCAGCAGCTGTACTCTAGGGCGGAAGGCGACGACCTGCCTCTGCTGCTCCAGTTCCTCTACTCCATTCCACCACCTTGCTGTCTGTACGCCTGTACACTGACTGGCAGGGATGTATGTGTATGCATGTGTACTTGGAAGCTTACGTGGAAAAATAAGTCCTGCGATTTCGGAAATTCCCTTCCATGTCATACTCTGTTTCCCAATTACACTCTATCATGAGGATAGTGCCTACAGTTTTTATGACCAATCGGAACACTAGCAATTGGTAGTTAGGTTTTTGGTCATTACTTCTGTGTCTGTAGATACGAAGAAGCCAGTAACTAACGAAAAGAGCTGTGTGGGTTTCACACACATACACACACACGTATGCATACATGTACATCTATGCATATGTGTGCACATATGTGCATACACACTGTTTGTCGTTTATAAACAAAAAAATACTTGCAGCACCTTACAGCGTTTGAAGGGCCAAAGGCAATTTAGGAAATACAAGCGTGGAAAATAGTGTATGTTGGCAGTTACGTACCATAAAATCCTGTATTAGCAAATTACTATTTATAAATGTGTATTTACCAGAAGCAAAACCAGATGCGACAAAGAAAGACAGCAGTTGAAATCTTCATCTGCTTACACTTCAGTTTTAAACATTATCAAACAGATCTTTTATCTGCATATTTGTTTTCCTGGTGATTCTAAAAACCTGACAGATTTTTAAAGTTCTCACTCAAGGTTGCATGGAGCGAGGCGCCCATGTGTTTTGTGGAAGGAAGTGCAAACTGGTAAAAACTCATTGGAGGACAACGTGAAGGATGAAGAAACGCATATGTTCCCTTTAATCCAGAAATTCTGCCTCTAGGAATTTATGCTACAGACAGTCATGAATAAGGCTTTTCACTACATCACTGTCTATTACGGCAAAAAACTGAGAACAATCTATACACTCATCAGTGGGGAAACGGTTAAATAAATTATGGCGTATCCACAAAATGAAATATTAGGTAGCCATAAAACAGAAGGAAGAAGTACTTTATGTACTGATACGAAATGATCTCCAAGATGTGACATGAAGTGAGCAAAGCAAGAATGATGCTTCCTTTTGTGGGGAAAGAAGAATAGACGTATGTCCTGTTATACACGGAAAACATCTCTGGAGGGAGACACAAGGAACAAGGAACACTGGCTGTTTCCAGGAGGGAGAAGCGGGAGCTGGAGAACAAGGAGGGAAAAGAGCCTTTTCACAACATATGCCTTTTATACCTTCTGAATTTTAAACCATGTAACTATTACTTATTCAAAAAATAATTCAAATTACTTTTTTAAAGTTTATTACGGAATATGTTTAAATGCATTTGGCTTACCATCATCTGATCACAAAATTTATCATTAAAGGAATTTGGGAAGAGCCTAGTAACCGAAGTCAGGCGATTCACAACATTCAAGGTCAAGCTTCGATAATCTCCCAGCATCATCAACAAAGGCCTCATATGGGTATGAATTTGATCTACTTCTATTGTGGCACCTTCTAAAAACTATTAAAAAAGAAAGGTTACAAAGAGACATAGGTAACAGCGAATACTTCCTAACACAATATAGCTCATACTCAATTCTAGCAGCAAGTTTTTGTCTTCCCTTGGGGAAGACGGGCAATTAACCACATGTAATTCCAGAAATTTAGGACGCAATAAGGAAGACGTCTCTTCACTGTTTGAAAGTTTAAAAGGTTCAGTATGACTGAGAAACAGGGGAGAGACATTATTACAGACTCGTGCGTAGTACACACAGGTATACTTGCAGCATAGAGACCAAGGAGGTCTCTCAACAGGGAGAACTCCCAAAGCAGAATTAATCACAGCCACAGGCCCGCACACCACTCACCTTTCTCATGCAGGCTTCTCCTGCCTCCTGGAGCTCACTGTTGGTGGAATTAAGGGCTTTGAAGAGGGCGGCAATGATCTTCTCTCTCGACTGAGGAAGGTAATTGCAGGCAGCAAGTGCGTCTTTAGAAAGAAAAATCAATACGATTTCAATGTTAACCTGAAAAACACGTTAACATTTTTCTTCTCTAAAGGCTCCTACCAACCAGCAAAAATGTGAATCACTAAACCTCTTTCCTAACATCTGGCCTCAAGGAAGAAAAAAGAATCCATAGTCTTCTACCCGCATGTACAGTCTTGTCTAAGACAGAAGTCATGGCCTGCCAGAAAGGCTGTGACAAGGCTTCACCGACAGCCTCAGACTGGAGGAAGAAGGGCGGAAGGTGGAGAAGCGGAACCCCACTGACAGCCTGCCCCCAAGCCAGCCTGCCCCATAGCTTCAGAGCGTGGCCGACCTACAGGCAAAGGCGGCTGAATACCCAGACATTACGGCCTCAGTGACAGAGGCTTGTACTGCCTGGCTCCTCTCCCCGACCCAGGTCTCATCAGGCAGCCACCTGATCAGGAGTGGTTGAAAGCTTTAAGTCTTTGAAAATGCAAATATTCTTAGGAAAAGGAGTCACATCTTAGTCCTACATGTTAAGGGTGAACATTTAGCAAGAGTAGTACCTGTACTGGAGCCCTGGTGGCATAGTAGTTAAGTGCTAGGGCTGCTAACTGAAAGATCAGCAGTTCGAATCCACCAGCTGTTCCTTGGAAGCCCTATGGGGCAGTTCTACTGTCCTATAGGGTTGCTGTGAGTCGGAATCAAGTGAATGGCAGTGGGTTTTAGTGCCCATATTAGCTAACAGGAACGAGACAAAGAGAGGAGACCCAAGCCCCTTGACACTGCCTCCCCTCCGCCCCCACACTGAGGCCTTCCATGTCTTCAACAAATACTTCCCCCATGATTCTCAAGTTAGGGTATTATGCTCTGCCCCTCGGCTCTTTGACCTCTAATTCAAGAAGAATCTTGGCAATATTTTAGTGATTAATAAAAAAAAAAAAAAAAAAAATCAAAGCAAGAGACAAAGTCAACTAAAAAAGCTTGCGCTGAGTATTCATTTACTCTCCAAATAAAAGTGACCATTTTGTAGGTATGCGGGTCAGTCAGTACCAATCTAGTACATTTTCCTAAACTCGTGTGTAATTCCTGTGCTAAACATTGATACCTGATGTTCCTAATTAAAACCCAGAGACTGCAGGATTCCTGCATGCTTTCTGAACCATTAAACCGTCTATAAGGGCTGCAGGGCACCTCACTACATACACCTGGTATGACGAGTCTCTTACACCAGAACATCTGATTCAGCGGGGAAGCCTACTACCGAAGGGCAAGAGTTGACTACAGAGCAAAAAAATCATTCACATCCCACAATATACACAACCCGCTGACATCTGAGCAGTTTGATATACAAACATAGCTTTGTGATTCTACCTTAGACCACAAAGAGCTAGAAAAATTAAAGATGACAACAACAAAACATCCACTGTCCCCCATTTTTATACCCTGTACCTGTTGCAGATCTCTATGAACTTACTTAATGCTGCAATTCGTAAAGGTACGAGTGACGGAAGGCTTTTGTAACAGGGTAGCTTTGTTAGCGCCGCATCTTCAGCCTCACACAAATTCAACAGCTGCAAAATAAAGACAAAACCAATCCATTTAGCCCGCTCATTACCCTGAAGACAGAATGACCAACTTATGAAAGACAGACAAAACAGGGCGGTATTCCACACACACCTCAACACACGTAACAATTTTCTGCTAAGAAAATTTTATAGGGAATCAAGTGTATTTTCAAACTAATGACAAACTAAAACTCAAATCCTAAAGACTATACAGGGAAATATGACTGAGCATCCTTCTTCGAAAGCTCACATCAGTCGTTAGTGAGATGAACTTGCAGACGCCTCCTCACCCACTCTGACACCATCGCGTTTTTCCTGTAAGCAGAGAGTCCATTTCTCTAACTGCAAATCCCAGGATGCAGGCCCATCTTCTCCTTGTGCACAGCTGCTTCCCCAATGCCACTGCTCGAGAAATATGTGTCCTAGGATTCATATATTTTAGCACTGATGCATTTTTTTTTTTCCAAGTGCAAAAAAGCATAAAGAGGGAGGTTGAAAGTCACTGGGAACGCTACAACTCTGATGGCTACCCTTCCAGACACTTGACCATACCAGCATCTGTTCAGACAGCTGATACCTAGAATATCATATACAAAGTTGGCCTACTACTTACTATTCCCTTCTCTTCATTTATATCCTGGGAAAACGGTATAGGCTTTTACCATTTTTTTTTTTCCTTTAAAGATTCCTGGATTTCTCATCCAACACGGCCAGGCTCTGGTCTTGAGTTCAGTGAGGAATTTTCCATGCAGGTTGTAACACATCTGTCTATAGCACAGCCAAAGGGAAGCTGTCCTCCCAACCCAAATGGCTCTCCTGGACCATCCTCAAATCTTGAGAGCGATAACTTTTTTGCAAGGCAACAAGGCTCCACATGCCCAAGCAAAAACATGGGACTTAAAAAAAAAATTGAGAGATGAATTTTTCATAACTGGAAATTCAGACTTGGTATAGATCACGAAGAATTTGTTTCCTCCTGAGTCTTGCCTCAGTTTACTCCGAAAATGCTTCCAGAAGGGATTTACTCTGTAAAAACTTCAAATTGGGACTGGTCACCAGACCGTTTTGCATTCTAAGAATTAATGCTTACAACCTGACTGTATCTACAGCTTAACTTTCCTTTGTCACTGTCTGATATAACCCTACAGTGGAATCCACTAATGCCATGTTTACGGTGACAAGTATTTATGAAATAGCACCTGCTACTGTCCTCATCTTGGGTCAAGTCAAGACTGCTGAACAAAATGCGAACGTGGCAGGATGGGGCAGTGGTGAGGAATCACACTCTAAAGGGACAGTCTCAGTCCAAACGTAAGCTCTACAGCTCACCTGCTGTGGCGTTAGGTAAGTAACAAACCCTAAGCCTCTGTTTCCTCATCTTCAAAATGAGAATAAACAGTATCTCTACTTCACAGGGTGCTGTCAGAGCCGAAGCCGGGTATTCATGTGACTTTCTCAACAGTGTGAGGCTCACATATGTGACGAATAAATTTGATACACTGGCACTTGAGATGTACCAGCCTTATACTGGGCGCCAACTGACAGAAGAGTGATTAATGTAGATAAACACAATCTTAAAGCCCTAAAGAACAAAGTCCCCTATAGAGGCCTAACAGAGTTCTAGGGACTCAGAAAACACCAACATTTGTGTTGAACTTCTCAGTCACCGCGCCCTCCTCCCAGCCAATGCCAAGACGCAGCACACCTGCTCAAAGGCCATGTGATGACTGGTTACCTTTGGTCACTACCCACACCTCCCCTGAAGGCAGCCTGACCAGCCTTCACATACACAGGCAGGTCACCAGACACACGTCATCACCACCCACGCTACTCTGCACCCCCAGACCCCCTACCTCTGTGTAGAACACCTTATGCTCCACCACGTTCAGGTCCATCGTGAAGAGCCTGGGCTGTAAGGTGGTACAGAACGTGTTCCCCTCCATCAGGCCAATCTGCGCGTTGGCCGGCTGGTGTCTCAGCAGATGCTTCTTAGGTGGGACCATGTCCTGGAGGACCTGGAGAAGCACGGAGGAAGCGTCACTCACACGCTGCCCCTCAGAAAGCTATCACCTATCATCACAATAGGAGCCCTAGTGGCACAACCATGAAGCCTTCAGCTGCCAAATGAAAGGTTGGTGGTGCCAACGCACTCAGTGACCCCTCAAGAGAAAGACCTGGTGATCTGCTCCCGCTAAGATTACAGCCTAGGAAGCCCTATGGGGCAGTTCTACTCTGTCGCGTGGGGCCGTTATGAGTGAGAACCAACTTGACGGCACCCAACAACCGAAGAGCATCCTCACGATACTCTACAACAATGATCAAGCTGAACACCACAAAGGAGACGAAAAGTTATTCCGGGTGTCCTTGACTGGCAAGGGAGGCTATGGGTCGTGGGCCAAACTGGGTCGTGGACAGGGACGTTGGATACATTTAGTTCCTAAGGCTCCAAAGTAACCACTCTTCAAACAGAAACGACCGCATTTGCTATACAGACCCAGGAACCCGGTCTTCTAGTCTCCTGACACTAACAATCACTGACACAGCTATAAATACAAGCACGTTGCTGTCTGCATACCTCAGTTCAAAAAGAACACTCACAGTAGCGCTTTGCGAGACAGACGCAAAATCAAAAACTGAATACCACCTACAACTCCAATTTGAAAAGAAAAATGAATTCCAAAAGTTTTGTTCGGTACAACAGGACATTATTTAGCCACAGAGAGAAACGAAGTCCTAATACATGCCCCAACGTGGATGAACGGTGAACACACGATGCTGAGTGACACAGGCCGGACACAAGAGGACAAATATCACATAATCCCACCTACGTGAACTATCTAGGACAGGCAAAACACATGGACGCCAAAGCTTATCAGTGGTCACCCGGGGGTGGGCGGAGGGAGGGATGGGGAGTGACTGCTTAGGGGGCACTAAGTTTCTGTTTGGGGTGACAAAAAAAGTTGCAGAAACAGATGGCGGTGACAAATGCACAACATGGGGAATGTAATTAACGTCACTGAATGATACACTTAAAAATGGTTAAAGTGGCAAACGTTTTGTTGAATGTATTTTACCACAGTGAAATTTAGGGGGGAAAAATGTTTGTTTGAATTGTCCTGTTTCAGGTGACAGAAACCTCACCTCTTTGTGGGGCTCCATTATCACTGTTACACTCTTTCCAGTGACCTGGGCCAACACCTGCAGCGAATGCATCGCCTGTTTCCTGACGGTGGAATTTGGCGAGGTGACTTCTCGAACCAAATCGTGTGTCACATGGTGGAAGGACTTTTCCTGAGCTGACAGGATCTCTTCGGCTCTTTCCTCGTCTTTTAAAGGCGCTGCGCACCTCATTAGAAGCTGCTCCAGGGTTGTCTTTGCCATGGCAACGGCTCCATTGGAAACCTGCAAGTCAAGAACCCTTAGAATGACAGGTGTTCCACGTGGCCCCCACACCTGTCTCCTGCACCGGAGTCTGCTGGAAATGCTGGCACCGGGTCCGTGCCCCCCACACCAGCGGGTTTAACAAGACTGCTTCATAAAAACCACTCAGGAACTAAATCACTTTCCTACAGGAAATTCCAGCTTGTCGTTCAAAAAGGAAATGTGGGTCTAAATGTGATCCTTGGAGTCCCTGGGGGGTGCAAACGGGTAATGTGCTCAGCTACCAGCTGGAAGGTTGGAGGTTCGAATCCACCCAGAGATGCCTCAAAAGAAAGCCCTGGCGATCTACTTCCAAAAATCAGCCGGTGAAAGCCCCGCGGGGCGCACCCTACGGCCGGTGAAACCCCGCGGGGCGCACCCTACGGGCGGTGAAACCCCGCGGGGCGCAGCCTAAGGCCGGTGAAAACCCCGTGGGGCGCAGCCTACGGCCGGTGAAAACCCTGTGGGGTGCACCCTGCTCTTGACACACATGGGGCCACCGCGAGTTGGAACCTAGGCGACAGCAACTGGTTTAAACGTGACCCTTACGTTTACCAAGCAGACAAGCTGCAATGTCCAACAGACTCTATTTGTATCATTTTATCTGCACACAGACGCATAAGGGTCTAAGTGTTATAGTCAAGTTTCACAGCACGTACCCTGGTGCCTGCAATTGGTTCTTTATCAGTTATGTATGGCAAACAGGGGTTCAGATATGCAGAGAAAGCCTACAGGGTTTCTGATTTATCCTTTTATTACAGATGCAGAAAGGAAATCTGAGTTACTACACACCTAGGAGAGCTTCTCTACAGGACGACCGTTCTCACACAAACTACTCTCCAGGCAATTTACCTTCTTGAAAAGAGCATATTTAGGTCTGTGGGCATGAAAATGAAGGTCCCTGAATTGTCTTAAAGAAAAAAACCAATTTCATAGTAATTCGCTTTTAGGGAACTAAAGTTAAACCAAGCAGGTGACCCACTAGCAAAAATTAGTTCACCTGTGCATCTCTCTGAAAAAGCTGGGCTTCCTCATACAACACCCCAAAGTGCTCAAAGGCGAGGTACAGACACAGTGCTCTGACGTGACACGTACCACCCATCACCTACCTCTCCTGTCAAGTCCATCATGACAAAGAGAAGGGCTTTGAGGAACGTCTGCTGGTTCTGGAGAACCCAAGTGAGTGGCAGCCGCTCCATGAGAAACTTGATAGACACCACACCGCCCAGCTTCGCGTACCAGGCCTGCTCGTAACAACAGGCACACAGGCGCTCCACGATGTAGGAAAAGAGGGGCAGCTGGCACGCCTGGAGGGAAACACACACCAATAAGCCACCATGCATGACTGGAGTTCCTCCGACGACAGTTTACAGGATGACCGCCCAGGTAGCCAGACATTAGAAGAGGCTTCTCAGTCCTCCCTTACCCTCTCCTTGGAGCCCAGGATGATACTCGCAACGTCAAATATCACAGCCAGGGCCACCTCCCCGATTTTGCAAAGTTCCTTTTCTTCGTATGCCATACAAATAGCGATGGCATCAATAAGAACCAACGGATCCATGCCTTTAGACCCATTTTCCTCACTGTGAAACATGGCCGTGCTGGGCTGGCTGCCCACCTGATAGCAAGGCAGCAAGAAGGGGCCTGGAAGGAGAAGCAGAGACGAGGAGAGGAAGTAGATTTCACTTACCTGGTCTCTTCCCTCAAATTCCAAAATGACCTCATTTGTTCTTTAAGGTTAGGAATTCAGTAAAATCAGACCCCGCGCTTAAACCAATCTCTGTTAAATGGCAATTATTTGTAAACTAAGTGATTTGATTTGTACTAAGGCTATTTTTTAATGAACATTTCCCCATTAGGTACTGTATTATTTGCAAATTTTCTCAATCACAACTCAAAAATGTATTCGTTTAAAATGAGAACCACGGAAGGTATCTTCTTTAGGAAAACATTCAGCAGGCCCAAAGGTCTCGCGTGGGAATGGTGATTGGTGATGTTCCAGTCTTCCTGCCTCATGAATAACAACGAAAAGCAACAACATCCAGCAGCTAGTAATTAATGCCTCACCAGGGACCCAGCACCACGTAAGCTATGGAGCAGTTTACAGTTTGAATAGAAAGACAATGTTAACGCAGAGGAAATACTGAGAAAAAAATCTAGGTGTTAAACCACATACTGCTGACTGTTCAGGTTTAGAAGGTCAAAAGGGGGAAGTTCTCTGTGTTCTGTAGGGTTCAGAGAAAGCTCTTTAAGGGACACAAACTAGAGCAGGGCACCACAGTGGGGCCTGCAGACCGGCACTTGCCTGCAAACGAGTCATTACTGGTCTGGGAGGAGATGCAAAAATTACAAGTATGTGTTTAGAAATTTATGTAACAAATGGCAGTGCCATGACATCGTTATTGTCTTTTATAAAAATGTCAGTCCACAACGGATTGGAAATAAAAAACAAACAAAACCGGCCCTGCACCATGGAGTCTGAAAACGCCGGAAGCAGAGGTCAACAGTCATGCCAGACAAGGGAACGGCATGGATGACTGCGCCAGGAGCCAAAAGAGACTGCACGGAGAGGCTATGGGAGCCCTGGTTGCTCAGTGGTTAAGCTTTCGAATGCCAACCAAAAGGTCACTAGTTCGATTCCACCAGGCGCTCCTTGGAAACGCTATGGGGCAATTTTACTCTGTCCTACAGGGTTGCTTGCTGTAAGTTGGTTTTGACTCGATGGCAACGGGTTTGGTTTTTTTTGTTTGGGGAGGCTATGAGGAGCTGACTGCAGAGTCAGGGGCAGAGGACAGGGCACAGGGAGGAGGACAGAGCTTGGAAAACACACCACTGAGGGAGCTCGGCAATGAAGACATCCACACACAGTTTCTCTGTTTTACGTGTGGCTCGTCTAAAAAGTATTTAGTCCCCATTTCTCATGAAAACATGTATTTTACAAACACGGCTTGAAAATAATTTTCAAGTTGATACAGCCCCCACCACCGAAACACCAAGTTATCTTTACCAATGTGTCAAGTGGAAAATTAGAAAACAAAAGCAAAAAATAAAGCAGCCAGATTCAGCTTCTTTGAATACCACCACTTCCTGACCACTCTGAAGAGGTCACATAACCACCTACTCTGCCCGACAGTCCCAGCACTCACCGCACTGCTGGGCAACTGCCACCATGGTGTAGTGACGGATCAAGCTAGCTACAAATGGCAGGGCACTGGGCCGGAGGTCTTTAATGACAGCAGACATGAAGGCCCCGGTCAGAGCCTGCTCAAAGGTCTTACGAGCTGGGGTGTCCTGTGCTTTGTATCGGTGGGATATGATGACACTGGGTATGGTCTTTTCTGTAAAGCTGAAAGACAAAATTAAGTCCACACTCATAACCTGGAACCATGACTTCTTGTTTAATTTTCACCTGCCCACTCCTCTCTTGTTCAGACAGGTTTGAGTCAGTAAATTTCTCCACTTTAATTTCAGCAAGACCTGGAATCAAACATGATGGATTGCTTTACGGACACTTACAGCCAACGCTTCAAGAGAGACCTGAAGAATTCTAACGAACATGAGCACAGGGCAATGAATCACAGTAGGTTATAGAAGAGCGGCATAGTCAGCACTCACGTAATCATTGTCTATGTCAAGGAAGCTCATGTATGATTTGGATCTTTTATAATTAAAGAAGTCAAACTTAAGGAGTAACTCAAAAGAATCATCAAACAGGCCTAAAGAACGCTATTAAAGGTAACTCTGACTGTGGTACACACTAAAAAAATCACGCCAAGGGCAGACTCCAATGGGACTGTGGATGTAACTCGTAAGCACTTACTACCAGCTAGTACTTAGGATTGGAGTCCCTGAGTAGTGCTCGGCTACCAACTGAAAGGTTGGAGGTTCAAGGCCACCCAGAGGCAGCTCGGAAGAAAGTGATTTACTTCCAAAAAGCCACCCACTGAAAACCCTACGGAGCACAGTTCTCCTCTGACGCATACCCAGCGGCCGTGAGTCAGAACCGACTCGCCAGCAGGTTTTTTTTTTTATTGAGATTAGCTAGAGGCAGGGAAATACAGTAAACACTGAATGTTTGACAAGGAGAAGAAATATTCACCAGTATTTTAAAAAAAATCATCATTCGCTTCTTCCACCCTTGAGCAGCTCCAAATACCAAACCAAACTTGTCACCATCGAGTCTATTCCGACTCACAGTGACCTTGTAGGACAGAGGGGAACTGCCCCACAGGGTCTCCAAAGCTGTAAATCTTTACAGAAGCAGCTGCCACATCTGTCTCCTGTGGAGTAGCCAATAGGTCTGAGCTGCCGACCTCCCAGTTAGCAGCCAACCTAACCACTGTACCACCAGGGCTCCACGAACAGCCCCAGGTAACCAATTTCTAGGAGCAGAAATCTGCCTCTCTGACATCTAACCACTAACTCCCTAGGTTCTTTCTGCCTCTGGAGCGAACACGGAAGACACGGAAGCCCTTCATTTCCACGTGCAACATCTTCCAACAGGGTGAAGGGAGTGGACCCTCTCCCCACCCACTCCTCAGAGTCTTCTCAGCTATATTCCAGCCTGTGATCATGCTCTTTAAAATGCCAGCTAGAGTTTTTGGTGCCCAAAAAAGAACACTCGACTCCCACCGCCCCCAACCTGTTCTTCGCAAAGTTCCCGATGCTGCAGTAAACAGCAGCTTTGGCTTACGCAAAAAACCCTTCTGTCGGCCAGAGTAAGGTAGATCCTATCGCTCACTTCCTGTAAGATATACAACAAGAAATCCGCTGCCAGCAAGTCGAGTCTGATTCACAGTGACCCTACAGGACAGGGCAGAACTGCCCCATAGCGTTTCCAAGGAGCAGCTGGTGGATTCAAACTGACGACCTTTTGGTTAGCAGCCAAACGAATGCTTAACCACTGCACCCACCAGGGCTCCATAAGACATAAAAGGAAATCTCAGGTCTTCATCCCATCCTCATGAGGTGCTACTCAGTCTTGCTCCCACCCACCCTTTTCCTCGCAGTGTCCATCTGAAGGCCTCTGCCCTGGCATTCCCTAAGCCCAAGATGAGTTTCCTCTCTCTCCTCATTGTGATGGAGGCCCTGGCTGGTACGAATGGTTAGCTTGCTTGGCTGCTAACCAAAAGGCCGGAGGTTCGAGTCCACCCAGAGATGCCTCAGTGATCTCCTGAAAAACTAGTGATTGAAAACCCTATGGAGCACACTTCTACTCTGACACACGTGGGGTCGTCATGAGTCACTTCTGTCTCAAGGGCAACTAGCTTTCACTGTGATCCTGCTGAAGTCACCTACTTAGAGAAGACTTCTCCGACCACCCTATCTTTTTCAGTGTCCCTTTCCAGTCCCATCTCCCTCCACTGATATACTATTCTTCATAGTACTTATTATCCTCATTCTTGAGTCGCATTGTCACAGACATGACTCTAGGTTGGCAGCTACTTTCTTTCAGGTTGAAGATTTCTTCCAATGGTCAGTGGCTTTCACAGCCCCCAAAGTAAAGGTACAGGCATACCTTGGAAATATTGCCGGTTCAGTTCCAGCCCACCGCAATAAAGCGAGTATCGCAAAAAAGTGAGTCGCATGAATTTTTTGGTTTCCCAGTACATATTTAAAAGTTATGTTTACACTATACTGTGGCCTATTAAGTGTATGTCTTAGTTGCCTTGCGCTGCTATAACAGAAATAAGATGGCTTTAACAAACACAAATTTATTCTCTCAGTTTAGGAGGCTTGAAGTCCGAATTCAGGGTGCCAGCTCCAGGGGAAGTGTTTCTCCCTCTGTCAGCCCTGGGGAAAGGTCTTTGTCATCAATCTTCCCCCGGGTCTAGGAGCTTCTCAGCGCAAGGACCCGAGGTCCAACGAATACGCTCCACTCCTCGTTCTTCATTCTTGGTGGTAGGAGGTCCCTCTCCTCTCCGCTGGATTCTTTCTCTTATGTCTCAAAAGAGACTGACTCAACATACAACCGAATACTATACATTAGTCCTGCCTCACTAACATAACTGCCTCTAATCCTGCCTCATTAACATCACAGAGGTTAGGTTTTCTAAACAGTAGGTCTCAACAGTGGGCTTAAAATATTCAGTAAAACATGCAGTAAACAGATGTGCTGTCATCCAGGCTTTGTTGTGCCAATTTTGAGCACAGGCTGAGCAGATCTAGCATAATTTAAGGGCCCTAGGATTTTTGGAATGGTAAAAGAACACTGGCTTCAACTTGAAGTCACCAGCTGCATTAGCCCCTAACAAGACAGTTAGCCTGTCCTTTGAAGCTCTGAAGTTGGGCACCGACTTCTCCCTTCTAGCATGAAACTCCTAGCTGACATCTTCTTCCGATCTAAGGCTGTTTCGTCCACGTGGAAAACCTGCTGTTCGGTGCAGCTGCCTTCATCGAATATCTTAGCTGGAGCTTCTGGGTAACCTGCTGCAGCCTCTACGTCAGCGCCTGCCGCTTCGCCTTGCACTTTTACGTTATGAAGACAGCGTCTTTCCTTAAGCTTCATGAACCAACCTCTGCTAGCTTCCAGTTTTTCTTCTACAGCTTCCTCACCTCTCTCAGCCTTCACAGGATGTAAGAGAGTTGAGTTAGCGCCTTGCTCTGGATTAGACTTTGGCTTAAAAGGATGTTGGGACTGGTTTGATCTTCTATCCAGACCACTAAGAACTCTCTCCGTACCAGCAGTAAGGCTGTTTTGCTCCTCTTATCACTTGCGTATTTACCAGTGTAGCACTTTTAACTTCCTTCAAGAACTTTTACTTTGTATTTGCAACTTGGCTAACTGTTTGGCACAAGAGGCCTAGCTTTCAACCTGTGTCAGCTTTCAACATGCTTTCCTCACTAAGCTTTATCATTTCCAGCTTTTGATTTAAAGTGAGAGCTGTGACTCTTCCTTTCACTTGCACACTCAGAGGCCACTGTGGGTTATTACTTGGCCTAATAATTTCAAAACCGCCATGTTTCAGGGAATAGGGAGGCCCGAAGAGAGGGTGAGATGGGGGGAACAGCTGGTCAGTAGAGCAGCCAGAACACACACAACATTTATTGATTAACTTCACCACCTTATATGGGCACAGTTTGTGGTGCCCCAAAACAAGTACAAAAGTAACACCAAAGACAACTGATCACAGATCACCATAACAGATGTAACAACGAAAAAGTCTGAAATACCGTGAGAATTACCAGAATGTGACACAGACACATGAAGCTGGCTCATGCTCTTGGAAAAATGGCACCAAGACTTCTCGATGCAGATTGTCACAAATATTCAATCTGTAAAAAACGCAATCATCTGCAAAGGTACGCCCGTATTTTTTTTCTGTCAGATTTTAAGATTTTCTTTCTGATTTCTAGCTGTTTATATCATAAAGCGTCTATGAGTACATTTCTTTTTATTTAACCTGCTTCGCACTCATTGAATATCTGGAACCTGTGCACTGCTGTTTTTATTTTTTCATCAGTTCTGGGAAGTTCTCAGCCGTTATGTCAGGTACCGCCTGTCTCCTCTCTCCCCTCTCCTCATGGGGCTTCAAGCAATCACAGCTACTTCATTTTATCCATCACGTCTCTCTACCGAATTTTCCATCTTTTTCTCTTAATGCATCCTGGATAATTTCTTTTAACTTATTTCATATCTAAAGGTTCTCTTCAGTTTTTTACAAAAAATCTACCTGAGCAATTTTTATAGATTGCTATATCCCACAGGTATTTTCAAGTTTGTCTTTTTTTTTTTCAAACACCGTAAGCATTTAAACTACCTGAAGTCTGTTACAGATCTGTGTCTGCGTTCTGCTGATTCTGCTGCCTTTCTTCCTGTGGACTTGGTTCTCTTTGACTACTTTCTCTTCAATGCTGTTTTAACTACTGAGCGGCTATCATACATACTTTTAGCATCATTTCTGACACTGTGAGAAATATGAAAGGATACAGGAAAAATCCCTTCACTGAAACTTACAACTCAGAAAGATGATACACACACATATCTCAAAAGACCAGTATATAAAGGTCACAGCCTTACATGGTAAGCGCAAAATACAAATAATATACAATAAATATTTGGAGAAAGAAAATATTGCTACAGACGGGAAAAGCAAAAGATTTACTGAAAGTCTATTATGTACCATGCACTATAGTTGTAACAGAGAGCAGAAGGGAAGGAAAAGAGATAAGTCCCCTGATTTCCTGAAGCTTACACCCTAAGGGAGGAGGACAACAAAGGCAGATTATACCTGAGACAAGTTCTAATTTTTGGGCGCCTAAGTCCTGCTTTCCATTTTCTCTGATGGTCAAGAGAAGCACGACTGGGCAGATCACGTATCCTCTGCCTGGCTTGAAGGACAAGCTCCCAACCGTTGGACACTGAGAGGCCCTCTGTGCTAACTCCTGACGCAGAAACAGCCAAGCGCAGAGGGTGGGACGAGCACCTACTTGGGGTGTGCGAGGAGCTGGTAGAGTGCGTGCTTGTTGTCCTCCAGGCTCATCATGGCCACCAGGAAGCACTTTATCACCTCCCACGCCTGCCGCCGGTAGTAGGGCTCAGTATTGGCACTTTTCAGGCAATCCAGAGCCGTTTCAATGGCCTACAAAAAAAGGGTAAAAAGTAAACACAAAAACTACAGTTTTGACTGAAATTTCAGGATTCTGACATGCTTACGGTGAAAGCGTCTGTAGCACCCCTGAAGAATCCCACAGCATGTGCTCTTAGGGAGAAAGCTGTGGGCGGTGCAGCTGGTGGGTCTTCATCAAAGGAAACTCCCAGAGAAGACACATTTCGGAAGTAGAAGTGTCATGAAGTAAGGAACTGCACGGTTCAAATTAAAATGTAAAATGAAGCTTAGGCACTTTGTGCTTAAGCAGCCAACGGGAGATTACAGAAATTCAGTGAGCTCAGAAGGTCTCTTGTGGTAGAAATATTTTCTACCTCGAGAGCAAAAATCAATTTTCCATTTGCTGAATTAAACTAGATACCATGCCATCTACACACTTATCCAGGGTCTCATGAGAAGAACAACGAATTTTCTGCAGACCACAGATTCCTACGTCTACTTTCAAAATAAAAGACGTTTTTTCTGAGCTTTTACTAAATTTCCTCTTTAAAACAAGAGAAGGTTCACATCATGTTTTCTTTTCCAAAAAACCTACATAGCTACACACACACGTACGCACACATTTTTAACCTATTCATTTCAATTAGGGTGATGGGGAGAGGGAAAATCACAAACATCACACAAAAAATAACTTGAAGTCTTTAACAGCTAAGATAATAACTTTAAAACCAAAAAAACCTGTTGCCATCCAGTCCGTTCTGACTCCCAGCGACCCCACAGGACAGTCTGGAACTGCCCTGTAGGGTTTCCAAAGTGTAGCTGGTGGATTTGAACCGCTGACCTTTTGGTTAACAGCTGAGCTCTTGACTACTGGGCCACCAGGGCTCCACAAATTAACCTTCATTATAATTATAAACATACTAATCAAAGAAGTCATATACCATGACCAAGTGGGATTTATTCCAGGAATGCAGGGATGGTTCGACATTAGAAAATCAACATAATACACCACATGAATAGAACAAAAGAAAAGAACCACATGATCATCTCTATAGGTACAGGAAAAGTATTTGATAAAATCCGACACCTCTTCTTGATGAAAACCCTAAGAAGACTGGAACGGAAAGGAAGTCTTCAAAAATGATTCAGGGCATATATGAAAAAAAAAAAAAAACAGCCAACATTATACTTAACAGAAAAAGATTGAGGCCTTTTCCACTTGAAACTAGGAACAAGACCAGGGTGCTGCTTTAACCTTTTCAATATTGTATTAGAAGTTTTAGACAGAGCAACTAAGACAAGAAAAAGAAATAAAAGGTATCCAGATTGGGAAAGAAAAAGTAAAATTATCTGTATTCACAGAGGACATGATCCTATACAGTCGTCCCTTGGTATTCACAGGGGATTGGCTTCAGGACTCCCTGATACCAAAATCCACGGATGCTGAAATTCCTTGTATAAAATGGTGTGGTATTTGCATATAACCTACACGCCATATACTTTAAATCATCTCTAGGCTACTTATAATACCTAATACAATGTAAATGCTGTGTAAATAGCTGCCAACGCTTACACTTAACACTTATATTAGTTTCTCAGTCTTTGCAAGCACTTTATCAGGAACCAGAAAGGCCTTTTTTTTTGCCGTTGTAGGGGCAACAGTAATGCTTCCAGGAATTTCAGCTTTATTGTGCAAATACTTGATTGTCTTACCAACCTTACCACCCACTTTGGCAAGTGACATGCCACTTTTCAAAAGATGTAAGATTTTTATTTTCTTGTTAACGGGTAGCACTTTATATTTCCTCTTAGCCTTTAAGGAATTACTCTGATCCCTAAATTGCTTTTTAGGAGCCAATTTTTCACAGAAACAAAGAGTGCACACAAGCGAACGAACAAGGCCTGAGGTGAACAACGCTCAAACAACGAGTGCTGGAGAGACACGGAGGATCTGTGAGACGGCAGGAGGCTACAGCAGCGTGTCCTACACATCACTTCATGCACAAGGATTCTTCAGCACAGTGCTTGGTGGGCAGCGAATTCAAGTTTCTGTTCCTGGCTCTTTTTTTTTTTTTCCTGAATATTTTCAATCCACAGCTGGCTGAATCTATGGATGTGGAACTCGCAGATGCAGGGTGCTGACTGTACAAAGAAAATCCCAAAGATCCTGCAAGAAAGCTTCTAGAGCTAATAGAAGAATTTAGCAAGGTTATAAGGTACAAGGTCAACAAACAACAACCAGTTGGATTTCTATACATGAAAAATTCCATTTAAGACAGCATGTAAGAGGATAAAATATTGCTGTAAGAAGTTAAAGAAGACTTAAATGGATGATGTCCTGTGTCCACAGAAGACTTAACAAGATGTTAATGTCTACAGATTCAACGCAATCTCAATCAAAATCCCAACAGCCTTCTCAACAGAAATGGAAAAACCAATCCTCAACTCTTAAATGGAATAGTGAGAGGCCCCTAATAGCTAAAGCAACGTTGAAAGTGAAGAATAAAGGAGGAGGACTCACATTTACTGATTTCAAAACATACTATACAGCTACAATAATCAAAACAGCCTGGTACTGGTGTAACAAAAGATACACAGACCAATGGAATAGAATTGAGAGCCTAGCAATACACTCACACACCCGTGGTCAACTGATTTTTCACGAGGGTGCTAAATTCATTCAATGGAGGAAGACGAGTCTCTTCAATAAATTGTACTGGGAAAACTGGATTGCCACAAGCAGAAAAATGAAACAGGGTACACGCCTCGTGCCATACACAAAAACAAATTCAAAACGGATGAAAGTCCTAAAGATGAAAACTAAATCATAAAGTTCTTAAAAGAAAATGCAGGGACAAGGCTGTAGGGCCTAGCTTTTAACAGTGGATTACACAGTATAACACCAAAGGCACAAACAGCAAAAGAGAAGTAAATGATACTGCATAAAAATTAAAAACATCTCTTCATCAAAAGACTTTACCGAAACAGTGAAAAGACAAGCCACCGACTGCGGGAGTATCCTCAGAAGTCATCTATCCATCATGAATCTAGTAACCAAAACATAGGTAAAACTTCAACAACTTACCAAAAAGACAAACAGCACAATCAAAAGAATTAATAAAGAACCTGAATAGACCTTTCACCAAAGAGGACATTCAAATGGCCACCAAACACATGAAAAGATGCTCAGTGTCATTAGCCATCAGAGATGCAAGTCAAGCCCACAAAGAGACACCATTTCATTCCCACTAGGATGGCTAAGATAAAAACAGAAAATAACAAATGTTGGCCAGATGTGGGGAAACTAGAACCTTTATTCCTTACTGGTAAACCACTGCCATCAATTTGATTCCAACTCATAGCGACCCTATAGGATAGAGTAGAACTGCCCCACAGGGTTTTCAAGGCTATAATCTCTACAGAAGTAGACTGCCTAATCTTCCTCCTACAGGGCGGCTGGTAGATTTGAACTGCCGACGTTTCAGTTAGTAGCTGAGCCCTTAACCACTGCACCACCAGGCTCCTAATCCATTGGTGGTAGGAATGCAAAATGGTCCAATGGTTGTGGAAAAGTGTGGTGGTTTATTAAAAAACTAAAAATAGAGCTACCGTATGACCCAGCAATTCCACTCCTAGGTATATCCCCAGAAGACTTAAAAGCAGAGGCTCAAACAGATACTTGTACACCAATGTTCACTGCAGCACAATTCACGATAGCCAAACGGTGGAAACAACCTAAATGCCTACCAGCGGATGACAGGATAAACGAAACGTGGCACACACACACAATGGAATACTAGTAAAAAAAATGAAGCCTTGATACATGTTACAGTATGGATGGAGCATGAAAACATGCTTAGTGAAATAAGTTAACCAAAAAGATAAATACTGTATGACTTATATAAAAGACAAGAAAAGGTAAATATGTAAAGACAAATGTTTATAGTGGTCACCAGGCACAGCTGGCAGGAGGAAGGGTGCAGGTAACTGCTTCGGAGTACTGAGTTTGTTTACAGCGATGGGAAAATCGCATTAAGGGCAGGGTTGCACAGGCGATTATTGTAATTGGTATCAATGAGTTGCACACCTGTAAAAAAGGTGTGTGACAGATATATTTACAATAAGGACAAAAAGAAAAAAAGTAGCTGTGGAGGCTGCTTATGTACAACCAAAAACCTCATGAGATTTGGTTCCTTGGTTGGAGGTTTAGGGTCCTAGTTTCATGGGACACCCCAGTTAACTGGCCTAATAACGTGCTTAGTACTTCTGCTCTACCTCCTAGCTCACTGCATAGTGCCTGGGATCTTGAAAGCTTGAAACTGACCACCCAAGGTACAATGACTGGGTCTCTATTCACCTGGAGCAACAGAGGAAGGAGGAGACTCAGAAACCGGAGAAAGAAACAAGGTGCGGCTAACTGCCTCTATGAACAACTGCCTCTTTCACCACGAGACCAGGAGAACTGCATGGTACCCAGCTACAATTTCTGAATGTTTTGATCAAAGACTCTACAGAAAAATCCTAATCAAGAGGGAGAAAATGCATAACAGAATTTCACATTCTCATGGAATCCATACTTTGTAGAGCCACGGAGGCTGGGTGAACTCCCAAAACTAGTGCCCTGAGATAATCTTTAAACCTTAAACCAAAAGTATCCCCTGAAGTCTTCTCAAAACCAAACAGCAGTTTAGCTTAACTAGTAAAGGATGTCTGCCTCGAACACCGAGTTCTTTTAAGATCTATCTACATGGGATCAAAGGAGCCCCAGTGGCACAGAGGTTAAAGTTCTCGGCTGTGAACCAATAAGTCGGCAGTTTGAACCCACCAGCCACTCCACAGGAGAAAGCTGTGGCCATCTGCTTCTGTAAAGATTTACAGTCTTGCAAACCTTATGGAGCTGTTCTACTCTGCCTTGTAGGGTTGCTATGAGTCAGAATTGACTCAACAGCAGTGGGTTTGGTTTTTTTGTTATATGGGATTAAACTGACAACAGTAACTCAAAAGATGAGATAGATAACTTAGAGGCAGTCGGTTTAAGCTAGTGGGGGAGGAACGACTCCGAAAAGAAAGGTGAGAATAGTTGCAAAACTCAATGTAATCAACGTCACTGAATTTCAAGTATGTAAAAATTGTTCAATTGGTGACATACATGCTCTGCTGTGTAAATTCTCAACATCAACAGAATAAAATAAATAATAAACATAAAAAGGCAGAACCAAGATAGCGGCTTAGTCGCACACACCATAACATGCCCTTGTGCTAAAGGACCCAAAAACCAAGTGAAACAGGAGCAGGTTAACAATCTAGTAACCCTGAACGTCAAAGAAGAAGGTCTAGGAACTGAACCAAACACTGAATGGAAGGAAAAAGTGAGTGAAGGCAGCTCAAGTGGAGTAACACGGAAAGGAGAGGTTCAGCCAGCCGTTCCAGCTCAACGCAGCCACCTTAGGACAAAGCCAGCAGTGACCCTGGGTGAAGAAAACAGCAAAGCAACACAACTTTCCCAAAAGGGACAGAGAACCTCTACAGACACGCATGGAAAGAAGCAGAGACAGGGAGGTGCCAGGATCCAGAACTGGAGATACTCAGCAACAGCAGCCCTTGACCTCAGTGGTGAGTGGTGCGCGCAAGGTGGTGGACTCACGGAGCATTAGCGGGAGCTCTCCCACCCAAGCAGTCCCTGGGCAGACCCCCCTGCTCGCACTTGAGAGAACACAGGTCCCACTTGCTGGTTGCAGCACAAGTGAGGTGCCCCAGCACCCACGTATCCTAACCAGAGGAACATACTCCCCATCACCCCATCCTCCTGACCAGAGGCAGCAGAGGGTCCCATACCCTGACTACCTTGCCTGACCGGGAGACCACAACACAAGCCTATCGGCTACCTCCCACCCGCATCGCTACCCTCCCCGCCGCCCACCCGATGAGTGAGACTAGGCGCACCCTTGTGCTCGTGCCTGCCTACCATCTACTTTCCCCTCCAAAGGCCTGGTAGAAGGCAGCAGGACAGCAAGAGAGCTCACCTACCACTCCCTCCCCTCCTTTCCCCTACCCAGCAGAAGGTGGCACCTCCATGCGCGCATCCACCAGGCACAACTCCACCCCTTGACTCACGCAGGGAGGGCAGAGGAGACACGACTGCACGCACATCCCACCGCAGTCCCTTCCTCCACCTGATGCGAGGCAACACCTCTGTGTGTGCGTCTGCCAGGCCCGACTCCATCCTTTAACTCACCCAGCAAGGGCAGAGAAGACACGACTGCGCACACATCCCCCCAACAGCCCCTTCCTCCCTCCCCCCGCCTGATGCAAGGCTGCACCTCTGTGTGTGCGTCTGCCAGGCCCGACTCCATCCTTTGATTCACCCAGCAAGGGCAGAGAAGACACGACTGCGCACACATCCCCCCAACAGCCCCTCCCTCCCTCCCCCCACCTGACGCAGGGCTGCTCCTCTGTGTGCACACGCACCAGGCCCGACTGCATTCCTTAACTCACCCAACGAGAGACAGAAGAGACTATGCACGCGCCCCCGCAGTCCCTTCCTCCTTCCCCTCACCTGACACAAGACGACACCATCATGCACGCATCCACCAGGTACGCCGCCATCCCTTAAACCGCACAGCAAGGGGCAGAGAAACTACACCTATGTGTGTATCCCCCGAGGCCCTGTCCTCCCTCCCCTTGCCCAGCACAGGGCAGAAGAGGAGTGAGTGCACGCGTATCCACCTGCTGCACCTGCTTCACTTTTCCAGTGACATACGCCTGCCGTTCCTCCCTCCATCCCCCGCCCAGGAGGAGGCAGAGGTGGAGCAACTGCGTGAGTGTCTGCCCGACACCCCCCTCTATCACCCACACCTCCCCCAACCAGTGAGAAGTCACCAGCACACCCCCACTCACCTACCACACCCACCACATCGGCCACTCTAACTGCACAACCCACCCTTAACTACCCCACAAGATCAGAGACCCGAGCTCCCACACGTACCCACTATTTCACTCGCCCAGACAGGTAGGGAGCACTCCAGCACAGCCAGTCCAGCAACCAGAGCACCACTCTAGTCACACCTGCCAGGAATCACCAAAACAAAACAAACAACAACAAAAATAGGACCCTGCAAACAATTATTAAAAAAAAATAAATAAATACAATAATCCCGTAATGTACGAGAGACAACAGACAACAGCAAACGGCCTGAAGCAGTAGGGCAAGATGGTCCCAGCAAGTGACCATAATAAAGAACCAGAAATCCTACCTGAGGAAAAAAACGTAATGGAACTTCCTGATAAGGAATTAGAAAGGCTTATGTATTTTTTTTTTTATAGGGTCCTCAAATGAACCAAGGAAAACACAGACAAAACTATGGAAAACAAAGACAAAACCAAGAAAGGCACAGACAAAACACTAGAAGAATTCAGGAAAACAATACAAGAACAAACTGACAAGATAAACAGACAACGGGAAACCACACAGAAAGAGCAACTAGAAATCCAGAAGTTTGGCAATAAAACTGCAGAAACTGACAACTCAATGTAACATCATAGTAGAACTGAAACAATGGACAACAGCATCAGCGGAACAGAAGATCAATCCCGTGACACTAATGTGTTCGAGGAACAATCAAATAAAAGAATAAAGTGACAAAAGCCTAAGAGTTATGTGGAACACCATGAAGAGAAATAAGAGCGACCGGAATCCTTGAAGGACAGGCATCAATAAAAAGCACAGGGAGAACTGCTGAAGTCACGCTGAGAGGAAACTTACCTAATATCATGAAACACGAGAAGATAACCATACAAGAAGCACAACGAACCCCATACCGGATAGATGCCAAAAAAAGGACACCAAGACATATCATAATCAAGTTTTCCAAAACCAAGACAAAGAAAGAATCCTGAAAGCAGCTTGGGAAAAACCAAAGATCACCTACAAGGTGATGTCCGTAAGACTAAGTTCTAATTACTCGGTAGAAACCATGCAGGCAAGAAGCCAAATGTGAAAGAAAAAAATTGCCAGCCAAGAATTACATATCCAACAAAATTATTCCTCAAACATGATTGTGAAATTAGGGTATTTCCAGATATACATAAATTAAAAGAATTTGTAAAAACCAGATCAACTTTGTACAGCTAGAATGCTCACTGAAGCAAGGAAGGTGAAAGTTATCTCACATACTTTGGATATGTTATCAGGAGAGAACAGTCCCTGGAGAAGGACATCACGTTTGGTAAAGCAGACCACCCTGCTCCCCCCCGCCCAAAAACAAACCCATTGCCATCAAGTCAATTCCGACTCACGGTGACCTCACAGGATAGAACAGAACTGCCCCAAAGGGTTTCCAAAGAGCGGCTGGTAGATTAGAGGGCCAGCGAAAAAACAGAAGACCCTTAATGAGATGGATTGACACAGTGGCTGCAACAATGGGCTCAAGCATAACGATGATTGTGAAGATGGTGCCACGATACCTAGTAACAACAAACCAGAATTTGCAAGAAACGTTAGAGTTCTTCAGACAGAAAACTAACACGCCAGACAACAACCTGAGATTAAAACATATGACTTAACAGACAGATATTAACCCAGTTCAAGAATTCCCCAAAATAAAATAAAGCTAAAAGATGGAATACAGGAAACCACATATGTTATCTGTAACATAAAAGCGGAATAAGGAGTACAGGTTTAGAACTTCCATATGGAGAGGAAGTCAAGGCGACATCAAGAAATAAATTACTACTTTAAACTTAGGAAGACAAAGGTAAATTTCAGGGTAACCATGAAGAAAAGTCAATACATCTACTCAACAAAATATAAAAGAAGAAAATCATAAAGGGTCAGTTCACAACAAAGGAAATGAAAAGACAAACCAAAATTAAAACAAAAAAACTCAGCATGGAAAATTAAGCAGCAAAAGCAGTGATCAGAAGTCAATTTACAGCAATAAATGCACACATCAAAAAAGGACAAAAATCAAAACATTAACCCTACAACTCAATTAGGAAGAACAGCAAAAGAAGCCCAGTCGCCAGAAGAAGGGAAATAATAAAAACTAGAGCAGAAATAAATGAAACAGGGAACACAAAAACAATATAAAGAGTCAACAAAACTAAAAGCTGGTTTTCTGAAAGGATTAATAAAATCAACAAACCACTGGCTAAACTGACAAAAGAAAAACAGGAGAAGACGCAAAGAACTTGAATAAGAAAATGAGATGGCTGACACCACAACTGAGCCAACTAAAATAAAAAGGATCATAACAGAATTCTACAAAACATGGTACTCCAACAAATTTGAACACCTAGAGGAAACAGACAAATTTTTAGAAACACGCCACCTACCTAAACTAACACAAACTGAAATAGAAAATTTCAACAGACCCACAGCAAAAGAAGAAACTGAAGAGGTCATAAAAAAAAAAAAAAACTCCCAGCCAAAAAAAACCCCAGTCCAGATGGCTTCACTGGAGAATTCTACCAAACATTCAGAGAAGAGTTGACACCATTCTACTGAAACTATTCCAGAACATAAATAAGGAATACTCCCAGAATTCATTCTCTGAAGCCAGCATAAGCCATCACTTATTAAGCCAGCACAAAAAGTAAAGAAACATCACTAAAAAAGAAAACTACAGACCAATATCTCTCATAAATATAGATGCAAAAATTCTCAACAAATCCTAGCTAATAGAACACAACTGCATATCAAAAAAATAATACATCATGACCAAGTAGGATTTATACCAGGCATGCAAGTTGGTTCAACATTAGAAAAATCAATCAAGATAATCCACCACATAAATAAAACAAAGGAAAAGAATCACATGATCGTATGGATAACGCAGAAAAAGTATTTGACAAAGCCCAACACCCATTCCTGATAAAAACTTTAAGCAAAATAGGAATAGAAGGGAAATTCCTCAACATAATAAAGTTATATAAAACCAACAGCCAACATTATCCTCAACAGAGAGAATATGAAAGCATTCTCCTTGAGAATGGGAACCAGACAAGGATGCCCTTTATCACCACTCTTATTCAGCACGGTGCTAGAGGTCCCAGTCAGAGCAATAAGGCAAGAAAAGGAAATAAACGGCATCCCAATTGGTAAGGAAGAAGTAAAAGTATCTCTATTTGCAGATGATATGATCTTATAGACAGAAAACCCAAAAGAATCCACAAGAAAACTACTGGAACTAATAGAAGCTTTCAGCAAAGTATCAGGATACAAGATAAACATAAAAAAATTGGCTGGATTCCTCTACACCAACCAACAGAGCTTGGAAGTGGGGATCACTAAATCAATACCATTTACAATAGCCCCCAAGAAGATAAAATACTTAAGGATAAATCTAACCAGTGAAGTAAAAGACCTATACAAAGAAAACTACACGACACTACTGCAAGAAACCAAAAGAGACCTAAACCTAGAAAAAAAGCTAGTGCCGTTGAGTCAATTCCAACTCATAGTGACGTATAGGACAGCGTAGAACTGCCCCATAGAGTTTCCAAGGAGCGCCTGAGGGATTTGAACTGCTGACCCTTTGGCTAGCAGCCGTAAGAGACCTGTGTAAGTGGAAATACATACCATGCTCACAGATAGAAGACTCAACTTTGTGAAAACGTCAATTTTACCCAAAGCAATCTACAGATGCAATGCAATCCTGATCCAAATTCCAACATTTTTTAACAAGACAGAGAAACAAATCATAACTTCATATGGAAGAGAAGAGGCCCTGAATAAGTAAAGCATTACTGAAGAAGAAAAGAAAGTGAGAGTCCTCACGCTTCCCGATTTTAGAACCAACTACACCATCACAGTAGTCAAAACAGCCTTGTACTCGTACAACAGATCATGGAACAGAATTGAGAATACAGATGTAAATTCATCTACCTATGAGTAGCTGATATTTGCCAAAGGCCCAAAGTCCATTAAATGGATAAAAGGCAGTCTCTTTAACAAATTGGGCTAGCGTAACTGGATATCCATCTGCAAATAATGAAACAAGACCCGTACCTCACACCACGTACAAAAACTAACTCGAAATGGATCAAAGACCTAAATATAAAATCTAAAACGATAAAGATCATGGGAAAAAAAATAAGAACAACACTGTTAACACATGACATAAACAGAATACAAACCATAACTAACAAAGCACAAACACCAGAAGAGAAACTAGATAACTGGGAGCTCCTAAAAATCTAACACTTATGCCCATCAAAAGGCTTTACCAAAAGAGTAAAAAGACAACCAACAGACTGGGAAAAAATTTTGGCTACAACATATCCAATAAGCGCCTAATTTCTAAAATCTACAGGATACTGCAACAACTCAACAACAAAAAGACCAATAACCCAACTAAGAAATGGGCAAAGGATATGAACAGACACTTTGCCAAAGAAGACATTCAGGCAGCTAAATAGATACATGAAGAAATGCTCACAATCATCAGCCATTACAGAAATGCACATCAAAACTATAATGAGATACCATCTCACCCCAACAAGGCTAGCATTAACCCAAAAAACACAAAATAATAAACATTGGAGAGGTTGTGGCGACACTGGAACACTTATGCCCTGCTGGTGGGAATGTGAAATGGTACGACCACTTTGGAAATTGATGTGGTGCTTCCTGAAAAAGCTAGAAATAAAAGTACCATATGATCCAGCAATCCCACTCCTAGGAATATATCCTAGAGAAATAAGGGCCATCACACAAATAGATTATCCTAGAGAAATAAGGGCCATCACACAAATAGATATATGCATACCAATGTTCGTTGTAGCGCTGTTCACAATAGCAAAAAGATGGAGACAACCTAGGTGCCCATCAACACAAGAATGGGTACACAAATTATGGTATATACACACAATGGAATATTGCGCAACGACAAAGGACAATGATGAATCCCCGAAACACCTCACAACATCAATAAATCTGGAAGGTATTATGCTGAGTGAAATTAGCCACAAAAGGACAAATGTTGTAGAAGACCACTATTATAAGAACTCAAGAAAAGGTTTAACACAGAAGAAAACATTCTTTAATAGTTACGAGGGTGGGGAGGGAGGAAGAGGGGAATTCACTAACTAGATAGTAGACAAGAATTATCTTAGATGAAGGTAAGGACAACACATCACACAGGGGAAACCAGCTCAACTGGACTAAACCAAAAGCTGAGTTTCCTGAACACAAGCAAACACTTCTGAGGGACAGAGTGGCAGGGGCGGGGTTCCAGGGACCATGGTTTCAGGGGACATCTAGGTCAACTGGCAAAACAAAGTTTATTAGGAAAATGTTCTGCATTCCACTTTGGTGAGTGATGTCTGGGGTTTTAAGAGCTTGGGAGCGCCCATCTAAGATGCATCAGTTGGTCCCAACCCACCTGGAGCAAAGGAGAATGAAGAACACCAAAGACACAAGGAAAATATTGGCCCAAGACACAAAACGGCCACATAAACCAGAGACTCCAACAGCCTGAGACCAAAAGAACTAGATGGTGCCCAGCTACCACTCATGATTGCCTCAACAGGGAACACAACATAGAGTCCCTGACGGAGCAGGAGAAAAGTGGGGTGCAGAACTCAAATTCATGTAAAAAGACCAGACTTAATGGTCTGAAACTAGAGGAACCCCAGAAGACATGGCCCTTGGACTGTTAACCCAGAACTGAGACCATTCCTGACGCCAACTCTTCAGACAAAGATTAGAGTGGACTATGAAACATTAAATAATACTCATTAAGAGTGTACTTCTTAGTTGAAGTAGATATACAAGACTTAATGGGTAGCTCCTGTCTGGAGGCAGGATGGGAGGGCAGAAAGGGATAGGAGGTGGTTGAATGGATAGGGGAAACCCGGGGTAGAATGGGGGAGTGTGCCGTCACATTGTGGGGATTGCAACTAGGGTCACATAACAATGTGTATATAAATTTTTGTATGGGAAATTAACTTGAGCTACAAACTTTTGCCTAAAGCACAATTAAAAAAAAAAAATCATCATCTTAGGTGAAGGGAAGGACAACACACAATACAGGGGACATCAGTACAACTGGACTAAACCAAAAGCTAAGAAGTCCCCTAAAAACAACCAAATACTTCAAGGGACATAGTAGCAGGGATGGGGGTCTGGGGACCATGGTTTTGGGGGTCATCTAGGTCAGCTGGCATAACAAAGTTTATTAAGAAAATGTTCTGAATCCCACTGACTTTGGTGAGTGATGTCTAGGGTCTTAAAAGCTTGCAAGCAGCTAAGATGCATCCATTGGTCCCAACCCATTTGGAGAAAAGGAGAATGAAGAACACCAAAGACATAAGGAAAATAATAGCTCAAGAGACAAAAAAAGGGCCACATAAACCAGAGACTTCATCAGCCTGAGACCAAAAGAACTAGATGGTGCCCAGCTATCTACCAATGGCACCCCTCACAGGGAATGTAACAGAGAGTCCCTGACAGAGTGGGAGGAAAGTATGAAGCAATACTCAAATTCACATGAAAAACCAGACTTAATGGTCTGGCTGAGGCTGGAAGAACCCCAGCAGACATGGCCCCCAGATCCTCTGTAACCCAAAACTATAACCATTCTCGAATCCCACTCTTCAAAGATTAGGCCGGACGATAAAACAGAAAATAATACTCGTGAAGAGTGTACTTCTTAGTTCAAACAGATACGCGAGACCAGATGGGCAGCTCCTGTTCGGAGGTGGGATGAGAAGGGACAGGAGCTGGCTGGATGGACACAGGATGCCCAGGGTGAAAGCAGGAGTCTGCTGTCACATTATAGGGATTGTAAACTACTATCACATAACAATAGATGTATTAGTTTTTGGTAAATTAACTTGGGCTATAAAATTTCACCTAAAGCACAATTAAAAAAAAAAAGAAAAAACTGAACATAAAACCCACCAATCCCCATCCTGGGTATATACCCAGAAGATACAAAAGTAGGAACACAAACAGAATCATGTACACCAAGGTTTACTGCAGCACTTTCCATAATAGCCAAAAAGTGGAAACAAACAAAATGTTCATCGACAGATGAACGTGACATATACACACAGTGGAACAGCGGCCAGTCACAGAGAGAAGTGAAGTCCTGACGCGTGCCGCCGCACGGACAAACCTGGAAAATGTGCTGAGCAAATACCGTATGATCTCACTTACACGAAAAAAAAAAAAGCAAATACACAGAAACAGAAGATTATTAATAGTCACCAGGGGAGGAATGAAAGGGTAAAGGGGAGTTTCTATGTAGGGGCACTGAGTTTATGGTTGTGGTGGGGAAATATTTTAGAAAAGGATAATGATAATGGTGGTACAGCATGAAAAGGTAATCAATGTCAGCGAACTGTAAATGTGGAAGCTGCTGTGTTGGTGAATGTTTTGGCGTGTTTATTTTCACCACGTTAAAAAAAAAAACTACACTATTTAACACAATGTGGGAAAATGCTCGACAATGTAGATTACAAGTAAAAGAAAACGCATGCGAAACAGGACTAGGAGAGGGAGCAGAAAAGGTCAACAGTGGCGTGGGGGGGCAATTTTCACTGAGAACAAAGCAAAAGTAGTAGAGCAGAACACTAGCCAAGATGTTGGGGACATTGTTACACAAGAAAACAGGAGCTGGGAGAAAAGGAGGGTGGTGGGGATGAGAGACAGGCATGGAGCTAACACCAGATTCTGAATGACACTCGGAGGCAAAGCCTTCTGGACACCAAAGCAGACTAAATCAAGAGCCGGATGGGTTAAGCAATACCTCCTGGTCCCAGCAGGAGAGACAGAACTGCTTAAGGGGCCCAAGTTCTCAGATGCAGCACCTCTCCGTTGGCCTCCTGGTGTTATGAAAGCCCCTCAGTAATCAAGCTGACGCCCAATAAATCCTGTTCTGAGTTAGAAATTCCCTCCCAAGAAGATACATGGTCTCTATTTACATATTACATAGTTACATGGTGTATTTACATATTACATACACATTTACAAACAGAAATTAACTTTCTTAAAATGCAACATATTCTTTAAGAAGGTCTCAAAGACTTCCAAACCTACCTTCTCCATTGGGAGCTGAAGGGACGCTTTACAATCTGAAAACTCCACTGTAATACTGGGTCCCTGGACTTCAGTCACAACATAGTGCAGCTTCTGGGATTCCTTCAACATCTTCCTGTTACTGCCTCCAAATTTACCAAGTACGCGGTAGGCCACGTGAGAGATGCTATCCGCAGGATTGCGTAAAGTGCGCCATAGGGCCTAAAAACCAACATACTTCCATTAAAACTTCTTTGGAATAAGTAATGCATTCACATGGCTCACAAATGAAATTTCAAAAGTCATAAAGGGCTATACGGCAAAAGCCTTCCTCCCACCTCTGTCCCCCAAATACACACTACCCAGTCTTGGGGGAAACGAGTATGATCAGCATCTTGTGTAGCCTTCAGGAAGACTCTATGCTTTTATAAAAACAGCTCATACATAAACACAAATGTCCTTTCACACTCCAGTAATATAAACGGTAGCACGGTATAAACACAGTTTTACATACGGCTCCCTCCTATCCCCTTATAGAATGGCTCAGAATTATATTCAAGAGATAACTGCATTTTACAGCGGTGCAGCATTTCGCTGTACAGCACACTCGTCATTTAATGAGGCCCCTACTAATGGACATCTCGACTGTCTCCAATCCTTTGCTTTTATAACAGTACAATGGCCTTATATATCTATCGTATCAAGAGGCTGAAGTATAGCCAAACAATGAATTTCTCGAATTGGAAACTGATAGATTTAGAATTGAGAGCTGTTGCCAAATACCCTCCACGGAAGTTACACCCCCACCAGGAATACACCAGAAGGCAATTCAAAACTGGAATCTGGTATCCAGGGAGGTGGTTTTAATGCACATTTCTCCTACTAAATAAACTTATTTCTATACAGTGAATAGACACTTTATCTTCTTTTTGTAAATAATCTATTTCTATCCATTGCCCTTTTTCCTATTTGCCCTTTTATTGCATTGGAGAAACTAGCCCTTTATTTACAATGTGAGTTGGAATAAGTTTCTTCCCAAGTGTCTTTGATTTAGGTTACAAAGATACCTAAATTCTACAAGATAAGTAACGAAGGCCTGGGTACTGTCAGATTTATGGAGTGTGTGTAACAGGTAAGAACACAAGTCCTGGGGTTAGACAGTATTTGATGAGAGGCATATTACTTCACTGAAACCTCAAACTCTGAGTGTGGCCGGCTAGGTCATCAGAGAGGCCCTTTCACTAAGAACCAGCAGATCCCAGCTAGGACACTGCTCTGTAGCACTGCTAGGCTCACGAGAGGCAGGGAAAGTCTCCAGGACACCTCAGAGCCAAGGCTAGATGCATGGGACTGGAGCAGACCCTGTCTGAAGACAGAGCCCATGGAAACTCTCCCATCTCGACAGTGAGTACTAGGTAAGCAGTGAAGTAGATGAGCTGAACCTAGGACTCAAGTTGAGTTTAGGCTCTTGAGAGGACAGGAGTGATCCCAAGCCAGGCCCAGGGTCTGCCTACTAGAACCAGGCCCTCTCTCCTTACAACCAATAGAGGTGTTCTCGAGGTGGGCCTGTAATCTTCCAAATGACAGGCCAGAGAGTGGACTTGGAGGGTCTGCCCAGCCACTATGCCATCTTCTCCCAGCCTAGGTCGAGCCCAAGATCTAAATTTTAGGACTGGCAAGGAAAGCTCTCCCAACTTAAACTCAAATCCAATCTGTAGTCTCTAATCTAATTTTCCCAGTGACTCCTGTCCTGTAGGAGTTAATCAGCCTCCACTATATAAAGCTAGTATCCTGATCCCTACTTGGGTTCAAATACCCTAGACTAAAGAGGGAGTAAATTCACGTGCAACCTAAACCTCTAACAATTACCAGCCACATTACAAATCAGTAATAGCAAAATTGGAATAAGTAACCTATTTGACATATGAACTTAAATGAACAGAACACATGTCTTCGAAACAACTTATTTTGTTATCTGTTCTTCTTCCCTTGGGATGGAGGGACGCCTATACCCTCCCTTAAAAGTTACATCTTTTGTGGACAAAGGAATGATCTCAGATGTTTGAGATTGCTTCAAGCAACAGCACATATACAGTGAAACCTGGAACTCAACGGGGCCGCCTTGTCTTTCCGGGTCTCGCGAGTTCTCCTCCTGTGACAGGGTGCAGTCTTACCACTTCTCTATTGCTCTCTAGTCTTAGAAAATATTTTCGTTTTCCTTCTCTGACAGGTTTCCACCTTACACATGTTCTGGCTGCCGCAGGCTTTACTATAGTAACCGTTAACGCCTGTCTTCATTAAGTCATGAACTTACTGAGAATCTAACACTTGTGAAGGCCCTCTGAAAAAGAGGGTAATACTGCAAAACGAATACCCACTTGATAACTGTAGAATTTCTGGGCTCTTTTCATAAGCCAGAGGCCTCATAAAGCAAGTTCCACATTCCACCACTCCACCCTGCAGAGCCTACCACCAAGTGCAGAGAACCAACTAAGATGGCCAACCACTATAGGAATACAGCTCAAATCCTCAGTGACACTCGCTGCATGAGCCTCTGACACCCCTGCTGACTCACCTGCATGAGCTCTGCACGGACTGGCTGGATGTGGTCATAAAGGAAATCAGGCTGCAGGTTGTCCACACACAACTCCAGAGTCCTCAGGCCCTGGCTGACCAAGGTCTGGGACCCGTTGAGCGCAGACACCAAGGGATCCATCAACATGGGCAGATACGGCAGGAGCGAGCTCAGCCGCACAGGCACTGTGAGACACAGCTCCACAAAGAGGTCCTTCATGTGCTGCTTATGCAGGCCGCTCTGCAACATGTTCAGCCCTGCAACAGGGTTTGAGACCATCAGAGGAAGGAAAGGCACTGCCAGACACGCCACAGTTAACTACACAAAGCTACCGGTCCACCTTCCCTCTGTAAACATCAAGGCACTTTTTGCCCATATGATACCCTACACTAGCTTAATCTATTCTACAACTGCTTTTGTGGTCCTTTTGTCTGTTGTATTCACACTGACAACAGGAGGCTGCCTGCAGTTATTACAAAATTGTAATAAAAATGGTAATACTATACTGTTATAATCAATATAAATCATTATTAATCTTTTATTTTAACGTTATACTACTAATAAGCCCAATCTAAAGATACAGTCTTCAGTATGATCTGATCACCCCCAGTAAGAGGCGAACTGCCTTGTATCTTTTTTCAGGTTTTTGGTAGGCCACAGCTAAAACCCATACTCTAAAGCTAACGTTTTTTTTAAAGTTCACTTTTGTTATTATAAAAGGAGAGAAGGCTCCTTCTTATAAAGTCAATGCCTGATCCTTCACGAGGAATATCGAGTATTTACTGAGACATGTCAGGTAGGGAGCTTACGAACTAGTTAGAAAGATAAGGGTAGGTAATACTGGACCCCAAACCAGTATGCCCTGTGAAGCACAGGCAGAAGTGTGGCGAGAATGCAGAGGAACCAGGAGTCACCAGGGAAGGCATCACAGAGCAGCACAACTAGATTCAGAATCCAAAGGACAAGGTGGATGGATGGGAAGAGGCCCAAGGGCTAAGTACCCCGAAAAGAACAAGTTCCAACAAAACAACATGAGAAACAAGCTTGGGGACAGCAGAGAGAGAGCAGGAGGAAATCAGAGGGGTCAGCACAACGGCTCCATTGGGGGATAGAGGGGTCTGGAGATGGGGTGACAGACAACACAGCCTGCTACCGGCTGCTGTCAACACCTTCCATGGTGGATTTAGGGTCATGTTACAGTCAAAGTGTTCAAGTAGTTCCCAGTCGTCCCCTGGGTATACTATGTTGTAAAAGGCTTCTCTTCAAGGAACTTGCAAAGAAAATAGAGAAGATTCAATCTCCTGGCAAGAGTTCAACCCTTATTAAAAAATCCCTAGACGGGTGTCTCCCGTCAGTTCACCCACCATGAACAGTCAATGGACTGAAGGTCTCCTTTAGCTGTTTATCCTAAAGCATCCCTGATTACATGGGAATTACAGGACTTTGGTTGTGCAAATTGAGCCTACATAAAAATATAAACTAACTAGATATCAGCTTTATAACTTGCTTTTTTCCTTGTTCTGAGTCTCTTCCAATCTAGGGGTCCCTGATCTTATTAATCAATAAAAATTTCTTTCTTTCTAGTTTTGCTTAACAAATGTAATGGTTAACTTTATGTGTCGGCGTGGTTAGGCTATGGTTCCCAGGGCTTTTGCCAAACACCAGGCTAGCTGTTGTTCTATAACGTGATCTAAGGCAATGCACGGTGAAACCTGTAAGAGCCAGAACTCAACAGGACTGCCTTGTTATCCAGGTCTCACAAGTTTTCACCTCTGAAAGGGTGCGGCCTTATGATTTTTCTCTCTCTCCCTTTAGTGGAAAATATTTAAGTTTTCCTTCTCTGACAGGTTTCCACCTTACACAGGTTCCTGTTTTCAGAGGTTTTACTATACTACAGCCCCCTTCCATAATGTAACCTAGTATAATGTAATCAATCAGTTGAAAGGGAGCCTCTCTGGGTGTGGTCTGCCCTCAGACTGTAACTATTTTGGGAAGGCTCACACTTGTGCGCACAAGCCCCCCCTCCCCCTTGACTCTCCACTCTTCTCTTTGCCTGACCTATGGGTCTTGGAATGCAAGCTTGCAGAGGTCTCCAGCCTGCCGCCTGACCTACCATACCAGGGATTTTGGACTTGCCAGTCCCCCACAATCAAGTGAGCCAAACCGTTGAAGTAAATCTCTCTTTTCCTCTTCCTCTCTATAGACACAGACAGATATAGATACACACACATCTCACTGGTTTTGTTTCTCAAGAGAACCCTGAGATACCAAATGCTACAAAATGCCACCAAGCTCTCACCAGAGTAACTAAAACCTTTCAACGTCCATTCAACTCTGAATAGGGAAGAAGAGTCCATCCCTGAACGTGGGCCCCAACAATGTCCCACGGCCTTTACAGAGAGAGTGGGTGGCACGCACACACAGGCCCTCCCCTCACCATGACCGTCACTGAGTGCAAAGTGTGAATCCCAGCAACCGAGGGCCGGCGCTGACCCAGACACACGCATGCACACAACACTAAGAGACCACCAAGAGCGCTGCCCCAACCTTGCAGGAGGTTCGGTAGGAGGGGCAAGAATTCCTGATACAGGAGATCGTGGCTCCCTCCACCGATGGAGCGGAACAGCGCCCGAAGCAGCAGGAAGTAGTTGTAGGGCTCCTTGGCGGTCTGTGCGAGCTCCATCGAGCTGTTCACAATCTTGTGCAGGTGAGGCTGCGGCGGGACAAAGAGTAGGTTAGTAGGCTCCAAACGAGGAGGGAGTGACACCATCAAGACTCAGGCTCAAAGGCTCACTGTGGTCCCAACAGGACCAGAAGCTAATTCTGGTGAATTTATTCTGAGAGAAGAAAATAAGAACTTTGTAACCTTTATTAGACTCAAGTTAATTTCTCTTCCGGTATCTTGAGGTCAGCACCAGTTCAGCTGTGGAAGCAGCCCTGAATAGGTTCCCGCCCAGCTATGCAGTTACGTGACGTGGAAAAGACAACTTTGCAGCAGGAGCCGGAGGTGCTGCCAGCTCAGCAGTCCTCACGCACAGTCACTCCTTCAAGAGGACAAGATGAACCAAGATCAAAGGCGCCTGTTTCCTACACAACCTAGCCTGAAGGAACAGACTCTTCACCAGCAATTAGGTATGAAGTGTGAAAGTCTCAATGAGCCCCAGGAGGCATTTGAGACTGTAGGCTTTGGGAAGACTTAATTGGTGCAGTAGTTAAGCAGTTGGAACCCACCAGCTACTCTGCAGGAGAGAGATGTGACAGACTGCTTCTGTAAAGATTTACGGCCTTGGCAATCTTATGGGGCAGTTCTACTCTGTCCTATATGGGGTCGCTACGAGTCGGAAACTACTCAACGGCAAATGCGTTTGGTTTTTTGTGTGTTCATATGGGCATTTAGCTAAAAAAATCCACTTTATTAACTTACAGTAACTTTAATCAATATTTTAAATCATATTAACTTTATACTTCAGAGTACAAAGTACTCTGACACATCACAGGTTAAGTTAACATAACATTTTTTCAAGTGTATGTTCAAAGTGAACTGTAAACTGCTAGTACAGTCATTATTAGTGTATATGGCATGATATATTTTACAGAATAAACTGACTATATGTTATTATTCTCTTGGCAAAAAGTTCTATGAAATCTGTTTCTTGACTATTTTTTCCTAAACAATATTCTGACATCCTACCAATATTTGTCCTATTACATTTATTTTGTTTCTTGTTCCGTATAGTGATGTTGGCAAAAAAATGATACAGAATTATGGGGACACAGATTTACAATGAAATATTTCATATCTTAAAAACACAGTGCTCTCCTTCTCTGTGGACACAAAGTAGTGTCTATGACATACCTGAAAAAGTCCACCGAACTGTGACGAAAAAGCAAAGATTACTGGTGCTCTCTATCACCACCTGCACATTCACTCCACCAAGACCAGACCATATGACCGGCCTCAAGGCGTCTCCTTAGACATAGGTGAAAATACTCCACTTTCTATGGAATTAAAAGATTCTGCCATAAATGGAGATGAGTTTTGATCGGGCCTTTGTTATGTCACCTGCTGCTTTTAACAGGTGATGTAACCACAGGTAGGTTTAAGTCGTTTGCTAGAATCTAATTCTTACATAATCTGGTATCATCAGCTATCTATAAAAACGAGTCATGAGACGCGTATCCTCCGAGATGATCTTAATAAAAAAACACAAACTGGCTAGAATTCTTAATTTAGGGAGGAAAAATAAACAAATAGTCCTGAAATGTGATGTTTGAGCATTGCCACAGGGAACATGAACACACACAAGAAAACGGAGGAAAGCAGATCACAGCTGTAATGAGAACTACAGGCCGGCAAACTGCAAGAGAAGGCACTTTTTCTTCTTCATTCTTTTTACCACTTAATAGCTTTTGTTTTGTTTTGTTTTTTTAAAGAAGGAGGGTACACTCCCTACTTGTGTAATCCAGGAGACTAAATTTTTGAGTGTAAGAAACAAAGATTGGTGTTAGCAAAACCAACTACAACCCAGTTCCTGACCATGAGAGATTTGAATTTTTCATGTTAAATCATCAGATAAATAAACTGAGCTCTGCTTAGAAACGCATGAAATGTTTCCACACTAGGTCCTTATCTGTTGCAAATATTTATTAATTCAAAGATTGCTTTACATATAAACAGTTTCTGTTTCTGTTCAAGAGTGAAAACAAAGATTAAACAACAACACCTCCCCACCAAAGTTCCACCCACATGGGGCCATAAGTCGGAATGAACTTGACGGCACCCAATAAGACGACAGGTCTCAATGAGCTTTACCTTCAGCATTTGTTCATTTTCAGCTGCAAAGAGGGAGACGGAGCCAAACACCAACTTAAACAGCTTGAGGTACAGGTTGGAGAGCTCCACATTGGAGCCCATTTCTGGCAGGCGGTCAAGGAGATACTCTACCAGAATGGTAGCAAACAGAGCAGAGGTAGTAGGATTTGCCAAGAAGGAATTGGCAACAATCTGTCAAAACAAGAAAGGCACATGACAAAAATCAGCCCTTCTCTAAAGCAGCTTTAAGACAAAATAATGAACTTTTCAAAAACATAAAATCAAAGAAATCAAGAAATTAATTATCCACTAAAGGGGGAAAAAAACAAGAAATACATTTAGTGAGCACTGAGTTGAGCATTTACTTCAAGTACTTAATCTGTTATTTCATCCAAGAGCCTGTACTTAACACATAATTTCTACTAACCAAAGAAAGCGGCCTAAAGCATCTTGATCTTTCGAAATACCTACTTTTTTAAACACTGTGACCCAATGTTCTTTAAATTTTGCTTGATAAGCACATCCCCAGGTGCATTATGAACAAATATTCTCAAAATAAATGTAATACCGATACACCTACTCCTCACTTATCGACTACCTCATCATCTGACGTTTCATACTTATGACAACAGCAATAAATTTACTATCTGGCTATTTTGCACATTAATGAGGAGTCGAGGCAAGAGGGGGAAGAGGAGGGCAAGGTTTGCGAGGAGAGGGAACAAGGCCTCGCAGGCCACCAGTGGTTCGTATAACATGGGCTGGGTGGAGGAGACCGCGGCCAGGCCATAAGGAGCTGGATGGGGGTCTCGGAAGTCTTCTTCCAAAGAGGTCTCTCTGTCACCTCCGCAGCCTCCACCAGGCCCAGGTGTCCAGGCCTCACCTGTTTGCAGGCCTGGGAGCCGCCCACCACCGAGGCCATCTGCAGGACCCGTGGAGTGGTGGAGAGGCTAGCCACGGAGGCCTGAAGCTCAGCCAAGTGATAATGGACCCCTGCTGCTCCAGAGGTGGCGGGCAACTCCTGACCACCACCATCGCCATCCCCAATCCCCGGGGGCTCCCATCCCCAATCCCTGGGGGCTCCACGATGGTGGAGAAGGAGGGCCAACTGCACCACACGGGCAGTGAGTGACTGGGGGAGAGGACACTGGTGCCGAAGACGGGCTACTGCCCCGACTCTGACATAATGCTGATTTTTGCATAATGACCTGGTCTTTTGAACCTAACCATGTTGATAAGTGAGATGTAGGCATACTCAACACATAAACAAAGACGTTAATATTGAAAAAATGTAAGAAAAAAGTTTATACCTGAAGGGCATAATTTTTTGAGATTCTTTCCACCATATAAGGGACTGTGGTTTGAAAGATTTCTTTAAATGTTAAAGGATTCATCATCGTGAACACGCCAGCAAAGTGTTCTAATACCTCCTTCTCTTCTTTCATTCTAACCGTCTGGCAATTTGCAACTCGAATGTAGGTCTGCCCATTGCCTGCTATCTGGACCTAGCATAGGAAAAAAAAAAAATCCACAAGCATTCATAGTAAACTTCTCTGAATATATCCCATGACATTAGATCAATTACGTACTTAAAAAGGCACTTCTATTAGATAATGAATACCCGCCAAAACCATTTAAATTCTCTAGTCTCTCATAGCTGACTTGGTGGCAACAGGTTTTTTCTCCTTAATTTTGGAAAGTCTTAAAAATAACTTCTTTATGTTGTTCAGAACACAACATCATTAGTTTTAAACCTGAAGTTTCTAATTCCTCATATTCCGTCTACATAATCTCCCCCACAAAATACACAAATTCAAACTCTCACATAAATAAGAACTCTCTCCATAAATGCAATGTTATCACAAAACGAAAGCAAACCTGGGTATACAAATACCAAAGACCATATTTGCAAGATGGAAACAGCCAATCTCTCAAGACCCATCTCATCACTATATCTCTGAGAGGTGCACTCTGTATTTGATATGTTGGTTTGAGGGCACTTCCTTACCTGATAAATATCTAAAGCCTGCATTGCATATTTCACCAGTTTTATGTAAATCTGAGTCTCTTTGGGCTGCAACTGCTTGTTGGGAATGAACTGAGCTTCTGGAAAAGAGATTGCATATTAAGTTAATGTGAAAACAACTCTGTTATCTGTTCTGCTAAAAAAAGTCTGTCTAGATAATTAGAGAGCAGAATTACCACCAGGTGCTTTACACGACGTTATGCCCCAGGTAATTGTCTTGACACCACAAACCAAGGTTTTCACCAAGCTTCGGCAATCTGTGACTTGGAAAGTCTGTTTGTCTTCCTTGTCCTTTTCTCCTTGTTTCTCAAAGGGAGGCACTGGTGCAGGGGTCACAGGTGTGGCTGGGGCTGGAGGCGGGGGAGGGGGCGGTGCAGGGGTAGGAACTGGGGCTGGGGAGGGGGCAGGACCTGGCGCAGCAGGGGCAGTGGGCACCCCGGGCAGAGCGGCTTCCACAGCCCCAAGTTCAGACTGAGGCTTGCACTTCTTGAAAATGGCAGAGAGCTGGTAGCGAGCGATGGTGTGGAACTTGAGAACAAACACCTAACACGAAGAGAAAGCAGAGGGAGAACACAAGATCGTTCCTCTTTAGTAGGCCAGACAACCCTTCCAGATGACAGAACTAAAGCCTGAGACCACCTGCTGAACTCTTCTGCCTGTTCTCCTGACAAGAGATGGAGGACTGGACATTTCTGAGCATCTCCTTTGTGCCAGGTAGAAGGGACAATAAACGTGTCCTTTTTTTTCCCAAAGTAACTACAGCAAGTAATACTATCCCCACTCTACACATGAAGAACGTGGCTCAGCAACACTGAATGACTGCCGGAGGGGCAGAGCCAGGATTTGAACTCAGGACTACAGCGCTATCACCCCGTGCTCTCCTTCCACAACCACACGCCTGCCCAATGGTGGCCTTGGGAATTAAACCTTATCCCTTACCCAGGTACCCACCCAGCTTCTCTCCAGAAATTTCAGAACTCATTTAGCATTTTGCTCTGTCCCTAGAAAATAACACTTCCAATTACTTGTAGGAACTAAGAGCTTTCATATGTTATTTAACTCTTGCAAACTATGGGCCAGAAACTACGATAAGAGATGAATAAACTGGCACAGAGAAATTAACTACCTCACTTAAGGACGCTAGGGGGAGGCAAAAGTCTAACCCTAGGATCCAGCTTGGCAATAGGGCCTTCCCATAAACTTACCAGCAAAGTACAACCGACCCTCGTTATTTGCAGATACCATGTCCGTGAATTCACCTACTTGCTAAAATTTACTTGTAGCCCCAAAATCAACACTCGCGTGCTTTCACAGTCATTCACAGACAAGCGCATACACGGAGCGGCAAGCACGTTCCCAACTGGTTTGGCATTCACTAACTCATGCTCGCAGGGGCTGACAGAACACAACGAGCACAAATAACGAGAATCGACTGTGCTCCTGTAGCTTAGCAGTCTGCAGGATCTGAACGGCACCGCGCGGAGGCAGTGGCCTGAAGAGCCGGTACCTCAAGCATCCGCATCAGGACGTCCCTCCCGTTGCCGCTCTCCTGCTCACTCTTAGAGCGGATGCAGTCCACCAGGTTCAGAAGGAGCTTACAGGACATGGTCTGGATGCTGCTGGGCAGGGACTCATCGTCAATGTTCTTGGCAAAGAGCTGGACGGCAAGGGAGAGGTCGCCAAGCGGCAGGTGCTGGCGCACGTGGTGGACAAGGTCAGCCAGTGTGCTGTAGGCAAGGGGCCTGCGGGCAGAGACTCCACTAGTGCTGCGGCTTGCTCCCAGCTCCCAGACCCGAGCCGTCTCGATGCTTCCCACACAGCCACACTGACATGCCACCCTGCGTATCACTATCTGCCCCGTGGACGCCACAACTGGAGCGGCACGGCCATTACAGACACTGTGAGCGGCCCCAGTTTCCCCACACTGCTTTCTCCTAGCTGCATGGCTAAAAGGCTTAAGTCCTGTCTTATTGTTTAAACCTTTATTTTCTAAATTAGGTTAACTGTATGCCTGTCATGGCTAGAATTTCTAATAGATACTACCCAGAAAAACCCAGTGCCGTCAAAATAGATACTAGAACATAGTTAACCTGAGGAGAAATAATGACCAGCTTGATCATGCACTGAACGGCTTTTGTGGCTCAAAAATAAATAGCATATGCCAATTAATACTCTGTATGTTGTGACCATTCTGTAGAGTTTTAAGTTCTTCCACTCACTCAACATCTGGACACCTGCCATGTGCCGGAAACCGGGCTAGGCACAAAATATACTTGATTGAACAAAATACGGCTCTTGTCCTCATGAAGCTTATTTACAGGAAGAAAACACACAAGTAGAGTCAGAAGTTATGTAAGTTGGTAAGTGCTGTGGGGGATATGAAAAAAGGTAATGTGAGAAAGGGCAACGGGAGAACTACTCTTAGAGACAGGGTGCGAAAGAATACCCCTCTGAGGTGACACTGAAGCTGAGACCCTACAGACAAAAATGGACCATGAAGCAACAGCCAGAGAAATCTCTAGGTACAGGAAACAGGAAGAACAAAGACTCTGAAACAGAAGGCGCCTGGAGTGGCTGAGGAGCTGCAGAGCCAGCACACCCGAGGCAGGTCCACAAGGGGAGCTGCAGAGCCAGCACACCCGAGGCAGGTCCACAAGGGGAGCTGCAGGGCCAGCACACCCGAGGCAGGTCCACAAGGGGAGCTGCAGAGCCAGCACACCCGAGGCAGGTCCACAAGGGGAGCTGCAGAGGCCAGCACACCCGAGGCAGGTCCACAAGGGGAGCTGCAGAGGCCAGCACACCCGAGGCAGGTCCACAAGGGGAGCTGCAGAGGCCAGCACACCCGAGGCAGGTCCACAAGGGGAGCTGCAGAGCCAGCACACCCGAGGCAGGTCCACAAGGGGAGCTGCAGCGGCCAGCACACCCGAGGCAGGTCCACAAGGGGAGCTGCAGCGGCCAGCACACCCGAGGCAGATGACAGGAGCTGCAGAGGCTAGCAGAGCTCAGGCAGGTTAGTGAGGGGAGCTGCAGAGGTCAGTGTGTCTGAGGCAGGTCAAGTGAGGGGAGCTGCAGAGGCCAGCATGTCTGAGATAGGTCAAGAGCAACACAAGATGTGAGACAAGGGGGCAGGGTCAAATCACATAGGGACCTGTGTTTCACGGTCAAGAGTCTGGGTTTTATCTAAGGGTAATAATAGAAAGGCAGTGGAGGTTTTTTAAGCGGGAGTAACACAATCTAATGTCTAGTTACAGTCAGGTTCAACCCCAAGTTACATACAGATCATCCTACTTAACAATTATATAGAAAACACACTGAACAAGCTGTATTACATCAAAGTACTCTGCGTATTCCAAAGGATCTATCAAATTTCTCTTATTAGAAGCAAAAACTTATTAACGTTGATACATTTTACATTTTAAAAAATAATAAAATGTTCACTTCCCCCTCTAAAAACAGCAAGCATGATCACAGCTACATTTCATTTTTTAAAAAGCACAAGAAATAAAGACTAGAAGAAAATACACCAAAATATTAGCCATGTTACTTGATCTCTTTATGCAAGACTATCACGCTTTCTTTCCTTGTTTCTTCTTATAATAACTTACCATATATCCTTTTGTAATAAAAAGATATGTTTATTATATAAAAAGCAAAAAAAGCTAATGCTGGATGAAGTAAGAAAGTTTTACTTGCAATTTAAATGAAGACAACAATTCTGACTTTTCCCTTTAAGCTAAGGCATAAAAAAAGCAATCTAAGGCAAAGGCTTTTCCAAAAATTCCTACAATTGTCAGTCCAATGGGTAAGTGAAGGCCCAAGGGCCTACATTTGTTGGAACACTCATAACATAAAATGCCAGTAATTGCTGCCATTGGCATTTAATCAACCAGGTATCATGGGTTTAATCTCGTACCTTAGAGTCTCACGAGCAGTATATCCTGAACCAATTAGTATGGATTCATCAAACAGCTTGTCCATGCAAGGAATGAACTCTAGAATACAAATATCCATTGCACATATCACCAACAAAACCAATTACACGGTAAATTACTTAACAATGCTTTAACAATGACCAGTCTGCAGTCAGTTAGGCAACCCAGGTCTGAAATAAGGAAAAAACTGGAAAAGTACATATGCTCCTTCAGCCTAGCACCTGGGCTTGGTTGGGCCATATAACCTATCTGCTGCCAAAGATGCAGCTGGGATCACACTTAGCGTCAGCCAATGAACAAAGAAAAAGTGAGCATAATGAACCCTGTCGGGGAACCCACCTCCCCAATAGCTCCTGGAGGTATATTATGACTAATTTCCACTGTCCTTAAAAGCTGCCACCACCCAACTAAACCTTTCTGTAGAAGGGGCACTATTTCCTAAATCCTTTCTCTACTCCCTAAAGTCATATTTCTTAAAGGAGCACCGGGGGTACAGTGGTTAAGCACTCAGTTGCTAACCAAAAGGTCAGCGCTTCAAACCCACCAGCTACTCCACAGGAGAAAGATGTGGCAGTCTGCTTCCATAAAGATTTACAGCCTTGGAAACCTTACGGGACAGTTCCACTCTGTCCTATAGGGTGGCTATGGACTGGAATCGACTCGATGGCAATTTTTTTTTTTTTTTAATGGCTAATCGTATAGAGGAACAGCATATTTCACCATATAAATTACAAAGGTTTGGGAAATGATTTCAGTTTCTCATAGGTATGGGTTATGGTTCCCGACTCCCTGGACAGGGCCAAATGGAAGCTCACTGGGACTCCTCTCCCTCTAATCCTATCATTAGAACCATCATTAAACCTCTTCCCTCCCCTACAGGCCTGAAGACCTAATCAGGGTTAGGAACAGCTAGAAGCCACTTGGGGACACTTTACATTTCTGGGGATATGCAGACAGAGTGGCAATACACATTTTCTAGACCTTTAACTCGGGCCACAAATATCCAAAAGCCTGACATATTCCCAGCTTCAATAAGTCAAGTAAATTATGGCTCTTCACCAGCAAACATCTACTGAGGGTCAACGTCATAAAAGACATATAAATACTGGAGAGACACAACGTACACTTCTGGTTAACTACCAACACAAGGCAGCACGGGAAGAAGTGTCAAGCAAAAGAAACACACAGTAAGAAGCCCTTTCTGAAGTCTGAGGAGGGAACGTGCCTAGACTGTCTGCAGTGAAACAGGAGGAAAGATGCGGCAAAGGGCTCAGATACCACATGCCGGAGGGCCAGAGAAGGCATGAGTACAAAGTGCAAATAAAGGATGAAGTATTGGTTTCATGACCCAGAACCACAATCTCTCAGAAAATGTATAATTTGGTTAAACGATAGGTTTTCAAACTGCTGATCTTAGAAGAAATGCAAATGGTTTACCATTTGGTATCATTTCAAACATCAAAAAAGTAAGGCTAAGTGAAAATGTTAGTGGACATGTACTTTTAACGGTATACATGAATTTTCCATATTTTAATAACTATGGCTAATAGTTAACACGATTTTTTAAATGTTTCTTTCAATCAAAAGAATTTTGAGAGGTGATGCTGCTATCTAGTTAAGTACTAGGAATTATTCAGGCTTCAAAATAAAGTTTCCTATAATATCTTGTTAAGAAAAAGAGAAAAAAAAAAGGCCTACCAGTAAAGTGGTTAACACAAGAAGCCTCTAAAAGCTGAATTCGATTACTCAAATGTGATCAAGGAACCCTAGTAGTACAGTGTGTTAACAGTTTGGCTGCTAACCAAAAGGTTGGCAGTTCGAATCTACCAGCTGCTCCTTGGAAACCCTATGGGGCAGTTCTACTCTGTCCTATTGGGTAGCCTTAAGTTGGAATTGACTTAACGGAAATGGTCTTTTTTTTAATATGATCAGACTGTGGAGAGCAGCAAGTTGGGAGCCCATCCAACATTTAGGAAACAGGTGTTAGCAGACTGCAATCAAGCTTTATGGCCTCAGAGGCGAGGGCTGGCCTGTGCAGTGATGGAACAGAGACTACCTGGCAATCACGAAAAAGATTTTTAATCTGCCAGCACTTCAACAAGTAGAAATCTCCCGGTACGGAGCTGCCCAAACTCACCTCCAAAATCCCTGTTACCTGTATGATGGGAATACTGCAAAGTTAACCTGAGAATGGCATCTGACACTAACTCACCCACTTCAGTACATTTCAAAACATTACATTTAAAATTCTCCTACTGTGATACGAACACATAGAAAAGGCCACAAAAAGGAAAAGAACCACATAAATTAGAAGAGCAGTCAACCTGAAGTGTATCAGGGCAGCAATCCAGGAAGGGACCACAGGGCGTCTCCAGGGCGGGAAGCTCAATTTCCTCCCAGGAGGGGCTCATGCAGATATCTGCTCTTAAGTTTTTATGAAACTGTTTCTTTTTGCACTTTGCTATGTATGTTACATTTCAAATAAAAGTTCTTAAATTTTCTGTATTCCTTTCAGCTACCTCCACATGGAATAATTACTCTATAATTTACATTTTAATAGCACAATGTCTGAGCTTTGCTGTATGAACTGGTGGCACAACAGTTAAGCACTCAGCAGTAACTGAAAGGTGGGCAGTTCAAGCCCGCCTAGTGGCTTTACAGGAGAAAGATCACAGCCTAGAAAACCCTATGGGGCAGCTCTACTCCATTATGTAGGGTCACCAGGAGTTGGAATCAACTTGACGGCACCCAACAACAGCAGCTGTATCGACTCATGTGTAAGCACTCAAGCTTTACTCTTCTTTCATGTTTAGAAACTACATGAGGAGGCCTAACCTCAGCTCTACGTATGCTCTAACATACAAAGTGGTAGCAAAGAAACCTTGAATACTGAAATATTACCGGGGAAAACGATTATCATCATCAAACAACTAGACTATAACTTCAACCTAACACTGTGGACGTAAGAAATACGAAAAGCGTTTAAAAAGCGAGCATCAGCCTTGTACGTAAAAACAGAGCCAATCCATCACTTTGACAGTATGGAGGGGGAAAAAACCCTGTTTTCTTCTCAACTTTGAAAGATTATTGGCTGGGATTGAGTAAGCAAGGGGCTATGTGTAATTTCAGAAGACATGCAGGCAAAAGGCAGAAAACTCCAGAAGGTTCAGAACCTAAGCTACGGTAAGGAAATTATCCCCATCAATTATGAGGTTGAGAGAAGACACAAGGAGAACCCTGAGCCAGGGAAAGAGAGGCAAGAGAGAAAAGCAGGCAGAGAGAGGGAGCCAGGCAGAGCAGCAGAGAAAGTGCCCGTGTTAAAGTATCTCAGCGAGCTAAAGATTGTCCACTAGGCGCCCACCCCATGCCCAAAAACGATGGCAGCAGGCCTCATACGCATTCAGAGAAAAGACGTACGGTTTCTTAGCTCCGTCGTGAGAATGTGTTTTGCAGCAATCAGCAGCTCCTTTCTGAGGTGTGCGGTCTCTGCTGGACAATTTGAAAGTAACTGTAACATTCCTTTTACCATCTGCTGAGAGTACTTAGTCACCTGGTCCTATAAAAATCAGGATTACAACAACCGTTACGTTGATTGGTAGATGTTAAGAAAAATACTTTATAAGCTTTTTAGAAATTCAACTAAGACTAAATATTGTGCAAAGGACTTTCACAAAGTGAACAGGTCTAGTCAACAAGTAATATCCAAAAAGGCTTTAATCGATTGTGTGGACTGTGTGTGCACGGACGTTCTCGTAACTAGAAGGATGTAAACGAACCCAAGTAGCAGTTACTTTCACATGGCGGAATTACAGATGTCTTTTTGTTTATTTATTTTCGCAACTTTTAACAGTGAATAAGTATTACTTCACTATTTGGTGTGGAGGGAGGGAGTATAAACACTAAAAAAAATTTTAATATACACTCTTTACTTACGCATGTCGTTGATGGAAATGGTCAATGACACCAGAGACACTTATAATCAACTCATAATAAGATCTAATTATGGGTCCAAAAAAGAGATCACTGATTGCCAGGAACTGGCAGTAGGAGAAGGAGCCCAGGTGGCACAATGGTTAAGCACTCAGCTGCTAACCGAAAGTTCAGTCGTTCAAACTCATTAGCAACTCCGTGGAAGGAAGATCTGGTAATCTGCTCCTGTAAACATTACAGCCTTGGGGACGCGATAGGGCCGTTCTACTCTGTCCTGTAGGGTTGCTATGAGTTGGAATAGACTTGACGACAACGGGTTTGGTTTTTTTCAGTTTGGCAATAAGAAGAGGAGACTGACTACAAAGGTACGCAAGGGAACCTTGTGGGGTGAGAGAAACGTTCTATAGTTTAATGTGTTGGTGGTTACCTGACTGTAGACAGCTGCCAATTCACAGATCTGTACTTCTACAAAAGGTGAGTTTTACTGTACGTAAATGTTGTAACAATAAACCTAATTTAAATGAACTTACCTGGTAAATTCTGATGATATAAGCTAAAAATGACAATGTTTTAATCTGCGCAGCAATGAAGTCAGCATATAACTCCTTGTTATAAAGCTTATGTTGCCTGAATGAGAATTGAATAAAATTTACAATTATTAGCTCTCAACTCTATAGGTGAAATCAATATAAAGGCTATATAACAATTACCAAGCCCAGAAGTGTGATTCCTACAGACCTGGACAACACAGCAGTAACAGTGAGAAAATTTACATTTTTAGGCAATTCCGAATAACATAAAAGGTTTAGAAGTCTGAAGCAAAACAGCTCTCCAAACCATTCCACAGCAGTCGCCATGTAAATCCAAGGCAAGGCTGACACACGCATCCAGCAAGGAGTTTTCATGTGGCTACTGGCCCAATGCCAGACCCTGTGGGGTAGCCGTCAGGGGGACGGTGGAGATGATTCCGCCTCAGATGCTGCCCTCAAATGACTGGGAGCCTGACAGGGTGCAAGTCAGGAGAGTCAGAGATAAAGGGCTTAGGAGGAATGCCCTGAAGTCTGAGAAGTTTTCAAGGGTGAATACAGTTGGCCTACTGAAAGATCTGGGGTGACAGGTGAGGGCGAATGAAGGCAGTAAAGAATGTGCTAGCACTTGTGCTAAAAGCAACAGCAAGAACAAAGGCTTCAAGGCAAGAAAGGCTTGGGTATCCCAAAGTTTTAAGTGAAAATAATGCCAAATGACACCTCCAAATTTATAACCAAAAACCAAGACCTTATCTCATCCTTTCGAAAAAAGAAATTAGAATCTATCATCCCTGAAAAATAAATTCAGAAAGTCAAAAATGCATACGATTTTACCGAAATTTCATCACCTATAGTTTTCACGTCTTAAGAAGGATGACAGCAAGTGTGTTTTTACTTGGAACTGGAGCACCGTGGCGGCTAGCTACGCCACTGCCCTAAGAAATCTCACCTGGCTGGTGCAGATACCTGAGTCGCAATGGTGTTCATGATCAAAGGCACAAAATCAGAAACAACGCCGTGGATGTTCAGCTTGTAGAGCTAAAAGCAAACATATCAGATTTTCATCCTTTCACACTCTGCCGTAGCAAAATAATAGGGCGTACCAAAGAAACTACACGATTCATTACTTTAGTTAGCATATGTTTGTATCGTCGTACACACCTACCTGCCACAGAAAATTAGATGGGAGTTATATCATATGATAAGGAGCTTTATTAAAGACTCAAGAAACTAATGAACAAGAGACATACCTGATACATTAAAACAACAATAATGGGCAATTCTGCCAACACTTTCAAAGACAGCGACCCTCTAGGAATGATGGAATGCTGTTAAGACAGAAACGGACACTGGTTACCACTGTGTCGCAGAAAACTGCCAAACCACTATTCTACTAAGCATCACCACAATGAAACAAAGAGGAAATATTAGACACGTCTTTGTACATATCTATGGGGTAAGATCCAAACAATTTTGAAAACGAAGTACGCAGAACTATAATTTAATGTAAAGGTCTGTTTTTCAATGTAATGACTCAGGAAAATCTGTCCAAATTTAGTGGTTCAAATCACCTGAGAAAATTTTATAAACTAACATCTATTATTTCACTTACTGAAAAGAACAGTAGAGTACAAACTTATGGAGCATCTTTAAAAGTTTTACTCAAAATTTAGTTTCTTGTTCATCCCAGTACAAACGGAAATATTCTGCAAAACCATTTCTTTAAAACAAGTACAGACAGTAAAATATTTTTAACTCAACAATCACGAACGTACAGCATGAGTAAATGCTTAGTACGTGCTTCCTACGTGGGAGACACTGCCACACGAGCACTACCGTCACAGAATCCCACGAGACAGGCTTTTCAGACACTGAGAGGAAAAAGAGAGCAGCCCTGAAGTGCGTGAGCTTTGCCAGTCAGAGAACTCAGAGTGGTGGGGCTAGGACACCGCGCTTAAGCTCTCTGCCCCCGAAGCCCATTGTCTCCAACACTAAAGTACAAATTCAGCGTTTAAAAGGACTTCACTATGTTTGCCCTCAGCATTGCACAGGAGCTCTGGTGGCTCAGTGGTTAAAGTGCTTGGCTGCTAACCGAAAGGTCAGCAGTTCAAACCCACCAGCTGCTCCGTAGGACAAAGATGTGGCAGTCTGCTTCTGTAAAGACTGCAGCCTTGGAAACCCCATGGGTCAGTTCTACCCTGTGCTACAGCGTCGCTATGAGTCAGACTCAACTTGATGGCAATGAGTTTGGTTTGGTTTGGGAGCGCTGTGCTTTTTCAAAGAACTATCTATCTGGGATCAAACCAATGACAGCAACTCGAAAGATTACACAGAAAATTTAGGGGGCAGTGAGTTTATGTTACAGGGCAGGAACAATTTAGACAAGGAGGACGAGAACGGCTGCACAACTTAAAGGATGTCATCAACGTCAGAGAATTGTACACGTGGCAACTGCTGAATCGGTGTACGTTTTGCTGTGTTCATTTTCAACAAAATAAAATATTTTTTTTAAAAAAAGGACTTCATTAAGGTCAAAAGACAAGCTGAGAATGCAACAGAGTCCCCTTCGCCTGGTCTGCTGCTCTTTCCAAAAGGTTACTCCAGATGTCTACCACGACTTATCTTCCTGTCCTCGTCCCCATGGCTGCCAACAGCTCGCCGTCACCATTTCCAGGCTGCCTGGCAGAATCAGTGACTCTGTCTGATGCACACATCTGTTTATTTGTTTATCTTAATATGCCCCCAAGTGTTTAAAAAAAAACTCAAGAGGTCTAAAACAATCAGCATGGATAAAAACAAAGCAAAGCTACTGAAAACAACACACCGTTCTCGTCTCGCTGTCCTCTCGCTCGGGATTGACTTTCACTGCGACTGTGGTGATCATACCAACCATTTCTGGGGGAGGAATTGTGTTCTCTGGGATCACTTGAGGGTTCTCGAAGTAGCGGTTCTACATAAAAAGAACAGACATTGTTTTTCCTAAAGTCAAATACAATATTCCTTAATAAAACATACCTTTGGTGACTAAAGTTCCTTAAATGTGCATAACTAGTGCTTTAAGAATTCCAGATGTTCTATGTGTTTTTGTTGCACCAACTCCATACTTGGGCTAAACCATTCATTTCCCAATCCCCTAAAGTATACAGCCTTGCAGATGTCTAAAACCAACACACACTAAATGTTTACTTTTTACACGACCATAAAAAAATGACACGACAGAGAACAAGGTTCTCCACCTCCAACAGAAAAAAAAAGGCAGGGGAGATCATCCCCTTAGTGGTAAGAAACTAGTCCCTGTTAACTTTTTAGTCTCCTCCATAGAGACTGAAGACATGAACAGAAGCAAAGCATGGAAGGCATTTTTAAAAGGCAGGATCTCATTGTCATCCTTAGTTCTCAACAGAACTTGGGCTCCACATTAAAACAAGAGAGGTTCTTATGAAAAATAGCCTCTAAAGTTTTGAGAGAAATGGCAGGTAACATGATGTGCTAACTCAAAGTAACTAATCTTAAGTTTTATACATTCTTAGTAGATTACAATCCTTAAAATACAAAAAAAAAAAAAAAAAAGTAAATTTTACTGTATGTTAATTTAAAATTTTTGTAAACTTAAATTTTTTGAAATAAGGCCAAAAGTTTGTTTGGCACACAAACAGATGTAAACACAATGACTTCCTGAGGCATTATCTGTGATGGTATAATACTGAAAACCAGAAAAACCGGCAAGAGGGAAATGAGCACGGTACACGCATGTGACAGAAAATTATGGCGCCATTAAGAATCATGACTGCCTGAACAAGGGTCTCGGAAGAGTATATTCCAAACTGGTAACGGCAATGCGGGCAGAGACTTTCATCTTCCGTGTTGTACACATTTACATTGCTGGCATGGCTAGGAAAGAGTTCTTAAGGAGACAGGAAAAAGAAGTACCGATACTGAAAAGAGATACTCCCTCTCCAGACGCCTTCAAGGTTGTGGGCTCAACTATCTTTAAAAAGCGCCAAGTGAAAAACAAGGCAAAATCTCACCGTCAATGACTGCTGACAAGTGAGAGGTTTATGGGTGATTCGCTTTCCATTTTTCTCCCAAAATTTTTACAATAAGAATGTATTGCTTTAAAAAATACATGTGTTGTTTTTATACAGCAAGAAAAAAGAAATGTTGAAACTGAAACACTGATACCAAAGGAACTCTTTTTAAGCGGTTGGTTTATCTATCAACCTAGATTCTGACCATCGCTGAACATTTCCCAAAGAAGCCCTGGTGTCGCAATGGTTAAGCACTCAGAGGCTAACTGAAAGGTCAGTGGTTCAAACTCAGCAGCCACATGCTCCAAGGGAAAAAAGACCTGGCAATCTGCTCCTGTAAAGATTTCAGCCTAGGAAACCCCATGGGGCAGTTCCACTCTGCCCTACAGGGCTGCTATAGGCTTGCTATGACCCGGAGTTGGCTCCCAGCACACAACAAACATTTCCCATTCCAAAATTAGCACGCCCCTGCTCCTATTACTCCTTCAACCCAACTGTTCCAAATTTCCTGTGGAATGAGAAAATAATAAATGGAAGTAATTAAATATAACTAATAAATCGAAACTATATAAAAGACATACCACTACTTTTGGAAGCTCCTTATAAATTTGTTTCACAAAATCCAAGAAATGATGAATCTAAAAAAGAAAGACACTTCCATCATAGGAAAGTATTTATAGACAGAAAATGCTTATAATAAATAAATAGTCTTAATATATAAGAGCTCATAAAACAGGTAACGAGACGTTAGGCTCAAAATACAAATGGACAGTAGGTGTGAACACAAAGAAATACAGTGACTGATAAATAGGAAACAAATGAATGCTACTTTTTGCCTTTCAAAAACTAATCACGGACAGTACTGGAGAGGGGGCCATGAAAAGGAGACTGTCAAACTTGATAAAGGTCCTGAAATTGCTGAAAAACCTTTCTGGAAATCAATTTTACCATTTGTATCAGGGGCATCAAAACATAAACACCTTCAACTCAGTAATTCTACCGCTACGAACCTAACCTACTCAATAATTTCAACTGTCAACAAAAACGTTTAGTAATCACCATGAAATAAAAATTCCTAAATAACTTAAGCATCCAAAAATAAGGACATCCACTAAAAAAAATTGGCATTCATTAAAACTTAGACTTTATAAAGAATTTTTTCACCATTGGAAAAATGCTTGCACCTAAGTGCAATCAGGATATAAATAAATACGTACGAAATTACCATAAACATAAAAAAAAAATACACATAAGGTGGGGAAAAAGGAAAGGAAGTCCCCCAAGACATTAGATATTGTTTCTAAGGTGGTAGGAACTCTATTTCATCTTTATGCTCTGAATTCGTTTCCAAATAATCTACGATAGGTGTTTATTACAGAGAACATATTTTAATCATAGCTAACGTTGCATGCTTACTATGCAGATCCCAATCACTGTGCTAAGAGCTTTAACTTTATATTTAATTCTTTAAGCAACCTTCTGAAGATACACTATGATTGCCCCCATTTTATGGTTGAGGCTCCAAAAGGTTAGGCGCTTACCCAGTGTCAGCTACTGAATTGCAGAGCTGAGATTCAAACTCAGCTGACTCCAGAACCCACATCATCACATAACATAAAACGACTAGAGTCTCCTGGCACATCAGACACGTTACTACCCAAAATGGGGGATAACCCAAACAGACTCCAGGTGTAGTTTCAACTACTGAACAGATTAAACAATACACGGATATACACATTCCCAAAAAAGTCACTGTTATTGTTCAGTGAGCAGTGAATGTCCATTCATGGTGACGGGAAATTTGGCAATGACTATGGGTAATGATTGCACAACATGATTAAGGTAATTGATATCGCTAAACTGTACACCTGAAAAATGTTCAATTGGCAAATGCTGTTATATTTTTACAACAATAAGAATACACATGTAAAAAAAACAGTCACTGTTAACTTCAGAAAGAACCTACCCTAGCTTAGGCTATTATTTTCTTTAGTTAAAAGCACACGTCAGTCAGCTATAGAAGAGGGTAAAAAATTTACTCAGCAAAAGGGACTTGCTGACACACTGTGAAAATGTTATTAGAATAAACAACTTACTTCTTGTGTGATTGGTGGCCTGAACTGTTTGTGTAGCTCAATAATTATTCTTAAACAAATAAGAACGTTTTCTTCATTTTCCGTCTAAAAAAAAAAGAGCATTTTAAAAGAGTTAAACTGATTACAATTTATTTTAATCTAAAATCAAAGGCTATTCTTCTCTAAGCTTTTTCTGCACATACACCCTCCCACGAACCCACAGAATACTACTGTCTCAGACAGGAGGCCTTCACGGTGTTTGGTGTACCATCTGAACGGCATCTACCATCAACCTCGACTGGGTAACACGCTCACAGATGAGTTAACTAGCATTTATGGCAAGACACACCACAAACTGAGGTCATCATGGGCCAACTAACGCTTCATTGCTTAAAAATACTGCCAAAGGAACAGGAAAGAGCCAACACTTACTGAGTACCAAGTACCACCACGTCCTGGACACTGTGCTAAGCAATTACAAATGCTCGGAGTGGGTGGTGCCATCCACACTCTACCTATGAGAAGTGACGCCTCAGAGAAGACAGACAACTTGGCTAACACGATGAATCTAAAAGTCAGGATCCGAATTCAACTTCATCACACAGAAACTCAACAGAATTCTGTAACGCGTCAACACTAAGGACAGCAAGAAAAGGAAACAATGCTTAGAGATTAACTTAATGGGTACCAAATGGATTCGCCCCAATAATCTGAGAACTCTGTACAAGTAAAGTGGGTAGTGGGGGTTCAGTGGCAGAATTCTCCCCTTTCACACAGGAGACCTGGGTTCAATTCCCAGTTAACACACCTCACGCACAGCAGCCACCCTTCTGTCAGTGGAGGCTCGCGTGCTGCTATCATGCTGAACAGGTTTCAGTGGCGATTCCAGACAAAGGTCAACTAGGAAGAAAGGCCTGGAGATCTACGTCTGGAAATCAGGCTGTGAAAACCCCATGGATCACCACGGTCCAATTCTGTGGTATATGGGGTTGCTGAGTCAGGGGCCAACTCAATAGCGGTAGACACCAACACTGCGCATAAAGCCTGTGCTTGGAACAGACACAGCGCCATGCCAAAGCCTGCACTGAGTCTGTCAGCCACTGCCCAACTCATCTGCAAAGATCACCACTATGTTTGGTCAATCCCTCAGTGACTTAGACTGACAATCTTCAATTAAGTATAATCTTTCTATAAAATACTTAGGAATAAATCTTACCAGAAACATAAAAGATCTATACAAAGAAAACTACATAATTGGGAAAACATACCTTCTCATGGATAGGAAGACTCAACACTGTGAAAATGTCTATTCTACCAAAAGCCATCTATAGATACAATGTAATTCCGATCCAAATTCCAATGGCATTTTTTAATGAGATGGAGAAATAAACTTCATGCTGAAGGGGAAGAGGCTGCAGACAAGTAAAGGATGACTGAAAAAAAAGAACAAAGTGGGCGGCCTCACTCTACCTAATTTTAAAATCTATTATACCGCCACAGTAGTCAAAACAGCCTGGTACTGGTACAACAAATACATAGACCAATGGAACAGAATTGAGAATCCAGATATAAATCCATCCACATATGAGCAGCTGATATTTGACAAAGGCCCAAAGTCAGTTAAACGGGGAAAAGATAGCCTCTTTAACAAATGGCGCTGGATATCCATCTGTAAAAAAATGAAACAGAACCCATACCTCATACCATGCACAAAAACTAACTCAAAATCAATCAAAGACCTAAATATAAAATCTGAAACGATGAAGACCATAGAAGAAAAAACAAGAACAATGCCAGGAGCCCTAATACATGGCATAAACAGTAAACAAAACATTACTAATAAAGCACAAACACCAGAAGAGAAACTGGATAACTGGGAGCTCCTAAAAATCAAACACCTATGCTCATCCAAAGACTTCACCAAAAGAGTAAAAAGATTACCTGAAGACTGGGAGAAAAAGTTTTTAGCTATGACATTTCCGATTAGCGGCTAATCTCTAAAATCTACATGATACTGCAAAAACTCAACAACAAAAAGGCAAATAACCCAATTAAAAAATGGGCAAAGGATATGAAAAGGTACTTCACTAAAGAAGACACTCAGGTAGCTAACAGATACATGAGGAAATGCTCACGATCATTAGCCATTAAAGAAACGCAAATCAAAACTACGGTAAGATTCCATCTCACTCCAACAAGGCTGGCATTAATCCAAAAAAGACAAAATAATAAATGTTGGAGAGGTTGTGGAGAGACTGGAACACTTACACACTGCTGGTGGGAATGTAAAACGGTACAACCACTTTGGAAATCGATTTGGCGCTTCCTTAAAAAACTAAAAATAGAACTACCATACAATCCAGTAATCCCAATCCTTGGAACATATCCTAGAGAAATAATAGCCTTTATACAAACAGATATATGCACACCCATGTTCACTGCAGCACTGTTTGCAATAGCAAAAAGATGGAAGCAACCAAGGTGCCCATCAACAGATGAATAGATAAATTATGGTATATTCACACAATGAAATACTATGCATCAATAAAGAACAACGATGAATCTGTGAAACATTTCATAATATGGAAGAATCTGGAAGGTATTATACTGACTGAAATTAGTCAGCTGCACAAGGACAAATACTGTATGAGACCACTATTATAATAACTCAAGAAATAGTTTAAATAGAGAAGAAAATATTCTTTGATGGTTACCAGAGTGGGGAGGGAGGGAGAGGGGTATTCACTATTTAGATAATAGACAAGAACTAATTTAGGTGAAGGGAAAGACAACACACAATACAGGAGAGGTCGGCACACCTGGACTGAACCAAAAGCAAAGCAGTTTCCTGAATAAACCTAACACTTTGAAGGCCAGTGTAGCAGGGGAGGGAGTTAGGAGGGGACCATGGTTTCAGGGACATTTTGGTCAATTGGCATAATAAAATCTATTAAGACAACATTCTGCATCCCACTTTAGAGACTGGAGTCTGGGGTCTTAAATGCTAGCAAGCTGCCATCTAAGATGTATCAGTTGGTCTCAACACACCTGGAGCAAAGGAGAATGAAGAACACCAAAGACACAAGGTAAAGATGAGACCAAGAGACAGAAAGGGCCACATATGTCAGACTACATCAGCCTGGGACCAGAAGAACTAGACGGTGCCTGGCTACAACTGATGACTGCCCTGACAGGGAAAACAGAGAATCTCTGAGGGAGCAGGAGAACAGTGGAATGCAGACCTCAACTACTCATAAAAAGACCAGACTTAATGGTCTGAGTGAGACTGGAAGAACCCCGGAGGTCATGGTCCCCAGACCTTCTGTTAGCCCAAGACAGGAATCATTCACAAAGCCAACTCTTCAGACAGAGATTGGACTGGACATTCATATAGAAAATGATACTGCTGAGGAGTGAGCTTCTTGGATCAAGTAGACACATGAGACTGTGGACAGCTCCTTTCTGGAGGGGAGATGAGAAGGCAGAGGAGGACGGAAGCTGACTGAATGGACACGGAAATACAGGTGGAGAGAAAGAGTGTGCTGCCTCATTAGGGGGACAGCAACTAGGCATATATGGCAAGGTATATATAAATTTTTGTATGAGAAACTGACTTGATTTGTAAGCTTTCAGTTAAAAGCACAATAAAAATTTTAAAAAAGTATCATCTTTCTTAGTAATTTGATCAAGAAACTTAACAAAAATGGGGAGAAGGGGACATTAAGAAAGTTTTTGCTCATGTGAATCAGAACTTTAGTGAAAGGAAAATAGCTGCATAATACGGGGTTCATAAGAAAAACATCTGAAGTTTTGAATACGGCCAAACAACAAGAGTTCATTCTAAAGGTTACCTCTAAAAAGCGAAACATCACAGACAACACATTTTTTGTGTGAGGACGAAGATGTTCATTTGTTGGTATTCTGTGAATTATTTCAAGTACTAGCTTCCGCAGTTGCTAGGGAGAAAAACAAAAAAGTTGTAAAGGTAAAAAAAAACTTTCAAGTTCCACATCGGTTCTTTTCCAATTCTACATTGTAATATACCGAGTGTTGGTCGCCACCATACTACCAGATGGATCCCATTTTAAAAGCAGTCCTGTAATTTATTTAAACATAACTCAAAGCACGTAACTGCAAACCATTACTTTGAATATTTCTACACTTGGTTGCCAAATCAACCTAGCTGATTTTTTTCCTCTTTCACAACTTCTCAGTGTTTCCAGCAGAAGAACACTGGTATGCAAACGTGGAATAAAACTGAAGATGAAAAAACAAAAAGCTAACTGCGCTTAGTTTGGGATCTCTCTGCCTAATCTGTTCTCTCCGTTAATGCTATCCCCAGTTACCTTGGGCCCAAGGACGAATTACATCACAAGCTGTACTTCGCTTTCATGATTCTATCTATGGAGCCAACAACTAAAAGGAAGGTTAAAGATATAAGATCTTGAACTGACAAGATAAAAATGTTCTACTTAGCAATACACTGTTCACTAGTATTACAACAATGTTTTTTAAATAGTTATTTTTAGAGATACACACTGAAATATTTATAGGAAAAAGGTATGACGGACTGCTTTAAAATAATCAAGGCAGGGCAAGTGGGTAGGGGTATAAATAAAACATAATTACCACAGATTTTAAGAATTAAAACTAGTAAGATCAGAGTTAGCTAATGGGTATGGGAGGGTGGGGTCGTTAAACTATCCACCCTTCTTCTGTGCTTGAATTTGTCTATAATAAACAGCATTCTCACACATCAACAGTCAGCATTTATGAATAATTTTTAATTATAAAAGAGATATAATGGATAAATTAAAACCAAGACAGCTAAGGGGGCAATGGTCTTGGGCAAAGTTACGCCAAAGTGACAAAACCTCTCTTATGAAACCTTAAGTGCAATCATGGCTTTTTTGAGTTGTTTTAATCCATGAATGCTTACAATCCTACCAAATGACTTTTCCTCTCTGAAGGTTTTGAACAGATTACCTGGGCTGGTTTCTCCTGAAGAAACTGAACTTCTCCGTCTTGAAGAAACGTAAGAAATCGAGGGATGATATGTTCCAGGAATGTAGAATATTGAGGCGATGATGTTACGTTCTAATTATGCAAAACAAAAAAAACCCATTTAAGTGATGTGTATTTTCATTTCAAATTCATATAAGAAACTCAAAGGAATATAAAACATTTTAGCAGAGCAACACCATTTTTAATACTTTTAGATGTTTGAGCTTGAGTGATAATTTAGTTTTAATAAATTAGGATGACTGTTGCTTCTGAAATCCAATTTATGAAAGCCAAATGCTAAAATTTGCCGTTAAAACTGGCACCAATGCTGTGGGAAGTGTTGAACTTGGAGCCTATTCTAGGCTGGCTCTGCTGTTTAATGAGCCCTCTGAATAGTCACTCAGCTTCTAGATCTTAGCTTCTTCAGCTGGAAAATAAAGAGCCTGAACATACCGACACCTTTTCCTACCTAAAAATCTAAGATTACGGCATCCATTATTTATCCCAGCACTGTTTAAAAGAAGGATAGGAAACAAAACTACTTAGGAGAGAGTAGAGTAAAAAGGGAGCCCTGGTGGTGAGTGGTTAAGAGCTCAGGATGCTAACCAAAAAGTCAGCAGTTCAAATCCACCAGCTGCTCCTTGGAAACCCTATAGGGCAGTTTTACCATGTCCTATAGGGTTGCTGTTAAGTCAGGACTGACTCAATGGCAGCAGGATAGTAAAAAGACTCTCAGCATAATATCCGGATTCCGCTTAGGAAGTGTAAACCTTGGACAGTTGCTTAACCTCTCTGTGCCTCAGCGTCCCCAGCTGTTAAGTGAAGATGGTATTTCCCACCTACCTCATACGACAATTGTGAAGATTACACGTGTTAACATACACTAAGCTCGCAACACTGTCCATGGTAAATGCTCAATAAGTATTAGCTGTTACTATCTGCAGAGCCAAATGGTCGGCATTTCGAATCCACCAGGCGCTCCTTGGAAACTCTACGGGGCAGTTCCACTCTGTCCTATAGGGTCGCTACGAGTCGGAATTGACTCGACGGCCCTGGGTTTTGCTGGGGTTTTTTTATCTGCAGAGCACCTGTGTGCCACTTTTCTTCTTTCTTATATAGTCTTGTCCACAACCCCAAGATATGTATTGTCTACATTTCACAGAAAAGAAAGAGGCTCAGAGAGGTGAAACAATTCGCCAGATGCCACAGTCAATATGTTTTTGAAGTGGAATTCAAATCTAGCACCCAGGTCTTCTCCTCCCCTTTTAGTGCCTTTGACTAATGTATTCATTCAACAAATGTTTACCGAGGGTCCATCACGTGCTCAGTGGGGAAAAGGTGATGAGGAGACACAGTTCATGCTCTCAGAGGCAGGGGAGGCAGCAGCGTGGCGATAAAGACAGTTATCACACACACAAAAATGCCTTCTGATACAAAGAAGGACTGGCAACTAAAGGAACATGTAACAAGAGAACACAATTTTCAGGCGGGAATCAATGGCAGAGTACATCTTGAAGAAATGATGCTTACGCTAAAACCTGAGAGGCAAGGGGGAATTATTTATGACAAAACAGAATGTTCTAAGAAAAATATATGCCAAAGCAAAACGTAAGAACACATGAGCTGTAAAAGGTACTAAAAAAAAAAAGTTCAGTATGGAGGGGAACTGGAGGACAAGAGAAAGGAGTTCACCGTTCACTGTCATGAGCGACAGCCTATGAGTCGAGGCGTAGGGACAACTCCGTGTACAATTCTAGGGGCTCCGTCTCATACTACTACCTGGGGGTGCTCTCAGGAGCTGTGTGACTCCTTAATAGTCTCTTCTCAAGTAGCTTTATGGATTCCTTGGAGGCAAGAACTGTGTTTCAATCATCTTTCATCTCCAATGCTTAAGACTTCTTTAATTAAACACCTACATTCAAATGATCCAAGGAAAAGAGAGTGGCACCTTTAGGACTGAAAGATGAACAGAGATACCAGAGGTCTGGCAATGTTTGAGGATTTGGGATTCCAGTCCAGCTACAGTGCAAAGACCTCCAAAACACCTTGGTAACACCCTAGACATCCGGCCAAGGAAAGATCATGCCCTAAAGTCTATTCTAGGCCCACCCCAAAAATGCCTAAAATCAACCTCTACTGAGATCCACAGGGAGACAGAGTTTGGAGGTGGAATTCCATCAAGTTACAGAAGCTTGGGAAACACTGGGTTTTCCACAAGTCCTCCCTAACGAAGTATAAAACCAAGCCTGCACAAGTTCAATGAGATCAGCTAGTAACTGGACTGCCTTGTACAACAACAACAAAAAAAATCAGCACTCTTCAGGGGAACAACAGAATGTAGAGTCCCGATACCATTTTACACACAATGTCCAGTGTACAATGCAAACGAACAGGAAAACGGGCCCCACAGGCAACAGATATTAACTACCAGGCAGCCCAAATGTTGAATTTAGCAAAGACTTTAAAGCAGCCATTACACATGTTCAAAGAATAAAAGGAAAATATAGTCTTAATCAACAAACAGATCAGGAATGTCTGCAGAGCAATGAAATCCATAATAAAGAACCAAAATGGATATTCTAGAATTGAAAGCACAAAAACTGAAATTTAAAAATCAGAGGACAGGCTTGACAGCAGATAGAGAATAACAGAAAGATAGTCAGTGAACCTCAAGAGACAAATCAATAGAATTTATTCCATCTAAAGATAAAAAGGACTGAAGAAAAATGAAGAGAACTTGACACAAAATAAAACTGTAGAATGTGAGGCCCAGAAGAGATACACTGCTTAATCAAGGTCATTTAAGTTATAAGTAGTAGAGCCAAAATGGGGGTCCAGCTCCCATTCCATAACAACCTGCCAACTATTATATGAACGTAAGAAATGCAAAACACAAGTCTGAGTGCATTCCGAGATTATACGCCTAGAAGAGCAATTATATTTTAAAAATGAAGAAAATGTTAAACAGCCAAAACAAAACCAACATTCTTCAACATAATTTGAGGTTCACTAGCACTAACGCAAAGAACTTAGACGACGCTGTGTACCAATTTCCAAATTCCAATTTTGAAATGCAGTAAACTATATTAACAAAGACAATGAATTATGATTTACCAATGGAAAGACTGACAGAGTGGCAGCAAGAAAGCACATATGAATAGTATATTTACCTCAAAGTGAAAAGTATAAAACAGAAAGCTCGTACCTCAAAATTTTCACTAACTTCTTGCATCATTTTTAGCTTTGTTTCATCAGCTGTAAAGGGCGAAACATACCATCAGGTAATTGAAATTATGTTAAGGATGTACCTAAAATTACTGAATTTAATAATTTAAAATGAAGCAATCAGATCTTATCAGTTTGACTGTCATCGTCCAACAGAAGGCACGTAACTAGTTCCCTACAGCCAGTCAGACACAGTCACACACCCCATACACGTGTTCACACCCAGACAGGCACACAGATTCACACCCACATACACACACGTGCCTCTTTGGGGCTCCAGCCAGTAATGCTCATCACTTTGCTTCAACACACAACAGAGAAAGATGAAATGAGGGTAAAATTTAATGTTACTATTTATCTCAATATGCACATCATTTCAGCTAAGATAAATCAGTCACATTAACGCATGTCCTTAATGACAACAAAAAAGGATCCACTCACGTGTATTTACATCCGTGAGAGCTGCCACAAACTGTAGGTATTTTTTCATCAGAGTGGTTTGGTCAACCACCGTGGCCCCTTGTGTTGCAACAAACGCCATTTTCCTTGTGAGTCAGTTTGTTTCTTAAGAAAACGGTATCAAGCCATGAGTTTACTCAGCCTATGAAAAGAATCATATGGTTAGCCAACTTACCAAGGGCACAGGCTCCCAATCTCTGCGGAAATCCTACCTAAATGCCTGCATTAATCTAAAATTTTTGCATTAATCCGGAATAGAACAATATTCCCTCTGCTTTTTTGAAAATAAAATTTACCTATATTCATTTTGTCTATTAATTTTTAAACACACATGCTTCTTCCCCGCCCCCCCCCAATCCACTTTCCTTCTTCCCTCTACGGCAGCGGTTGTCAAACTTTCTCTAAATGCCAGATACTGTAGTAAATATTTTAGGCTTTGCAGCCATGTAGTCTGTCGCAACTACTCCGCTCTGCTGCTAAAGCCCTAAAGCAGCTGAATCTATGAGCAGGGGCTGTGTGGGTTTCATGTAATTTTCATGTCATGGAATATTCTTCTTTGACTTTTTTCCCTGACCATTTAAAAATGTAAAAACCATTCTTAATTCATGAGTCATATAAAAACAGGCAGCAGGCTGAACTTCACCAGCTGATGGTAGTTTGCCTACTGCCTAAGACAATTGGTTCTCAAACTTCAGTGAACATTAAATCACCAGGTGTGAAAAGTGGATTTCCAAGCACCCATCAGGGAGAACTGTGGTTCAGTAAGGGGTCCAGAAAGCTGTAAAATCCGTTTGCAGCTGACACAGCATTGCTGCTGTCTGGTGCCAGTGAGTCCATTAATAACAACCCCACAAGACAGAGAACTGCCCCACTGGGTTTTCTTGTCTGTGATCTACAGGTCTTTCTCCTGAAGAGCAGAGCAGCTGGGTGGGTTCAACACCAACCTGTTAGCAGCCAAGCACCTAACCATTGCACCATCAGGGCTCATAGTAGGCACTCGAATCAATGAACAAAAACTTCAAAAAGCACCTCGGCCAGTGGGAAACATTTGGTGACGGCCACATTTGAGAAATGCGGCTCCAAGATGACACGCTTAGATGAGTGGGACTTGGTTTCTACTTTAAAAGCCATCACAGAAAAGTTTAGAGAACCTGGAGAAATGGATTTTTTACCCAACCTGCTTGTATATACAACTGGTGGCATACTTGTTAAGTGCCACAGCTGCTAACCAAGAGGTTGGCAGTTCGAATCCAGCAGGTGCTTCTTGGAAACTCTACAGGGCAGTTCTACTCTGTCCTACAGGGTCACTATGAGTTGGAATCGACTCGATTAGTAATGGGTTTTTAACTTCATCTGGAAACCCTGGTGGCTAGCTTTTAAGTGCTACAGCTGATAAAAGCCCGGCAGTTCGAATCCACTAGGCACTCCTTGGAAACTCTCTGGGGCAATTCTACTCTGTCCTAACTTCTCTTAGCATTAAAAGGTAGATCCACAGCTTAGTTTTCTTCTTCCTGCAGAAGACGTTCCAGTAACTCCTCTGCAGGCCTTTCCAAAGTTCTGTCTGGTGGATGCACTCCCCCTAGCTCACACCTGTGCCCCAGATGATGGGGACACCCTGACACTAGAGAGCATTTCTCCGATGCAGAGAGGGCGCCCACAGCTGTTCTAGAACAGCCCCCCAGAAGCCCCACCCCGCTGGCTCAGGGCAGGAAAAGTCACCAAGGAAGCCAAGGTGCTGCCCCAGCCCTGCTGAGTGAGCAGACAACTGGCTGCCTCCTCCAGTTCACACTCCCTCCTCCAAACACCAAAGACCCCACATTCGCATCCCCACATCAGGGGCCAAGACTCGGGGTGACGGCCTCTCCCTAGCGAACCCCTCAGTCCCGCCCAGGCCTTCTAAACGGTTCCGGCCCTTTTTTGAGGTCCTCGGACACAGTCAACTCTTCATCTCCCGGCCCCGGGAGGCGAGACTCGCTCTCCGCCGGGTTCAGGGCGCCCTGCGGAAGGAACACGCCCCATTTCGCCTGTCTCCGGGAAAGCAGCACGGAGACCCCGGGGTCCGAGGGGCCCGGCCCGGGTGGGCAGCCTGGAGCCAGCGCGCGAGGGGCAAACGGCCCCCGCCAAGGCTGAAGCGGCGCCGTCGGGCCAGAGGGGGCGCTGTCGGCGCTACTACCTTCGCTCTCGGCGCCGGGCCAGGCGAGCCAGGTGCCTGCGTGGAGGCCGGGAGGTGCCAGGCTGGCTGGGCTGGGGGGGCCGCCTCCGCTGGGAAGGGGGTCCCAATCCCTCCGGTCCCAAACGGCCCTCCGCCTCCCTCCTTTTGTCGCTATCCCCGGGCGCTCAGCGACCGCCTCCCGGGCCGCGCTACGGCGCGCGCCGAGGGCCAATTTCCGCGCCGCTGGCTCCGCCTCCCGCGTCTCCCCAGCTCGGTCCGGCAGCTCGCGGAGGCTCAACGACGGCCGCCGGCCCCGCCGCCCGGCCCGGGCCCCGGCGCCAGGCTGGGGCGGCCCGGGGCGACCGGAGCCTCCTTCCGTGCCTCGGCGGAGCCGCCGCGCCACGCAGGCCTCCCCACTCCCCGGCCCCGCCGCGCGCCTCCCCGAACCGTTCCACCGCCCTCGCGCACCTCGAGCTCGGCGCTCGGCCCCCGCAGCCCCGGCCGGGCCCCGCGCGAAACCCGCCGGGCCGCCGCCGCCACCGCCGCTCCGCCGCGCAGTCCCGCCCCCACTCTCAGCGCAGACGGAGAGCTGGGCCCCGCGCACCGCCCCTAAGTGGGTGCGGCCTGGGCGCGCGGCAGGAGCAGGGAGGGGCGCCTGTGCCGGGTGGGCTGCCCGGCCCTTTAAACCCGCGCCTGCAGAGCCGCCGGTGCCGAGTGTCTGTAGACTCGTGCTCTTGGGTCTCCTCGCGGGAGCCAGGCGGGGGGTCCTTGGGGCTCCTGCGGACGGTGGGCAACCGAGGGGCTTCCGGAGGGGGCGGCGGGCGGGCCCGGTAGAGCCCCCGCTCGGAGTAAACGTGGCAGGTAGGGCGGGTTGACTCCTTAGCTCCCCTGGTGGGGTCTCTGGGGTCTTAACCCGCGGAGAGAAGACGAGGCCAGGAGGGTCTCTGGGAAGGCGAAGACTGGAGATAGACCGGGACTTTGGTAAAAACCTGGAGTTTGCCTGGAGGTGGCCGACCTGGGAGCAGAAAGGCCTGTTGGTTCTGCAGCTGCACCGCACCGCTTTCCATCCGCTCCTACCAGGCGGGCAGGTGCTGAGGGCAGAACCGATGGAGCTCAGGCCCCGGGCCGGGCAAGAGAAATGCAGAAATGAAATGGAGGGGGGAATGGGGCCCAGAGGCCCAGGTAAGATGCTGTGGGTTGCACCGAGAGGCGCCTCAGGGAAAGCACTGTCACGCCCCCTCCCCCCCCGCAAAAAAAAAAACAAAACTCCATCTGTGTCAGTGGTTTCACAGTTCTGGTAATGGATGGTTACCAGACCATAAAAGCCAAACTCCACCACCCCCCCAGGACCTCACTCCACCTTGTGACCCCAATACTCCCCAGCATGTTTTCTCCTTTTTTAAAATGGGCAACCGAGAGCTTGACATAACTAACACCTGAAGAACCTGTAAGTTTTTCTCCTTCCTCTGCCTTCTTCCTCCTTCACATACCTCTGTTAAAGACTTTGTTTTGACCTAATGTTGATGGCTTTGTTCTTTGTTTCAAACTGATGCAAATAACTTTGTTTTGTTCTATTGGACCACTGTGACTTAAAACCCTCACAGCCCAGGTAGCTGATATGTATCTCTTTATTCTGATAAAGAGTCTTTTGTCATTGTCCTGTAATGCATAACTCTTCCGGCTGTCCTGTAATGCATAACTCTTCCGGCCAGGCCATCTGCAGAGTACAAAGGCACTTCAAACCCTTGTAAGATTCTTTACAAGCTCGAATGTAGAATTGCTCTTGGGGACTCCAGAGAGACAGGCTATGTTGCTGCTGGGTCCCCGGTGATGTAGACATCTCCTTAATAAACGTTCTCACTCTTTCTGACTTGGAGTATGTTTCATTGGCTTGACTGCTCCAGGGCATGGACCCTAATCAGGTAACAACCTCCTAACCCTTCCTGACATCACCAACCCACATCATCACTCACCCAACAGATATATTTCACAGCTTGCAGTAAATAGAGCCTGCAGATATTTTCTTGGAAGGACACTGCCTTATTATGAGACGTGTTCCTTTATTGTTTAATGTTTAATTCAAGAACAAGCCTCAGCTGAAGTGTTGGGGTTGTAGGTGAATATTTTTAGTGCCAATTATTTCTGTTATAGGAGAAAGAAAATGGGTTAGAACACCCCTCTGCCTATGGAAGAAGCTGCCTGTTTGCAAGCAAAATCCTCTCTGCCCCACCAGTCAAGTGGACTCCAACTCATGGTGATCTCATATGTCTCAGAGGAGAACTGTGCTCTGTAGAGTTTTCAGTGGCTGATTGTTCAGAAGTAGATCGCCAGGCCTTTCCTCTGAGGCACCTAAGCGGACACCACCCCCACACTCCCACAAAAGGTGCGACGTGTAAATTTGGGGAAGGTTGGAAAATCTCAGGGCTGAAATCAATGTGTCAAATGTATAATATTGTTGGGGGGGTGGATAGAGAAAAAAGCAGATGTAGACAAATCCTTTGATTAGGTTTCGGCTTAATTGCATATGATAAACACCTACAGTTAGGCCTAGCCCAGAACAAGGAGTCAACCTTCGCTTCGGTCAAGTCCCTACGTTTCCCCATGGCCTGACCTTCTCCTATCAAAGTACCCATTACCCTGTTAGGACTTTTGCCTGTTTTCTTGTCTGTTTCCTTAACTAAAGGTCGGGAACAGTGTTATCTTCATCCCTATAAGGTAAACTATATCATGTCCTTTTCCCTGCTTAAAACCCTCCAAAAACTCAACATCACTGGTCATTAGGGAAATGTACATCAAGACCACAATGAGATACCACTTCGCCCCCACTAGGATGCCTATTAAGGAGACCTGGTCATGCGATGGTTAAGAGCTCAGTTGCTAAGTGAAAGGTTGGCAATTTGAACCCACCCAGCCGCTCCAGGGGAAAAAGACGGGGTGATCTGCTTCCTTAAAGATTACAGCCAATACCATTTACAGTAGCCCCCAAGAAGATAAAATACTTAGGAATAAATCTTACCAAAGATGTAAAAGACCTATACAAAGAAAACTACAATGTACTAGTGCAAGAAACTAAAAGGGACCTACATAAGTGGAAAAACATACCTTGCTCATGGATAGGAAGACTTAACATAGTAAAAATGTCTATTCTACTGAAAGCCATCTATACATACAATGCACTTCTGATGCAAATTCCAATGACATTTTTTAATATGACGGAGAAACAAATCACCATATGGAAGGGAAAGAAACCCCGGGTAAGTAAAGCATTACTGAAAAAGAAGAAAGTGGGAGGCCTCACTCTATCTGATTTTAGAACATTACACAGCCACAGTAGTCAAAACAGCCTGGTACTGCTACAACAACAGGCACAGACCAATGGAACAGAATTGAGAACCCAGATATAAATCCATCCACATACGAGCAGCTGATATTTGACAAAGGCCCAGTGTCGATTAATTGGGGAAAAGATAGTCTTTTTAACAAATGGTGCTGGCATAACTGGATATGCATTTGCAAAAAAATGAAACAGGACCCATACCTCACACCATGCACAAAAACTAACTCCAAGTGGATCAAAGACTAAAACGATAAAGATCATGGAAGAAAAAATAGGGACAACGTTAGGAGCCCTAACACAAGGCATAAACAGAATACAAAACATTACTAAAAATGACGAAGAGAAACCAGATAACTGGGAGCTCCTAAAAATCAAACACCTGTGCTCACCTAAAGACTTCACCAAAAGAGTACAAAGACCACCTACAGATTGGGAAAAAATTTTCAGCTATGACATCTCTGACCAGCGCGTGATCTCTAAAATCTGTATGATTCTGTTAAAACTCAACCACAAAAAGACAAACAACCCAATCACAAATTGGGCAAAGAATATGAACACACACTTCACTAAAGAAGATATTCAGGCAGCTAACAGATACATGAGAAAATGCTCTCGATCATTAGCCGTTACAGAAATGCAAATTAAAACTACGATGAGATTCCATCTCACTCCAACAAGGCTGGCATTAATCCAAAAAACACAAAATAATAAATATTGGCGAGGCTGCAGAGAGATTGGAACTCTTATACACTGCTGGTGGGAATGTAAAATGGTACAACCACTTTGGAAATCTATCTAGCGTTTTCTTAAAAAGTTAGAAATAGAACTACCATACAACCCAGAAATCCCACTCCTCGGAATATATCCTAGAGAAATAAGAGCCTTTACATGAACAGATATATGCACACCCATGTTTATTGCAGCACTGTTTACAATAGCAAAAAGCTGGAAGCAACCAAGGTGTCCATCAACGGATGAATGGTTAAATAAATTATGGTATATTCACACAATGGAATACTACACATCAATAAAGAACAGTGAGGAATCTGTGAAACATTTCATAACATGGAGGAACCTGGAAGGCATTATGCTGAGTGAAGTCGGATGCAAAAGGACAAATATTGTGTAAGACCACCATTATAAGAACGTGAGAAATACTTTAAACTGAGTTGTGGTTACCAGAGGGGGGAGGGAGGGAGGGTGGGAGAGGGTTATTTACTGATTAGATAGTAGATAAGAACTACTTTAGGTGAAGGGAAGGACAACCTTCAATACAGGGAAGGTCAACTCACCTGGACTGGACCAAAAACAAAGAAGTTTCCTGGATAAACTGAATGCTTTGAAGGTCAGCAGAGCAAGGGCGGGGGTTTGGGGACTATGGCTTAAGGTGACTTCTAAGTCAATTGGCAAAATAAATTCTGTTAAGAAAACATTCTGCATCCCACTTTGAAGTGTGGCCTCTGGGGTCTTAAATGCTAACAAGTGGCCATCTAAGATGCATCAATTGGTCTCAACCCACCTGGATCAAAGGAGAATGAAGAATACCAAGGTCACACGATAACTATGAGCCCAAGAGACAGAAAGGGCCACATGAACTAGAGACTTACATCATCCTGAGACCAGAAGAACTAGATGGTGCCCGGCCACATCCGATGACTGCCCTGACAGGGAGCACAACAGAGAACCCCTGAGGGAGCAGGAGAACAGTGGGAGGCAGACCCCAAATTCTCATAAAAAGACCAGACTTAATGGTCTGACTGAGACTAGAAGAATCCCGGTGGTCATGGTCCCCAGACCTTCTGTTGGCCCAGGACAGGAACCATTCCCGAAGACAACTCATCAGACATGGAAGGGACTGGACAGTGGGCTGGAGAGAGATGCTGATGAAGAGTGAGCTACTTGTATCAGGTGGACACTTGAGACTGTATTGGCATCTCCTGTCTGGAGGGAAGATGGGAGGGTAGAGCGTGTTAGAAACTGGCAAAACGGTCACGAAAGGAGAGACTGGAAGAAGGGAGCGGGCTGACTCATTAGGGGGAGAGTAAATGGGAGTATGGAGTAAGGTGTATATAAGCTTATATGTGACAGACTTGATTTGTAAACTTTCACTTAGAGCACAATAAAAATTATTAAAAAAAAAAAAAAGATTACAGCCAAGAAAACCCTACAGGACAGTTCTATTCTGTCACATGGGGTCACTATGAGTCAGAGTTGACTCTATGGTACCTAATACCAACAACAAAGATGGCTGTTAACAGAAAAAAAATAAATAAATAACAAGTGTTGGCGAGGATGTGGAGAAATTGGAACTTCATCCATTGCTGGTGGGATAGTAAAATGGTGACGTTGCTGTGGAAAACAGCGTGGCAGTTCCTCAAAGGGTTAAAGATAGAATTACCATAAAAAAATTTTTTTTTTATCGCAATTCCACTTCTAGGTGCATACCTAAAAGAATTGAAAGCAGAGACATAAACAGAGACTTGTTCACCAATGTTCGTTGCAGCACTATTCACAGTTGCCAAAAGGTAGAAACAACCCAAGTGTCCATCAGCAGATGAATAAAACCAAAACCAAATGTGTTGCCATCGAGTCGATTCTGACTCATAGCGACCCTATAGGTCAGAGTAGAACTGCCCCATAGAGTTTCCAAGGAGCGCCTGGTGCCCCATAGAGTTTCCAAGGAGCGCCTGGTGGATTCGAACTGCTGACCTTTTGGTTAGCAGCCGTAGTACTTAACCACTAAGCCATCAGAGTTTCCAACGGATGAATGGATAAGCAAAGCGTAGTATATCCGTACAATGGAATCTTATTCAGCCATAAGGAGAAATGAAGTTATGATACATGCTATATGGTGAACTTGAAAACATTCTGAATTTTTGAGTGAAATAAGTTAGACACAGAAGAACAAATATTGTATGATCCTATATTTATGAAATATCCAGCACAGGCAAATACATAGAGACAGAAGTTTATCAGAGGTGGGTGGAAGGGGGAAATGGGAAGGTGTTGCTTATGGGGTGCTGAGTTTTTGTTTGGGGTCATAAAATTTGGTTAGAGAAAGCGGTGACGGTTGTACAACATTGTGAATGTGATTAACATCTGAACTGTACACGTAAAAATGGCAAATGTTTCGTTACACAGGACGGCCTGGTCTCGCAAATCTTCCACCTTTGACGGTACAGTCTTACCACTTTTCTATCGCTTGTTATAGTGAAAGATATTTGAGTTTTCCTTCTCTAACAGGTTTCCACCTTACACAGGTTCCAACTTGCACAGGTTTTACTGTATAAATTTCACCATAATAAATTTTCTTTTCTTTTCAATAAAAAAAAAAACCTTCAAAAAACATTTCAACAAGGGGCATCTGGGGTCTTAAACACTAGCAAGCAGCCATCTAAGATGCATCAAATGGTCAACCCACCTGGATCAAAGGAGAATGAAGAACACCAAGGACACAAGGCGATTACCAGCCCAGGAGACAGAAAGGGTCACATGAACCAAAGACTACATCATCCTTAGACCAGAAGAACTAGATGGTGCCCGGCTACAACCACTGACTGCCCTGACAGGGAACACAACAGAGAACCCCTGAGGAAGCAGAAGAGCAGTGGGATGCAGACCCCAAATTCTCATAAGACCAGACTAATGGTCTGACTGAGACTAGAAGGGCCCCAGTGGTCATGGCCCCCAGACTTTCTGTTGGGCCAGGATAGGAACCATTCCTGAAGCCAACTCTACAGACATGGATTGGACTGGACAATGGGTTGGAGAGGGATGCTGGTGAGGAGTGAGCTTCTTGGATCAGGTGGACACTTGAGACTATGTTGGCATCTCCTGCCCGGAGGGGAGATGAGAGGGTGGAGGGGGTTAGAAGCTGGCAAAACGGACAGGAAAAGAGAGAGGGGAGGGAGGGAGTGGGCTGTCTCATTAGCGGGAGAGTAATTGGGAGTGTGTAGCAAGGTGTATATGGGTTTTTGTATGAGAAACTGACTTGATTTGTAAACTTTCACTTAAAGCACAATAAAAATTATAAACAGAAAACAAAAAAGTGCTTCAACGTCTCCTCACCATTGGCCCTGCTTACCTCCCCACCCATCGTCATCATCATGCCCAGCCCCATGGCCTAGCTATGCCTCAGACCCAACTTGTTCCTGCCTTAGGATCTGGCAGCTAATTCCTCTCTCTGGAAAGTTCTTCATGTCACCCTTGCTCAGCTCACGTATTAGCTCTTCAGAGAGGCCTTCCATAATCAATATAAAAAAACCCCTCTTCCTCCTGCTCACCATCTCTTGTAATACTGTGTTCCCCTCATACCCTCCCAATCTCAGATTATTTACTTATTTATCATGTTTCCCTTTCTGTCATTGTTCACTAATATTATTAAATAAAAAACAAATGAAGAAATTTGTACCCTTTCTGGAATAATAGTATACGAACCCATACAGGAGGGGTCAACTGGAGCACTCAGAAGGAGAATAAAGGGAGCCCCCAAATGTCCACACTGGGGGGCATGAGAATCTGCGCAGGTGGTCTCTGCCGTGGGGTGAGTCAGGACACTAGGCTTCAGCCTGATCTTTTAAGAGCAACCAAAAGGCCATTCCCTCTCCAGTGCCCCTGGTGGGCTAAAGTCCCTGCTGGCCATGCCACCTTTGCTGCATGTTTCCTGAAGGCTGGCCCTAAGGGTTCCACCCTTATAAAAAGTCATCCCCATGATGAATTAATAACCTAGCACCTTATACTCTAGGTCTCTTGTGGGTTTGGACAAGGCAACTCATTGTCCTGGGGTCTCGACAATTCCAGCTGCCCTGGCGGAGACAAGGGCCAGGCCTGGTTGTTGTTAGTTGCCATTGAATCAGCTCTGATTCCTGGCAATCCCATATACAACAGAATGAAACGTTACTGCTCCTGCACCATCTTCACAATTGTTGGTATGTTTGAGTCCATTGCTGGGGCTATTGTATCAGTCCCTCTCATTGACATTTCTCTCGTTTTTGCTGACCCTCTACTTTACCAAACATAGAGTCCTTTTCTATCGATTGGTCTTTCCTGATGATGGGTCCAAAATAATCAAGATGAAGTCTCTTCTTCCACGATTCTAAGAAGCATCCTGGTTGTATTTCCTCTAAGACTGATTTATTCATCTGGCAGTCCACAGTATATTCATCACCACAACCACAGTTGGAAGGCATCAATTCTTCATCTGTCTTCCTTCTTCATTGTCCTGCTTTCTCATGAATATGAGGTGATTGAAAATACCATAGCTTGGGTCAGGCACACCTCAGTCATCAAAGTGACATCTTTGCTTTATAAGCCAGGCCTGGTTGTGTTGTTGTTGTTGTTTGGTGCTGTCAAGTCAGTTCCGACTCATTGCGACCCTATGCACGACAGAATGAAACACCGCCCGGTCCTGAGCCATCCTTAGAATCGTTGTTATGCATGAGCTCATTGCTGCAGCCACTGCGTCAATCCACCTCGTTGAGGGTCTTCCTCTTTTCCACTGACCCTGTACTCTGCCAAGCATGATGTCCTTCTCCAAGGACTGATCCCTCCTGACAACATGTCCAAAGTATGTAAGACGCAGTCTCGCCATCCTTGCCTCTAAGGAGCATTCTGGCTGTACTTCTTCCAAGACAGATTTGTTCGTTTTTTTTGGCAGTCCATGGTGTATTCAACATTCTTTGCCAACACCACAATTCAAAGGCATCAATTCTTCTTTGGTCTTCCTTATTCACTGTCCAGCTTTCACATGCATATGATGTGATAGATGTGGGTCAGGCGCACTTTAGTCTTCAAGGTGACATCTTTGCCCTTCAACACTTTAAAGAGGTCCTTTGCAGCAGGCCTGGAGCCATGGTAAATTCAGTTTTGCCCCCTCCAAGGTACCACAGGTTTTAGCCCAAAAAGCCTGTTCCAGAAACTTATCCGTAGTTATTATCAACCTAGTGGCCCTCACCTCCCACAATTACATTTTCAGGGCAGGACAAGGGGGATCTGAGGCAGGAATATGGCCACTGGAACTGCCCATTTCCAAAGGGAGATTCAATTACACCACCCTCGCTAAGACCAACAGACAGACTAACCTGCTTTATAAAGATTTTCAGTGCCAAGAATTGACACCAAGGAAGTGCGAACCTTCCCTTACTCAGAAAATGGAATTATCCAGAACATGCTGCTACCACCACCACCCACAGCCAGATGAATATGGTTTGACTGCACACAACTTCTGATTATCCCTGGGCCCCAGAGACTGGTCTGCAGCTGCTGTTCTGCATGTTTGGCCCCAGGCATCCCCCCATAAAAGCTGTCTTTGGTGTCTGTCCTGGCCAATGGTCACCTCACACAAGGAGCAAATATCCCCCCTCTGTGTGCCACTGCGGATGGGATGAGACAGTGTCTATGACAGCAGCCAGTACCTACTGGGCACTCGAGAATGATTGTCCAAATAACTTTTGCTGAGTCTTGTTCAAGGCCTTGGGGGAACCATCAAAAAGAGGATTCATCTTATTCTTGCAGCCATTCAACAAGGATCTACTTTAAGTGGGGCCTATGGTGGTTCAGTGGTAGAATTCTTCCCCTCCATGGGAGAGACCTGAGTTTGATTCCCGACCAATGTGTGATACTATGGTGCTGAATAGATTTCAGTGGCACTACCATGGACTAGGAGGAAAGGCCTGGCAATCTACTTCTGAAAATCAGCCAATGAAAACCCTATGGATCATCATTAGCAATGTTTTATATCGATTACATGTTGAAGTGATAGTACTTTGGGTATTTTTGTTGTCAGGTGCCATCGAGTCAGTTCCAACTCATAGCAACCCTATGTACAACAGAATGAAACACTGCCCAGTTCTGCACCATCCTCACAATTGTTGCTGTGTTTGAGCCCACTGTTGCAGCCACCAGGTCAATCCCTCTCCTTAAGGGTCCTTCTCGATATCCTAGGCATTGCTGATCTGAAATGGACTAGTATTGGCCATTTTGAATTGGACAATCACATGGTCTACTATGCTGGGAATGACAAATTGAAGAGGAATGGCATAGCATTCATTCGTCATCACAAAGACCATCTCGAGATCTATCCTGAAGTACAACTCTGTCAGTGGTAGCAGGATACCCATATGCCTACAAGGAAGACCACTTAATATGACTATTACTCAAATTTAAGCATCAATCACTAATGCCCAAGATGAAGAAATTGAAGATTTTCACCAACTTCTGCAGTATGAATTTGATCAAACATGCAATCAAGTTTCATTGATAATTACTGGTGATTGGAATGCAAAAGTTGGAAACAAAGAAGAATCAGTAGTTGGAAAACATGGCCTTGGTAACAGAAAGGACCCTGAGATCACATGATAGAATTTTGTAAGACCAACTGACTTATTCATTGCAAATACCTTTTTTCAGCATCACAAACAGCGACTATACATGTGGACCTCGTTGGATGGAATACACAGGAATCAAATTGACTACATTTGTGGAAAGAGATGATGGAAAAGCTCAATATCATCTGTCAGAACAAGGCCAGGGGCCAACTGTGGAACAGACCATCAACTGCAGGTATGCAAGTTCAAGTTGAAACTGAAGAAAAGTAAAACAAATCCGCGAAAGCTAAAGTATGACCTTGAGTATGACTCACCTGAATTTAGAGACCATCTCAAGGACAGATTTGATGCATCGAACACTAATGACAGAAGATCAGGTGAGTTGTGGAATGACATTAAGGATATCACACATGAAGAAAGCAAACGGTCATTAAAAAGACAGGAAAGAAAGAGACGACCAAAATGGATGTCAAAAGAAACTCTAAAACTTTTTCTTGAATGTAGAGTAGCTGAAGCAAATGGAAGTATTTTGGTTATATCGGGTTAAATAAAACATTATTAAAACTAAAAAAAAAAAAAAACAACTCTATGAGTCAGAGCAGTTAGATCTGCAACCAATCATGGGGATTGCCCAGGACCAGGCAGCATTTCCTTCCATTGTGCACGAGGTTGCCTTGAGTAGGGGCCCAACTGGAAGGCAGTCAACACAACATAAGCTAAGTAGCAGACATGCAGACCAGTCCCAGCCCACAAGGAGGCCACGACGAAAATCTGTTGTTATCAGGCACTATCAGGTGGATTGGGACTCATGGCGGCCCCACAGGGTTTTCTTGGCTGAAATCTTTATGGAAACAGATCACCAGGTTTTTCTCCTGCAGAGCTGATGAGTGGGTTTGAGCCACCAACCTTTCAGCTAGCAGCCAAGCGCTTACGTGTCGTGCCACCAGGGCTCAAAGTTACTCAGGGCTCAAAACGGCACCCTATATGTGCACCCTATATGTGGACTAGACTGTGAGAATTTGTGGGGGAAAAACAAAATCTTGGGATGATGATTAGAACTGCTCTTTCCAATTCCATCCGCAATAGTCAGGTGGCTCTTGGGCACTTCACATGTGCCTGGCCTGAGTGGAGATGTAAAATACACACCAGATACTGAAGACTGAGTATGAAAAAAACAGATGGCAGTGGGGCAGGTGGGGCCCCTCCTTAGGGGAACCATAGCTGTTCCAAGAGAGGGGCCATGACTTCACCGAGTGCGGAAACCGAAAAACCAAACCTGTGGTCATCAACTGGATTCGGGCTCATAACAACCCTGTAAGACAGTAGAACTGCCCCATAGTGTTTCCAAGGAGCGCCTGGTAGATTAAAACTGCTGCCCTTTTGGTTAGCAGGTGTAGCACTTAACCACTTGGCCACCAGGGTTTCCAATGCAGGTCATGCAATTATGGTGTGTCAGCACCCCCGGCTGGAGGAACCATCCAACAACCTCTCTGTACAAATAGGTAAACTGAGGCAGGGTGGGATGGGTCACTTGCCCAGGTTACTAGTAAAGCAGAGGCAGAGCTGGGACGGGATCCAGGCCCTGGCTTCCGGTATTTAAGGCCAGCCAGGCCTGTCAGCATCTCGGAGGGACACGTTGCTCTCCGAAATGGCAGATGGGAGGCCCGGTTAGGACAAGGAGGGTCTAAGGAACGCTGGTGACTCCTCACTGCGATTGTGTGACCCTCGAAAGGCCCTCAGTGACAGCGAGGACTCCGTGGGCTTGGGTGCAAGCACGAACCCCATTTTAAAGAAGGGAAATCAGGCGCAGAGAGGGTAAACTGAGGAGTGAACCAAGCCTGGGGCAGGGCCCAGGCCCCTCTCTCAGCAGGGGCAAGAGGCATTTCCAGGGCCCTTGCCCAGCGCTGGACACGCAGTAGGTGCCCAAGGTTCTTGAATGAACAGCGATATGTCAGAACGACGAGCGTCAAGAAGGGAAAAGATACCTGAAAAAGAACTCGAAGGGGCCTGCACGCGGCACTGCAGCGCTGCGCCATCTCTGGGGACGCTGAGTCAGAGCCCGGCGGGTGCGGGAGCCGGGAGAGGAGGGGAGGAGGACGCAGATCCGGGGAGAGAGGGGGTGCAGACTCCAGGAGGGGAGTAGAGGGGGACAAGAATTCGGGGAGGGAGGGAGCACGCAGACTAGGAGAAAGGAGGCGGGGGGGGGGGTGGTGGGGAGCAGACCCGAGGAGGAGAAGGAGGGAGGGGACGCGGCGCAGCGGAAGGCGGAGGCGGCGCGGGGAGGGGGCGCGGCGCGGCTGACGTGGGCCAGGGTCGCGTGGCGGGCTGTGGGTGGCTGCAGCGCTCAGCGACAACGCTCCCCGAGGCGGGGGCGAGCAAGCACCTGCGCGCACAGCCCGCGCCGCACTCCAAGGAGCCGCAGCCAAAGCGCCCGCGTCGTCTTCGCTCTGCGCCATCCTCGCTCTGCGCCATGGCTGTCGCACCGCGTCTCCGCTGCCTCCTGTGGCTCGCCTGCCTTCTGTCCCTAGCCCTGGTTCCGATGGCCGCAGGTAAGGCCCTGGCCCTCCGTCCCCGCCCCGTCTGCAGCTGGCTGGGGACTCAGGACGGTCCGGGAGCGGGGACCCGGGCTGCGGAGTGGCGCCGGGCGCCCGGTGCGCACCACCTGCACCCTAGGAGATCACTGCAGCGCCCTGCGGAGGGGCGGCGGGAACGCAGCGAGACCCTCTCCGGTTTCCCCTCTTCCCTCTCCCCCACCCCTGAAGTTACCCCGACACTTGACCCGGGCCCTTCGATTCCTGCTAATACCCGAGGTCGGCTGTGCCCTGGGAGCAGCGCCGGGGAGCCGGCGCGTCCGCCCAGGCCCCTGGGGACCTTGCATCTCTGGAGGTGGGAAGGCCGGTGCCGAGAAGCTCAGGGATCACGCCACAGCCTTCTGGGAGCGCAGACAGGTTCTGCGTAGCCGCGATTTGCCATAAAATGTCGCCTTCTCTGGAGAGGTTTTTACACCCTTTTTTGTTGGCTTCGGGGAGGATGGGATTTTAGAGCCCAGGGGCCAGGTCTGCCATTTCCTCTCGGAAAGTGGTTTCCAAAATGGACCCTGAGCCACCAACACAACCTCCCTTCCTGACGCATTTTAGGAGCAATAGAAGGACCCAGATTGAAGAGTTGTCCAGGGACCGGTGGGAAGTGGCAGCTATCAAGGGGTTAAATATCATACAACATTTGTCATTTACGCCCTTCCCCCCAGAAAATAAAAATAAAAGCGTTGTAGAGGTGGCAGAGCGAGGAAGAGATCTAATGCAAATTTGTGGAAGAAGCACCACAAGGTAAAATTACAAACCTGCATCCCTAAAGGAGAATTTTGTAGTAAGTGTGCTACCTCAGGGTTAGCTACTTCCTCCTAGAAATTCATATTGGACGTTGGGTCTCTGGTCCATTAGGGTTACGTGTGCCCAGAAATTATCAATGTGTTCTAAATTACAAAAAGAAAAAAAAAAAGTGAATTAATTCTTTGGAGGTCATATGGGGTTCCTAGGCTGGCCCATAAAGGCTTATCACACCCATGAGATGGTCAGAATTCTAGGAGCTGGGAACAGGGTGGGGGACCATGTCAATGCCCTCACCCACAGGAGAAAAATAGAGGTTCGGGTCACCTGTCTGGGGTGCTTTGCACTCCAGGGGTTTATATATCCTAAGTCTACAATAAACCATGGATTCCAAATTGTGTGAACCAGACTTCAGAGATACCTTTGGAAGTGTTTTAGACAGTGTGAACATTTTCCAGAATGTTCTGGGCCCTGCATACTGTGTTGTCAGGGAAAATGTGTGTGGTCCAAGTAGAAACCCTGGGGGCCTGCTAGGCAGGCGTAGCTCCCATGGCCCATGGCCCAAGCCAGGTAGACCCTTTGAGTTTTGGTTCAGCCCTTCAGCTCTGGGTCACTCAGGGCTCCTGTGAAGCCTGGGCTTGCGGACATGCCCTATTGCCCCTGCGCTAGTTGCCCCTGAGGCCAGGGCTCTTCCAGGCTATGCCATCTGGGCCTGGGCCCGGCTTCCGGATCTAGAAAGGTATATGTGGATGGGTAGGGTGGTGGGACCTAGGCTTGGCTCCTTCAGCCACGCTTAGGGTGCCGTGGACCAGTCTGAGAGCCCCGAGAAGGAGGGGCAGTATCTTCAGAGGCTGTCTGAAACCCTGTGTTTAGAAAACCAAGTTGACAAGCGGTGACCTTGGAGCCTCTATGTGATGGGGTGGGCAAGAGAGGGTTGGGGCATGGGGCTGGGGGGAGGGCTGTGAGCTGGGCTACTGTCTTTGGCAACTAAAACGTCAGCAGCAGCCTCAACCTCTCCCCACCCCCTCCCTCTTCACCCCTCCCTCCCAGCCTCTCCCCATCCCCTCCCTCTTCACCCATCCCCACTCCCCCAGCCTCTCCCTATCCCCTCTCTCTTCACCCCTCCCCACCCCCCCAGCCCTGGCCTGCTGTCTTCTGATTCCATCCCCCTGGCAACGGATCTGCTGATCTGCGTCATGCTGACACGCGCCATCTCACTGCAGACACTGGATGGCCATTAGGATGCAGCCGAATGTCCCTGCCACCTGCCGGCCTCACTCTGGCCCACGCTCCTCCTAGGAGGAGAAGGCAGCAGGAGGGAGCAGGCAGGATGCTTCCAGAACTAGAGGACAAATCAGCCCTTCACCTCTGCTCAGCCTGGCCCAGTGCTGCCTCTACCAAAGGGAGGGGAATGGGCCAGCATGGGCCAGGTGCAGACTAGCCCTGTGACCCCAGGTAGCAACCTTAGCCCCTGGGGGCCTCAGGCTCCTCAAGGTTAAATAACCCAGCTGCCACAGAGTCAGTGCCATCTCTTGGCGACCTCATTCACCTTTCCCTAGAGTAGAACTGTGCCCCATAGGGTTTTCAGTGGCTGATTTTTCAGACGTAGATCTCCAGGCCTTTCTTCCGAGGTGCCTTTGGTGGACTCAAACCACCAACCGTTCAGTTAGCAGCTGGATACATTAACTGTTCGCACCACCCAGGGTCTCCTCAATGTTAAATACACACCGTACTTGCTTGGAGAAGCTTCTGCCACAGCCACTGCACCTGGAATTCCCACTGTCGGTCTGGATCTGAGGTTAAGACCCTGCAGTTCCCTTTTTCATTGCCGACATTTTCTTAGAAGTAACTGGTCCTCAGCAACTTGACCCAAATGCCTTTATAACTTCAGAAATGGCCTTGCAAATTCATAAAGACCAAAGTAGATTAGTGGTTCCCTGGGGCTGGGGGAGGGGGCAGTGGGAATCATTGCTTAAGGGGTGCTGAGTTTCTGTTTGGGGAGAAGAAAATGTTTTGGAAATAGCTGTTGTTGATGGTTGCACAACATCGGTGGATGTAATTAATGCCACTGAATCGTGCACTTAAAAATGGTTAAAATGGCAAAACATTTTAAGAAACAAAGAAAGAAATGGCCCTGAAGAAAAGGGACTCAGAACAGGGAATATATGACATGGGCCGAGAGCAGACTAGAGCCAGAGTCCCCAGTGGGGGCAAGCAGTATTGCTGCAAGGGAGTGGGGAGCAGCTGGAGACAAACTTGCTCGCTTCCCAGTTTTGCTGAGAGTCAAACAGGGCTCTCTGTCCCTGACAGCGGGATGTCTGTCTGGCCTTCTGGGTCCCCCCAGCACCTGTAGGTGGGGCCCACAGAAGGAGCTCAGTCAGTACCAACCGAGGGAACAGTCCTCTTGGGTCACAGTACCCAGGTGACTGGCCCCTCTGTCACCTCTCTAGGAGCCACTCAGCAGCAATATTGAATACCTACAATGTACCACGCACTTTGCTAGGTGCAGGGAAGATGGAGATGACCCCTGCCCTCAAACAGCACACATTACAGTGGGGGAGACGAGGAAACCTTCATTCCAACATGGAGTTAGGTTGAGAGAGCACTGAGGTGGGGGGCATGCAGGGAAGGCTTCCGGAAGAGGTTATATCCATAGACAAATAGGTGGAGAAGGGGCCAAGGCATTCCAGTGGTGGAGACAGCATGTGCAAAGGCCCTGAGGCAGGAAAGACAGAGGGTAGGGAACCTCAACTGTTAAAGTGGCTGCTGCAGCGTGGCTGTACTGGGATGGGGATGGGGATCAGAGAGCAGGTCTGTGTTACTGGGCACCAATAAGTATTTGGTGCCGAGACTCTTCAGACCCCAGGGAAATCCCTGGATGGTACAAACAGTTAATGCACTTGGCTACTAACTGAAAAGTTGGAGGTTTGAGTCTACCCAAGAGTGCCTCAGAAGAAAGGCCTGGTGACCTACCTCCAAAAAAATCCGTCATTGAAAACCCTGCGGAGCACAGTTCTACTCTGGTGCACGTGGGGTCACCATGAGTTGGAGTCACTTGACATCGTCTAGTTTTACTGGTAAAGAGCTTGTGGTGTAGAGTCAGCTGGGCCCAGATTTGAATCCTGGCTCAACCACATGAGACCCTGAGCAAGTCACTTAAGCAGCCTGGACCTCAGTTTTTCCACCTGTAAAACAGAATTATGGAAACCAGCCCAGTGGGTGGCAGGGGGGTTCCTTGCCACTCTACACTCTGAAACACAGTTTCTGTTTCTGGGCTCCCAGGCCTGTATGAACTCCGCCTCACCACCGATGGTCCTGCCACCACGGGGGCAGAAGTGACCATCTCAGCCAGCTTTGTGACCAGGGACAATGGCAGCCTGGCCCTGCCCACTGATGCCCACCTCTACCGCTTCCACTGGATCCACACTCCGCTGGTGCTCACCGGCAGGACGGAGAAGACTCTCAGCTCCACCATCCGTGTGGTCAGCAATGTGCCCGGGGACTTGCCAGTCTCCGTCTGGGTCACTGCAGCCAATTGCTGGACGTGCCAGCCTGTGGCGAGGGGCTTCACCGTCATCCCAGTCACAGGTCAGGACTGTCCCTTCCTGTACATTTCCCTTCCCGCCTCACTGCACGGAAGAAGGTCGTCACATAAATGCAAATCAGACTCGAGTTCACAAAGGGTCAGAAAATGGTAGTCCCCAGTGCTGGCAGAGTTGTCCTGAGATGGACACGTAAAGCACATATTGCGACCCAGGGTGTAAGTGAACACAGCCCTTTAGAGAGCAGTTGGTTAACACGTCAGTGGTTTATAAGTTTTTTGAGTCTTCGGCCCAGTCATTCATTCCTTCTTATTCTCCCTCATTCCTAGAGGTTTCTGCCCTCAGGGAACTTACTGCCTAACAAAATAATTGATCTTCAGGAAAGTAACCTCTATTTGGGTAAGGCTTTATACACAAAGATGTTCATTGCAGTGGTGTTTATAACAACAAAATAATATATAAATAAGCTAATTATCCAACCTTAAGGGGGCTATATTGAAATAATTTATATAACTATTAATAACATCCCTTGCAAAGAATTCGTAATGCCATGGGGAAAATACTTTCTGTTGTAAAATTAAAAATAAAAAAAAAAGCAATGTAAAGTTGTATAACCAATTTGATAGAGCTGGGTTTAATATATTAGGTCCCTGGGTGGCGTAAATGGTTTGCACTCAACCACTAACCTAAAGATTGGTGATTCAAACCCACCCAGTGGCTCCACAGAAGAAAAGCCTGATCTGCTTCCGTAAAGATGACAGCCAAGAAAACCCTATGGAGCAGTTCTACTCTGGAACACATGGGGTCACCATGAGTCGGGATTGACTCAATGGCAAGGGTTTTTTTTTCTGGTTTACTATATTAAACACACACACACACACACAAATACTTTGCAGTACTTCAAAAATGTCACCAGTGGTTACATTTGAGTGATAGAGGAATTCTTTTTATTCTACTTTTCAGTATTTTCCAAATGATCTTTACTGAGCATGCCTTACTTTCCACTTCAGTGGTGGAAAAATCAGCATTAAAAATTATGTTTAGAGAAGGAGCCATGGAACAGTGGCCCTGACCCAGGCCAGCACATTGGGCTTAGAGATGAGATTAGCAGAACTGCTCATTTTTCTGGGGTCATCTAACATTTGGAAACATTTCCCAAAAGTGCCTTTCAAAGCCTGTGTATTTCCTTCTGGCCCTGGCATCTTGTGTCTCGGAAGTGTGGGGTCCTGGTGGAAGGGGGGTGAAGTGAAGCTGTGCATATAACGTACACAGTGAACATTCACAAGTATCCACGCAGCAGGAACAACAGCATGGAGGGCGTGTTCAGTGACCCTTGGGGGTCCCTCTCCTGCCTGGCTCTGACAGCCAAAAGGTAGGGGACAGGGAGAGGCTCTGCCATCTGGTAGACGAGGTCACTCCCTGGCTCTGCCTTCCCTCCCTCCACCTCCATGGACTCAACCTCCCGGGTTTCTCCCAGAGTTCCTGGTGGGGAACCTCGTCATCGCCCAGAACAGCTCCTTGCCCTGGCCCAGCTCCTACCTCACCAAGACGCCCCTTAAAATCTCCTTCCTCCTCCACGACCCGAGCAACTTCTTCAAGTCTGCCTCGTTACTCTACAACTGGGACTTCGGAGACGGGTATGACCTTACCCCCCTTGATGCTCCCAAGCTTTTGCCCAGGGCTGGTGGGCTGTCCCTTGCACTTTCCATAGTTCCCATCTTCATCTGCTCACTCTTGCTTTAAACATTACTTGAGCACCTTCTCTGTGCAGGTTTGGGGAGCTGGGGGGCCACTGGGGATCTGGTCACCAGTTCTGCCTCTGAGGTGCCTGCAGCCCCAGAGAGGAGACCATTGGTGCCTTTTGAAGTGATTCAGGCCACTGCAAGGCCAGAGCGTGATGCTGTCACTTTACGTGTTGTACCTGCGGTGTTGGAAATCCAGGTGGAGTAGTGGTTAAGTGCTACGGTTGCTAACCAAAGGTCAGCGGTTGGAATCCACCAGGCACTCCTTGGAAACTCTATGGGGCAGCTCTACTCTGTTCTGTAGGGTCACTATGAGTTGGAATCAACTCGACAGCAACAGGTTTGGTTTTCATTTTTTTACCTGTGGTGTAGGCATGATCCTCCCTGTTTTACCCATGAAAAAAGTGAGGCTTGGAGTTAGATAGGAAGTGAAGAGCTGGGATTCCAATCCAAGCGCATCCTAACTCCAAAGGCCACACTTCTCTGCTCCCCGGATTGTCCCTGTCTCTGACACACTGCCCCTCCCAGATTCCTGGCCCCGGGGTGCAGAGCACATCCCTGGCAAGTGAACAGTACCTGCTGCCGGGAGTTCTACCTGTAACACACAAGCACAAAGACAAACAGCAGTCACTTTACCTAAGCACAGTGTGGGCTCCTGACAAGATCCCCAGGGGTGGCTGTGGGCAGTGCTACCTGGGGCTTGCAGGTGTTGACACTGGTAGAGCATTGGGTGGCAGCTTGGCAAACCCGCAGCCGGACAGGAACCACTTGTCCACATCAGAGCTGCTCTGACTCAGCCCTGAGGCCTTTCCTGACCTCCTCTGCCTCAGTTTCCTCATCTGTGAAATGGCAGTGCTGGGCCCCCTGACCCTGAGCCCCAGCTGGCTGTGGGCCTGCCGCAGGCAAAGCAGAAAATAGACAGCATCGGTTTTGGTGGTCACTTGACTTGCACATGTCACTTGACTCACTTCTGAGTTGCAGGAAAGAGAAATACCATTCTGTCATCTTCCTCTCTCCTCTCCTCCCCTCCGCCGCCTCACAGGACCCAGATGGTGACTGAAGACCCCGTGATCTATTACAACTATTCGATTATTGGGACCTTCACCATGAAGCTCAAGGTGGTGGCTGAGTGGGAGCTGGTGAAGCCCGATGCCGAGAAGAGCGTCATGCAGAAGACGGGCGACTTCTCTGCCTTGCTGAAGCTGCAGGGTGAGTTTGTGGGTGCGGCTGCCACAGGCAGAGCAGCTGGCCCCGTTGGGGTGTCCTGAACACCCCTCCTTCCAGGGCTTAGTCAGAGCAGCTCCAGCCAGGCACTGGGCTGACATGGACATGTGTCTTCTTGTCTCAAGTTCCCAGCACCCCTCTGAGGCAGCCTCTATTACTACACCCCTTTTAAGAGGGCAGAGTCCCTGGGTGATGGAAACTCGCTCATCTGCTAACTGAAAGGTTGTAGGCTCAAGAGCACCCAGAGGTGCCTTGGAAGAAAGGCCTGGTGTTCTGCTTACAAAAATCAGCCACTGAAAACCCTATGGAGCAGTTCTACTCTGACACACGTGGGGTCGCCATGAGTTGAAGTCAACTTGACCACAGCTGGTGACTGATGATTAAAGAAGGCCTCACAGCCACAGAGGAAGTCACATGGCCGCCAGGTGGCAGAGCCTGAATTTGAACCCAGTCCTGTCTGCCCCACAGCCTGAGCCCTGCTGCAAGTTGGCACATTGTCCCCCACCCACATTGCCCTCTGACCAATGCTCTGATCAGGGCCAGGAGGGCTGTGCCATCGGCACTGTCCTGCTCAGTCTACTTCAGGGAGAGGTCCCCAAGCCCCTTGCCCTGGCTCTGGTGAGATAGGGCACTTAGGCCCAGGAACCAGCATGGGTGGGAGAGGACAGGAGAATTGGCGGGGATCGCAGGGAGTCAGCAGGGGCCCCGTGCCAGCCCTTGGGCCTGGTCACCAGCCCCCTGCTGCTTTCTTTACCTTCTTCACACTGAGCGGCTCTGGTACCTGCTGCAGATAGAGGCGGTCAGGACCAGGCGGTGCCCTGGACAGACCTGTGACCCTCCTTTAGGTGGTGAACTCTGGACAGGGGATAGAGGACAGGTGGGGGTCACAAAGACAGTTGTCCTTGGGGACTAAGTCTAATGGGGTCCACTCTGCCTTTCAGAAACCCTTCGAGGCATCCAGATCGTGGCACCCACACTAATTCAAGCCTTCCAAAAGGCGACAGTGACCTTGAACTTCCTTGGGAGGTAAGTAAACCCTGGAGTATACTGTGGGTGTCTTGTGGGCCCTGCCCACATGCTCTGGAGGTGCTCCTGCACCTGCTTCATCCTCGGATGGGTTCCCAATTCTGGGAGCTGATGGCAGGACAGGGTCACCCTACCCCATGACCCTTGCCATGGAGACAGCTCAGTGTTTGGTCCTAAAAAGGACTTTGAAGTTCACACCCACCTAGCCTTTCTTGGACTTGGTCTGTGCTCATGCTTCTTGCAAAGCCATTTCTGAAAAACTATCCCCATCTCCCTGTAGCCCCCCACTGACCATGTGCTGGCGCCTCAAGCCGGACTGCCACCCGCCGAAGGAAGGGGATTGCCACTCAGTGTCAGTGGCCAGTACAACCTACAACTTGACGCACACCTTCAGGAGCCCTGGGGATTACTGCTTCAGCATTCGAGCTGAGAATGTCATCAGCAAGACTCATCAGTACCACAGGATCCAGGTGTGGCCTGCCAGTAAGTGACACTTGCCTTCTGCTCCGGTGCCACACTTATAGCAAAACCACTCAACCCTGCTACCACCATTAATATGCTACTTCCAGCCAGCCCTACCAACGTCATTTACAGCCAACATCACAACACTAACACCATCAATAACCCTACTGACTCCAGCAACAACCAACACCACTATTGACCAACTCTGCCAATACCACCACCTACTTACTCTACTATCAACAACTACTCTACCAACCCAGTATCACACCAACCACGTCTACCAACCCCAGCACCACCACCAACCAACTCTGCCACCAACAATCAACTGTACTAACCCCAATACCACCATCAACCAACTCTATCAACCCCAACACCACCACCAAGCCACCCTACCCTCAGCAACTCTACCAACCCCAACACCACCAACGACCAACTCTAACAACCCCAATACCATCATCAACCAACTCTATCAACCCCAATACCACTGCCAACCCACTCAGTATTAATAACTACCAACCCCAATACCACACCAACCAAGTCTACCATCAACTACCAACTCTACCAACCTCAATATCACCACCACCAAACTCTGGTATCAATAGCCAATTGTATCGGCATTGTAACACCACTGATCAATTTTACTAACACCACCATCAATATCAGTACTACTAACAAAAACAACAACCAACTCTGCTATTGCTACCCAACTTTATCAGCACCACTACCGCCACTACCACACACACTAGTAACAGTGCATACAGTACCATCATCGTCATTACTACCAACTCTACTAGCATTCCCACCCAGTTATCTTAGTAGCCCCTTTCCCCACCCACCTTCATCAACACTGCCAGCAGAACCAGCAGATGACTGTAATCACTGCCACCCTGACCACTGCCACCAGCAGCAGTGCTGTTAATTCATCTGCAACCAATGCCAACCATCTGTACCAACACCATCTTTGCAGAGCACCCTGATGTTACCCCAACTTCAGTTCTCTCATTACCACCACCACCACCGCCATCAGCATCCCCTCCCACATATGACCAATACCACACAGGACCCCAACATGAATACCCTCACACTCAACCAGCCATCACAATCACAACCCTCCTTCCTCCACCACCATCACCCCTACTACTCCAGCACCGTCAACCCCATCACAGAGCTGTGGCTACCTCTAAAACCACCATGCCACTCCACACTCTCAACACCTCACCACGTCCACCATGGTAGACATCATCCCACCTGCCCTTGACTCCTTTGCACCAAACCCAAAAAAAAAACCAGTGCCGTCGAGTTGATTCCGACTCATAGCGACCCTATAGGACAGAGTAGACCTTAGCACCAAGCCCTGCCTAAATGGGGGAAAGGGGAGAGCAGAGGTCCGGCAGTTAGGAGATCTGACCCCTGGCCCTTTTTTGGCTGAGTTGCTGGCCTTCCCAGCCTCCACCTACATTAACAGGGTGGTAGCAGTGCCTGATTGCATGGCTAATGTGAGCTTGGAAAGTACCAAGTGTGGTCAACCATCTCTCCTTGGAACACCAGTTGCTGTCGATTCACTTCCAAATCATGGCAGCCCTATGTGTGTCAGAATAGAGCTGTGCTTCACAGGGTTTTCAATGGCTGATTTTTCAGAAGTAGATTGCCAGACTTTTCTGAGGTGCCCCTGGTTGGACTCGAGCCTCCAGCTGTTTGGTTAGCAGCTGAGTGCATTAACAGTTTGCACCACTAAGGGACCCCTTCGAATACTGTTGTCCAAACCATCATCAGCCCTGGCTACTAACTTACAGACACAGGATTAGCTGATGACATCATTAGGGGTCTCCCCTTCATTTCTGGGGGAGGCTCTGGGACCACAGAGAAGTGCTCTCTTACACAAAGGAGAAAGTAGGATCCTAGAACCCTAAGGGATGGTCTTATAGATGCCCAACTGAGTCTCACCCTTCATGGTACAAGAGGGGAAACTAAGGCCCAGAGAGGTGACAAGACTTTCGTCAAATCTGAGTACCCTGAGCTTGAACCCAGGCTTTCAGACTCTTGGTTCAGTGCTCCCCTCTGGGGTAGGAATTATTCCCAGTCCCCCTCAGATCATGCCAATCCCTGCCGGCTGCATCTGCTCCAAGGCTGGCCCTGTAGGTGCACCCAATGCTGTCACTGTCCACTCCAGTCTCCCCGGCCCTCCTGTGAGCCCTTGAGCAGACACTGTAGTCCACTCTGGCCCTGGTTGACCTTGTGGACAAGGCAGACTGTGATCTGTGGACATCATCAGGGGCATTATGCCCTGCCTCCTTCAGCAACTCCTGGGCATCGAGTGCCCGGTATCCCCAAGTTCTGCAGAGAAGACATGCAATACAGGTAATCAATGCTGCCTTTTCTTGAGAAACAGGTCCTTATGGTGCATGGTGGTATCTACCAGGAGGAGGGTGAGGGAAGAGTGAGAGGGACCCACACTTACTGGTCACCTTCCAAGTTCCAGACACATTCACACCCCTCTTTCCCTTGTTGCATCCTCGTAGCAGCCTTGCAGGTCAGCATTAGCATCAGGTAGCCTGGTCAGGGCCAGGATTTGAAACCCAAACTGCCTAACTCCAGACATTGGGCTTTTTCTACGCTAAAATGCCACTTCTTGGAAGTGGGTGATCCCAGAGCTGCCAGAGAATGGAAAGCTGCGGCAGAGGTCACAGGGCTGCTTGAGAGTCCTCACAACATGGCTTCCCTGGAGCAAGCCACCCAAGAGAGAACAAGAAGAGAACATTATCTTTAATGGCCTAGACTTGGAACACATGCACCATTGCTCTGGGGTTGTCAGGTTGTCATATGCTGTTCCTTAGAAGTGAGCCATTAAGTCCAGCCCACACTCAAGAGGTGGGGAATTCAGCTTCATTTCTTGAAGGGAGGGGTATCAAGTAATTTGTGGACCTATTTTAAGACCCATAGACACCACAACTTTTTTTGTGATTTACCTAGTTAAGGTTGCCAGGTTGGGATGCATGTACCTAAGGGAAAAAAATCACTGGTGGGGTTTGATGGTTCTCTCCCCTGATGTGATCTCCTGAGAACTAGCATTCAGCACCAGCAGTCCCATTCCTGGGTGTGACTGTGACCTCTCTCCCTTCCAGGCATCCAGCCCGCTGTCTTTGCTTTCCCATGCGCCACGATCATCACCGTGATGCTGGCCATCGTCATGTATATGACCCTGCGGAATGCCACTCAGCCGAAGGACATGGTGGAGGTGGGTGCTCAGGAGGCTTGAGGCTGGACCACTGGGCCCTGAGTAGTGAGGATCTGGGCTGTGGAGAGGATATGGGGACCAGGCCAGGAACCTTAAAATGGGTCTTAATGTCAGAGCAAGACCCTGGAGCAGGGGGTGATGTTCCCAAGAAGCATCCACAGATCAGGCAAAAAACTGTTGGGTTGGCTTGTTCCCTCTGACTTATCTCCTTCTATGCTCATTCCTCCCCGGCAGTTGTGTCCATGAGCTGTTGAGGTGGGGGAAGCTGATAGAGGGAGACCAAGGGGGCAGACAGACCAAAGGCGTAGAGAAGCTCTGTGTGGTGTCAGAAAGGCGCTGTGCCTTTTGCCGTTAGGCAGCTGAGCTCGTAAGGCCACCTGACGGGGCTCCTGATGGGCGGGTGATTGACCCATGGGGTTTTGTTCACCATAGGTGGCTGATTTTGACTTTTCCCCCATGTCTGACAAGAACCCGGAGCCACCCTCTGGGGCAAGGTGCTGCTGCCAGGTGTGCTGTGGGCCCTTCTTGCTGGAGACCCCAGCTGAGTACCTGGAAATCGTCCGCGAGAACCATGGACTCCTCCCACCCCTCTACAAGTCTGTCAAAACTTACACTGTGTGAGCGCCCTTCCTCTATCCTGTCTCAGTGTTAACTGATTGCCAGCTTGGAGCTTCCAGAAAGGTGGTGTGCGCTGCTGAACAGGAAGAGTTCATGTGTACAGGGTGTTTGCCCTGGCCATCTGTCTATCCATCCATCTGTACAGTACAGCCACTGCCAAAAGCCCCTCTCAGTCAGCTTAACCTCCCTTCCTCTGAAGATGCCCCAGGCAGAACTGGCACTTGGTGTGTTCCCTGTTCTCTCCCAGGTGTCCAGGTGTCCTTGGCTGCCCCTCACTCATTCCTCTCATACTGGCACATCTGCTCTCCATCTGGGGTCCACCCTTCCCTCCCCCAGGAAGCACTGCCTATGCCAGAGAGCTAGGAGGAGGTCAGAAGGTCACAAACTGTTAGAATACATAACTACAGACCATGCACACAGAGACATGAACACACATACACACACACGTACCAAGCAGGCATCTCAGATTTGTCCCTCTGTTAAGTGGAAACCCTGGTGGCATAGTGGTTAAGTGCTACGTCTGCTAACCAAGAGGTCAGCAGTTCAAATCCGCCAGGTGCTCCTTGGAAACTATCGGGCAGGTCTACTCTGTCCTATAGGGTCGCTATGAGTCGGAATCGACTCGAGGGCAATGGGTTTGGTTTTTTGTTTGTATCAATTAAGTAGTTGCTGGGATGCACCCTGAATTAGAATGAAAATGAAGTTTGACCTTCTCTACTTGGCACAACACTTCCTGGGCCTGGCCCCTTCCTCTCTCTGTGTGTTGTCTCTGTGACTATGTGGTCCCATTCCAAGGCCACCCTACTCTCTGCCTGCTTGCTGGCGGTTGGGTGGGGATAGGACTACCACTTTGTGAGTGCAGATTGCTGTATATATATATATATATATATCAACTTCTATTGCAACCCATGAATTCAACTTGAACTGTGGGAACGGCCTTGCAGTCAAGGGAGCTGGAGCCAGTGTGGACTTGGAGTCCCCGGATGTGGACGGTGCTCTTCCTGCCCAGGCTGCTTCCAAGGGGCGCTTGAGAAGGAAGAAGCAGGACTGAACAGAGCCAGGCGCGGGACGTGGGGAAGACAGCACATGTTGGGGAAGAGTTAGGGGGGCAGAAGGAGATGCTGTCCAGGCCCAAGCGTCCCAGGCTCCAAGTGTCCAGGAGTCTCAGGAGCAACCTGCGTGAGCTGTTTGGGAATGGAAGGAGCAGGGCCGGTCTGCTCTCCGATGTCCTTTGGGCAATGGCCTTCACACCATTGTGCAGCTCATTCTCGTTAAATCCTGCCATCATTGCTGAATAAAGCTTGTGTGCTCTGAATATAGCCAAGCATCTGGGTGTGGCTGAGTCTCTTTCTCATGCACATATACTTGGGTCTTGCCAGGGGCAAAAGCAGTTCTTGGACACAGAGGGACAGCTGATCTCTTTCAAAGGTGGAGTGAGCTTGACTCACAGTGACCCTACAGGACAGAGTAGAACTGCCCCATAGGGTTTCCAAGGAGTGGTTCGTGGATTCGAACTGCCGACCGTTTGGTTAGCAGCCATAGCTCTTAACCACTGTGCTACCAGGGCTCCATTGATCCCACACAGATTGTTCTTAAAAGAGCATAATAGTCAAGGCAGACATTGTTTTCTAGTTGAGCTAGACTACTATGTGGTTTTAAGACTTCAGGGGATATTTTTGGCTTAAGGTTTAAAGATTATCTCAGGGCAATATAGTTTCAGGGATTCACCCAGCCTCCATGCCTCCAGAAAGTCTGAAGTCCACGAAGATTTGAAATTCTGTTCTGAATCCCACCCCCACCTCCCCCGCCCCTTTTAATCAGGATTGTTCTATGGAATCTTTGATCGAAACACTTAGGAAGGGTAGCCAGGCACCATCCACTTCTGGTCTCATGGCAAAGGAGGCAGCTGTTCATGGAGGCAATTAGCCACACATTCCATTTCCTTCTCCTATTCCTGACTCTCGTTCTTCCCCTGTGCTCCAGGAGAATCGAGGCCAATTGTAGTGCCTTGGATGGCTGCTTGCAAGCTTTTAAGAAGGGGTGGGGGTTGCTCTTGCCTTGAGTTAGTATAAAGTGTTCTTGTTAGCTGAGGGCCAGGGGTGGGTTTAGACCCCTACTCCCTATGGAATAACACACAGCATCTCTCTCTCCCTGCAAGGGCCTTTGAGGAAAAGAAGGACGAGAAAATCTAAACTCCAGACCAACCTGGTTGCCATCCAATTGACTCTGACTTGTGGCAACCCCATGTGTGTCAGAGTAGAACTGTGCTATAGGGTTGTCAATGGCTGCTGTGTTTTTATGCAAATAACACATACCTTCTACATTTGTTTGCCAAGTACCCCCTCCCCACCCCACAGCCGTTAAAAAAAAAAAAAAAAAAAGCATAGTGTGCTTACAAAAATACCTTGCAGGAGGAGGGCATGGTTGGCAAACAAACGTAGAAGTTGTGCATTATTTTTGTAAAAATATGGTAGCTCTCCAGGCCTTTCTTCTGAGGCACCTCTGGGCAGACTCAAACTGCCAACCTTTTGGTTAAGCTGAATGTGTTAACCATTTGCACCACCCAGGGACTCCCTGTAAACTCCAGCCAAGGAATTTAGAATTGGTTGGTTATGCACTGAAAGGAGCTACATCTCTTTATGAGGTCACAGGTGCTTCTCTTACAGAATTTTTTTTTTCTTACAAATTGTCAACTACATATAAGAGGTTGGGTGGAGAACCACCATTACCAACAGTAGCCTTGAAGTTGATTCTGACCCCATGTGTTGCAAAGTTGAACTGTGTTCTATAGGATTTTCATGGCAGCAGATTGCCAGGCCTTTCTTCCAAAGACCCCCTGAGTGGGTTTGAACTGCCAACCTTTCGGTTAGGAACCCAGCACTTAACAATTTACACTACCCAGTGACTCCATTAGGGTAAAAATGCAAAAAAAAAAAAAAAAGAAGATTGAGAGCTATGAAGGGAGGAGTCACCTTGCCAGTTGCAGACGCACACAAGCTGCAATGCAATGCAGAAAAAGAGCATCTGACTTGCAAACTTTTTTTTCTTTATGTTTTAGAACTTTCTTTAATGGTTTTACTAGCACATCCTTTTTAAAACTATGACGTTGAACTTACTAATTGAATAAATTTTCGGTTTAATATTTATTTAACTTACAATTAAGAAACTTTATCTGACTTGCAAACTTTCAGTGGACACGGACAGTCCGGGTTGAGTCGGCAGAGCTGGGGGCTTCCCACGTCACTTCCTCAGCCTGAGCAAAGCAGGCCTTGGTCACACTCCCCCAACTTTCCATGCTGTCTGACAGTGATTCTCTGGAGGGGGGGGGGGTTGCAGATGATTTCCCGGGTTACAGCCGTGCGGAGAGACATGTGGGGAACTCACTGTGTATTTTCTTACTGGCCCCTGGTATCTGCCTTGTTGCTGGCCTGGGGCTGGGCTGCAGCACCCAGCACTGCCCAACATGGCCACATCGTACCATCACATCCATAGAAGCAGTGTGACGATTCTGTTAGCCCACCCGATGCACACGCCCCAGCCCTGGATAGCTATTCCCACCACCCTGCAGTCCCAGGTTGTTGTGTCAGCTCCGACTCGTGGTGTCCACACGTACAACAGAAAGAAATGTTGCCTGGTCCTGTACCATCTTCACGATTGTTGGTATGCTCGAGTCCATTGTTGTAGTCACTGTGAATTTTGAGTGCCTTCCAACCTCGCAAGGAGCCCTGGTAGCTCAGTGGTTAAGCAGTCGGCTGCTAACCAAAAGGTCTGCAGTTCAAACTCATCAGTCTATCTGTGGGAGAAAGATGTGGCAGTCTGCTTCCAGAAAGATTACAGCCTTGGAAACCCAATGGGGCAGTTCTACTCTGTCCTGTAGGGTCACTAAGAGCCAGAATTGACTCGATGGCAATGGGTGACTTAGTCACCTAGTGCTGCTGTAACAGAAATACCAAAAGCTGAAGGCTTCAAAAAACAGAAGTTTATTCTCTCACAGTCTAGTAAGCTAGAAGTCCAAATTCAGGGTGCCAGCTCAGGGGAAGTCTTCCTCTCTCTGTCGGCTCTGGGGGAAGGTCCTTGTCATCAATCTTCCCTTGGTCAAGGAGCTTCTCAGCGCAGGGACCCCGGGTCCAAAGGATGTGCTATGCTCATTGTGCATCTTTCTTGGTGGTATGAGATCCCATGTCTCTCTGCTAGCTTCTCTCTTTTATATCTCAAAAGAGGTTGATTTAAGACACAATCTCATCTTGTAGATTGAGTCTCGCTTTATTAACATAACTGCCACTAATCCCTCCTCGTTAACACCATAGAGATAGGATTTACAACACATAGGGAAATCACATCAGCTGACAAAATGGTGGACAATCACACAATACTGGGAATCATGGCCTAGCCAAGTTGACAGATATTTTGGGGGGACACAATTCAATCCATGACAATGGGTTTAGGTTTTTTTTTTTGGTTCAACCTAGGGGACTCATTGTTCAGCACTGTATCGGACATTATTCTGTTGTGATCCATAGGATTTTCATTAACTAATTTTCAGAGGGTTGCTATGAGTCAGAATCGATGTGACAGCAGTGGTTAATTTTCACAAGTAGGTTGCCAGGCCTTTCTTCTTAGTCTGTCAGTCTGGAAGTTCCACTGAAAACTATCCACTATGGGTGACCCTGCTGGTTTTTGAAATACCAGCGGCAGAGCCTCTGCCATCAGAGCAAAGGGCAAGCCTCCGCCATCAGAGCAAGGGGCAAGCCTCCGCCATCAGAGCAAGGGGCAAGCCTCCGCCATCAGAGCAAGGGGCAAGCCTCCGCCATCAGAGCAAGGGGCAAGCCTCCGCCATCAGAGCAAGGGGCAAGCCTCCGCCATCAGAGCAACGGGCAAGCCTCCGCCATCAGAGCAAGGGGCAAGCCTCCGCCATCAGAGCAAGGGGCAAGCCTCCGCCATCAGAGCAAGGGGCAAGCCTCCGCCATCAGAGCAAGGGGCAAGCCTCCGCCATCAGAGCAAGGGGCAAGCCTCCGCCATCAGAGCAAGGGGCAAGCCTCCGCCATCAGAGCAAGGGGCAAGCCTCCGCCATCAGAGCAAGGGGCAAGCCTCCGCCATCAGAGCAAGGGGCAAGCCTCCGCCATCAGAGCAAGGGGCAAGCCTCCGCCATCAGAGCAACGGGCAAGCCTCCGCCATCAGAGCAAGGGGCAAGCCTCCGCCATCAGAGCAAGGGGCAAGCCTCCGCCATCAGAGCAACGGGCAAGCCTCCGCCATCAGAGCAACGGGCAAGCCTCCGCCATCAGAGCAAGGGGCAAGCTACCACAGTACAAACTGACAGATGTGGTGGCAGTCCCAGGAGGGACCTATTTATCAATAGAAATGACAAACATTTCCACATTATGTTCTAACTGTTGTGGACCTCTCAAAATATTTATGTTGAGCATCATGACTTCGAAATTAGAGTAGTTACTACACTCGCCACTGGATCTTGTTAATGAAGCACATGTATTACCATTAATATTTTTGACAACCGTATTTCAACATAGTTGGTTTCCTTTGTAATCCCATTCTTTCATATTATGCTTTAAAAGCATTATTCTGAGAAGAGGGTTTCACCTACTGCAGAGGGGTTCACGGCACCAAGGAGTTTATCAGGCCCCTGTAGCTGTTTCCCACAGTGGTCCACAGGGGGTCTGAGTGCGACTGGTGACATTGCTTTCTTCAGGCCAGAGGAAAGGACCCTTCTTGAGGCTTTGAAAGCAGCTGTCCTGGGCCACTGACTCCACCCACCCCATCTGCCTGCAGTGCTCAGTGTTCCCAGTAGGTGGCAGCCCTGCTGGTGATGCTTCCTGCAGCGTCTTCCCAGCCTTTGCCAGGTGGGCAGGGGGACAGGGATAGACCTAGGTCCTGGCAGTCTTGGCACCTGCACATGGGTGCACACCTGTGTACATGTGTCGACACACAGCCACATGCCATACGCTTATACATGGTCATATTCACATAGGTGGAGCTGCCCACTGGGTTTCTAGAACATTCTGTCCTGTCCAGGATAGAAGGCATTCCCAGAACTCTCATGCTTGGGGTGATGGAAGACTCCCCTTTTAAAAAGTCCGTCTGGTCCCATGGCTTTAAGTTCCATCTTTGAACAACCCCATCTTTGTCTCCTGCTCAGATTGCACCCTGAGTCCCAGATGGGCATGCTCACCTCTGTTTTTGATACCTCCCTCCACACCTGTCCAAATGGACCCGGTGTCGTCCCCAGGCCTGTCCTCTGAATAGGAACTTTCCCCATCTCAAGAAACCTCATTTCCCATCCACGGAGGCACTCAAGCTAAGTGTCTTGGAGATTTGGGTTCTTGTCCTCTGACCCTCCCACATCCACCCACCAGCAAATCCTGTCAGCTCCATTGCTAATTATAATCCAGGTCCATCCAGTATGTCCTCTGCTGCCACCATTCCTCCCCTGGGTGCCTGTAGCGCCATCTCTCTGGTCCCCTGCGCTACCCTCTGCACAGTCACCAGAGTGACCCCAACAATGGCCCCAGGACCTCGGCGTTTCCGTGAGTGCCCACAGCTCCATTCCTCTAAGAATGAGCCCAGGTTCCATGGGGTCTGTGAGGTCTCCCCGCCCCTCCTTCTGACTCCTCCTTCTACCCTTGTCCCTGCTGCATCCTCACCCCTCAGGCCTTCTCTCAGATCCTGGAACAGGCTGAACCCAGAGTTTTCCAGAACACAGTGGTGTGTGAGGCCTCAGAACCTCCAGAGTGAAAGCAGCTCAGCCAACCCAAGGGCAGGAGTGTGGAGACCCGTGTTTATTGCCAGAGCCCGTGTCTGAGGGCACGTGGGCGCATTGCAAAGTCATAAGAGAATATGTGTTAACATTTTGGAGACTGTGGGCAGCCAACATACTGCCTGGAGCAGCTGCAAAGAGGGCTGTGAACTTTGCTTTTCTTCCTGCTGCCCCCAAACCCAACGTGCTCCCAGGAATGGGCACCAGAGGGCACTGTAGGCCCTCAAGTAGCTGGAGGAAGCCAGCCAGAGAGCCAGGAATGGCCAGTCTGCCCTTTAGGGCATAGCCACAGCCATTGCCCTGGGCTGGAGTTTCAGGCTTCTCAGAACGCCAGCCCCCAGGTGAGTCCCAGGTATCCAGAAGAGCATTTGACTGGACACTGGGCTACTCCTAGCTTTCTCAGGTATGGTGGTGGAGGGGTGTGGCATCATTTCTCAACCAGGAACCAACAGCCTCTGGCCCAGTCTCACCACTGTGCTCAACCAGTCGCTGCCCACTCGACTCCGACTCACAGTGACCCCATATGTATCAGAGTAGAACTGTGCTCCATGGGTTATTTATTTATTTTTTAAAATAATTTTTATTGTGCTTTAAGTGAAAGTTTACAAATCAAATCAGTCTCTCACATATAAACTTATATACACCTTACTACATACTCCCATTTACTCTCCCCCTAATGAGTCAGCCCGCTCCCTCCTTCCAGTCTCTCCTTTCGTGACCATTTTGCCAGTTTCTAACCCTCTCTACCCTCCCATCTACCCTCCAGACAGGAGATGCCAACACAGTCTCAAGTGTCCACCTGATGTAAGCAGCTCACTCTTCATCGGCACCTCTCTCCAATCCATTGTCCGGTCCAATCCACGTCTGATGAGTTGTCTTCTGGAATGGTTCCTGTCCTGGGCCAACAGAAGGTTTGGGGACCATGACCGCCGGGATTCTTCTAGTCTCAGTCAGACCATTAAGTCTGGTCTTTTTATGAGAATTTGGGGTCTGCCTCCCACTGTTCTCCTGCTCCCTCAGGGGTTCTCTGTTGTGCTCCCTGTCAGGGCAGTCATCGGATGTGGCCGGGCACCATCTAGTTCTTCTGGTCTCAGGATGATGTAAGTCTGTAGTTCATGTGGCCCTTTCTGTCTCTTGGGCTCATAATTATCTTATGACCTTGGTGTTCTTCATTCTCCTTTGCTCCAGGTGGGTTGAGACCAATTGATGCATCTTAGATGGCCGCTTGTTAGCATTTAAGACCCCAGAGAACACACTTCAAAGTGGGGTGCAGAATGTTTTCTTAATAGAATTTATTTTGCCAATTGACTTAGATGTCCCCCGAAGCCATAGTCCCCAAACCCCCGCCCTTGCTCTGCTGACCTTCAAAGCATTCAGTTTATCCAGGAAACTTCTTTGCTTTTGGTCCAGTCCAGTTAAGCTGACCTTCCCTGTATTGAGCGTTGTCCTTCCCTTCACCTAAAGTAGTTCTTATCTACTATCTAATCAGTAAATAACCCTCTCCCACCCTCCCTCCCTCCCCCCTCTCGTAACCACAAAAGAATGTGTTCTTCTCAGTTTTTACTATTTCTCAAGATCTTATAATAGTGGTCTTAAACAATATTTGTCCTTTTGCCTCTGACTAATTTCACTCAGCATAATGCCTTCCAGGTTCCTCCATGTTATGAAATGTTTCACAGATTCGTCACTGTTCTTTATCGATGTGTAGTATTCCATTGTGTGAATATACCACAATTTATTTACCCATTCATCCGTTGATGGACACCTTGGTTGCTTCCAGCTTTTTGCTATTGTAAACAGTGCTGCAATAAACATGGGTGTGCATCCATGGGGTTTTTGATGGCTGATTTTTCAGAAATAGATCACCAGGCCTTTTTCTGCGGTGTCTCTGGCTGGATTCGAACCTCCAACCTTTTGGTTAACAGCTGAGTGTGTTAACAGTTTGTAACACCCAGGGACTCCTCCCCTGCTCAAAACCTTTAGGAATTCCCTTGTGGTTACTAGGTGCTGTGGAGTCTGTTTGTACTCATAGCAATCCTAGAGCTGACAGAAGGAAATGCTGCCTGGTCCTCTGCCATCCTTAGAATCAGTTATGCTTGAGTCCATTGTTGCAGCCACTGTGTCAACCGTCTCATTGAGGGGCTTCCTCTTTTCCACTGGCCTTAACAAGCACGAAGTCCTTCTTCAGGGACTGGTCCCTCCTGATACCATGTCCAAAGTATGTGAGACAAAGTCTCGCCTTCCTCACCTCCAATGAGCACTCTAGCTGTACTTCTTCCAAGACAGAATTGTTCGTTTTTCTGGCAGTCCATGGTATATTCAATATTCTTCACCAACACCATAATTTCAAAGGCATCAATTCTTCTTCAGTCTTCCTTATTCATTGTCCAGCTTTCACATGCCTATGAGGTGATTTAAAATATCATGGCTTGGGTCAGGGGCACCTTAGTCCTCAAAGCGACATCTTTGCTTTCCAACACTTTAAAGAGGTTTTTTTTGCAGCAGATTCGTTCAATTCAGTCCATTGTTTGATTTTTTTTTTTGACTGCTACTTCCATGGGTGTTGATTGTGGATCCAAGTAAAATGAAATCCTTGACAACTTCCATCTTTTCTCTCTTTACCATGATGTTGCTTATTGGTCCAGTTGCGAGGATTTTTGTTTTCTTTATGTCAAAGTGTAATCCATACTGCAGGCTGTGGTTTTGGATCTTCATCAGTAAGTGCTTCAAGTCCTCTTTACTTTCAGCAAGCGAGGTTGTTTCATCTGCATACCGTAGGTTATTAGTGAGTCTTCCTCCAATCCTGATGCCTCGTTCTTCTTCATCAAGTCCAGCTTCCCGGATTATTTGCTCAGCATACAGACTGAATAAGTATGGTTAACGAATACAATCCTCACACACATCTTTCCTGATTTTAAGCCGCACAGGATCCCCTTGTTCTGTTCGAATGACTGCCTCTTGATCTACGTACAGGTTCCTCACGAGCACAATTAAGTGTTCTGGAATTCCCATTCTTTGCAATGCTATCCATAATTTGTTATGATCCACACAGTCTCATGTCTTTGTGCAGACAATAAAACGCAGGTAAACATCTTTCTGGTATTCTCTGCTTCCAGCCAAGATTGATCTGACATTGGCAATGAGATCCCTTGTTCCACATCCTTTTCTGAGTTCAGCTTGAATTTCTCGCAGCTCCCTGCAGATGTACTATTGCAACCGTTTTTTAATTATTTTCAGCAAAAATGTTACTTGTGTGTGATACTAATGACACTTTACCTTACCTGTTGCCATCAAGTCAATCCTGACTCACAGTGATCCTAGAATGATACTGCTCAACGATTTCCACATTCTGTTACATCATCTTTCTTTGGAGTGGGCACAAATATGGATCTCTTCCAGTCGGGTGGCCAGGTAGCTGTCTTCCAAAATTTTTGGCACAGACCAGTGAGTACCTTCAGCACTGTGTCTGTTGTTGAAACATCTCAGTTGGTATTCCGTCAGTTCCTGGAGCCTTATTTTTTGCCAATGGCTTCAGTGCAGCTTGGAGTTCTTCCATTGATAGTATCCGTTCTTGATCATATGCTACCCCTGAAATGGCTGAATGTCGATTAATTCATTTTGGTACAATGACTCTGTGTGTTCCTTCCATCTTCTTTTGATGCTTCCTGCGTTGTTCAATTTTTTGCCCATAGAATCCTTCAAAATTGCAACTTGAGGCTCAGATTTTTTCTTCAGTTCTTTCAGCTTGAGAAATGCCGAGTGTGTTCTTCCCTTTTGATTTTCTACCTCCAGGTCTTCACACATTTCATTATAATACTTTACTTTGTCTTCTCAAGCTGCCCTTTGAAATCTGTTCAGCTCTTTTAGTTCATCATTTCTTTCATTTACTTTAGCTACTCTATGTTCAAGAACAAGTTTCAGAGTCTCTTCTGACATCCGTTTTGGTCTTTTCTTTCTTTCTTGTCTTTTTAATGACCTTTTGCCTTCCTCGTGTATGATGTCCTCGATGTCATCACAGCTTGTCTGGTCTTTGGTCATTAGTGTTCAATGGGTCAAATCTATTTTTGAGATGGTCTCCAAATTCAGGTGGAATATACTCAAGGCCATATTTAGGTTCTTTTGGGCTTGTTTTAATTTTCTTCAGTTTCAGCCTGAACTTGCATGTGAGCATTTGATGGTCTGTTCCGCAGTTGGCTCCTGACCTTGTTCTCACTGATGATATTGAGCTTCTGCACCAACTCTTTCTACAGATGTAGTCGATTTGATTTCTGTGTTTTCCACCTGGTGAGGTCCATGTGTATAGTCACCATTTATGTTGTCGAAAAAAGGTATTTGCAATGAATAAGTTGTTGGTCTTGCAAAATTCTATCATTTTATCTCCAGCATTGTTTCTATCACCGATGCCTATTTCCCAACTAGTGATCTTTCATCTTTGTTTCCAACTTTTGAATTCCAATCACCAGTAATTATCAATCCATCTTGATTGCATGTTTGATCAATTTCAGACTGCTGAAGTTGGTAAAAATCTTCACTTTCCTCATCTTTGGCATTAGTGGTTGGTGCATAAATTTGAATAATTCCTTATAACCTTCAGGAAACTGAAAACCATACCCATTGCCATCTAGTCAATTCTAACACATGGAATATGTACAGAGGAGAACTGTGCTCCATAGGGTTTTCTTGGCTGTAGTCTTTACAGAAACAGTTAGCCAGTCATTTCCTCTGTGGCACTGTTGAGTGGGTTTGAACCGCCAGTCTTTAGATTGGTGTTATTGCTGTAGTTGTGTGCCCTCAAATCGACTCCAATTCATAATGACCCTATAGGACAGATTAGAACTGCTCCATAGAAATTTCTAGGCTGAAATCTTTACTAGGGAAACCCTGGTGGCATAGTGGTTAAGTGCTATGGCTGCTAACCAAAAGGTCAGCAGTTCGAATCCGCCAGGTGCTCCTTGGAAACTCTATGGGGCAGTTCTACTCTGTCCTATAGGGTCGCTATGAGTCGGAATCGACTCGAAGGCAGTGGGTCTGGGGTTTAATATTTACTAGAGCAAATTGCCAGGCCTTTTCTCCCATAGAGCTGCTAGTGGGTTCAAACTGCCTACCTTTTGGTAAACAGCTGAGCGCAGCCAAGTGCTTAACCATTGTGGCACCAGTAGACAAGTGCAAACCGTTTGTACCACCCAGGGACCTATAGCCTTTGGCATGAAGTCCAGAATTCTTGGTTTGACACAACTAAGTTCCTCCCACTTACCTGCCCAACCTTACTTACTAGTATGTCCCCTTTTGCCATGACCCACAGGGTCTAAGTCAAACCCCCATGGATGCCAGAGCTCACTGTTCATTCATTCATTCATCAGATGATCACTGTGCCAAGCTCAGAGAAGGCAGCCATGAACAAAGCCAGAGCCAGCTGCTTGGAAATTCCTACCCAGTGGGCGAGACCAACTCTGAGCCCAGAACTGCACAATAGCTGTGTAACGGCAACTGTAGGAGGGCCAGTGTTCCTGTTGCCCACTTTTTGGTGTGTCTGCTGCCCCTGCGTCCTCTCCCTCCCTGCCTGGGAAACTCCCTGAAAATCTGGCTGGTGCCCAGCGTGGTGCCTGGCACAGCAGGGCTGAATCTCTTGACTCTAGCCTAGACCACAGTGGTGAGTGTTCTGGTGACTGCATGCGGCTCTTCTGGCAGAAAACCACAGACTTTCTTTAGTGAAGACAGGCTGGCTGACCCCTGTGGATCACTTCCCTTTATGGGCCTGAGAAGCCCCAGGGAGAGGCTCTAGGATTCTGAGCTCCAGGGGAAGAGGTGAATGGCAGCACATAGCCCAGCAGGTGCCTATTTACAGCAACCTCTGGCTATATCCAGTGCCAATCTACATGCTTCTGGCAGATTTTAAAATAGTTATCAGGAAAAACAATAGTGCCTGTGATGCAGGGAGAGATTACAAGTAAGTAAGCACAAGTAAGCCTGTGAGTACCTTGCTGACTGGTTAACCCAGCCCTGTTTGACGATGGACACAATCAACGCTCTTGTGGTCTTCAGAAACAACCCATTAACCAGCACAGTGATCTCACTCTTGAGAGAGCAACGTGAAGATGGCTGTTGATGAGGAAACACACAGCTCAGGAGGCCTGAGCGGCTGATGTCAGAAGTGCCCTGGCGCCTGTTCTCGGGAAGCTTCTAAAGAGGGTTTCACAGTTGTTGAGGGAAGCAGTTTAGGGTTTCAACAAGCAAACCCACATGATCCTATGAACAAAGCAGACAGCTGAGCTGTAGCCTCTCAAGTTCATACTTAAAATGAATGAGGGGAGCTTCTCTCTGAACCCTGCCCAGCAGTACCCTCCCAGCCCCACCCTATCCGCAGGGCCCAGGACAATCCTCTCTTGCTCAGCGTTTACGGTAAAAGCCAGGAAGTTGTGATTTTCTGACACAAAGATCCCAAGGCAAAGGAACACCGAGGCCTGCTTTCTTCTTGGAACCAGGAAGGGGAAAATCTATCGAGAACAAAAACACAAACTAACCCTGCCATGATTGCCCTTGTGGGGTCCCCAGTTTGCTGCCCCTCAGGACTTCAGACAGCCAGTCCTGGGCTCACCTCTCCCTGGAGTGAGCAGGAGGAAGCTGGACCAGGTTGGAGAGTGACTAAGTCGCAGGGGCTGCTTTGGCCACCAGGGGGAGCCGGGGCTCCAGAGGAGGAGGAAGTGGGAAGGGCTCAGCCACAGATCTTAGAGCAGAAATGAGGGGTCAAGGCCCTGTCTCCCCAGTTCTTTCATCCTCCCAACAACCTGGCAAGGTGAGCAAGTCAGGGCTGCCTGGACTCAAATCCTTGAAAGCTGTGTGACCTTAGATAAGTCCTCTTGCTCTTCTGAGTCTTCATTTTCTGGACTCCAATGGGGTTGTCCCGGGTTGGAATTGACTTGACGGTAACTAACAACAGCAACAATGGGGGAAATAATGGTATCTACCTTGGGGCCTCTGTGCCATGTGCCACACGGTAAGCACTCAGAAAATATTAACTGCAGCTACTACTAAGGAGCCTTGGTGGTGCAATTGTTAAGCTCTCAGCTGCTAACTGAAAGGTCAGTGGTTTCAACTCACCAGCTGCTCTGTGTGAGAAAAGACCTGGTGATCTGCTCCTGCAATGATTTACAGCCTAGGAAGCCCTATGGGGGCAGTTCTACGCTGCCCTGTAAGGTCACTATGGGTCAGAATTGACTGAACAGCACACAACAACACTACAATTACTGTCGTTGAGTGCCATGGAGTCGATTTTCAACTCATAGTGACCCCAAGTGACAGAGTAGAGCTGCCCCATAGGATTTTCTAGGCTGTGATCTTCCTGTTAGAGCCCTGGGGTGCAGTGGTTAAGAGCTCTGCTGCTAACCAAAAGGTCGGCACTTCGAATCCACCAGCCGCTCCTTGGAAACCCTATGGGGCAGTTCTACTCTGTCCTGTAGGGTTGCTATGAGTTGGTGTAGGGTAATGCTATTCAGCTATATGCATCCCCTTCTAGTGGAATCAGCTTTGCTCTTCCCTGAAGCACGCTGAGAATGAATTCGGGATGGACTCAGGCTAAGGTACGACGCCAGGAGTGGCATGACTAGGCCAGCAGTTAAGGCCGAGGAATACCTTAGCAACAAGAAGGAAAACATCTGGGCCTGGACCTGAAGTCCCTGGGAACACTGACTGCCCAAGGACATGGGAGAAAAACAATGAACCTTGTTCCCAGCTGGAGTGGTATATAAGCTTGTGTCCCTTGCTAGGTGGTTACAGAGCACTAAACTGGTCCAGCTGCCACCCTGGGCCACGGTCCTGTAAGTAAGCTTCCCAAATAAACCATACGTATGCCATGATCGCTGATTCCGGAGCTGATTCCGGAGTCTTTCTTTGGTCTCTTGGAGATGCGCTGACCTTGGGTTCAGGTGCTGCTGGGTTGTTACTCAACAGTTGGAATTTACTGGACGGCAACAGGTGATCTTATGGGGGCAGATCACCCCGTCTTCCTTCCGCGGAGCTGCTAGGTGGGTTTGAATTGCCAACCTTTTGGTTAGCAGCTGTGCGCTTAACTGTAGCATCACCAGGGCTCTCTGCTATTATTACTGCTGTTATCAATAGTGGCTGCCTGCACACGAAAACTAGCGTGTAACTTCCTCACCTAGTTCTGAGTACAAAATCCAGCTGGCAGCATCTCCCAGGCATGTCCTCACACAAAGCTCCAGAAACTTCTAAGTCCCCCAAAACAAAATGGGAAAGAGTGCTACCTCCAGTGTGTAAGTAAGTCTGGAACCATGGAGACAGAAAGAGTCCCAGAGCCCCAGGTTTGAATCCTAGCTCAGCCACATGCAATCTCTCTGAGCCTCAGCTTCCCCAGAGGTAATACCCAGGAAGTGGTTGGGAATTAGGTGTGGGGATGTGGGTGAAAGCATGTTGTTCCCAGGGTTGTTGGCCCCAATTTGGAGCCCCCTGAAGGCAGGGACCAGGTTTGAGGTCTTGGTTCCCAGAGTAGGACCAGATGGTGTGTGCCTGATGAATGTGTGCCAATTAAGGGCAGCCATAGGGGATAGTCACCTGTGGGCATCAGGGTTGGGGGTATTGATAAGAACAGTCACCTGTGGGTGTCAGGGCTGGGGGCATTGAAAGTAACAGTCAACTGTGGGTGTCAGGAAAACCCTGGTGGCATAGTGGTTAAGTGCTATGGCTGCTAAGCAAGAGGCTGGCAGTTCAGATCTGCCGGGCGCTCCTTGGAAACTCTATGGGGCAGTCCTACTCTGTCTTATGGTCACTGTAAGTCGGAATCGACTCAACAGCAGTGGTTTGTGGGTGTCAGGGTTGGGGGCATTGATAAGAACAGTCACCTGTGGGTGTGAGGGGTGGGGGTGTTGATAAGAACAGTCACCTGTGGGTGTCAGGGTTGGGGGGGTTGAAAATAAACCAAAAAATCCACTGCCTTCAAGTCAATTCCAACTCATAGCGACCCTATAGGACAGAGTAGAACTGCCCTGTAGAGTTTTCAAGGAGCGCCTGGTGGATTCGAACTGCCGACCTTTTGATTAGCAGTGGTAGCACTTAACCACTATGTTACCTCAATTTCACAAGTTAGAGCCACCTGCCGCGAACAGCCAATTCTTGAGACAGGGCGAGTTGGGTAGTGAGAGCTTTATTATATATACCAGTATATGGAGACAGAGGGGACTGATATCCTCATAAAGCTGTCTGTTTCCAGGAACTGCCGGCTCCAGTTTTAAAGGGAAAAAGGGCCCTAGGTTTTAGGAACTTGTGGAATGCGTATTCTCTTTCTGTTTGGTTTCAGTGGTCCTATTTCAAACATGTTGATCTTTTCCTGCCATTATCCCATCAGCCCAGGGGGTGGCTGGCGCCATCCTTCCTCCTGTTTGACAGGCTTAGATTGATATCACTTGTTTTCCACAGTCCTAGAGGAAACAATGGTTAGCATTTAACTTTTAGAGGCGTTAACAGCAAAATCATACCTGGAGACAGAGACAGGCTAGGGAAAGGAAAAATGGCGCAGGTTCTGTTCAAGACATGGCTGAGCAGCCTGTTCCAATAACAGTCACCCGTGGGCGTCAGTGTTGGGGGCGTTGACAAGAACAGTCTCCTCTGGGTGTCAGGGTTGGGGGACATTGACAACAGTCACCTGTGGGCATCGGAGGCCGAAAGGCGGTTTCTGAAAACCAGCCCACGGGTCAAAGAGGAAAGGATGAGTGGAAGGGATAGGGACAGTTATGTTACCGTTTGGAAAGCCCAGCAATGTAGGGGGAGGCAGGGGACCAGGGCTCATGGGTCAAAATCTCCCTTGGCAAAGGGACCGGGCTAGGGATGCTGCAGAGGATGAAGGGTGAGTCACTGCTGCCCTCACCAGCCCAGGGAGCCCAGGCCTCTGTGGGCAACTATTTTGCCTGGGACCCCCAGGGGAGAATGGTGCACTGTGGTCCAGGAGTCCACCACGGGCCTCCAGCATCTGCCCCCAGCAGTTGGGGTCCGTGGGGGCACCCCACGGCTCTGGCTTTTTCTCTAAGTGCTGGGTGACCTTCAGGAGATGCTCCGTGATTTTCCTCACAGCCTAGCTTGCAGCTCCATCTTTAAAAATAGTTGCAGAAAAAAAACATTGCTTATTCAATGAGCTCTTTTGTTAAAGAGAAAAAAAAATACCTTGCAGCTCCAGTTTGTTTTGTTCACAAAAGGCCCACTGCGATCACCCAAGGGCGGGCTCATTAAAGAAAAATAGGGGGATGGGTGGAGGGAGAGAGGACAGGGGCCGTTCCAGCAACTGGAGCCAGCTGGGCCAGGGCTGCGGGGTGGTAGCTAGATCTGGCTAATCTCCAGTCCCCTGTGAAAGCCTGGGAAAAATCATTTCACCTCTTTGAGCCTTAGTTTTCTCATCTGTATGTTGGGCTAATAATAATGCCAGATGCTGGGATTCAGGTCAGAATAAGACACAGTCCTTCCCTCCACCACACCCTGCTCTAGCTAATACCCTGTCTGTCTCAACCCCCGCCAAACTTCTGGAAAGAATTATCCACTCAGGTCTTGCCTCCACTATTCACTGTAGTTTGCATTCTCCACTCACATTTCCTTTGAAACTGCTTGTTATGGATTGAGTTAAAAAAACAAAAACTCATTGCCGACAGAGAACTGTCCCATAGGGTTTCCAAGGAGTGCCTGGTGGATTTGAACTGCTGACCTTTTGGTTAGCAGCTGTAGCACTTAACCACTACGCCACCAGGGTTTCCATGGATTGAATTGTGTTCTCCATAAAGATATCGTGAAGACTTAACCCCCAGAAAGGAGCCCTGGTGGTGCAGTGGTTAAGCACTCAGCTGCTAACCGAAGGGTTGGCGGTTCAAACCCACCATCTACTCCACGGGAAGAAAGATGTGGCAGTCTGTTTCCGTAAAGATTACAGCCTTGGAAACCCTATGGGGCAGTTCTACTCTGTCCTATACTGTCGCTATGAATTGGAACCGGAACCAACTCGACAACAATGGGTTTGTTTTTTTTTTTTTTGGTTTTATCCCCCGGTAACTGTGAATGTAACCTTGTTTGGAAATAGGGTCTTTGCAGATGCAATCAAGTTAAAATGAGGCCGTTAGGGTGGACCCTAAACTAATCTGACCTGTGTCTTCATAAAAAGAGGAGAAGAGGTGCAGGGATAGACAGACACGCAGGGAAGAACACCGTGCAAGGAGAGAAGCAAGGACTGGAGTGATGCACCTACCAGCCAGTGAGCGTCAAGGATCGACAGCAGCGCCAGAAGCTAAGAGACAGGCAGGGAGCAGATTCTCCCCCAGAGCCTTCAGAGAGAGCGTGGCCCTGCTGACAGCTTGATTTTGGACTTCTGGACTCCAGAACTGTGAGAGAAGAAATTCCTGTTGTTTTAAGCCACCCAGTTTATGGTACTTTGTTACTGCAGCCGTAAAAAACTAATACAAAACCATGAGCCCAACTAAACAACTACATTTTTTCCAGTGTCTCTTATACCTGGGGGTGGCTACTGAGATTAGGGGAAAGTTTTGGGTGAAGCTTCCCTGAAGTCTCCATCCCTGTGGCCACCAAACTGGTGAACTTGATGACAAATGGCTTTCTAAATGGTGTCTTTGTCCCCACCTCATTCTCAAAGCTGCCAAAAGGATCCTTCCAAGGCACAGACCCTGTTATTGCCCTGCTCAAAACCCTGCTGTGGCTCCCTATTGCCCAGGAAGAAGCTCAAACTCCATATTGAACCTCTAAGACCTCCACACCCGCTCAGCTCACCGCCTGCCTCTCTTCCTACCCCCAAGCCCAGCACTGTCCAACAGAAATATAATGCAAGCCACATATATAATTTTAAATTTTCTAAGGGCCGCATTAAAAATAAAAAGCAACAGGTCAGATTATTTTAATGATATCATTTATTTAATGCAATATATCCAAAATATTAGCATCTCAACATGTAATCAACAGAAAATTTATTAATGAGACATTTTACCTTCATCTTTTCGAACTAAGTCTTCGCCATCTGGTGTCTGTTTTATTCTCACAGCACGTTTCGACTTGATCCATATTTAGATCTGATCAAATTTACAGCTAAGAAAGTAGATTCGCATCCTGTTCCAAACATAACGAAAAGCTTTCCAGTAACTGAATTAAATATCCAAGTCCCTGGGTGGTGCGAACGGTTAGTGCACTTGGCTGGTCACTGAAAACTTCGAGGCTGGAGTTCACCCAGAGGCGCCTTGTAAGAAAGGCCTCCCAGATCTCCCACACGGGAAGCAAGATTTCCACCACTGAGCCACCAATGTCCCCACGATGGTATTGCAGTAAAACCCATGAAAGCCTGGACGTGTGTAAGGCAGGAACCTGTCCGAGTGGAAGTTAGAGAGTGATAGAAAAGTGGTAAGACTGCACCCAGTCAAAGGTAGAAAGCTCACAAGACCCAGAAGAACAAGGCAGTCTCACTGAGCTCCAGCTCTCACAGGCGTCACTGTATTGTTGTTGTTGTTACGTGCTGTCGAGTCAGCTCTGACTCATAGCAACCCTGTGTGCCACAGAACGACACACTGCCTGGTCCTTCGCCATCCTCACGATTGTTGTTATGCTCGAGCCCATTGTTGCAGCCACTGTGTCAATTCATCTTATTGAGGGCCTTCCTCTTTTTTGCTGACCCTCTACTTTACCAAGCATGATGTCCTTCTCCAGGGACTGATCCCTCCTGATAACATGTCCAAAGTATGTGAGATGTAGTCTTGCCATCTTTGCTTCTAAGGAACATTCTGGTTGTACTTCTTCCAAGACAGATTTGTTCGTTCTTTTGGCAGTCCATGGTATATTCGATATTCTTCGCCAACACCACAATTCAAAGGTGTCACTGTATTAGCAGCAGTTTAAAAATGAGGAAATCGGAGCACAGAGAAGTTTAGTCACTTGCTCAAGGTCACACAGCCAGTAAGTGACAGAACTATAAGCCAACCCCTCCAACTCTTTTGTTGTGACCCATGGTAAGACGTACATTTTACAGCCAGATTCAGTACGTTACACACATACACATATACACACCTGAAAAAAACATTTCACAAAGTAGTGCTTATACTTATTACTTGTGACACAATCTGGTGTGTTCCATTCTAGTCTGTTCTATCTCATTACAAAAGATGCTGGTTGTGACCCATTGAATTGATTTCATGATGCACTCCACTATATCATTTTTATACTTTATTGTGAGAGCTGAACTCCACGGGACTACCTTGTTTTTCCGGGTCTCGAAAATTTTCCGCCTTTGACAGGGTGCAGTCTTAACACTTTTCTATCACTTTCTAAAATTAGTGGGAAATATTTGAGTTTCCCTTCTCTGACAGGTTCCTGTCTCAAACAGGCTCCGGCTTTTGCAGCTTTTACTGTACTGACTGACCCCCATGAGCCCAGCGCCCAGAAGCAAGAGCGATCAGCTTGTGGCCAATCTCCTTCATCTCTTCCCCAGCCTGCCTCCCCTCCCGTATTATTTGGAAGCAAATTCTCAGATATGATATCATTTCACCCACAAATAATTCAGCTTTATCATGGTGTGAGCAAAGATGTCCTCCCACGAAGGGGAGAAGGGTAGGGACATTCAGGGGACTGGCATGGAGAGGACGGAGACAGGGAGGTGTCCAGCTCGGCCCACTCACTGTCCTGCACCCCTAAACCTGGAGAGGGGACAGGGGGCACTGTATCAGAGACCCCAGGTGTAACAACCAGGAAAAGCTGGTCCTTTGGGGAGCTGTGTTTGGAGGATTCTAGGGCAGCTAAGCATCGGCCATGAGGTGGTGGCGGTTTGGTGGTAGAATCCTCACCTGCCATGTGGGAGACCTGAGTTCCCAACCAATACACCTCATGCTCAGCCACCGCCCGTCTGCCAGTGGGGGCTTGCATGTTACTATGTTGCTGAACATGTTTCAGAGGGGCTCTCAGACAAAGACAGACTAGCAAGAAAGGCCTGGTGATCTACTTTCAAAAATTAGCTAATGAAAACCCTATGGATCACAGTCGTCTGATCTGTAACTGATCATGAGAACAGTGTAGTACCAGGCATGGAGGTTGTGCGTGGAGCTGTCGTGAGTTGGGGGGGAGTCCACAGCAGCTAACAACAACAAGGATCCACCAGTCACAGCCAGCCTTCCCTGGGACCAACTCTGTGCCTGGGAGCCTGTGCTGGCCCACTGGGCTAGGATGAAGACCTCAAAGGAGTCAGAAGACCGGGCCTTCAGGGTTCACTAACTCATGGCATGTGCTTCTCTTGTTGGCCTCAGTTTCCCCTCTGTAAGACGAGGGGTTTCAGATCAGGCCCTTCCAGTGTGCACTCTCCTGGATGCCTGCCAGTGTAACTCAAAGGCAGGCTTGGGCACAGGTGAGCCCCAGCGGGTGTCTATAGTGGCCGTTTCTAGAAGAACCAAGGGGTTTACTGCCTGGAAGCCAGGAGAAGGGCACCCAGAACAGGGCTGAAGGGGGCATGCTCCTGGCCTGAGGTGAGCCAACCTAGCAGGTTCTACTGTGGGGTGGGTGGGACTTTCTTTGTTTAGCAAACCTCCATGGGCTATTCTGATGGGAAAATGAGTCCTGAGGCTTCTTCTGGACAGGGGGAGATGAGGGGACATCTGGCCAGGACCCGCTCTCAGACGTGGATGGGCAGAGGGACTTTGCCTTCGGCTGGGTTCTCTAGAGTAGCAAAACCAGTAGAGTGTATAAATATGTATCGAGAGAGATTTATATCAAGGAAATGGCTCACGTGGTTGTAGAGACTGGAAATGTCCCAAGTCTGTGGGTCAGGCTGGAGGCTTCTCCTGATTCACGTAGCTGCAGGGGCTGGCAAACCCAAGATCGGCAGGTCAGAGAACAGCGCTGTTGCTCACTGGCTGCGAAGATCGATGAATCCCAAGAACAGCAGGCAAGACTGTAGGTAAGCTGCTAACTCAAGTCCCAAGAACCAGAGGTCAGACAAACAGGAGCCAGCTGCAGGATCCAGAGTAAGCAAAAGCCATGAGCCTTGCCAGAATGTTCACTTATATCTGATGCAGGTCACACGCCCAAGGAAACTCCTTTTTAACTGATTGGTTACTCACAGCAGATCCCATCATGAAAGTGATCACATCATATGACTGCCAAAGCACTGAAAATCGTGGCCTAGCCAAGTTGACACACAATTTTAGCCATTACAGACTTCTAGGACCAGGGTCACCTTGTTTCTGCTTAAAGATGTCCTAGGTGGCAACAGAGCCCATGAAAGCCACCTGTCGGCACCATTGAGCTCCAGAAGCTCTGTGGATGTGACAGCTGGTGGAAAAGGGCCAAGGGGAGGAGTCTCAGGGAAAGCCGGTGCTCAGCGCCAGACAGGACTGGAGCTGCGAAGCCCAAAGAGAATCCTGAGGGGGGAGGCAGGAGGTCCTGGACGGGGGCCAGACCAGTTTTGTTAAGTGTGACAGGACAAGGTGACCCCACTGGCTGGTGGACTTGGGGTTAGGGAAGAGGCTGGCAGATGGGCTGTGATTTCTCCTGGGCTACCCAGCCTGTCTGCACCCTCACACCCTGCCAGCAGGTATGCTACCTGTGCAGGTGTGCACGTGGCATGTGTACACAGGTGTGCACAGGCACATGCAACGGCAGGCTGATCTCTTCCCTGACTTTACTACCTACACTTCCTGTCCCTCGAGGTGTAATGTCCTAGAAAGCCCTTCTCTTCAAGAATTTCTTGGATGCTACAGCAATTCTCATTCCTGCCATGAAGTTCCTCCACAGACCCTGCCAGGAACGTCTTTTTTCATTTATTTCGGGCACAAGAGAGGCAGCCAGGGGAAGAGCCCTGCAGACGGCTCCATGATATTTTCATCAACTCGGCAGCTTCCTGAGCACGTTCGCCCTGGAAGCCAGGGAGCAGCTCGGGAGCCAGGTCTCTCTCCCTGGTGCAGGGAATGGTGGCAGGGGAGCAGGTGGAGATGGGCATCCTTATGCGAAAGGAACTTGCACCCCCACTCTCCCTGGCCTGCTGCCATTCCCAAATCTCTGTCCTGTGAGGCCAGGGACCACCCCTGCTTGGTCATTTGGAGCTGCAGTGCCTGTCATGGTGCCTGGCCCATAGAGGGCGCCAGAGTCCAGGCCCACCAAGGAGCAGATGCCAAGACAGGATGAACCATGCAAGGCTTGTATCAGGGGAAATGCATGTATGAGAGAAAAGAGCGAGGGGGCTAGAGAAGGCTGGGCAAGCCATTAGACCAATGTAGGTTTGACCCCAGTCAAGGAAAGAGGGCAGGAAGTGTGCATGAAAGTGTTCTAGAAGATTCTGCAAGGCTCTTGGGGAATCCTTGGGCCAAGCTTAGCCATCAGAGCCTTGAGCCTCCCAGAAATAGGTTGGCTTTAATTTCCCAGCTGCACATGTCATTGGCTGGAAGAAGTCTCCAGAAAAGTGATGTCAGAGCAAACGCAGCCATGGGTTTCAGAAGGGCAGCAGGTGCTGGGGTCAGCTTGGCGATTCTCATGGCCACCATGGTAGTTGAGTGAATGAATGAGTGATGAAGGGGGCTCCTATTGGCTCCAGAAAGACTGGATGCTTTTGGAGGAGGGGCCTTTACAGAGGAGGTGAAGCCAGAGAGAGTGGCTGCAGCAGGAGCCTCCAGAAGGGAGGGGGCTTAAGACCCCATGGTGGGGGTAGGGATCAGGGGAGAGTCGAGTTGGGCAGCCATGGCATGAGGCTTGGCCAACATTGCACCTTCTGCCCAGCATTTTTGGGGGATGATGGGAGGTGGCATCTATGAAAGGCTCCAACCCAGGACTTGCACACAACTGGCACTTAGTGGATGGTTGCTCAATGAATGAATGAATGCAAGCCCCCAGCCCGCCCTTGCACACAGCTGGTCCGCAGGAAGAGGGAGAGGTGAGAAGGTTGGAAGTGCTGGCACAGCTCAAAGCTTGAGGCACAGGTGATTCATATCCCCGCCCAAGGACCCTGAGATCTTGTGTGGGGTTCTAGAAGGTGAGCTGACAGCCGGGGGGCAGAGTGAGAGGGAGCTCATTATGCGTGGCTTCTTTGATGAATTAGTAAGATCCTGAGCCCCACGCTGCGCACATAGACGCACATTTTATGTCTGAAGTGAGAGGCATTCTGGCTCTTTACTGGGAGAACTGAGCCTGTGTGCAGAATGGCCAAGCAGGCTCCAGGCTGAGAGGGGTGGGGAAGCTGGTGGCCCCATCCAGAAGAAGGTGGCAGGCTAGTTCAGCTGTTCCTTTTAGGGGCAATGCCGGGGGCTGGGAGGACAGGTGCCCTTCTCGGCAGTGCTCCGCTGAGCCACTCCCTCCCTCCAGCCTTTTGTCCTCTCCACCATTTTCACAACTGCCAAGGCCTGTGCCCCTAGGGCCACCCGTCACAGCCTTCCAGCAGCACTTCTACCCCTTATCCTGACTCCGCAGGCTTTACCCAGGGACCAGTTTCCAAAAATACACAGCGGCTCCAGCTCTCGGTTGAAGGGCAGGACAACTGGGAATGGGGAGTGGGGGGGCGTTGGGGGTAGGCGGTGACGTAGGAGAGTCAGCTGGCTGCTCTCCGGGATGGAAAATTTTACTCCAATCTCGAAGATGTGGTGGGTTCCACTTCCAGACTCTGAGGCTCAGGCCTGGGGCCAGGAGGTATCTCTGACATTCGGTTTCCTAGAGTCTCTCTGCTGGCCTCTGTGGTCCCTGGCAATGAGGAGGAGGCTCTTTAAAGTCGTGAAGGTCTATCCGTGTGTGGGGGGGGAGGGGAGGGACACGACTGCCCACAGAGGACATTTTAATAAAAGCCATCATACATTCTTTTCAAGGCTCGCAGTGTCTGACGAATCGCGTGAATGAGCCTAATAAAGTTATAGGTGAGTGGAAATGAGGCCTTTAACGGGACCAGTTGAAGTTGAGGATGGCTCTGACTGCCTTTTTATGAGACCAAGACAGAATTCTCCCCTTCTTCATTCCTTGAATTCCACCTTGGAGCAAAGCTTCTCCAGACTGAGGTCTAGAAAGTTCTGTTAACTCCTTCCATCCCCTTTTTGATCAAATGGGCCAATGACTTGGTAGATTTCTTCCAGTCAGCTTCTGACTTGGGTTGACCAGATAACTGCTCTGTGCTCCCGGCTTCCTCCAGCTAGAACCACAATTGGATGGGTGTGGTGCCTTGGTGGTGCAGTGGTAAGAGCTAGGCTGCTAACCAAAAGGCTGGCAGTTCCAATCCACCACTCACTCCTTGGAAACCCTATGGGGCAGTTCTACTTTGTCCCGCTGGGTTACTATGAGTTGGAATTGACTCGATCGCTATGGGTTTGGTTTTTTTCGGACCTGGCTGGAGCAAAAGAGGAGCAAACCTGTGTCTGTGTAGATGATTCCATTGGGCGAACTAGTCCTAAGTCCATACCATGTCCCCGGGTGGGCCACAGACTCCTCGAGTTGGAGAACGGGCAGCTAGAGGAAAGTGTCCTAACAAAAAGGTCTGGCAGACACACGTGATAAGAGAGGGAAGGACTTGCCTTGGGGACAAACGTCAGCGCCCCCCTCTCTGGGTGTCAGATCTGAGCAGGTCCCAGAAGACCCCTCCCACCGCAAGCATATGGAGGATGCAGGCAGTTTATGAAACACTTCGGGCTGAAACGCTGGCCCTGGCAGGCTTTCCATATTACCATCCAGCCCACTCTATTCTCTGCTTCCTCCCCAACCCCACATCCCTCTTCCATAGAAGGTGGCCAGGTCTGCACACCAGGTTTGCAGACACGCCCTGGCCAGGGAAGCCTCCTGCTCACGTCACAGCGCCCCCTTTGGTGGGTGCTGGTCTGCATCAAGCCCCCAACAGCCTGTGGTGTCAATGAGCACCGATGGAAACCCCTAGGTCTCAGCCTCCACCTGCCTTCCACAGAGGGGGTGTCAACCCAAGAGCATGGGCATCTGTGGGGGGGGGGTGGGGTTGGGGGTGAGGGATGTGGTGTCCAGGGCCACAGAGCCAGGAAGTTGCACAACTAGAGTTAGGAACTCCACCTTTCAGCTCTCCCCGGCTCTGCCGTTTGCTTAGATTAAGCTTTCTTTGGTGATCAGAGCCCTTGTGCTGCCTGCATCAGTCAGGGTTCTCCACAGAAGCAGAACCAAGAGGACATATATATATATGTGTGTTCCATAGGTTTTGCTGATTTTTCGGAAGGATATTGCCAGGCCTTTCTTCTGAGGTACCTCCGAGTCGACTTGAACCTCCAACATTTCCGTTAGCACCTGAGCGTGTTAACTATTTGCTCCACCCAGGGACTCTCTCCCTTTATATATATAAGTATAAAGGAGACTTGGTGGCACAGTGGTTAAACACTGGACTGCTGACCGAAAGGTAGGCAGTTTGAACCCACCAGGCGCTCTGCAGGAGAAAGATGTAGCAGTCTGTTTCTATAAAGATTACAGCCTTGGAAACCCTATGGGGCAGTTCTACTCAATCCTATAGGGTCAGTATGAGTCAGAATCAACTCGATGGCACACAGTAACAACAACAACAACACACACACAGGTATGTATATTTAGAGAGAGATTGAGTGATTGATTTTTAAGAAATTGGCTTATGCAGTTGATTGTGGGAGCTGGCAAGTATGAAATCTGTAGGACTGACCAGCAGGCTGGAAGCTCCAGCAGGATTTCTGTGTTATCCTCTTGACGCAGAATTCCCTTTCCAGGAAACCTCAGTTTTTGCTCTTAAAGTTTTCAACTGATTGGACAAGGCCCACCCACATTATGGAGAGTAGTCCGCTTTACTTAGGTCAACTGATTTAAATGTTAATCACATGTAAATACCTTCAAGGCAGCATGTTGACTAGTGTTTGACCAAACCACTGGACACCACAGCCTAGCCAAGTTGACACACAAAATTAACCACTACACTGCTTTTAATATTTCACCTATACATTCAGTGCTTGACATATAGTCTATGGTGTTGAGTGACATTATAGCTCTTTGCTGTCTTTTGAAGAACCCATAAAGCACATTTTGTATAAATTATGATGAAAGCAGGTGGGAATTCTTCTTAAAAGGACCAAAAGGTAGCCAGACACAACTTTTCAGAGTGCAAACATTTGCAGAATTTCAATTCCTCAAGGGCACCATATCCCAGGGGCTCCTTCCGGGCAGAGGGTTTTAAAGCCCTCTCAGCTGCGGATGGAGTCCATGGTAGTACAAATAATTAACACTCTTGGCTGTTAACTGAGAGGTTGGAGGTTCGAATTCTCCCAGAAGCATCTTGGAAGAAAGGCTTGATGATCTACTTCTGAAAAATCAGCCATTGAAAACCCTATGGAGCACAGTTGTACTCTGACACACATGGGGTTGCCATGAGTTGGAGCTGACTCAGTGGCAACTGGTAACATGGATGCCAAGATGGACAGGTTGGAATGAATCAATGCTCTTAAGAGAGATATCTCAGCATTTCATACTCATTTCTCAGCTTATCTGGTTGTCCACCATCAAAAGAGTTGCCTGTTTAGGTAAACCTTAATATTCCTCCATTCAGCCAGGAATGGCGTACTGGCACTGGATGTATGAAGATGAGTTAGATGCGGAGATCACAGCCAAGGTCGAAGGAGGTGTTGATGTGGATGCAGGCACTCTGGACGAGAAGTACAGCCAGGAGGACCCCAGGGAGCACAGAGGAGATAGATGAAACACCGGGGCGGGGGGGGTGTTAGGTGTGTGTGTGGGGGCAATTCGCTCCAAAGAAGAGGATGTTGAGTGTTCTCCGCTTGTTGAGAATTTCTGACCATTTGGATTTGACCTTGAAACAATCTATGAAGACACAAAGGGACTGAATGGTGTACAGGACGGCAGGGAGAAGGTTCACAAGTTACTTTAGAAGGAGAGTTTTCAAGCACCATTGAGAACGTTTGGCACCATGGATCCAGCCAGGCAGGGAGCAGACAGTTGGCGCATTGGCAGCTTTGATGACATTCCAGTGTGGCTCTATTGCCCAGAGATTCTGATTTAACTGGCCCAGGTGTGCCTGAACAAGGTCCCTAGGTGCTACAAATGGTTTGTGCTCAACTGCTAACCTAAAGGTTGGTGGTTTGAACCCGCCCAGTGGTGCTACGTGAGAAAAGCCTGTTGATTGCTTCCGTAAAGATTACAGCCATTGAAAACCCTATGCAGCAGTTCTACTCTGTGACACATGGGGTCGCCATGAGTTGGAATCATGGCAATGGGTATGGGTGTGTGCCTGGACACAGGGATTTTTAAAGAATCTTCCCAGATGATTTCACTAGCAAAGTAGAAAGCGGGCTGATCTAGAAGCTAGGACACCTGGGTTCTGGTTTCAACTCTGCCTCTGCCTTGCTGGGTGACATTGAGGCCAGTTGGTTTCCTTTCTGAGCCTCAGTTTCCCTATATCTCTCTGTATGGAGGCAAAAGTCCACACTGTATAATCTGTTCTGCATTACCAGGGACACTGAAGGCCAATCATGACTTTATTTAACAGAGCCCGGCCTCCAAGTCTGCCTGGCACAAAAGCCACTCACCAGGCAAGCTCGCCTTTCTTCGCCACCCTGGAGACAGCACTGCCCCCAACTCTAGGGGACCCTGGTGCCTGCTCCCCATGTTCACAGCCTGACACTGGCCTTTGTGGTCCCATCACAGCTCACAGCTGTCCCCACACAGGCCTTTCAAGAGCGTTCCCTGTGCATCACTGAAGGGGGAGAAGAGAGAGAGGGCCGTGCAGATGGGACGCATGTTCTTTGCCCTACTTTCAGAGCTCGCTCTGGCGCCAGCTGCAGCCCAGGCGCTCGGGGAGCCTGTGATCCGGTGCCAGAAGCCGCTTTTGTCTGTGCCCCGATTTCTCTGGCCCATGGGTTTCAGCCACCCTCCCTGTGGCCTGGGAAACCAGAAGCCAGTGACCTCCTCTGAGGGGCTGTTTGATTGCCATGGACATGTTTTCCCTCCCAGATGGCCGACACCTGGGTTTTGCTCCCTGCCTCTTCCCAGGATGGGGCCAATCGTGTTGGGCAGTTATAGCTCAGAGGTGGTGCCTGTCAGCAGTGGTGTCACTAGGACTGTGGGGGGGGGGGGTGGACAACACTGGGTGGCACTGTCAGAGGGGGTGACATCAAAATGATTGTCTGTAAAAATATTCCTGTAGTTGGTTATAACAACAAAAACATTTTTCATCAGCCCAGCTTACACGTATCAATATACCTACAAGGCTAAAACTCTATGCTAATTTACTTCTTGATTTTCTAGTGCAGTCCAGTCAGAGCTGTCATTATCACCCGATTACAACGACATTTCGAATCACATGGTTTCATCTGTACCTGCTATGAGTACACGCTGTTGTTTTCGCTGTTTTTCTAGTCACTGATTTTGTCAGATTTTCTGGTGTTTTAGCTACAATATTGGGTCATTAGTATTTGTGAACCTGTATCAAATGACACAGTAATTAAAGGAAAAGGTGTGCTATATGGGAATTATGATTTCTGAGGAACATGAGTACAAAAAACATTTCTAAGGATTCCATATGGCCTGCCAAGGGAAGAGGCCCATGGCAGGGGGAGGGGGTGACACCATGAGTTACGGCACTGGGTGACACCAACCCTGGTGATGTCACTGCCTGCCAGGGAAATGGGTGGGTGGCACAGAGGGGAAGGGAGTCCCAGCTTTGCAGCATCAACAACATTCACAGTAATTTCAATGCGCTGAGGGCTTATCCCAGCCTGGACTCCCCACTAAGTGCCCCCATTAACTAACCCATGTGCCCTGCAATGATCCTCAGAGAGAGCAGCTGTTGGGAGGCAAGATGGTGGCCCTAGGCCCTGGCTGGTCACTGCTGTGGTCAGCTAGGGACCACTCTCCTTAAGCACGTTCAACCCAGTGGTCTCTCCGGGGAGATGCAGTCCTGGAGACTGTGGTCCTAAGGGTAGTGAGAGAAAGGCTTTAGAACAGTTATATGGGCCAATACAAGCTGGCAGTTCAAACCCCCCAGCCACTCTAAAGGAGAAAGAGGTTGGAGTCTGCTTCCGTAAAGATTACAGCCTTGGAAATCCTATGGAGCAGCTCTAGTCTGTCCTATAGGGTCGCGATGAGTGGGAATCTACTTGACGGCAATGGATTTGGTTTGGTTTGGTTTATGGGCCAATGGTCAGTGGGTGTCACCTGTCTCCAAGTCATCACCTGTTAGAGACTGAGACATGTAGTGAAGGTCATTGAGGGTGGTATCTTTTCTATGGGGCCATCTGTGGCAGACCTGGGTAGGCCCCAGCCAGCAGGCTCACCCACCATTAGAGCCTGTTTGCACCTGCTCACCCCTGCCCATCTGGCCTTGTCCAGCCTTACCCCTAGTCTGGCCTCACCCCTGCCTGGCTGGCCCTGCCTGGACTCAACACACTTAACCTCCTCCAGCATCAGCCAGGGCCTGCCAAGAGCTGACTCTTCCTAGGTGGTGAAATGACATAGATTGCTGGCTGGGAGCTCATGTGATTTCATTCCTAGGGCTTGGAGTGGAGATTTGGCTGTTTAGAAGGGTATGTTCAGCTGAACATCCTGGTACAGTAGAGTGAGGACATCCCTCCATTTGGAGTCAGGCAGGTTTGAGTTGGAGAAGCATTTATTAGCTGTGTGACCTTGGGCATGTTGCTTGACTGCTCTGAGTCTCACATTTCTCCTCCTCCATGGTCGTCATTGGGCCCACCTCACAGAGAGGGACGTGAAGATGATAAGAGATGGTGCAGTAAAGGGGTGGACATTGTCAGAGCTCAAAAGTGTTAATTATAACAATTATTAATAATTTCAAGTCGATGGGTACACATGGCTGTAGGATCTTAGATGGTCCAGCGGGAAGGGGGACTTGGAATTGAGAAGACTTGGCTCAGGTGTCTTTGGAGAGGATCCTGCACTGACTGTGGCCATTGCTGCTGTTGTGTGCCATCAAGTCCATTCCGACAGATAACAACCCTATAAGACAGAAAAGAACTGCCCCACAGGGTTTCCAAGGCTGTAATCTCTATGGAAGTAGATTGCCGTATCTGTCTCCTGCGGAACACCTAGTGAGTTCAAGCCACTGACCTTTTGGTTAGGAGCCAAGTGCTAAACCACTGCCACCAGGGCTCATCTGTGGCCTTTAGGAGGATTTCTTTTTTCTTTTTTTGTTTAGAAACATGGTTCTTCTGATCTGTCCATAGAAACCAAGCTGGGAGGAGTTGGTAGGTTTGCATGACCCTCCACACTTCCACCAGGACCCCTTTGGAGATGGTTTATCCCGCTGGTTATGAGCTTGGGCTTTTGGGTCTTGGGACCCGCCCTGAATCCTGGCTCTGCCACCACATTAGCCACCAATTGCCTTGGTAATGCTGTATAATAAACCAGCCCAGAACTCAGTGGCTCACAATAAGTGTTTATTCTCATGCTCATGGATCTGCAGATCAGCTGGGGGTGGTGTAATGCCTAAAATTAAGACCCATTATTATGTGTGCCTTGATATCTGGGGAAAATCAAGAAGGCCTCCAGTGGCCTAACTGCAAGCACTCCTCCCTACTCTGCTCCCGCAGGTACGGTCTCCTAGCCAAACAGCCTTCCTCATCATGGGGACCAGGCACAGTGCCTGCACAGCCCTGAGGGCTTCAGTTCCCTGCCAGCCCACGGCACTATTCAAACAAGCCAATCATGTTCTCCCCTGGGAATGCTGGGCCACCCCACCCTTTTGTTACTGCAGAGCTTACCTCCCACAGCCCCTGCTGGTTCACTCTGTTCCCAAGTGCAACCACCATATGGCATGTAGGGCCCTCTTCCCCCAGGCTGTGAGTATATGTAACTAATAATCTACTGTTTAGTCCATCTGTCCAGTGTCAGGTGTTGTGTGTGTGGTCATCCTCATAACCCTAGGATGGGTATCCCTCCCTTACCAATGGGGTGAAGTAGAGGCAAATGAAGCAGGGTGGCTCTTCTCCAGGCTGCAGGTGGAGCTCAGATCTGCCCTGTGTGCTTGTTCTGGGGTTCAGGCAAAAATGCTAGGGAGCCATCTGTATTCTGAGCATCTTTTAAACCTTTACTTCTCTGTCATCTGCTAATATGCCATTAGCTCAATACCAGTGGGGAGGGGAGAGTAGTAAATACGTGCTCAACAATCCAAATGGTCGTGGGTACTTACCAGCTGGGTAGTCTGGGCCATGTGCCCTACTTTCCAATCATTGGTTCCCTCTCATCTCCAAATGAGGGACAAGCTAAGCTACCAGCTGTGAGGATGAACAGGTAAGGCACAGTGCCCCCACTGAGTACTCACTGTCACTTTCATTAGCTGGTGCAAGTGTCAAAGTCAGCAGGGCTGGGGCTGTCTGTGAATCCATAAATCCTGGGATTCTGCTCTGCTCCCGGTTTGGCCTGGAGCATGTTCCCCATGTCCTATACATTTAACTGTCAGCCAGCCAGCTCAGGCCCGCGTGGTCTACATGGACCTGTAATCAGGGCACAAGGGGCTGAATCCTGATGGTAAACACTACCGGGCGGACACGAGAAGCTTTCTGGGATGCTCAGCCGCAATGTCTGTTTCACCTCTGGAGGGTCAGTTCCTTGCCTTTATTTCCTCCCCACGATGAACCCTATGAGTCCCGACTCCAGTTCATATTTACTGAAGATTAGATTCTCTGTTCTCTGCTCTGGCGTGGAAAGTGCGTCCATGACAACAGTGGCCACCACAGTAATCACTCCTTATCACTCCTGCGTTGCACCTACACCAAACCTCGCCTATTCCTCACTTCCCTGTACTGCCTTCTTCCTGTCTTTTGAGAGCAATGGTAGGTAGGTGTTGATTCGCCAGGCACTCATTCAACACCCATTTGCAGTTGGAACTGTTATGAATTGAATTGTGTCCCCCCCCCGCCCCAAATTCATGTTGAAACCCTAACTCCCATACCTGTGGACTCGACCCTGTTTGGAAAGAGAGTTTTGTTATGTTAATGAGGTCATACCTGAGCAGTGTGGGTCCTAAACCTTATCGCTTCTGAGTCATAAGAAGAGGAGAATGGACGCAGAGACACACACAGGAAGAAGAAGACAGATGACAGAGACAGATGCATCTATGAGTCAGGGATGCCAAGGATTGCTCCAGCCACTAGAAGCTGAAACAGACGAGGAAGCACCTCTCCCTAGAGCCACACCCTGAATTTGGACTTCTAGTCTCCTGTACTGTGGGAAAATAAATTCCAATTCTTTAAAGCCACTCACTTGTAGTATTTCTGTCATGGCAGCACTAGGAAACTAAGTCATCCAACCATCCACCCGCCCACCCACCCACCCGCCCATCCATCCATCCAACCATCCATCCGTCCATCCGTCCGTCCGTTCGTCCGCCTGCCCGCCTGCCCGCCCGCCCATCCATCCATCCACCCACCCACCCACCTAACCATCTATACAGTTGCTCTTAAATTAATTCTGACTCCTGGTGACCTCGTGAGTGTCAGAGTAGAGCTGTGCTCCACTGGGTTTTCAATGGTGATTTTTTATATGCAGATCATCAGGCCTCACTTCTGAGGTGCCTCTGGGTGGAGTGCTAATGTGTTAGCAGTCCAGCACATTAACTGTTTGCACCACCCAGGACAAGGGCCTACAAACGCTATTGGATGCTTGCTGTTTATCAGGCCCTGCCTAGGTTCTAGGGACACAGCGCCAAAGAAGACAGGTGCCCGGGGGAGTGGGGACACCCAGCTGGTAAGGCGTTCACGCCTTCATTTCTGGCCCTGGGCGGCCTGTGTTTCTTGCCTTCCATGGGCAGGCCTCCATCTGGCTCGTATCACGTTGTTGGAGCCATCTGTATACATCCTTGCCTCACCAGCCAGTGGGCGGGGCTGCATCTCATTCATCTGCGGCGGATCCCCCGCAAACAGCTGGCACCGGTAAGCGATGGAGGCTGGAGCTGAACTGCAGTCTTCCGACAACGTTGCTGCCGCCTCCAGGGAAAGTTCCAGGGCCTTGGCAGCCTCATCCACATGCCCAGAAAACCTGACTTTCATCGCTGGCACGGCCACCAGGCAGTGGGTGTTCCCTCGCCCCACAGGCCTGTGTCTCCCCAGGCTGGAAAACTAGAAGTTGGCTTCTTTTTTTCTAACTTCTGCTGACAGCCCCAGAATGCTGTGATTTATACGATTAATACCAGAAGCAACATCACTATTCTGTTAATATATTATTCATTTCACTAGTGATCTATTCTCTCCACACCCGGCTCCATGAGTCAATTTTCCCTCCTTGCTATTTTAACAGAGCTGCATTTTAAATGGCAAGAACAGTGCGTTACACATGTATAAGATGTAATCTCATTTAGAAGACGCTCTTCTAGCTGCTCCGCCTCATAAGCATAAACACAACAATATTGCCTGGTCTTATCAGGACCTGAATGTGTGGGCAGCTGAGGGCAAAGCCAAGCTCTAATTAAGGGATACGTTAAAACTTCCGATGTGGGCCTCTGCCTGATGGGAAAGGGGTGTCCGCTCTGGCTCAAGTCACCTAGATTGGGGAGCTGCCTCCCAGTCCCCTCCCTTGTCAGCATGCCCTTGCTAATGCAACCTTTGGGGGAAGAGAGAAGGAAGGGCTCCTCTCTGAGAGTCAGGCCCTCCTCTTTTGCTGAACTGAAAGCACTTTGGGTTGCATGTGTCCTCCCAAGAAGTTATGTAAAGGATCCTGTTGGCACAGTGGTTAAGCGCTCATCTGCTAACTGAAAGGTTGACGGTTGGAACCCAGCAGCAGCTCCGTGGGAGACAGGTGTGGCAGCCTGCTCCTGTAAAGATGACAGCCTTGGAAACCCTGTGGGGAAGTTCTACTGCGTCCTGTACAGTTGCAGTGAGTCAGAATCTACTCCAAGGTCATGGGCATGGATACATAAAGAGATATATTGAAGTTTTAATCCGCAGTACCTGTGAATGTATCTTTGTTTGGAAAAGGAGGCTTTGGAGATGTAATTAGTTAACATGAGGTCATACTGGAGTATGGGGGGCCCTGATTCCATGTGGCTGGTGTCCTTATGAAGTTCCCTGGGTGGTGTGAACGGTTAAGCACTTGACTACTAACTGAAGGGTTGGCAGTTTGAACCCCGATGTACCTCGGAAGAAAGGCCTGGCTATCTGCTTCTGAAAGGTCACAGCCTGAAAACCCTGTGGAGCACAGCTCTACTCTGCAACACATGGGATTGCCATGAGTCAGAATTGACTCACAGCAAGTAGTAAGTGTCCTTATAAAAAGAGAAGAGACACAGGGACACAAGGACCTGGAAGGAAGATGGCCATGGTGAAGATGGAGGCAGAGTCTGGTGTGATGCATCTATAAGCCAAAAAATGTCAATGATTGTTGGTGACCCCAAGAAGCCAGGAGAGAACGGCGTGGAACAGGTCTACCCTGAGAGCTCTCAGGAAGAATCAACCTCGCTGACACCTGGATTTCGGAGTCCCAGCCTCCAGAAGTGGTAGAGAATAAATTTCTGTGTTTTAAGCCTCCCATTGTGTGGTACTTTGTTACAGCAACTGACAACAGCCTCTCTGATAAGACCTGTCCCCTTCTTATAAGCCACAGCTCAGACCACAAAGCAAACCCTGGCACTGCGGCTATCGCTGCACCAAGGGTCCAGGTCAAAGGAGAAATGTCTTGGTGCTTTGGAATGTTCCAGAAACATTGGGTCATTGTCATTACTACTCTGATGGTGGATATAAAGGAGCCCACGCAATGGGTCTTGACCTTGAGGAGCTTCTGATCTGACCCAAATCAGTGACTCAGTCCAGTTTTGGGCTAGGAGATGCCCTAGAGTCTGGCAAGGATGCTCTAAGGGCACAAAGACATGAGCTGTTATTTTTTGGGCCATCACTGAAGGCTTCCTGGAGGAGGAGAGGGTGGTTTAAAAAAATTTTTTTTCTAGGTTTTTTTTTTTAATTGTATTTTAGATGAAGGTTTACAGAAGAAACCAATTGCTCATTAAGTAATCAGTACACATATTTTTTTGTGACACTGGTTACCAACTCCACGACATGTCAACGCTCTCCCTTCTCGACCTTGGGTTCCCTATTACCAACTTTCCTGTCCCCTCCCGCCTTCTAGTCCTTGCCCCTGGGCTGGTGTGCCTCCCTAGTCTCGTTTTATTTTATAGGCCTGTCTAATCCTTGGCTGAAGGTGAACTTCGGGGGTGACTTCATTACTGAGGTGAAAAGGTGTCCAGGGGCCATACTCTCAGGGTTTCTCCAGTCTCCGTCAGGCCAGTAAGTCTGGCCTTCTTTTGTGAGTTAGAATTTTGTTCTACATTTTCTCCAGCTCTGTCTGGGACCCTCTACTGTGATCCCTCTCAGAGCAGTCAGTGGTGGTAGCTGGGAACCACCTAGTTGCGCTGGACTCAGTCTGGTGGAGGCTGTGGTGGTTGCGATCCATTAGGTCTTTAGACTAATCTTTCCCTTGTGCCTTCGGCTTTCTTCATTCTCCCTTGTTCGCTGTGGGGTGGGACCCAGTGGAGTATCTTAGATGGCTGAAGAGAGGGTGTCTTGGATGCCACTGAAGGATGGACAGAATTTTGGCAGATTGGGTTCACTGGGGAGGGCCACTGGGCGGCATCAATGCCTTGAATAATGCAGGTTCACAGAGGACCTCGGGTGATAGGCTGAGAGCTTGGACCTGTGCGGGCAATAGGGAGCCACTGCAGGTTTCAGAGCTGAGGAGTGACCCACCGGAGCTGCACAGGCTTACTTTTCAGTATCCCACATCTGAGTGATGAGCACTGCTGTCCAGCTACATTTTGAAGGGGGTGGTATTGTAAGGAGGAACGCCTATGTACCTGTCAAAACCTTTTTCAAGCGGCCTGTCCATTACCAAGCCTACCCTAACTCCTGTCTCTGTTGCCCTTGCACTTGGTTCAGCCCCCAGCAGGTAGTGACGGAAGAGCAGCCTGGGCTCCCAGAGTGTGACCACCTTGCAGCACTACATTGGATGATATTCTGTTGGGATCCATAAGGTTTTCATTGGCTAATTTTTGGAAGTAGATTGCCAGGCCTTTCTTCCTAGACACTATTCTCTGCTGGCAGCTTGGCTCTGCACAGACAGCTGGGACAACCGACCTCAACTTTCTTCTCCAATTCCAGCTCCTGCTGCCTCTTTTGATCATTAATTCAGCCTGCCAGGAAGCTCCACTTCAGGAAAGGGGGTCCCACTGGTAGACATGAGTGTTTGGTCCTTGGAACTGGATCATGTCAGTAAACACACTGGAGTCAGTTTCTCCATCACTCTCCCATGACTCTGCTTCCAAGAGATGGGTCCCCTCTGTGTCCAGTCAGTCTCTGTGTTTGGGCCATGCTCTGGGGACCAGCCAGATGCTGGCTCCCCTCTCAGGTAGGAGCAGTCTCTGTCATGGTCTCTGCTGCCCCCAGTGGGGTTGGCTCCTCGAGGCTGGGTGTAAGGAGACTCTGGCCTCAGTGTTCAGCCTAGGGGCCCTTCACAGAGAGAGGGATGAATGGCACCTGCCCCCAACGTGTGACGCCAACGCATCAACCAGACTGTGCATTCTCAATGGGGTGATATTACCCCCACAGATCAAACATTGATTCTTGGGGAGCAAAAAACATTTTAGCTATCAAAGTGGTTTAGAGCCATCCAAAGCTCAACTCTACCCAACTAAATCTTACTCCTTAGTAATTACTGAAGGGCCCCTGGTGGCACAGTGTTTAAGTGCTCAGCTGCTAAACAAAAGGTCGGTGGTACGAACCCACCAGCAGCTCCGTGGGAGAAAGACCTGGCGATCTGCTCCTGTGAAGGTTACAGCCTAGGAAACTCTATGGGGCAATTCTACTCCGTCCTATAGGGTCGCTATGAGTCAGAATCTACTCAGTGGCACATACCGACAACAGTATTTAATGTCACAGGGTGTGGGACAATTAGGGAAAAAATATCTAAAAAGATCTCTTAAAACAAAACAAACAAAAAAACAACAGTTGCCATTGACTCCATGTATGTAAGAGTAAAACTGTGCTCCATAGGGTCTTTAATGGCTGACTTTTCGGAAGTAGAATGCCAGGCCTTTCTTCTGAGATGCCTCTGGGTGGACTCGAACCTCCAACCTTTTGGTTAGCAGCTGAGTGCTTAGCCATTTGTACGCCCAGGGCCTCCGAGAAGGCCCCTTAGGAGAGTGATAATGAGAAAAGGGTGGAGAAACAGTGGGTTAGATGGAAGGCTGTAGGAGGCCCGTTCATTTTTTATGCCCGTTCCTGGCTGTGTGTGAATTATACTTCTCTGACTTCTGAGACCAGTTGGAACTGAGGCCCAAATCTGCTGGAAGAGGCGGGTGTCTGATGAGGGATGAGGGGCCTTGAGCCCCTAGAAGATGCTGGTTGGCCAGACCTCAGCATGGGGGCTCTGGTCTCTTGGGAAGTTTGGCTTCTTGGGTTCAGCAAGTGGCAGACATGGCTACTCAGAGGAGAGATCCCAGGCCACATGTTACTGTCTTCTCTCTCTCTCTCACACACTCTTTCTTCTTCCCCCTTACCTCTCCTCTCTCTCTCCCTCTCTTCCTTTGACTCCTTCTTTCTCTCCCCCTTCTCCCTCTTTTATCTTTCTCCCTCTCTCCTCTCTCTCCTTCCATCCCTATTCCCATCCTTACCTCTATCCCTCTCTTCTCCCTCCTCTCTATCTTTATCCCTATCTGTCTCTCCTTTTCTTCTGCCACTTCCCACCCTGCCTCTCCCTGTCGCCCCACCCCATCCTGCTAAGAGGTTCTGAGGGCCCCTGGCATGTTTGCCTTTGCTAAGTGCAGGTCCTGACACACAGTTTCCATGGCAACAGTGCTCTGTAACAGCCTTGGCTTATTGCCAGGGCAGATGACAACCGTGACAGTCCGTCAGACCACTTTGAGCTGCGTTTGCAGCCGGAGGGGAAAAGGACACTGAGTGGGGGTGGCCTGCCTGCCCTCTCTGCCCACCCAGAGCTCAGCCTAGAGACCATGCCCTGGAGAGGTGTCCCTCTTGCCTGGACAACATCAGCAGGGACATCAGGGTGCGGGAGGAACCCACGGGGCACTCAGGACCTAAGGCCAGGCCAGGTAACCCCCTTGCTGTGCAAAGGCCCCCCCCACTCTCCTGGGAGCAGATGCTTGCTTGGTATCGAGGGGTGTTGTCCCCTCATCATGAATCCCAGTGCTGTCCCTAGCCTGCCACACAGTCCAAGGCTGGGCATGGGTTTCAGGCTCTCCTCTGTGGCCCCGAGGGGGCCTGGACTCGGGCAATTGGACTAAATAGCCTCTCTGTGAGCTCTCTCTCCTCAGAGAAGGTCCGTTCTTGTTCCAACGCAGCCCACTGTCCCTAGAGACCCTCATCAGAAAGGTCACTTGTGGGGAGCAGTGCTGGGACCCCCACACTTGCAATCTCTCTAGGCCTTGCTGCTTCCATCAGTCCCACAATTTCTAGTTTCAAATAACAGTGGTGGTGCAGGTGATTATAACAGGAAGTCTCCCCAAAGTGCCTCCTATGCTAATGCGTTGCTCCTGGGGGACACGCAGACACATTCTTCAAGTCTCTTCTGTTGAGATTTTATACAAACCTTTTTGCAAATTTCAGCCCTGGGGGAGGTAGAACATGAATTACTGCCATTTTACTTATCTGATGCCCTGTAAAGTCCCTGAGTGGCTAAAGGGGTTTGCACTCCACTGCTAACCTAAAGGCTGGTGATTTGAACTCATCCAGCAGAGCCATAGAAGAAAGGTCTGGCTATCTGTTTTCATAAAGACGACAGCCAAGACAATCCAGAGGAGCTGTTGTACTCTGTAACACACAGAATTGCCACGAGCCAGAACTGACTCAACACCAACGGTTTGTTTTTTTTTTTTTTGGTTTTGTTGTCCTGTAACAAGCTACCCTAAGATAATTCTATATTATCACTCATGGGTCCGTGGGTTGGCTGGGCTCAGCAGGGCAATTCTTCTGCTGACCAAGTCTTGCCTCAGGCTCTGTTTTCTAGAAACTCTGAACTAGGACAGACATGTGCACAGCTTCCACAGGCCCCCATGTCCTCCATGGACATTTCTCCAGGGGCAGGACGGATGGCAGACAACAGCACAAGTTTTGGGGTTGAAATTTGATATCCACTTAATGGCTGTGTGGCCTGGATGAGTCATTTTAACTCCCTGATCTTCAGTTTGCTCATCTGTAAAATGGGGTAACATACCAGACCTGGAAGTAATGTCGGAGGATGGAGTGAGATCACATGCAGAGAGTGCTTAGAATCACAAAGTGGCCGCTCAGCACGTGGGACTTATTGTTATCCAAAATAGAGACACTAAAAATGCAGCCCCCTCGTCCATTGCTGGAGGGAATGTAAAATGGTACAGCCATTGTGGCAAGTAGTATGGCGGCTCCTTAAAAAGTTAAACATAGAATTATCATAAAAAAAAAAGAAAACCAAACTCATTGCTGTCAAGTGGATTCGATTTATAGTAACACTATAAGACAGTAGAACTGTGGCTGGTGGATTCGGACTCCTGAACTTTTAGCAGCCTGAGCTCTTAACCACTGCACCACCAGGGCTCTTCAGAGTTACCATAAAAGCCCATTGCCATCGAGCTGATTCTGACTCACAGTGCCCCTGTATCTGCCTTTGTAATCCCGCTTTGATGTATATGCCCAAAAGCATAGAAAGCAAGAATGCAAACAGGAACTTATACACCAATGTTCGTTGCAGCACTATTCACGTAGCCCCAAAATGAAAACAATCTGAACGTCCACCAACAGATGGATGATAAACAAAATGAGGTAAACTCATACAATGGAATATTCAGTTATAAAGAGAAATGAAGTCCTGATACTTGCTATGACATGGACGAACCTTGAAAACATTACGCTGAGTGAAGTAATTTGTCACAAAAAGGAGAGACCAAAGTCTACTCGTGGTTACCAGGGGTGGCGGTACCAGGGGTGGCAGTACCAGGGGTGGCAGAAGTGAGCCCTGGTGGCGCAACGGCTAAGTGCTCAGCTGCTACGTGGCTGGCAGTCTGGACCCACCCCATAACTCCACGGGAGAGAGACCTGTGGACCCACCCCATAACTCCACGGGAGAGAGACCTGTGGACCCACCCCATAACTCCACGGGAGAGAGACCTGTGGACCCACCCCATAACTCCACGGGAGAGAGACCTGTGGACCCACCCCATAACTCCACGGGAGAGAGACCTGTGGACCCACCCCATAACTCCACGGGAGAGAGACCTGTGGACCCACCCCATAACTCCACGGGAAAGACCTGGTGATCCGCTTCCGTAAGGATCGCAGCCTAGAAAACCCCGTGAAGCAGTTCTACTCTGACACATGTGCTTGCCGTGAGTTGGAATTGACGTGACGGCACCCAGCAACAACAAGGTGTGTGTGTTGGGGTGGGAATGAGGAGCCTTAGCTTAGGGGGTAACCCTGGTGCCACAGTGGTTAAGAGCTTGCCTGTTAACCAAAAGCTTGGCAGTTTGAATTCACCAGGTGCTCCTTGGAAACCCTATGGGGCAGTTATACTCTGTCCTAGAGGGTCGCTATGAGTTAGAATCAACTCAGAGGGTGTTGAGTTTCTGTTAAAGATGGTGGAATAGTTTGGAAACAGATAGTGGTGATGGTTGTACAACGCTATGAATTGTATACGTAAAAATGTTGAATTTGCAAATGTTTTGTTATATATGTATGTTTACCACAATGAAACAATCAAGAAGAACAAAACACTACAGTCCCACACCTCCCCAGTAAAACCCACTCCAGGCAAATCCCAGGCGTCATTAGTTACCTGAGTAAATGTGGAAATTCACATTTGCAGACTAGACAAAGCCAAACTCCAAGTTGATTTAGATCCCTACACTTCAAGCTTGAGAAGTTTATTTTTCATCAAGCTGGGTGATAATACCTAACATTTATCAAGTACATGTCATGTGACCAGTGCTATGCCAAGTACTTTACGTTGGGTATCTCATTTTATCTTCGGAATAGCGTTGTGAGGAAGATACAATGACGACCCCCATTCAAAAAAAAATTGGAGATGGGGAAACTGAGGCCCAGAAATGTTGAATGCTTACCCAAGGCCACACAGCTGGTGAGAAGGCAGAGAGCCTCTCCCAGCTCTGCCTGGCAAGAAGCATTTGTCTTCAGAAAGTATAGATATTTAGTCTGTCTCTTCAAAAACTAAAAAGTTTCTTTGAGAGGCAGCGAGCTCCTTATTAGTAGGGGCATGTAAGCAGCAGTGGGAGCTGTGTGGCTTTTAGCAGGAATATTGTCAAGAGGTACCCTGCATAGACTTCCGTGACAACCCGCTCTGTCGTAGCTGCTGTTGAGTTGGCTCAGACTCATGATGACTTTATGTATAACAGAACGAAACTTCGTTCAGTCCTTCAGCATCCTCAGAATTGTTGATATGTTTGAGCTCAATGTTGAAGCCATTGTGTCAATCCATCTCATTGAGGGTTTCCCTTGTTTTTGCTTACCCTATGCTTTACCAAGCCTGATATCCTTCTCTGGAGATTGATCTCATCTAAGACCCTTGAATTTCCCATGAATAAATGAAGGAGAGCTTTTGTGATTTAAGATGACTTTTCCTTCCTTCCTTCCTCTCTCCCTCCCTTCCTCCCTCCCTCCCTTTCTCCCTCCCTCCCTCCCTCTCTTCCATCCCTCCCTCTCTTCCTTCTCTCCTTCCCTCCCCCCTTCCCTCCCTCCCTCCCTCCCTCCCTCCTATCTCTCTCTCTCTCTTTTTGGGTCTATGGTTTATTTATGTGTTAGAAGGCCAACACATCCTTAGCATCCACATGTTGATAGATTGGTGGGTTGGGGTGATGTCTGAGTTACAGGCTGTGAATGTTTATAGGCGCAGTTGATGGACTTGTAAGCATTCAAACATCTATCTCCATGTTGTGTTGTCTTGGCGAATCCACAACCCCTCAGGGGCACACATTATTTTCTGCCCTCTGGTTTACCTGGGAACTCTCTGCTCCTCCAATCTGGGCACAACCCCCCAGCCTGCACCTGCTCCAGTGGCCTCCTCCAGGCTCAGTGCTGGGCAGAGCTGCCAAGGGGGTGCTAGGTGAGGGCAGCTTAGCTGGGAGCCCCGTAACCAGACACCTGCTGACCCTCCCATCCTTGTAAGGGACTAAAGTCCGGTTCCTGCCACTCCCTTTGGAATCAGCTGGCATCCAATTCAGGAAATGAGCCTCGGTCTGTCTCTGCAGCGTGGAGGCTAGAAAGGAACGTTTCTCCCCAAATAACAACATCCGCAGCCGCCGAATTCGAACCAAGCCTGTGCCCGCTGAGCGGCTGAGAGCTGTCTGCCGGCGCCTCCCTGAGTGGGCCGGGGCTTGTTGCAGAGCTGAGCAGAGTGGTGGTGGTGGGGAATGGCTGAGTCTGTGCGTAGGGACCCTCCCACCATCAACCTGGGGCTCCTCAGCTCCTCTGAGCTCAACTCTGGACCCCCCCACCCTAGGGGGCTGCACAATGAGGGGAGAATTGCTGCAGGTTGAAATCCTGGTTCCCCCTCCCCCAGCTGTGTGGCCCTGAGCCAGTGTCTTAGCCTCTCTGAGCCTCAATGTTCTCATCCACAAAGCAGTGACTACACAATGACTTTGCAAGACAGGCTTGAGCCAACACCTGGAAATCCTCCAGGATCGTGGCTGTGGTTGTGATGGTGATGAGGCTGATGCAGAGGATGATCATGGTCCCCAGACCCTGTCCCTGCCATGTGCCCCTCCCCTACCTCCCACCTGGCCCTGCCCAGCTGGAGCCCAAGAAACAAAAAGAGCAGGACCAGCTTCTCCAGATGACTCTTCTTCAGAAAACCTTTCCTGGAGCCAAACTCTCTGGTCTTACCTGTAAAATGAGTGACAGGGGCCACCCATGCTCAGCAGCATTGGGGTGGCATGTCCCAGTCATCAAAGAGCCTTTGAACAAAGACAGGAGCGGGGGTTCCCCCAAACGCTCCCTCCACACCCAAGCAGACTTTCAGTGGGGTGGGTGGGCACTTGGAATGAGTTCTCCAGGTCCCTGGTAGGGCGATGGTTAAGCCAGCAGCTCCAGGGGAGAAAGACCTGGAGATCTGTTCCCATAAAGATTACAGGCAAGAAGACCCAGGGGGGCAGCTGTACTCATTACATGGGGTTGCTATGAGTTGGAATCGATTTGACGGCACCTAACAACAACAACAACCACAGCCAGGTGAGAACCCAGGGGCTAGCTTGCCTCTTGACTTCCTCCCTCTCTGCACCTTGTTGTTGTTAGCTGCTGTCAAGTCAGCCCCCAACTCGTGGCGACCCCATGCACAATGGAATGACTTGCTGCCTGGTCCATCCCCATCATCAGTTGCAGATTAGGCCATCGTGATCCACAGGGCTTTCATTGACTGATTTTCAGAAGCAGACCATCAGGCCTTTCTTCCCAGTCTGTCTTAGTCTGGAAGCTCTGCTGAAACCTGTCCACCACAGGTGACCCTGCTGGTATTTGAAACACCGATGGCATAGCTTCCAGCATCAGAGCAATACGCAAGCCACCACAGTGCAACAAATTGACAGATGGGTGGTGGCTTCCGACTGGCACAAGATGTCAAAGTGTCGAGGACAACAAGGACAGAAGCATGTGGTGGAAACAAGGGTCAGAACATGCCAAGAAGAGCCCACCTCTGACATAACCAGCATGGAAAAGCCCACCTTGGCTAGGGCAGATTTTAAGTCTGCGGGGAGATGGGGAGACTCCCAGAGACGCAGCCAGGAGACGCTTTTAAATTGCTTCTTGCCTTGCAATAAAACCGTTTCACCACGTCAGCGGCATCTCCCACTCCTGAGCCCTCTCTCAGGCTCTTGGAGTTTCTGCTCCGGGGTCCTGAGTGGCGTCTGGAGGGGTCTCAGAAGGAAATTTATTTTTCGTTTCTGTTTTCTTATTTTAAAAAAGGATTTTGTCGTGGTAAAATATTTTTAAAAAGTATTTTGTTGTGGTAAAATACATTAAAAAAATATATATATATATAGAACATAAAAATGGCCATTTTAACCACTTTTCAGTGTACAATTCAGTGGCATTAATTACATTCACGATGTTGGACAACTATCCCCACAACCCATTTCCAAAACTTTTTCATCACCCTCTGTTGCCATTGAGTTGATTCCAACTCAGAACTGCCCCATAGAGTTTCCAAGGAGCGCCTGGCGTATTTGAACTGCTGACCTTTTGGTTAGCAGCCGTAAATGGAAACACAGTACCCCTTAAATAATAACTCCCCATTCCACCCTCCTTCAGCCCCTGGGACCACTAATACACCTTGGTCTCAATACAGTTGTCTATTCTAGGTGTTTCCTATCAGTGGGATCACACAACACTTGTCCTCTTGTGGCTGGCTTCTTCATACAGCATCACGCTTCAAGGTCACAGGAGGAAATCCTGCCAATAGATTTAGACCAGAAAATGAAAAGGGCAGAGGACCAGAAATGGCAGGAATTTAAATGCTCTCGCCTGCTCGAGCACCATCATTTCCCAAGGGATGGTTTCACAGGGGGAGGACGGTGACACAGGGACTCTGACAAGAGCTGGAGCTTCTACCAATACTCCACAGGCAGTACTGACTGGACCGTGGGGGCATCAGACCTGGAATTCCTGCCTCCATGGCCCAATTAACCCACTTAGGAACTGGTTAACACGTTTGGCTGCTAACCTAAAGGTTGATGGTTCTAATCCACCCAGCGGTGCTTTGGAAGAAAGCCCTAGCGATTTACTTCCAACAGACTGCCACTGGAAACCCCGTGGGACACAGTTCTCCTCTGACACGCAACTGGGGGAGCCGTGAGATGAAATCGACTCAAGAGCAACCGGTTTAGGAAGCTAAAGGAAGATGACGAATGAGCTCAGTTGAGCCAAGCCAGGAATCCAGACTTGTGCAAAGGCTGCAAACTGAATTATAGCCTTTCTGGAGGAACCAACTGGGAGAGCCCAGGACAGCTTCCTGGCTGGAGAGAGGGGCCGTGTCTTAGTTACCTATGCTTCCAAAACAAGAAACACCACAGGTGGGTAGCTTGAAAGAACAGAAATTTATTTTCTCACAGTGCAGGAGGCTTCTGTCCAAATTCAGAGCGTGGCATTAGGGGAAGGCCTTTCCTTGTCTATTTCAGCTTCTACAACCCAACCCAACCCAACCCAACCCAACCCAACCCAACCCAACCCAACCCAACCCAACCCAACCCAACCTATTGCCATCAAGTTGATTCCAACTCCTAGCAACCCTGTAGGACAAAGTAGAACTGCCCTGTAGGGTTTTCAGCGCTGTAATCTTTTGGGGAGCAGACTGCCACATCATTTTCCCTGGAGCAGCTTGTGGGTTTGAACCACTGACCTTTTGGTTAGGAGCCAAGTGCTAAACCACTGTGCCACCAGGGCTCCTATTTCAGCTTCTAGTAGCTGACAATCCAGGGCGTTCCTGGGCTTTTAGATGTATCTCCCATCGTGTTTGTCTTCACATGGCATCTTCTTCCTGTGTGTGTCTCTGTGTCTATTCTGCTCTGATAACTCAGAAGTGATTAGGTTTAGGACCCACCCTATGCTGGTGTGACCTCATTAACACAACAGAAGAAAACCCTATTTCCAAACAGGGTCACACCCACAGGTAGAGGGGCCAGGACTTCAATACATATTTTGGGGGGACACAGTTCAATTCACAACAGGTGATTGAGGAAAAGCACTGGAACTCTGCATCGCCTTCTACCCTCGGATTCTGTTGCCCTTCTTGATTGTCCTAAAGAGAAGCAGCATGCTTGACACTGAGTATTGACCACCTGCAGTGTGGGGCTTTGGACCTGGAGGTCCTGCCTCCATAGCCCAATTAACCCGTCTTAGGAATTGGTTAACACGGTTGGCTACTAATCTAAAGGCTGGTGATTCGAGTCCACCCAGAGGCACCTCAGCAGAGAGGCCTGGTGGTCTACGTCAGAAAAATCAGCCACCGAAAACCCTGTGGAGCAGAGTTCTACTCTGGCACACAGGGGGTTGCTATGAGTCAGAATTGACTCGATGGCAACTGGTTTAGGAAGCTAAAGGAAGATGGTGAATGAGCTCAGTTGAGTGAAGCCAGAAACCCAGGCTCGTGCAAAGGCTGCAAAGTGAACGACTTCCTCTCTGGTGGAACCAACAGAGGTCTCCCCGTGGCATCTCTCTGAATCCTCATAACAGCCTGGGGAGGTAGGTTACACTATCGATAAGGCCTATGAGGCGAGGTGAGCTCAGACCCTGGCCTGGGGTTGCCTGGCAGAGCTGGCCAGAACCTGTGGCAGCTGAGCCCCAAGATCCTGCTTCCCTCCTGCAGACTCCAGCCAACTCAGTTTCTCTCCTGGGACTGTTCCAGGCTGGAGAGGCTAGTTCTCCGTCTCTGCCTCGACCTGTGGCTGAAGGACAGTTTCTCCTCCAGCTGTGCCTGAAAGCTGTGTCCTTGGTTACCACTTGGGCTGGATCAACACCTTCACCTCCCAGGTCATCAACTGCAGGCAGTGAGGATGGTGATAGTGGGACAGCCAGGCCGGCGTCAAGTCAGCAGCATTGCTCAGGGCGGGAAGCACCACCCAGAGGGCCCCCGGAGAGTCCTGGGTGCTCTGCGGTGATCAGTGGCTTGGCTCATAGGTCCTAGGAGTATGGCCTGGGACTGATGCCAGAGTCAGCCATGTTTGGTTCCAATGGCTCCCTGTGGGGAGTGTGTAGGTGTGCACCACAGGCAGTGATACTATGAGGTACAGAGCAGATTAAGAGTCCCTGGGTGGTACAAATGGTTAAGCCCTCCGCTACTAACTGAAAGGTTGGTAGTTTGGATCCACCCAGAGGTGCCTCGGAAGAAAGGCCTGGTGACCTACTTCTGAAAGATCACAGCCATTGAGAACTTTATGGAGCATAGTTCTACCTCGGGACACTTGGAGTCACCATGAGTCGGGATCGACTCAATGGCAACAAGTTCGGCGTTTTTTTTTTTTTTTTTTTTGGGTGCAGCCCTCCGGATGCAGGAATGTTAGACCTCTGGCAGCTTGCAGCATTGTCCCTGCCCACCCCCCCATTTGCTGCAAAAACTCCAAGTGCTTTATAGCTCTGCCTAAGGAGGTGTCCTCCGGTGCCATTTATAGCTCCCATCAGTTTCAGGAGCTCCAGCAGTCACCCCCAAAGAGCACCCTGCACCCCCAGACTGCACCAGCATCCACACCACCCCTGCCTCCCCTGGAGCCCAACACATCTGTGTCTCCTTCCCAGAGCCCTTCAAACTCCATCAATAATCACTGGCCCCTGATGCTGAAGAGAAGGCAAGGGCGTGCTCTCCCTTCTCAGATCAGGCTGTTTACTATTGTTGTCCTGCTTGTCCTCCTCTTGCTCCCTGGAGACAGTGTCATGATGTACACCCTCGACATGAGGTTTCTTCCCTCAGCCTGGGAGGCTGGTTGGTGAAGTCAGAGACCGGCTGCGACTTCCCCTTTGAGAAGAGAGAGTGAGAATTCATCGTAACACGTCAGGCAAGACCTCCTCGGTGCAGCTTTAGAATGGAAAAAAAACTGCTCATGGCATTTGTATTCCAGTCAAGCACAGGCTGTGCTTTCGTCTGTAATATTATCTTCAAATAAAAGCGGAGTGTCGAATACCTGTCTCTCGATAAGGCATGAGGCTTTGTTGTTGTTAGCTGCCGTTAAGTCGGCTCTGACTCATGGCGACCTCAGGTACAACAGAACCAAATGCTGCCCCGTCCTGTGCCATTTTCATGATCGTCGGGATGTCTGAGTCCGTTGTTGGGGCTACGTTAATCCATCTCATTAAGGCTTTCTCGCGTTTCTGCTGAAGCTCTACTTTACCAACCATGATGTTCTTTTCTAGCAATTGGTCTACCCTGATGACGTGTCCAAAGTCAGCCAAGTTGAAGTCTTGCCATAGTTGTTAGGTGATGTGGAGTCGATTTCGACTCATAGCGACCCCATGTGACAGAGTAGAACTGCTCCATAGGGCTTTTGCCATAATTAGGAAATGCAATCAACTGAGCATCAGACCCACCCAAGTTTGAACCTTGGCTCCACCACCGATGGGCTATATGTATAAAGCTGACCCGAACAAAACTGGCCCGGCAATTAGCTTATTCGAAGAGCTATCATGTCCCTTCTGCAGCATGGACAGGTGACTAGAAGAGATGGCTTGGAAATGGGCAGGAGGCAAGGAGTTCAGGAGGACCCGGAAGCAGGGACCATGGTGACAACCTCCCACACCCCAGAAGAGGGCTGGTCCTGATACTGCCTGCGATAGGGAACCTGTTCACAGCCTTGAGGCCTTGCGATGGAAACTGGGAGTCAGACACTGGACTATAGTAGTAAATAAGATAGGTAGCATCCCTGCCCTCTTGGCACTTACGTTCTAGCAATACGATGCTACCTGGAGCATCTGCGGATTCCTTCCCAGAGGGAAGGGTGACGGATGGCTTCACCTTTCCCACCCTTGTTCATTGCAGTGTCAGTGTTCGTTGGCAAGATCCCAGCAACGCTTCTCCTGGGGGGACAGCTACTGCATGAGGTAGCAGCTTTTCTGGTCACCCCGTCTGTCCTTCCTCCCCTGAAACCAACAAGCACACGCCCACCTGTGTCTTCCTTTGTCTCAGGAACCAAAACAGGAGGTGAGTTTATCAGATGAAAACTGCTCAAGGACCTCGTTCATTTTTTGCAGTAATTAAATTGAAGCTGTTTGGAAATGTGATTATAGATTGGTCCATCAAAGCAAATTAAATCTTTGAAGAGTAATGGCCTAATTAGCCGCAGAATTCTGCCACTAAAAAAAAATAAATAAAGTCCAAATGCCCTGTTGTGCTGAATCCAGAAATACCAGGGCCCAGCGGTAATAGGCATCGAGGGAACATTCATACGTTGTGGTGGTTGTGGATTCTGAGGGGAGGGATGAGGGGCCATGGGGTAGACCATTTGCCAAGGTTCCCTTGGCAGGCTAGCCTTGAGTTCCTTATTGTTTTGTTTCACAGGGTCTTCCTTCTGGTGCTGTTGTAGGTGCCTTCGAGTTGATTTCGGCTCATCGTGAGAGCCCTTGTGACAGAGTAGAACTGCCCCATAGGGTTTCCTAGGCTGTAATCTTCACGGGAGCAGGTTGCCAGGTCTTTCTTCTGCAGAGCCAGTGTGTGGGTTTGAACTACCAACCTTTTGGTTAGCAGCTGAGTGCTTAACCACTGTGCCACCAGAGCTCCTTTCCTTTTAGTAGATCTTTGTTTATGAACTATCCACTCTAAGGGCTTGGCTCCAGCTCCTTGTCATGCCCCCACCCCTCCTTCATGTCCCAGCCCTAGGACTCAGCCTTCTTTCCTCTCCTTCTCAAAGCTGACCCCGCACATCTGTCCCGTTTTCTCCGAAGCAGACAATCTCCCCACCCAGACTCCCCACATGGTCATAGTTTTCCTGAAGAACTGGGAGGTAAGATGGATGAGGGGTGCTCAAAGGTTCTGGAATCTACTGGGTCTCAACCCTGTTTCTGCCTGAGCCCCAGGGATTTTGGGCTTCCCTCCTCTGAGATCAACCCATCCCTATCTGAGTTCTGATTCCCTGGGGCCTTGGGCTCCCTCGGTTCAGCTTCTAGCAGGTGGAGCTCACCCAGCAGAGTTGACAGCTACTGCTCTCAGCTGCTGCCATTCACTCCCCTCTTTTAGTACCAGTGTCACCCAGCAATTTTCCTGTGGGGGAACCCCCTCCCACTCTTCTCAGTCCATGTGGATTGGGCTATTTAACCCCATTTCCTGGTCCCAAGAATGGGCACATGACCCAGGCCTGGCCAATCGAAACACTCCATTCCACTGGCCGAAGTGATTGGTCAGGGGACTGGGCACATGACCCTAGCCAGACCAATTAGAGCCAAGGAGATTCCATCTGTGGCCGATATTTCTCAGATGGCTGAGTGGCCAGGTTGTAGGACTAAAGCTACCAGTGCCCTCTTGCTGCCTCCCTGCAGGAAAGCAGAGAGGCTGGAGAGAAACCAAGCCCCTACACTGACCCTACTACCTTCATTATGACTCAGGACTAGCAAGGGCAAGATTGTCTCACTGAACACCCATGGGGTCCCAATGTCCCACTATGCACCGGCTCTGTGCTAAGCGCCTGTATTAGTTTCCTGTGGCTGCCGTAACAAAATATAGGCAGTCCACAAGTTACAAACGAGCTCTGTTCCTATGCCTGTCTTTAAGTCAAATTTGTAGGTAAGTCGGAACAGGTATATATGGTTCTTATATTAACCACTGTACCACCAGGGGGTTTCCAAGGAGTAGCTGGTAGATTCAAACTACAGACCTTTTGGTTAGCAGCCATAGCTCTCAATCACTGTGTCACCAGGGCTCCTGTTTGTCTTAGTGTATAGTATATATTTTACCTTTCTATGTATGTAAAGAAAACCCTGGTGGCATAGTGGTTAAGTGCTACGGCTGCTAACCAAGAGGTCGGCAGTTGGAATCTGCCAGACACTCCTTGGAAACTCTGTGGGGCAGTTCTACTCTGTCCTATAAGGTCGCTATGAGCCGGAATCAACTTGACGGCAGTGGTGGGTTTTATGTATATAAAACACTTCAGAAACACTTCCAAACCACACGATGTTTTCATGTGTCATGAAGTAGCATGTGCGTTCATTATTACGAACCATTGTATTTAACTCAAATTTTTAATATAATAGGCTTTATGGCAGTCTTTTTTTTTCTTTAATTGTGCTTTAGGTGAAGGTTTACAGACCAAATTATTTTCTCATTAAACAGTTAATACACAAATTGTTTTGTGACACTGGTTGCTAACCTTTTCTATGTGTCAACATTCACCCCTTCTTTACTCGGGGTTCCCTGTTTCCATTGTCCACTTTCCCTGTCCCTTCCTGCCTTCTTGTCTTTCCTTTTGGGCTCGTGCACCCATTAGACTTGTATACGTGATTAAACTATGACGCACAGCCCTCATGTGTAGGTCTGTAGGCCTGTCTAATCTTTGGCTGAAGGGTAAACCTCAGGAGTGACTTCAGTACTGAGTTAAAAGAGTATCTGTGGGCCATACTCTCAGGGTTTCTCTAATCTCTGTCAGACCAGCAAGCCTGGTATTTTTATTTTTTTGTGAGTTTGAATTTTGTTCTACATTTTTCTCCCGCTCTGTCCGGGACCCTCTATTGTGATCCCTGCCAGAGCAGTCAGTGGTGGTAACCAGGCACCATCTAGTTGTTCTGGGCTCTGTTTGGTGGGGTTGTGGTAGTTGTGGTCCATTAGTCCTTTGGACTAATCTTTCCCGTCTGTCCTTGGTTTTCTTCATTCTCCTTTGCTCCAACTGGGATGGGACCAATAGATGTATCTCAGATGGCCGCTCACAGGCTTTTAGACCCCAGATGGTCCTCACCACAGTCAGATGTAAAAGAACATTTTCTTTATATTATAGACTATGTTATGCCAACTGAGATAGATGTCCCCCGAGATCATGGTCCCCAGCTCTCAGCCCGGTATCTTTGTCCCTGAAGGCGTTTGGATGTGTTGGTGGAGTTGTGCTGACTTCCCCAGTATTGTGTCCTATCTTATCCTTCACCAAAGTTACCAGTTACCTATTGTCTAGTTAGTGTTTTTCCCTCCCCACCCATCCCTTCCCTCGTAACCATCAAAGATTGTTTCTTTCTGTGTGGAAACATTTTCTTATGTTTTTATAATAGTGGTCTCATACAGTATTTGTCCTTTCGTGATTGACTTATTTCACTCAGCATGATGCCCTCCAGATTCATCCGTGTCGTGAGATGTGGCAGTCTGTTCTTAAGTATGAGTTGTTCTTAAGTTGGACGTTCGTAATCCGGGAACTGCCTGTACCACAAACTGGGTGGCTTAAAACAACATGAATTTATTCTCTCAATGGTTTTGGAGGTCAGAAGTCTGAAATCAAGGTGTCAGCAGGGCCATGCTCTCTCTGAAATTTCTGGGGCGGGGGGGATCCTTCCTTCCCTCCTCCAGCTCCCGGTGGCCCCAGGCATTCTTCGGCTTGTCGCAGCATCACTCCAGTCTCTGCCTCCGTCTTCACACGGCCATCTTCCGTCTGTGTGTTGTCTCTGTGTCTCTTTTTCTCTTCTTGTAAGGATGCCAGTCATATTAGATTAGGGTCCACCTTAATGATCTCATCTTAATCTAATTATATCTGCAAAGACCTTACTTAGTTCCAAATAAGATCACCTTTATAGGTACTGGGGGTTAGGACTTGAATATGGAGTACGTGATTCAACCCACAACACCATGTATGTGTATGATCTCCTGTAAGCTTCACCAGGACCCAGCAAGGGGACCAGCTGTTACTGTCCCCATTTTACACCTAAGGAAATGGACCGCAGAGATGTTAAGTAACTTGCCCAAAGTCACACGGCGGCTAAGAGGCAGAGCCAGGACTAGAACCTCTGCTCTTAACCCCACTGCCAGAGGTATTAGTTCTGGTGTCACATGGATTCCATCTGGTCTTGGAGCCCCCCAGAGAGGACTTGTTTGCTGTATTAGTGTCCTAGGGCTGCCAAAACAAAATGCCACAAAGTGGATGGCTTTAGATAACAGCAATTTACTGGCTGAAGGTCTGAATTCAGGGCATCGGCAGGACCATGCTCTCTCTGTCCACTCTAGGGGAAGACCCTTCCTTGTCTCGTCCAGCTTCTGGCAGCCCGGGTGTTTCTTTGCGCTCCTTGGCTTTTAGCTCCGTCTTCCTTCACAAGGCGTCTGTCTTCCCCGAGTGGCTGTCTCGGTATCTGTTTTCCTCTTTTATAGGATGCCACTCAGACGCGATTAGAACCCACCATACTTAGGCATGACCTCGCTAACTAATAACATCTTCAAAGAAAGATCTTGTTTCCAAACAAGGTCACATTCACTGGTACAGGGGCTAGGACTTCGATATACCTTTTGGCTGACACGGAGCAATCTGTAGCCGTAGTGCCCTGGGAGCAAAGGTGCTGGACTTGAGTGCGTTCTTAAGCAAGGTGGAAGGTGCTGGACCTGAGTGCGTTCTTAAGCAAGGTGTTAGCCACCAAGGAGCCTTTGCAAAACACTCCTGCCCAGGCCTCACCCGTGAGCACGGGACCAGGGGCGTGCATTTCATGAAAGTCCCCTGGGTGATGCTGGTCTGTCCCCTTGCAGGTTGACACTCGAAAACCCCCAACCAGGAGAATCCTCCGATTCTCCCAACACTCCAGATCCCTTCCCAGTGCGGCAGCTGGAGCCAAGAGGCTTGATTTGTTTGTGCTCATTACAAGAGAGCTTTGCAGGGTTGTGGGGGGGATGGGCTGGAAGGCTGGGCTGCAAATGAAAACCAAACACATTCTAAATTATGAAATGCACACAAAACCCCGGAACTGTCTTTTCCATTCAGATTCAGAGGACCGATGCTGTATCCTTGGCAACAGTCAAGAAAAACAAGGCTTTCTCACACCAGCCTTGACTGAGAGGGACCAGTGATGCAGAGGGCTTCAGTCCTGGACCAAGGTATGGTCTCTCTCTGGCCTCCTGCCCCCACATCCCGTCCAGATCAAGTTTGTTCACATCTGTTGATTTGCGAGACTGAGAGAGAGGAGGAAAAACTGCTGGACATAGCATGAAAAATGCAGACCTAAGGGTCATGTGGATGTAATTTCCAGAGCTATAGAAAACCAATTCCCATTCTCCAATTTCCTCAATCTTTTTGATACATGGTCCCTATAATTAAAGTCTCCTTTTGCGATGTCAAACAACAGAACCTCTAAGCCTGGAAGGTAGAATAGTTGCTTTGTCATCGCATTATGCAAAGGTGACAAGGAACACGTCCAGGATAAATTTAGTTTTCATTTAATTTACTCCATATTGATTTTCATCAATGTGATTTAAGCAATTACCTCTGAGTTAATTCTTAGTTAAAAGAAGAAGTTCTAAGTTACAGAATGTGGACATTTAAAATCTTGGAGCTTTCCAGTGGACAGAGCCATTAACATCAGGTGTCTAGTAGCCACTTGTAGCAATCCAACAAAATGGTAGGTCACCAGCCCTGTCAGTTTGGTGCACTGTGGTGGCTTGCATGTTGCTATGATGCTGGAAGCTATGCTACCAGTATTTCAAATTCCAGCAGGGTCACCCATGGTAAACAGGTTTCAACAGAGCTTCCAGACTAGGACAGACAAGGAAGAAAGGCTTGGCAATCTACTTGTGGAAATTAGCCAACGGAAACCTTAGGGATCACAAGAGGATACTGTCTGATGTAGTGCTGGAAGATGAACCCAAACACAGCAACAATCATGAAGACGGTGCAGGACCAGGCAACGTTTTGTACTGTTATACATAAGGTCACCATGAGTCAGAGATTAAGTGACTCACTTAATCCTCACACAAGCCCTGGGAGATGAAGTGTGCACATTATTCACATGAGGAAACCGAGGCTCTGGGAAATTCATGGCTTGCTCAAGGTCACATGGGTGCCAGCATGAACTTGGATATCTGATTCCAAGGCTGCTGTCTTCTCCGTGACACTGGCTGGGTCTCTGAGAGGGGAAACCCCATGAATGCAGCCAGTGTTGTAGCCCAAAGGTGGAGCAGACTCTGCACCTGATGGAGAGGTGTGACCTCAGGCTGACCAGAACTGTCAACAGGGGGTGCTGAAGCAAGGATGGGGACTGACAAAACGGGGGGTAGGGCAGGATGGGAACCTGTCTCCCAAGACGGGGCACTGAACCTTTGTTCTCCTACGGTCTTCCTCTCTAAGACACTCCAGGGGCTTGGTGGAGGCAGGACTGCTGGAGAGGGGCTTTGCCCACCCCCACCCCCACCCCCATACCCCCCAGCCAAACCCCTCACGGGCTCTGCAGGAGTCTGGTTGGCCTAGCCTGGGTCACCTGACCACAGCTCAGCCCCAAGGAAGTGGGGAGTAGACAGCTGCCACCTATACTCCCCGAACAGAAAAGGTGTCTTCGTTACCTGAAAACCAGTTGCCCTTGAGTTGATTCCGTCTCATGGTGACCCCACGTATGTCAGAGTGGAACAGTGCTCCATAGGGTTTTAATGGCTGACTTTTCAGGATCAGATCATCAGGACCCTCTTCTGAGGCACCTCTGGGTGGATTCAAACCGCAACTTTTCAGTTAGCAGCCAGCACATTAACTGTTTGTACTTCCTGGGGACTCCCTTATGACCCAGGGCTGCTGTAACAGAAATACCACAAGTGGGTGGCTTTGAAGAATGGGAATTTATTTTCTCACAGTTCTAGAGGCTCAAAGTCCAAATCAGAGTCTCAGCGGAGCCGGGTCCTCTGTGAGCTTCTCTCTTGGTCTCTGGTGTCTGCCGGTGATCTTTGGTGTCCACTGGCATTCCCTGGAGCCATCACCCTCCCACCCCCGCTGGGTGTCTCTGTGCCTATTCTGATCTTTGGCAGGTCAGAAGTGATTCTATTCGGGACCCGCCCTACACTGGTTCCACCTCACTGTTGTTGCTGTTAGGTGCTGTCAAGTTGATTTCGACTCATAAAGACCCCATGTGATAGAGCAGAACTGCCCCGTAGGGCTTACTAGGCTGTAATCTTTACAGGAAGAGATAGCCAGGTCTTTCTGCCCTGAAGCCACTGGGTGGGTTTGAATAATTGCCAACCTTTCAGTTAGCAGCAGAGCACGTAACTGTTGGGCCGGCAGGGCTCCTTATGACTTCTGTCAGTGACCTCATTAATATAACAAAAGAAAATCCCTATTTCCAAGCAGGCTCATATTTATAGGTACTGGGGTTAGGATTTCAACACACATTTTGGGGGCCACAATTCAATCTATGACAAAAGGCGTTGTGTTGCTGGGAACCTCACATCCCCCATTCTGGGAAAGAGCCGTTGGACAGGTCAGTTTTCCTCTCTGACCAAGGACCAGGGCTAGTGCGTGGCCTCCTGGGCAGGACTTCCATTGTCTTCCAAGGGATCTACCTGCCAGGGGAGGAGGCGGGTGAGGTGGGGAAGTTTTTATCAACCAGGCCTCATAAGCACTGGGCACTCGGGCCACTGGTTTGTCAGAGATGAAGAAAACTTTTGCAACCTTGGAAAAGTAATTATTGGCTGTGAAATATGGGAAGGAAATTAAAATCAATACAAGTTTAATTAAACATCTGCAAAACGTCACGTTATGGCAATTAGTCAGCAGCAATGGGCGTTCGATTCTCATGTTGCTGGCTGTAAATGGTGTCTAATAGGCACGCAGGTGCTCAGAGGGGCTGAGGGTGAGGGTGGTGGGACTCTGTATTAGTGGCCTAGGGCTGCTGTGACAAAGTACCACAGGCTGGGGGGCTTAAAACAGAAATTTATTGTCTGGAAGTTCTGGAGGCCAGAAGTCCAAAGTCAAGGTGTCTGCAGGGCCTTGCTGTCAGTGACCGCTCTAGGAAAAGATGTACTCTTGCCTCTCCCAGCTTCCGGTGGTGGCCAGCAACCCTGGGCTTACAGATGCTTCACTCCAATCTCTGCCTTTGTCTTCACATGGCTGTCTTCCCTCTGTGTCCCTGTGTCCCTTCTTCTTATAAGGACAGCAGTCATCAGATTTAGGGTCCACACTAATCCAATCTGACCTCATCTTAACTAATTAAGTCTGCAAAGACCTTATTTCCAAATAAGGTCACATTCTGAGGTTCTGGGTGGATGTGAACTTTTGGGGACACTTATTCAACCCCCAACAGCCTCCAGAGTAAGAGTCTTCGGGGGCTGGGAAGGTGTAGAATGGTGCCAAAGGGGGGGAATGCAGATGGCCCTGACCAGGAGCCACATCTCACCTGGCTGTCAAATCAACGCAGCTGCTGGAAGGAGAAGGAAGGCAGGGACAAGGATGGAGACAGGAACAACAAAGCCCTACAGGAAGGGACAGTGGGGAGAGACAGGGCCTATGTGAGAGGGATGCAGGACTAAGATTCGCAGTGATAATAACGTTGCTGTTAAGCCTGCTTCGACTCAGAGCAGCCTTACAAACGTTGCCCGGTCCTGCGCAATCTTCACAATAGTTGGTATGTTTGAATCTATTGTTGCGGTTACCGTTATCACTCCATCTCATGGAGGGTTTCCCTTGTGTTCACTGACCCTCTACTTTACCAAACATGATGTCCTTTTCTAGAGTTTGCTCTTCCCTGATGACCTGTCTAAAGCAAGCAAGTTGAAGTCTCCCCATCCTCACTTCTAAGGAGGCATTTTAAGGAACATAAGACAATGCCAGGGACCAACTGCAGAACGATAATAATCGACTTTTTCTGCATGGTTAATATGGACCGTGTACTGCTCTAATCCATTATGAGTTCTAATTCATTGAATTCTCCCATTTGTCACAGGAAGCAGGTACTATTGTTACTCCCATTTTACAGAAGAGGAGACTGAGGCTCAAAACATTAAGTTGCTCAAGGTCATGTAACTGGTAAGTAGGAGGATTGGGATTTGAGCCCGGAACCCAGGAGTCTGACTCCAGAGCCTGTACCCATCCTTGTGGTACAACATTGCCTCATCTGTGGGGGATTTGTAACTGGTGGATGGGATGGGCATGAGGGGAAGGGGAAGGCCAGGATGATACCAGGTCTCTGGTCCCAGTGTCTCTCCCTGAGATGTGAGCGGTGGAGGAGGAGTGGGTGTTGGGTGTGTTGGGAGTGGGTGCTGAGTAAGTCACTTGTGGACGTGTTGAGTGGCAGAGGCCTGTGGGATGTGATTTGAGACTCTGTGAGCAGTGCTTTCTGTGAGCTTTGTCAGTGGGCAGGCTTACGGGGAATGGGTAGTGGGGCTTAGAAAGTTTGCTGGAAGTTTGTAGACCAAGAATCTGGATAAACCTGAACAACATCCCCCCCACCCCGCCGCCCACCGCATGCACCCATACTGTTTCCCTCAATAGCCAGCTCCTCATTCCTACCTCTTTTAGTGCTTAACAGCCCCCCGTGCCAACTCGCCTCCCTTTGCTTGTGTGGACACAGCAGCAAACAATGACTATTTTGGGATGTGCTTCATTTTCACATTAGCTCTTCTCCCACCGGTTCTATTCGCATCAGTTGTTTGGCACAAGGCTTTGAATTGTTGGTTTTTACGCTCAATTCATTTCCCAGAAATGTCAAGCATCACCAAGGCCACCACGAGTGGAACACACGTTGTTCTTGGTTCTTTGTTCTGCTGTTTCTCTTTTCATACACAAACACGTCATTTCACTTCACAGCCTACGGAACCTCTGTACCTTGAACTCTGCCAATAGCTGCGACCCTCTCTACCTCATGCATGGGGCTGCCTCCTGCTTCATGATCCTTTTTGAGACAATTGCTTCATATATGATGAGTGGAGGGAGGAGGGGTTGCCAAGGTTCACAAACCTGAAGTGAATTGTGGAGCCTCGACTCATACCTTCTGGGTCAAGCCAGACAGAAACCACACACAGGGCTCTGCAGAAGGAGTCAAAAATCTGTGTGTTGTCTGTGTCCTGGGACTGAAAGAACACCTTTTCTCCCTGTCCCTCCTCCTAAACTGTCCTGGGCGGACCTCAGAGTGGACTGCAGTCAGCCTTCTGCTCCGATTCCTTAAGACTGTTATCTGCTGACTCAACACGTGCCTCCTCCTTGGGTGTCCTCTTTAGGCTACACCCCGAGTAGAGCTGTAAATGTTACGAGGAGGCTTTGGCGGGCTGAAACTTTTACGATCACATCTACGGCAGAGTGTCGAGGCTGCTGGCATTTGAAAAATGAGATCATCTTTGTCCTTGTGGCATTGGTAGTTTTCCTCCTCAGTTAAAAAAAAAAAAGGAGGAAGAAAAAAAAGAATTAAACAATGATGGAAAGAAATTGGAAATGGATCAGGGTGATGGTTGGACAACGCGATGGACACAATGTCACTAAACTGTTCATGTGAAGATTGTTGCAATGACATTTTTCTTACATACATACCCACTGCTGTCAGGTTGATTCCAGCTCGTAGCGACCGTATAGGACAGGGTAGAGCTGCCCTGCAGGGTTTCCAAGGCTCTAAATCTTTACAGAAGCAGATTGCCACATCTTTCTCCTGCAGAGCGGCTGGTGGGTTTGAACTGCCGACCTTTCAGTTAGCAGCTGAGCGCTTAACCGCTGTGCCATCAGGGCTCCTTAGTTACATATATATTTACCACAAAAATGCTAACTACTAAACAAAAATTTCTAAGCGGTTTTGTGCTTTCTCCAAGTTTGGAAGACACAGTAGCAGACCTACCACCACTAGACTTTGGGTCCTGGGCCTGGGGAGCCTGGCAAGTAGCTGTATTGAGAGTGGGATGCAAATGGCTGGTAGATGCCCTGTTGGGGATGGTATCAGCTCAAGGCAAGCACTGGGGTATTCACAAGCAAGGAGACCAGGCCTCAGCTCGTAATAATAATAAAAATAACAAACATGCACTTGCTTCATCCCAGGCAGTATAATCAGTGCTTTATATGTATAAACTATTAATCCTCATCACTCCTCATAATAGCTCTGCTAGCTACCAGCATACCAGCATGGTCAAGTTCACGTGCAAATGTTTGATTAAGAAGCCTGGTGAGGAAGTGGAGGCAGCAGACAGGAAACAGGAAGAAGACAAGCAGCAGTGTGGTTTCAGAGGAGGGTCGCTGCAGCCTGAGCCTGCAGGGGGCGCCGAAGTGTAAGTGACATCTCAGGGTGGTTGGACTCCTGCACCCTGTTGGCTGCTCTTGTGGGGGGAGGGGCGGATTTAAATTCCTCAGCACTTTCAGTTCTCTGCATCTTTGGACCAAATGCCCCCAGAGGGCAGTTCTCCAAAGAAGAGTGCAGGTGCAGGCAGTTGGAAGAGAAAGTATGTAGAACTGAAGGAAAAAAACACCGACGTGGTGAGGTGCATCTGGGGGTATCTGGGTGAAGGCCAACACTAAACATGACAGCCCTACTTTACAGGTAGGAAACTGTTAAAAAAATGAAGCCAAAACCAACAAAACAAAACAAAACAAAAAATACCTAACCCATTGCCTTCCAGTCTATTCCAACTCATAGTGACCCTTTAGGACAGAGCAGAACTGCCCATAGGGTTTCCAAGGCTGAAATCTTTATGGAAATGGACTGCCACATCTTTCTTCCTTGGAGAAAGCTGGTGGGTTTGCACTGCCCACCTTTCAGTTAGCAGCTGGGTGCTTAACCACTGCCCCTCCAGGGCTCCTACAAAAATGAAAGGTTCTATAAAAGTTTTATTCAAATTCAAAGATTTGCAAATTGAGAAGCGCCAAAATGAAAGTTCAAAGTGGCGTTCTGAAGAGGAAGCATAATCATATACCTTTTATACTAAATTTTGCAGAACTTTGTAGAGTTGGGAAGAGTTGTTGTTAGGTGCCATCGAGTTGGTTCTGACTCATAGCCACCCTGAGCACAACAGAACGAAACACTGCCCGGTCCTGTACCATCCCCACAATTGTCGTTATGCTTGAGCCCATTGTTGCAGCCACTCTGTCAATCCATCTCATTGAGGGTCTTCCTTTTTTGCTGACCCTCTATTCTACCAAGCATGATGTCCTTCTCTGGGGACTGGTCCCTCCTGATAACATGTCCAAAATATGTGAGACAAAGTATCGCCATCCTTACTTCTAATGAGTATTCTGACTGTACTTCTTCCGAGACAGATTTGTATGTCCTTCTGGCAGTCCGTGGTATATTCAATATTCTTCCCCAGCACCACAACTCAAAGGCATCAACTATTCTACAGTCCTCCTTATTCACTGTCCAGCTTTCACATGCGTATGAGGTGATTGGAAACACCATGGCTTGGGTCAGGCGCACTTTAATCCGTAGAATGACTCTTTGCTTTTTAACACTTTAAAGAGATCTTTTGCAGGAGATTTGCCCAATGCAATGTGTCATTTGATTTCTTGACTGCTGCTTCCATGGGCATTGATTGTGGGCCCAAGTAAGATGAAATCTTCAACAACTTCAATCTCTTCTCCCTTTATCATGAGGTCGTTTATTGGTCCAGTTGTGAGGATTTTTGTTTTCTTTATGTTGAGGTGTAATCCATACTGAAGGCCGTGGTCTTTGATCTTCTTCAGTAAGTATTTCAAGTCCTCTTCACTTTCAGCAAGCAAGGCTGTGTCATCTGCATACTGCAGGTTGTTACCAAGTCTTCCTCTAAACCTGATACCATGTTCTTCTTCATATAGTCCAGCTTCTTGGATTATCTGCTCAGCATACAGATTGAATAAGTATGGTTAAAGGATACAACCCTGATGCACACCTTTCCTGACTTTAAATCATGCAGTATCCCCTTGTTTTGTTCGAATGACTGCCTCTTGGTTTAAGTACAGGTTCCTCAAGAGCACAGTTAACTGTTCTGGAATTCCCATTCTTCACAATGTTATCCATAATTTGTTATGATCCATACAGTCTAATGCCTTTGCATAGTCAATAAAACTCAGGTAAACACATTTCTGGTATTCTCTGCTTTCAGTTGTGATCCATCCGAAGTCAGCAATCATCTCTCTTGTTCCATGTCCTCTTCTGAATCTGGATTGAATTTCTGTCAAGAATTCTGGGAAAAATACGGAGGTACATTTGACTGGTTGATATTCACCATGCTCTCTCCTAAGACTCATTTATTGAGAATTTCTGTTGACTAGGTTATTCAACCTTAACCACAGTTTCTTATGTTCTGGAGCTGGTTCCTCATGTTTCCTGCAATGTTGTGGATAGGCCACCTCAAATGTTGCAGAACAAATTATCTTGGTCAACAGTGTGGTCATGGGTCACGTACTCTAAAAAGCAGAAGCAGATGCCTAGGACAAAATGGAGTCTGATTCAGACCTGTGTCAGCCACTTTAATTACGTCAAACACCTCAGTTTTAGAGTGCTCTTTCACAAAACTGAGTCTCAGAGAGGTCAAACTAGTTACTCAAAGTCACAGAGCAAGTAATCAAAAAGCAAAGCCAGGATTTGAACCCCAGCAGTCAGAACCCAGATGTCAGTCAAATACGGTTGAAACCTGTACAGCCAGTTCACATGGTGTTTCTTCTGTGGATGGTCACACCCTGCTCTGTGTCCCCCCTGTACCGTTTAGCTAGATGTCTCTTCCTGGGTGTTCTGTGGGTTCTTTCTGCCTGCCTTCCCTCAACAAAACTTGCACCACCCCCTGTGTTATAGATCAGATTGTGTCTACTCCAAAATACATATTGAAGTCCTGGCCACTATACCTGTGGATATGGCCGTGTTTGGAAATAAGGGTTTTCTTTCGTTATGTTAGTGAGGTCATACCCAAGTAGGGTGGACCCTAAACCTAATCACTTCTTTTTTTTTTTTTTTAAATTATATTTTATTGTGCTTTCAGTGAAGATTTACACAGAAGTTTAGGTTCCCATTCAACAATTTCTACACAAGTTGTTCAGTGACATTGTTTACATTCTTCACAATGCATAAACATTCTCATTATTCCTGTTCTGGTTGTCCCATTTCCATTAATCTACTTTTCCTGCCTCCTTACATCCTCATCTTTGTTTTAAAATATTTATCGACCATTTGGTATCATATAGGTGATTTTACCTAATTTCTTCTGAGTTATTAAAAAAAAAAAAAGGCAAAATAGACACAGAGACACACGCACATGGGAGAGACGCCATATGAGGACAGACACACTTGGCAGATGCATCTACAGACCCAGAAACACCAAGGATTGCCAACAGCTTCTAGAAGCTGAAATAGGCAAAGAAGGACCTCTCCGTAGAGCCTCGCTTTTGAATTTAGACCTCTAGGCTCCTGAACTGTGAGAAAGTAAATCTCTGTTCTTTAAAGACACTATTTGTGGTATCATTTGTCAAGCAGCACTAGGTAACGAAGACATCCTGTGTTCTCCAACTCAGAGATGGCATCCTGAAATTTTCCAGACCTTCAGAATCATCTTTGATGTTCCCTCTTCATCATTCTCCTCCCTTTGGGGCTGTCATTTCTGCTTCCTAAATAGCTCTTCTTTTGACTAACTAAGACTTTCATGGAGGGTCCCTGTGAGTAAAGACTCTGAATATTTTAGGAGTCATTTATTTACATAAAACAGAAGACCTCAGTAAGTGGTTTAAACATAAAAGGAGTTAGGAGGCTCACAGTTCATGGCTGGTATGGTAGCTACAGAAAGTGGCTTATCGTCTAGCTCCTTTTATCTCGTTGCTTGAACTTTTCAGCCTGGGGTTTCTATCTGCATGATCCTAGATGGCTGCTGGAGTTCCAGCTATCACATTCACATTCCAGAAAGAAGGAAGAAGTGGGAAAAGGACAAACAAATATATCTACTATGGAATCAGCTATTTTTAAAGAGCTTTCTGGAAGCCCCATCTAATGACTTCCACTTACAACTCACTGGCCGCCCCTAACCACAAAAAAAAAAAAAAAAACCACAAGAGAGGATAGAAAATGTAGCTTTTAGTAGGATTATATTAGCATACAATTGAGGTTTTCTTAGTAATAAAGGAGAAGAGGTCATGACTGGGTGAGCAGCCATTGTATTGTGGGTAGACTTGCATCTCTGCAGCTGTTATTGTGAAGGAGACTGGTCTGATCCTGGAGGTAAAGGAGCTCTGAACAGTTGTCTTCCTTCTCACCAGAGCTGAGAAAAGGGAGCCTGAACTCTGGGGTGGGAGCCCTCTTCTTGGGCATGAGGAACCCTAGGCAGGGGCTGAGCCCACAGAACCAGTAACCAGTTGTTGTTGAGTCCATTCTGACTCATGGCACCCCCATGTAGCCATAAGCTTTTCCAGTGGCTGATTTTTTGCAAGTAGATTGCCAGGTCTTTCTTCTGAAGTGCCTCTGGGTGGACTTGAACCTTAACCTTTCAGTTAGCAGCGAAGTATTAACTGTTTGTACTACCCAGGGGCTCCAGAATACATATATAGATAGATAGATACAGATATATAGACAAACAGACAGACAGATTAGATAGATTAGGTAGGTAGGTAGACAGATAGATAGACAGACAGACATAAAAAACAAGATGTAACAGACTTTTAAATTTAGGATGATAAATATAAATTTCAGGGTAACCACAGAAAAAAGTAATAAAATCATCAAAAATGAAATGGAAAGCATAAACATAGCTATCCTAGGCATGAGTGAGCTGAAATGGACTGGTATTGGCCATTTTGAACCAGACAATCATATGGTCTACTATCCTGGGAATGACAACTTGAAGAGGAATGACATTGCATTCATCAAAAAGAACATTTCAAGATCTATCCTGAGGTACGACACTGTCAGTGATAGGATAATATCCGTACGCTTACAAGGAAGACCAGTTAATATGACTATTATTCAAATTTATGCACCAATCACTAAGGCCAATGATGAAGAAGCTGAAGATTTTAACCAACTTTTGCAGTCTGAAGTTGATCAAACACGCAATCAGGATGCATTGATAATTACTGGTGATTGGAATGCAAAAGTTGGAAACAAAGAAGAAGGATCAGTAGTTGGAAAATATGGCCTTGGTTATAGAAATGATGCCAGAGATCACATGATAGAATTTTGCAAGACCAATGACTTCTTCATTGCAAATACCTTTTTTCAACAACATAAACAGTGTTTTTTTTTACACACACATGGATCTCACCAGATGGAATACACAGGAATCAAATTGACTCCATCTGTGGTAAGAGATGATGGAAAAGCTCAATGTCATCAGTCAGAACAAGGTCAGGGGCTGACTGTGGAACAGACCATCAATTGCTCATATACAAGTTCAAGTTGAAGCTGAAGAAAATTAGAACAAGTCTGCAAGAGCCAAAGTACAACTCTGAGTATATCCTGAATTTAGAGACCATCTCAAAAATAGATTTGACTCATTGAACACTAATGACCGGGGACCAGACGAGTTGTGGAATGACATCAAGGACATCATACATGAAGAAAGCAAGAGGTCATTAAAAAGACAGGAAGGAAAGAAAAGACCAAAATGGATGTCAGGAGAGAATCTGAAACTTGCTTTTGAACACAGAGTAGATAAAACGAATGGAAGAAATGATGAAGTAGAAGAGCTGAACAGAAGAATTTAAAGGGCAGCTCAAGAAGATAAAAGTGTTATAATGACATGTGCAAATACCTGGAGTTAGAAAACCAAAAAGGAAGACACATGCTCAGCATTTCTCAAGCTGAAACAACTGAAGAAAAAATTCAAGTCTCGAGTTGCAATATTGAAGGATTCTGTGGGGAAGATATTAAACACAGGAAGCACCAAAAGAAGATGGAAGAATACACAGAGTCACTGTACCAAAAAGAATCGGTTGACGTTCAACCATTTCAGGAGGCAGCATATAAGCAGGAGCCGATGGTACTGAAAGAAGAGATCTAAGGTGCACTGAAGGTACTGGTGAAAAACAAGGCTCTAGGAATTGACTGAATACCAACTGAGATGTTTCCACAAGTGGATGCAGTGCTGGAAGTACTCACTCGTCTATGCCAAGAAATTTGGAAGACAGCTACTTGGCCACTCGAAGAGATTCATATTCGTGCCCATTCTAAAGAAAGGTGATCCAATCAAATGTGGAAATTATCAAACAATATCATTAATATTGCACACAAGTAAAATCTTGCTAAAGATCATTCAAAAGCAGCTGCAAAAGTATATCGACAGGGAACTGCCAGAAATTCAAGGCAAATTCAAAAGAGGACATGGAACAAGGACATCATTGCTGATGTCAGATGGATCCTGGCTGAAAGCAGAGAATACCAGAAAGATGTTTACCTGTGTTTTACCGACTATGCAAAGGCATTTGACTGTGTAGATCATAACAAACTATGGATAACATTGCGAAGAATGGGAATTCCAGAACACTTAACTGTGCTCATTAGGAACTTGTACCTAAATCAAAAGGCAGTCCTTAGTACAGAACAAGGGGATACAGCATGACTTAAAGTCAGGAAAGGTGTGCATCAGAGTTGTATCCTTTCAGCATCCTTACTCAATCTATACACTGAGCAAATAATCTGAGAAACTGGACTGTATGAAGAAGAATGGAGCATCAGGATTGGAGGAAGACTCAGTTACAACCTGCGTTATGCAGATGACACAACCTTGCTTGCTGAAAGTGAAGAGAACTTGAAACACTTACTGATGAAGATGAAAGACCACAACCTTCAGAACGGATTGCACCTCAACATAAAAAAGAAAACGAAAATCCTCACAACTGGACCAAAAAGCAACATCACGATAAACGGAGAAAAGATTGAAGTTGTCAAGGGTTTCATTTTACTTGGATCCACAATTAACACCCACGGAAGCAGCAGTCAAGAAATCAAAGGACGCATTGCCTTGGGCAAATCTGCTGCAAAAGATCTCTTCAAAGTCTTAAAAATCAAAGATGTCACCTTGAAAACTAAGGTGTGCCTGACCCAAGCCATGTTGTTGTCAAACCCTTCATATGCATGCAAAAGCTGGACAATGAATAAGGAAGACTGCAGAAGAATTGATGCCTTTGAATTGCGGTGTTGGCGAAGAGCACTGAATACACCACGGACTGCCAAAAGAAGGAACAAATCTGTCTTGGAAGACGTATAGCCAGAATGCTCCTTGGAAGCAAGGACGGCAAGACTGCATCTCACGTATGTGGACATGTTATCAGGAGGGATCAGTCCTTGGAGAAGGATATCATGCTTGGTAGAATGAAGCATCAGCCAAAAAGAGGGAGACCCTCGATGAGATGGGTTGACACAGTGGCTGCATCAACGGGCTCAAGCACGGCAGTGATTGTGAGGATGGCGCAGGGCTGGGCGATGTTTATTGAGGGGCTTGAATAAGACTAAGCACTGATTCCTCCTCTGAAACCATGCAAGAAAGAGGGCAATGGGATGACATATACAAAGCCTTGAAAGAAAAGTACTGCCAACAAAAATCATATATCCAGCAAGGCTGTCTTTTAAAAATAAGGGTGAAATTACTGCATTCCCACATAAACAGAAATTATAAGAATTTGTAACCACCAGACCAGCCCTACAAGAAATATTAAAGTAAGTCCTTTGGATAGAAAACAAATGACATCAGACTACAACCTGACATAAAGTCACTCGACAGCATTACCTAGACACTAAGTCAGGCAAAGACTTCAAAAACGTAAAAGAAAGGTACAAAATTGATTAAAGGGAATCAATGATATAAAGCAAACAATGACATCTTCAAAATAAAAGGAGGAATGAATGATGTAGTTATAGAACTTCCATATGGAGAGGAAGTCAAGGAGATCTCAAGATTAACAGTCTTTTAAATTTAGAATGGTAAACATAAATTGCAGTGTAACCTCAAAGAAAGGTAATAAATCTACACACTAAAACAAAGAAAAAGAAAATAAAAGAGACTTAAACCCAGTGCCGTGGAGTCGATTCTGACTCATAGCGACCCTATAGGACAGAGTAGAACTGCCCCCATAGAGTTTCCAAGGAGCGCCTGGCGGATTTGAACTGCCTACTCTTTGATTACCAGCCGTAGCATTTAACCACTACACCACCAGGGTTTCCAAAAAAAAAAAAAAAGACTTAACAAACACAAAAACAACAATAACAAATGAAAGGAAAAGAAAATCCATATATAGAAAGAATTTCTCCAGAAAGTAAAGAACAACAATAACAACAACAAAAGAAAATAAAACAAAATCATGAACACCACAAAAAAAAGTGCAACAAAATGGCAGCAGTAAATCCCTACGTTTCAACAATCACACTGAGTGTAAATGGACTAAATGCACCAGACAAGAACCAGAGAGTGGCAGAATGGATTTGAAAAAAAAGAGTCATCAATATGTTGTCTACAAGAGACACACCTTATACACAAAGATATAAACCGATTAAAAATCAAAGGGTAGAAAAAAACATAGCAAGCAAATAGTAACCAAAAGACAGCAGGAGTGGCAATGTTAATATCTGACAAAATAGACTTTAAGTCAAAATTCATTATAAGAGACAAAAGAGGACACTATACAATGATTACAGGGTCAATTCACCAAGAAGACATAACGATTATAAATATTTATGCACCCAATTCCGGAGTTCCAAAATTTATAACACAAATTCTAACAGAATTGAAGAGAGAAATAGACAGATCTACAATAACTGTAGACTTTAACACACCACTTTTGACTACGGACAGAACAACCAGAAAGAAAATCAAAGACACAAAAGACCTAAATTACGTCATCAACCAACTGGACCTCACAGACATACATGGGTACGTAAAAAAGTATTGCTATGAAATCATAGAAATCTTTATTAAACACAAATATCAAAATGTGAAGCTATTGTTTCTTGACATATCCTCCATCTAGGTCTATACACCTCTGAAGGAGGGTTTTCCATCTTTCTGCCCCTCCCCCAAAGAGTTCTGCACTCTTCAATTTACACCACGTCAAAACAGCAGTTTTGGCATCCTCAAGATACTCAAATCGTCTTCCTTTTAAATGTTCTTTGACTCTGGGGAACAAAAAGAAGTCTGAAGGGGTAAGATCAGGGCTGTAGGGTGAATGGGGTAAGGTTTCCCAGTGAACTTCTTATAGGACAGCCCTCACTACCCTCGAAAAATGAGCAGGTGCATTGTCGTGGTAGAAAAAAACTCTTCATCGTAACTTTCCTCGCCTTTTTCTCACCAACGCAGTTTTCGATTTTCTTAAAACTTCTTCCTAATAAACCCCTGTGATCATCCTGTGTCCTTCAAGAAAATTTATCAAGATTGCCCCTTTGGGATCCCCGCCCCCAAAAAAAAACCAAAACAAAAAACAAAAAAACAGGCACCATAACTTTCTGAAAGGTCTTCCCTCACTTGGCTCATCTTTGAGGACTTTCCAATCTTCCTTAAAATGCTTGATCCATCTAAAAACTGTTGTTTTATGTGGGGCAGCATTCTCATAAACTTGTTACAAAGTTTCAGTGATTTGGGAAGATGTCCACTTGAGTTTTGTTAAAAATCTGATATTAGCCCTGACCTCAAAATTGTTTTTGCCATGGCACAAAAATTATCTTTTTTTGAAGGCACCCTAACAAGACTAAGACAAGTGTATTACTGAGGGAACTTGTCTGCAACCATCCACTGATTGCAGAGACATATTTAAACACATTTTGCTTGTAATAAACCCATGCAGGTATGAACTGGAACCCTAGTAGTAATACTTTTTGACTTACTCTCGTATATAGAACACACCACCCAACAGCAGAGAAATACACATTCCTCTCCAATGCACATGGAACATTCTCCAGAATAGATCATATTTTAGGCCATAAATCAAGCCTCAATATAGTTAAAATCATTAAAATTATACAAAGCATCTTCTCTGACCATAACTGTATAAAACTAGAAATAAATAACATGAAGAACAAGGAAAATAAGTTCAATACATGGAAATTAAATAACAGTACTAAAAAACTATTGGGTAATAGAAGAAATCAACAGTGACATTAAAAATACTTAGAATTAAATGAGAACGAAAACACAGCGTATCAAAACCTTTGGGATGCGGCAAAAGCAGTGCTCCAAGGGGAATATATAGCAATAAATGCATACATTAAAAAAAGAAGAAAGGTCCAAGATAAATAACTTAAACTGACAGCTCAAATAGAATAGGAAGAGCAAAAAAAGATCAAAGCTGCAAGAATAAAAGAAATAATAAAGATCAGAGCAGAAATAAATGAAATAGAGAACAGAAAACAATAGAGTCAACAAGAAGTTTGTTCTTTGAAATGATCAATAAAATAGACAAACCCAAAATGACAAAGGAAAAAAATGAGAGGATACGAATAACCAAAATAAGAAATGAAGCTGGAGACATTACAACAGATCCAACTAAGATAAAGAGGACCATAACAGAATACTATAAAAACTGTATTTCAACAAATACGAAAACCTAGAAGAAATGGACAAATTTCTACGTAAACTAGTTAGAAAATCTAAACAGACCCACAACAAAAGAAGAGACTGAAGATGTCATTAAAAAAACACCGAAGAAAAAAAGGCCTGGCTCAGTTAGCTTCACTGGAGAATTTTACCAAACATTCAAAGAATTGCTGATGCCAGTTCTACTAAAACTCTCCCAAAACACAGAAAAGGACAGAATACTCTCCAACTCGTTGTATGCAGCCAGCATCACCCTGAAACCAAAACCAGGTAAAGACTCCATAAAAAAAGAAAATTACAGAGCGATATCCCTCATGAATACAGATGCAAAAATTCTCGACAAAATTCTAGCTAACAATTAAACAGCATAACAAAAAAACCATACACCATGATAGGGTGGGTTCATACCAGGAATGCAAAGGACAGTTCAGCATTAGACAATCAATTAATCAATTAATTCACATATAAACAAAAACAAAGGAAAATAATCACATTATCATCTCAGTTGATGCAGAAAAGGCATTTGATAAAATCCTTTCCTAACAAAAACTCTCAGAAAAATAGGAATAGAAGGAAAATTCCTCAACATAATTAAGGGCATATACGCAAAACCAACAGCCAACATTCTTCTCAATGGAGAAAGACTGAGAACCTTCCCCTGGAGAATGGGTATGAGACAAGAATTTTATTCAGTATTGTACCGGAAGTTCTAGCCAGAGCAATAAAAAAAAAAAAAAAAGAAAGGAAAATAAAGGGTATCCAAATTGGAAAGAAAGGAGTAAAACTATCTATTCTGAGATGACATGATTCTTTACATAATGCTACGGATTGAATCTTGTCCCCCCAAAATGTGTGTCAACTTGGCTAGGCCATGATTCCTAGTATTGTGTGGTTGTCTGCCATTTTGTGAGCTGATGTGATTTTTCCATGTGTTGTAAATCCCACCTCTAAGATGTTAGTGAGGCAAGATTAGAGGCAGTTATGTTAATGAGGCAGGACTCAATCTACAGGATTAGGTTGTATCTTTAGTCAATCTCTTTTGACATAAAAAAGAGAATTGAACAGAGAGGAGGGGGGACCTCCTACCACCAAGAATGAAGGCCAAGAGGGGAGTGCGTCCTTTGGACTGGGGTTCCCCGTACTGTGAAGCTCCCAGACCAGGGGAAGATCGATGACAAGGACCTTCTCCCAGAACTAACAGAGAAATCCTTCCCCTGGAGCTGGCACCCTAAACTTGGACTTCTAGCCTCCTAGACTGTGAGAGAATAAATTTCTGTTTGTTAAAGCCATCTTCTTTTGGTATTTCTGTTATAGCAGCACTACATAACTAAGGCTCATAGAAAATTCCAGAGATTCCACAAGAAAGCTACTAGACCTAAGAGAAGGATTCAGCAAAATGGCAGGGTTCAAGATCAACATACAAAAATCTGTTGGGTTCCTTTACACTAACAAGGAGAACTCCAAAAAGGAAATTAAGAAAACACCATTTACAATAGTCCCCAAAGGGATAAAATACCTAGGAATAAACCTAACCAGGGATGTAAAAGACCTACACAATGAAAACTATAAAACACTACTGCAAGAAACTAAAAGTGACCTTCATAAATGGAAAAACATTCCATGCTCACCGACTGGAAGACTTAACATTGTGAAAATGTCGATACTACCCACAGTGATCCCATACCTGTAGAAGGAGACCTGGTCGCTCAGTGGTTAAAGTGCTCAGCTGTTAACCAAAAGGTCAGCGGTTCAGACCCACCCACCGCTCTGCTGGAGAAAGATGTGGCAATCTGCTCCCTATGGGGCAGTCCTACTCTGTCCTGTAGGGTCGCTATGAGTCAGGATCAATTCGATGGCAATGGGTTGGTTGTTGGTTGTACACCTGTGGAAGGACCCCTGGTGGCACAATGGTTAAGCCCTTGGCTGCTAACTGAAAGGGCAGCAGCTCAAGCTCATCGGCTTCTCTTCGAGAAGAAGATGCATCAGTCTGCTTTTGTAAAGATTAAACCATCAACTTGATGGCAACTTTTAAAAAAAATACCTGTGGATGTAATTCTGTTTGGGAATAAAGTTTTCTTTATATTAATGAGGTCAAATCAGTATAAGGTTTATCCTAAACCTAATCACTTCTGAGTTATAAAAAAAATCAAACCCATTGCCATCGAGTTGATTCCAACTCATGACCACCCTCATGTGTTACAGAGTAGAGCTGTTCTCCACAGGGTTTTCTTGGCTGTAATCTTTATGAAAGCAGATCGCTCGGCCTTTCTTCCGTGATGCCCCTGGGTGCGTTTGAACCACCAGCCTTTAAGTTAGTAGTTGTGTGTAAATTGTTTGCACAACCCAGGGACCTTCTGTGTTGTAAGAAGCAGGATAGCACAGTGACAAGTGAGCACAAACGGGGGAAGATAGATGCCATGGGACGATCTCCAAGGTACCGAGACACAGAAGCTGAAAGAGACAAGGATGGTCCCCAGAGTCAACACAGAGAGAGAGCCTTCCTCTAGAGCCGGTGCCCTGAATTTGAACTTCTAGCCTCCTGAACTCTGAGAAAATAAATTTCTCTTCTTTAAAGCCACCCACTTGTGGTATTTGTTACAGTAGCACTAGAAACGCAGACGGGAGGGGACTCCGACAGTTTGGAGATACGGAGGCTACCTCCCTCTGCCTTCCTGGGCATGGTCCAGGATCCTCCAAGAACCTTCCCTACGTTTTCCAGGCTTGGCGTGGACATACCAAGCAGCAGTTTCCACTATGGAATGCCGTGTGATGCCGTGGCTTGGAGTGAAAGCTCTACCCTGTATCCTTGGAACAAGAAGCTTTCATTTTTAAGCTTTATTGAGCATCGTTGGGGTTTTTTTTATTTTTAAATAATGACCCATCTACCGCTTCTGAACAAAGTATAATAAAAGTGACAAATATTGGTACACCGTACACAGCGTGTTGTTTTGAATTTACTGCTCCCCAACTTTTTCTGTGAGTCACAGTAAATTTACACTTTGGGCCTTAATCCATCACTCTATCTTTTAATACAACATCTAATCTCATGGCTTCTTTTCTTCCTTTAATATGGTTTCTCTTACACTCCATCTGCAGGGCTGATTTTTATCATTTGCAACACGTTAAAAATGACACATTGGTTGTAAATCAGAGGCTTTTATTGGGATGCTCGAGAAATCTTTTCAGAGGCAATAAATTTAGTACCTTTGATTCATCCTGGGAAGCCTGATAGCAGGAAGAGTAATGGAGGCCCCTTTGAACCCTGGGGACAGGGAGGCATCCCTTCAAGGTGAAAATCAGATACTTTCTTCAACAGGGACGTTCTTCAACCTTAAGCCTTCTATTCTTTGGGACCAGGATTCAAACAAGCTGATATCAAACCATTCAGGGTGGCAGAATCTGCTAGAAGCCAGACAAACCTTGGTTTGAATCCCAACTCAGGCACTTACATGCTGTCTGATCTTTGGCTAGTTACACAACATCTCTGAGCCTGTTTCCTGCCTCTAAGATGGAGATGGATTGCCCACCTCTGAGAATGAATGAGGGGACCTGTGTGTGTGTGTGCCTAGAACACAGCTGTTGCTGGTTGTGGTTGAGCTGACTCTGACTCACAGCGACCTTATGTGCAACAGAACAAAACGCCACCCAACCTCCATCATCCTCAAGATCACCAGCATGTTTGAGTCCATTGTTGTGGCTACTGTTTCAGTTCGGCTTTATGAGGGTCTCCCTTACCCTTGCTGGCCCTCTACGTCACCACATGTGGTATCTTTCTCCAGCAGTTCATCCCTCTGATGTTGTGTCCAAAGCAAGCCAGTCAGACAATGCTCTGTTGTGATCCTTAGGGTTTTCATTGGCTAATTTTTCTAAGTAGATGACCAGGCCTTTCTTCCTAGTCTGTCTTAGTCTGGAAGCTCTGCTGAAACCTGTCCACCATGGGTGACCCTGCTGGTATTTGAAATACTGGTGGCCTAGCTTCAAGCAACACAGCTACACACAAGCCACCACAGTACAACAGATGGACAGATGCGTGAATATGTGTGGCCCCTCCCTCTCCATTTGTCCTGGTACTTGGTTCCCTGGGTGTTCCGGGGTCTACTCCTGCAGGCCTTGCTCTCCACCACCTGCTACACCTCACAGCCTGCTGCTGGGGTTGCAGGGCTCCCAGGCCCTTGGACTTGAACAACCCAATGATCATGAAGCTGGTACAGGACGTAAAGTTGCTGTGAGTTGGAGCCAACTTGATGGCAACTAGCAACAGCCCCCTGTCCTGCCTCTCGTGCCTTCGCTAGGTTGGCTCCAGAGCTTCCTGAGGTTTCTAGGAAGGTTCCTGCCACCTCTGGATGTTCCTGGGCGGTGCAAACAGTTAACACGCTTTGTTGGCAGGTGGAATCCACCCAGGGGTGCCTCAGAAGAAAGGCCTGGTGATCTGTCTCAAAAGCCAGCCACCGAAAACCCTGACACACACGGGGCCGCCATGAGTCGGAGTTAATTGGACAGCAACTGATACCCGTCCTGCTACCCCCAGTCTCATCGGGAAAGAAACATGTACCTCCCAGCAGAGGTGGTTACAAAAGCTGGGTTCTCTGAGGCCTTTCCTTGTGTCTCCGCCTCTGACTGGGAAGGAGCCTGGAGAACACCCCACCCAGCCTGCCCATCTTACAGACGGGGAGACTGAGGCCCTCTGCTGGCAAGGGCTCTGGAGCCGGGCAGGCTTTGAGCTGGCAGAGACGGGGACTTCCCCCTTCCTCCCTGCCCCATTTATGCTCTCCCAGAATCCCATGCAGCTTCTGGTCACCTTGCCTAAGCCCCTGGTCCTTGGGGACCTGCTATGGTCACATCTTCTCTGGGCAGCCGTCTCTGACTGCCCCTCCCACCATTCTCTCTAACTGTAAAGTCCTGGGCTGGCCTTGTGAATGGCTGAGTGAGTGATGGTGTCTGTCCTAAAACGTGCCCGCTGCACGTGCAGATCCAGGTACTCATCCTGGGAGCAGCATCTTCCTCCTCTCCCCCAGGAGATGGGCGGCTGCACTCCTGGCCGGGCTGGCATTCCTGCCATGTGAGCTGCTTTCCAAGCGGGCAGCTGAAAATGAGGCCACCCCAGGCGGGGAGCCCCTTCCGGAAGCAACGCAGCTGAAATTAAGGGGGATAAATGGCACCCAGCATTGTCACCAGCAGTACACTTGGGGGAACATAAATTTCACAAGGAATTAGTCATTCTAAATGGCTTTATTTGGCTTTAACTTAGAATAGTGCCTAAATTATTCAACAAGGGAGGGGGAGGGAGGGGGCAGGAAGGAGTCACAGGCCCCGAATCAACCTTAAGGAGTCACGGGTGGGGTGGCATCTGTCTGGGGGTGGCGGCTGGTGGCTGTGGGCTGCCTGGATTCCTTCTGAATTTAGTAAAAGCCTCAGGACGTGAGACGTGAAGGCACGACTTTGCACCAGTGATAAACGCAACTCCTCGCCCTCCGAGATGCTAAGGGAAGAAGTGACGCTGTATTCCTTCCAGCTTAAACGCCCCCCTTAGTGGTTACGAGGGACAGGCAGGAGGGAGGGAAAAGGGGGACTCACTGTTAGGGGACACTGAGCTTCTGTTAAGGGTGCTGGGGAAATTTGGAAACAGACAAAGGTGACGGTCGAACAACATGATGGATACAATTCATGTTACCGAATTGTACATGTGAAGAATGCTGAAATGGCAAACCATCTGTTAACATGTTTTTACTTGTTGTTGCTGGCTGCCATGGCGTCAATTCCGACTCATAGCGACTCTACAGGACAGAGTAGAACCCCCATACGGTTTTCTAGGCTGTAATCTTTACAGGAGCAGGTTGCCAGGTCTTTGTCCCTCGGAGCCAATGGGTGGGTTTAAACTGCCAACCCTTCAGTTACCAGTCAAGCTTTCAACCACTGTGCTACCAAGGCTCATTTATATTTTTACTACAAATACAAAAAACAAACAAAAAAACCTTCTCTCCACCCCACTGCCTCTCCAGCTATTGCCCATTTTTCTGCTCTGCTTTGCAACAAAGCTCCTTGTCAAACAAGAAGCAAGTGCAGACTTTGCCAGGGAGAAGCTTTATTCAGAAAGAAAAGGGGAACAGGAAAAGGGACCATTACAACAGGAAGGATACTCCAACCATAAGATCTGCGAGAGTCTCCAAGAATTAGGGGAAACGCGTTTTCTTTTGTAGAGACTGAGAGTAAACAAGGCGAGAAAAAGCCAGGCATGGGGAAGGGGGATGAAGGGGTGATGGCATTGGAGAGTGAATCAGAGACGGTTTTATGCTGATGGGGGGGTCCCTTAAGGAGGGGTTGTGCGATGGCTCAGGCTGAGGGTAGGGGGACTCGGGGGAAGAGAGAGGCTTCACCAAATTTTGGTGACCAAGCACGTTGTCTCTGACTGATCAGTGGGGATGAGCAATTCAGTTACTTATTTATGAGGCCAGGGATGGGGATTTGGAGGGGCTGTGTCTGGTGCAAATGGTTAAAAGTCTGGAGGTTTGAGTCTATTCTGAGGTGCCTCAGAACAAAGTCCTGGCAATCTGCTTCCAAAAGGCCACGGCTATGAAAACCCTGTGGTGTCAAGTTCTGTTCTGCACTCCTGAGGTCGCAGTGATTGGAACTGACCTGACGGCAACTCGACAGGTTGGTGCCCGGCCTTGTTCCAGGTGAACTACAGACATTGGGAGTCTTAGGTAAGTCACAGGGAAGGGTGGTTATTTGCCGTAAGCTGTTTTCCTGAACACAGAACGTGGGGGGATTGCTTTAGCCATCACTGTTTTTCAGGATCACGAGGTTCAGGTTAAATTCGATATTAGCATTTTTGAACCTGCTGTCTTCAACTCGGAAACCCTGGCGGCGCAGTGGTTATGTGCTACGGCTGCTAACCAAGAGGTCAGCAGTTCAAATCCGCCAGGTGCTCCTTGGAAACTATGGGACAGTTTTACTCTGTCCTATAAGGTCACAATGAGTCGGAATCGACTCCACAGCAGTGGGTTTGGGTTTTTTTTTTTTTGGTTTTGGGATCTTAATCACCTCAAAACCAAGGACTCCCAAATTTCTGTCTTCAGGCCAGACCTCCCCATAAGCTGCAGACCCATACTTACAATTGCTTTTTTGACTTCTCCACTTGGATGTCTACAAAGACATCTGAAACTTTAAAAAGCCAGTTGCCATCAAGTCAGCTCTGACTCGTGGAGACCCCAAGCGTGTCAGAGCAGAACTGTGCTCCTTAGGGTTTTCTTTTTTTGCTCTTTTTTTTTTGATTGTGGTGAAAATACATAAACCAGAACATTCCCCAGCACAACGTCCATTTACAAGTCAATGACACTGATCACATTTTTCACATTGTGTCTCCATTATTGCTCTCCTTTTCCAAGATATTCCTCCACCGTTAACATAAACTCAACGCTCCCCCACCAAAAAAAAATTCCCCCATCCCTCTCCCACCCTGGTAACCATTAATAATCTTTGCTTTCCATATATTTGCTTATCTTCATATACGTGAGATCACGCAGTATCTGTCCTTTTGCGACTGGCTTGTTTTGCTCAGGTTCATCCGTGTTGTGGTCTACTTCAGAACTTCACGTCTCTTTACGGCTGCGTGATATTCCATTGTATGGATATTCCACATTTTGTTTATCCATTCATCTGTTCATGGACATTTCAGTTGTTTCCTCCATAGGGTTTTCAATGGTTGACTTTTTGGAAGGAGAGCACCAGGCCTTTCTCCCAAGGCACCTTGGGGTAGACTCAAACCTCTAACCTTTCAGTAGCAGCCCTCTTGCACCACCCAGGGGACTACATCTGAAATTTATCAGCCCCCAGTTGAACTCCCAGTACTGCCCCCATCCTCCCCACCACCCCAGGCCCTCTGCATCTAGTTAATACAATTCTACTTTTGGGGTTTCTCAGGCCCAATCCTTGGCCACCTCCTCACTCCCTCTCTCTCCCCCACTAATCCAGCTGCAAATCCTAAAGCTCTACCTTCAAAACATATCCAGAATCCAATCTCTGCTACCACCTTCGTTTGAGCTGCCGCCATCCCTCCCCTGGACGGCTATGCAAGCTTTCCCTGCATCCACTCCTGCCCCTGCAGTCCAAGCTCAAGGGAGCAGCCAGACAGCAGGCAGAAGGTGGATCGCATTCCTCCCCCCTCCTCCTCTGTTCAAAATCTCCAAAGGCGCATGTCACTGAGCAAAGTCCTTACCTGGCTGGCCTCCGTTATCTCTTGGCTTCTTCTGACTGCTCTCCTCTTTGCTCAGTCTTCTTCTGCTACTGGTCTCCTCGCTGTCTGAACACACAGAGGCATGCTCAACCTCAGGGCCTTTGCACTGGCTGGTCCTTCTGCTGGATGGCTTTTCTCTACAGACACCCACATGGCTCATTCCCTCACCTCTTTGCTCAGATGTCACCTTCTCAATAAGACCCACTCTGACATCCTGACTTAAATTTCAGCACCCACTCCCGACACTACATACCCCTTACCCTGATCTGGTTTTTAATAGCATTGGTGCCATAACAGGAGCCCTGGTGGTGCAATGGTTAAGCACTCGGCTGCTAACTGAAAGGCTGGCAGTTCAATCTTACCAGCCACTCCAGGGGAGAAAGATGTGGGAGTCTGCTTCCATAAAGATTACAGCCTTGGAAACCCTATGGGGCAGTTCCACTCTGTCCTATAGGATCCCTGTGAGCTGGAATTTACTCAACAGCAACCGGTTTTGTTTAACTTGCCATATGCAGGCACTGGAGCGTCAAGGTTTTCAAGTGCGTTGACCCAGAAGTCCCATCTGACTTCTCGGGGCCCCACCTCTCTCCAGCTCACGCCCTGACCTAGCACCGCAGACTTGCTGGGGTCAGAATTCAGTTCCCTCTGGGGCTCTGCTTCTCTTCTGATGAAGTCCTAGGCCTGACTTTCCTGCCTCCTGGCTGTAGGAGATAAGGGTCTCTTCATATGCCGTCAAGAAGGTCCTCTGAATTTCCACTTGGCCTTCGTGATCTTCTCGGAGGCATCAGTGGAGCTCACTGAAATCATCCCATTTCGTTGTCTTTATACTATCCAAGCAGTGGGGGCAGTGGCAGTTCAGTGGTAAAATTCTGGCCTTCCATACAGGAGACCTGGGTTCAATTCCTGGCCAATGCACCTCACGTGCAGCCACCACCCTGCTGTTGTGGAGGGTTGTGTGTTGCTAGGATGCTGAACAGGTTCCAGCAGAGCTTCCAGACTAAGATGGACTAGGGAGAAAGGCCAGGCAGGTGACCTGCTCCTGGAAATCAGCTAATAGAAACCCTGTGGATCACAGTGGTCTGATTCACAACTGATCATGGAGATGGTGCAGGATTGGGCAGCTTTTTGTTCCATTGTGCTTGGAGTCTCCATGAGTGCAGCTAACAACAATATGCCCTATAAATAACCTATTATGCTTAATATTAGTTATCTCTTTGTCCCACTAGAATGTATGTTCCACGAAGCCAGGGGTTTTTGCTTCTTTGTTCTCTACTGTATCCCCAGTGCTTAGAACAGTGCCTAGTATACAGCAGGTGCTCACTAAGTGCACAGTGGATAAATCAGCAATGCTTTTCAGGCTTTGGCTAGACTTTAGGAGAACCTACATAGGATGTGGTTCTGTTGCCATCTCTGCCAGCGGGTGACCTTGAGCGGCTACTTTCTCAACCTGCAGAGTCTCTGTTTGCCCTTCTCTACAATGGGCAGAGTCCCACACAAGGGTGGGTGTGGGGAGCCCGATAGAGTGGTGAGCTACATCTATGCAAAGCACTGAGCATTACACTTGGCACACAGATCTCTCTAGAAACATGGAGCACCACTGTGTCAGCAATGAGTCATTCCTCGGAAGAGACTTTTGCTTGTTAGATGGACTACTAATTTACTCAACAGGTACCCTCTTCCCTTGCCCAAGTCTCTGTCTCCTACCCAAGGGCTTTGAGGGGTAACTGGATGGATGTCAACCTGAAGCCTTCAATCCCTCATCCAAACGTGGCTGCTGGCCAGGGAGAGGTGCTTTTCTGTCCCCTTCAGACCCAAGTGATGGAGGCAAGCTGCTGGGGAATTTAGCCAGTTGCCTGCAGGGTTTCCCTGAAGGGGGCCAAGTGCCAGGGCTCTGCTTGCCAACACCCATGTGGGTTTCGCTGAGTTCACAGAGCCTAGGCAGACACTGCCTTCCTGATCAGAAAGGCCTGTCCCTGCTAGGTGCTGATCTCTGGCTCGATGGTGTCCTCACCTGGCCCAGGAAACACACGTGCTGTCCAGCGCTAATGAGCAGGTCGGCGGAGGCTGTGGGTGCACAGGGGAAATTGCTGAGAGCATTTAGCCTCAAGCTCCTATTTTTATTTTCATTTTTCTCCCTTGCATTCAAAAAGGAGCCCTGGTGGTACAGTGGTTAGAGCTATAGCTGGTAACCAAAAAAGGTTGCAGTTTGAATCTACCAGCTGCTCCTTGGAAACCCTATGGGGCAGTTCTACTCTGTCCTATAGGGTTGCTATGAGTTGGAATTGACTCAACAGCAATGGATTGGGTGGGGTTGGTTGCATTCAAAAAACAAAATGTCCGAGATTTCAGCACAATGAAATGCAAAAATCTGCTTTTCCTTCCCTATCTTACCCATAAGTACCACATAAATGATTTACACTCAAATATTTGTCTCAGGATCTGCTTTTGGGAAAAAAAGTATTTGTCTCAGGATCTGCTTTTGCGGATTACGACTTAAAACACAAGGCACAGAGGACTCTCTCCAAATGTAGTCTGTCCGGCGTGTAGAACAGTCAAGATAACAAGCCTTGATGACATTGCTTGTGCCCCTTAATCCAATTGTGCCTGAAAACCCTCACTCTGGACATTGTGGTAACTTGAGCCCGTAAGTTTCCCTTTTTGCTTAAGTTTGTTTGAACTTGGATTTCTTTTACTTGCAATGGAAAGAGGGTGTATTCATATCAACTTAGCTTCCCCACCCCCAGCAAGGGACCTGACATCTAGCTTCCTGAATGAGCGGGCAAATGGCTGAGGAAGGCGCCAGGTGAGGTGGCCTTCTGCACATCCTTGAGGTCATGGGCACCCAATTTCAGCGTTCTCATCAATAACATAGGAACGTTAGTAGCCCTCTTTTATGGATTGAATTGTGAACATGACCTTGTTTGGAAATAGGGTTTCTGAAAATGTTATCAGTTAACATACGATCATGCTGGAGTAGGGTGGGCCTTACTCCAACCTGAGTGGTGTTTTTATAAAAGAGGAGAAGAGACAGGGAGACAGGGAAAGACGACATGTGAAAATGGAGTTACATTGCAGCTGCAAGCCAAGGAACACCTGGCCACCAGAAGCCGTAGGAGACACGGAAGGGCCTTTTGCTAGGGCCTTTGGAGAGAGCGTGGCCCTGTAGGCACCCTGATTTCAGACTTCCAGCCTCCAGAACTGTGAGAGAATACATTTCTGTTGTTTAAAGCCCCCTACTTGGTGGTCATTTGTTACAGCAGCACTGGGAAACAAATAAAAAAAAAAAATAACCCGCTGCCGTGGAGTCAATTCCAACCCACAACGACCCTAAAGGACCGAGTAGAACTGTCCCAGAGGGTTTCCAAGGCTGTAATCTTTACAAGAGCAGACCGGAGGTGGGGCCAAGATGGTGGACTAGGTAGTCGCTACCTCGGATCCCTCTTGCAACAAATACTCGGAAAAACAAGTGAATCGATCACATACATAACAATCTACGAACCCTGAACAACAAACACAGATTTAGAGACGGAGAACGAACAAATACGGGGAGGCAGCGACTGTTTTCAGAGCCTGGAGCCAGCGTCCCAGTCAGGTAACCCTGGCGCCGGGCTTAGGTCTGGGCCCAGGGGAGCTGATGGCGCAAACAAGGGGTGCAGCCCTACCCCTCTGAACTCACCCCGGGAGGGGGCCCATCCGGTTGTCGAAGGTGGCGCGGCGATGCAGCTGGCGGGACAAGAAGTCCCCGGGAGACAGCGACTGATTTTGGAGCCGGGAGTGCAGAGTCCCAGCCGGGGAACCTTGGCGCCGGGCATTTGACTGGGCGCTGTCACAGCGCAAGCATGGGGTGCAGCCCTACTCCCCTGAACTAACTCCGGGAGGGGGCCCAGCCGGTTCACGGAAGCGGCACGGCGACGCGGCTGGCGGGACGAGAAGTCCCCGGGAGGCAGCGACTGATTTTGGAGTTGGGAGTGCAGCGTCCCAGCAGGGGAACCTTGACACTGGGCGTTGGACTGGCAGTGGAGGATCTGACCGCGGCTTCAGCGTGCCTGACCCTCGGGGGCAATCTCCACACAGCCAGCACACATAGGCGACACGCCCCTCCGGAATCTCAGATAAAATAGTCATTCCAAGCAAGAAAAGCAACTTTGGCTATATTCCGAGGTGCTACTCTCCTATTTCTCTGAACTCTCCCCCACCCTTCCCAGGCGGCTTCATTAACATTGGAATTTCCTGAGCCAGAGGGAGAATGGCTCCGGCTCCGCGGTGGCTTTGCTCCCCTCCCCACTTTTTTTTTGGTCTTTTCCTAACCCATTCTTCTGGCCTGAGAGAAGGAACCACAAAAAACCCAAGGACCAAAAATCCATCCCTAATTGGACTGAAAACACAGAACCAGCTATAGCCAAGCATATATGATCCAAATCTCGGACTTTCATCCTTACAGGGAACAAGGTGGCGGTTATAATCGAAAGGCAGTTCTGATAGGGATCTGACTGCATTTTTTTTTAGCGGATTTTCTGGAAAAACAAGTTTCCCAGGTCTGATATCTCTGCTTATTCAACAGAGCCCTAACTGACCCACAACAGGGAACTGAGGGCTGAAGCTCCCCCCAGACCACCTAGCCTCTTGCCTTAGGGGTCTAAGGAGGGTGACATCTACCAATCAGTAGAGGTACTTGCACTGGGGGCCTAAGGTACAGCTGCAGTGCCCTCCCGCCAAGGTGCTATAGGAATAGAGACACACCTACCTCACTGACACTTGGGGGAAGCCTGTCAGCATCCTGCCCCCCCAGAGGGTGAACCCCAGCTGCTAATAGAATCTAGTGCACACAACTATCACCACTAGTTCTCGAGGTGGATAGGTGTTAGGGTGCAGCACACACTTGATGACCCAAAATCAGATTCTACTCAAGAATAGTGAATAGACTCAGGCATATATATCTGGCAACAGCCCAAACCAGCTGGTAATAGGTCATAAGTAAGTCAAGGGCTACAACAAACAAGACAGCACAATTTAGTAGCCCATCCACGTATACTGAAAGAAAACTAAACAAGATAAGACTCAGCGAGCAATTACAGAATAAACCACTACTATATCTTTTTTTTTTTTTTTTAGTTTATTTTTTTTTAGTTTATATCTTAGTGACGGCTCGGAGACAGCAGTCGATATCAAACCACATAAAGAAGCAGACCATGACAGCTTCTACAACCCCCCAAACAAAAGAATCAAAATCTTTCCCAAATGAAGATACAATCCTGGAATTATCAGATATAGAATACAAAAAACTAATTTACAGAATGCTTCAAGATCAGAAACGAAATAAGGCAAACTGCAGAAAAAGCCAAGGAACACACTGATAAAACAGTTGAAGAACTCAAAAAGATTATTCAAGAACATAGTGGAAAAATTAATAAGTTGCAAGAATCCACAGAGAGACAGCATGTAGAAATCCAAAAGATTAACAGTAAAATTACAGAATTAGACAACGCAATAGGAAGTCAGAGGAGCAGACTCGAGCAATTAGAACGCAGACTGGGACATCTGGAGGACCAGGGAATTAACACCAACATAGTGGGAAAAAAATCAGATAAAAGAATTAAAAAAAACGAAGAAACCCTAAGAATCATGTGGGACTCTATCAAGAAGGATAACTTGCGTGTCACTGGAGTCCCAGAACAGGGAGGGAGGACAGAAAACACAGAGAAAATAGTTGAAGATCTGCTGACAGAAAACGTCCCTGATATCATGAAAGACGAAAGGATATCTATCCAAGATGCTCATCGAACCCCATTTAAGACTGATCCAAAAAGAAAAACACCAAGACATATTATCATCAAACTTGCCAAAACCAAAGATAAACAGAAAATTTTAAAAGCAGCCAGGGAGAAAAGAAAGGTTTCCTTCAAGGGAGAATCAATAAGAATAAGTTCAGACTACTCAGCAGAAACCATGCAGGCAAGAAGGCAGTGGGATGACATATACAGAGCACTGAAGGAGAAAAACTGCCAGTCAAGGATCATCTATCCAGCAAAACTCTCTCTGAAATATGAAGGCGAAATTAAGATATTTACAGATAAACACAAGCTTAGAGAATTTGCAAAAACCAAACCAAAGCTACAAGAAATACTAAAGGATATTGTTTGGTCAGAAAACCAATAATATCAGATACCAGCACAACACAAGGTCACAAAACAGAACATCCTGATATCAACTCAAATAGGGAAATCACAAAAACAAATTAAGATTAATTAAAAAAAAATACTCATAATAGGGAATCATTGAAGTCAATATGTAAAAGATCACAATAATCAAAAAGAGGGACTAAATACAGGTGGCATAGAACTGCCATATGGAGAGTGATACAAGGCGATATAGAACAATACAAGTTAGGTTTTTACTTAGAAAAATAGGGGTAAATAATAAGGTAACCACAAAGAGGTATAACAACTCCATAACTCAAGATAAAAGCCAAGAAAAACGTAACGACTCAACAAACATAAAGTCAAACACTACGAAAATGAGGATCTCACAATTTACTAAGAAAAAGTCTCAGCACAAAAAAGTAAGTGGAAAAATGAAATTGTCAACAACACACATAAAAAGGCATCAAAATGACAACACTAAACACTTATTTATCTATAATTACGCTGAATGTAAATGGACTAAATGCACCAATAAAGAGACAGAGAGTCTCGGACTGGATAAAGAAACACGATCCGTCTATACGCTGCCTACAAGAGACACACCTTAGACTTAGAGACACAAACAAACTAAAACTCAAAGGATGCAAAAATATATATCAAGCAAACAATAAGCAAAAAAGAAGAGGAGTAGCAATATTAATTTCTGACAAAATAGCCTTTAGACTTAAATCCACCACACAGGATAAAGAAGGACACTACATAATGATAAAAGGGACAATTGATCAGGAAGATATAACCATATTAAATATTTACACACCCAATGACAGGGCTGCAAGATACATAAATCAAATTTTAACAGAACTGAAAAGTGAGATAGACACCTCCACAATTATAGTAGGAGACTTCAACACACCACTTTCGGAGAAGGATAGGACATCCAGTAAGAAGCTCAATAGAGACACGGAAGACCTAATTACAACAATCAACCAACTTGACCTCATTGACTTATACAGAACTCTCCACCCAACTGCTGCAAAGTATACTTTTTTTTCTAGTGCACATGGAACATTCTCTAGAATAGAGCACATATTAGATCATAAAACAAACCTTTGCAGAATCCAAAACATTGAAATATTACAAAGCATCTTCTCAGACCACAAGGCAATAAAACTAGAAATCAATAACAGAAAAACTAGGGAAAAGAAATCAAATACTTGGAAACTGAACAATACCCTCCTGAAAAAAGACTGGGTTATAGAAGACATCAAGGAGGGAATAAGGAAACTCACAGAATGCAACGAGAATGAAAATACTTCCTATCAAAACCTCTGGGACACAGCAAAAGCAGTGCTCAGAGGCCAATTTATATCGATAAATGCACACATACAAAAAGAAGAAAGAGCCAAAATCAGAGAACTGTCCCGACAACTTGAACAAATAGAAAGTGAGCAACAAAAGAATCCATCAGGCACCAGAAGAAAACAAATAATAAAAATTAGAGCTGAACTAAATGAATTAGAGAATAGAAAAACAATTGAAAGAATTAACAAAGCCAAAAGCTGGTTCTTTGAAAAAATTAACAAAATTGATAAACCATTGGCTAGACTGACTAAAGAAATACAGGAAAGGAAACAAATAACCCGAATAAGAAATGAGAAGGACCACATCACAACGGAACCAAATGAAATTAAAAGAATCATTTCAGATTATTATGAAAAATTATACTCTAACAAATTTGAAAACCTAGAAGAAATGGATGAATTCCTGGAAAAACACTACCTACCTCAACTAACACATTCAGAAGTAGAACAACTAAATAGACCCATAACAAAAAAAGAGATTGAAACGGTAATCAAAAAACTCCCAACAAAAAAAAACCCTGGCCCGGACGGCTTCACTGCAGAGTTCTACCAAACTTTCAGAGAAGAGTTAACACCACTACTACTAAAGGTATTCCAAAGCATAGAAAATGACGGAATACTACCCAACTCATTCTATGAAGCCACCATCTCCCTGATACCAAAACCAGGTAAAGACATTACAAAAAAAGAAAATTATAGACCTATATCCCTCATGACCATAGATGCAAAAATCCTCAACAAAATTCTAGCCAATAGAATCCAACAACACATCAAAAAAATAATTCACCCTGATCAAGTGGGATTTATACCAGGTATGCAAGGCTGATTTAATATTAGAAAAACCATTAATGTAATCCACCACATAAATAAAACAAAAGACAAAAACCACATGATCGTATCAATTGATGCAGAAAAGGCAGTTGATAAAGTCCAACACCCATTCATGATAAAAACTCTTACCAAAATGGGAATCGAATGAAAATTCCTTAACATAATAAAGGGCAAAAAAAAAAAAAATTTTTTTTTTTTTTTTATGCAAAGCCAACAGCCAACATCACTCTAAATGGAGAGAACCTGAAAGCATTTCCCTTGAGAACAGGAACCAGACAAGGATGCCCTTTATCACCGCTCTTATTCAACATTGTGCCAGAAGTCCTAGCCAGAGCAATTAGGCTAGACAAAGAAATAAAGGGCATCCGGATTGGCAAGGAGGAAGTAAAATTATCTCTATTTGCAGATGACATGATCTTATACACAGAAAACCCTAAGGAATCCTCCAGAAAACTACTGAAACTAATAGAAGAGTTTGGCAGAGTCTCAGGTTATAAGACAAACATACAAAAATCACTTGGATTCCTCTACATCAACAAAAAGAACATCGAAGAGGAAATAACCAAATCAATACCATTCACAGTAGCCCCCAAGAAGATAAAATACTTAGGAATAAATCTTACCAAGGATGTAAAAGACCTATACAAAGAAAACTACAAAGCTCTACTACAAGAAATTCAAAAGGACATACTTAAGTGGAAAAACATACCTTGCTCACGGATAGGAAGACTTAACATAGTAAAAATGTCTATTCTACCAAAAGCCATCTATACATACAATGCATTTCCGATCCAAATTCCAATGACATTTTTTAAGGTGATAGAGAAACAAATCACCAACTTCATATGGAAAGGAAAGAAGCCACGGATAAGCAAAGCATTACTGAAAAAGAAGAAGAAAGTGGGAGGCCTCACTCTACCTGATTTCAGAACTTATTATACAGCCACAGTAGTCAAAACAGCCTGCTATTGGTACAACAACAGGCACATGGATTGAGAACCCAAATATAAATCCATCCACATATGAGCAGCTGATATTTGACAAAGGACCAGTGTCAGTTAATTGGGGAAAAGATAGTCTTTTTAACAAAGGGTGCTGGCATACCTGGATATCCATTTGCAAAAAAATGAAACAGGACCCATACCTCACACCAAGCACAAAAACTAACTCCAAGTGGATCAAAGACCTAAACATAAAGACTAAAACGATAAAGATCATGGAAGAAAAAATAGGGACAACCTTAGGAGCCCTAATACAAGGCATAAACAGAATACAAAACATTACCAAAAATGACGAAGAGAAACCCGATAACTGGGAGCTCCTAAAAATCAAACACCTATGCTCATCTAAAGACTTCACCAAAAGAGTAAAAAGACCACCTACAGACTGGGAAAGAATTTTCAGCTATGACATCTCCGACCAGCGCCTGATCTCTAAAATCTATATGATTCTGTCAATACTCAACCACAAAAAGACAAACAACCCAATCAAGAAGTGGGCAAAGGATATGAACACACACTTCACTAAAGAAGATATTCAGGCAGCTAACAGATACATGAGAAAATGCTCTTGATCATTAGCCATTAGAGAAATGCAAATTAAAACTACGATGAGATTCCATCTCACTCCAACAAGGCTGGCATTAATCCAAAAAACACAAAATAATAAATGTTGGAGAGGCTGCGGAGAGATTGGAACTCTTATACACTGCTGGTGGGAATGTAGAATGGTACAACCACTTTGGAAATCTATCTGGCGTTATCTTAAACAGTTAGAAATAGAACTACCATAATCCCACTCCTCGGAATATACCCTAGAGAAACAAGAGCCTTCACACAAACAGATATATGCACACCCATGTTTATTGCAGCTCTGTTTACAATAGCAAAAAGCTGGAAGCAACCAAGGTGTCCATCAACGGATGAATGGGTAAATAAATTGTGGTATATTCACACAATGGAATACTACGCATCGATAAAGAAGAGTGACGAATCTGTGAAACATTTCACAACATGGAGGAACCTGGAAGGCATTATGCTGAGCGAAATTAGTCAGAGGCAAAAGGACAAATATTGTATAAACCACTATTATAAGATCTTGAGAAATAGTATAAACTGAGAAGAACACATACTTTTGTGGTTACGAGGGGGGGAGGGAGGGAGGGAGGGAGAGGGTTTTTTACTGATTAATTAGTAGATAAGAACTGCTTTAGGTGAAGGGAAGGACAACACTCAATACATGGAAGGTCTGCTCAATTGGACTGGACCAAAAGCAAAGAAGTTTCCGGGATAAAATGAATGCTTCAAAGGTCAGCGGAGCAAGGGCAGGGGTTTGGGGACCATGGTTTAAGGGGACTTCTAAGTCAATTGGCAAAATAATTCTATTATGAAAACATTCTGCATCCCACTTTGAAATGTGGCGTCTGGGGTCTTAAATGCTAACAAGTGGCCATCTAAGATGCATCAATTGGTCTCAACCCACCTGGAGCAAAGGAGAATGAAGAACACCAAGGTCACACGACAACTAAGAGCCCAAGAGACAGAAAGGGCCACATGAACCAGAGACCTACAGCATCCTGAGACCAGAAGAACTAGTTGGTGCCCGGCCACAATCGATGTCTGCCCTGACAGGGAGCACAACAGAGAACCCCTGAGGGAGCAGGAGATCAGTGGGATGCAGACCCCAAATTCTCATAAAAAGACCATACTTAACGGTCTGACTGAGACTAGAGGAATCCCGGCGGCCATGGTCCCCAGACCTTCTGTTGGCACAGGACAGGAACCATCCCCGAAGACAACTCATCAGACATGAAAGGGACTGGACAGTGCGGGGGAGAGAGATGCTGATGAAGAGTGAGCTAATTATATCAGGCGGACACTTGAGACTGTGTTGGCATCTCCTGTCTGGAGGGGGGATGGGAGGATAGAGAGAGTTGGAAGCTGGCAAAATTGTCACGAAAGGAGAGACTGGAAGGGCTGACTCATTAGGGGGAGAGCAAGTGGGTGTACGGAGTAAGATGTATATAAACTTATATGTGACAGTCTGACTTGATTTGTAAACGTTCACTTGAAGCTCAATAAAAGTTAATAAAAAAAAAAAAAAAAAAAATGGCAGACCGCCACATCTTTCTCCCAAGGAGTGGCTAGTGAGTTTGAAATGCCGACCTATTGGTTCGCAGCTGAGCACTTTAACCACTGCGCCACCCACCCTCGTGGAAACCAATACAAGTGTTAATATAGTTACTGCTTTTAAACTTCAGTTCGCTCATCTGTAAAGTGGGTGCAAATTTTCCTAGAGGGTTCCAGTCAGATGTGTATATAAAGGAATCCCTGGGTGGTGTAAACGGTAAAGGAGCTTGGCTGCAAACTGAAAGGCTGAGGTTCTCGACCACCCAGAGCTGCCTTGGAAAAAGGCCTGGCCACCTACTTCGAACAAATCAGCTGCTGAAAACCCTAGGGAGCACAGTTCCACTCTGACATACTTGGGGTTGCCAGGAGTCAGAGTTGATTCTATTACGGGGTCGGGCGCTCGGGTCTGGACAAGTGAGTCAGGATTGAGCCCACTGGAGGAGGTGGAATTACAGGAAATGGACGAAAGGGTTGTCTGGGGTCTGGAGCCGAGGCCAGGTCAGCCAGCACCAAGGCTGAATCCGCTGGTACTGGTGCTGCTCTGTGGTCTCTCAGGGATCCTGCATCCCACACCAGCCTGCACACAGGAAGTACAAAGCAAATGAGAGGAGTTATTTCCACAACTGAATGAGGAAGGTTTGTTGCTGGAAACATTTCCAGGACCCACTCGCCCACCTCCCTTGTGCCTTGGCCTTTAGGAATACCCCTGCCTGGGCTAGAACTAAGGAGTCCTGGTGGCACAGTGGTTAAGTGCTTGGCTGCTAACCGAGAGGTCCGCAGTTCCAATCCCCCCAGCGGCTCCACAGGAGAAACACCTGGCGATATGCCTCTGTAAAGATTACAGCTTCTTGGAAGCCCTATGGGGCAGTTCTGTTCTGTCCTACAGGTCACTATGAGTCAGCAGTGGGTTTGTTGGGCTAGGACTCATCCTGCCCAGGAGCGTCTGGCCGAATCTCTCGTTAGATGATGGGCAAGGGATTCTGGGTGTTCAGAAGCCTTGAATGGGGTCCTAGGGGGAGTCAGGGGTGCAGCGGAGGCCCAGGGGGCTGTCCCAGCAGAAGGCCGGGTAGGTCCTCAAGTTGGCAAGTAATTAACTTAATTAAGGCGTGCAGGAGGGGCTGCCTCCCTGGGTGTGCTGGGGAGCCATGTGACATCCGCTGTAGGAAGGGCCCCTGTCACCGCACCGTCAGGGGGCTCAGTGGGAGAAAACTAATTAGGAAGCAGACTTGGAGCAGAAGCCTCCAAAGGCTGCCAGCATGAGAGAAAGGCCCAGGTGCAGGTGTGGGTGTGGGGAGTACCCTCTTCCATGATGTTCCCACCCCATGTGGGGTTGAGACAGGAGGCAGAAAGAGCTGGCAGTGCCAGCCAGGCTGCGGTGGGCACTGCAGGGCTGATAGGCTGACATTTTTCATTCACCCCACTAAACTGGGTTCCTGGAAATGCCGGGGTGGCCCCTCTCCCTCCCAAACCACAGGCGCATGGGAGTTCAAGAAGGCTCTGACTGCCCCCACGGAGTTTTGGGCAGGTGGGGCCACTTCCCTGGACCAAGAGGGCCTGTTCCAAAGGCCCACAGGGAGCAGAGCCCACCCCACAGAGCAGCTGGCCCTGTGGTCCATTCTTGCTGCCACAGGCCCTGGGGCACCCCAGCTGTTCTGCCTCGAAGCCTTCGTCCCTCCTGCTCCCCTGGCTGGGCTCTCCAGGCTCTGTCTTTGGCGCTGCCTATTCCTCTTGACCTCGTTGTTGTTAGCTTTCGTTGACAACAGAATGAAACGTTGCCTGTCCTGTGTCATCCTCGCAATCACCGGCATGTTTGAGTCCATCACTGCAGCTGTGGTGCCCACACATCTCTCTGAGGGTCTCCCACGCCCTCACTGGCCCTTTGCTTCACCAAACCTGATGTCCTCCTCCAGCAATTTATCCCTCCCGACGACATGTCCAAAGCAAGATGTTGGAAAATGTTCTGCTGTGGTCCATAAGGTTTTCACTGGCTAATTTTCAGAAGTAGATCGGCAGGCCTTTCTTCCTAGCCTGCCTTAGTCTGGAAGTTCCGCTGAAACCTGTCCACCATGGGTGACCCTGCTGGTATTTGAAATACCGGTGGCCTAGCTCTTAGCATCCTAGCAACAGGCAAGCCACCTCAGTACGACAAACTGACAGACAGGTGGTGGTTGTCTATTCTAGATACTTCCTGTAAGTGGGATCATACGATGTGTGCCCCTTGGTGTACCTTGTAAGGATTCTGGGCAAAGTGCTCAGCCTAGTGCAAACTCTTAATGAATGGCAGCTATGATGATTATACAATAAAAACCCACTGCCATTGAGTTGACTCCGACTCATAGCGACCCTATAGGACAGAGGAGAACTGCCCCGTAGAGTTTCCAAGGAGCGCCTGGCAGATTCGAACTGCTGACCCTTTGGTTAGCAGCCATAGCACTTAACCACTACGCCACCAGGGTTTCCGATTGTACAATAACTTTAGTAATTACGTGCTCATTGTCCACCTTCTACATCCCCCACACCCCAATACAGAACAGCTGTTGGGCTGGGTCCCCTCAGGTCCACCACTGTCCTTGACTTGCCCTTGACCCAGCTTGGCAGTCATCCATGCCAACTTTTTGGGTTTTTTTTCTCTGACTGACAGATTGTCTTTCAGCTCTGTCCCTATACCTCGGGGTAGCTTTATCCCTGTTAGACTTGGGGACATGCCATGTGACTTGCTCCCCCATCAAGCAAATGCTCAGGACTCATAACCTTGATGGAGCCTTCTGGAAGCACCCGAGAAGCCCAACTTCAAAGGCACAGGGTGCACACACGTTTGCCTTTGATTGGAAACGAGCAGTTCTGTTTCCTTTAACTCAATTTAGCTATGAGCCCATGATTTGCTGAGTGATAAGTGAACATAGCACATCGAACGAACACAGTTAAATGCCCTTCAAGTTTGTGCCACGAACAGCTGTGCAGTTACTGACCACTCCAATGAGCATGGGCACTAGTTATGAATGGGGCTGTGTAGCAATGTCTCATCTCTTCCCACTACGGACTTTTGTGGAGCTGGGGTTGGTGGGCGAGAAAGATCCAGGGCAGGGCATAAGCAAGAAAGAAACCGCAGGCATCTTCCTTTGTGTTGTGGGTGGAATTGTGTCCCCGAAAAAGACATGTTGGAGTCCTAACCCCTGGTACCTGGGAATGTGACCTTGTTTGGAAAGAGAGTCTGCAGATGTAATCAAGTTAAGATGAGGTCACCCAGTATTAAGGTGGGCCCTAAATTCAATGAATGGTGTCTCTGTAAGAGGGCATCTGAAGACACGCAGGACACACAGGAATAAGCCCTGTGAGGATGGAGGCAGAGTGGAGTGACGCATCCACAGGCCAAGGATCGCCAGCAACCCCCCGGAGCCGGAAGAAGCAGGAAGAGATTTGCCCTTAGAGTCTTCAGAGGGAGTATGGTCCTACTGAATTTGGACTTCCAGCTCCTGGAACTGTGAGCCAATAAATTTCTGTTCCTTAAAGCCACCTACTTTGTGGTATTTTGTTATGGTACCCCCAAGAATCTAAAACACTTTGGAACACCTGAAAAAAAAGGAGTTTATGAGCTCTTATAACTGAAAGTCTGGGGATAGAAAGGACTTCAGGCATGGCTGGATCCAGGTACAAAAAAAAAAAAAAAAAAAACCCTGGGACTGACTTGACTAAACTGAGCCACATGGTCACATTTGAACCAATCACTGGGGCCAGGAGAATGGGATGTTCCGATTGGTCGGGCTTGAGTCATGTGCGTGCCTCAGGATTTGAGGGTGCAGACAGCCTACCTGAAGCTCATGGACTGAGAGCAGTGGAGAGGGTGGTTCCCCAGAGGAAACAGAGCATTGTCACCAAAAGATGGTGGATTGAAAACAGGCAGCCAAGAAACAGCCATGTCCACCCTAGTTCTGTTCCCCAATTACCGGCTATAACTCTAACCCCATCCACCTCCTCATGAATGTCACCCCAACAGCAACCACCAGGGGGCAGTGGGGAGACAGCCGGGCTGGCTCAGGCAAAGGCGCACCCTCCTGGAACAAATACTGATCTGTTCACGTTCAAAATAAAAAACCAGTTGTTGCCAAGTCAATTCCAACTCATGGCGACTTTATGTATGTCAGAGTAGAAATGTGCTCCACAAGGTTTTCAATGGCTGATTTTTCAGAAGTAGATCTCCAGGCCTTTCTTCCAATATACCTCTGGGTGGACTCGAACCTCTAACCTTTCAGTTAGCAGCTGAACTCGTTAACTGTTTGCATCACCCAGGGAGTTCACATCCCAAATAAGATGGAACAATCAAGACATTTCCATGATAACCTCACCCCTTTCCTCTGCCTTTTCTGAGTTGACAAAAAAGCCAATCTACTCTGCCCCCACAGAAGGCTAACAAAAACACAAACACAGACCCCTGACAGTGAGAACAGCTTCTCCAGCACCAGCTCTCTTCTCCTTCACCTCTTCAATTTTTCTTCTAAAATATTTATGTGAGGAGTGTTTGTTTATAGACCCAAAATGTAATTTTAGACCTGAAAATGCCCTCATGATAGAATAAGTCACCACACAGCAAAGAGCAATTAGAGTTAATGAAGCCTACACAACGATCCATCCCTGCAGTAGATCTGTCTGTTCGTGCTGTCATTAAGGGACTGGTTTTGGGGGAGGAACATCCTGTTTTCTCTTTCCTGCCTGGCCTGGACTCTTTACAGAGACATACAGACAATTCCCTTTTACTGCATCAGTGCCACCTCCAGGCGCCCATAATTCTGCAGTCATTCAAATAAAATGGAAGACTAATTGCCCCTCAAAACCACCATCTCGGAAAATTAATTTCTCTCATTGTTTGAAAACAATTTTCAGAGTCTTTCCTTGTCATGTTAGAGCAGGATTAAGTCCTCGGTTGGTTTCCTTTCATCTTGACTCATCTAGCTGGATTCTTCCGAAGATTCCACTTTGGAAATGTAATTGGCCATACAGAAAACAAAGCTGTTGATGGCTTTGTGAGTGTGTGTGTGCACGTACAATACTTGATGGGCTAATTTTACAACGTTTTAATTACAACAGTGGATGGCATTATAAATCTGTGTTCAATTAGGCTCAAGTCATCAACTGCAGAATACATTATAAATTTTGTTAAATCAGCCCAAGTGATGTTATAAGCTCTGCAGTAGTATCAAGCAAAGATACTGTCATCAGATTAATTTAACTCCCCAGCCCCCACTCAAATATATGTGAGTAGCCATAAAATTGGTTAAATAAAGCAACAACCTTATAATGAAAATGAGTGTGGATGTGAAATCAACGCATATAGCATATAGCAAAGTCCACATTAGATCCATATCTTTTTTATCTAGTGCTGCTATAACAGAAATACTACAAGTGGATGGCTTTAACAAACAAATTTATTTTCTCACATTTCAGGAACCTAGAAGTCTGAATCTGGAGTGCTGACTGGAGGGGAACGCTTTCTCTCTCTGTCGGTTCTGGAAGAAGGTCCTTGTCTCTTCAGCTTCTGCTTTCCTGGTTCCTTGGAGATCTTCATGTGACTTGGTATTTATTTTACCCCATCTCCCTCTGCTAGCTTGCATTAATCTCTTTTATATTTCAAAAGAGATAGACTCAAGATACACTCTACACTAATCCTGTCTTATTAACATAACAAAGACAACCCATTCCCAAATGGGATTATAATCACAGGCATAGAAGTTAGGATTTACAACACATATTTTTTTGGAGCACAATTTAATTCATAACATTCCACCCTTTGGCCCCCTCAAATTCATGTCCTTGCCACATGCACAACAAATTTACCCCATCACATCATCCCAAAAGTCGTAAGTCAGCTCCAAGTGCAAAACCTCATCTTTTGAATCATCTAAATCAAATACGCTTGAGACTCTAGGCATAGCCCATCCTGGGGCAAAATTCCTTTTCATCCGTGAACGTCTGTGTGATGGTTAGGGCTGTGTGTCAACTTGGCTGGGCCATGATTCTCAGCGGTTTGGCGGTCATATGATGTTGTGATCATTTCCATGTTGAGATTTGGTATAGTGTGATCACCTCCATGATGGAATCTGCTGTGAGTAGCCAATCAGTTGAAAGGGAGTTTTCTTGGGCATGTGGCCTGCATTGAATATAAGTGGACATTCAGGCAAAGGCTTGTGGGCTTTTGCTCATTCTGGATCCTGCAGTCGGCTCCTGTTCTTCTGACCTCTGATTCTTGGGACTTGAACTGGTGGCTTGCCTGCGGTCTTGCCTGCTGATGTTGGGATCTGTCAATCTTTGCAGCCTGGGAGCAGGAGCCCTGCTCTCTGACCTGCCGATCTTGAGTTTGCCAGCCCCTGTGGCTACTGTGAATCAGAAGAAGCCTCCAGACTGACCCACAGACTTGGACATTCCAGCCTCTACAACTGTGTGAGCCATTTCCTTGATATAAATCTCTCTTTATATATACTTATGGGCTTTACTGGTTTTGCTTGTATGGAGGACCCAGCCTAAGACACTATGAAATCTACATTACAAGTTATTTGTTTCCAAAGTTCAATGGTGGAACAGGCACAAGGTAGGCATTTTCATTACAAATGAGAGAAACTGGAGGGAAAGAAGAGATAACAGGCATCTAGCAAGTCAAAAACTCAGCAGAACAATTTACGTTAGCTCTCAAGGTTTGAAAACATTCCTCCCTTCTCTGAGCCCTCCAGACTCTGGGTGTCGGCCACACCCTCTGGATTCTGCGTGGAGGCCCCTCAGCCCTGGGCTTTCAACTTCACCTTCCAGGTCCTCTGAAATGGCAGCCCTGTTCCCTCGGTTTTAGGTGACCCCATTCTCCTAGTCCATCTGAGTGGAGACCCCACCCCCTCAACCCTGGCAGGCCCCTTCCATCTGCCCCTTGGGCATGTTAGCCCTGCCACCTCGGCTCTGGGCGGTGGCCCCATGCCCTTGGCACATCTTAATGGCAGCCTGACACTCCAGAATCAAGTTACCAGAGATCCGACTCTGAAACCTAAGAGGTTGTGGCCCCACCCTTTGAGATTCTTTCTTCCTAGTGTGTCTTAGCCTGGAAGCTTCGCCAAAACCTGTTCAGCATCATAGCAACATGCAGGCCTCCACTGACAGACAGGTGGTGGCTGTATATGAGGTGCACTGGCTGGGAATTGAACCTGGGTCTCTTGCATGGAAGGCGAGAATTTTACCACTGAACCAACAGTCTCTCTGATAATAACAGTTAAGTTAGCAGGTGCTCACCACGTGGCAAGCACTGTGCCAATGCTTCACACATACTCTGAGGCCTAAGCTCACCTCCACGGCATGTGCTGTACGCACCATCATCAGCACCACTTCATAGACGAGGGAGCTGAAATCTAGAGAAGGAAGGAACTTGCCCAAAGCGCCACCTCCGGGAATGGCAGGGCCAGGTTTCCAGCCTGTGCCTGTGCCTTTGCAGCCGCTGCCCCGCAGCCCCTCCTGCCAGCACCCTTCTGAAGGGTCAGAATGGTCTTGCTGCTCCGCGACTGAAGTCCTTCATTAAAACCTGTGAGATGGGTAAGGCAGGTATTGCTTTAGCAATATTTGCTTTTGTCGAGGTAACCCGTTTACCTGTTGCTGTGGAGTCGATTTTGACTCATGGTGACCCCTTGTGTTACCGAGTAAAACTATGCTCCATAGGGTTTTCTTGGCTGTAATCTTTACAAAAGCAGATTGCCAGGCCTTTCTTCTGAGGCACTGCTGGGTGGGTTTGAATGGCCAACCTTTAGGTTAGCAGGAGAGTGTAAACTATTTGTACCACCCAGGAACCTACCACTGAAGCTTTCAAAGACTCCCTCCTTGCTCTAGGATAAAGTGCCACCCCATTGCCCCAGTTTCCAAGGCCCCTAGTGATCAGGCCCTTGCCTGCCTCTAGTGTGCCCTCCTGACATGTTCTCTCTACCCCTTTCCACCTCTGTGATTTTAGGGCTATTTCCTTTACCACCACAGCCTCTGTACTGTCTGTGTGCTGCTGTGTCTACCTGAGGAACCTCCCTCCTTCAGGACTCAACTCCAAGGCCACCTCTCCCATGAAGCTCTCCCTGCTTTCTCCTCAGCTTTGTCTCCCCTGGCCTAGCACAGTGCCTGGTACACAGTGGGGATCAGGCCCCGTTTTCCTCAAATGCACCTGTAGGGGAGATGCTGGTCGATCTTGACTGGCAGTCAACTCCCTGCCAAAGAAGCCCCAAATCCCAGCAGTGACAGACTTGGCTCTGAGAAGAGAAATCCACAAATCTCTTGTCAGAGTACAGCATCTCCCTAGAGGTGCTTCCCCCATTAACAGAGAGTAATGGCTGCCTGCAGCCGATCAGGTCCGTTTTGATCCTAAATGGCCGTCATTAGCACTCAACTGTCCTTGGTGGTGAGAGAGGACACAGCTGAAAAAGAGGAAGCATCAAAAAGAGCCACTGCTTTCCATTCCAACTCAAGCCAATGCCTGCACCTCTGCAGCCTGGGTCTGGGCATGGGTGCCACATTCATTTGTTTGAACAAAACCACAGCTTACCAGGCCCCATCTACCGGTTCAGAACCTGGAGGTGGCTTCTGTCGTTGCAAAACGTTCCTCAGGTGGCCCAGGTTCTGAAACTGAGGGCCAGGGCAGTGCACTCTCTACCAGTTCTCCTCGCTATCCATCTTTTATTTCCAGAATGTTCTTCCTAGATGTGGCCATTTCTCCCTATGGCAGCTGTTCTCAATCCTGGCTGCACATCTGAATTGCAAACTCTCTGGGGTGGTGCCCGTGCATTGGTATTTTTTAAAGCTCCCTGGGTAATTCCACTGTGCTGTCCAGACTGAGAACAACTACTCTAAAGGGGTGTTTGGGGGAAGCAGGTCAGACTTCTAGGCAACAAGCAGTACGAAGTTGGGTTGAGTGGAACTGTCACCCTGAGCCTTTGGAAAACGGTCCTGCTGCCTTCTTGTCTACACAGCATCCAAACACAAAAGGTGCTGCCGTTTCTGTTAGAGGAAGTAAATAGAATATTCCCAAGTTTGCAGAAGATGGTGTTTGGAAGAAGTGTTTACCTGAGAAAATATCTCTATAGAGCCCATCAATTGATTCCTGACGCATTCCAATGGGGGCGTTGGTGAAGGATATTGCCTATATCGTGGACTTCCAGAAGAACCAACAAATCAGTCTTAGAAGAAATACAACCAGAATGCTCCTTAGAAGAAAGGATAGCAAAATTCCAACTCACTTACTTTGGACACGTCGCCAGGAAAGACCAATTACTAGAAAAGGACATCGTGTTTGATAAAATAGAGGGTCAGTGAAAACAAATACCCAATAAGATGGACTGACATGAAAGCTGCAACAATGGGCTCAAACATATGAACGACTGTGAAGATGGTGCAGGACTGGGCAACATTTCATTTTGTTGTACATAAGGTTGCCATGAGTCGGAGCTGACTTGACAGCAACAATGACAACAACATCAATTCCTGAGGGTACAAAGCAGCTGAGGGTTGAGCCTGCATCTCTTAGTTACTGAGACCTCCTGTCCTTCAACCCCACTTAACCTCAAGTCCAACCTACCTCTTCTGGCTTTCCTGGGAAGTAGAGGAAAAGACCCTAGACTTGGAGTAAGGACATGTAGCTTTTGATCTTTAATTACCAGCCCTGTGGTAATGGAGAGAAGCCCTGATGGCACCGTGGTTAAGGCACTCAGCTGCTAACTGAAAAGTTGGTGGTTCGAACCCACCAGCTGCTCCTCAGGGGAAAGATGTGGCAGTCTGCTTCTGTAAAGATTTTAGCCTTGGATACCCTGGAATTTTTTATGAGACCTTATGTGGCAGTTCTACTCTGTCGTTTTTGGTCCCTATGAGTCAGAATCAACTTGACAGCAATGGGTTTTTGGATGGTAATGGAAGATTTATTTAACTTCACAGGGCCTCAACAACCTCATCTGTAAAATGTGAATAATAATACCACCCTTGCTAGTGGGACTCAAGTGCGACAGTGTTAGAAAATGCTCATATACTGCAAACAGACACATCTTTTCTTTGTTAGCTCCTCTGGGAAACGTTTGTTGAGCAACTACTTTCCACCAGGCACCAAGCTAACTGTGAGGCTATAGGTTCTCCCTCTCCAGGCAGAATCACCTGTGGGCCCGCTGGAGAAGACATTACAGAGAAAGCCCAGAAAAGTGTGAATTGCAAGAGACAAAAGTGGAAACAACCCAATAGATGAATGGATACACAAAATGTGGCTTATACTTACAATGGAATATTATTAAGTCATGAAGAGGAATAACCTTGAAAACAGTATGCTAAGTGAAACAAGTCAGACACGAAGGGACAAATGTGTGATTCTACTTATATGAGCCACCACCTATGACTTGTGTGTTTCTATGATGATATTCCAAATATCAGCAGGGCCGTCCATGGTGGATAGGTTTCAGTGGAGCTTCCAGACTAAGACAGACTAGGGAGAAAGGTCTGGTGACCTACTTCTGGAAATAAGGCAATGAAAATCCTATGGATCACAACAGAATATTGTCTGATAAAGTGCTAGAAGATGAACCCCCGTAGGTTGGACCAAAAATCCATTGCCATCGAGTCAATTCCCATTCACAGTGACCCTATGTTAGAAGGCACTCAAAATACAGTGGTTGCAACAATGGACTTGATCATGCCAATCAATGATGGTGAAGATGGGGCAGGACCGGGCAATGTTTCTTTCTGCTGTACATGGGGTTACCATGAGTCAACGCTGACTGGATGGCAACTAACAACAACGACACTTACATGAAATAACTAGAACAGGCAAACGCCTGAAGACCAAAGCCGATTAGTGATTATTATTCAGTGGGTACGAAGTCTCTATTTGGGGTGATGAAAACATGTTAGAAATGGATAGTGCTGATGGTTAGATCACATGGTGAATGCAACTAATGTCACTGAACTGTATTCTTAAAAATGGTTAAAATGGCAAATTTTATGTTAACACATTTTACCACAATAAAAAAAAATTAAAAAAAAAAAAGTGTGAATGAAACCTCACGGACCACTTAGAGTTTAAGTGTGACTGAGTGGAAGCTGGTCCTCTAGATTTTAAAATTAAATTGTAGAACTTTCAGCTATTACAACTTGTCTTTCCCTTCTTTCTCCCAATTTCAGTCTCCTTAGCGTGGTTCTTTCTTTCTTTAAAACTTTTTTCTCTTTTTTGTAAATACAGAGACCATTGTATTGTTACCAGCATCATTTCTTACTCACTGTTTTCTTTCCAACAATAAAACCCTCCGTGGCTTCTCCATTTAGGAGGCTATCTGGAGTAATGTGCATTCTGATAGGTTAAATCAAGTATTTTAAGACCAGTCATGGGGAAAACAGTAAATCCGCAGCTGAACCTCAGCCCAAACAAACAATAAACAACCTTGCAGCAAAGAAAGAAACAACGGTAATGCTGGTGCCTCATTACAGTTCAAGGCCCATTATCAGGGCTGACAAGTAATTTAATAAAAAGGGAAAGGACAATGAGAAACCAAAATGTTTGTTTTTCTTCCTCTTATTTAGCCGTTTCTATTTGGGCCTCATCATTGTGATTTTAGATGATCAGTTCTGGGGAGAGAGACATCTGAGACATTCTGGTTTTGATTAATAAACAGGATCAGGGAAAGTACTTGCAGGGACAGAGGAAAAGGGAAAATAAAATGCCATAGTGAGCAACCACTGGGTAAGTCTATGAGTCAGGCTAAAAACTTTCCCACTCTGTGTCCTAACACCTCGCCTTGTTTTGGGCTAAATTAGCCTCCACTCAAGGACAGCTGTGACGGTCCACGATCAGCCACGGTGTCACGATGGTGCCTTTCTTTGTGTTGGGGTTTCCCTGAACCAAAATCCAAACCCATTGCCACTGAGTCAATTCTGACTCATGGTGATCCCATGTGTTACAGAGTAGAATTGCTCCACAGGGTTTTCAAAACTGTAATTTTTAAGGTAGCAGATCGCCAGATGTTTCTTCTGTGACACTGCTCGGTGAGTTCAAACTGCCAACCTTTAGATTAGGAGATGAATGCAAACCATTTGTGCCACCCAGGGACCAGGTATGGGTTCAGGTACTGTATTAGTGACCTTTGGCTACATAACAAATAATCCCTAAATTTAGTGGTTTAAACAATAATTATTTATCATCTCACACCATTTCTGTGGGTCAGGACTTGGAGTGTGGCTTACCTGGGTTGTTCTGGCTCAGGGTCTCTCATGAGGTTCAGTCAAGATGTTGCTGGGGCTGCTGTCGCCTGAAGGCTTGGCTGGGGCAGGAGAATCTGCTTTCGAAGTAGCTCATTCATATGCCTGGTAAGCTAAGTGATGTCTGTGGATGAGAGGCCTCAGTTTCTCGCCATGTGGACCTTCTCACAGGGCAGTTTGAGTGTCCTCACAACATGGTGGCTGGCTGAGTAAGTAATTCGAGTGAGAGAAAGAGAGAGAGTGAGAGAGGCAGAAACTACAATGTCTTTTATGACCTAGTCTTGGAAGTCACACTGCCATTTTCACAGTAGCCTATTGGTTACTCCAAAAACCCAAAACCAAACCCACTGCCATCGAGTCGATTCCAACTCTTAGCAATCCTATAGGACAGAGTAGAACTGCCCCATAGAGTTTCCAAGGAGTGCCTGGTGGGTTTGAACTGCAGATCTTTTGGTCAGCAGCCACAGCTCTTAACCACTACGCCACCAAGGTTTCTATTGGTTACGCATGTCAGCCCTATTCTGGATGCAAATATCAGGATGTGAGAATCACTGGGGCCATCTTGGAGACTGGCTACCACAGACAGAGGATCTTCTGCAAGCTACCTCTGAACAGGAAAGGAAATACTTTGAGGAGCATGATGTACAAAACACAGCAAGGCTCATTCCTACATTTTCAGGGAGTTTTCTATCAAGAATGGAAGGAGAGGGACGTGCAAATAGGTTGTATCTTGCATGCTCAGCAGGGGAGCATGGTGATTGACTGGTGATGTCTGCCATGGGCATAGAATGGGGAATGATGGCACATACAAGCTGTGCTTTTATAACTTCTGACCCACCATGACCTGGCTCTGTAGGGGACACAGGAGCAATCAAACAAGCCACACACACTATGATAAAAGGTGGAGTCACAGGACCCTACTACAGTACAGGTGTGGAGGTGACCTTCACCTGAGGAGCAGCTTGAGAATAAACCTTCCCCACCAAAGGTCCCTGAAACTCTCAATTTCGTAATCCCATGAAGTTTAGAACCAGAAACCTCCCCAGTGGTCATCAAGTGTATTTCAAACATTTTTTTGGCTTTCCAAAAAAAGAAAAAGAAAACAAGTTGCCATGAAGTTGACTCTGACTCATGATGACCTCATACGTATCAGAGCCGAATAGTGATTCATTGGGTTTTCAATGGCTGATTTTTTAGAAGATCGCCTGGCTTTTTTTCTGAGGCGCCTCTGGGTGGACTTGAACCACCAACTTTTCCGTTAGCAAAAGAGTACTTAACCATTTGTGACACCCACGGGCTCCTTTTTTGGCTTTAAACTCTTTTATTAAAAAATCCCACCTAGGACCACAACACATAAAACAGGTAAAGGTGAAATTATTCGAGTTGAAGTGAAAATGGAGAGCTTGGAGGTCACCCATTCAGACTCCCCCTGGATCACCATGGAGGTCTCTGAGGTGCCTTTGCTAGAGTTCAATGGAACACAGCTTGTAAACCATTGGTTTACACCATTTCCTCCATTTTACAGCTGAGGAAGTTGAATCCAAGAAAGAGGCAGGGATTCCTCTGGCACGTGTTAGAAATGGGCTACTCTGGTTCACAGCATTGAGTCTCCAGACGGCCACAGCTAAAATGCAGGTGCTATCTGGGGAGTGTAGGACGTGAACACCTGGTGTAGCTGGTCCTGTGACTGACCGCCGGTTATCTCCAGCAGTGGGATGCAATCAGCAGGTGGGCTGTGACGGCGAAACAGGCTATGAGGACGGCTAGCGAAACCAAGCTCTTCCTCTTCCTCCCTCCAGGCGCAGCAGTCTCAGCTCTTTTGTGCGCATGCGTGTACACATGCGCATTTCTTTTAAGCTCTTCCAAACTCTAGGAAAGAACGTTGGGGGTTTTTAAAGCGTTGTGAGGGTGTGTAAAAGCCTGCAGTTCCGTTCCCCCTTGCTCACAAAGCTAAAGCGCTAGGCTGGGCTTCGGCACAGCTTCCGCCACCGGTTAATTTAGTTATGATTTGTAGCAAACATTTATCGTTTAATAAAGTGACTTTCCAGTTGCTGCGTTTATCACAACTCGATCAAGGAATCTCACTGGGAAAGCATCTGCGCCGATTATTATTAAAATAAAGAACATTTTTGTGAGCGATTTTGTCAAGCGCCTTCAGTGACTTAACCTCCGCAAGCCCGAGTGTAAGAAAGATGCTGAGAAAGCTCAGGGACATGGAGGCCGGTGCCCAGAGAGGGACTCTTGTGGGAAGGGTCTTGGAGGGCTACGGTGGGCGGGGAGCACAGGGCCCCCCGCGAGCTGACTTACTGGGGACCTGTGCAAGGTACTTTGCCTCTCTGAGCAGGTGACTCAAGAAATGATCTACCTTCTTAGACCCCAGAAACAACACAAGTAGCATGGCCCACTGGACTCATCAGTCGCCCATTTCCAGTTGTTGGTTGGCCTGGAGTGGGCTCCGATACAGGGCAACCTTATGTATGACAGACCAAAACATTGCCTGTTGTGTAACATCTCCATGTTTGTTGGTGTGTTTGAGTCCATTGTTACAGCTGTTGTGTCAATCCATCTCACTGAAGCTTTCCCTCATTTTTGTTGGCCCTCTATCAATCTTGATGTCCTTTTCTAACGATCAGTCTTTCCTGATGAGGTGTCCAAAGTAAGTGAATTGAAGTCTCACCATCCTGGCTTCTAAGAAGCATCCTGGTTGCATTTCTTCTGAGACTGATTCGTTTGTTCTTTTGGCAGTCTACGGTATATTCAGTGTTCTTCGCCAACACCACAGTTTCAACAGATCAATTCTTCTTTCTTCCTTTTTTCATTGCCCAGTTTTTGAGATTGAAAAGACTATGGCTTGGGCCAGGCACACCTTAGTCATCAAAGTGATATGTTTGCTTTTTAATACTTTGAAGAGGTCTTTTGCAGCAGATTTGCCCAATGCAAAAGAAAATTCAAGCCTTGAATTGCAACACTGGAGGATTCTAGGGTAAAAAATTAAATGACCCAGTAAGCATCAAAAGAAGGTGGAAGGAATACACAAAGTACCAAAAAGAATTGTTTGGTGTTCAACCATTTTAGGAGGTAACATATGATTCATAGAACAGGTGGAAAATGACTTTGTTTCACTTTCTTCTGAGTTTTAGTAGCCCATAGGTGCCCTGACCACTGTGGTTTTGGGGTATGGGCTCCATTCTAATAAATAAGAATTACCAGCCACTGTTTGATCATCAGAAATTACTGATTGCAAATGAACAATGGAGGTCTTTAAGGTGGCTTGTTTGTCCACAGAGATTAACCCACTAACCCAGACTCAAAGCTTACCAGAGGATGCTAAGAATGCTCAGGTCAGAAGAATACTCTCTGAAGGTCTAAGTTAGTACAAACTTTTAAACTAATATTGAATGTTGAACATAGCAAGTTTCCCAGGCCCCTGGGGACCCAAAGGGCTGTTGCTGACACAGAAGCCCCTTTCTGATAGCTGTCACCATCCTCTCAATGGACAGGGGGAGGCTGGAGGAATGTTACTACATCTTCAAATCTATTCATTCATTTATTCATTGAACAGACACTAACTTTGCACCCAGTGCTACAGCCGACTAGAATTGACTCTAGCCAGCACAGGGGTTCTCTCTTCTTAAAGTGTGGCCCTTAAGCCCCTGTTTAAAATTCAGATTCCAGGGCTCTACTCCAGGCCTTTTGAATCAGAATCTCTAGGGGAGGGGCCTGGGAATCTGCTTTTTAAACACACTTTCTTTGGGATTCTGCTGCAGAGAAATGTTTGAGAGCCTGTGCTGCACGGTATACCTGCTTGGACAGGTCAGCAATGGGCTGGCCACTGCCTGAGGCATCCTATGCCCTGTGGGCTGCTGTGACTGAGCCGGAAGCTTTGACTCCTGATCTGGCCACTTGGAGGAAAGCCTGGCTAACTTCTTAGTGCATTTCTTCTGTGTCTTTTGCTCCTTTCTTTTCTTTATCTTGGTCTCTGTCTGTCTATGTCTGTCTGACTTTCTCTCTGTTTCTACCGCCCCCACCCCCTCACCCCCATCATCCTTTTTATAGCAAGACATTTAAGCTGGTCTCATTATTACACATCTCTGTGGTATGAAACTAAAAATAAGAGCTAATGAGTCATGGTGTCTTCAGGCTCTGCCTCCCTAGAAAGGGATGTTGGGGGCTTGGCACAGGCTCAGAGTTGAGGCCCGGTCACTCCACTTCCCAGTGGGCTGGCTGTACACCCTGGGCCTTCAGCCTCCATTGGGGTCGATGAAATAGCTCAGAAGTCCACCCAGCGCTATGACTGGAAGGAGGGGCCACCTGCCTCCAAACCTTTGGCTGGGTGGCTGCAGGCCTGGGGGAGGCCCAGAGGAGACCCAAGGAGACTGGAGTAGCTAGGGACACGGTAAGCCCCACGGCTTAGGAGTAGGCCCAGCCTTTGAGGGGGGCGAAGGCTAATGTTTGCCCTTCTGTACTGATTTCTAAGGGTCGATCTCTTTCCTGGGGTCAGCTCTAATGGGAAGATACCTAGACCAAACTTCTGGTTGCCTGTGACAGCAGCAGGCCCAAGCAAACAGTGGATCGACCAAATCTTCTGACCTGGCACCCACCTACCTCCAAATCTTCTGACCTGGCACCCACCTACCTCTAGTAGCAGTGCAGCCTGGTGGCATTCCTCCCTCAGGCCACTGCAAAGCTGGGTCGTCCCCCCCCCACCCCAACAAATGCACATACTTATATACCTTCCCATCCTAAGAGCCAGTTGCCATGGAGTTAACCCTGACTCATGGTGACTCCACGTGTGTCACAGTAGAATTGTGCTTCATAGTTTTCAATGGCTGATATTTCAAAAGTAGATCACTGGGCCTTTCCTCTGAGGTGCCTCTGGGTGGACTTGAACTTCCAACTTTTTGGTTGGCAGCCGAGAATATTAACTATTGGCACCATCCAGGGATTTCCCTTCCCACCCTACTGGAGCAGGACCAGGCAGATGGAGGGGCCTGTCTGTCTGAGGATGAGTCTGGGGCTCCTGGTCTCGCCGGCTGCCCAGTGGAATCCAGCTCTGCCCCAGCCTTTCTGTCCTCCCTCCTCCTCCACTTGCGATGCCCAAGCCCACCACCCCCCAGGCCCCAGCAAGCAGCTCATGGCTACGCCCCTCCTGCCCCCTCTGGCCCCATGCCCCACACTTCCTAAGGGAGCCCTCAGTCCTGCCCCCAGCCCCTCTGGGGAGGTATCCTCCCTAACTCCCACAACCGCTTTGATCAATGATAGCGCCCATGGAGATCCTATAGCTCTCGACACCTGGATGTTATACAAACACCTGTTGCTGCTAATAACTCCAGGTACAGATAAGAAAACCATTTCACAGATGAGGAAACTGAGTTCAGGAACTTGCCCCACAGGCTCGTAAGTGCCAGGACTCATACCTAAGGCTGTCTAACTCCAGAGTCGATGTTCTTGTTATCAAACAAACAAACAAACAAACAAACCCATTGCCTTGGAGTCGATTCTAACTAACTCATAGTGACCCTGTAGGAGACAGTACAACTGCCCCATAAAGTTTCCAAGGAGCTCCTGGTGGATTCGAATTTCCGACCTTTCGGTTAGCAGCCGTAGCACTTGACCAATACGCCGCCAGAGTTTCTGTTCTTGTTATAGATAACACCATATTGCTTCTTCCAGAATCTGACCCGCAGCCTGCCTCCTCCCAAAGCCTGACCCCTGAGCCCCTCCCGACTTCCTGCTCCTCCCTTGCGCCTCCCCCAGGACCAGCAGGCTTAGAGGCATTGCTTCACCCCTTTGCCTGCCTTCCTCTACCGTTTTCTCCCTCATTCCTTCCTTGCCCTGTTTGGAAACCATTTAAGAGAACAGCAGGGAGATTTGGGGGTTTCTGAGCAGCAGGGCTCCCCTTCTCCCACTCCCCTACTCTCAGGACAGGTCTGTACGTCTGCACCGTGCTAGCTCCTCCCAGCAGGGGCCAGGGCAGTGCCTGAGCCTTTCCAGGGACCCTTTGCACAGAAGGCAGCATGGTGGCAGGCAAGGAAGGAGCTGGAGACCCCTGATGCTTCCTTCCATGAATTCTTTGCATAAATTAAACTTGCAGCCAAGCCGTGGAGCAGCCCAAGAGTCACTCTTTCTCTCATTGTTGATGAGATTCTGAGGCTAACTCCACAAAATGTGACTCACGCTGCACATATCTGGAAACTGGCTTTTGATATTGCTCATTTGGAGCAGAAGGAAGTCTTTCTTGGAACATAGGTTGCAATTATTAAGTCACAGCCAAGGAAACACAGCCAACCTCTCAAGATTGCAAGAAAGTAGTAGCTAAGCTATTAACTTGGAGTCTACTATATCAAGGCCCTGGATAACTTCAACCCCCTCCCCCTTTTACCATAAGATCACCGTCCTGCTCAAGCGGGGATCCATTTTTCATCCAAATAATTCTTGACTCTGTCAAAATAATAATATAACCCCCTCCATCCCCCATCTCGGCATGAGTCCTGGCTGGGAAAAGCAAAGCGAGTTCTGCTCACAAATCCTTCCCCTGAGCTAAGTAGGCCAGCATTCATCAAGATGCACACGGAATTTGTTTCCACAAGAAAATTGGTTTACTTTCCTTTTCGTTCATTTAAAGAAAGAACTTGGCTGCCAGAGGAGAAAATGGAGTAGAGGATGAGGGAGAGAGGAAGGAAGAAAAGAAGGAAGCAGAGTGGGAAGGAGGAAAAGAAGGAGGGAGAGAGGAGGGAGGGGAAAGAAGGAACAAGGGAAGGAAGGAGGGAGGGAGGGAGAAAGAATGCAGGAGGGAAGGAAGGAAGGAGAGAGAGAAGGAGGAAGAGCGGGAGGGAGGAAGGAGGGAGGATGGGAGGGAGGGAGAGAGGAAACAGAGGAAGAAAGAGGGAAAGAAGAAAGGAAGAGGGAAAGTGATGGAATGCCCCGCTATGGCTCAGGCTCTGACACCAACATGCCGGGATTTTGGGGGGGGGGTGGGCACAGAACCCTGGGACCTATCATAAGTCCTTTGACATCTCAGAATTTCAATTTCCTTGTGTATGGGGTCGCTATGAGTCAGAATCGACTCGACTGCAGTGGGTTTGGTTTTGGGTTTTTTGTGTATAAACTGTGAGCTATCAAATCTACCCTGCAGAGTTATTAAAAAAAATAAATCTACCCTTCAGGATTATTAAAAAAAAAAAAAATTACAAGGCTTAAAATAGGAATAAAATAAAAATCTATAATAGGAAAACAAACAATTCAGTGAAGAGTGGGCAAAAGATTTGAATGGGAGCCTCACCAAAGGAAATGTACAGACGGCCAACCAACACACGAGAAGATGCGCACCCTTGCCCATCGCCAGGGCAGTGCAAATCAAAGCTGTAATGAAACAGCTCTTCACACCCATTAAAAAGGTTACACCAAGTGATGGTGAGACTCCAGAGCCACTTAAACTCCCATCCATTGCTGGCGGGAATGTAGAATGGTACAGTCACTCTGGAAAACACTTCGGCAGTTTTTTAAAAAAAGCAAAGCCAGGGTTTCTCAACCTTGGCACTACTGCCATTTGGGCTGGATAATGCTTTGTTGTGGGGACCGTCCTATGCATTGTAGGATGTTTAGCAGCATTCCTGGCCTCTACCCACTAGATGCCGGCAGCAACCCCCTTCCCACATACATGAAATCTCTAGAATAGGCAAATGCATGGAGACCAAAGTTTATTAGTGGGAGGAGGTATGGCTTAACGGGCACTGAGTTTCTGTTATGGGTGATGAAAAAATTTAGAAACAGATAGTGGTGATGGTTGTAGAATATGGTGAATGTAATTAATATCACCGAATTGTACACATAAAAATGGTTGAACTGGCGAATGTTTTGTTATATATATATTTCACTACAATAATAAAAAATAAAAAAGACAAACAGGAGAAAAATTGATGCTGAATTCTGTCTTCTTGTGGTACATGCTACACTCAGCCACAGATACATGTAATAACTGTGTGAAAAAGACAGCCACATCTATCTCATTAAGATGTGCAATTCTAACAGAACTTTATTTTTATGCTTAATAATTATTTATCAAAGTGTGTAATGAATTGGCTTTGATAAAATGGATGCTCATAATTGTACTGTTAGCTCAAACCGTGAAGAAGAAAAAAAAAAACTCTAGAGCTTTATGGTCGCAGGTAATTAAAAAATGTAATTTTAACTTATATACTTTTTGTTGAGAGAATTATGATAGAGTGATTAATAAAATACTTCCAAGCATAAAACTATATTGCATTAGAATAAAATCCTGTGTGAGAAATGGAATGAAAATACGAGTTCAAGGAGAGAAAGGAAAGTTAGAATTTTTTTTTTTTTTACTAGTAAAAAGAGCTTGTTTGTGCGTTTTCTAAGTGAATGATGATGAATATCTAATTTGGGGGCATGTAGATTTCATCAGATATATTTAAAAGAAAGATGCAACAGTTTGATTAAAAACTTCAATAGGGTGGGATTTAATTTGTTTTAAATAAAAGGATGTATTTCTAAGTTTGTGGATAAGAATCATGCTCATTATATAAAGATTTAACTCTCTTGCCTGATTTTATAAGGACTTTATAAATCATAACACTTTTTTAACAGAGAGAATTTAATATAAAGAATTGTCAACAAGGTATAAAGTTATTAACTTGGTAACTGAGAGGGTAAAAACAGAACTCTGCATCATGGAGGTGGCAACTGCAAGAAGCAGCAGTCTCCCCTGGGCTGGGAGAACAAAGGGAAGTGGCTGGAGTTATTAAAATGTAGAAGCTTGGAGGAAGGGCTGTGGGGGTGAAACACAGGACTTTGAGGAGGAAGCGCTGCTCAGCCGGTGCTGGTCTCCTGACAGGCTGTGTAATAAGGCTGGTTCTGCAAGTGGAAACCCCCCAGACCGGATTCAAAAGGAGGTCTCTGGATGGCGTAAATGGTTTACACTAGACTGCTAACCTAAAGGTTGGCCGTTTGAGCCCACCTACAGCACTGAGGAAGAAAGGCCTGGCAATCTCCCTCCATAAAAATTACAGCCAAAAAAAATCCCTTGGAGCAGTTCTACTCTGTAACGCATGGGGTTGCCATGAGTCAGAATCAACTTGACAGCATTGAGTTTGGTTTCAAAGGGCTGCAGGAACCGGTACCAAAAGCAGAGCAGAAAAGAGCCTGCCTCCTTTTCTCCTCCAGCCTTGCTGTCTCCCTCTGGTGCTCCCTTTTGTCAGCACCTGGGAAAGCAGGAATGCTATTTGCTGAGCCCCAGCCTCAGCATAACAAAGCCCAGAATAGAAGGGTGTGTTTGGAGCTGGGAGACCGGAGCTTAATAACTGGCAGCTGATATTCAAAACGTCTGTGGTTCCAGCCCCCTTGCTCTATTCTCTACTCCACATGTTAATTCTATGCTCCTCCTTTTCAAGTCAGCCTCATGGCTTGCTGCCTCGAATCTTTAGCCATACGGGGTGAGAAAGGTTGCACGACCCGAAGAATGTAATCAAGGTTGCACGACCCGAAGAATGTAATCAATGTCACTGAATTATGCATGTTCTGGTATCCCCTGCCTGGAATATCTTGTCTGGTTTCTGTGTCGATGAGCCTATTATTGAATATCCAGCTCAAATTATTTTTTTAAAAAGTCAGTATTTATCAAATTCTTGTGGAATCCAGACCGTCTGGAGCCACGGAGGCTGGGTGATCGCCTGAAACTATTGACCTGACATAACCTTTAAACCTTAAACCAAAAATATCACCTCAAGTCTTCTTAAAACCAAACCAATCAGTTTAGCTTAACTAGTAAAGAATGTCTGCCTTGAGCATTGGGCTTCTTTAAGAACTGTCTATATGGGACCAAACTGACAACAGCAACTGCGAAGATGAGATAGAAACCTTAGGGGGCAGTGAGTTTATGTTAATGCAGGAAGAACAACTCGAAGCATGTAATCAATGTCGCTGAATTATACATGTAGAAACTTGAATTGGTGTATGTTCTGTTGTGTATTCTTTTTTTATCATCGTACTTTAGATGAAGGTTTACAGAGCAAACTAGTTTCTCATTAAACAATTAATACATATTGTTTTGTGACATTGGTTGCCAACCCCTTGACATGTCAACACTCTCCCCTTGGGTTCCCCATTACCAGCTTTCCTGCCCCCTCCTGCCTTCTCTCAGTTGTGTATATTCTTAATGACAACAAAAGTAAAATAAATTATAAAAAATAAATAGTTATTTGAAAAAAAGTTAATATTTACCATACATCAGAAATTTTATCCTTTGCAACCATTTGTTGTTGTTGTTAGGTGCCATTGAGTCAGTTCCAACTCATAGCGACCCTATGCACAGCAGAATGAAACACTGCCCGGTCCCGCACCATCCTTACAATCATTGTTATGCTTGAGCTCATTGTTGCAGCCACAAGCTTACAAAAAATTTTAGATGTCAATTCTAAAAAAAATGTGAGACGCAAAAGGACAAACACTGTATGAGACCATTATTATAAAAACTCATGAAAAGGTTTACATACACAAAGAAACAATCTTTGATGACTATGAGGGAGGGGAGGGGTGGGGAGGGAAAAAACACTACTAGACAATAGATAAGTGGTAACTTTGGTGAAGGGTAAGACAGTACACAATACTGGGAAAGTCAGCACAACTTGACCACGGCAAAGTCACAGAAGCTTCATAGACACATTCAGACTCCCTGAGGGACCAAATTACTGGGCTGAGGGCTGGGGACCATGGTCTCAGGGGACATCTACCTCAACTGGCGTAACATAGTTTATAAAGAAAATGTTCTACATCCTACTTTAGTGAGTAGCGTCTAGGGTCTTAAAAGCTTGTGAGCGGCCATCTAAGATACTCCACTGGTCCCACCCTCGCTGGAGCAAGAGAGAATGAAGAAAACCAAAGACACAAGGAAAAGATTAGTCCAAAGGACTAATGGACCACAACTACCACAGCTTCTCCTAGACTGAGTCCAGCACAACTAGATGGTGCCTGGTTACCACCACCAATGACTCCAACAGGGATCACAATAGGGGGTCCCGGACATAGCTGGAGAAAAATGTACAACGAAATTCAAACTCACAAAATAAGGACCAGACTTACCGGTCTGACAAAGACTGGAGAATTCCCAAGAGTACAGCCCCCAGACACCCTTTAACTCAGTAATGAGGTCACTTCTGTGTTTATCCTTCAGCTGAAGATTAGACAGGCCTATGAAACAAACAATAATACAGGTAGCTCGACCATGTACAAGAGCCTAAAAGGGCACACCAGCCCAGGGGCCAGGACAAGAAGGCAGGAGGGGACAGGAAAGCTAGATGAACGGTTGAGAAGGGGAGAGCATTGACACGTGGTACTGTTGGAAACCAATGTCGCAAAACAATATGTGTATTGTTTAATGAGAAACCAGTTTGCTCTGTAAACCTTCATTTAAAGCACGATAAAAGAAAAAAGGAAACAAAAAAAATGTGAAAGGATGCAAAGTTTTTCAAAATTCTTTGTGAGGGTGGAAGAGATATATAAGCAAATAATAATAATGATCTTCACCCTCAGATATTCCTTTAGAGCCTCTTCCTGAGACCATGAACTTTTTTCTGTTATGGTAAAAATGTATATAACAAAATATTTGCCAAGTCAACATTTTTACATGTACAATTCAGTGACAGTGATTACTTTCATCATGTTGTACAACCATCACCACTATCCTTTTCTGGATTATTCCGCCACCCTTACAGAAACTCAGCTTCCCCTAAGCAAGGACTCCCCCTTTCTCTCTCTCTCCTACCCCCTGGTCACCACTAATAAACTTTGGTCTCCCTGCTTTTACCTACTTCATGTAAGTGGGCTCATACAATATTTGTTCTTTTGTGGCAGACTTATTTCACTAAGCATGATATTTTCAAGGTTCACCCATGTTGTGGCATGCATCAGGGCTTCATTTCTCTTTACGGCTGAGGAATATTCCATTGTACATATGTGTATACCACATTTTGTGTATCCATTCATCTGTTGATGGGCATTTAGTAGTTCCTACCTTTTGGCTATCGCAAACAGGGCTGCGGTGGGCATCGATGTGGGGCTTCCATTCTTCACATGGAGTTTAATCATTGAGAAGTCGGCCTGACCTAACTCATTACCAGAGTGTTAAACACCCTTGAGGGAGAACTTTCTAAGATTGTTATGCCTCAAATGCCTGATCCCGATTTAAGACCAAGCTCAGAATAAAGCAGACTCAGCTTTTATACTGCAATTGCCCAGCTGTGTTAAATTAAGTAATTTGCATGACTAACTTTCTATCAAGAAAAAGGAGCAAGGGACTACATGATTTTATAAGTCAGATTGGCTGGCTCAGGTTTCCAACTGCCACCTACATCCCCTATGCTTGAATTTGGTCCTTAAATGAAATGTTTGCAGTGAAAATCGTCGCAAGAATAATAGATAACTCTGACAAGAAACCTGGTTTTACTGTATCGCAGAGAGCTGGGTCAGTTTGCCAAAACTGGTATAATTTTTTGAAAGTGTCCAAATGTCTTTACAATTTGGAATGTAATGTTATGGTCTGGTTCCGTTAATGCTGTGATTTGCATCTAACCAGAAAACAAAACATATCTCCTAAATTTTGAAACACTATAAACTTAAGACGAAAAATAGCTGTTCCTATCTTTAATGAGTTCTCTTTTCCATGTGACAAAGTCATGTTTCGGTAATTGCTGTACCATCGATCAGTTTATTTGATTCAAATCATTAACTGCACTTTCCTTTTTGAGATGGTTTTGTCCAGGAAGCGTTTCTGTACATGAAGTCCGGGACATGATATGATTAATTTCCTGCCTTGATATGAAACACAAACCCCAGCTATTAATAATCCACAGACATTGGAAAGGAGGTTAATGGAAACTAGCCACTAAGTTAACGTGCCCCTAAGCTTTTATTTATATGGGAAATCCTTACTTCTTGTGCCAAAAGGGTCAGCTGGAGTCCCCAAAACATAATCCACTAAATGACTTTGTTTCCTGGCAGAACATCACCAGCCATCAAACAGCGTGTCTGACGTTCACAATTATTTCTGTAATTTTGATGTGGCACGTGGAGTGTTTTGTTTAAAAGAAATTGGCCCTTTCCTTTCATTTATGATGCTTGATGTAAATGATAAACTTTGCTGCCCGTTTGTTATGGAAGGACTAATGAGTTACTCCTTTGTGAGCCCCCTGAGATAGTTGATCACTGAATATGTGAAAATTAGTCCTTTCCCACTTAAAATATTGTTTGGTTCAAGATTTATTAATATACTTGTAAATGAAGTCGAAACCCATTAAGATTTGTGATTCACTTTTGTAACAGTAATAACATTTCAGCTAAACAAGAGATTCATGCTTGCTTATATTTGAACGTAAGGTTGGTTGACTGAATTTCTGTATGGGGACATTGGTGGTTCAGTGCTTGTAGGACTCCGGCCTCCCAGGCGGGAGACCCGGGCTCAACTCCCAGTGGAGTCTTGCATGCTGCTATGATGCTGAATAAGTTTCAGCGTAGCTTCCAGACTCAGACTAGGAAGAAAAGCCTGGTGATCTACTTCCTAAACTCAGCCAATGAAAACCGTATGGAGCAAAAGACTCTCATCCTCAATGGATCATGGGAATGGCACAGAACTGGGCAGTGCTTTGTTCTATTGTACGTGGAGTCGCCAAAAGTCAGGGGCTGATCAATGGCAGTTAACAGCGACGACAAATATGTAATACGTTCTGTTTCTCTGGAGAATCTTGACGAATACAGGGTGCTTAAGGGGGTCCCTAGGTGGCAAAAATGGTTAAGCGCTTGACCACTAGCCAAAATATTGGCAGTTCAAGCTCACCCAGAGGTGTCTTGGAAGACAGGCCTAGCGATCTGCTTCCAGAAAGTTACAGCATTGAAAACCCTATAAAGTTCAGTTCTGCTCTGCACATGTAGGGTGGCCATGAGTCGGAATTGACTCAATGGCAACCAACAACACAACAAGGGTATTTCTGGGGTGATAGAATGTTCTAGATTTTGACCCAGTGGCAGCTACACAGGACACATACATAAAAATGCACTGAGCTGTACACTTAAATCTGTCCACTTTATTGTAAGCTACATCTCAATAAACAAGTGGAAAGAAAGGAAAAAGAGAAAGGAGGGAAGGAAGGGAGAGAGGAAGAAAAAGCCGTGTGGCTTTGACTCGGCTTTGCATTTTTCAACAAGTAGCTTGGGCTTTGTCCAAACAAAGCCTTAGGCATCTGGTACCTCCATGTCAAAGGGGTCAGCTTTTCTGACATCTTAGGGACAGTGACATTCCCTCTTAGAACGTGATGAGTCCCACCTCTCATTTATTGCCTCACAACTCAGCAAATGAAAGCACTTTGCGCTGGTACAACTTGAAAGGAAATGGATTAAAATATCAAGACGGTAGAAATGAGTATTTAAAACACGAAGTGCACCCCGACATCAGTTCCAGGCTCCAAATCAAGCCCATCTTTCTTGAAAACCGATGTTAAGAGCTCGGGTAGCTCCCTTTCTTGAAAGGGCCGTTTAATATTGCATGCCGGCCCCCCTCTCCTTGGGATTCTCAGCAGTCTGCGTTTCATCTTCCCCCTTCTTCAAAGGCGATGGCTTCATCACTGATTCAGAGTTTCTGTGTTGCCGGCCCCCTGGGGGCCAGCCCACAGAATTAGCGTTTTCTACAGGCAGCAGAAGGAACTTGGAATAAAATAAGGCTGACATGAATAAGAGAGAAATAAGGGCTGTGGCCAAAAAGGGTTGTGACTTAGTATGAGAGAGTAGTCTCTGTGGTGGGTGCAACCGGGAGAAGCTTCCTGAAGGGGGCAGAGATTGGGATGGGGCCCCATTTAGTAATAATTACTCTGAGAAAAAGATAATTACAAACTTTTTGGAGTCCCTGGGTGGTGTAAATGGTTAAGTGCTTGGTTATTAACTGACAGGTTGGTGGTTCAAATCCTCTCAAAGGCACCTTGGAAGAAAGGCCTGACAATCTACTTCTGAAAGGTCACAGGCATCGAAAATCCCACGGCACAGTGCACTGAAGAGTGGGCACCTAAGCAGTGTCGCATGAATGCACCAAAAATGTTAGTGCTCAGAGAAGGCAAGTACTTACCAAATTTATAAAAACAGTAAATGATAGATCTAAAATATATATGTATGGGTATGATGGCTTAAAGAGCCTGGTGGCACAACAGTAAAGCGCTTGGCTGGTATCAAAATGTTGGTGGTTCAAACTCACCCAGTGGCTCTGCAGAAGAAATACTTGGAGACCTGCTTCCATAAAGATTACAGCCTAGAAAACTCTACGGGGCAGTTCTACTCTGTCACATGGGGTTGCCATGAGTCAGAGCTGATTGGCAGCCCCCAACAACATCAGCGCGATGGCTTATTAGCCTCTGGCGTAAGCCTTTCTAGGAATAAGAGTCAGAGGCAGCATGTGTTAATATACCATAAGTGCTATATCAGTTAATGAGTTCAGCTGCTAACTGAAAGGTTGGAGGCTCAAGTTCACCCAGAGGTGCCTCAGAAGAAAGGCCTGGCAATCTACTTCCAAAAAAATCAGCCATTGAAAACCCTGTGGTGCAGAGCTCTACTCTACCACACATGGGGTTGCTGTGAGTCAAAGTCGACTTGTCAGCAAAGGTAGTTTGAATTCCTCCCAGAAGCAGACCCTGAGACAAGGACTTGAGTCCAAATTGTGTATTTGAGAGGTTCGGGGAGCACCCATAGAAGAGTGGGGAAGTGAGAGAGGGAAGGGAGGTAGCCAATAAAGGTGTGAGGACAAGCCGGCTTCCACTGTGAGCAACTCGAGCTTCACATCACCGGGGACCTCTGGGAAGCAGGTGAGGGAGCAGTGGTGAAGGCCGTGGTCTTTGATCTTCATCAGTAAGTGCTTCAAGTCCACTTCACTTTCACCGAGCAATGTTGCATCGTCTGCATAGTGCAGGTTGTTAGTGAGTCTTCCTCCAATCCTGATGCTCCACTCTTCTTCATACAGTCCAGACTGAATAAGCATGGTGAAAGGATACAACCCTGACACACATCTTTCCTGACTTTAAACCACGCAGTATCTCTTGTTCTCTTCAAACAACTGCCTCTTGGTCTATATACAGGTTCCTCATGAGCACAGTTAAATGTTCTGGAATTCTCATTCTTCAAAATGTTATCCGTAATTTGTTATGATCCACACAGTCAAATGCCTTTGCATAGTCAGTAAAACACAGGTAAACATCTTTCTGGTATTCTCTGCTTTCAGCCAGGATCCATCTGACATCAGCAATGATATCCCTGGTTCCATGTTCTCTTCTGAATCTGGCTTAAAGTTCTGGCAGTTCCCTGTCGATATACTGCTGCAGCCACTTTCGAAAGATCTTCAGCAAAATTTTGCTTGGGTGTGATATTAATGGCATTGTTCTGTAATTTCCGCATTTGGTGGCATCACCTTTCTTGGGAACAGGCATAAATACAGATCTCTGCCCGTCAGTTGGCCAGGTAGCTGTCTTCTAAATTTCTTCGTATAGACGAGTGAGTACTTCTAGCGCTGCATCCATTTGTTGAAACATCTCAGTTGGTATTCTGTCAATTCCTGGAACCTTGTTTTATAGGGTCGCTATGAATTGGAATCAACTCGACGGCACTGGGCTTGGTTTTTGTGTTTTGTTTTTCACCAGTGCTTTCAGCTTGGACTTCTTGCTTCAGTACCATAGGTTCCTGATCATATGCTACTTCCTGAAATGGTTGAATGTCAACCAATTCTTTTTGGCATAGTGACTCTGTGTATTCCTTCCATCTTATTTTAATGCTTCCTGAGTCTTTTAATATTTTCTCCATAGAATCCTTCACTATTGCAACTTTAGGCTTGAATTTTTTCTTCGCTTCTATCAGCTTGAGAAATGCTAAGCGTGTTCTTCTCTTTTGGTTTTCTACCTCCAGGTCTTTGCACATGTCATTATAATACTTTGTCTTCTTGAGCTGCCCTTTGAAATCTTCTGTTCAGCTCTTTTACTTCATCATTTCTTCCTTTCACTTTAGCTGCTCAAGGTCCAAGAGCAAGTTTCAGAGTCTTTTCTGATATCAGTTTTGGTCTTTTCTTTCTTTCCTGTCTTTTTAATGACCTCTTGCTTTCTTCATGTATGATGTCCTTGATGTCTTCCCATAACTTGTCTGGTCTTCGGTCACTAGTGTTCAATGGGTCATATCTATTCTTGAGATGATCTCTAAATTCAGGTGGGATATGCTCAAGGTTGTACTTTGGCTCTCGTGGACTTGTTCTAATTTTCTTCAGTTTCAACTTGAACTTGCATATAAGCAATTAATTGATGGTCTGTACGGTAGTCAGCTCCTTACCTTCTTCTGACTGAAGATATTAAGATTTTCCATCATCTCTTCCCACAGATGTAGTCAGTTTGATTCCTGTGTATTCCATTGTGACTCACAGGGCTTGTTTTTTTGAATATGTATAATTTATTTTTTGTTTTTGTTGTTGTTGTTGAGAACATACACAGCAAAACACACCAATTCAACAGTTTCTACATGCACATTTCAGTGACATTGATGACATTCTGAGTTGTGCAACCATTCTCACCAACCTTTTCTGAGTTGTTCCTCTCCCATTAACATAAACTCACTGCCCTCTTTGGTTCCTATCTAATCTTCCCAGTTCCTGTTGTCAATTTGATCCTATCCAGATAGTTCATAAAAGAGTATAACGCTTGTCTTTGTCGTCTAGTGCTGCTATAACAGAAACACCACAAGTGGATGGCTTTAACAAAGAGTGATTTATTCTCTCCTCACAGTCTAGGAGGCTAAAACTCCAAATTCAGGGTGCCAGCTCCAGGGGAAGATTTTCTCTCTGTCAGCTCTGGGGGAAAGTCCTTGTCATCAGTCTTCCCTGGTCGAGGAGCTTCTCAGTGCAGGGAGCCCGAGGTCCAAAGGACGCACTATTCTCCTGGCTCTTGTTTCTTGGTGGTATAAGGCCTCCTGTCTCTCTCTGCTTGCTTCTCTATTTTATATCTCAGAAGAGATTGATTTAAAACACATCCTAATCTTTGAGATCGTCTCCTGCCTCATTAACATAACTGACGCTAATCCCACCTCATTAACAACATTGAGGTAGAATTTACAACACATAGGAAAATCACAGCAGACGACAAAATGGTGGACAATCACACAATACAGGGAATCATGGACTAGCCAAGTTGACACATATTTTTTGGCGGGGGAGGGGGACACAATGCAACCCATAACAGTGTTCAAGGCAGACATTCTTTGCTAGTGAAGCTAAACTATTGTTTGGTTTTCATAAGACTTCAGGGGATATTTTTGGTTTAAGATTCAAAGATTATCTCAGGGCAACTGTTTTGAGAGTTCTTCCAGCCTCTATGGCTCCAGAAAATCTGGATCCATGAGAATTTGAAACTCTGTTCTGCATTCTCCCCGTTTTGATCAGGATTCTTCCATAGAATCTTTGATCAAAACGTTCAGTAATAGTAGCCAGGCACCATCCAGTTCTTCTGTTCTTATTGCAAAGGAGGCAATTGTTCATGGAGGCAATTAGCCACACATTCTATTTCCTTCTCCTATTTCTGAGTCTCCTTCATCCTCTGTTGCTTCAGGCAGACAGAGACCAACTGTTGTGCCTTAAATAGCCACTTGCAACTTTTTAAGACCCTAAGTACTATGAAAGGAACTAGGAGGAAGAACAAAAGCACTGAACACTTTTTTAGACTAATTAAGTGGGATATCCCATGAAACCATGACCCTAAACCTCCTAACCAAGGAACCAAATCCCAGGAGGTGTTTGGTTGTACAGCCTCTGCAGCTACTCTTTTTTTTGTTTTTTTTTCATTGTTACTCATAGGGTTTTCACTGGCTGATTTTTGGAAGTAGATCACCAGGCCTACTGCCTAGTTGGTCTTTGGCTGCAAGCTGTGCTGAAATCTGGTTGGCATCACAGCAACATGCAAGCCTCCACTGTAGATGGGTGGTAGCTGCACATGAAGTTCATTGGCTGGGAATAGAACCTGGGTCTCCTGAATGGAAGGGGAGAATTCTACCACTGAACCACCACTGCCCCGAGTCACCAAGCCTAGGGTTTGTCTTGTGGTTTTGGCATGAGGCCAAAGCTGAGGAAGGCCAGAGCCCTGGTGGCCCGTTAGGCTAGTGGTAGGCCAATGGTATGGGAAAGAAACAGCCTCATTTATTCCAGATGTTGATCCCAAATCTATTAAGGAATGGCAAAGAACCTACTGTTCAGAAGCCATGGCCAGAGAGTGTTGGATTTTCTCCCCCCCACCCCGGGAAGAAAGAAGGAATGGAAAGTTAAAACTCTAACCCATCAAAAGGTGAAACTCGGCCCCTTATCAGAATCTAGAGTTCATTGCTGATGTCTCCAGAATAGCAGATGGGGCTAGAAATAGACTTTCTGCAAAGTTAATGAAATTCATGTTTCAGGCCTCTCCTTTACAAGGTTCCATTCCAAGACCTTGCTCCTAACATGTAAGGACAATTTCATACTCTCTTCTTAAAAACAGTCCTCCAAATCATATAAGCCTTAGCCCCTACAAAACCTGGATCCACCCTGGGAGACAGTACCCTGTAAGGTTCTTAAGGCAGTGTACCCAGTTACGTTCTGTGACTTAGAAACTTCTACCATCCCTGAAGGACAAGTCTTGGAGAAACTGGCAGCCACGTGTTCAGTGGGTGAGCTCTTGTTTGCTTGTTTTCTTTTGTGTCAGGGGCACAAAGCCTGGTGAAGGGGAAAGAAGTTGGCAAATGGAAAAACATATTTGCATGTTATCAGATTTTTAAAAATAAATTGTTATAAGACCGTATCAATTTCCCAAATCCACATGCAAATGAGGGCGGAGAATCAGGCCTTGGAATGCAGCCCTCTTAAAGGCAATTATAAGATTTCATTTTCAACAGTGTCTTTTATTGCCAAGCCCTTTGGCAAAGGAGTTGAATGGATGCCAAGTCTGCGATGGCAGTGGTGATAAGGGGCATACTCATTTACCCGTTCTCGCTTGCGAGAGGTAAACTTGCCAACTGAGAAAATCAAGACCATGGGCGTTCCCAGTGCACCAGGAATTAGATACACCCCTCCAGGTCTTTTGTGAACCAACCTACCATGTTCTTGGTGCTGTTCCTCAGTCGTGAGAATTGAAGTGGACTCTCCAGACTTGGCTGATGCAAGCAGGTAAAAACAACAACATAAACAAACCCACTGCCCTCGTATTGATTCCAACTCATGGCGACCCCACATGTGTCAGAGTAGAACTGTGCTCTGTAGGGTTTTCAATGGCTGATTTTTCAGATGTAGGTAGCCAGGCCTTTCTTCCGTAGCACCACTGGGTGGATTCAAATTGCCAGCATTTCAATTAGTGTTGTTGCTGGGTGCCATCGAGTTGATTTCGACTCATAGTGATCCCATGTGACAAAGTAGAGCTGCCCCATAGAGTTTTCTTGGGTGTAATCTTCATGGAAGCAGATCATCAGACATTTCTCCTTCGGAGCCACTAGGCAGGATGCCAACCCTTGTGTTAGCAGCCAAGCACTTAACCATTACACCACCAGGGCTTTTGATTCGTTGTCGAACAAAGACTGTTTTCACCACAGATGGACCTAGCAGGTAAGAGGTTAGTATAAGGAGGATGGTGGCTTCAGGATCACAGAGCAGGCAGGAATCAGGGAGGCTGGTTTAGAGTCAGCCATGGGCCCGGCCCTCACGCCAACCTTGACATAGGCCACTGGTGGATTTGAATTGCTGATCTTTTGGTTAGCAGCCTAAGCTCTTAACCGCTGTGCCACCAGGGCCGCAGAGCTGCTGTAATACAAATACCATAAGTGGATGGCCTTAAAGTACAGAAATTAATTTTCTCACAGTTCCTGGAGGCTAGAAGTTGGAACTAGCGTCTGAGCTGTGTGGATTCCTTCCTTGCTAGTAGCGTGTGCCTCCGCATCTAATTGTTGCCGGTGCCTCTACGCCTTTAATTACGTAAGGTTCTTGCCTCTCACTGGTCAAGAATGAACAGGTAAGGCATGGAGAATTTTCCACATGAGCAAAGCTTTATTGAAGAGGCTTGCAAGCGAAGACGAAGAGGCCTGAGCAACGCTTACCCTGTCTCCCAGAAGGAAGGATTTGCATGGGTTTTTAAAGGTTCTTGAGAGGAAAAAGATTTATGTTCATTCATAGGTATAGGCGGGGTTTTCCAGGAGATGGCCCGTCTGGGCAGGGATATGTTAACGACGGTGTGGTGTGCGCAGCAGCTTTCTAAGAGGGCTTTAGGACGGCTCCTGCGCCAGAGGCTTCCGGAATTCATAGCAGGACTTATGGGGTGTTGCACTTGCACAGTCTCCTGTTCCCCAGCTGCGGCTGGAGCCCCTCACTGCCCCTGGTGGAAGATCACACGGCAGCCTCAGGTGGATGTTCTGCGCATGTCCCTGGGGCTGATTCCAACCAGCTGCTTCTTTGAAAAACAACTTTAAGGAAGTTTGAGGGCTGCTTTTTAGACACCCTGCCCCTTTGTTCTGGGAAATGGCTTTGTTCTTGGGCCCTGACCATTTCCTGTGTCTTTGTCACTTTGGTTTGTTTATGCGGCTGGAAGGCGATCTTGGGGCCTCTCTCTTCCCTGCCTTATAATCTGCTCCTTTTATAACTCAGAAGTGATTAGATTTAGAATCCACCCTAATAGGACATGATCTAATTAACACAACAAAGAAACCTCTATTTCCAAACAGGATCACATCCACAGGTATAGGGGTTAGGATTCCAACACACATTTTTGATGGGGACACAGTCTGATCTATAACAGTCATGTTGGTCCAATCTGAACAAAGCACAGGACTCTTTCTTTGATGGTTGTGGGAAGCTGTTCTTTTGCTCGTCCTCTTCCACCCTCTCCCCACCCCTCACCATGTGAAGGAGGATGTCTGAAGCTCTAAGTATCCTGGCAGCCATATTGTGGCCATGAGGAAAACCAGCAGAAAACAGCAGAGAAACTGAGTCCAAGCCTGCTCAGGCGGTCCTGCTACCTCACTCCTCAGTTTCATAAGATAATGCGGGTTTGTTGTGGTTAAGCTAGTTTGTATTGGATTTGCCATTGTTTGTAAACTATACCTTCAAGAGACTTACTAAAGACAATGGCCCCAAACCCCTTCCACCTCTCCCTCTATTTTTCCTAATGGATTCTGCTTACGCTTCCCCCATTTGCATTTCTTTCTTACTTCTGCAACTGATCAAATCGCTTCTAGAATGAAAGCCCAGTGCTTACCTTGTTTAAGCAACCGCTTTAATTTTAGGCCTTTACAATCCCGTTTATTCTTACCCCAGAGTCTGGCACCATCTTCCATTAATGTGTCAGCTTCGCACTCCCTGAAATAGGGTGCCCGGTACCATTGTTGAGTTGAGCTAATTAAAGATGTGTATCATTGGTGGAATTGTCTCTTTGGAAACAAAAAATTAATTATGTTTCTTTGGCCTGGTGACCAGATGTGGAAAACAAACCAACAGATACACACACTGTTTGCTATCTATCTGCTATTCTTCCAGTAAATTAGCCGTAGGGCTCACTTGCTTCTTCAGAGTCTGTGGGCACCAGAGGACGCATGTCTGATGGGAGCTAAAGAAAGTGACTTCAGACAGTTGGTAGCACCTTCCTTGTAAATGTTCACTTTCCTCTGCGGACTCAGAACTGGGGAGGAGAAGCAGGGAACAGGACCCAAAGGGTGAGGCTTAACGGGCCATGTCCCAAGAATGGGGTCCAGAGCTCTGTGAATCAGAAATGTGTCTGTCCTGCTGTTGGCTTCTCTTATGGGTTGAATGGAGACCCTGGGTGGCGCAAACAGTTAAGAACTCAACTAGTAGCTGAAAGGTTGTTGGTTCAAACCCACCCAGAGGTGCCTTGGAAGACGGGCCTGGCAATCTGCTTACGAAAGGTCACAGACATGAACACCGAATGGAGCTGTTCTTCTCCATACACATGGGGTCCCCATGAGTCAGAATCGATCTGACAGCAACTAACAACAACAACGTGGGCTGAATGGTGTTCTCCAAAAGATTCTTTGAAGTCCTAATCCCCGGTACTTGCGAATGCGACTTTGTTTGGAAGGAGAGCCTTTGTACCTGTAATCAACCACCCATTTGTCAGTTTGTCATATTGTGGTAGCTGTGTGTTGGTCACTATGATGCCGAAAGCTATGCCACTGATATTTCAAATACCAGTAGGCTCACCCTTGGTGGACAGGTTTCTGTAGAGCTTACAGATGAAGACAGACCAGGAAGAAAGGCCTGGCAATCTACTTCCAAAACTTAACCAGTGAGAACCCTATGGATCACAACAGAATATTGTTCAGTATACTGCTGGAAGATGAGCCCCCTAGGTTGGCAGGCACTCAAAACGCACAGTGGCTGCAACAATGGACTTGATCACACCAGTAATCGTGAGGATGGTGTACGACGTTCTGTTCTGTTGTACATGGCACTGCCACGAGTTCAGGTTGACTTGATGGCACCTAACAGCAGCTATAATCATATTAAGATGAGGTCATACTGGATTACGGAGTGGCACAAATCCAATATAACCAGTGCACTTTTAAGAGGAGGGAAATACAGACACAGACACACACAACGGCAATGCCGTGTGGCGAAAGAAGCAGAGATTGCAGTGACGTGTCTACAAACCAAGGAAATCCAAGGAGTTCTGGCCACCCCCAGAAACTGGAAGAGGCAGGAAAGGATCCTCCCTGGAGCTTTCAGAGGAGCAGGGCCCTGTTGACACCTTAATTTCAGACTTCCAGCCTCCAGAACTGTGAGAGAATGAATTTCTGGTGTTTTAAGCTACCCACCTTGTATATTTTGTCATGGCAGCCCCATGACACAAGAAACAGGCTGTGACTTGGATATTTAAGGGAACCCTTTGCTCCAGCTGGACACACTGGCCTAAAGGCTCTTGGGCTTTTCCCACTTGCGAGCTTTCGCTCACATTGCTGTCCTTCCCAGAATGCTGTCTTTCTCTCTGTCCAAGGAAACCCCATCCAGCTGGTGAGGTCACCCATGGCCTGCCCCCTCCTGGGAGCCCTTGGAGACCTCCTGCAACCTGTCCCCACCCCAACAGCCTCCCCAAACAACAGCGGACACAGCAGGATCTTGCTTCTCCTCCCCTCAATCCCCAGAATGGTGGCTAGCAATTTCACAGGCCCTTTGAAACACTGGCTGGTGCAGATGATTAATGCACTCGGTTGCTAACAGAAAGGTTGGAGGTTTGAGTCTACCCAAAGGCACCTCGGAAGAAAGGCCTGGTCATCTATTTCTGGAAAATCTGCCATTGAAAACCGTATGGAGCACAGTTCTACTCTGACACACATGGGTTGCCATTGACAGCAACTGGTTTTTGAAACAGTCTGCTTTGGAGGTGAGCTCGGTATGTTTTTGGTAGCCTCTCGTGTGTATTTCCCAGTGCCTTTGTAGCTGACTCAACCTGACTTGGCAAATGAATAACAGAGCATCTCTCCAGAGTCATTTAAGCACAGAGTGGCCACATGTCCTGGGGGTTGTTTTCTCTGCCTTCTCACCAAATTCTGGATGAGTTCATGAAGCGTGGGCCTGAGACAGCCGCACAAGTCCCACCCTGGGGAGTAAATTCAGCTTTTTAGAATTTTAGAAGCTCGGCTGCTAACCAAAAGGTCAGCGGTTTGAATCCACCAGGCGCTCCTTGGAAACCCTAGGGGGCAGTTCTACTCTGTCCTATAGGGTCGCTATGAGTCGGAATCAACTCGTTGGCAACGGGTTTGGTTTTTGGTTTTACGTGGTGCAAATGGTTGAGACTCAACTACTTACCTAAAGGCTGGCAGTTCAAACCCACCCAAAAGTACTGTGGAAGAAAAGCCTGGCAATCTGCTTCTGCAAAGATTAAACCCATTGCCGTCAGGTCAATTCTGACTCATAGTGACCCTACAGGAGAGAATAGAACTGCCCCATAGGATTTCCAAGGCTGTAATCTTTCCAGAAGCAGAGTGCCACATCTTTCTCCCACAGAGTAGCTGATGAGTTTGAACCTCTGACCTTTCAGTTAGGAATCGAGCCACTTAACCACTGCACCACCAGGGCTCCTTCCTGTAAAGATTACAGTTGAGAAAACTCTGTGGAGCTGTTTCAGGCCACATGAGGTGGCCATGAGTGGGAATTGACTTGGCAGCACTGGGTTTGTTTTTTGGTTTTTACCACGAGAGCACCTGGACCACAGCCTGCATTTGCAGATGAAGAAATGGGCCTCAGAGAGGGGAACCGGCCAGCTGCCAATTCCTCCCCGCCAGGCCTCCGAGCTTCTGTTTGCAGATGGAACGGGTGGTTCAAGGGTTTTACAATTAATGTAATGAATGTCATTCTGTGGGCATTCTGCAAAATTGCCAGCTTAGAAAGGCTAAAGTGAGATCTTGTCTGATCTGATTTTAAGCTCTCTGATTAGCCAACAACATGACTTGAAGCCACAAAGAGAACTAGAAATACTCCGAGTCACCACGGAGCTGTCGCTGACATTTGCGATGGAGATGTGGGGAGAATGACAAGATACGGGCACAGCTCAAAATGTTCTTTTTTAATTAAAAATTCTTTTAAAAATCTTTTTTTACATGTACAACTCGGAGACATCAATTATATTCATCACGTTGTACAACGATCACCAGTACCCGTGGCCAAGTTTTCTATCACCATAAACAGACGCTCAATGCCTCCTAAATAACTGACTCCCTCAACGCCCGTAACCACTGATACACTTTGGTCTCTATCCATTTGGGGCACTGCCCATCTTTAAGAGGGAAGGGGAAATTGGCAAATGATGAGGAAACCCCAGATTCCCGAGTCTATGGAAACAGACACCTTAGCACGGTGGCTTTCAAAGCGCTGTGGACCAGGGTATCTTTTGTGGCTTTTTAATTCTTTTGGGTTTGCTATCAAAAGGGTTCTTTTCAGCTTTGGGTCCAATTTATGGGTGTGCATGTATAATTACGGAAATCCTGGTGGCGTAGTGGTTAACCTGCTAATCAAAAGGTCAGCAGTTTGTATCCACTAGGCCCTCCTTGGAAACTCTATGGGGCAGTTCTACTCTGTTCTATAGAGTTGCTATGACAGCAACTTTTTTTTTTTTTAATGTATAATTACATTGGTATTATACAGCTGCAAATAAAATCTGGTGACTGTGGAATCTCTCTCATCAGTCTTCGCTTTGGTAAATCACGGTCTTAGTTCACCTCAACAAAGAAGGAGGTCTGTTCTCTCTGTAGCAACTGGCCTCGGGTCAGCCTTCCAGAGCTCTCCCTAATTATGAAGGCACTCAAGTGCTCATTAGGAACTTGAATTACATTCTGGTCACTGCTGGAGCCGACTTCTCATCATACAGGGAAGCGTATTTGTTGAATGCAGGAGCTATGATCCAGCAATTATTTATTTACTTATTCACACAATTCTGAACTGGAGACAATCAGAAATTGGCCAAGGAGCCTGCGGTCATTTGTGCAAGCTAAAGAAGGGCTCCACCACCTGGCTGTCAGTATGTCATACTGTGGTGGCTTGAATGTGGCTACGATGCTGGAACTTATGCCATCCATACTTTGAATACCCAGAGGGTCACCCATGGTGGACAGGTTTCAACAAAGCTTCCAGACTCAGGCCAACTAGGAAGAAAGGCCTGGCAATCTGCATCTGAAAATTAGCCATCGAAAACCTTATGGATCACAACAGAACTTTGACTTCTTGCTGTGGACACATCATCAGGAGGGATCAGTCGCTGGAGGAGGACATCATGTTTGGTGAAGTAGAGGGCCAGGAAGGCCAAGGTGGACCCTTGGCGAGATGGATTGGCATGATAGCTGCAATGATGGACTTGAACATGCCAGTGATCCTGAGATAACATAGGACCAGGCAATGTTGCATTCTGTTGTATATAAGGCTGCCATGAGCTGGAGTAGACTTGAAGGCAGCTAAACCAAAAACCAAACCCATTGCTACCAAGTCAATTCTGACTCATGGTGACCCCATGTGTGTCAGAGTGCCTCATAGGATTTTCTTGGCTGTAATCTGTTACGTGCTACAACATGATGAACCTTGAAAATGTTATGTTAAATGAAAGAAACCAGACACAAAAGGACAGCTATTGTACTATTCTGTTGATATGAAATATTCAGAATAGACAAATCCATAGAGACAGAATGCAGATTGGTGGTTGCCAGGAGCTAAGGGGAGGGAGTCATGCGGGGGGACTGCTTAATGGGTACAGGATTCCTGTTTGGGGTGATGGAAATGTTTCAGAACTTGATAGTGGCGATGGTTGCACAATACTGAGAATGTACTGAATGCCACTGGGGAGAAAGAAGAAACAGAGAGGAGAAAGCAAGTGCTTTTCCATAGCACTTAGAATTGTGAATTTCCTCATCAGTGTGATTTCTGTGGTGAAAGGCCCTCTCCTCCTCCAGGCGCCATGTTCTCTGAGGGTGAGGGCAGGGCTTTGTTGTTGTTTGGCATCTTGATTAGTGCCTGGCACACACCACAACCAAAACCAGTTGCCTTAGAGTTGATTCTGACCAATGGCGACCCTGTGTGTGTCAGAGTAGAACTGCTCCATAGGGTTTTCTGGCTACTAATCTTTATGGAAGCAGATTGCCAGGCCTATCTTGCCCAGCACCACTGGTGGATTTGAGTGCCAACCTTTAGGTTAGTAGCTGAGTACAAACCATTTGCGCCACCCTGTGACATGCTATTGTTATCATTAGGTGCCATCGAGTCGGTTCTGATTCATGGTGACCCTAGTTAAAACAGAACCAAACACCGCCTGGTCCTGTGGCGTCCTCACAATTGCTGCTGTGTTTGAGCCCATTGTTGCAGCCATTGCCTTAATCCATCTCATTGAGGGTCTTCCTCTTTTTCACTGACCCTCTGCTTTACCAAGCATGATGTCCTTCTCTGGGGACTGGTCCCTCCTGATAACATGTCCAACGTACATAAGACAAAGTCTCACCATCCTCCCTTATAAGGAGCATTCTGGCTGAACTTCTTCCAAGGCTATTTGTTCATTCTTCTGGCAGTCCCTTGTATATTCAATATTCTTCGCCAACACCATAATTCAAATGCAATCACTCTTCTTCAGTCTTTCTTATACATTGTCCAGCTTTCCCATGCATATGAGGTGATTGAAAATATCATGGCTTGGGTCAGGCGCACTTTAGTCCTCAAAGTGACATCTTTGCTTTTCAACACTTTAAAAAGGTCTTTTGCAGCAGATTTGCCCAATGCAGTATGTCATTTGATTTCTTGACTGCTGCTTCCATGGGCATTGACTGTGGATTCAAGTAAAATGAAATCTTCGACAACTTCAGTCGTTTCTCTGCTTATCACGATGCTGCTCATTGGCCTAGCTCTGAGGATTTTTGTTTTCTTTATGTAGAGGTGTGATCCATATTGAAGGCTGTATGTAGTCTTTGATCTTCATAGTAAGTGCTTCAAGTCCTCTTCACTTTCAGCAAGCAAGGCTGTGTCATCTGCATAACTCAGGTTGTTAATGAGCCTTCCTCCAATCCTGATACCCCATTCTTCTTCATATAGTCCAGCTTTTCAGATTATTTGCTCAGCATACAGATTGAATAAGTATGCTGAAAAGATACAACCCTGACACGCACATTTCCTGATTTTAAACCACTCTGTATCCCCTTGCTCTGTTTGAACGACTATCTCTTGGTCTATGTACAGGTTCCTCATGAGCACAATGAAATGTTCTGAAATACCCATTCTTTGAAATGTCATCCATAATTTGTTATGATCCACACAGTCAAATGCCTTTGCACAGTCAACAAAACACAGGTAAACATCTTTCTGGTATTCTCTGCCTTAACCAGTATCCATCTGACATCAGCAATGATATCCCTGGTTCCATATCCTCTTCTAAATCTGGCTTGAATTTCTGGGAGTTCCCTGTCAATGTATTGCTGCAACTGTTTTGAATGATCTCCAGCATAATTTTACTTGCATGTGATATTAACGATGTTGTTTGATAAATTCTGCATTCTGTTGGATCATCTTTCTTGGGTATGAGCATGAATATGGGTCTCTTCCAGTTGGCTGGCCAGGTAGCTGTCTTCCAAATTTCTTGGCATAGACAAGTGAGCACCCCCAGCATTACATCCATTCCTTGAAACATCCTGGCTGGTATTCCATCAATTCCTGGAATTCCATCAATTCTTGGAGCCTTGTTTTTCCCCACTGCCTTCAGCGCAGCTTGGACTTCTTCCTTCAGTACCGTTGATTCTTGATCATATGCTACCTCCTGAAATGGTTGAACGTAGACCAGTTCTTTTTGGTACAGTGACTCTGTGTATTCCTTCCACCTTCTTTTGATGCTTCCTGCATCGTTCAATTTTTTTTTGCCTGTAGAATTCTTTAATACTGCAACTCAAGGCTTTAATTTTCTCTCCAGTTCTTTCAGCTTGAGAAATGCCAAATGTGTTCTTCCCTTTTGGTTTTTGAATTCCAGATCTTTGCACATTTCACTCATAATACTTTACTTTGTCTTCTTGAGCCATCCTTTGAAATCTTCCGTTCAGCTCTTTTCCCTCATCATTTCTTCTATTCACTTTAGCTACTCTCCATTCAAAAGCAAGTTTCAGAGTCTCTTCTGACATCTATTTTGGTCTCTTTTTTTTTTTCTGTGTTTTTAATGACTTTTTGCTGCCTTCATGTACAATGTCCTTGATGTCATCCCACAACTCGTCTGTTCTTCAGTCATTAGTGTTCAATATGTCAAATCTATTCTTGAGATGGTCTCTAAATTCGGAGGGGATATACTCAAGTTTATATTTTGGCTCTCGGGGACTTGTTTTAACTTTCTTTAGCTTCAACTTGAACTTGCATATGAGCAACTGATAGTCTATTCCGCTGCTGGCCCTGAACCTTGTTCTGACTGATGATATTGAAATTCCTCATCGTCTCTTTTGACATATGTAGTCAATTTGATTCCTGTGTATTCCATCTGGTGAGGTCCATGTGTATAGTCACCATTTATGTTGGTGAAAAAAAGTACTTGCAATGACGAAGTCATTGGTCTTGCCAAATCCTATCATGAGATCTCCTGCATTGTTTCTATCACTAAAGACGTGTTTTCCAACTACTGATCCTTCTTCGTCTCCAACTTTTGTATTCCAGTCTCCAGTGATTATCAGTGCGTGCTGATTGCATGTTTGATCAATTTCAGACCACAAAAGTTGGTAAAAATCTTCAATTTCTTCATCTTTGACCTTAATGGTTAGTGTATAAATTTGAATAATAGCCGTTTTAACTGGTCTTTATTGTAGGTGTATGGATATTATTCTATCACTAACAGCATGGTATTTTAGGATAGATCTTGAAATGTTCTTTTTGACAAAGAATTCAATGACTTTTCTCTTCAATTTCTCATTCCCAGCATGGTAGACCATATGATTGTCTGATTCAGAATAGGCAATACTAGTCCATTTCAGCCCACTAATGCCTAGGCTATCGATCTTCAAGCATTCCATTTCATTTTTCACAGCTTCCAATTTTCCTTGATTCATACTTGGTACATTCCATGTTCTGATTACTAGTGGACATTTGCAGCTGTTTCTTCTCATTTTGAGTTGTGCCAGATCAGTATATGAAGGTCCTGAAAGCTTTATTCCATCCATGTCATTAAGGTTGACCCTACTTTAAGGAGGTAGCTCTTCCCTCATCGTATTTTGAGTGCCTTCCAACCTGAGGGGCTCATCTTCTGACACTATATCAGACGATGTTCTGCTGCTACCCGTAAGGTTTCACTGTCTAATTTTTTTTTCAGAAGTAGACCACCAGGTCCTTCTTCCTAGTCTCTCTTAGTCTGGAAGCTCTGCTGAAACCTGTCCATCATGGATGACCCTGCTGGTATTTGAAAAACTAGTGGCATAACTTCCAGCATCACAGAAACACTCAAGCCACCACCGTATCACAAACTGACAGACGAGTGGTGGCCGTGGCACATAGTAGGTGCTTATTAAATGTTAGGTAGGAAAGAAGAAGGGAGGGAGGGACAAAAGGAAGGAGAAGAAGAGGAAGGTGGAAGGAAGAAAAAGGAAAGAGGAGGAAGGAAGGAACAGAAGGAGACAGGGAGGGAGAGAAGGAGGGAGGAAGAAATGAAGAAAGGAGGAAAGAAAGAAGTAAAGAGAAAGGAAGGGGAAGGAAGGTAGGAAAAGTAAAGAGGGAGGGAATGAGAGAGGGAAGAACACAAGCAGAACCTTGGGTCTCTTGGGGTCCCCCCTCACCCTGTTTATGTGGCCTTCTGCCTGGCAATAACACAGCGCAAACAGCACGGAAGTGAGACTGCAGGATGAACACAGGAATGACTAATTCGCTTCTGAGCATCTTTCAGTGGGGCTTCAATCCCACTATTGAACTCAATTCCCAGGCTGGCCCAGTCCGCATGGCCAGGACAGGGTAGCCAAATCTCCCCCGGACTGGGCCTGACCGGGGCTGAGGGGAGAGGGCCCTGCTGCCCAGGCAGGGGGCCTCTGCTGAAAACATAGTAAATGCCAAGCACCACAAAGTATTCTCTGCATTTTATAGGAGCCGTAAATATTACATCGCACGTTGCCTCTGCTCCACAGTCCAAGGAAGCAGGTGTGGTGTGCGATCCGACGCAGTAATTAGGCGATTCCAGCCTCGTCCGTAAAAACATTGCCCCTCGTGGATGCCAGCCTGTCATCAGGAGCAGGGGAGACCAGATGAGAACATTCCAGTGTCTGAGAGAGTTCGGAGCTGACTTAAAGGTTGTTTAAGAAGAACTCCTAATTTTATTTTCATTCTGGTGATATCTGAGGCCAACAATGGGCTCACCAAATCCAAATTAAATACATATTTTACGAACTTTGAACAATACCAGCAAATATGCCACTTTAAGGATGAATTATTTATTTGTTTGGGGCTGAGAGGAGATTGGTTCAAGCAGACCGAGGTCCTAGGAACAGCAGCCAATAAATGAAAGCTACAGCCTGCGGCTCATGTGGAATATGGTTTGTCACTGGCTTAGTGCAATGACAGCCCAGCTTGCAATCCTCAGGCCTCCCTGGGCATGAACTAGATGGGAAGGCACTAGGGGAGGAGCCTTCCTTGCCTCTTCTAGCTGCTGGTGTCCCAGGCATTCCTGGGCGTGTGCCAAGTGAGATGCTTCAAGACGTGTTCAGGTCTCAGACTTGGCTTTTCCATGGGTTCTTGGAGGCACTGGCTCTGAAAAGATTCTTGAACTTAGAAAAGAAAGGTCTAGAGAGACTCTTGAGTTGGTCTTATTCTGAACTGGGAGGAGCCTGAGTTGCTGCCCTACCTTGTTGACAGAATTTTCAGTTCTGGAAAGTACTACCGGTCTCTGTGGAGTGGGCTAGGGCCATGTGCAGGAAGTGGCCCCATCACAAACCCCTCAGGGGTGAAGCCCTCAGTGAGTGACAAGTGTGCAGAAGGGTCTTATTTCTTTGGTAATAAGTACCCTGCAAGGAGGCAGTGGTGGTTCAGCAGTAGAATTCTCTCCTTCCATCAGGTTCGATTCCCAGCCAACACACCTCAAGTGCCGCCACTGTAATCTGTCACCGGGGGCTTGGGTGTTGCTGTGATGCTGAACAGGTTTCAGCAGAGCTTCCAGACTAAGATGGACTAGGAAGAACGTCTTGGTGGTCAATTTCTGAAAATTAGCCAGTGAAAACCCTGTGGAGCGCAATGGTCCAATTGGCGATGCGCGATGGTGCAGAACTGGGTGGTGTTTTGCTCTGTGGCATGTAGGGTTGCCGTGAGTTAGGAGCTGACTGGACGGCAGCCCACAGCAACAAGCTGTTAAAGAAAAAAAACACGATAAAGCCATGGAGGGTAATGAGTGGCTGGGTGGTCACTCTGCGTTGCGAGGTGACATTTGAATGGACATGTAAATAATGAGAAGGGGGCAGCTGTGCAAAGATCTGGGGCAGCAGCATCTCTGGCGGAGGGAACAGCAGGTGCAAAGGCCCTGAAGCAGGAATGCACGTTGGGGTTAATGATCAAATAAATGAGTCACATTGGATTCTGGCTTCGGCACTGGGGATGGGTAGGGACTGGCTAGAAAGATTGGGGAAAAGCCAATGGACAATAACTTCCTGAGCTAGCTCAGCCCGGAGGCCGGAGAAAGAGGATGAATTTGTTAGGCGGCAGCAGCCCTGTAATTTTCTCCTCAAACCCAGCCCATGTGGAGAAGCTGATTTCCCCAGAGAGCCAGCAGCCTGATATCTGTTTGGATTTACCATTAGGAAACACTAATGTTCCTAATTTAATTTTTCCTTTGTGTCTCTCTGCGAGTGACTAACTCCAAAACTAAGAAAAACGTGCTGGAGGGGGAAAGCATCAGATTTTAAATGAGAACCAAGAGCTGTATACAAATACTCAGCAGTTTCCAACGATGGCCTGGGCAGTGCACACAGTTGGTGCTCAATATGCTTGCATGCCTTTGCTAGGCAGGATGTCCCAGGCAGTTGCTCATAGGGCAGAACACTGGGGAGGAGTCAGGGCAGCCCCCTCAGCAGGTCGCAGGACACGAATGCCCGGCTCTGTCCCTGATAGACGCTCACAGCACAAAGCAGGCAGAGACTGGCCGAGCTTCGGACCAACTCAACAGCATCTGCCTGTCTCCCGGAGTGGCATCTGGATCTTCCACCCTAACATGAATTCTGGAGCACCTAGTATGTCCCAGGCACTGTACCAGCTCAAATGACCCATTGAGACATGAGGGATGGGGCTGCTGCCTCCACAGGACCCAGGGACAGGTCCAAGCTGCTACCCTGGACCAGGGGCTTGCAGGGCTCCTTGGAGACAAGACCCAGTCCAGAATGGCCTGGGGTGGTCCAATGGTCAGTTCTGTCCTCTCTCCCTCTTTCGGACCGCTGGAACAGATAAGCATGATCCAGAGCCTTTCCTCAGCAGACATGCTGTCTGCAAGCTCTTCTTGCTCCTGGTTCTCCTCCCACGACACTCCAGGAGCTGGGAAGTTCCTGCCCCAGCCCACAGCTCCTACGTGAACCCCGTTCAGCTGTTGCTTGCAGCTCTCAGCTCCTGCACCCGACCTTGGGGGCAGAAACAAGATGTTTGCACTGTAGCACCAGCAGCTCCTCGGTGTCTTTTCATCTTCTTTCTGTTTGTTCCAAAAAATGCATGAAAGTAAGTGGGTGTTGGGGGAGGGGGATGGGCCAGGCATGGGTTTGTGTGATTCTAGTCTTGTGAAGTTCCCATCCTGTTTTCCCCTCAGGTCTCCCATGGCCAGACAGGCTCCTAGCAGTGGTCTTTGGAGCTTGCTTGTTGTCACCTCTCCTTTTCTGTTTAACAGTTGCCGTCGAGTTGACTCCAATTCATGTTGGCTCCATGGGTGTCAGAGTAGAACTGTGCTCCATGGGGTTTTCAGAGGTAGACTTCCAGGCCTTTCTTCTGAGGTGCCTCTGGGTGGACTCGAACCTCCAACCTTTCAGTTAGCAGGTGAGCACATTAACTGCACCCCCGTGGTAACAATACCAGTTGTGGTTAAGTTGACTCCGACTCACGGAGACGCCATGTGTGTCAGAGTAGATTTGTGCTCTGTGGGTTTTTTGTTGTTGTTGTTGTTAATTGAACTTTAGATGAAGGGTTACAGAGCAAACTAGTTCCTCATCAAACAGTACACACATTGTTTTATGACATTGGTTAACAACCCCACAACATGTCAACACTCTCCCTTCTCAACCCTGGGTTCCCTATTACCAGCTTTTCTGTTCCCTCCTGCCTTCCAGTCCCTGCCCCAGGGCTGGTGCGCCCCTTTAGTCTTGTTTTGTTCCATGGGCCTGTTCAATCTTTGGCTGAAGGGTGAACCTCAGGAGTGACCTCATTACTGAGCTGAAAGTGTGTCCGAGGGCCATTTTCTCAGGGTTTCTCGAGTCTCTGTCAGGGCAGCAAGTCTGGTCTTTCTTTTTGAGTTAGAATTTTGTTCTACATTTTTCTCCAGTTCTGTCCAGAGCCTCTATTGTAGTCCCTGTCAGACCAGTCAGTAGTGGCAGCCAGGTACCATCTAGTTGTACTGGACTCAGTCTGGTGGAGACCGTGGTAGATGTGGTCCACCAGTTCTTCGGACAAATCTTTCCCTTGTGTCTTTAGTTTTCTTCATTCTTCCTTGCTCCCAAGGGGTGAGATCGGTGGAGTATCCTTGATGGCCACTCACAGGCTTTTAAGACCTCAGAAGCCACTCACCAAAGTAGGATAGAACATTTTCTTTATAAACTCTGTTATACCAATTGAGCTAGATGTTCCCTGAGACCATGGTCCCCTCAGCCCTCAGCCCAGCAATTCGGTCCCTCAGGGAATTTGGGTGTAATTTTTTTTTATGGAGCTACCATGGCCTTGCCTAGTACAGGTTGTGCTGGCTTCTCCATGGGGTTTTTAATGGCTGATTTTTCAGAAGCAGATCACAGGGCTTTTCTTCTGAGGCCCTGTGGGTGGACTCTAACCTTCTGGTTAGCAGCCACGCGTGTTAACAGTTTGCACCACCTTGGGACTCGGCTTTTCTGTTTACTTTCCCAGATCACTCCCCAGACAGACACTGGAGGAAAATAGGTTAGCGGTTTCCACCTTCCTCCGCCTCAGGCCTCTTCAAGCAAAACTCGAAACAGCCTCTGTAGGGATTTTAGGAATAAATTTCAGCGTAATTTGGGATAGTTCAGTAATTTTCCAGAAATACATTAACTGGGCTGCTGGCTGCCTTTTTATGTAAATATTGTTTCCTCATTATAATAATTATGATGATACTTATCATTTATTAAATACTTACTTGGTTCCAGGCACTGCAGCCCTGGGGGGAGATGCTGCTATTGTCTTCCTTTTCCAAGTGAATAAACTAAAGTTTGAATAAATACTTTGCACAAGGTCACATCGTAAGTGATGGTGTCAGACCCTCCTGCCTCTGGCAGACAGCGAGGATTAGATGCCCAAAGCCATCCTTGACTCCCTTTCCCTTGCTTTCCTCTTCTAAAGAGAATGGAAAGCTAAAATACTCACCTTTCCATATTTCCTGGCAGCTAGATGCAGCCAACTGATCAGTTTTGGCCATCAAGATGTAAGCAGAAAGGACTAAGCAGAGGGTCTTGGTAGAGGCAGCTTTATAAAAAGGGTAGATTCAGCCACCCAACTTTCTTCTCTCATCTTGCCTGGAATATAGACATACTTGGAGACACATCAGCCATTTTGTGGCCCTGAGGTTGAAGCCTACATGCTAAAGATGGTGGAGTAGGAAGGTAGAAGTTATCTGGGCTTTTGATGATATCAGTGAACTGCCTCCCCCAGGATTCTCATTCTTAAATAAGGAAGAAGAGGCATATAAACTTCTTCCTTATTTAATATACCTTTTGTTGGGTGTTCTGATGTTGTTGTTGTTAGGTGCCATAGAGTTGGTTCTGACTCGTAGCAACCTAGGTACAACAGAATGAAACACTGCCTGGTCCTGCACCATAATTGTTCCTTTGTTTGAGCCCATTGTTGCAGCCAGGTGTCAATCCATCTCATTAAGGGTCTTCCTTTTTTTCCCTGACCCTCTACTTTACCAAGCATGATGTCCTTCTCCAGGGGCTGTTCCCTCCTGATAGCATGACCGAAGTACGTGAGGTGAAGTCTCACCATCCTTGCTTGCAGGGAGCACTCTGGCTCTTCATTCGTCTGGCAGTCGGTTGTATACTCAATATTCCTTGCCAGCACCATAATTCGAAGGCATGAATTCTTCTTTGGCCTTCCTCATTCATTGTCCAGCTTTCACATGAATACGAGGTGATTGAAGCTACCTTGGATTGGATCAGGCACACTTTAGTCCTCGAAGTGACATCTTTGCTTTTTAACACTTTAAAGCGGTGTTTTGCAGCAGGTTTGTCCAATGCAATATGTCATTTGATTTCTTGACTGCAGCTTCCATGGACGGTGATTGTGTATCCAAGTAAAATGAAATCCTTAACAACCTCAGTCTTTTCTGTTTATCATGGTGTTGCTTACTGGTCCAGTTGCGAGGATTTTTGTTTTCTTTATGTTGAGACGTAATCCATACTAAAGGCTATAGTCTTTGATCTTCATAGTAAGTGCTTCAAGTCGTCTTCACTTTCGGCAAGCAAGGTTGTGTCATCTGCGTATTGCAGGTTATTAGTGAGACTTCCTCCAATCCTGATGCCTCGTTCTTCATATAGTGCAGCTTCTTGGATTATTAATTCAACATACAGATTGAATAAGTATGGTGAAAGGATACAACCCTGACACACACCTTTCCTGATTTTAAACCATGCAGTATCCCCATGTTCTGTTAGAACAACTGCCTATTGGTCTATGTACAGCTTCCACATGGGCACAATTAAGTGTTCTGGAATTCCCATTCTTCACAATATTATCTATAATTTGTTATGATGCACACAGTCAAATGCCTTTGCATAGTCAATAAAACACAGGTAAACATCCTTCTGGTATTCTCTGCTTTTAGCCAGGACCCATCTGACGTCAGTAATGATATCCCTGGTTCTACGTCCTCTTCTGCATCTGGCTTCACTTTTTGGCAGTTCCTTATCGATGTACTGCTGCAACTATTTTTGAATTAATCTTCAGCAAAATTTTACTTGCATGTAATATTAATGATATTGTTCAATAATTTACACATTCTGTTGGATCACCTTTTTTTTGGAACGGGCACAAATATGGATCTCTTCTAGTCAATTGGCCAAGTAGCTATCTTTCAAATTTCTTCGGATAGACAAGTGAGCCCCTCCAGCGCTTCAAGTGTTCTGTTACTTGCAGGCAAATATAATCATAACTGAAACCTGGCCTCTTAAGTCTATAGTGTTATCCAGTTTTGAGGCTGCCCATCAAGAGGACTTTGGGCTGGCCTCTGGAAAACACCGTTAGAATGGATCTCAATTTGTTGAAAGCCAAGGATTTGGATTCACATAACACCACTGGAGTGTCTAGAGAGTTTTAGGGGTGGGACAGCCATTTCCTCAGTGGGCCAACGATGTCATTTCTGGAGTCAAAAATTTTGAGGTAATTGATTCCCACAGGAGAGTTAGGGACTCCTGCTTGGCACACAGTTGGCTGACAAATCTCATGCTGGTTTCAGTTCACACCCTCGTTGATTACTTTCATCACGACCCCTCTCCCAGTTTGAGGAGACTGAGGCACTATGATATTCTCCGCCATACCTGGGCCCAGCAGGCATCCAGCCAATCTGCAAATTTCTCAGCTAGGACAACGCTGCAGTCTAGTCCCAGCAAGGGGGGACCTGAGAAGGTGGGGATGGTTCCATCTGTCCCTATCAGTGCAGTTTACCAACAGATGGCACCAGCTGGATGGCTATGCAGGCTCTCGGGCAAGTCACTTCATTTCTCTGAGCCTCAGTTTTCTCATCTGTAATATGTGGATAAAAATGATTCCTACCTCTAAGATTGCTGTGAGGATTAAATGGACTAACAGCTGTGAGACGCTCCATACCACACCTGGGTCAGCGTGACCACTGTGAGTGTGCCTATTACTATTATTATTAACAGCTGCAGGTCCTGCACCCCACTGCCTCTCTCTGCCTCCTGGAAGTTAAACAGGTATCTTAGTCATCTAGTGCTGCTGTGACAGAAACAAGCAAACAGAAATTTTGCTTTAACAAACAAATTTATTTTCTCACAGTTTAGGAGGCCAGAAGTCCAAACTCAGGGCGCCAGCTCTGGGGGAAGGTCTTGGTGTCTTTGCAGCTTCTATTCACCAGTTCCTTGGTGATCTTCATGTGGCATTGCATCTGTCTTCCCCCACCTCTGCTTGTTCTTTTCTTTGCTTAATCTGCTCTTCTGTTATCTCAAAAGATGTTGACTCAAGACACACCCTAAACTAATGTTGTCTCAGTAACATAACAAAGAAAACCCTACTCCCAAACTGGGTTATAACCACAGGTATCAAAAAAGCAAAAAGTTGCTGTCAAGTCAATTCTGACTCATAGCAACCCTATAGGACACTGTGTAGAACTGCCCCCTAAGGTTTCCAAGGAGCACCTTGTGGATTTGAACTGCTGACCTTTTGGTTAGCAGCTGAACACTTAACCACTGCACCACCAGGGACCCTAAACCACAAGTAGAAACAAAAAAAAACCAAACCCCCTGCGGTCAATTCCAACTCATAGCGACCGTACAGGACAGAGTAGAACTGCCCCTTAGAGTTTCCAAGGAGCGCCTGGTGGATTCCAACTGCTGACCTTTTGGTTAGCAGCCGTAGCACTTAACCACTACACCACCAGGATTTCCAACCACAGGTATAAAAAAAGGCGTTAGGATTTACAACACACGTTTTCGGGGGACACAATTCAATCCCTAACAGCAGGGAAGTGTCATTTGCCTTCGTCAATAAAAAGTGAGCAGAAGCGTCACATGCTCTTCCACGTGGAAGCACTTAAAAGCAGATTAGTTAGCTACTGTCAAGTCAACTCTGATTCATGATGACCTTATGTATAACAGGACAAAACATTGCCCAGTCCTGTGTCATCCTCACAATCAAGTCCAGCACTGTGGCTATTGTGACAGTCCATTTTACCGAGGGTCTCCCTAGACCTTGCTGGTCCTCTACTTCACCAGACATGATGTCTTCCTCCAGCAATTGAGCCCTCCTGATGACATGGCCAAAGCAAGTGAGATGAATAATGTTCCGTTGTGACCTAATAGAATTTTCATTGGCTAATTTTCGGATATAGATCACCAGGCCTTTCTTCCTAGTCTGTCTTATTCTAGAAGCTCCGCTAAAACCTGTCCACCATGGGTGATCCTGCTGGTATTTAAAATACTGGTAGCATACAGCACAACTTGTTCAAGGCAAGGTCATGGAAGCTCCACAGACACAGCCAAACTTCCTGTGGGACTGAATTACTGGGCTGAGGGCTGTGGGGACCATGGTCTCAGGGAACATCTAGCTCAATTGGCATAATATAGTTTATAAAGAAAATGTTCTACATTCTACTTTGCAAGTAGTGTCTAGGGTCTTAAAAGCCTGTATACCGTACTGGTCTCACCCCTTCAGGAGCAAGGAAGAATGAAGAAAAACCAAAGACACAAGAGAAAGATTAGTCCAAAGGACTAATGGATCACAACTACCACAACCTCCACTAGACTGAGTCCAGCACAACTAGATGGTGCCCAGCTACCACCACTGACTGCTCTGACAGGGAGCACAGAAGAGGGTCCCAGGCAGAGCTAGAGAAAAATGTGGAACAAAATTCTAACTTACAAAAAAAGACCAGAATTGACTGTCCTGACAGAGACTGGAGAAACCCTGAGAGTATGGCCACTAGACACCCTTTTAACTCAGTACTGAAGTCACTCCTGTGGTTGAACCTTCGGCCAAGGATTAGACAGGCCCACAAAACAAAAAAAGACCAAGGACCAAGGACCATGGCGGCACACCAGCCCAGAGGCAAGGACTAGAAGGCAGGAGGGGATGGGAAAGCTGGTAACGGGAAACCCAAGTTTGAGAAGGGAGAGTGTTGACATGTCATGGGGCTGGTAACCAATGTCGCAAAACAACATCTGTACTAATTGTTTAATGAGAAGATGGTTTGTCTGCAAACATTCATCTAAAGTACAATAATAAAAAAAAAAAAGAAAGAAGGAATGGAGAACGCAGCTAATCTGGGAGTCAGTGAAGACGAGGAAAGACAGTTGGTATTGTATTTTTGGGAAAACACTGTATGAGTCAGCTTAGCTGCGCTAACAAACAGTCCCTCCAAATCGCATGGGCTTACAATAAACAATAGTACACATTTATTTATCACTGTCAAATAAATAAATAATAATAAAATACCGGTAGCATAACTTCCAGCATCACAGCAACACACAAGCCACCGCAGTACCACAGACTGACAGGTGGCTGGTGGATTTAAAAGTAAGTGTGAATTTCCCAGTTCTCTCTTCCCTGGAAAGATCACAACAGTAGGAATCACTTGTTACTGCTTCATTGTACAGATGAGGACACTGAGGCCCAGAACTGCCAAGTCTCTGGATCAAAATCATGTGCCCCTTTAAGTAGTTGGAGCAGGTTTTCCAACGCAGGACTGTCTGATCCAAAGCCTATTCTCCAGCAACGACCAATGGAGGCTGATGCTGGTCAGCACTGGGTAGCTGAGCGTCAGGCTAGACAGCTGGTGGGGCGTCCCTAGCTTCCGTGACCAAGGACCACGGCGGCAGCTTTAGGGAATGACTGTGGCCTCAAAAGGGGTCTGGGACGAAGATTTAGGCATGAGTCAGAAACCCTGGTTGCGTAGTGGTTAAGTGCTACGGCTGCTAACCAAGAGGTCGGCAGTTGGATTCCACCAGGCGCTCCTTGGAAACTCTATGGGGCAGTTCTACTCTGTCCCATAGGGTTGCTATGAGTCGGAATCGACTCGATGGCACTGGGTATGGTTTGGTTTTTTTTTTTCAGAGACCTCCGTCTTGTCCCAGGCTCTAAAACAGGCTTTTTGTCCTGAGAAGCAGGGACTGAGAATACAAGGCTGAGCAGACCCAGCCCAGGCTCTAAAAAACTCTCCCTTCAGGGAAAGCATTGGCTTAGGTGGCCAGCAGCCCTCCCACGCCTGTCAGCTGAAGGCTGGGCCCATTTCCTTTGGCGCCTTTGCATCTAAACATTGCCTACATACGGTGGGGAAATGGATGTCCCTGGCCTTCTTTTGCTGTTTTAATGACTTAATGTGCAACAAAAGGAGAAATTTTCTCCTGGGAGGTTCCAACAGATGCTGCTATTCTAGCCCAGGCTGGGCTGCCAATTCCAGCTGCCAATCCCATATAACACTGATGTATGAATGTGGCTGTTGTGGACTGAACTGTGTCCCCCCTCAAAAGATATGTTGAAGTCTTAACCCCCGATACCGTTGTGAGGATGATCTTGTTTGGAAATAGGGCCTTTGAAGATCTTATCAGTTAGGTTAACATGAGGTCGGAGTCCTGGGTGGCGAAAATGGTTAATACGCTCGGTACTAACTGCAAGGTTGGAGGTTCAACTTCACCCAGGGGCACCTAGGAAGAAAGGCCTCGTGATCTACTCAAAAAGAAATCAGTCATTGAAAACCTTGTGGAGCACTTTCCTACTCGGAAACACACGAGGTCATTATGAGTCAGAACCTACTCTCCAGCAACTGGTTTTTAAAACCAGGTCATACTGGGGCGGTGTAGGTCCTAAACCAATACGAGTGGTGTTCTTATAAAACGGAAGAAGAGGCACAGAGGGAAAAAGGGAAGGCGGCCGTGGGACAACTCAGTTACGCTGCATCTACAACTGAAGGAATCTCTGGGGCTACCAGAAGCTGAGAGAGAGAGCGATGGAGACAGAGACAGAGAGACAGACAGAGACAGACACAGACAGAGATAGAGAGACAGAAACAAGGAAGGATCTTCCCCTCGAGCCAACAGAGAGAGCATGGCCCTGCTGAAACTCTGAATTTGAACTCCCAGTCTCCAGAACCGAGAGACAATACATTTCTGTTCTTGTAAGGACATTACGTTTGGTGAAGTAGAAGGACCCAATCTGTGGTCCTTCTATACAGCAGCCCTAGTCACATCATCTCTGTAAGCAGGAAACATGCCAGCGATCGTGAGGTTGACACAGGTGGGGCAAAGTTTTGTTCTGTTGTCCACAGGGTCACCATGAGTTGGAGTCAACTCGATGGTACCCATCTGTCTGTCTATCTACCTACCTGTCTATTCATCCATCCATCTACCTACCTACTTATCTACCTACCTACCTACCTATCAACCGATTGATCTACTATGTGCTCAGAGCTGTTTTTGGTGTTGTTCTAGGTGCTAGGGCAAAGCAGGAAACAAGATCAGCATAGTCCCTGTTGCCACAGAGGTGACCATCTAGTGGGAGAGACAGACAGACAAGAAGGAAACAAAGGAAACTACGAAAACGTGACATAATGATAAGAGCTATGGGGAAAGGAAACTGGATTCCAATCGACAGTGATGCCTAAGGGGCAATATCGGGTGAAGAGATGAAGGGAGATGGAGACCCATAGGTGCTGCCCTGATAAGGGTGTGGGTTTCGTTCTCAGCTTGCCCCTGGAGCACTGTGGGGTCACCAGCCAGAGTGGGGAGGCCAGAAGGCCCCAGGAGATGGAGGAGAAGCCCCTCAGAACTGCAGTAATTGAAAGATCACCTCGCCCTAGGGTGTTCTCTGTAGGCAGCAGGGGCTTTGAATTAAACATGAGTGGTAATTTATTTAACAAGTCTTTGAAAAATCTCTCTCTGACCCTGGCTCCTTGCTCTTCCCTGTTAACCCTTCCCGGCCTCTGACCAGGGACTGCTGAGAGCGTCACATACCAAGTCTGTCTCTAGTGGGACTGTGCTGGAGGAAGAGGGGGGACAATCCAGACTCCCCTGGGGAGGAGGGACGACGAGACAGCAGAGGGCATGGGGCCTGTCAACAACCCTCTGTTTGTCCATACATCTTCTGGCTGCCCACCATCCAGCATAGCAGGTGCTGGTAAGGCCCGCCCAAATCCCTAAACTCAGCTCTGAGGTCACCTGCAGCCCACGGTCAGCTCCTGGCCATGCCAGCAGCTTCCCCCCACAAATGCCTGCGTCCCTTGGCTTATCTCGGGCACTACTGCAGCTTGCTCAGTCAGGGGTAGGGTGGCCCAGCTACTCAGGGGACTTGACACCATCAGGCTCAGCCTCAAGCACTAGAGAATGGGAGTTGGAGGATGTTATGAATCAAATTGAACCCTTCAAAACATGTTGAAATCCTAACCTGTGTATCTGTAAATATGACCCTATTTGGAAACAGGATTTTTCTCTTGTTATGTTAATGAGGTCATATCAGAGTAGGGTTGTTGTTATTAGGTGCATTGGGGTTGGTTCCTACTCATAGCAACCCTAAGTACAAAAAACGAAACACTGCCTGGTCCTGTGCCATCCTCGTAACCATTGCTATGTTCGAGCGCATTGTTGCAGCCACTGTGTCAATCCATCTCGCTGAGAATCTTCCTCTTTTTCACTGACTTTACCAAGCATAACGTCTTTTTCCAGGGACTGATCCCTCCTGATAACATGTCCAAAGTATGTGAGACAAAGTCTCGCCATCCTTGCTTCTAAGGAACATTCTGGCTGTACTCCTTCCAAAACAGATTTGTTTGTTCTTCTGGCAGTCCATGGGTATATTCAACATTCTTCACCAACACCATCAATTTAAATGCACCAATTCTTCCGTCTTCCTTATTCTTATCCAGAGTAAGGTGGGTGGGTCCTAAACCTAACCATTTCTGAGTTACAATAAGAGCAGAATAGACAGACACACACAGAAGGAAGACAGACACCAAGGAATGCCAAGGAACTCCCTGGACTACAGACAGGGAAGGACCTCCTCCTAGAGCCATGCCCTGAATTTGGACTTTTAGCCTCCAGAATTCTGAGGAAATAAATTTCTTTTCGTTAAAGCCACCCACTTGTGGTATTCCTGTTACATTAGCCCTAGGTAACTAAGACTGTGGAAAAGTAGCCCAGCTTCACTGTTCTTCAGTGCAACCATCATCCTGAGCCTCAGTTCCCAGGGGAACCTACTTGATAACTCACCTTCACTGGCTTTCCTCTTGTCTCTGCCTTGCTTTCCCTGCTCCCTTATTCCTGCTTCCTGGAACCACCTCCCAAATAAACAACCTGCACACAAGTCCTTGTCTCAGGGCCTGCTTCGGGGGGACCCACACTAAGACTCCACAGAGAAGGGAAAAACAGGCAATAGCAGAGGGGTTTTCCCTTCTGGGTGAGTATTTGGTACTGAAGCCCAGACAGCCCCCTTCTGCTGGGAGGTGGTGGCCTGGGATCTCAGAGCAGGCGAGCAAGCCTGCTTTCTGACCCGGGGGCCAAACCTCCAGAGAGCAAGGGCCTCTGATGTGTGAACAAATCGAGTTCTGGGTTTGCCTAGCGCTGGTTATCTGCTGCAGCACACATCATTTTCCCTGACAAATGAGGGGTCGACCCACCAGGGAGAGTTAGGGTGGGGGGAGTCAGCAGCCGTGCAGCTTAGGGAAGGGGTCATTCTGCACGGCCCTTGTTTCTTTGTTGACTGTCCCTCTTCCCACTGGAATATCAGCCCACAAGGACAGAGACTTGTCTGGCTTGCTGCCCAAAACAGCGGCTGCCACAGAGCAGGAACCCAACAAAAAAGGTGGAAGAGCAGCCTTCATTCAGCCAGTGGGGTCCCTCTGTTTCTCTTTCTTTATATGCCTGTTGTTACTTGCTGTCAAGTCGACTGACTCATGGCAATCCCACGTACAACAGAACGAAACATTGCCCGGTCCTGCGCCATCTTCACAATCCTTGGTATGCTCAAACCTGTTGTTGCAGTCATTGTGTATTTTGAGTGCCTTCCAACCTCCAACCTAGGGGGCTCGTCTTGTAGCACTATATTGAACAATATTCTGTTGTGATCCATAAGGTTCTCATTGGCTAATTTTCGGAAGTAGACCATCAGGCCTTTCTTCCTAGCTGGTCTTAGTCTGGAATCTCCGCTAAAACCTGTCCACCATGGGTGACCCTGCTGGTATTTGAAATACTGATGGCACAGCTTCAAGCATCACAGCAATGTGCCAGCCACCACAGTACAACAAATTGACAGATGGGTGGTAGTATATGCCTACAGCTCCAGGAAAAAGAGTATGAGCACTAGAGGGTGGTCCCACCGAAGTTGCCCCTCCTGGGGGCAGGAGCCGGGGAGTGAGGAGGTGGGAGACATGGGATGATGTATTCCCAGAGCTCCGTGGGGCCCTGCCACATCCTGTTACCCACCTGGAACTTCTCTGCCCTGACCTCACACCTGTGCCCACTCCTAGACAGTTCCCACCTGGCACAACACTGATCAGGGAGGGCCACTTGGCCCCAAGAAGCCCCGAGACACAGCTGAAGACAATTTGATTAACTTGCCTAATGAACTCTGAATTCACTCAATCTTTTTCTATGAAAACTGTATTTTCTCCCTAAATTTGTTATTGATTCCTCATATGTGTGGAGACGTAGGTGTAGCAGAAAAGAGTGTTCTGCACAAGGCAGGCAAGAGCCCAAGTTGTGGGGGTGGAGGGGACCGTAGTGCCGGGGGGGAGTCACTCATTTATCTTTAACCAAACGGGGGTCATACAACCTCTTCTTTATATGACCCTTCTGGGACCTCGTCATTAATCCCAGGTGGAGGAAGTAGTTGGGGGCAAGTTGAGGGTTGCCAGATTTAGCAACTAAAAATACAAGATGCCCAATGAAATCTGAAATCCGAAAACAACAAATATTTAGCAGTGTAAGTATATTCTGCTCAATATTTGGAATACACTTATACTAAAAAGTCATTTGTTGTTTATCTGAAATTTAAATGTTACTGGGAGTCCTGTGTTTTATTTGACAACCCTAAACAGAGGGAAGGAGTCCTTGTGGTCCAGTGGTTAAGCACTCAGCTGCTAACCACAAGGTTAGCAGTTCGAACCCACCAGCCACTCCTTGGAAGAAAGATGCTACAGTCTGCTTCCATAAAGATTACGGCCTTGGAAATCCTGTCGGGCAGTTCTATTCTGTCCTACAGGGTTCCTATGAGTTGGAATCGATTCAATGGCACCCAACAACAAGGTGGGGGAGGTTTGTGTCTCCAGGAGCAGAAATCTGGGCCATGGTCCACAGACTCCCCAGAGCTGGCCCACACAGAGACTCATATGTAGCAAGACCCGTCTATGCCCTTCTTAACTGCCATTCCTTCTCTCTATCCACCCCATCCTTTGATGCCGGGGTCAGGCTCTTCCACAATCAAGTCCCTACCTGGAGTCCCACCTCTGAGCCAGTACTTGGGGGGAATGAAAAATTGGTATTTATTGAAACAGCCTACTATGTGTGGGCAATCCAGGCAGTGCTCCGCACATGGATGAAATCTGCACACCTCCCTGGGGCCACTGCTGCCACTGGGCAGGTAAGGAAGCAGGCTCAGAGCAGGAAGGGGCAGAGTAAGACTCGAACCCTCGCTAGTTGCTAGTGTTCCAGCTCTAGAAGGCCTGGGTCAGAGCGGCGCAGAGGGGACCAGGCAGAGGGGGGTCATGGTACCCACCCTCTGGCTAAAGACAGTCATGGGGGCCAGCTGGGGAGGCAGAGAGGCTCCAGTTGGCCATCCATCTGGGAATCTGGCAGGTTGCATCGGATCTCCCTATTGCCAAAACAAGAGTCCCTGGGTGGTGGTTAAGAACTTGACTATTAGCCGAAAGTTTGGCAGATTGAACCCACCCAGAGGTGCTTAGAAAGACAGGCCTAGAGATCTGCTTCCAAAAGGTCATAGCCTTGAAAACCCTATGAAGCAGTGTTTACTCTGCACACATGGTATCACCATGAGTTGGAATCCACTTGAAGCCAACTAACAATCCTGAAAACTTCCCATTCTTGTTTTCCAAGACTCTGAACTACTCTTTTTCCTCCTATCTCCAGCCGTTCCTGCTTAGTTCCTTCCCCTCTCCTGACCTCTCAAGACGGCAGTGTCCAGGATCCTCTGCCCTTCTCCTCCTCTCTATCTATACCTACTCCCTGGGTGATCCTATGGCTTAAACTCAGTCTCTGTGCCTGTGCCTCCCACATTCCCATCCCCAGAACCCACCTCTCGATCAAACTCATACTTGGACTTGCATACACAGCACCTCCAGCTGGTGCCTACACACCACTTCCAGATTGAATTTCCAAACCCAACCACTGATCCACTCCCAACCCACTCTCCCCTGGCGCTGTCTCAGTCGATGGCATCACCCTTCCCCAGGGCTTCAGCCCAAACCTGAGTCATCCTCACGCCTCTCCTCCTCATGCACCCACAGCCCATCTGCTGGGAAACCCTGTCCATTCTCCTTTCTGAATAAATCCAGAATACAACCCCTTCTCACCACCTCCACTGCACCCCCGGGGCTCAGCCACTGTCATCCCCCTCCTGGATTACTAGAATAGTCTCCTCTTGGTGCTCCGCGCCTTCTCTCCAGCCCCCTTCAGTGTCCATGTAGCAGCCAGGGCAAGTCTGTGAAAATGAACATCAGTCAGATGATACCATTCCATGAGTCTCCACCTGCCAGTGACTTTCCATGATACTTGAATAAAATCTAAATGCCTTACCATGGGCGTTGAAGTGATGCTTGTTATGATGATGGTGGTGGTGGTGATGATGATGATGATAGTGATGGTGGTGGTGATAATGATGAGGGTGGTGATGATGATGGTGATGGAGGTGGTGATGGTGATAGTGATGATGATGATGGTGATGGTGGTGATGATGGTGATGGAGGTGGTGTTGGTGATAGTGATGATGATGGTGATGATGGTGATGGTGGTGGTGATAATGATGAAGGTGGTGATGATGATGATGGTGATGATGATGGTAAGGATCATGGTGGTGATGGTGGTGGTGGTGCTGCTGCTGCTGATGATGATGATAACAGTGATGATGATGAGGACTTCAGCTAACATTTTGGGGCACCTACTATGTGCCAAAAAGGAACCGTGGTGGCGCAATGGTTAAGGGCTTGGCTGCTAACAGGAAATTCAGCGGTTCAAACCCACCAGCCGCTCCGCAGGAAAAAGATGTGGCAGCCTGTTTCTGTAAAGATCACAGTCTTGGAAACCCTATAGGGCAGTTCTACCCTGTCCTATAGGGTTGCTAGGAGTCGGAATTGAATCGATGGCAATGGGTTTTTTTTTTTTTTTAACTATGTGCCAGGCACTATTTAGATGCTAAGGATACAGCAGGAAACAGAAACTCCTGCCCTTGTGGAGTTTATATTAGATGGAGGAAAGCAGACAATGAGTAAAATATATAGAATGTCAGATGGCAATAAATGCTAAGGAAAAAAATTAAGTAAGGAGGGGGTGTATGGATACCTAGTGGGGGTTGGGGTAGCTACAATTTTAAATCAGGAGTGCTGAGCATTTTAAGTATGTGGGGGAGGGAAGGTGGGTGGATTAGGGTTGCCATGTTCAATAGGTGAGTCAGAGAAGATAGCATTGCCCTGGAGGAGGTGAGGGAGTGAGCCAAATAACACTGGAGGAAGAACATTACAGGGAGAGAGCACCAAGTGCAAAGTCCCTGGGGTGAGGGCATGCCTTATATGTTTGCAGAACAGCAAAAAGGGCCAGAGGTGGGGAAAGAGAAAGAGAGAGATGGTAGAGAGATAGGGATAGGGATGGAGAGATGGGGATGGGAATAGGGAGGGAGAGGGAGAGAAGAGGGATGGAGAGAAAGGGAGAGGATGTTGGAAAACAATAGCGTCTGCTGTACACGTGACCAACTGCTCTGCGAATGCAGATAAGAAGCCAGCTGTGTGGTCAGGGACACTTCCTGGGGAGGCAGAAAACACAGGAGGGGCTGAGGATGGGCCGGCCTTAGATAGATGGAGAAGAAAGGGTATCCCCATTGGCCACATCAGAGGCTAACATCTTAGAATATTTCCCAGGACCTCCCCCAGGGCCTAGCACACAGCAGGTGCTTAATCATTGCACAGCTGGCAATTGTACTCACATTGGCAGGGAAGCAGGCTGAAAAGTCCCTTCATTCTTCCTGCTGAGTCACGTTGCCTCCCCTACATTTGCAATTGATCCACCTCATCCACCAAGAATAGCCTGGAAACTCAGCAGGGCTCAAGGAAAAGATGTTAAGATTTCCATGTTAATGCAGGAATCAAAATTTACATTCCAGTTAGGCTGGCGGCTGTGTCGTTTTTGCCTTTGGTTCCCAGCAAATTGGAGTTTAATATTTGGTATCCCCGCCATTCATCTGGGGGTGGTTCCAAATCTAGAAGGATCTGGATCCACGGAGATGGACATGGAGTGGACTCTTGTGAAGAAAAAGCAGCACAGTGTGGGCCCGAAATTGTGCCTGGAAAACCCTGGCCTGGTCCCTGATTTCCAGGCCTGTGGGAAGCCAGGGCCTCTCAAAATATAGCTGCCATCCCATCAGCCTGGCAAATGCTCCCCGCCTACAATATGTCAGTCACATCAGCCCTGGAATCATTGTGGCTGCTCCTTCATTCAGTTTTTCTAGATGCTTCTGTGAAGACCTACTGTGTGCTGGCTCTGGGCTGGGTTCAAGGGAAGCAAATGAATGAGAGAGGCCAGTGTCTGCTTCTGATGGCACTCTCAGCCCTGCGGGAGACAGAAACTAAACAAGCACTCGATAAATACCTGAGGCAAAGGGAGAAATCAATGTGTGCTATGGAGAAGGCAAAGCAGGGTGGGGACAGGGAAGAGGGGCTGGGGGCAATTGAGGTGGGGGTCTGGGAAGGCCTCTCTGTCACAGTGTCATTTGAGCTGGATGGTGGAAGAGAGTGAGCATGCAGAGAGAGCTTTCTTCCACGCTTTCTGCATTTTCCAAGTGCTGTTGGGTGATTATTGAATTCATTCATGGGCCCCAAGGAGGGTGAATGAAGCAGCTGGAACACAGGCGGGAACGAGGTGCTTTGCGAACCACAGGCAAGGCAGCTGCAGATGAAGCTTGGCAAATACTCAGAACAAAAGGAAGCCCATAGAAGTAAGCGGAGCTTGCTGCTACGACTTCATGATGCGCGTGGACAGGGTGCATGGGGGTGTACCTTCAAGCCTAGCCCGGAGCAGCAGAGGGGAAGCTTCAGAAAGAATCACTGAGTACCCTCCACCAGCCCTGCCTTCTTTCTCTGCCTTCTGGGATTTCACTGCCCTTGGGGACAGGCAGGTGAAGGGAGGGCACTCCTGGCTTCTGGCCATCGCTGCCCCAGGCTTCCCCAACTCTGGCCTGGTACCTGGCTTCTGTGAGTCTTGTCTCTTTGCTGAACACCCCCTACTGCCCCTCTCGGCCTGGTACTGCAGGTCTAGTCTCTGGGTTTCTTTGCCTGGCCCCAGAAAAGGGTGCCTCAATTACAGCCTGAAGTCCCCAGACCTGGGTTCTGTCTTTCCTGAGTTCCCTTCTCCTAACTTAAGTCATCCTGGGTTCTGGGTTTACGCCCGGTATAATAACTGCATCACCTATCATATTCCAAGTGGTCACTATGTGCCAAGCACATGGTAAGCCTCCAAGATGGCCCCCAGTGAACCCTGCCTCCTGGTGTTCCCAGCCGTGAGCAGACCCTGCCCCTATATTAGACCAGGGTGGGTTTGTGTGATCAGTAGAACACAGCAGAAGTGATGGAATGTCCCTTCCGAGATTAGGTTATAAAAGATACACAATGGCCAAAAGGAGGAAACAACTCAAGTGTCCATCAACAGGTGAATGGATAAAAAAAATGTGGTCCATCCATGCAATGGAATATTACTCAACCATTAAGAAAAATGAAGTTCTGATACATGCTACAACATGGATGCACCTTGAAAACATTGTTGAGTGAAATGTCAGGTGGATAAGGACAGATATTTTATGATCCCACTTATATGAGATATCTAGAAGAGGTAAACGCATAGAGACAGAAACTAGATCAGAGGTTGCCAGGGGTTGGGGGAAGAGGAGAATGGGGAGTTATTGCTTAAGGGGTACAGAGTTTCTGTTTGTTGTTGTTATGTGCCGTTGAGTTGGCTCTGACTCATAGCAACTGTATAGGACAGAGTAGAACTGCCCCATAGGGTTTCCAAGGAGCAGCTGGTGGCTTTGAACTGCCAACTGCTGGGTTAGCAGCCAGCTCTTAACTATTGTGCCACCAGGGCTCCAAGTTTTGGATATGGATAGTGGCAATAGTCGTATAACATGGTAGATGCAATTAATGTCACTGAATTGTAAACTTGAAAATGGTTAAAATGGTTATTTTTATGTTATATGTATTTAACCACAATTAATAAAAGAAAAAGACACTGCTGCCTCCATCTTGGTTGCTCGTGCTATTGTGCTCATCCTGGGAAGCCAGCTACCATGTCATGAGCAGTCCAACGGTGGGTGAGGCCCAAATGATGAGGAACTGAGGCCTCCTGCCAACAGCCCTGTGAAGGAGCCATCCTGAAATTGGGTCCTCCAGCCTTGGTCAAACTCCAAATACTGAATCACTGGCCAAGAGTTTAAGTACAACCTCATGAAAGACTGAGCCAGGGCCACCCAACTAAGCCTGTCTCAGATCCTGGACCCACAGAAACTGTGGGGTAATAAACGCGTGTTTACTTCTGCTCCAATGTTTTGGAGTAACTTGTTACACAGCAATAGAGAGCTCACACTTATCTTGGGTTCAGTGGTAGAATTCTCGGCTTCTGTGAGGGAGACCCAGGTTCGATTCTTGGCCCACGCACCTCATGCACGGCCTCTGCCCGTCTGTCAGTGGGGGCTTGTGTGTTGCTATGATACTGAACAGGTTTCAGCAGAGCTTCCAGACCAGGAAGGACTAGGAAGAAAGACCTGGTGATTTATTCCTGAAAAACCCAGTCTGATCCCCAACCAATCATGGGGATGGCACAGGACCGAACGGCCTTCTGTTCTATCATGCCTGGGGTCACCGTAGGTTGGGGGCTGACTCGAGGGCAACTAACGACAAGAATGGCGACAACCAACACTCATTTTTGCTCCTTCAATTCTTGGAACAACTTTGTGCTGTGTAGTTATTGTTCTCCCCTTGTATGGCAAGACGCTCAGGTTCAGTAACATGAAGTCACCGGCCCCAAGTCACACAGAAAGGAAGTGGTGCAGAGGAAGGCAGAACTGAGCTTTTACATTATAACCAGGCGCCTCATCTGATCTCTAGGTACAACCATACTTTCTACTCACAAGGGTATTCTCAGCCCTCGGCTTCTTTACTCCTCAAAATAAGCCCACGAGAGTTAACCACCCTTATTTTCCCAACCCATTGACGCTGAATAGATTCAGACTCACAGTAACCCTATAGCACAGAGTAGAACTGCCCCATAGAGTTTCCAAGGCTATAATCTTTACGGAAGCAGACTGCCACATCTTTCTCCCACAGAGTAGCTGATGGGTTTGAACCACTGACATTTCGGTTAGCAGCTGAGTGCTTAATCACTGCACCACCAAACAAACAAACAAAAAAAACCCAAACCCATTGCCATTGAATCAATTCCGACTCATAGTGATCCTATAGGACAGAGCAGAACTGCCCCATAGGGTTTCCAAGGAGCAGGTGGTAGATTCGAACTGCTGATCTTTTGGTTAGCAGCTGAGCTTTTAACCACTGTGCCACCAGGGCTCCTTTATTCGTAGGTATTGGAGGTTTAAAAAAAAATCCATTGCCATAGAGTCGATCCTGACTCATAGCGACCCTACAGCACAGAGTAGAACTGCCCCCATAGGGTTTCTTTACAGAAGCAGACTGCTACATCTTTCTTTTGCAGAGCGGCTGGGGGGTTTGAACTGCTGACCTTTTGGTTAGCAGTCGAGTGCCTAACCACTGCACCACCAGGGCTATTTGCTCTTATTTTACAGATGAGCAAACTGAGACTCAGAGAACCATGACTTGCTCTGGGTCAAGCTAGTATAGAGGGATGACTGATCAAAACTCAGTCTCCTGAGGTGATTGGAGCCTGGGACCTTGTGCCCAGGAGAGGCATGTCTTGGGGTTTTGGGGATGAGCTCTGGGGTGTTTCCCAGGGTTGGGGTGCTCTGTGGCATCTGGCTCTTCTGTACCTCTTACCCCCCAGAGCAAGGGGAGGGGGCTGGTAGAATCCTGGAGCCCTCCTCTGCCTTCCCAACCCCTCAGCTAGCAGAAGGCTTGCAGCCTGGAGTGATGGGGACATTGTCACCTGCAGGACTAGAGTTTCAAGAAGCAACTGTTTACTCTTGGTCATGAATTGTAAAGCAGTTTAAAGTCCAGGCTGGACCTTCAGCTCCTAGGATGGCTGTAACCATGGCAGCAGCTCACGGAGCAATAGCAAATATTTGCAGAAGGAGAGAGAGCCAGGTAGGGAAAGAAAGAGAGCCAGGGGTGTGGGGACAGTGCTTTGTCCTGTGCGCCTCCAGTGTCCCTTCCCTGGGCTTCCAGGGGGCACTCAGGTGCCCCCATAACAACTGTTTTGCTCAGCCTGTGCCTGGGGTGGGTGGCGCTGCCCCATCCCCAGGGTCTCTGCGTGAAACACGCCCTCAGGTCAAAACATCCATGGCCAGACCCCTGGCAGACCCCCTCTGCCCTAACAGGCTATGTGAACTTGGACAAGTCCCTTTTCTTTCTTGAGCCTTGATTTCCTCACCTGTGAAACGGGGATAACAAACCTGGGTGCCATTTCAGGGATGTTGTGTGGTTTAAATGACTCCCAGCCTCTGAAGCAGCCGCATGAGAATTGTAAAAAAAAAAAAAACAAAAACTCTCCCTGGCTTGGCTCGGGAACACATGGACGTCAAGATTTCAGTCCACACTCCAGATAGCCCAGAGAGAAGTGGCTTGCCCCAGGCCACACCGTGAGAACCCAGCTACCCAATCATACTGCCCTGTGGGCCAGCAGCCACCAGGCAGCCGAGGGCCTGCCGCCAGCGCTTCTGTGACCAGCTATTGTGGGTGTGTGTGAACCTTGGTTGTGGTGTGCTTCTCTGCGGGCACACTCAGAGCTGAGCCACAATCTGGGTCAGGGCCCAGGGTGTGCCAGGCACGGAGACAACATCTGCCAAGTATGTATCAGCAGAAAGGACAGGGAGACAGAGCCCCGCAGCCCCAAGTTCTGGGCAGGGGGCTTAGCTTCCCTGCGGAAGCCTGATGCAGGCAGCCTAGGCTCTCCCCAAGGGAGCGTCCCCAATACCGTGGCTTTCCAGGTTAACTGGCAAGTCTCCAGGTTAACCAGGCTGCATATACACCTTGACTTGTAAATAAGCCAAACGCTGTATTTATTGTTAAATTACATCCCAGGTGGTAAAAAAGATTATATCCTTTTTTTGTGCAGAACAAGCATGCAGAATATGCTCCCTAGGGGACCTGGGATCGAGGCTTGGCATTCTCAGATGTCTGGTGCCTCTGTTTCCCCCATGTAAACAGGGGTTGGTCCCGGTTCTCCAGCTCCCCCTGTGAGTCTGAATATTCTCATGAGAAACTGTTGAGAAAGTCCCCTGACAGACATCTCAGCCTCCCCTCTCTGCTGGAAGAGCAAATATATTTACTTCTTCCATTTTCCTTTCTCTTGTCCTGGAAAATCCTTAAATAAAACAGGGGGTGGTACTGTGAGGAGAGGTCCCCAGGCAGAAGCTCCTCTCAGAGGTCTCGGGAGGAGTGGCCAAAGTCCAGGAGCCAGAGCGGAGCTTGGTGCCTGCCCTCCATGGGGTTTGGGACACCTGGAGCTCACCTCTCAAACCCAGGTGACAGAGACCTGTGCTGAGTCTGCAGCCAAGTGGCCTTAGACATCGGACCCTCTCAGCTACAAAACTGACCAAGAGTCGATGAGGCTGGAATGCCCTCCTCCATGGGCCCCACCTGGATTCCTCTGCCTGCCAGAGGCCCAGCCTCTAACGAGCAGCTCAGGACCCAGCTGACATGCTCCCTGGAGAAAAGGAACACAGTGTCCACAGCAACCAAGAGGGCCTGTCCTGGGGGACGGCCGCTTGCGGAGAAGGCTGGGTGTGGCTGCCTCTCTGGAGTCTCCCCACTTTCCTGGGCCACATTAGGGCAGGCAAATGTCCCCCAAAATATGTGAAAGGTGGCAGCTTGAACCTACCCAATGGCTCTGAGGGAGAAAGACCTGGTAATCAGCTCCTGTAAAGGAAACCCTGTGGAGCAGTTCTACTCTGTTATATGGGGTCTCTATGAATCAGAATCGACTTGATGGCACCAAACAACATATCTGTGGATGTAATCCCGTTTGGGAATATATGTTAATGAGTCCACATCAGTGTAGGGTGTGTCTTAAATCTAATGACTTCAGAGATAGAAAAAGAACAGATGAGACTCAGAAAGAAGCAAGTACAAATGTGGAAAGATTGCTGCCACATGGAGATCACCAAGGAACCAAGGAATGTCCGGGCTAGAGAAGCTGAGACAAGGATCTTCCCCCAGGGCCACCAGCTCAGTCATCTCATTGCCTCTGGACAGACAGGCAGACAAAAGGTCAGACTTGGCCAGGCTGTACTCCGCCAAGGACTCATCATAAGACTGTCAGCTACTGAGGAGTGGCAGGCATGGGGCTCCTGGAAGCTGGGAATCGGCCTCAGCTGGCTGCTGGCAGTTCTTCCTGCCTGGTATTGCCCAGGCCTTCCCTGCCATGCCAGACAGGCTCCAGCTCCCACCCAGCCTGCTTTGGCTTTACCCAGCTACAACCTGATCCAAACAGGTCAACACATATCTTGACAAAGACAGACAGTTGGGCTGGGGCTCAGATCTCAAGCTCATCCATCCATTCAGTAAATATTTACTGAGTGCTTGCCAAGTGCTTAGCACCACAGACACACAAGTAATCTAGAGATGAGGCTCTTGTGCCCACAAAGCCTATATTTTCATAAAGGGAAACAAACTGCTGACTAAATAAGCAAATTTTGACAATGAAGGCAATGTGAGGTGCAGTGGTAGTTCATTAGTAGAATTGTTGCCTTCCACGTGGGAGAAGTGAGTTCAATTCCCAGCCCATCTGGCAGTGGAGGTTTACACGTTGCTATGATGCTGAACAGGTTTCAGTGGAGCTTCTAGACTAAGACTAGGAAGAAAGATCTGGCAATCTACTTCTGAAAATCAACCAATGAAATCCCTGTGGATCACAATGGTCTCATCCTCAACCCATCACGGGGAAGGTGCAGGACTGGGCAGCATTTCATTCCACTGTGCATGGTGTCACAAATGTGGGGAGCCAACAACTCAATGCAACTAACAACAACAACATGAAGGCAATAAACAGGATGAGGTAAAACAGTAGGTGATGGAAAAAGGGGAGGCAGCTGTGTAAAGAGCTAATGGGAAAGCATTTGAGGCAGAGGGACTATCAAGTACCAAGGCCTTGGGGTAAGAGGAAACTTGCCTTTCCAGAAAAGGGAGGGCAGTGTGCCTGAAACTTCAGAAGGCAGGGCAGGAAGGGTGGTACAAGGGTGTCAGAGAGGAAGGCAGATCTTGCAAGATCTTGACCTTGATCCTAAGACCAAGGAGAAAAAGCCAGTGGTAAAGAGAAAAGAGGAAGACCCTCAACAAAATGGATTGACACAGTGACGGCAACAATGGGCTCAAGCATAACAATGATTGTGAGTGTGGTGCAGGACAGGGTAGTATTTCGTTCTGTCGCACACAGGATCATACGAGTGTGAACCGACTCGATGGCACTAACAACAACGACAAAGAGAAAATATTGAGCAGTCAGAGAAAAAAGCACATTATATAGAGAGGAACAAAAGTAAGAATAGCAGAAGAATTCTTATTGGAAACAAGGTGAGTAAAAAGATAATGGAATAACATCTTTAAAGTGCTGAAAGAAAGAAAGAAAGAAAGAAAAAAACCTGTCAATCTAGTATTCTCTACCCAGCTAAAATATTTTTAAAAACTGAAGGAGAAATTAACACTTTTCCAGATATGCAAAAGCTGAAAGCAACCATTCAGCTAACAACATAAAGAATTATAGCAATAAGCCAACAAACTAGATAAAATGAAATCACACAAAATAATTAATCCAAAGGAAAGCAGAAAAAGAAGATGTGGACAAAGAATGATGGGACAGATACAAAACAAATAGTAAGTCAATAGATTTAAATTGAACTATTTTTTTTATATCAATAGCCACAATAAATATAAATGGTCTAATTACCTCCCAGTTAAAAGCAGAGTTTGTCAAACTGAACAAAAGAGCAACACTCAACTATTTTGCCTATAATAAACAAAGAATTATAAAAAAAAAAAGTTGAAAGTAAAAGAATGGAAAAAGATATACTAATACTAATCAAAAGAAAGGTGGAATGGTTATATCAGAGTATACATATATATATGTATCAAAGCAGATTTCAGAGCAAACAGTATTAAAAAAAAAAAACCAGGGATAAAAAGGGTATTTCCTAATGATCATCAACAGGATATAACAACCTTAAATGTTTATACACCTAAAAACAAAACTTAAAAATACATGAAGCAAAAACTGACAGAATAGCAAGGAGCAATAGATGAATCCACAATTATACTTGGAGTCCTCAACATTCCTCTTTCATTAACTGAGAGAATAGGCAGAAAAACAGTAAGGATAGAAAAGATTTGAATAACATTATCAATCAGCATGACCTATTGACATTTGCAGTACACTCCACCCCAAAACAGCAGAATACACATTGTTCTCAAGTGTACATGGAACTGAATTAAAATTAAGAAAAATAAACAATTAAGCTTCTCAGTCACACTAGCCATATTTCAAGAGTTCAGTGGCCACCTGTGGCTAGTGACTATCTGTAATGGACAGTACAGATTCAGAACATTTTCCATCATCACAGAAAGTCGTACTGGACAGGGCCGGAACTATTCAACAAATGGTGTTAGGAAATTGGTTATCCATATAAAAAAATTAATTTGGATCCTTATCTCACATAAACACACTTCCAGATGGTGCAGAGGCCTAAATGTGAAAGCCAAAACATAAAATTTTTAGAACACAATATATGAAGACCATATCTTAAGATAATTTTAGAAGACAACATTTTTATGCTTTCCGGACACGAGGGATTTCTTAAACGAGATACCAAAAGAACCAACCCTAAAGGGGAAGATTGATAACTTTTACTTCATTAAAATGAAGACGCTTTCCTCATTGAAAGTGATCACAAAATAAAAAGATAAGTCACGGACTAGAAGAAAGTATTTGTAACACGTATAACTATCAAGGGATTAGTTTCTGGAGCCCAAAGCTCTGCTCATCCCTAAGGAAAAGGCAAACAACCTAAGGATAAAACATGTGAACATTCACTTCACGAGAAGAGGAAACACAAATGTTCATAAACATATGAAAACATGCTCAACTGCATTAGTAAACAGGGAACTGTGAATTAAAAGCAAACTAAATATTTTATTCCCACCAGATTACCAAAAATTTACAAGTCTGAACGTATCAAGTGTTGGTGAGCATGTACAGCAGTAAGACCCTTCTACTGCTGGTAGAAACTCAAATAGGTACAACCTCTTTGGAAAACACCTTGGTACGACCTGGGCAATGTGAAGATGCCCGTATCTTTCAGCCCAGCAATTGCACTCCTACGTGCTGGCCATAGAGAAACTTTTGTCATATTGCATCAGTTGATATATGCCACCCAACAGTTCATCAGCAGGACGGATAAATAAAAGTGGTATGTGCTTTAAAGAAAGACTACATAGCAATGAAAACGAACACACGACAGCTACACACATCAGCATGAAGAAATCTCAAAAATAATGTTGAATAAAAAAAGCAAGTCACAGAAGAACCTGTTTAGTACGATTATGCAATAAAGATCTGAGTAGTCAATTCTCTCACCTCCTTCAAGTCTTTGCTCAAATGTCATCTTCTCAATAAGACTTACACCACCCCCCACCTAACACTGTAAGCCCCACACTCTGCAACCACGCTTCTATTGCCCTTTATTCTACCCTACCTTTCCTTTTTCCAGAGCACTTATTCATTTCTGTCCTGGGTGGTGCAAATGGCTAATGTGCTTGGCTACTAACTGAAAAGTTAGTGGTTCAAGTCCACCCAGAGCCTCCTCGGAAGACAGGCCTGGTGATACTACTTCTGAAAAATCAGCCATTGAAAATTCTACAGAGCACAGTTCTACTTTGACACACATGGGGTCACCATGAGTCAGAATCGGTTGCATGACAACTGGTTTAGTTTTGGTATTAATTTCTAACAAGTTCTATAACTCACTTACTCATTATGTTTAGTAGTTACCTCCAGAAAGTCAGCTCCACAAAGACTGGAATTGTTTTCTCTTTGGTTAACCGATATCTTCCAAGTTAGAGTGGAGCTCTGGTGGCGTAGTGGTTAAGAGCTTGGCTGATAACCAAAACATTGGCGGTTCGAATCCACCAGCCCCTACCTGGAAACGCTATGGGGCAGTTCTACTCTGTCCTATAGGGTCGCTATGAGTTGGAATCGATTCGATGGGTTGGAATCAATTCGATGAGGTGGAATCGATTCGATGAGTTGGAATTGATTCGATGGCAACAGGTTTGGTTTGGCAAGTACCTAGAATAGTACCTGGCACAAAGTAGGCTCTGAACAAATATTTCTTAAACTGAGTGCTTGGTACACAAATGTTTATTTATGATTATTTTTTAACCTGTGTCTATACATTTTATCCAGTCTTTCATATGTATGATACCTCATAATAAAAAATTTTTTTAATACACCTGATGTTTATTACAATTCCTGAGCTCCCCCTGCCTCCCATAAGCATGGGAAGTCGGGGTTTGACCAGTATCCTGCCCTCAGGACATGCTGTCTTGTGTATGATGATGGTGACAAGGAAATATCAATCCACCCACAAGCCGCAGTCTTCTGTGTTTTATTTCTGCTTGAACAGGGTTTAAAATGTGCCTGTGAATATTTGCACTGACAACTACAGAAAGCAGAACTGCTTTGTCAGAGAGAAGTAAAAAAAACCTGGTAAATTTGCCTTGTGTTTTCTTGAGAAAACAATGAGAAGGCAGCAGCCCACTCAAGGCCAATGGCATCACGTAACCAAACGTGTACAATCCTGGCCTTGATGAGCTTCCTTATCAGATTGAAATCCCCAGTAACAACCAATGACTGTCCAACCCCAACCCCACGGAGAGAGTCAACTGGCTGCTCCGTGAGCCATCGAGACTGAGGCTAACATCTGGGTTTGTTCTGTCTGAACTGAGAGCTGACCAAATCAAACCCATTGCCGTTGAGTCAATCTTGACTCATAGTGACCCCATAAGACAGAGCAGAACTGTCCCATAGGGTTTCCTAGGCTGTAATCTTTAAGGGAGCAGAATGCCAGGCCTTTTTCTGCTTCAGAGCCACTGGCAGGCTCCAACCACAGACCTTTTGGTTAGCAGCCGAGCTCTTAACCACTGTGCCACCAGGCTTCTTCAACCCAGAGCTAGGGATCATTAAAGATGTCACTATGGAAAACGCCCCTCCCCTGGTGTTGGTCATGTAAATAAAAGCTTTCTGAGATACTAATTTGCGTAAGTGGGTTAACCGTCTCTCATAATTCTAGGTATTCTAACACATACCTTACTAGCTGAAAGGTAGGTGGCTCAAACCCACCCAAAGGCACCTCCAAAGACAGGCCTGGCAATCTGCTTTCAAAAGGTCACAGCCTTGAAAATTCTGTGGAGCAGTTCTACTCTGCACACACAGGGGTGCCATGAGTCGAAATAGACTCATGTTATGTGTCAACCTGGCTAGACCGTGATTCTCAGTGATCTGGCAGACATTATATAATCATTTTTCATTTTGTGATCTGATGTGAGCAGCCAATCAGTTGGAAAGAGTGCTTTCTTGGGGGTGTGGCCTGCATCCAACATATATATATGGATGTTCTGGCAAAGTGCTCTCTCTCTCTCAATCCTGCACTCATCTTGTCTGAATTCCAGTTCTTGGGATGTGGGAAGCCTTCAGCTTTCTGCCTGACCTGCAGACTTTGGGTTCATCAGTCCCTTCAAGCATATGAGGTAGGAGAAGCCTTCAGCCTACTGCCTGACTTATGGATTTGGGACTTGCCATCCCCCACAATTGCGTGAGGCATTTCCCTGATGTAAAACTCTCTCTACATATTTATATACATGTTTCATTAGTTTTGCTCCTCCAGAGAACCCAGCCTAAAACAGCAACTAACAAGAACCCCTATAATCTTACGGGAGTTGCTGAATATATAATAGAGGCAAATAGGTGTGTCACATCTTAACCATCAAAATGACTACCTTGCCTAAATTCCTCATGGTTGTAGTGCCCATTGCCCTAAAATATTCCATAGTGGGCATGGACATTCTGACCTAATGATTAACAAGTTAAAATTAAATTAAGTCTTTGGTGCTTAAAAATTGGCTTGGAAAAAAATAGAACCCCATGGATCTTCCCCCAGTTAAAATCATTAACACAGCTCAATGTAAATTAAAACAAGGCCTTTGAGGACTGAAATTCAATATACAAGAACTATTTAGTGAAAGGGTGGTTATTTCCACGACTTCTTCATTTAAAAGTCCAATTTGGCCTGTTCTTAAACCTGGTAAGAATGAGTGGCACCTCACAGTGGATTACTGTAGCACCTCAATGCTTACCCTCGTCTCAGCTTCCTCTCATATCCCTTGGAGACTCTGGACCAAATGGTGGCTACAAGTTGCCCATGAGCTTCTGATGCAAGAAACTGCCCTCCTCAGCACCTAGTACCAATTTTTGTCTTAAAGTTTATTTTGCTTAATATTAGTATAGCCACCACAGCTCTCTTTGGTTGGTTTGCACGGTATGTCTTTTTCATTCTTTTACATTCAAACTACTTGTGTTTTTGAATCTAGTGTGTGTCTCTTACAGACACTATATAGTTGGATCATTTTTTAAAAAAAAAACTCTTCTGCCAATCTCTGCCTTTTAACTGGAGTGTTTAATAAATCTACATTTAATGTAATTACAAATAAAGTAGGGTATATGACTTCCATTTTGCTTTGTTTTCTCTGTGTTACGTTTTTTGTTCCTCTATTCCTCAGTTTCTGCCTTCTCTTATGTTAAATGGATATTTTCTAGTGTATAATTTTAATTCCATTGTTGTTTCTTTTAATATATTCTTTTGAGTTAGTTTCCTGATGGTTACCCTGGTGACTGCAATTAACATCTTAGTTTATAGCAATCTAGTTCAGATTACTCTGTCCTATAGGGTCACTATGAGTCAGAATTGACTCGATGGCACTGGGTTTTGTTTTGTTTTGTTTTTAGTTCAGATTAATACCAACTTAATTATAACAGTACCAGAAACTTTGCTCTTATATAGTTCTGTACGCTATATCATCTTCTGTGTTGTCATACAAATTACATCTTTACATATTGTACACCCATCAACACAGATTTGCAGTTATTGCTTCAGGCACTTGTCTTTTAAATAAGGTATGAGAAAAATTACAAAAATACATTTACAGTTTTTTATATTTACCTATGCAGTTACTTTCACTGGTGCTCTTTATTTTTCCATGTGGATTCAAGTTACTGTCTTGTGTCTTTTCAATTCAGCCTGAGGGACTCCCTTTACTATTTCTTGAGGAGTAGGTCTGCCTTTGATTTAGATGTATTTTATCACTTTCCAATACATGAATCATTGATCCCAGAGCTATAGTTTCCATGGCAACACCTGACCAACCAGAATAATGCCATCATCCAGAACACTCACCCACTCTTCTTGGAGAACCCCATTTACTATCAAGGTGTTTTCCAGTCTCAAGCAAAGAGTAAGGGCCTTGGGCGGAGAAACCGAGGCAAAAGGTCTCCTTCAAATGGGAGGGTGAAGGCATATGGAACTCACTGGATTGACAAAAATGATTCTTGTTTCTGCTTTTACATCACAAAGGCCAAACCTCTGACAGGAGGACCCAAACGCAGCGTAAGAAAAGGTGGGTTCTCCCTTGTCCCACATCGGGTCAGCAAGGAGCTTTTTGGTCCCATGTTCTAGGTTCAAGGCTCCTCCAGTTGCAGGGACTAAGCTATCTGCCTTAGCAGTTCCAAAGCCCTGATGCGTATGTATGCTTCTGGAGAGGCAGTGCCAGGGAACCAAGTGTGGCCTGGCATGCAGTAGGCACTTAATAAGTGCCCACATTCAAAATAAGGGAACCCTTAACACATTTCACAGGGGAGGTCTGAGCAGCTTGTGTTTTCATCATGAAGGGATTCAAGTGAACTGCACTCCACCTGGTCTCAGTACTAGGGATTCGAAAGGCTCCCAAGCAGGGAATCTGACCTAATTTTATGTTCTACCCAACACTAATAATACTCAATTCCACCAAGTCATAATTCATAACCTGTGAAAGGTACTCCAGGAAGTTCAGTGACCTATGGATCTTGGTTTTAGAGGTTAAAGCTTTCATTGTGGTCTTGGTACCAAGTACATCAGACACAGCAGCAGTTGGCCCCAAGCCTGGACTCCACACCCCTAGAAAAATATAAATCAAGACCCTGCTACTTGGGAAGGGGACCAACTGAGTTATATTCTGCAGCTACTCAAACAGAGCAAAAATACAAAAAAGGAAAGTGGGGATGGAGGGACACACCTGCCAGGTCAGGTGGGTGCAGAGGTGTCTCTGAATGTAGGGGCACTAGACCCCTCAGGGCCAAAGACTAGAAGGCAGGGGTTGGTAGGAGTGAGCAGTGGAGGGGCTTCAGAGTCACAGGCCAGCTCTGCCCTTTTAACAGCCATCTCGTCCAAAAGTAGCGATTGTGTTGTTAAGTGCCATCGAGTCGATTTCAACTCATAGTGGCCCCACGTGACAGAGTAGAACTGCCCCATAGGGTTTTCTTGGCTATAATCTTCATGGAAGTAGATTGCCATGTCTTTCTTCCGTGGAGCTGCTGGGTGGGTTCAAAATCACCAACCTTTTGGTTAGCAGCCGAGTGTGTAACTATTTGCACCACCAGGACTCCTGGGTGATTATACTACTCACCTGTAAGTTAGGATTAGCTCTTTCAGGGGGTTGTTATAAGGATTGAATGGGATGATGTAGGGAAGCACACCCACACATCATAGATGCTGAACAGGTATTGCTTGATCCCACAGCTGAGAAGACAGAGGTGGGCTTGAGGAGCCCTGGGCACGGATAGCCCTGGGCAGGGCCTGCTGGGTGTCCACAGCCCGAGTCTAGAATGGAGGAGGGAAGGATGCACAGCTGGACCGCACCCTCCACCTAGCATCCCCAACTCCTGCTGGGTCCACAGATATAGGCCCCCCAAGTGTGCATGCTGCAGCCAGGCCTGGGCAAACCAGAACAGCCATCGGTCTGTCAGGGATGCAAAGTCCCACCCCTCCCCACTGTCAGCCCAGGTGGGGGAGGGGCCGGGGAGGAGAAACAAACACTGAAGCAGCTTCCAGTGCACTTTAATCAAAATTCCATCATCAGAACAGATCTCGCAGCATACAACGTTATGATGGGAATGTCGGCTTGGCCCTACAAATGGAATTTCCACAGATTGGTACTTCAAACGTGTATGAAAAATAAAATATATAATATTTAGCTTTATAAATTTCCCCGTACAATTGCTTTATCTTTAAAATAAATGATGACCCCTGTCCAATATATGAAGCAGTCTGGAGTCACTAAGCAGATGGCAACCAAACGACATCCACTCTCCTAAAAAGTCCTGGGGGAAATACTTGATGGAGACGGTCAAAATCACACAATCAATGTGAATTAAAAACTAGCACACTCCTCAGCGTGGGGAGAGACATGACAATGGAACCTTCCAAGGGCTGGTCCTTCCATGGGGAGGAAAGAAATCCCCGGAGCCACATCAGATGGTTGGAAAAGCTGCAACTGAACTTTGGCACCAGTTGGGAAAGAGGCCTTTCAAAGCCATACCCAGCGATGGTTCAGTGGCAGCCTCGGTCTCGGGGGGAGGACAGAGGTGGTGGTCCGGGCCCTCCTCCATCCTGAGATCCCCCTCACAGCCCCTCCACCTTGGGGAAGGCGGGGCACTGCTGGGGCAACCGCCTTCCTTCCCCAGCTCCAGAGTTCTCAGCGGGAAAGGCTCACACGGCAAGAACACAAAGGAAGGCCCTTTTGCAGATGGGAGATGCTCTGCTGAGCTGCGTACTCAGCAGGGATGCACACAAGACACAAGGAGCACAGCCACTCGAGCAGGACAGCTGCACAGCCCCTTTAGAAGGAAGGGGACAGACAGAAGGTGCACACGGGACACCAGAGATCCAGGAGGGTGCATGGGGGTGGGCTGCACTAGCATTACACAGGTTTGGAAGAGGGGCTCTGTGCCTTCCATCTCACCCACAACAGGAAGTGGGGTATGCACTCCCTTGTGACTCAGGGTTTCTTCCCAGGGGACTCTGGCACTACCCGAAAAAACCAACACGATATTGTTAAGAAACAAGCCAGTGACAAATGCTGTCAGAGGGCCTTAGAATCCCTGGGAAGGGGCCCTGGGGGCCGCAACCCATTCTAGCAAGAGGTTTATACACAGTTTCACCAGGGAGTGAATGCCTCTGAACTTTTGGCAGGATCAACCAGCCCCGGCCCCCTGGACAGAGGAAATGGGGCTATAAGTCAAGGAGCCGCTCCTCACAGGTCTCCACAGGCCACTTGGAGGCCCCTCCGAACACGTCAACGTTGTTGTCCACCCAGGGGATGATGTTGCCTGGCATGTTGGTGGAGCAGTTGGCAATGTTGACAATTTCCTGCGCACGGAGCACCCGGTCCCATATGTTGAACTGGCTGAGCTCCCCCACAAATGCCTGAGTAGCATCAAACCTGCCCCCAACCGTGTCCTGAGGAATGGGATGGAGAAATTGGCATCAGCGCAGGTTCAAGGGCAAACAGTCGACCAGCTGTCTTGGCAAATAGACAGCTTCTGGAAAAAGGCCTTCAGTTTGGCAGGGGTGAGATGTGAGCATTCCCTGATACCCACCCCCCCACACTCCCTCCCTTATTCTGAAAGGTTCTGAAGCACCAGGGCATGTCAGAACTGTCAGGGACCTGGAGTTGGCTTTCCTCAAACCACCACCCCACTTTACACAGGGATAACTGAGGCTAGAAGAGGCAACAATTGCCCAAAGTCCCAAAGCTAGGACCAGAATCAGGTCTCCTGCCTCCCAGCTCCTCCCAAGGGAAACATAATTAGGGAGTAAGCACAGAGTGACCCAGCCTCAAAGCCCCCCAAGTACTGAGTATTTAGTCTCCCACTTTCCATCATCGAGGCTAGGTCCATAGAGCCTCAAACACAGACTGAAACATCGACACTCATCTGCCCAGACGGCACGTGTCTGGAGGGCAGCCTCCAAGGGCTCACTTTTTCCTCCTTGTCCTCCCACAGGGCTGAGCATCCCATGTGCATTCCCTTAGTGCCCCTTGCTGGGTATCAGGGTTGAGACCCTGAGCAGGGAGCTCCAGAAGACACAGCCCCTGGCACCCTGAGTCAGCACTGCACCAAACAGAGGCCGATGCCCAGGGCATGAACAGTGCACTAGGGAGATGCTGTCCCTTCCACAGCCTCTTCTCAGAGGGAAGCTGGAGCAGAGTCACTAACGGGCCCAAGGACTGAAGGCACTCCTGAGCCCACTATGCTGACCTGGCCCTGCCAGGAATGTCAGCATCCCGGAGCTGACTATCACAGCCCAGAGCTGGGCTGAGGACTGTGGCGGGTATAGACATGACCGGCAGCCCCCACCCTGAGCCCTGCCCACACCCACCTGCTCCTGCCCGAGGATCAACACACCCCCTGGCTTGATGGGGTGCCAGGGGGCCAGGTTCTCGCCAGTGCCAAGCTTCTCCCCGTCTTGGAAGGCTTCCCACATGCCATCTCGTGTTGTCCAGGTGATGCAGACGTGGTGCCACTTGCCATCACTGACAAACAGGGGTAGCTGGGTGACCTGTGGGTGGCAAATGCCAGTGAGGGCCTGCTGAGCCCAGGCCCCATGGGGTCCTCCAAGGGCAGAAAGCAAGATGTCCCCCAGGAGTCGGATCTGGGGCACAGGAGGCCCTCAGTCCACTGCTCCTCCCATCACTACAGGGCCCCTCCTTCTCTGTGCCATTTGGATAACAAGCCCAACCCCAGCTATTTCTGAGGGAGGGACCTCGGGTGGGAGGCACCATGCGCGAGACAGATGCTCAGCGCAAAGAGACAGCCTCTGTATGTGCCCTGACCTCAGGGAAGCCCCGATTTTTAGTTGAACACCCTTGGTCCCAGCAAGCTACAGACCCAGGACACTGCAGGCCAAGCAACTGGACAACCCCTCCTCACGCTGGCTCTGAAGTCCCCAAGCTGGAGAACCTGAAGGGAAGTCAGGGATCTACTGGGTCAACATTTTTAAAAAACAGGCCATAAAAACTGAATACCAAACCAGTCACCATTGAGTTAATCCTGATGCATAGTGACCTCATATGTGTCACAACAGAACTGTGCTCCATAGCGTTTTGAGTGGCTATGATTTTTTGGAAGTGGATTTTTGGAAGTGGAAGGTCTTTCTTCCAAGGCACCGCTGGGTGGATTGGAACCTCCAACCTTTCGGTTTGTAGCCGAGGGCTTAACCATTCGTGCCACCCAGGAGCTCCTTCGGCGAATGGGCCACACCAGGATCTAAACTCCTCAGGCAGTGTCCCAAACTTCCACTGTGGTACTCAGGGAGGGCTGGGGCTGTCCAGGCCGAGGGTGTGTGTGCTGTGTCCTCCCTGTGCAGAGGACGGAGGCCTCCAGGCCCACGAGTGTGTGTGTGGGTATGTGTGTATGGGGGGTGGGGCATGTACACGCCTCCCCTCAGAGCTGAGGACACGTGTTTCCAAGCCAGCACAGGTCCACCACCTCTCCATCTCCGAGAACACTTTACAGTGCCAACCACCCTGTTGTTGCTGCTGGTCTCCTAGTGACCTGGGATTTCCTCCCAGGAATTAGATGTTTACAACATGTCTAAATCGAGAGGAAAACAAGGCCATCGGCCCTACTGTGTCCAAGGGTATTATTTAGAGCAATTAATCCCCGGCTCTGAAGTAGTCGCTGCTAGGAAGAGCCCAGCAGGAAGATTCCAGGGCATTTCTACTTTAAACAAACTCTTCACGGGGCAGTTGGGGGAAGACAAACAGAGTGAAGGCCAGGGCTGCCCCGCGGTGGAGGAGGAGAGAGTGCCCCTGGCCCCGGGCAGCCAGGGAGTTGGTGCAGCAGTTCAAATGCCCAAATCCAGCACGGAGGATATAAGAACGCTTTTTTAGTTATGTTTAGCCTGACTTTGGGATGAAGGTTTTGAAGCGGTGCTGCTGGAGGGTCTCACAGACACCCCTGAAGGTGAAAGCAGCCAGTCTGTTACAAAGGGATATTTATTCTGGAAAAGGCAAGGCTCTAGGGAGAGAGAACAGGTTAGTGGCTCAGGGGCTGGGCAGGGGCTGATTATGAAGGGGTATGAGGAATATCAGGGGTAATGAAACTGTTCTATATTTTCATTGCAACTGTCTGTGTTTGTCAAAACTGGTCGAACTGTACACTAAGAAGGGTGAATTTTATGTCTGTAGGTTCTCTCTCAGTAAACCTGACCCCCTCCAATGTACCAATGTATAGTCGTGAGATGTATCATTTGTTCTGAGAAAGGGAGAGACATACACACACCTTCTCCCCTAAGCGGTGCCATTCTGGGAGCAGCCCTCACTGCACAGCCTCAGGGCCAGTGACAGTTCAGGCCGGCATGGAGGCCCCAGCCCACTCTGTTCCTTCCACCACCCCAGTGCTGGGATCAGACTCACAGCTGAGGACTCCACAAGGTGCAGCCCCCTGCCCACGTCGGCTACCCAGAAGAGGAATAACCCTGTGCAAAGCCATGCCCACCATGAAAAGGGCAGACCTGCAGACGCTCACCTGTGGCCCTGTTTTGGACGAAGGAGGCCAGGGCTGGTTGGTATCTGCAGGGCTGCATTCATGGCCAGCCAGCTCCCAGAGCCCCGGGACATGCTGACTACCCCTCTACCACAGGTCCCGGCAGGCTCACCTTGTCATTGATGAGCAGCTCGATGGGGTTGTTGCCCCACTCAATGAGCACGATCTCGTTGGCCTGCCCAGGCACTGCATATGAGAACGGGGTGCCGATGCCTGGCGAGGCACTGGACCTCAGCCACAGGCAGATGGTAAAAGCATACAGCTCAGGCAGTGTCTTCTTGATCTTGCCATACAGGTAGTTGGTGCGGAGGGGTAGGGATACTTTGAAGGCATCCGGCGACTTAAATGCACTGTTGCCTAGGCAGAAAAAAGAGAGGCCAGCAGCACATTAGGCCCACTCCAGCCAGCACAGCTCAGAGCCATGTCTATCTCTCCTGGAACACTCAGAAGTCAGTTCCTCTATCTCCTGAGCACCTGCCACACGCCAGACACTGTCAAAGTGCTAAAACTCTAGCAGCAAAATATAGAGACCAAAGTTTATGAGTGATTACCAGGTGTGGGAAGAAGGGAAAAAAAAACCATTGCCATCAAGTCAATTTCAACTCATAGTGACCCTACAGGACAGAGGAGAACTGCCCTGTAGGGTTTCCAAGGAGTAGCTGGTGGATTCGAACTGCCAAACTTTTTAGTTAGCAGCCGAGTGCTTAACCACTGCACCACCAGGGCTCCAAGTGAGGAGGAAAGGTAGGAGGAGCCCCTTTCCCTGAGTGACCTGGGAAAGCCTCTCAAAAGAAGGGAATTGGAGCAGAAACCCAAAGAATGGAAAGATGGCGGCCTGGAATGATCTCGGGACGAGACCTTCATGCAGAGGTAACAGCGAGTACAAGGGGCCCGAGGCAGCCCAGGGAAGGAAAGGGGGAAAGGAACGTTTTGTACTGCAAGGCACTGGGCACTTTGGAGAATTCAGCTCAGACTCTTAGACCAGGGAATGAAGCCTCTGACAACCCAGAAGAAAAAAACTACAGTTTAGTTCTAATACCCCCTATTTCCATAGCTGTAGAGCCTGGCTGCTAAACAAAAGGTGGGCAGTTTAAAACTACTAGCTGCTCCTTGGAAACCCTATGGGGCAGTTTTACTCTGTACTGTAGGATCGCTATGAGTCAGAATAGACCCAACGGCAACGGGTTTGGTTTTTTTTTTTTTTAATCTGATAACTGGAGTCCCTGGGTGGTGCAGATGGTTAAGCACTCAACTACTAGCCAAAAGTTTGGAGTTTTGAATCCACCCAGAGGCTCCTCGGAAGAAAGCCTTCATGGTCTACTCCTGAAAGATCAGCCATTGAAAACCCTACAGACCGCAGTTCTACTCTGACACACATGGGGTCACCATGAGCCAAGGTCAACTTGATGACAGCTGGTTATCTGATAACTAGAATGCTCAGGGAACGGGGTTGGATTTTCTTTTCTAGTTCAGTTAAGGCAGAAAACTCTCCCTCAGTCAAATCTTGCTATCTTTGTTATTTCCTAAAAAGCTTCGCCCCTCAGCTTCTTCGGCAAGAGCCAGGACTGGGACACAACAGGCTTGGTCTTTGAGACAGAAAGTCTCTCAGGGGTCCAGGCCCTCAGTACACACTTGTCAGCCAAGTGAATCCGCGTCACCTCTCATACCACAGAATCACCACCACCCAGGTGAAGAAGTCAGCTCCTGCATCTTCAACTACACCTGAACCCAGAAGTGACTTTTTGGACACAGTCCCTGAGGTAAACTGCTGTGCCCATGATCTGTCCTGTCCTCCTTGAATGAGGATCAAGATTACTGTTTCCTGTAGTTCGGAACCAGTAGGAGGCTGATCCCTGGCACAATTGCAGATAAATGCAGAGGCACGCCTCAGTAGTACCTTAACACACCTAGCCAAGCCATGGCCCTGGGGCCTGCCGAGCAGTGGTGAGAACTCCCTGGCTGTCCTCATGTGAATTCCTTAAAAACAACTGGTACTTCCAATTCCTTGAAGACAACTGATTCCCTTAAATGGGTTTAAATAATTTTCAGTATACTTTTGGTTTAAGCTGAAAATTAATTTAATGAAAAAATTAATGTGTTAAAGGCAGGGCCTTGTCCAGTTTATCGCCAACTCTAAAATTTGCAGGGTACCACCCAATGTCATGAGTTATCATGGCAAAAATTTTCCTCTTCTTTGGGAACCAGATCCTGCTGGTGAAGGAGCCCAAACCTCATTCACCTCATTCACTTAGTCAACAAATATTTACTGAGCACCCACAAGGCGCCAGAGGGAGTCCCTGGGTGGCGCAAATGGATAATGCACCTGGCTGCTAACTCCAAGATTGGAGGTTCAAGTCCGCTTAGAGGCACCTCGGAAGAAAGGCCTGTCGATCTACTTCTGAAAAATCAGCCATGGAAAACCCCATGAAGCACAGTTCTGCTGACACACGTGGGGTCACCATAAGTCGGAGTCGACTCCATGACAACCGGTTAGGGGCCAGAGAGTCTCCATCACCATCAAAGACACATAGGCCCTCCACAGCCAGTACCGGCAGAGCCAAAGTGCCTGTCTCACTTCGGACCTGATCAGTGACTTCCTCACCCCTTCTGTAAATAAAGGAACAGTTCAACCTCTCTCCATCACAGTTGCCCAAACTCAAGAGAAACCCTCAGCGCCACAGTTCCCACCACTTAGAGAGGACCTCTGCCGAGGAACGCAGAGACCCTGGATCTCCACCAGGCAGCATAAAACCACTAGAATCTGGTTCTCCCATGCAGTGTTTACTTGTATCTGCTGAGTGCTCAGCCCACCCGATCCATCCTGACCCCCTAAGGTGGGATGCCCCCGGGAAACTGTTGAGTGCCATGCGGGAGCTGGGAAGACCAGGTCACTTGGGGAGCTAAGGGGCTTGGCCACAGCATAGGCTTGGACTGGCCCCACATTAGGCTGAAGCAAAACAGAGGATGAGAACCAGAAAGCCCCAATTCCCAGATTTCACAGGTAGCCCAGTTGTGGCACTGGGGTTCAGAGAAGTGTGGTGACTTACGAAAGGACACACAGCTAGTGAATGACAGAACAGGGACCTGAACCCCTCTTCTCACTACATGTAGCAGTTGCCATCGAGTCGGCTCTGACTCATGGCGACCTTATGTGTGTCAGAGTAGAACTGTGCTCCATAGGGTTTTCAATGGCTGACTTTTAAAAAGTACATCACCAGGCCTTTCTTCCGAGGCACCTCTGGGTGGACTCAAACCTCCAATGTTTCTGTTAGCAGCTGACCACATCAACTGTTTGCACCACACGCAGCTGTATTTCATACACAAATGGCAAATGACCACGTCCTTAACACAGGTACTGCCATCTGATAAGGAGAAATGTCTCTGTCCTTGCACGGGGCTGGCTTGCCAACTTAAAAAGATTCAGTGTCGCTAATCTCGTTAGCTCAGGGACAACAGATAGGTTTAATTAGAGCTGAGGGGAGCCAAGGGGCAGAGGAGGGGGCCTGTACCCTTAAAGCTGGTACCCTTTCATTAAGTAGCATAGCTTGGAGGTTCAGGGGAAATTCATCAAAAGCCAATTAAGGAATTAAAAGGCCTGGCCAATAAGTCAGCACTGCAGGTGGTGAACAAGGTGTGGTATGGGGTCTGGGGCTAGAAAAGAAAAGGTTTGGTCTCCTTGGTGCCAGTGTTCCTTTCAGCACTGAGTAGGCTGTGCCTGGCCAATGGCCCAGAGACTGCAGCCCCTTCAAAGGAGCTGGATTCCTAACAAGGAAATCACTGGGTGGTACAAGTAGTTAACGCGCTCAGCTGCTGATCAAACGGTTGGAGGTTTGAGTCTACCCAGAAGTGCCTAGGAAGAAAGGGTTGGTGACCTACTTCTGAAAAATCAGCTATTGAAAACCCTATGGTGCACAGTTCTACTCTGACACACATGGGGTTGTCATGAGTCAGAATCAACTTGAAGGCAATGGGTGTGAGTGGAGAACCCGGTCTCTGCATGTGGGGGTGGGGCACTCACCACTGGGCTTCTGGGCAGTCCTTTGCTCTCCAGAGCTGGTGCTCTGGGTCACCACTTCAATCCCAGCTTTGCAATTTGCTGGCCATGTGAATGCAGCCATCAGTGACCTGTCCAACCTCAATCCCTCATCTATAATGAATACTGACCTCACAAGCTGTTGCAGGGGCTACAGAAGATACGGAGCGTGGAATCACAGCCAAGCGCCTGGCCTGGAGCAGGCACTGAATGGACAGGGGATGACGGATGATGGCCAGCACCCCCTAATGCTCCCCGCCGGCCACGTGGCTGCAGTCTATCTCCTCTGGGCTCCACTGGATGCTTCTAAGGGACATGGTATATTTTCCACTCACGGTACATGCAGGGGCTGGGGTTTGCACGTCCCTTTTTTATGCTTGCCACAAACTGGACAGATATAACCTCAGAAATGCCCAGAAGATAAATGGTCACTATCCTCAAAGGCTCATCCCAGAGCTGTGTGCAGCATGAGGAAGGAATCTGGAGTTCTTGTGGTGGGGTCACAGGCCAGCAGACTGAGCTCCTCCTGCGTCAGGGCCTGGGGGCCCTCCAAGGGTGGAGAGCCAGGGGTCTTGCCTTGTGGAGCTGTGCTCCAGCTCTGACACAGACTTCCCTTCTGTGCTGAATGAGCCCCACGGCTTCAAGAGGACCCAAGGATCAGGCTGGCCGGGCCTATGTCCTGGCTGTTCCTTTCCGGCTATGATCAGAGGGGCTGGGGATGGGAGAAAAGTCACAGAGTGGCAGCTCCTTGATGGCCAAAGCCATAATGAAGAACATTAGAGGAAGCCACACAAAACCCCCAAGTGGCCTTGTGGCAGAGAACAGAGATGGGAGGGGGCCTGTTTACCCAACTGTGGCTGTTTACCAGCTGGTGGCCCAGTCCCCACCCTCTCCCTCCCATTTTCCCAAATGAGGGCCTGTCCACACCTCTGGCTGAGATCTTCTGATCATCTTTCTCATCTGCGAAATGGGTCTAACACAAGCCCTATCTCACAGGGGTGCATGGCTGAGCAGACTGCCTGGCACCACCCCACAGTCTAAGTCAGCAGACAGCTATTAAACCACTTCTATTAACCTACGACCTTGTAGCAACTCAGCCACCAGCTGAGAGATGCAGCTCGCAGGATCTCCGTGGAGCCCTTCCCTCATTCTACAGCTGCCCCTTTCAAGAGCCTAAACAACTATAGCGCACCCGTGCCATACCCAAACGTCCCCATGCTCCAAGGAGGTTGAAGCTGAGGCAAAGGCAGGTGAACCTCACTCACCTTTGACAAGCTGCTCCCTTCCTTCCTCCTGTCAGGGCAGAAAGGCCAAAGCTGTGTTGCTCTACCTTTGGGGAAGGCTCGTGAGGCCTAATCCGTTTCCTGGGGTCAACTTAACAGGAATTGAGGCCAAGAGGAAATCTTTTTCGAAAACTCTAGTCTAAGCCACACTCACCCTTTTCTGAAAAGGGTCAGGAAGAAAGGATGGACTCTTCTGGAAGAGCCCAGGAAAGGGATGGAGGCCACCTATGAATTCCGAGGTCTGTAAAGGGGAACAGCGCCACTCTCCCCTTGATTTACTCTAGCTAGCCCTCCTCGGCCAATGTCATGGAAAGATTAACTGGACATTCTGCAGCAAGTACATTTTCCTATTAATTCATAAAGTTGGGTAATTAGAAACTGCCATTCTCAGGTTACTGTTCATCTGGGAAGAGTGTAATCCCAGACCCACTACCAGCAAACCTAGGACATCATACCCAGTCCTTTCAGCAGTCAGAGGCTTGACCATTTAATGTGAATTACCATGGGCCCTTGCTCCCGCCCTTTCCTCTCTCCTGCAGGAGAAACTCACCCACCAGGGTAGGAGTAGAGGGGAGGACGCACAGAACTGATTGCAAGGACTAGTTAAGCCCGTTGTAGTTAGGTGCCACTGTTGAGTCGATTCCGGCACATAACGACCCTACAGAACAGAGTAGAACTGCCTCATAGGGTTTCCTAGGCTGTCATCTTTACAGAAGCAAACTGCCACATCTTTCTCCTGTGGAGCAGCTAGTAGGTTTGATCTGCTGACCTTCTGGTCAGCAACTGAGCACTCAGCCACTGTTCCACCAGGGTTACCTGGCTAGTTAAGGAGGGGAAGGAAATGGCCACCTGGCAGGTTGGGAATTATGTTGTTTATCCCAGCTGGTCCTGAGTTTATTTGCTTTTTCATGGATAATGACAGTGGCTTGTAAGGCTAATTCCCTGGAAGGACCACTGTCAGTCACTCTTATTGTTTGCTCAAACAGACCTGATGCTGCCTCCAAGTTGTGCCACAGTCATTGCTGTTGGTAACTGAATCCCAGGTCTGAATACAAGCAGGGAAGGCCTGGCCACGCCCTGAAGTCTCCACTGAGCCTCTGGGACGACATGTCAACGAGTTCCTCTATGTGGGCCCAACAGTGGGGGAAAACGCTAAGCCTCTTGTCCACCAGGCAAGATAAAAACCCAAACCCAGTGCTGTCGAGTCGATTCCGACTCATAGCAACCCCATAGGACAGAGCAGAACTGCCCCAGATGCCTCAAGCTTAAAAGCAACACTTCATTTAAGAGGCGGAGAAGGGAAAGGGAGCCTGCGGCTGGAATTGTAAAGACATAGATGGTTTTCTGCATCTAAGACAGGCAGGTTCTAGAAATAATGGAAGAGCAGCTTCAGAGTTGTTCCCGGCACACAGGTCCTGAGGCTACAGGCAGCGGAAGCACACCAGGCCAGGGTCAGGGAGCACCCGCACCCTCCAGGGCCCAAGTGGCTGCATCTGTAGATGGACCCTCTGCTTGCTCTGAGAGCAGCTTCCCTTCCACTGCAGCGAAGCACCAATACAGTGGGGTGGGGGCCGGGAGGGATGCCAGCCAGAGTGTGACCCAGAAACAAGCAAAGCAGTCACCTCGCTCCAGCTCAGTCACCCTCTGCAGCAGGGCGTTCAGGGCGCTCTCGGTCTTCTGCCGGTGAGCTGAGGTCTCATTGTGGAGCAGGGACTTCTCGTCCTCCAGCTCAGCTACCTTGTGCAGCAGCTGCCGCTCCAACTCCCCCAGCCGCCTCTGGAGCACCTCTCGGAAGTCGCTGGGGAGCACAGCATTTGACACGTTCCCACGGAGCTGATGCTTTGGTAGGGAGGGGGAGGGAACACAGAGGGAGAAAGATTCAGGCCAGCTGAAAAGAAATCGTGAAATGTAGCTCCAATAGCCTGACCACACAGGGAGACGCTCCCCAAACTGCAAGCCTTTAATCTGCCAATGGCACGCAGGGGAGCATGTCACTGATGTGTTTTTTTTTTTTTTTTTTTTGGTATGGAAAGGATTTCAAAGTCAGAAAAGAACTACTTTGCCGCAAGATCTGAAATCTGTGAGTCTCCTTTCCCCTCTCAGGAAGCTGTTTCTCTCTTCTTACTAAAAAGTCAACATTTTAACCAGCCACCTGTAACTCTACATACGGTAAAGACCAAGATACAGTTATGGTTTTTAAAAAAACAAAAAAAGCCCATTGCTGTCGAGTCAATTGTGACTCATAGCCACCTACTGGACAGAGCAGAACTGCCCCATGGGGCTTTACGGAAGCTGACTGCCACATTTTCCCCCGTGGAGTAGCTAGTAGGTTTGAATCACCGACCTTTTGGTTAGTGGCCAAATGCTTAACCACTGCACCACTTAATAAAATGGTACTCAGCAGAAAAGCTTCCATTTAGAAATAAAAGAGCCCCCTAGTTCCAGCGTGGCACGAAGGTAAGTAACTATGTTTGCAGAGATGTTACCGGGATAACATATCGAAAACATTACTGCTCTGAACTCCAGAAATCTTTGTTTTCAATGTGTTTAAATCTTCACTTCCTGTTCCTTTTACTCTGGCTCTGGAGACACTGCCATTGCCCAGCCACATGTCCTTGGCATGTTATGTAGCCCTCTCAATGTCTACGTGTAAGGAGCCCTGGTGGCGCAGTGGTTAAAGCATTCGGCTGCGAACTGAAAGGTCAGGGTTTGAATCTACCAGCTGCTATGAGGGAGAAGGATGTGGCAGTCTGCTTTTGTAAAGATTGGCAGCCTAGGAAACCCTATGGGGCAGTTCTTCTCTGTGCTATAGGGTCACTATGAGTCGGAATCAACTCCACAGCAATGGGTTCGTGGGCTTGTTTTTTTTTTTTAACGTCTATGTGTTCCAAACTATAAAATGCAGATAATAGAAACTGCCTCCAACAGGTTGTTGCAAGGATTAAGATTAGATAATATACCTGACACATGTTTAGTGTTCAAGAAACGCTCGCTGTTATTAATCAAATGAATCAAGGGATGTACAGATGCTAGGAATACTGTCTTTGGCCATCAAGCCACAGGAAATCCTCAAATAATTTGGCAATAATTCCCAGCTATTTTTTTTTTTTTTTTTTACAATTTAAACCTAGTTGGGCTAATAAGTATTTTCATCACTGTTATTAACAAAAAAAGGGGGCCCTGGTGGCACTGGGGTTATGCGTTCGGCTGCTAACTAAAAAACTAAAAAAAAAATTTTTTTTTTTTTTGAGGTTGGTAATTCAAACACACCCAGCGGGTCTTCAGGAGAAAGACCTGGTGATCTGCTGCCATAAAGATTACAGCCTAGAAAACATTCTGGGGCAGCTTTACTGTCACATGGGGTCGACAGGAGTGGAAAACCGACTGGATGTCTCCTAACAACAAATTCACAGAAATGGACACACTGCTTAAGTAGGGTGGAACATAAAGATGCAAACGAAGACTCCTCTCTCAAAGTTCAAAACTGCAGATTCCACATAAGAGCAGAATAAGGTCTCCCCCCCTCCCCGAGTGATCAGGAAAAAAGGGCACCCTAAAACTGCCCATCGGCAAACTCGCGGACAGAGCTCTTGTCTTTGAAGTTAACAAGGTGTTTCCTCTAAGCTGGGAACCAGGTGGCCCTTTAGGCGGAGGGCGCGCGGTGCTGGGGCGTCTCCGTGTCGCCGGTGACACCCCTGCGCTCCCCTCCGTGCGCTCCCCTCCCACGCGCTCCGGTCCACCCCGACCCGGTTTATAAAAGGAAACAGCAGACGCCCGGAGCATCTGACCTCACGCCCCAGCACCGCAGCCCATCGCAGGGCTCCGGACTCGGACACTCAAGACGAGAAAGCGCCGCACGGCCGCCGGCTCGCGGACAGCTCCCAGGCGCCGTCCCTGTCGGCTCACCCGGACCTCGCGGGGTGAGTGTCCGGACCCACGTGCGGTCACGGCGCGCGGGGACGTAACCCTTTCCTTTGGGGGTGGGGGGGGGGACTAGGCCGGTAAATTCCGGAGCAGAGCCGGGTTATGTTGTTGTTGGGTGCCCCCGTCGAGTCCATTCCGACTCATGGCAACCCTATAAAAAACAGAGTAAAACTGCCCCCTAGACTTTCCTAGACTGTGATCTTTACGAGAGCAGATCGCCAGGTCTTTTCTCCCGCGGAGCCGCCGGGTGGACTCGAACCGCCAACCTTTGGGTTAGCAGCCAAGCGCTCAACTGACAAACCAAAAGGGCTCCCTGCCGAGCTGGGACCTCCCCCTCCCCCAACTTCGCTCAGCCAGCGGACGAGTCGGCCCGCGTGGGCCACCCCCGCAGCCTGTCCCCACCCCATCCCCACGATGGGTGCTCCTGGGCACCCCCACTCGCGCTCTCGTCCCCGTGGGCCCGCCCGCTACCTCGAGGCTCTCCAGGCGGTCCTTGAGCGTCTGCAGCGAGCGGCTGAGCTGCTCCACGACGTGGCCCGGGTCGCGCGGCAGGTCGCCCATGGTGGCGTCCTTGCCCGTGGCCGCCCTGCCCGGCGCCTTGCCGCCCGCCAGCCCCTCGCAGCGCGCCAGCTTGCCCGTGAGCTCGCGGATGGCCTCGCGCTGGGCGCCCAGCGTCTCCTTCTGCTGCACGACGGTCTCGCGCAGCTGCAGCACGGCGGCCCGCAGCTCCTCCTCGGGGCTCGGCGCGCCGCCTTGCATGGGCGCCGCGGGCAGCGGGCAGCCGGCGCGCGCCGCCTCCGGGGGCAGCGCGGTGCACACGAAGCGGCTGCCGGGCGCCGGGCCGTCCTGGGCCGCGGCAGCCACGGCGAGAGCCACGCCGGCGGCCAGCAGGGCCAGCATCGCGCCGCGGTGCTCAGCTCAGCACGGGCTGACGCGCGGCCGTCGGGGCGCGGGCCCGCGGAGCCCTCAGCCGTCGGCTGCAGCCCACTCCGCTCGGCGCGGCGCTCTCGGCTGGGCCCGCGCGCGCCCTTTCTTAAGCCGGGGCTGGGGGGGGCGGGCGCGTGGGGCGCTGCGCCGCGAGCCCTGATTGGCCCATCCGGGCGCGCGTCACGGGAGGCGGGGCACGAGCTGGGTGGGGCGGGGGCGCCTTCCCGTTGGCCGTGCCCGCGGGCGAGCGCGTGGGCCGACGCCTGAGGCGCGAGATGGGGCTCCTGGCGGCCCTCAGGAAGGGGCTCTGAGGTAAAAGTCGGCGCTGGAGCCCTCCGGAGCTTCCGCCCGCCCTGTCCAGGAGCCCCTCGGGCCCGCTCGAGGACGCGGGCATCACAGGCTGAGGAGAACCGGGAGCCGCCTGGTACCCAGCTGGCCCCCGGGAGGCTACTGGGCTTCCAGCGCGGCGGGAGGCCTCTCTAAGCGTTCGCCACAGCCCGGGGGGCCGAGGTGTCACCCCAGCTGCACGAGTGAGGAAGGGGGAGCCCAGAGGTGACGAGAAGTCCGAGGGCTGCCAACGCGGCCACCTCGCTCTCTAAAGGCGGGAAGGAGACAGGCCACTGCTGCCTCAGGGATGGTGACAGTTCCAGCACGTCCTCCACGTCCCCCTCACCACCCCGACTCGGGAGAACTCTTGGGAAGAATTCACGCGCCCAAGGGGACCAGAAACGAGCGCTAGATGCTGACGGGAAGGAGGGGACACGAGAGTCACGAGGCCACACTTCAAGTGTCCCGTGTATGTCCAGCAACAGCCCTCTAGGTGGTGACCTTTATCCAGCCAGACCTGGGGTGGTTGTGGCTCTTCCAGCTGGAGTCACCGCGATGGTGCCAAGTTCAACAGAACAGCGCCTCGTCCTTGTCCATGGGCGCCCCCCATATCCAGTTTCCAGTGGAGACTCCTGTCCCCAGATTCTTGGAGAGAACATACAGGTGCAGAACTAACCCCAAAAGCCAGGAGCAAATTTGTTGCAAAACCACATCTGTGACTCACAAATAGATTCACAGATTTTGATACACAGCTACAGACTGAGCTGGTATACTTCACATTAGAAATGGAAATCTTAATTTTTTCCTCTATATTTTTACAAAATCCTGTTGCAAGGTCATTAATCACATTATCCATTATACCAGAAACAAATGGATTTGTCACTTGTGCACAGAAGCTGGGGTTGATTCTGAAAACAAATCATATCAAAATAAATGAAATTATTATGATAATATAAAATAGACTGCAGTGATTAATCTCTAGAAACCAAATTTTGACCTGCTTTGCACTTCAAACAATAGCTTCTATTATGTAAATAGTGGTGGTGTTTTCAAGGACAGTGTTGCTAAATTACAAGAAAAGTTCTATTCTTGCGAATCTCTTGATGGTTAAAAATTAGAGACAGGATACCTGGTCTACACAGTCCCCAAAGCACAGGACAATGGAAATAATGATGGTTCAGATAAGATATGGCGTAAGAAAAGATAATGGGTGGGGGATGGATAACGGGCTCATATTCGTTGGTCTTCATCACCAGGAGGTATCAGCTTCACCTTGTAAATATGACCCTGATTAGAGTGATTATTCCTACATCCTTCTTTCAGCATCTTGAAAACTCCAAAATTTCAAATGAACCCACAAACACACAAATTACAATGAGTGTAATAACGTTTCAAAGCACTTTATAGAATATTACAATTTGGGTGATTGCATAAATCAGCAAAGCCAGTCACATTCAGAATCAGCCAGATAAGGATATGATTTTCAGTTTTCACTCACAGGTTTGATATTCTTGTACTCATAGACCTAGGTGGCTCTTAATTAGATGCTGCAGTTCAATCATAGCATATATTGTCCCTCTTATCCCTAGAGGCCCTGGTGGCCCAGTGGTTAAGAGTATGGCTGCTAACCAAAGAGTCAGCCGTTCAGATCCACCAGCTGCTCCTGTGGGGCAGTTCTACTCTGTCCTATAGGCTCACTGTGAGTCGGAATTGACTCAACAGCAATGGGTCTTTTGAGGGGGGGGAGGGGAGGGGAGGATCCTTTCTTGACACGCATTGATGTGTTTGTATTTGCAAGTACTTAAAATAGAGGCTTGTTCCTTTAATAACTAAATAAAATCAAACTTATTTCCAGAATTCTAATTTCCTCATGAACAAAGAAAGCAGTGTACAAGAACATAAAAATACTAGAGCATTATCCAGTTTCTCAGAAGAGATTCCAGTGTAGGAAGTGATTGGTGAAATTGCCGAATCCCAGATGGAAAGACCCAAGGTTTGAGATGTTATCTTTGGAGGCAGTGTAACTGGAGGGCTTAGTTAACAGGCTATGTGCTGTTTAGGGTTTTGTTTTGTCTTCCGGGTCAAGGGGAAAGGCTGCTGGACTAGGAATGAGGATACTGAGTCCTAACACCAACTCTGTCATCAGCTCAGTAGTTTTGGGCAAGTCTTTTCTTCTCTCTGGACCTCAGCTTCTTGTAATAAGACTAGACTCTCCAAGGGCCCTTTCAGCTATACTCAAGAGCTGGCAGTTTGAGAAAGAAAAAAGAATCACTGCTCAGTGTGATGAATATTCCAGAGCCTTATTCTTTCTGTGTGTATTATGAACCACTTGTGAGCCAAGGGTGAGTGTGGGGAGTCAGGATAGTTATGTATAGAGCAGGTGAACCTTCACATAAGAAGATATGGCAGCTGTGGTTGAAACCTGTGTTCAACAACATGAAAGTTCACGCTTGATTTACTCAGAGCACAAAAGCCTTGTCTACCCGAAAGATCCTGCAGATGTGACTCATGCCACCTATGTGCCTCAGTGAGTGGCATAGACCAAGGCCTACAGATCTTCGTCCACTTGAAAAGCCGTGTGGTTCTGCAGCGGTGAATCAGCTCCACCTAATCTCTTAGTGTCACCAATGCTGCAGCATAGGAGCCACCCACTCGTTCGCTGTATCTCTGGGCTCTCAGGTCAGCTGAAAGCCCGGCATGGACTTAAATTGTGTGCTGGGACTCCTGATGAGCTCATTCCACCTCCATTTTATTGCCCCATCTGTCTTGATTCCCTTGGTCTTCTCACATGCATTTTTTATCTTGGTCTTCTGGGAAGTGTGCTAATTTCCACCATAGTGTCAGAGAATCCCACCTTATCCTTTCTTACATTTTCTTCTCTCTTCTCAATTCCACTGGGAAGTCAAGAATGGGGGTGGGAGCTCAATAGCACACACACAATCCCAGGACAACTTGCAACCATGACTCAGGAACTGTCCTTGGTGCTGAATTTCAATAGGAAGGGGAACTAAGTTTTTGTTTTTGTTTTTGTTTTTTTGGAGTAGGATTCAGTGCAGATACAACAGAATTTAGAAGCTTCAGAGAATCCTAACTAATGCTCATTTATGCCTAAAGTTCTAAGACTCTTTCAAGAGTGGATTTTTCACCAGGCCGAGCTGCATGCTTGAGTAGAAAGAGCTTGACCTTTGGAGTCAGACAGCTCTTGGTTCAAATCCCAGTCCCATAACTTGCCATTTGACCTTGAGCTAATGGCTTAACCTCTCTGAGTCTCGGTTTCCTTATCTCTGAAACCAAAGCTAAATTTACTACAAAGCATTACCGTCAGAATTGAGTGAGATACTGTATGTGAATATGCTTGGCATACAGCAGGTGCACAATAGATGCTAATTATCCTTTTCTCCCCTTTTCTCAAAGCTGAATTAAAGAATTTTTTTTTTGATGAACTTTAAATTTTTCCTTTATTTTCTGTAACATCCGTTTAGAATGAAGTAAGACTAGAGTTCTTGGGAAAGAACAGGCCAAACTCATTTGGAGGAAACACAAGGGAGGAGAACTTCAGGAAGCTTACTGGTGTCTCAGGATGAGGAAGATATCCTACTTTGTGGACTTCTTAAAAAAGATAAAGCATTGTATTTTTCAGCTTTAATCAGAAGACTCAGTCAGACTGAACTATTTCACATTTACACCAAGTTACACTAGGCTGTGCACCCAAACCCAATGAGAACATCTGTAACATTTAACATTTCAGCGATTCTGAGTGTGCATTGCTATGGGATCCAAAGAGATACAAGCTCCCTCGATAAAGCAAATGTTCTTTCTTCGGTGCATCTGGGTTCTTCTTGAATAACATATTTCTGGTTTAATTTTGGGAGCATGTGATATGAGACATCAAGTCTCAGGAAATGTTCCTGTACAAGTATATGGTTACATGTGACTGGAGAGCCATGATTTGGGGAATTGGTTGTTAATATTAATTGATTCCAACAGACCAAAAGAAAAAAAAAAGGCTTTTGGTAACATATTCTGATTTCAAGCAGTAGAAAAAGTTGCTGGATAAACCAGGGATAATATCTTAGTTTTTTAAAATGAACGCTAGTAGTCTGGGCAGGGAGGGGCAGACAGGAGAGCTGGAGAAAGAAACCTTATCAATTTGATTTGCTTTGCAAACATCTTCTAAGAATATAGTCTCAATTTCTCTGTATTGGGAAACACTAGAAAAGTGTCTCACTTTTGTACAAGTTACAAGTAGTGAGTTTGACCTGTATCTAATAAAGATTTATAGCACAATAACTCCTTGTGGTTTAGGCACATGGGTAGCTTGCGTGAATCTTTGAAAATGAGAGTTGCAAGAGATGTTACAGAATTTTGAAGACTAGAAAACAGTTTAAGAAAGGTAAAAGGTCATATGGCTGCAGTTAAATAACTTTACAGTTTTAGACATCTGGTCTAAACTATATCATTGCCTCCTAAATGACCCTCCAACTCTGCCAAACTAGATCTCAGGTCCTTCTAGGCCCTAGTTAACAGCTCTTTTCTCTGTACCACTCCCTAACTTACTCATTAACCCATTAAAATGCTTGGTTTCCTCTTCAAAAATAGCTTCCTTAAAACAAACAATTTGTCACCAAATCCAGTGACCCTTTCCCTGCCATCCTCCTGGAACACATTGCAGCACTCCACATTGTTGACTAAGTCCTTTTTTATTAAAACTTTCCATTGTTGGCTTCTGTGATATTGTATTCTCCTGCTTTTCTTCCTTGCTGTGTGGGCATGTCTTTCTTTTTTCTTCTCTGACTGTTTTGCATCACCTGCTTCCTCAGTACAGTGTCTAAATATGAGCTATCCTTAGCTCCCTCCTTTCTTTCTCTACATTCTCTACTGTAGCAGTTCCGTGCTTTCAGCTATTGTCTTTGTGTTAGTGACTCCGTCCCTGATCTGTACAGAGCTCCAGGAGATAATAAACCAATTACATGCTGGACATTTCAAGGATATACTATCAGCACTTCTAACTCGCTGTATCCCTAGCTAAATTCATTGTTCTCTTTCCTGTCTCTCTTTTCTTCCTCCTGTGTTCCCTGTTTCTGATGTCATTAATGCTTTCCAAGTCATCCAAATTCAAATCTTTGGAGTCATGTATGTCTCCTCTCCCTCCCTCAAATCCACCTAAATGCCAGTCAGTTTCTAGGTCCTAATTCTACTTTTACAGTAAGTCATCTCTATCCTCACTGCTATAACCTCATTACTTCTGGTCTCACTATACAGTTGCCTCCTAACTGAACTCCAACTGTGGTCCCTACCAGCTCCCTTTCAGCTTACGTTCTATTGCCAGGCCAGCTTCCCTGAAGCACAACACTATTTTACTCACCTGCTGGGAAAACTTAAGAATTCCCCCAAGCAAATTTGTAAACTGTTTAGTCTTCATCATCTGTCCCGAACTTCCTATTCAACTCTATTTTCTACTATATCCCTTGATCTACCCTTTACTCCAACCAAATTAAACTATTTGATGCTTTTCACACATGACCCACACTTTCCACCCTCCAGGTTTGGAGCTCAGGTGTTGTCAACATTTGAAATGTTCTTTTTCCCACTTCTGGAACCACAAAACTCACTCATCCTTCAAGGCTCCGCTTACCTCTAACCTCTTCCACAAAGTTTACCCTGATTTTGCGCAGTCTGACGTGACACCATAAAGCTTATTTTTACATTCTTTATTTCTCTTACCACTTTCAGCCCTGTGTTACACTATTCTTCTCTACCTGATTATGAGCTCCTTAGGGGCAACAGCTAGATCTGACATACTTCCTCCTTTCAAGAAATGTGTATTGGAGGTCTTTGTGCACGTAGTACCATGATACTTTGGAAGGTGCTGTGGGAGAGATACAAAAAAAGTCACTGCATTAGAATGGTGAGGACATTTTCATGGAGAAGTTGGGAATTAAATTAGCCCTTGAAATGGATAATGGAGTGGGGGCGGGATAGATGGGAAGTACCTGGAGGAGAGGGTAAGAGAAGGGAAAGTTGAAGCCATTGCAGAAAAACAGCGTATATAGTTAGTAATCTCTGACTTTTAGTCTTCTATTCCAAATCTGTCCTCTGTTTCCAAGGATACCTTAACATGAATTTATCTCACTTCCAGTGGATATCACTCACCTATCATCCAGAGGCATTGTTTTGACCAGGTGACCTGAATAGCTACCTGCCAGAATGAACAAAGTGTGAGTAGTAACAATGTTCAGTTTTTAATTGAGCAAAGGAAATTGGGAATTTGTGTCTGAAATGTCTACACATTCCAGACTTTCTGAAATCCTGCCATCTGGATACCCAGATGGAGGTGTCACAGACGTGGAGGGGGGAAGGTTGGCGTTTTTCCTGTGGACTCTGTAACATCACTTGTTGGGGATTGGGGTGAAATTATAAAAGAACAGCCCTCTCTCCCAGCTCTATCAGAGGCTCTGAACTCTCAGGGCAATTGAAATTAGAGGGTCAGAGCCAAAATCAGTTTTCCAATGAGAGTTATCCTCAACATATTAAGTCCAGTGCCATCTTGAGCTTTCAGTTAAGTTTCTTATTGGCCCTTTCGTCTCACCTAGATCATTTATTCTCCCTAGAATTTTGCTGTTCAGACCTGGGATAACCTCTTCTTAGCCGAATGAAAGGTGCAAAGAGGCTTTGTATTTTAGATTGCTGATCCGAGAAAATTGCACCATAACCAGCCTCCACCAGGAAAATATGTTCATCTATGTTCTGGATGCCCCATTGCCGTCTCCACTCAGCTCAGACCACATGCAGTGAATGAAACCCTTCCTGTACATTGCTGCATTTGTTGCAGAGGTGACAGCATATTCCATCCAGACCCTTTCTTCTTTGGTTCTGTGATTCAGCCCAGCTAATGAGCAGCCCATCTGGGCTGAAGGGGGTGGAAGACATTTTCCTTAAATTTAAGCAGCCTAAATAAATCAATTCTCCAACTAGGATTTGCTTCCTCTTCAACAAAATCCTGTTAAATACCCTTTATTTCACTCCCCAACTCAAATGACTCTCATTTGGGATTCACTAAGAAGTATTTTAAAACCCTTAAAATGAAGGCAACATCTTTTGTGGAAGGTGATACCATATTATGGCTGTTTTTAAGTCTAGCTTCCTGAAAACTGCATAACGTAGTAAGAGGGTTATGAGAACAAAGACAAATGCTGTATTGCAGCTTTGAGTCTTTGGGTTTGACAGATAAGGTCAATTTAATGCTCAAAACAAACAAAATAAACAAGCAAAAAACTCATGGCATGTGAAAGTAAGGAGAATCTGAGTCAATGTGTGGTATTTTACGTCAAAGCTTAGCCTTCATTCTTGTTTATTGTATTTCCTATTTTTCTTTCATCGTTTTGGCACTACAAAGGATTCTCTCAATTTCTAAGCTCCATAACAAAATAAATATGCATTAAGTATGCCACTTGAAACTGTAGCTGATGTTTTGATGTTTAGTCTTTATTTTAAACAAATAAGCAGTAATATGAACCCTGGTTTGGAAACTGCCTAAACTAGGAATTATAAAGAATGTGTATGTTTGCTGGGGGCTTTGGCAGAGGTGGGGGTGGGGTAGAGAGGTTGCCATTTCCTTTGCAGTTGAAAACAACATTAATTCCCAAATTATTCCATAAATGCAGTTCATGATGCTGCAAATCTTGATGAGGGTTATGTTGATAGAGTAAACTGGCCAGGAAATATTATCTCACCTTATAATAAGGGATACGATTATCCTTATTATTAAGTGAATTTGTTTTTGTTCACTTCTATGTCTCTGGCAATAAAATAGTGCCTGGCATATTATAAGTGCTCGATAAATATTTGTTTTAAAAATTGTTTTGTTGTGTACAGGAACTATATACTTCAAAAAATATTATTCCCTCGAGTAGATGGTCTACTGATTTAGAGTAAAAGTCTCCAAACTTCCTGATCCAAAAGGTTACTTGAAGGCCTAATTTGCTTCTGAAAACTGCAGCAACACTATAATATTGAAGTTTAAATTATACACTGGAAATTTCTATGACCTGGAAAAACAACATTAACTAAAGCCCTCCCAATTTTGGCTACCTCTTGGGCAATTACAGACTGGGAGAGAAGCCTAGTCTCAGAGAATGAAAGCCTTAAAAAGGCATCCTTTGAGGAGAATAAGCCTGAAAAGGGTTTTCCATTGGGGTAAGCCTTACCTGTTTTCTCTAACATCACTGCAATGGACATTCTTTATGGAACCTCAGCCACCACCCAAACTCTGTAGACGCATACACACAAATAAGTGCTGCAAATGGCACCTTGGAAACACAAAGCACAGGAGTGGGAGCATCCACTGCTTTCAGCATTGTTTACATCCCGGTCGCCGTGATTCGAAAACCGTACCTGTTGCCATCAAGTCGATTCTGACTCACAGTGACCTTATAGGACAGAGTAGAACTGCCCTATAGGGTTTCCAAGGAGCAGCTGATGGATTCGAACAGCCCACCTCTATGGTTAGCAACCATAGGTCACCAGAGCTCTTAACCACTGCGCTGCCAGGGCTATAATATTTGCTTTAAGCACAACACTTGGGAAATCTTCAGGCTGACCTTAGTTGAAGAAAAGTTACTTCTAACCCCCACAGGTTGACGTTGATAACTAGGAAATACAATCGGCTTGTTTGTCCTCTTAGCCTAAATTAAAGGTGACCCCACTAAAATTCTGTTGAATCATCAATCATTATAATAAGCACATGCCTTTAGAAGGCTCTTTCAACAAATCTGAAACAGAAATGGCTTTGTCAGAAACTATCACATTGACCTGTTCTATGATCAGTATCTGAGCTGATGGATTGGAAAAGAATGCTATTGAAACTCAATTTCACAACATGCCTTGCTGTTAGAAGAAATGAAAAGCAACCAGGAAAATAAGCGGCAGAATGAGGGAGAGGGCCTACCCAGCAAAAAATTTCGTATCTCTTCTAGTACCTATGGAAGGACTAGGGAACGTGGATTAAGAATTTCTGGCTGTGAAATAAGATCTTGGAGGTCAAGTCAAGTAGTTTAATGACCTAAAAGTTTAACTTGAGCTCTCTTCTGTTATGATAGTTTTCATTCTGGACAGAGCACCCTGATGCCTGAACAGAGCTAATGTTAAATAAGGAATGTATTATGGAATGGATCTTACCTTTTATGTCATTATCCCGTCCATTGGATGACAATAAATTGTGTTATGGAATATCCCTGTTTTTTAGAGGTCTACCAGTTGCCACTGAGTCAATCCCGACTCATGGAGACCCCAACTGTGTAGAGTAGAACTGCATTCCATAGGATTTTCAAGGCTGTGACCATTCAGAAGCAGATCCAAGGCATCTCTAGGTGGATTTGAACCACCAACCTTTCTGTTAGTAGTTGAGCCCTTAACTATTTGTGTCATCTAGGGAGGTCTAGGCCAATAGTAAATCAGTTGCCTTCAACGAGCAAACGTGGCTTCAGTATTCTGCTTATTTCTCTAAATTCCTGATCTCTCTAGTAATTTCTTACTATCTTGTCAGGCTCTGATACTTTCAAGGAATTTTTCTTAAAATCCAGCTTTTACTCATTTTCAGTGAGAGAGTTGGTCCAAAAAAACCTAACCCCTCCAATTCTACTGAGCTCAAATTGTTCAAATTAGTTATGCTTAGAAGGTAGAATAGGAATGGATGCTATAGGCATGTGAGGATATGAAATTGCAGTAATTTCTTTCTGCTTCCTCCTGCCAAAATTTACCCAGGACCAAAAAATGAGTATGCTGGAGGGAACCTTGGGTGTCATTTGGAACAACTCCCAGATTCCCAGGTTTCTCAGTTGAGACTATGGAGATCCAGAAAGATAAAGAGACTGACATAAAGTCACATAGTTAATTTTGGCAGCTTTTGAATAAGGAGTTTATGACTTTTCTCCTGCTGCTCTCCTCACCTCGCCTTGACTATTTCTTTGTTTACTCCTTCCTCCATGCCCTTCTGCAAGAGTCGACGAAGAGCTGTGCATACCATGGACATTCGGGAGTTTCAAAGACCAATTGATACTGCATTCTCCATTTTTCACCTATGGGCTATAGTTGTTTGTCTTTTGGGTAATCTAAAATAAGCTGGTAAGGTCATTGGAGTCCCTCAAGGAGTGGAGATAGAAAGGGGAACAGAAAAAGTATTTGGAGAAACAATGGTCTAAAATTTTCCAAAACTAGTGAAAACTATAAACTTTATAGATCCAAGAAGCTCAATGAACCCCAAGTGCAGTAAACCGGAAGAAAAGTATACCAAGGTGCATCATAATCAAATTGCTTAAAAACTAGTGATACAGAGAAAAATCTTAAAAGCAGCCAAAGAAAAAAGATACACTATGTGCAGAGGAATAAAGGTAAGAATAATAGCCAACTTCAAATCAGAAACAATGCAAACCCAAGAAAAGGAATAACATCTTTAAATTACTGAAAGAAAAATCTGTCAATCTAAAATCCTGCACCCAGTGAAAAGATCTTTCAAAAATGAAAGCAAAATAAAGACCTTTTTCATATATTCAAAAGTCAAAAAACATTTCTCACTGGCAGACCCACATTATAAGAAATGTTAAAGGAAATCTTCAGAAAAGTTATGCCAGATGGAAATACGAATCTATACAAAGAAATAAAGAGCACCAGAAATAACTATGTATACTACATGACTGTCTATGGAGAAAATTCTATGGAATCTATTTTAAAAACTGCTAGAACTAGTAACTGAGTTTAAGAAGGTTTCGGGATTCAAGATCAATATACAAATAAACCAATTGTATTTATATATACTGGCAGCTATCTGAAGTTGAAACTAAAAATTTTATGATAGCATCAAAAATATAAAATGCTTAGAAATGTATCTGTCAAAAGCTGTACAAGGCTAGTACACTAAAAACAACAAAACGTTGCTGAGAGAAATTAAAGAAGACCTAACTAAATGGAGAAATATATAATGTTCGAAAGACTCAGTGTTGTTAGGATGTCAGTTCTCCTCAGATTAACCTATAGATTCAAAACGATCCTAATGAAAACCTCAGCAAGCTATTTTGTAGAAATTGATAAGCTACTTCTAAAATTCATACGGAAATTCAAAGGACCTAGAATAGCCAAAATACTTTTGAATAAAAAGAACAAATTTGGAGGACTTAATACCATTTTTTGTGTCTTTATTTTAAAGCTTTACCTTAAAGCTTTTTTATTACTTTATTTTAAAGCTACAGTAATGAAGATTATGTGATACTGGAGTAACTATAGACAAATAGATCAATGGAACACAATAGAATTCTGAAATAGAATTCACATATCTAGTCAATTGATTTTTTTACAAAGGTGTAAATTTCAGTGGAAAAAGGAAAGTCTTTTCAAAAAATTTTTATATGCTTTTAAAAAAATGAACTTCGGCGGCGGGGCCAAGATGCCGGACTAGGCAGACGCTACCTCGGGTCCCTCTTGCAACAAAGACTCGGAAAAACAAGTGAATCGATCAAGTACATAACAATCTACGAACCCTGTACAACAAACACAGATTTAGAGATGGAAAACGAACAAATACGGGGAAGCAGCGATTGTTTTTGGAGCCTGGAGCCAGTGTCCCAGTCAGCGGATTTTCTGGAAAAACTAGTTTCCCGGTGATGGCTCGGAGGCAGCAGTCCATATCAAACCGCATAAAAAAGCAGACCATGACAGCTTCTACAACCCCCCAAACAAAAGAATCAAAATCTTTCCCAAATGAAGATACAATCCTGGAATTATCAGATATAGAATACAAAAAACTAATTTACAGAATGCTTCAAGACATTGGAAACGAAATAAGGCAAACTGCAGAAAAAGCCAAGGAACACAGTGATAAAACTGTTGAAGAACTCAAAAAGATTATTCAAGAACATAGTGGAAAAATTAATAAGTTGCAAGAATCCATAGAGAGACAACATGCAGAAATCCAAAAGATTAACAATAAAACTACAGAATTAGACAACGCAATAGGAAGTCAGAGGAGCAGACTCGAGCAATTAGAACGCAGACTGGGACATCTGGAGGACCAGGGAATTAACACCAACATAGCTGAAAAAATATCAGATAAAAGAACTAAAAAAATGAAGAAACCCTAAGAATCATGTGGGACTCTATCAAGAAGGATAACTTGCGTGTGATTGGAGTCCCAGAACAGGGAGGGGGGACAGAAAACACAGAGAATATAGTTGAAGAACTCCTGACAGAAAACTTCCCTGACATCATGAAAGACAAAAGGATATCTATCCAAGATGCTCATCGAACCCCATTTAAGATTGATCCAAAAAGAAAAACACCAAGACATATTATCATCAAACTTGCCAAAACCAAAGATAAACAGAAAATTTTAAAAGCAGCCAGGGAGAAAAGAAAGGTTTCCTTCAAGGGAGAATCAATAAGAATAAGTTCAGACTACTCAGCAGAAACCATGCAGGCAAGAAGGGAATGGGACGACATATACAGAGCACTGAAGGAGAAAAACTGCCAGCCAAGGATCATCTATCCAGCAAAACTCTCTCTGAAATATGAAGGGGAAATTAAGATATTTACAGATAAACACAAGTTTAGAGAATTTGCAAAAACCAAACCAAAGCTACAAGAAATACTAAAGGATATTGTTTGGTCAGAAAACCAATAATATCAGATACCAGCACAACACAAGGTCACAAATCAGAACATCCTGATATCAACTCAAATAGGGAAATCACAAAAACAAATTAAGATTAATTAAAAAAAAAATACTCATAACAGGGAATCACGGAAGTCAATATGTAAAAGATCACAATAATCAAAAAGAGGGACTAAATACAGGTGGCATAGAACTGCCATATGGAGAGTGATACAAGGTGATATAGAACAATACAAGTTAGGTTTTTACTTAGAAAAATAGGGGTAAATAATAAGGTAACCACAAAGAGGTATAACAACTCCATAACTCAAGATAAAAGCCAAGAAAAACGTAACGACTCAACAAACATAAAGTCAAACACTACGAAAATGAGGATCTCACAATTTACTAAGAAAAAGTCTCAGCACAAAAAAGTAAGTGGAAAAATGAAATTGTCAACAACACACATAAAAAGGCATCAAAATGACAACACTAAACACTTATTTATCTATAATTACGCTGAATGTAAATGGACTAAATGCACCAATAAAGAGACAGAGAGTCTCGGACTGGATAAAGAAACACGATCCGTCTATATGCTGCCTACAAGAGACACACCTTAGACTTAGAGACACAAACTAACTAAAACTCAAAGGATGCAAAAAAATATATCAAGCAAACAATGAGCAAAAAAGAAGAGGAGTAGCAATATTAATTTCTGACAAAATAGACTTTAGACTTAAATCCACCACAAAGGATAAAGAAGGACACTACATAATGATAAAAGGGACAATTGATCAGGAAGACATAACCATATTAAATATTTATGCACCCAATGACAGGGCTGCAAGATACATAAATCAAATTTTAACAGAATTGAAAAGTGAGATAAACACCTCCACAATTATAGTAGGAGACTTCAACACACCACTTTCGGAGAAGGATAGGACATCCAGTAAGAAGCTCAATAGAGACACGGAAGACCTAATTACAACAATCAACCAACTTGACCTCATTGACTTATACAGAACTCTCCACCCAACTGCTGCAAAGTATACTTTTTTTTTCTAGCGCACATGGAACATTCTCTAGAATAGACCACATATTAGGTCATAAAACAAACCTTTGCAGAATCCAAAACATCGAAATATTACAAAGCATCTTCTCAGACCACAAGGCAATAAAACTAGAAATCAATAACAGAAAAACTAGGGAAAAGAAATCAAATACTTGGAAACTGAACAATACCCTCCTGAAAAAAGACTGAGTTATAGAAGACATCAAGGAGGGAATAAGGAAATTCATAGAATGCAACGAGAATGAAAATACTTCCTATCAAAACCTCTGGGACACAGCAAAAGCAGTGCTCAGAGGCCAATTTATATCAATAAATGCACACATACAAAAAGAAGAAAGAGCCAAAATCAGAGAACTGTCCCTACAACTTGAACAAATAGAAAGTGAGCAACAAAAGAATCCATCAGGCACCAGAAGAAAACAAATAATAAAAATTAGAGCTGAACTAAATGAATTAGAGAACAGAAAAACAATCGAAAGAATTAACAAAGCCAAAAGCTGGTTCTTTGAAAAAATTAACAAAATTGATAAACCATTAGTCTAGAGTGACTAAAGAAATACAGGAAAGGAAACAAATAACCCGAATAAGAAACGAGAAGGACCACATCACAACAGACCCAACTGAAATTAAAAGAATCATATCAGATTATTACAAAAAATTCTACTCTAACAAATTTGCAAACCTAGAAGAAATGGATGAATTCCTGGAAAAACACAACCTACCTAAACTAACACATTCAGAAGTAGAACAACTAAATAGACCCATAACAAAAAAAGAGATTGAAACGGTAATCAAAAAACTCCCAACAAAAAAAAAGCCCTGGCCCAGACGGCTTCACTGCAGAGTTCTACCAAACTTTCAGAGAAGAGTTAACACCACTACTACTGAAGGTATTTCAAAGCACAGAAAATGATGGAATACTACCCAACACATTCTATGAAGCCACCATCTCCCTGATACCAAAACCAGGTAAAGACATTACAAAAAAAGAAAATTATAGACCTATATCCCTCATGAACATAGAAGCAAAAATCCTCAAGAAAATCCTAGCCAATACAATTCAACAACATATCAAAAAAATAATTCACCACGATCAAGTGGGATTTATACCAGGTATGCAAGGCTGGTTTAATATCAGAAAAACCATTAATGTAATCCATCACATAAATAAAACAAAAGGCAAAAACCACATGATTTTATCAATTGATGCAGAAAAGGCATTTGACAAAGTCCAACACCCATTTATGATAAAAATTCTCACCAAAATAGGAATTGAAGGAAAATTCCTCAACATAATAAAGGGCATCTATGCAAAGCCAACAGCCAATATCACTCTAAATGGAGAGAAGCTGAAAGCATTTCCCTTGAGAACGGGAACCATACAAGGATGCCCTTTATCACCGCTCTTACTCAACATCGTGCTAGAAGTCCTAGCCAGGGCAATTAGGCTAGACAAAGAAATAAAAGGCATCCGGATTGGCAAGGAGGAAGTAAAATTATCTCTATTTGCAGATGACATGATCTTATACACAGAAAACCCTAAGGAATCCTCCAGAAAACTACTGAAACTAATAGAAGAGTTTGGCAGAGTCTCAGGTTATAAGACAAACATACAAAAATCACTCGGATTCCTCTACATTAGCAAAAAGAACGTCGAAGAGGAAATCACCAAATCAATATCATTCACAGTAGCCCCCAAGAAGATAAAATACTTAGGAATAAATCTTACCAAGGTTGTAAAAGACCTATACAAAGAAAACTACATAGCTCTACTACAAGAAATTAAAAAGGATATGCTTAAGTGGAAAAACATACCTTGCTCATGGATAGGAAGACTTAACATAGTAAAAATGTCTATTCTACCAAAAGCCATCTAAACATACAATGCACTTCCGATCCAAATTCCAATGTCATTTTTTAAGGTGATAGAGAAACAAATCACCAATTTCATATGGAAGGGAAAGAAGCCTCGGATAAGCAAAGCATTACTGAAAAAGAAGAAGAAAGTGGGAGGCCTCACTCTACCTGATTTCAGAAGCTATTATACAGCCACAGTAGTCAAAACAGCCTGGTACTGGTACAACAACAGGCACATAGACCAATGGAACAGAATTGAGAACTCAGATATAAATCCATCCACATATGAGCAGCTGATATTTGACAAAGGCCCAGTGTCAGTTAACTGGGGAAAAGATAGTCTTTTCAACAAATGGTGCTGGCATAACTGGATATCCATTTGCAAAAAAATGAAGCAGGACCCATACCTCACACCATGCACTAAAACTAACTCCAAGTGGATCAAAGACCTAAACATAAAGGCTAAAACGATAAAGATCATGGAAGAAAAAACAGGGACAACCTTAGGAGCCCTAATACAAGGCATAAACAGAATACAAAACATTACCAAAAATGACGAAGAGAAACCCGATAACTGGGAGCTCCTAAAAATCAAACACCTATGCTCATCTAAAGACTTCACCAAAAGAGTAAAAAGACCACCTACAGACTGGGAAAGAATTTTCAGCTATGACATCTCCGACCAGCGCCTGATCTCTAAAATCTACATGATTCTGTCCAAACTCAACCACAAAAAGACAAACAACCCAATCAAGAAGTGGGCAAAGGATATGAACACACACTTCACTAAAGAAGATATTCAGGCAGCTAACAGATACATGAGAAAATGCTCTTGATCATTAGCCATTAGAGAAATGCAAATTAAAACTACGATGAGATTCCATCTCACTCCAACAAGGCTGGCATTAATCCAAAAAACACAAAATAATAAATGTTGGAGAGGCTGCGGAGAGATTGGAACTCTTATACACTGCTGGTGGGAATGTAAAATGGTACAACCACTTTGGAAATCTATCTGGCATTATCTTAAACAGTTAGAAATAGAACTACCATACAACCCAGAAATCCCACTCCTCGGAATATACCCTAGAGAAACAAGAGCCTTCACACAAACAGATATATGCACACCCATGTTTATTGCAGCTCTGTTTACAATAGCAAAAAGGTGTAAGCAACCAAGATGTCCATCAACGGATGAATGGGTAAATAAATTGTGGTATATTCACACAATGGAATACTACACATCGATAAAGAACAGTGACAAATCTGTGAAACATTTCACAACATGGAGGAACCTGGAAGGCATTATGCTGAGCGAAATTAGTCAGAGGCAAAAGGACAAATATTGTATAAACCACTATTATAAGATCTTGAGAAATAGTATAAACTGAGAAGAACACATACTTTTGTGGTTATGAGAGGGGGAGGGAGGGAGGAAGGGAGGGAGAGAGTTTCTTATTGATTAATTAGTAGATAAGAACTGCTTTAGGTGAAGGGAAGGACAACACTCAATACATGGAAGGTCAGCTCAATTGGACTGGACCAAAAGCAAAGAAGTTTCCGGGATAAAATGAATGCTTCAAAGGTCAGCGGAGCAAGGGCGGGGGTTTGGGAACCATGGTTTAAGGGGACTTCTAAGTCAATTGGCAAAATAATTCTATTATGAAAACATTCTGCATCCCACTTTGAAATGTGGCATCTGGGGTCTTAAATGCTAACAAGCAGCCATCTAAGATGCATCAATTGGTCTCAACCCACCTGGAGCAAAGGAGAATGAAGAACACCAAGGTCACACGACAACAAAGAGCCCAAGAGACAGAAAGGGCCACATGAACCAGAGACCTACATCATCCTGAGACCAGAAGAACTAGTTGGTGCCCGGCCACAATCGATGACTGCCCTGACAGGGAGCACAACAGAGAACCCCTGAGGGAGCAGGAGATCAGTGGGATGCAGACCCCAAATTCTCATAAAAAGACCATACTTAATGGTCTGACTGAGACTAGAGGAATCCCGCCGGCCATGGTCCCCAGACCTTCTGTTGGCACAGGACAGGAACCATCCCCGAAGACAACTCATCAGACATGAAAGGGACTGGACGGGGGGGGGGGAGAGAGATGCTGATGAAGAGTGAGCTAATTATATCAGGTGGACACTTGAGATTGTGTTGGCATCTCCTGTCTGGAGGGGGGATGGGAGGATAGAGAGAGTTGGAAGCTGGCAAAATTGTCACAAAAGGAGAGACTGGAAGGGCTGACTCATTAGGGGGAGAGCAAGTGGGAGTACGGAGTAAGATGTATGTAAACTTATATGTGACAGACTGACTTGATTTGTAAACGTTCACTTGAAGCTCAGTAAAAGTTAATAAAAAAAAAAAAATGAACTTCGATCCATACCTTCCATCATATTCAAAATAGATCATAGATCTAAATTTAAAAAAACTTAAAACTATAAAACTTGTAGAAGACACATAGGAGAAAATCTTTGTGACCTTGGGTTAGGCAAAAATTTCTTAGATACAACACAAAAGCACAATTCATTTTTTCAGAATAATAAATTGGATTTTATTTTTTTAAAAATGTTTGCTCTTTGAAAGACACCATTAGAATGGGAAAAAAAAAAACAAGCCATGAACTTGGAGAAAATATTTTCAAATTACAGACCTGATTTAAAAAAAAATATAGAGAGAGAATATATAAAGAACTCTCAAAACTCAATCACGAGAAAACAAACAACCCAATTAATAAATGGGCAAAAGATTTAAATAGCTGCTTCACCAAAGAGGATATACAGATGGCGCATGATGAGATCTACGACATCATTAACCATTGCAAAAATGCAGATTTAAACCAGGAGATACTACTACACTCCCACTAGAATGTCTCAAATAAAAAAAGACTGACCACACCAAACATTGGTGAGCAAATGCAGCAACCAGAACTCTCATACATTGCTGTTAAGAACAGAAAATTCTACAACCACTTTGGAAAACCATTTGGCAGTTTCTTACAAAGTGAAACTTGCACTTACCATATGAACCAGTAACCCCATGCCTAGGTATCTACTCGAGAGAAGTGAAAACCTTTGTTCACACAAAAATTTGTAGACAAATGTTCATAGAAGCATAGTTTGTAATAGCCAAAAAGTGGAAACAGTCCAAATGTCCATCACCTGGTAAATGGACAAATAAAATGTAGTGTATCCATACAATGGAATACTATTCAACAGGAAAAAGGAGTGGACCACTCAAACATGCTACTACATGGATGAGCCTTCAAAATATTACTCTAAACAAAAGAAGTCTATCTACGTAATGTATGATTCCATTTATATGAAATGTTCAGAAGAGGCAAATATAAAGAGAAAGAAAGCAGATTAGTAGTTGCCTGGGGCAGAGGGTGGGAATGGAGATTGATTGCAAATGTTCTAAAACTGGATTGTGATGATGGTCACATGACTCAATTTACTAAAACTAAATGAATTTTTACATTTAAAACAGGTGAATTTTATAGTATGTAAATTATATACCAATAAAGCTGTTAAAAAAGTTTTCAGGGAGATCAGCCGTAGCCAGAATGCAAGGCACCCAGGACTGCTGATGGACTAACACAGTTTTACACAAACATGTGTACAGTACATGTGATTCGTAACATGAATAAATGGTTGTACACGTGAGATCATACTTCCATACACATGGGAATATGTAAATTTAAATAGTGCAAGCATATAGCTTTACATATAGGTGGACAGATACACCTGAGGTGGCATAAATGTGCGTTCGAGGTAACATATACACATAAGATGACATTTGTAATGGCCTGACACGAGAAGGTAATATGATTTTAATAGAGGAATATCCATCCAAAAATAATCCAGTAAGCATAAATTTCTTTCCTCCCTCCTGAACTTATAGTCCCGGCTCATGACAAGAGTAACCTGTTTCCTGCTCTGAACTACCTCCTCTTATTACTCACTTTGACCTTAATAAGGAAAACACAATAGTCAAGCCGCCCACAGTTCTCAGATACGAAAGCTGTCAGTCAGAACAAATGGTTCACACGGCACACCATTTGTTCTGGGACATTTCAGGTTTAGTCAAGAGGATTGCTTTATGAAACAAGAGGTTTTGAATAAAAACTGCAAAAGAAAAAAAAAAAAAACCAAAAAAATCCCACCACCTCTTAGAAAAGCACATTGGGTAAAGATACAGAAATTAAAAAAAAAAAGATTCTTCTTTGCTTTCTGCCGTAGCAGGAAGCCAAGGCCAGGACTTGAGTGAAGCTAGTATAAACCCACAAGCAAGAACAGATGAGCAGTTCTCAGCAATTCATTTGGACTTTGGCTGATTTCTTTCAAGGTTAAGTGAAACTGATCCTTACGGAAACTTCCTGTCATAAATTAGAAGAAACTATTTACATAATCCTATAAAAGTAGTACCAATCTTCCACACGCATTCTCTCTCTCTCTCTCACAGGTACACACATGCTCTCACGCACACGTTCTCTCTCTTTCCCTCCCCACTCAACCCCAATACAGTAAAATCGTGAAATAATCCCTCTGGGTCGTATCTCCTCATCTGTAAGGTGAAGAGTTGCATTATCTTGAAGGCCCATGAGAGAGCAGCCAGCTTGGAAATGCTGTGAGATTTCTGCTCAGTGGATCGCAGTGGATCTAGCAAAGTCAAAAACAGGCTGTACATTAAGGTACAGACTAAAAACTTCCATGCTGTTGTGCTTATTGATGTCAGAAAGTGAGAGAATTTTTACAGCCTAGTAAATCAACCTGTTTTAGAGGTCTGAGTGACACCAGTGAGCTGGTTTAACTGATTTTTTAAATTGATTAAAGTCATATATGCATAAATGAACCTCACCCCTGCCAGTACTTTAGAATCACCTGGAATTTAATTAGTCTGTGGTTGGAGCAATGAGATATTTTCTTGTAGTTGTTGCTGTTGTTGTTAAGCACTCCAGGTAAGTCTAATATGTAGTCAGGGTCGAGAACCCCTCAACTATACTAATACTATACTATCTCTGTATTTATACTATATCTATACATACTATACTTATACTATCTCTATATCTATACTATATACTATGTCTTTTTTTTTTATGCTATACGTATACTATCTCTGTATCTGTACTAATACCATCTCTATATCTATACTATACTTATACTATACTGTATCTATATCTGTACTATATACCAGGATAAAAGCAGGCCTCAGTCCAAACTTCAGATACTTGAATATTTGAATTTTTTGGCTTTGAGTAGGCCCTGGCTAGATCTGAGAGAACGTCTGGGGAATAAGGATATTTCTTCCCTAAAACCTCACATCCCTTTAGTCAAGAGGATTTCTTTGTGAAACAAAAGTCTTTGAATGAAAACTGCAACAAACAAACAGAAAACCCACCACCTCTTAGAAAAGAGGTTAGGGAGTTAGGGATATTTCTTCCCTAAAACCCCACATCCCTTTAGTCAACCCTTGAGTGGGTCATACAAGTCACAGCGTGAATTAAAAAATGTCGGTTTGTGCAAAGCAAATACATTTTCAATATTTTTTTAGTTACACAAGTAACATTTTCTCTTCATAATAATTCAGAGGTAAATAAATAAAAAATGAATGGTTTGCCCTCCCTACTCTACTAACACAACTCCCCTGAGGTAACTAACATTAACAATTGAGAGTATATCTTCCATACTGTATATTAAAATACATGTACAAGCATATATAAATATATGGACTCATATATCATAGCTTTGTTCTTTTTCTTTCTTCCTTTCTTACATAAAGTAGATATTTTTGTGTTTATTTTGTTCTGCAATGTGCTTTATTCACTTAATCTATGTCATGAGACTCCCAGTAAAACCTGGTAGATTCATGCCCTCCTGAAACCTCTCTAAAATGGCAGTAAAGGATAAAACGGGCATGAGCTACAGGGATAAAGAGAATAGGAAAGAAGAAGAGAACAATCATATCTTGAAACTGGAAAGCAGATGGAGGAGCTGAAATTGTCTCAGGAGACCAGAGAAATGAAAACTGGAAACTGGGAGAAGTCCCAAGACCACTGCTTTCCAATGCAAAGCCCCAGACAGGCTTAGGAATTGGAGGCCACAACATCAACAACAAAAACCATTGCCATCAAGTCGATTCTGACTCATGGTGACCCCGTGTCTAATAGAGTAGAACTGCTCCACAGGGTTTTCTTGGCTGTAATCTTAACAGAAACACATCTACAGGTTTTTCTTCCACAATATTGCTGGATGGGTTCAAACAGCCAACTTTTTAGGTTAGTAACTGAGTGCAAACCATTTGCGTCACCTACATCACCCAGGGATGTTACTGGAGGCCACAGGTACTTCTAAAAGTGGGACTGCAGGTAAGGCTGGAAACAGGAAGACTGGCTGAGAGTCTGCACAAGAAGCTCTGGGTCCTCAACTCCCATTCTCTAACCTGAGCAATTGGGTGACTACCTCTCCCCTCCCCCGCCCCCCAACAGAAGACCAGATGAATGGTTCTCAAACTTGGGTGAGCATCGGAATGCCCTCGGAGGGCTTATTAAAGCACAGATTGCAGGGCCTTACCCCCCGGAGTTGCTGATGCAGCAGGTCCAAGGTGGCCCTTGAGAATTTGCATTTCTATCAGATTTCTGGGTGAAGCCTGTGCTGCGGTCTGGGGACTGCATTGAGAACCACTGGACTAGAGATTTTCTTCTTGATTCTAGACATGGGCACAGATAAGGCTGCAACTACTGCACAGAAAAAGAAACTGCACAAGCACATACACACCTACAGCCTAAACGATTAGTGAAGCTCTCAGCCCCCTCTCCCAGTCAGCTCCTAGAGTGTTCGCAGCCAGATGCCCACCCCTAAGGTGGGAGCCTGGAAGGTTCTTCTCTGAGGACTCTGATCAGCCCAAAAGAAAAGCATGCCATATATATTGGCAGTTGAGGACCCCCAATGAAGGGGCCAGTACCCTTCAGCAGGGGCTCTTCACCCTGTACAATAAAATTCTCTAGAGAGCTTTTAAAAACATGGTTGACAGGACCCCAACCATTTAAATCAGAAGCCCCAGGGGTGGGGCCCTGGCATTTATATTTGTTTTAAAGCTCCCTGGGGGCCCTGGTGGCACAGTGATGAAGAACTTGGATGCTAACCAAAAGGTCAGCAGTTAGACTCCACCAGCTGCTCCTTGGGAAACCAGGGACTCCTTGGAAACCCTATAGGCCAGTTCTACTCTGTCCTTTAGGGTTGCTATGAGTCAGAATCGATTCAATGGCAACAGGTTTGGTTTTGGTTTAGTTGGTGGTACAATGGTGAAGTGCTCAGCTACTAACTGAAAGGTCGATGATGTGAACCCACTCAGTGGCTCTGAGGAAGAAAACATCTGGCGATCTACTCCCATAAAAAAAAAGAAACCAAGAAAGCCCTATGGGGCAGTTCTACTTCATCATATGGGGTTGCTACGAGTCGACTTGACAACTCCCAACGTCAAGGTGATTATAACATACCGTCAGAGTTGAGAACTGCTGCCTTATAGAGAAAATCATTATTCAATAAGCTGCGACCACAGAACGGAAGTACCATGAGACTTTCAGTGCTTCGCTCTCAAATATGAGTTGGCAGTCAAAAACTACCAAATATTTGAGGAAGCTCTAATATGAAAGAGACAAAAATAAACAGAAAAAAGGAGAACTCCAAGGAAAGAAATACTTTGAGGAGCAGAAGAAAACTTTAAAAGAACTGTAAAGTATATCTTCAAAGAGGTAAAAGAAGATGCTACATCCATGAAAAAAGAACAGGAGGTTACAAAGAGAACATTCAAAGAAAAAACAAAAGAACTCTTGCAAATTAAAAATATTGTGACAGATATAAAATTTTCAATAAAAGATTCAGAAGTTGAGTTGAGGAAATGTCCCTGAAAGCAGAACAGAAAGGGAGGGAGATGAAAATAGGAGAGAGAAGATAAGAAACTTAGAACATCAGCCCAGGGGATCCAATACCTGAATAATAGACATTCTGAAACAGAGAACAAAGGAAATAGAGGATGGATTATTACAGTAATAATTCAAAAGAATGGGCCCCAAAGTAGATTGGTGGCTGCCTAGGGCTGGGTGTCGGGGTTGGAGAATGATTACAAATGTGTTCAAGTTTTGTTTTTGGGGTGATAGAAATGTTCTAAAATTATATTGTGGTAGTGGTTTCACAATTCTGTAAGCATACTAAAAACCATTGAATCATACAATTTAAAAAGGTGAATTTTTTATGGTATGTAGATTTTATCTTAATAAAAAACCCACTGCCATCAAGTCCAACTCATAGCAAACCTATGGGACGGAGTCAAACTGCCCCACAGGGTTTACAAGGCTGTATTCTTTACGGAGGAGCCCTGGTGGCACAGTGGTTAAGACCTCAGCTACTAAACAAAAGGCCAGCAGTTTGAATCTACCAGCTGCTTCTTGGAAACCCTGTGGGGCAGTTTGACTCTGTCCTATAGGGTTGCTATGAGTCATAATCAATTCAATGGCAATGGATTTGGTTTTGGTTTAATCTTTACAGAAGCAGACTGCCACATCTTTCTCCTGAGGAGCAGCTGGTGAATTCAAACCCCTGACCTTTCAGTTAGCAGCCAAATGATTTAACCACTGTACCACCAGGGTTCAGGCTGTTTTATAAAATCGTCCTGAGAACTAAAGGACAGGAATGCTCAGATTGACGGGGCCACCAAGAGCCCAGAAAAAACAGAACAATGCTGAGGCAAACATCCAGTTTCAAAATGCTAGAGAGAAAGAGAAGTCCGTAGAAGCAAAATATCTAGGAACATAAAAACTCACATACAAAGGGCCAGGAATTAGAGTGGTGGTTTGTTTCTCAGGTAACACTGAGCTCTACAAGGCAGTGGAGCAATGCCATCAGGATTCAGAGGGAAATATGATTTCCAGCCTAGAATTCTATACCTAGCAACCTTCCAATCTAGTGTAAGGATAGAGTAAAGAGTGGCTGAAATGCTTTGGCTAACGCCCAAGTGAGCGAGGGATGTGCAAACTGTTCTGAAGGTCCACAACACTCAACATTTCATTTTGCTAAGACAAAAGTGCAAATAATTTTCGCTTGGAAGCTGGCTTGCAGTGGCTAGTGGTCTGCTAGCCAGAGAGCTCAGCCAGTAGCCTAACCTCCACTTCTCAGGGGCACTTTGTTGTTTTCTGCTGGTCTTCATGTACACAGTGTTTCTCATGAAGTGAAAGTAACTTTGCTAAATTGTGAACATGATCCAGAAAAAGAAAGCTCACAGCCAGCGGTGGTATGGTATAAAAAAAAAAAAAAAATTTATAGATTACAAATTCAGGCTTCAGATGAAACAAACCTGTGTTTAAATCCTGGCTGCATCACTACTGGTCTCACAGTTTTGAGCCACGTATCTAACCCCTGAGATCTAATTTCCTCTCCTATGACGTGGAACAAATGATATCTTCTCATTGGGTTGTTGTGAGGATTAGAGGAAATACTGTCTGTTTAGTGAGTAAGAGTGGTGGTGGTGACAGTCGCCATTGAGCCTGTGCCATCTGTGTAGAGTAGAACTGCTCCATAGGTTTTTCAAGGCTGTGACCTTTCGGGAACAGATCTCCAAGCCTGTCTTCTGAGGTGCATCTGGGTAGGTTTGAACCTCCTATTTTTCAGCTAGTAGTCGAGCACCTAACTGTTTGTGCCACCCAGGGACTCTAGTACAGAGTAGCACTCACTATTATTTTTAGTGATAGCAATAAAAATGAGTTCTGATAAAGTGATATAATTGATAAATTTGGTGGTTCATGAATGTCAAGGACTTATTGTATGTGTTCACACTTCAGTTTGCCCTTTATTATGCTATTACCTGGTCAAAACTCCCTGTTTTTTATTTTCTTTCATCCATACTGAGATGGATTTTTTATTCTACTCAAGTTCTTTTGGGAAAAGGCCTAATGGCTTAACATCTCTCTGTGTAACTATTTCTGGAATGCAACTTCAAGGTTTGAAAGCCTTCTTTTATCTACTTCTCATTGTTAACATCATACTTGTGGTGCCTGGAAACAATTTAAGTTTACGGTGTAGTAGGTGCGATTTGTCTGTACCATGCATATGTATTAAGAGATAGGCAGAGAGGGGGTTGGACTCAGAAGAGGATCCTATACACTAATGACAATTCATGATCCTGGAGTCTGTCCTTTACTGCATTGCAACACTGAAAATATCTGAAGCAAAATACTTGGCTAATGTTGTGGAAGCAATTCAGTTACAAAAGTCTACTGTCAAGAGGTAGCAAAAACACCCCCAAGTAAGAGCACATTGAAGCATGTGCTTTTCCATTGCCTTAGGAGCATCTGGTACCCTGGAATAAGAAGACAAGGATTCTACCTCAGTCAGACCAGAGATGCGTTCTGAGATGGCTGTGACCAGGTACAACCATTTTTCTCAGACACTGAAGGCCACTTAGGGCCTGAGAGGCTGGGAATGCGATAGATGAGAGTGGTGGTATTCTTGCTATCTTGATGGATTTCTACCCCTCATTCCAGAGGAGGAGGCAGAAGCGCTGCCTCCTGGTGTCTGTGCATGGGTAGGCACACATAAATTTGATGGCTGCACCACCCACTCACCCCCCTCTCAGAAAACACCCACCAGGTATCACTCTTAGTCTCAAGTGATTATTCCAAAAGGACACACATTACTCTTCTAATCCATATTTAAAAAAAACCAGTTGCCATCAAATTGACTCTTACTCATGATGACCTATTGTGTGTCAGAGCAGAACTGTGCTCCACTGGGTTTTTTGTTTTTTTTTTAATAATTTTTATTGTGCTTTAATTGAAAGTTTACAAATCAAGTCAGTCTGTCACACAAAAACCCATATACACCTTGCTACACACTCCCAATTACTCTCCCCCAATGAGACAGCCCACTCTCTCCCCCCACTCTCTCTTTTCGTGTCCATTTCACCAGCTTCTAACCCCCTCCACCCTCTCATCTCCCCTCCAGACAGGAGATGCCAACATAGTCTCAAGTGTCCACCTGATCCAAGAAGCTCACTCCTCACCAGCATCCCTCTCCATCCCATTGTCCGGTCCAATCCATGTCTGAAGAGTTGGCTTTGGGAATGGTTCCTGTCCTGGGGCAACAGAAGGTCTGGGGGCCATGACCACTGTGGTCCTTCTAGTCTCAGTTGGACCATTAAGTGGTCTTATGAGAATTTTCCACCGGGTTTCGAATGGCTGATGTTTTGGAAGTATATCATCAGGCCTTTCTTCTGAGGTACCTCTGGGTGGACTCGAACCTCCAACCTTTCTTTTAGCAGTGGAGCACATGAACCATTTGTACCACTCAATTGTTTGTCAGTCAGTCTCTGACTAAACTTAGCTGTGGGAAGACTGTGACCGTGGCTGTCTTGCTCATTGTTGTGTCTCTAGCGCTGAGCATGGTGCCCAGCACAGTGCTCTAAAGGAGTGAGTGAATATATATGGCAGACAGTGGGACATTTAGCAGAAAGAAAGGGCAGATATAAATCACTGACAGTAATTATACTGTTGGTCAAAGATGCTCAGAGAGAGAATGGAACTGCTGATCTCCAGAGGCGGTTCTACTTAGTGTGAAGGACAGTGATACCTATCAAGCACTCGAGGAAAGGTGAACTCACCCAGCAGAAATGGGTTGCAGTGCTGATCTTTACGAAAGTGCTCGATGCACCTCTGGTTGCTGGAACTCAGGGAGGGAAAAGAAGCCACAGATCTGGAAGGAACCTGAAAGAGGTTAGCTAAGTAATCAGGTTGTGGAAGTGACTCCTGCGGAAAGAGAGACTGAACAAGTTAGGACCCCAGCTCAGGAGGTTTGGGCCAAAGGGCACAGGGCGAAAGTCTACAAAATAATGTAAGATGTGAGCATAGACTTACATGGAGGCCAAAGATGTTAGAATTCAAGGTATCTCTGAAGCCAGGAAAACACTTAAGTAAACACTTTACAAGCAGGAAGCAGACATGTGGGCTCAACCATCTCTGTATTAGTCTCCTAGGGCTGCTGTAACAACATAAACCCAAAAACCCAAACCCACTGCCACCAGATTGATTCTGAACATACCACAAACGAAATGGCTTATAAGGAGAGAAATCTATTGTCTCACACATCTGGGAGCTAAAAGTCCAAATCAGCATGTCAGCCAGGCCATGTTTCCTCCAGTCTCTAGGGGAAAATCCTTTTCCAGTCTCTTCCAGTTTCTGGTGGCCCCAGGTGTTCCTTGGTTTGTAGATGCATTTTCCATGGTCGTCGCTCCGCTGTCTCCCTGTGTCTTTTCTCCTTTTTCATAAGGACACCACTCAGATGGGATTAGGACCCGCCCTAGTCCAGTATGAGGTCGTGTTAACTGATAACATCTTTGAAGATTTCTGAACAGGGTCATGTTCACAAGTATCAGGGCTTAAGACTTCAATGTATCTTTTTGGAGGGCACAATTCAATCCATAATAGCCTCCAAAAATTAACAGAGGCGAAATGGGCACATCCATCAGTCTGAGGATGCCTGGAGAGTTAGTGAGAGTGATTGACTCAACAGTAACTGGTTTATGAAAAGCATAGTTGACCTGGTGACCTGCTTCCATAAAGACTGCAGCCAAGAAAACTCTATGGGGCAGTTCTACTCTGCACACACAGGATCGCTATGAGTCAGAATCAACTCAACAGCACCCAACAACATATTTACAGGAGAAGTACAGAAAGCCTGAGAAGCACTGAAGAGGAGCACCCAACTTAGACTTGGGGAACTGGAGAGTGAGAAGTAGAGAGTGAAGGACGAGGAAGAGTCACCAGGTCAAAGGTGCCTGAGGGAGTGGTTATGGGCAGGGAGAGATGAGGACAGAAAGGATATTCCAGACAGACCAACACACATGTGCACAGGCCTGCCTGGGCCAGCCACACAATTAAAACACCTTCCTAAGGTGAGAAGCAGAACATTCAAGAAAAGTAAAAAATGAGGGGCAAAAGCACGCAGGCATCAGATGATGCAAACAAAACCTTCTGGCCAGGGTAAGGAGCCTGGACTCTGGAGGGTACCAGGAAGCCACTGGAGGGTTTCTGCAAGACAGTGACATGATCCCATCTGCAGTGTGGTGAGTGGGAGGAGGCCCTGAGTGTGGGAAGATGAGTGAGGAGACTGTCCACACTGACAAATGAAGGTAAGTGTGAGTGCCCCTCTCAGACCTCTCAGGACCCAACCACAGGTGCCAGCAGGAGCCAGGAGAGTGTGTATGGGGCTGCAACCTGGGGTGCTGGAGCAAGGGCAGGGACACACGATTGGACAAGGGTGAGTTTGTGATGTGGAAGCCCTCTCTGCATACTGTGTTTAGCACTCTAGGAAGGACCCCTGGAGAGGTGCTAGCATGCTGTTGGAATGGCTCTTGGAAGCTTGGAGAAAGCAAGGGCCCACGTTAAGTGAAGTGGAAAAGATTGCGCTTCTGTGGCAGATATTAGCAAAGAGGATCAAAAGGCTCAGAAGTGGGCACCCCCCAGTGTACTTCCTGCCTGCACATCTCAGAGCCTGAGGTCTGTTTCCTGGAGAATTTGACCTAGACAGCAAAGCTTACCAGATCCATTTGAATAGCTTAAGACTAACTTGCTCCACTTTGTATTTTTCGCAAAGTTTTTTGTATACAAGAAACTTTCTATCTCAGTTCACTTGAGGGAAAATGCCCCACTCCCTCTTTTGGCTCACAATCATTTTGAACATGAGGTATTTACTAAAGGAATTTTTCTTTCCTAAGAGAATTTAGTAAGCCTACTGTCCAATTAGATTCAAAAAGTGGATCACTAGGCCTTTCTTCCTAGTCTGTCTTAGTCTGGAAGCTCTGCTGAAACCTGTTCAGCCTCACAGCAACACACAAGCCTCCACTGACAGACAGGTGGTGGCGGCTGTGCATGAGGTGCGTGGGCCAGGAATTGAACCCAGGTGTCACCACTGAACCGCCACTGCCCCCAACTAACATTTAATGGACTAACATTTAACGGACTAACATTTAACTGTTCTAAAGGCTTTCCATGGGAAGTGCATTTAATCTTCCCAAGAACCTCACAACAGCCTTGTTTACAGAACTCTTATCCTACAGTTGAGGAAACTAAAAGGTTAAATAACTTGTCATGGTCATAAGGTACACACATTGGGAAGCTTTGTCTTCAAGTTACAGGTGTAGAAACTGAGATACAGAGGCCATCCCACCTGTATTTCAGTCCAGCAGTGATGGGCAACTCACCCTTTCTTCAGCAGCCCTGGTCACATGAGGCTTGGTGTCAGCAGACTGCAGACCTAAAGGTTTGGGGCTCATAGGTCTAGAAAGATCCATTTCCTGCCCCTGACAAATAATAAGGTGGGCTTCATGGGATCGCCAACCATGGGTGGAAATTTAGGCAACCTAGTGTTATGGATTGAATTGTGTCCCCTAAAAAGACAATTTGAAGTCATAATTCCTATACCTGTGAATGTGACTTTGGGAATATAGGATCTTTCTTCGAAGATATTGTCGGTTAAATCATATGGGAGTAGCATGGGTCCTAACCCTAATTCCTTCTGAGCGGTGTCTTATAAAAGGGGAGAATAGACATGGAGAGAGAGTCATACACAGGGGGAAGGCACCATGTGAAGATACATCTTTGAGCAGCAACAGAATGCAAAAGATTGCCAGCAGCCACCAGAAGCTAGATGAGAGGCGTGGGGCAGTTCCTCTCTCAGAGCCCTCAGAAGTAATCAGCATGGCCGATATCCTGATTTGGACTTATAACCTCCAGAACTGTGAGAAAATAAATTCCTGCTCTTTAAAGCCACCCGCTTAATGGTATTTTGTTGTGGCAGGTCTAGGAAACTAAGACTCCTGGGTTCTAGTCACTTTCCTCCCTGGGACTGTTGCCCCATCTGTAAAGCACAGGGGCAGATCAGGAACTGCATGTTGTGGCCTGAGGGCGAGTTGCAGCCCACAGGTGTGTTTTGTCTAGGCAGCATGTTTTGGGGGAGTTTGCTTCAAACCTTAATTCTTTTAGGTTGATGAGTTCAGACAGTGGCCTATGGCTCCTTATTTTCTTAAACAAGACTGACTCACACATTTATGTACTAGCCTGGCCCCCAAAGGCTTCTGAAATGGCAAACTCGGGATTACAACATCTCTGAGACCAATGCCAATTGTTGTTATTTATCCTTGGAAGTCCTGAGCCAAGGAGATGTGGGGCCCTAGGAAAGTGGGGTAAATGAGGGAGCAAGAGTAGTTTGCTAGCATCCCACTTTGTAATATTTCGATGTTTTGGACTCTGCAAAGGTTTGTTTTATGACCTAATATGTGGTCTATTCTAGAGAATGTTCCATGTGCGCTAGAAAAAAAAGTATATTTTGCAGCAGTTGGGTGGAGAGTTCTGTATAAGTCAATGAGGTCAAGTTGGTTGATTGTTGTAATTAGATCTTCCGTGTCTCTGTTGAGCTTCTTACTGGATGTCCTGTCCTTCTCCGAAAGTGGTGTGTTGAAGTCTCCTACTATAATTGTGGAGGTATCTATCTCACTTTTCAATTCTGTTAAAATTTGATTTATGTGTCTTGCAGCCCTGTCATTGGGTGCGTAAATATTTAATATGGTTATGTCTTCTTGATCAATTTTCCCTTTTATCATTATATAGTGTCCTTCTTTATCCTTTGTGGTGGATTTAAGTCTAAAGTCTATTTTGTCAGAAATTAATATTGCTACTCCTCTTCTTTTTTGCTTATTGTTTGCTTGATATACTTTTTTCCATCCTTTGAGTTTTAGTTTGTTTGTGTCTCTAAGTCTAAGGTGTGTCTCTTGTAGGCAGCATATAGATGGATCATGTTTCTTTATCCAGTCTGTGACTCTCTGTCTCTTTATTGGTGCATTTAGTCCATTTACATTCAGGGTAATTATAGATAAATAAGTTTTTAGTGCTGTCATTTTGATGCCTTTTTATGTGAGTTGTTGACAATTTCATTTTTCCACATACTTTTTTGTGCTGAGGCGTTTTTCTTAGTAAATTGCGAGATCCTCATTTTCATAGTGCTTGACTTTATGTTAGTTGAGTCGTTACGTTTTTCTTGGGTTTTATCTTGAGTTATAGAGTTGTTATACCTTTTTGTGGTTACCTTATTATTTACCCCTATTTTTCTAAGTAAAAACCTAACTTGTATTGTTCTATATCGCCTTGTATCACTCTCCATATGGCAGTTCAATGTCTCCTGTATTTAGTCCCTCTTTTTGATTATTGTGATCTTTTACCTATTGACTTCCATGATTCCCTGTTATGTGTATTTTTATTATTATTTTTTAATTAATCTTAATTTGTTTGTTTTTGTGATTTCCCTATTTGAGTTGATATCAGGACGTTCTGTTTTGTGACCTTGTGTTGTGCTAATATCTGATATTATTGGTTTTCTGACCAAACAATATCCTTTAGTATTTCTTGTAGCTTTGGTTTGGTTTTTGCAAATTCTCTAAACTTGTGTTTGTCTGTAAATATCTTAATTTCGCCTTCATATTTCAGAGAGAGTTTTGCTGGATAGATGATCCTTGGCTGGCAGTTTTTCTCCTTCAGTGTTCTGTATATGTCGTCCCATTCCCTTCTTGCCTGCATGGTTTCTGCTGAGTAGTCTGAACTTATTCTTATTGATTCTCCCTTGAAGGAAACCTTTCTTTTCTCCCTGGCTGCTTTTAAAATTTTCTGTTTATCTTTGGTTTTGGTGAGTTTGATGATAATATGTCTTGGTGTTTTTCTTTTTGGATCAATCTTAAATGGGGTTCGATGAGCATCTTGGATAGATATCCTTTTGTCTTTCATGATGTCAGGGAAGTTTTCTGTCAGGAGTTGTTCAACTATTTTCTCTGTGTTTTCTGTCCCCCCTCCCTGTTCTGGGACTCCAATCACCCGCAGGTTATCCTTCTTGATAGAGTCCCACATGATTCTTAGGGTTTCTTCATTTTTTTAAATTCTTTTATCTGATTTTTTTTCAGCTATGTTGGTGTTGATTCCCTGGTCCTCCAGATATCCCAGTCTGCATTCTAATTGCTCGAGTCTGCTCCTCTGACTTCCTAGTGTGTTGTCTAATTCTGTTATTTTATTGTTAATCTTTTGGATTTCTACATGCTGTCTCTCTATGGATTCTTGCAACTTATTAATTTTTCCAGTATGTTCTTGAATAATCTTTTTGAGTTCTTCAACAGTTTTATCAGTGTGTTCCATGGCTTTTTCTGCAGTTATCCTAATTTCATTTGTGATATCATTAAGCATTCTGTAAATTAGTTTTTTATATTCTGTATCTGATAATTCCAAGATTGTATCTTCATTTGGGAAAGGTTTTGATTCTTTTGTTTGGGGGGTTGGAGAAGCTGTCACGGTCTGCTTCTTTAAGTGGTTTGATATGGATTGTTGTCTCCGAGCCATCACTGGGAAACTAGTTTTTCCAGAAAATCCGCTAAAAAAAAATGCAGTCAGATCCCTATCAGAGTTCTCCCTCTGGCTCAGGCTATTCAGATGTTAATGAAGCCGCCTGCGTCCAGTCCAAATCCCTGCGGGACGGTTCCCCGGCTCGGATGCTGCTCTTTCTGCTCCAAGACCAGTCACTGCCTCCCAGGGACTTCTCCTACCAGCTGCGTCCCACGCCGCCCGTGGAACCGGCTGGTCCCCCTCCCGGGGTTAGTTCAGGAGGGTGGAGCAGGTCTCTGTGCTTGTGCCGTACCTGACTGGTACGCTGGCTCCAGGCTCTGGAAACAATCGCTGCTTCCCCGTATTAGTTCGTTCTCCGTCTCTAAATCTGTGTTTGTTGTTCAGGGTTCGTAGATTGTTATGTATGTGATCAATTCACTTGTTTTTCCGTGTCTTTGTTGTAAGAGGGATCCGAGGTAGCGTCTGCCTAGTCCGCCATCTTGGCTCCGCCCCCTAGCATCCCACTTTGAAGAGTGGCATCTGGGGTCTTAAACACTAGCAAGCCACCATCTAAGATGCATCAATTGGTCTCAACCCACCTGGAGAAAGGAAGAATGAAGAACACCAAAGACACAATGTAATTATGAGCCTAAGAAACAGAAAGGACCACATAAAACAGAGACTACATCAGCCTCAGACCAGAAGAACTAGATGGTGCCCAGCCACAACTGATGACTGCCCTGACAGGGAACACAACAGAGAACCCCTGAGGGAGCAGGAGATCAGTGGGATGCAGACCCAAAATTCTTGTAAAAAGACCAGATTTTATGGCCAGACTGGGACTAGAAGGACCCTGGAGGTCATGGTCCCCAGACCTTCTGTTAGCCCAAGACAGGAACCATTCCCAAAGTCAACACTTCAGACAGGGATTGGACTGGAATTGGGGATGGAAAATGATACTGACGAACGAGCTTCTTGGGTCAAGTAGACACAGGAGACTATGTTGGCATCTCCTGTCTGGAGGGGAGATGAAAGGGCAAAGGGGGCCAGAAGCTACCCGAATGAACACAAGGAGAGAGAGTGGAGGGAAGGAGTGTGCTGTCTTATTAGGGAGAGAGCAATTAGGAGCGCATAGCAAGGTGTACATAAATTTTTGTATGAGAGGCTGACTTGACTTGTAAACTTTCACTTAAAGCACAATAAAAATTAATTAAAAAAAAAAAAAAGTAGTTTGGTAGATCGCAGACACTGAGCCAGCCTTGCCCAGCACTGACATCTCTCACGGTGCAAAGGAGGGCAAAGGGGTGGTGTGTTCTGGGTGGGAAGGTTGCAGTGGTGCCACGTTCTTCTCTCATTCACAGAATGCGTGATGGGTAGTGCTCCTGCTGTGAGCATGGGACATCAGCAACCAGCAGAAACCAGTGCCCATTCTTCCTGGCAGTCCCTGCAAATGCAGACAGCTACACCGAGGAAGTGGGCCTGAGGTCCTCAAACTGAGTGACATCACGGAACCCATTCCACTGGGTGCAGACGAATCCTGGCTTTGCTAGTGTCAGCCTTGACGGATCCAATTTGCTGCTCTGTCTCTTGCTGTCTGTGGTTGTCATAGTTACGAGGTTTCATTGTCCCTGATTCCTCCTCTTGATGGTGAAGAGGCTCATACTCACTTCCTCCTGGGACTGAGAAGTCTATTACCAATCATGTCGTGGGCATCACCATGAGATCACATTGCTAACACGAGTGTAGCTCCCAAACTTCGTGGAGAATAAGAGGGGTCCAGTTTCTCCCATGCATGTGAATGACCTTGACTTTCTTTCTGTAGTCCCTTTTCAGTCACTTCTGTGACTGACATAATCAGGAACGGCATTATCTCTCAAGCAATATGACATTTCAAAACACCCAGGCATCAGGTGGCCCGAGATAATGTCAGGGAAACTCAATAGGGCTTCTCTCAGGCCCTAATGAGAAATACAAAGGAAACAAATTATGGAGACTTTCTATAGAGCCTTTTGGTGAGTGTAGGAAGGGAGAGAAAAAGAATCCTATCAGTAATAAGGGACTTTTTGTTTGAGAGAGGCTAGTGTTATCAGGCTGCTCTCAATTCCAGATTGAGTTCTGTAGGTGCGAGAACTCTCTTCCCTCTAGGTGAATTCCTCCATGCCAGCTCAGGGAAAACATTTCCAGCTGAAGACAGAGTTAGATCAGCAAATGACAGCGTGTATATACCTCTGGTGGAGAACCCCATAAACAAATTCTGCTCCTTTGTTTTGGCTCTTAGCTAGAACACCCTATCTAAATTATTGTTTTAAACAGTATTATTTAAGCTCTACCAACATTTTACAAGCTGTTCTGAAGGCAGAGACTTTTTAGTTGCTCATTTTCACAGAATGGAGCCCTGGTGGTGCAGTGGTTAAGAGCTCGGCCGCTAACTAAAAGGTCCACGGTTCAAACCCACCAGCCACTGCTTGGAAACCCTGTGGGGCAGTTCTACTCTCCTGTAAGGTCGCTATGAGTCAGAATTGACTCAATGGCAATGGATTTGGTTTTATTTTCACAGAACTCCTCTGAGATACCCCCCAAAACCACTCATTGCTGTCGAGTCGATTCCGACTCATAACGACCCTGTAGGACAGAGTAGAACTGCCCCGTAGGGTTTCCAAGGAGTAGCTGGTGGATTCGAACTGCCAACCTTTTGGTTAGCAGCGTTAGCTCTTAACCACTGCACCACCAGGGCAAGATTAAAATCATATATAGGGGAAACTGAGTCCTTAGAGATACAATACATAAGTTGATTTTTTGTTAAAAAAAAAAAAAGGACATATTTTTTACATTATTGTGACATAAAATTCTTAAGAAACCAAGCAAGGCTCCTTGAAAAGTCATTTTACTCTTTTTTTTGTATATTTTGTGTCATTAAACATTATGTCTTATACATGCATAGTGGGCACTCAGTGAATGAAAGTCTAGTTGAGTTTATCAAATGTTTATTAAGTCTCCTACATTTAATTACATGGTTTTGCTAGAGTAAGAATCCTACTCTAAAAGCTTTATCTCAGTTCAAGTTCTGCAGGGTAGACTTAATTTGCTTAATTTGTCCCAAAAAGCTCCAAAAGTTATGAAATATTTCATCGTTAGCGTAAGTCATTGAGAAATAGACGTAGGTTGGACATTGTTCTTGCTTAGTGCAACCTGTGTGTAGTTTTTTTTTAAAATAATTCTTATTGTGCTTTAAGTGAAAGTTTACAAATCAAGTCAGTCTCTCACACAAAAACCCATATACACCTTGCTACACACTCCCAATTACTCTCCCCCTAATGAGACAGCCCGCTGTCTCCCTCCACTATCTTTTCGTGTCCATTTCACCAGCTTCTAAACCCCCCCATTCTCTCATCTCGCCTCCAGGCAGGAGATGCCAACATAGTCTCAAGTGTCCACCTGAGCCAAGAAGCTCACTCCTCACCGGCACCCCTCTCCAACCCATTGTCCAGTCCATTCCATGTCTGAAGAGTTGGCTTTGGGAATGGTTCCTGTCCTGGGCCAACAGAAGGTCTGGGGGCCATGACCACCGGGGTCCCTCTAGTCTCAGTCAGGCCATTAAGTCTGGTCCTATGAGAATTTGGGGACTGCATCCCACGGCTCTCCTGCTCCTTCAGGGGTTCTCTGTTGTGTTCCCTGTCAAGGCAGTCAGTGGTTGTAGCCAGGCACCATCTAGTTCTTCTGGTTTCAGGATGATGTAGTCGCTGGTTCATGTGGCCCTTTCTGTCTCTTGGGCTTGTAATTGCCTTGTGTCCTTGGCGTTCTTCATTCTCCTTTGATCCAGGTGGGTTGAGACCAATTGATGCATCTTAGATGGCTGCTTGCTAGCCTTTAAGACCCCAGACGCCACTCTTCGAAGTGGGATGCAGAATGTTTTCTTACTAGATTTTATTATGCCAGTTGACTCAGATGTCCCCTGAAACCATGGTCCCCAGACCCCTGCCCCTGCTACGATGGCCTTTGAAGCAGTTTATTCAGGAAACTGCTTCTGGTTTAGTCCAATTGTGCTGACCTCCCCTGTATTGTGTGTTGTCTTTCCCTTCACCTAAAGTAGTTTTAAAGTAGTTCTTATCTAATTAATGAATGCCCCCTCCCACCCTCCCTCCCTCCTCCCTCTCATAACCACAAAAGAATGTTTTCTTCTCAGTTTAAACTATTTCTCAAGTTCTTATAATAATGGTCTTATACAATATGTCCTTTTGTGACTAATTTCACTCAGCATAATGCCTTCCAGGTTCCTCCATGTTATGAAATGTTTCACGGATTCGTCACTGTTCTTTATCAGTGCGTAGCATTCTATTGTGTGAATATACCATAATTTATTTATCCATTCATCTATTGATGGGCACCTTGGTTGCTTCCATCTTTTTGCTATTGTAAACAGTGCTGCAGTAAACATGGCTGTACATATATCTGTTCGTGTAAAGGCTCTTATTTCTCTAGGAAATATTCCAAGGAGTGGGATTGCTGGATTGTATGGTAGTTCTATTTCTAGCTTTTTAAGGAAGCGAGAAATCAATTTCCAAAGTGGTTGTACCGTTTGACATTCCCACCAGCAGTGTAGAAGTGTTCCAATGTCTCCACAGCCTCTCCAACATTTATTATTTTGTGTGTTTTGGATTAATGCCAGCCTTGTTGGAGTGAGATGAAATCTCAACGTAGTTTTGATCTGCATTTCTCTAATGGCTAATGATCGTGAACATTTCCTCATATATCTTTTAGCTACCTGAATGTCTTCATTAGTGAAGCGTCTATTCATATCTTTTGCCATTTTTTAATTGGGTTATTTGTCTTTTCACAGTTGAGTTTTTGCAGTATCGTGTAGATTTTAGAGATCAGGCGCTGATCAGAAATGTCATAGCTAAAAACTTTTTCCCAGTCTGTAGGTAGCCTTTTTACTCTTTTGGTGAAGTCTTTGGATGAGCATAGGTGTTTGATTTTTAGGAGCTCCCAGTTATCTAGTTTTTCTTCTACATTCTTTGTAATGTTTTATATATTGTTTATGCCATGTATTAGGGCTCCTAATGTTGTCCCTATTTTTTCTTCCATGATCTTTATCGTTATAGATTTTATATTTAGGTCTTTGATCCATTTTGAGTTAGTTTTTGTGCATGGTGTGAGGTATGGGTCTTGTTTCATTTTTTTGCAGATGGATATCCAGTTATGCCAGCACCATTTGTTAAAAAGTCTGTCTTTTCCCCATTTAACTGTTTTGGGGCATTTGTCAAATATCAACTGCTCATATGTGGATGGATTTATATCTGGGTTCTCAATTCCGTTCCACTGGTCTATGTATCTGTTGTTGTACCAGTACCAGGCTGTTTTGACTACTGTGGCAGTATAATAGGTTCTAAAATCAGGTAAAGTAAGGCCTCCCACTTTGTTCTTCTTTTCCAGTAATGCCTTATTTATCTGGGGCCTCTTTCCCTTCCATATGAAGTTGGTGATTTGTTTCTCCATCTCATTAAAGAATGTCCTTGGGATTTTGATCAGAACTGCATTAAATGTATAGGTCGCTTTTGGTAGAGTAGACATTTTTATAATATTAAGTCTTCCTATCCACGAGCAAGGTATGTTCTTCCACTTATATAAGTCTCTTGGTTTCTTGCAGAAGCGTACTGTAGTTTTCTTTGTATAAGTCTTTTACATCTCTGGTAAGATTTATTCCTAAGTTTTGTTTTTTTTTTTTAATCTTCTTGGGGGCTACTGTGAATGGCATTGATTTGGTGATTTCCTCTTCGATGTTCTTTTTGCTGGTGTAGAGGAATCCAACTGATTTTGTATGTTTATCTTGTATCCCGATACTCTGCTGAACTCTTCTATTAGTTTCAGTGGTTTTCTGGAGGATTCCTTAGGGTTTTCTGTGTATAAGATCATTTCATCTGCAAATAGAGGTACTTTTACTTCTTCCTTTCCAATCTGGATGTCCTTTATTTCTTTATCTAGCCTAATTGCTCTGGCCAGGACTTCCAGCACAATGTTGAATAAGAGTGGTGATAAAGGGCATCCGTGTCTGGTTCCCAATCTCACTGGGAATGTTTTCCGGCTCTCTCCATTTAGGGTAATGTCGGCTGTTGGCTTTGTATAAATGCCCTTTATTATGTTGAGAAATTTTCCTTCTATTCCTATTTTGCTGAGGGTTTTTATCATGAATAAGTGTTGAACTTTGTCAAATGCCTTTTCTGCATCAGTTGATAAAATCATGTGATTCTTGTCTTTTGTTTTATTTATGTGGTGGATTACATTAGTTGTTTTTCTAATGTTGAACCATCCCTGCATACGTGGTATGAATCCTACTTGGTCATGGTGAATTATTTTTTTGATATGTTGTTGAATTCTATTGGCTAGAATTTTGTTGAGGATTTTTGCATCTACATTCATGAGGGATATAGGTCAATAATTTTCTTTTCTTGTGGTGTCTTTACCTGGTTTTGGTATCAGGGATATGGTGGCTTCACAGAATGAGTTTGGCAATATTCCGTCCTTTTCTATGCTCTGAAATAACCTTTAGTAGTAGTGGTGTTAACTCTTCTCTGAAAGTTTGATAGAACTCGGCAGTGAAGCTGTCCGGACCAGGGCTTTTTTTTTGTTGGGAGTTTTTTGATTACCTTTTCAATCTCTTCTTTTGTTATGGGCCTGTTTAGTTGTTCTACCTCTGTTTGTGTTAGTTTAGGTAGGTAGTGTGTTTTTAGGAATGCATCCATTTCTTCTAGGTTTTCAAATTTGTTTGAGTATGGTTTTTCATAGTAATCTGATATGATTCTTTTAATTTCAGTTGGGTCTGTTTTAATATTTCTTATTTGGGTTATTTGCTTCCTCTCCTGTTTTTCTTTTGTCAGTTTGGCCAATGGTTTATCAATTTTGTTGATTTTTTCAAAAAAACGGCTTTTGGTCTTCTTCTTTCAATTGTTTTCCTGTTTTCTATTTCATTTAGTTCAGCTCTAATCTTTATTATTTGTTTTCTTCTGGTGTCTGTGGGTTTCTTTTGTTGCTGTCTTTCTATTTGTTTAAGTTGTAGGGATAATTCTTTGACTTTGGTTCTTTTTTTTTTTTTTTGGATGTATGTATTTATTGATATAAATTGGCCTCTGAGCACCGCCTTTGCTGTGTCCCAAAGGTTCTGATAGGAAATGTTTTCATTCTCATTGGATTCTATGAATTTCTTTATTCCATATTTTTTTTAATGTCTTCTATAATCCAGTCTTTTTTGAGCAGGGTATTGTTCAGTTTCCAAGTGTTTGATTTGTTTTCCCTGCTTTTCCTGTTATTGATTTGCACTTTTATGTCCTTATGATCAGAGAAGATGCTTTGTAATATTTCAGTGTTTTGGATTCTGCTAAGGCTTGCTTTATGACCTAATATGTGGTCTATTCTAGAGAATGTTCCATGTGCACTAGAAAAGAAAGCACAGTTGGTTGCTGCTGCGTGGAGTGTTCTGTATATGTTTACGAGGTCAAGTTGGTTGATTGTGGCATTTAGATCTTCCATGTCTTTATTGAGCTTCTTTCTGGATGTCCTGTCCTTCACCGAAAGTGGTGTGTTCAAGTCTCCTACTATTATTATGGAGCTGTCTATCTCACTTTTCAGTGCTGATAGAGTTTGTTGTATGTATCTTGTAGCCCTGTCATTGGGTGCATAAATATTTGATATGGTTATATCTCCTTGGCGTATTGTCCCTTTAATCATTATATAGTGTCCTTCCTTATCCTTTCTGATGGATTTAACTTTAAAGCCTATTTTGTCAGAAATTAATATTGCCACTTCTGCTCTTTTTTGATTGTTGTTTGCTTGATATATTTTTATCCATCCTTTGAGTTTTAGTTTGTTTGTGTCTCTAAGTCTAAGGTGTGTCTCTTGTAGGCAGCATATAGATGGATCTTGTTTTTTAATCCATTCTGCCACTGTCTGTCTCTTTATTGGTGCATTTAGTCCATTTACATTCAGGGTAATTATGGATAGGTATGAATTTAGTGCTATCATTTTGAAGTCTTTTTGTGTGTGTTGACAGTTTCTTTTTCCCACTTGATTTTATGTGCTGAGTAGGTTTTCTTTATATATTGTCCTTTCCTCATATTTGTTGTTGATTTTGTTTCTGCTGAGTCTGTATTTTTCCCTTGTATTTTATTTTGATGACAAGGATAGTTTGTCTCCTTTGTGGTTACCTTATTATTTACCCCCATTTTTCTAAATTTAAAACTTTTTTTTCTTTGTATCGCTGTATCTTTCTCTCCATATGAAAGGTGTATGATTGCATTTCCTAGTCCCTCTTTATTGTTTTAATGTTATCTTCTTTTATGTAATAACATCGCCATTACCCTGTGTTGGGCTTTTTTTTTAATCTTGCTTTGTTTTTTTGGATTTCCCTGTCTGGGCTGACTTCTGGTTGCTCTGCCCAGTGTTCTAGTCTTGGGTCAATACCTGATATTATTGATTTTCTAACCAAAGAACTCCCTTTAGTATTTCTTGTAGTTTTGGTTTGGTTTTTACAAATTCCCTCAACTTGTGTTTATCTGGAAATGTCTTAATTTCACCATCATATTTAAGAGACAGTTTTCATGGATATATGATTCTTGGCAGGCAATTTTTTTCCTTCAATTTTTCAAATATGTCGTCCCATTGCCTTCTTGGCTGCATGCTTTCTGCCGAGTAGTCCGAGCTTATTCTTATTGGCCCTCCTTTGTAGGTGACTTTTCTTTTATGTCTCGCTGCTCTTATAATTGTCTCTTTATCTTCGGTTTTGGCAAGCTTGATTATAATATGTCTTGGTGACTTTCTTTTAAGATGTACCTTATGTGGAGTTCGATGAGCATCTTGGATAGATATCTTCTCATCTTTCACAATATCGGGGAAGTTTTCTGCCAACAATTTTCTCTGTATTTTCTGTTATCCCTCTCTATTCTGGCACTCCAATCACTTGTAGGTTATTTCTCTTGATAGAGTCCCACATGATTCTTAAGTTTTCTTCTTTTTTTTAAATTCTTTTATCTGATTTTTCTTCCAATATATTGGTGCCAAGTGATTGATCTTCAAGTTCAGAAGTTCTAGCTTCTACTTGCTCAATTCTGCTCCTCTGACTTTCTATTGAGGTATCTAATTCTGTAATTTTATTGTTAATCTTCTGAATTTCTGATTGCTGTCTGTCTATGGATTTTTCCAGCTTATTAAACTTTTCATTATGTTCCTGAATGATCTTTCTAATTTCTTCAGTTGCTTTATCTGTGTGTTCCTTGTCTTGTTCTGCGTATTGCCTCATTTCCTTCCTGATGTCTTGAAGGGTTCTGTATATCAAACTTTTGTATTCTGCATCTGGTAGTTCCAGGAATGCACTTTCATCTAGAAGATCCCTGGATTCTATGTTTTGAGAGCCTGTTGAGGTGATCATGGTCTGTTTTTTTATGTGACTTGATATTGACTATTGTCTCCGAGCCATCTATAAGTTATTGTATTAGTTTATGCTTGCTTACTGTGTCGTAGCTACTTGCTTTGTTTTGTTTTGGTATACCCCTGTGGGTTGCTTGAGTGAGCTAACTTGATTATTTTCGCTTTTGGAACTCTGGTGTCCTGTCCCCAGCTGGCTAGAACTGTTGTCAGGTGTATCAGTCTAGGAGTCCATTCGTTTTCTTGTATGAATTCAGCTCAGGCTTCCAGGTAGCTGATATCAAGTGTGTGGTATAGGCTCTGTCCTACAGTCTTAGAGGGGCAGGGGTGATTGGCCTATATACCAGTATCTGATTGCCTTAGGGGGTCACGCTCTGAACAAGGCAGAGGGCTGAGAGCCGATCCCCAAGTGTCTCTGAGAATAACACATCTCTGCTCCCTAGAGCATGCTGGTGGGTGGGTTCTGCAGAGAGACCATGGGCACCCAAAGTTTTTGGTTGTAAAGACTGGGAGGTACCAGTTATCTTTGGACCCCTGTCACGGGTGGCTGGGTGACCTGAGTAGAGCTACCAGTCCTTGGGTCCTTGTTGTGGATAGGTGAGGTCCTTGTTTAATAGGCAAAGCAATGTTAAACGTCAAACACCTACCTCTCCACCACATAGCTGAAATGGTTGGAGTTTGCCAACAAGGGCCTATTCTCCCGAAATAGGCCCACACAGATCCATGCAGAAGGGAAAGGTGCTCAAGGTCCACGGACAGTTTATGTCTGGACAGGATCTGCTTCTGTCCTGAGCTCTCCCTGTTAATGGAGCTAGCAAATTATCTTTTTCCCCCAGTTCCAATTTTTACTTCCCCAAGGCCAGGAGGATGACTCCACGTGCTCACCAGGGTCTATCTCAGGCCCAGGGATTCAGCCGCTGAAGCCAGCTTGGGGGTGGGAGGGCGCGGTAAAATATATGCAAGTACTTAGCTTTTGCCGAGAGGGCTGTTCTCCTCAGGTTCCGGAGGTGTGAGTGGGCTGTGTGGCTGGCTGCTTCTCCCTGAGGAAACTCTGTTCTCCTCAGGTCCCGGAGGTGTGAGTGGGCTGTGTGGCTGGCTGCTTCTCCCTGAGGAAACTGTGGCCGAACGCTGGTACCAGCCCGCTGCTGCTGCCGCCACCACCACTCCAGGACTAGTGCCTGAGGGCTCCCTGCGATTCAGGTCCGGTAACTCCTCTCCACTTCTGAATGGTCTCTTCCTCCGCCTGCCTCTCAGTTCGTTGTCTAGGCTTGCCTTTGATGCTCAAGGCTCCCAGCTTGTCACGAATATACTCTTTCACTTGTTTTTTCGGGTCTTTGTTGTAAAGAGGGCTCCACGGAAGCTTCTGTCTATTCCGTCATCTTGGCTCCGCCTCTTGTGTGTAGTTTTAAGCTGGCAGAATCCTTAAGTAGATTTTAAAAATAGCCCTCTCCTTGATTATCAAAGAGTATGGTCTGATCCTTCTGGAGTCCCAACCATCTTAGACAGCTCAAAATAAGTTTGTGAATTGCATGAAGCAAAAAAAAAAAAAAAAAAGTTAGTCTAGCCAACTGCGTAAGGAGGAAATCCATTCCCACTTGTCTACATTTGATTGAACCGCATGAGCTGCTGATGCTGCACACCCAGGAGAACCAGATTAAAGACCTACAGAACGTATCTTGCAGATCTTCTTAGACAGGTGCTTTTCACACCTCTGCTGTTTGCCTAAGGCCCAGCTTCGCAAAGGCCTGGATGGAGTTCTGCCCTTCTTCAAGTACACGCAGTAAAAGAAACCCAGAGGGAAAAGAGAAGATGTTTGTGTTCTGACTCAGAATTGTATGAGTGATGGGCAGGAGGGAGACAGCAGGTTTCTCTTTATTAAAACCTTTTTTTTTTTTAATTGTGCCTTAGGTGGAAATTTATAGAGCAAGTAGTTTCTCATTAAACAATTAATACACGAATAGTTGCCAATTCTGCAATGTGTTAACATTCTCCCCTTCTTGACCTCAGGATCCCCATTTTCACTCATCCAGTTTTCCTGTCACTTCCTGCCTTCTTGTCTTTGCTTTTGGGTGGGTGTGCCCATCTCGTTTACTATACATGCCTGAGCTACATGTGTTTTTGTTTGTTTTATAGTCCTGTCTAACTTTTTGCGGAAGGCTGAACCTCAGGAGTGACTTCAGTACTGAGTTAAAAGGGTGTCCAGGGGCCATTCTCTTGGGGTTTCTGCAGTCTCTGCCAGACCAGTAAGTCTGGTCTTTTTTTGTGAGTTTGCATTTTGTTCTACATTTTTCTCCTGCTCTGTCCAGGACCCTCTGTTGTGATCCCTGTCAGAGCAGTCAGTGATGGTAGCTGGGTATCATCTAGTTGTGCTGGACTCAGTCTGGTGGAGGCTGTGGTACTTGTGGTCCATTAGTCCTTCGGACTAATCTTTCCCTTGTGTCTTTGGTTTTCTTCGTTCTCCCTTGCTCCAGATGGTGGCTCACAAGCTTTTAAGACCCCAGACGCTACTCATCAAAGTAGAATGTAGAACCTTTTCTTTATAAACTATGTTATGCCAATTGATGTAAATGTCCCCCGGGACCATAGTCCTCAGCCCTCAGTCCACTAACTCAGTCCCTTAGGGAGTTTGGATGTGTCTATGAAGCTTCTATGACTTTGCCGTGGTCAAGTTGTGCTGACTTTCCCAGTATTGTGTGCCGTCTTACCTTTCACCAAAGTTACCACTTGTCTACAGTCTAGTTAGCGTTTTTCCCTCCCCAATCCTCCCCTCCCTTGTAACAATCAAAGATTGTTTCTTTCTGTATGTAAACCTTTTCATGAATTTTTATAATAGTGATCTCATACAGTATTTGTGCTTTTGTGATTAATTTATTTCACTCAGCATAATGCCTGCCACATTCATTCACTTTATGAGATGTTTCTCAGATTTGTCATTGTTCTTTATTGTTACGTGGTATTCCATTGTGTGTATGTACCATAGTTTGTTTATCCATTCATCTGTTGATGGGCACTTAGGTTGCTTCCATCTTATTGCTATTGTGAATAATGCTGCATTGTCTTTTTTAAAATCTTATATATGTTTTTGACATTTACCATATTCAGCAGGAATTATCTCCATTCACTCGTTGGTTTGCTCATTCATTCATTTCGCAAATTTGGATGAAGTGCCTACTATGTACAAGGCACCAGGCTAGGGGTGTAAGTCATCTCTGCCTTGTTTTTTTTCTCTGGCAGGAGCATTTAAGTGCTGCCTCCACCCCCCAAGTTTATAAGCCAGTGCCATGGACGTGATTATTATGGAGATTCGTCTCATTGATTTACATATCCTGTATTTGGAAGCAGAATGATCCTTAATCCACTTTGCTCAGTTGTGTCTCAGACTTTAGGTGAAGGCAAACATGTAAGCCAATAGGTGAAATCTCACTTGGACCAAAAATATCAGTGACTCAAACTCCTTTTTAAAACTCTTCAAATACCAGTGTGTTGCTGGTGGGAATGTAAAATGGTGTAGTGGCCACAGAATATGGTTTGGGAGTTCCTCAAAAAGTTAAACAGAATGACCATATGACCCGCCCATTCTGGGCCTAGGTATACTGAAAAGATTTGAGATCAGGAGCTTAAACAGATACTTGTACACCAATGTTCATTGGAGCATTAGTCATAAGAGTCAAAAGGTGGAGACAACTCGTGTCCATCAACAGATGAATGGAGAAACAAAATGTGATATATATGTACAATGGAATATCACTCAGCCATAAAGAGAAATGAAGTCATGATAAGTTATGGCATGGATGAACCTTGTAAACATGCTGAGTGAAATAATTCAGTCACAAAAGGACAAATATTGTATGATCCCATTTATGTGAAATACTCATAATAGGCAAATATAAAAACCCAAAACCAAAAAAAATAGGCAAATAGAGAGAGACAAAAAGTAGAGGTTACCAGGGGCTGGGGGAGGAGACCTGGTAGCACAGTGGTTAAGAGCTTGGCTGCTAACCAAAAGGTCAGCAGTTTGAATCTACCACCCATTCCTTGAAAACCCTATGGGGCAGTTCTGCTCTGTCATATAGGGTCACTATGAGTTGGTATCAACTCAACAGCAATGGATTGGGGCTGGAGGAAGGAGAGTTATGGCTTAAGGGGTCCTGAGTTTCTGTTTAGGGTGGTGAAAAACTTGAAAATAGATAGCGGTAATGGTAGCACAACATGGTGAATGTAATTAATGTCACTGAATTGTATACTTGAATCTGGTCAAAATGGTAAATTTTTTTATTGTATATATTTTACCACACTAAAATAAATAAATATTTTTAAAACCTTAAAATTCAGAAGGAAACATAGCAAAATCCTGTAAACCATTTTTAAAGGATTGTGCCACTGGGTACAATGCAGACCACACAGAGTGGACCATAGGTGTTTGCCTAGTGAGCTGCTGGCCATAGTGAGAAGGAAGAGCTCAGGAGACCTCTGCCCTGCGAGGTCAAGTGTGGGCTGGGAAGCAGGACTGGTTACCAAGTGACTTGGCTTTATATTTACTCTTCCCTGCCTGAAAAACGAAGTGACTCATCTAATGTAGGCCCTCTCTATCACACAGAAATACCCTGCAATGATTGGCTGATGACCCTAGAATAGCCGACACTTGAAAATAAAAAATAAAAATGAAAACACTTGATCTTTTCCTCTATACACCCTTCTCTGACCTACTTCCTCCTTTTGCTGAAAGTCAGGGCAGAATGGCAGGTCGGGGTCACCGGGGCTTCCTGACCTGCTGTGTCCATGGTGCCACAGGAGATGTCAATAATGATATAAACAATGACCTCTTTGGATACCAGAAAAATGCCTGCCTTGGGCAAAATTGTAAAGAAGAATTTGCTTGTTTTCAGTGTTGTTTCTCTTTCCTACCCAAAAAGCTGCCTATTGCTCCCAAGTTACCCAGATGCCCTCCCCCCAGCACATGATCCAACAAATAATTCTCAGTTAGGTCTTAGAGATTAAGACTTGGTGACTAACACTTGCCATGTAATCACTTGAGTTTTTACAAAAGTTACACGTGTAACTACACATACTACACTGAGATACCATTTCTCACCTATCAGATTGGCAAAAATTAAGAAGCATCACAACATGCTTTGCTGGTGAGACAGTGGGGAAACACACTGTTACACATTACTGACGAGAGTGCAAGTTATCACCACTTTTATATGGGGGATTTGTCGATCTAATAAAACTACATATGTTTTTACCTTTTCACCCAGCAATTTGACTTCTAGGAATTTTCCCTGAAGATACACTTCCAACAATAGAAAACATTGGAGACAATCTAAATGCACATACATAGCAGAGCGGTTGAATAAACTGTAGTACTCTCACACACTGGAGTGCTAAGCAGCTGCAAAACAAATGAAGTTCTCTATGAACTGAGTGACAGTGATTTCTAGCACATATTGTTGAAAATTTAATCAACTTCTGTAGTCTGAAATCAATCAAACATGCAATCAGGATGCATTGATAATTATTGGTGATTGGAATTCAAAAGTTAGAAACAAAGAAAAAGGACCTGTTGCTGGAAAATATGACCTTGGTGACAGAAATGACACCGGAGATCACATGACACAATTTTGCAACAACCCATGACTTCTCCGTTGCAAACATCTTTTTTCAACAACATAAACGATGATTTTATACACATTGACCTCCCCAGACAGAGTACACAGGGATCAAATGGACTACATCTGTGGAAAGAGGCTATGGAGAAGCTCAATATCATTAGTCAGAACAAGGTCAGGGACTGACTGTAGAACAGACCATCAATTGCTCATATACAAGTTCAAGTTGAAGCTAGAAAATTAGAGCAAGTCCATGACAGCTAAAATATGAACTTGAATATATCCCACCTGAATTTAGAGGCCATCTCAAAAATAGATTTGATGCACTGAACACTAGTGACAGGAGACCAGACGAGTTGTGCAAGGACATCATACATGAAGAAAGCAAGAGGTCATTTAAAAGACAAGAAAGAAATGACCAAGATGGATGTCAGAAGAGACTCTGAAACTTGTTCTTGAACACAGAGTAGCTAAAGGGAATGGAAGAAATGCTGGAGTAAAAGAGCTAAACAGAAGATTTCAAAGGACAGCTCGAGAAGACAAAGTAAAGTGTTATAATGAAATGTGCAAAGCCCTGGAGTTAGAAAACCAAAACAGAAGAAAACGCCCTGCATTTCTCAAGCTGAAAGAACTGAAGAAAAATTCAAGCCTCAAGTTGCAATTCTGAAGGATTCCACAGGGAAAATATTGAATGATACAAGAAGCATCAAAAGAAGATGGAAGGAGTACATAGAGTCACTGTACTAAAAAGAATTGGTCAGTGTTGAACCATTTCAGGAGGTAGCATATGATCAAGAATCAATGGTGCTGAAAGAAGTCCAAGCTGCTCTGAAGGCATTGGGGAAAAACAAGCCTCCTGGAATTGACAGAATATCAGTTGAGATGTTTCATCAAATGGAAACTGCGCTGGAGGTGCTCACTCATCTATGCCCAGAAATTTGGAAGAAAGCCACCTGGCCAACTGACTGGAGCAGATTCACATTGATGCCCATTCCAAAGAAAAGGGAACCCAACAGGATACAGAAATTATCAAATATCACATGCGAGTAAAATTTTACTGGGGATCATTCAGAAATAGTTGCAGCAGTACATCCAGAGGGCCTGCCAGAAATTCAAGCCAGATTCAGAAGAGAATGTGGAATGAGGGTTATCATTGCTGATGTCAGATGGATCTTGGCTGAAAGCAGAGACTACCAGAAAGATGTTTACCTGTGTTTTACTGACTATTCAAAGGCATTCGACTGTGTGGCTCGTAAACAATTATGGATAATATTTCCAAGAATGGAAATTCCAGAACACTTAATTGTGCTTATGCAGAACCTGTACATAGATCAAGAGGCAGTCATTTGAATGGAACAAGGGGATACTGTGTGGTTTAAAATCAGGAAAGGTGTGCATCAGGGTTGTTTCCTTTCACCATACTTAGTCTGTGTGCTGAGCAAATAATCCGAGAAGCTGGATTATCTGAAGAATGAGCCATCAGGATTGGAGGAAGACTCATTAAAAATCTGTGATATTTAGATGGCACAGCCTTGCTTGCTGAAAGTGAAGAGGACTTGAAGCACTTACTGATGAAGATCAAAGACAATCAAAGACTACAGCTTTCAGTATGGATTACACCTCAACGTAAAAAGAAAATTCTGACAACTGGACCAGTAAGCAACATCACAATAAATGGAGAAAATATTGAAATTGTCAGGGATTTCATTTTACTTGGATCCACAATTAACACCCATGGAATCAGCAGTCAAGAAATCAAATGACATATTGCATTGGGCAAATCTGCTGCAAAAGACCTCTTTAAAGTGTTGAAAAGCAAAGATGTTACTTTGAGGACTAAGGTGTGCCTGACCTAAGTCATAATATTTTCAGTCTCCTAATATGTATGTGAATGCTGGACAATGAATAAGGAAGACTGAAGAACTGATGCATTTGAATTATGGTGTTGGCAAAGAATATTGAGTATACCATGGGCTGCCAAAAGACTGAACAAGTCTGACTTGGAAGAGGTACAGCCAGAGTGCTCCTTGAAAGTGTGGGTGGAGAGACTTTGTCTCACGTACTTTGGATGTGTTATCAGGAGGGACCAGTCCCTGGAGAAGGACATCATGCTTGGTAAGGTAGAGGGTCAGCCATCATCAGTGAGATGGATTGACACAGTGGCTGCAACAATGGGCTAAAACTTAGCAACGATTGTGAGGATGTTGCAGGACCAGGCAGTGTTTTGTTCTGTTGTACATAGGGTTGCTGTGATGAGTCAGAACTGACTCAACAGCACCTAACAATAACAACTGTTAAGTGAAAAAAAGTAAGGTGCAAAAGAGGATCTATAGCATGCTACCTCTGGTGTACTGAAAGGGGTAAAGATGTAAATATATCTCTATCTGCTTATTTGATCAAAAGAAATAAAAGAAGAATAAATTAGGGGCTAAGGAGATTGTTACCTACAGTATATAACTGAGAATGAAGTGAAAAGGATAGCAGGGTTGGGGGGGGCTGGCACTTCTCCAAATATTTCTTGTACAGCCCTAACTTTGGAGCCATGTCAATATTTCACACAGAAATTGAAAAAGAAGGTGGTGTGGGGAGAAGAAATAAAATCGATAAGTATGGGAAGGATCCTAAAATTGAATAAAAACAAAAACAAACTGAAGTATAACTCAAATGAATAATATAACTACACTGAAATGGGGGAAAAGAATTAATCCAATTAATTTTGCACACAGTATTTGGACTATATACTCTCAGGTGAAATACAAAAAAACTCTAAATAAGTATTGTAGTAGACTTCTTTTTCTCAAAGGCATGAGCTAGCAATTCTGAAACTACTTTCTGAACATTCTAGGACTGAGCAGATAATATAATATGGATAATGGGAGTCAAATAGCTGAAACAGTGTACTCAGACATACCAACAATTATGAAGATGGTGCAGGACTGGGCAACATTTCATTCTGTTTACACATAAGGTCATCATGAGTTGGAGCCAACTTGTGGACAAATAACAACAACAACGGGAGTCAAGTTTCTTACTGTCAGAGGAAGAAGTTACAAATATGGGAAGGGAGGATAGAATAAATCCTGTGCTATTGGGTTGAAGTTGGAGGTTTAGGTGTGAACTCATGGGTTTTAATATAGATAGATATAGAAATGGATATAGATGTATGCTGTATTGTTTTTAGGTGTCATCAGGTTGGTTCCAACTCATAGCGACCCTATGTACAACAGAATGAAACACTGCCCAGTCCTTCGCCATCTTCACAATGGTTGCTATGCTTGAGCCCGTTATTGCAGCCACTGTGTCAATCCATCTCATTGAGGGTCTTTCTCTCTTCCACTGACTCTCTGTTTTTACCAAGCATAATGTTTTTCTTCAGGGACTGGTCCCTCTTGATAACATGACCAAAGTACAGTTATGTGAGGCAAAGTCTCACTATCTTCACTTCTAAGGAGCGTTCTGACTGTACTTCTTCCAATACAGACTTGTTCGTTCTTCTGGAAGTCCATGATATATTCGATATTCTTTGCTAAAATCATAATTCAAATCCATCAATTCTTCAGTTTTCCTTATTCATTGTCCAGCTTTCTCACGCATATGAGGCAATTGAAAATATCATGGCTTGGGTCAGGCACACTTTAGTCCTTAAAGTGACATCTTGCTTTTCAACACTTTAAAGAGGCTTTTGCAGCAGCTTTGCCCAATGCAGTATGTCATTTGATTTCTTGACTGCTGCTTTCTTTTTTTTTTTTGCTTTCATGGGCATTGATTGCAGATACAAGGAAAATAAAATCCTTGACAACTTCAGTATTTTCTCTGTTTATCATGATGCTGCTTATTTGTCCAGATGCAAGGATTTTTGTTTTCTTTATGTTGAGGTATAATCCATACTGAAGGCTGTAGTCTTTGATCTTTATCAGCAAGGCTTCAAGTATATGTATGGATACAAGTATGTATGTGTGTATGAACATACATATATTTATTTCCCATTTCTGTCTGCTATTATACCCCTCGAACAATGAGCACACTAATCCCCAGATCTTGGTTTCTAAATACCTCTCTCTACCAAAAGGAACCAGGACTCTTTGGAGAAATGGCTGACCCAAGCCTGGGTCAGAGAAAATGCAAGTTAGCCCTGGACTATAGTGTGCCAAAAAGTAAAGAAAAAAATAGTGACAAAGTGTTCTAAAATCATGAGAATATGTCAAAAAGATACAGTATCCAGCTTCAAGGTGTTCCCAGTGGAAACATATAGGACAATTTGAGCATCAAAATGATAATAATAATGATAACAAAAGATTAACAAGTACCAGTTGCCATTGAGCGGACCCTGACTCATGGCAACACCATATGTGCGTCAGGGTAGAACTGTGCTCCACAGGGTTTTCAATGGCTAATTTTTCAGAAGTAGATCTCCAGGTCTTTCTTCCAAGGTGCCTCTTGGCAGATTAGAACCTCCAGCCTTTCAGTTGGCAGCCAAGTGCATTGACTGTTTACACCACCAGGGACTCCAGTGAAGGATTATAACCTACTAAATACAGTAAGAACCCATGAGTTCTCCTTGACATTAAAAAAAAAGTAAATAGGGGAAGGGAAGGCTTTTTCTTTTTTATATGTATATTTTTAATGTTTAGATAATAGCCTTTTTAACAGCTTTATTGAGATACAAATATCACACATTTCATCCACTTGGAGTATACAATTCACTGGTTTTAGTATAGTATACTCACAGAATTGTGCAACCATCACAATCTAATTTTAGAACATTTTGTCACCCCAAAAAAGAAAAATTGAACCCATTAGCAGCCATCCATCATTTCCCTGATCACCGCTAAGCAACCAGTTTGTGTTTCTATAGATTTGCTTATTCTGGACATTTATCTGAACGAATTGTGCAATATGTGTTCTTTTGTGTCTGGCTCCTTTCATTTGGTGTAATGTTTTCAAGGCTCATCTATGTTGTAGCATGTATCAGCACTTGCTTTTGGTGGCTGAATGATATTCCATTGTATGGATATACCACATTTTGTTTATCCATTCATCAGTTGATGGATATTTAGGGTGTTTCCATTTTTTGGCTGTTATGAATAGTGCTACTATGAACATTCTTGTACAAAGTTTTTTGTGCACATTTGTACTATTTTCTTAGGGCTGGTAATTTGTGCTATTTTCTTAGGGCTGGTGATTGCCACAAACTGGATGGCTTAAAACAACAGAAATTTATTCTCTCACAGTTCTAGACGTTAGAAGTCCAAAATCAAGGTGTCCGTAGTACCATGCTTCCTCTGAATACTCTAGGGAAGGATCCTTCCTTGCCTCTTCTGTCTTCCGGGGGTTGCTGGCAGTCCTTGGCATTCCTTGGTTTGTAGATGCATCACTCCAATCTCTGCCTTCATCTTTTCGTGACATTCTCCCCTGGGGGACTCTGTGTTCCTTTGTCTTCACATGGCCTTCTTATAATAACAGCAGTCATTGGATTTAGGACCCACCTTAATCCACTACAACCTCTTCTTAACTTTATTTGCAAAGACTCCACTTTCAAATTAGGTCACATTCACAGGTGCTGGTGGTTAGGACTTTAACATATCTTATTGGGGACACAATTCAAACCCACAGCAACATATTTTCACGTCTTATTAGCTACTACTTGGCTGTCAGTTTGTTGTTCTGTGGTGGCTTCTGTGTTGCTGTGATGCTGAAAGCTATGCCACAGGTATTTCAGCTACAGGCATACCTCGGAGGTATTGTGGGTTCGGTTCCAGACACCACAATAAAGCAAATATCACAATAAAGTGAGCCACTTGAATTTTTTGATTTCCCAGTGCATATAAAAGTTATGTTTACACTACATTTTAGGTTTTTTTTAAATGCTTTTGAATTGTTGGGATATCTGTTAAAAGACAGAACTAGAATTCTAGATTCAGAGAACTAGGTTCAAGTCTTAATCCTAGCATGTAATGTCTTGTGTCCTTCGGGAAGTCACTTAACCTCTTTGAGACCCAGTTTCCCAATCAGTAATTGCTTCTAGTAATTTATCTCTATCTCCTACTGTTGTGGTAAGGATTAATTTAGAAAATATATCTGTAAGGGAGTTTCTTTTTTGTCTTACTGAAGTTCAACACACAATACCAAGTGGTTCTTAACCATAAAATGCTATATAAATTTTACTTACTTTCTATATTACGGATATGAGTGCAAGTAAATGAAGGATGTATTCTGTAAGTTTATATATATGAGAACAAAGCAGTGTCATTATTAAGCACATGCCTCAAATCTATTTTTGCAAATATAGGTGGCCTAAGAAGAACTTGCCAGGTGCCAGGTGCCTGCTGTCTCAAGAAGCTGATAAGAAAAGTGCCCCTCCCTTTTAAAGTGACTTCTGGAAGCATTGAGTGATAGTTCTCTTTCCATATTTATTATTCTCAGGAAGTAACATCTACATACATCTTAATGTCTAGAGCAAGAAGAGTCATCCAGTCTACGAATCCAGGATATTCAAAGCAACATCTGAATTCAGTCTTTTCAATCAAAGGGACTGGGATCAGAGAACTGGATCCTTACGTTCAGTGTCAGTTGATTCTGGCTTCTGAATATTTTAAAGCAATTTTTAAACTTACTTTTTAAAATTTAAGGAAAGCACTAAAGCACAAAGATTCCCTTTTTTTTGCCCCCCAGAATTCATACACCATAAGAGAGATCAATGAGTAAAGACAGCTCCTTTTTTTTTTTTTTTTTTTTAAGACTATCTTTTCCCCATTGGAGCCCTGGTGGCGCAGTGGTTAAGAGCTATGGCGTTCTACGGCAGCTAACCAAAAAAAAAAAAAAGAGGTTGGCAGTTTGAATCTACCAGCTGCTCCTCGGAAACCCTATGGGGCAGCTCTACCCTGTCCTATAGGGTCGCTGTGCGTTAGAATCACCTCAACAGCAATGGATTTGGTTTTTGTTTTCCCCATTTAATGGACTTTGGGCCCTTGTCAAAAATCAGGTGGCCGTAGGTAGATGGATTTACTTCTGGGCTCTCCATTCCATTCCATTGCTCAATGTGTGTGTCCTTGTACCAGTACCAGGCTGTTTGGACTACAGTAGCTGTACAGTAGGTTCTGAGGTCAGGTAATGCAAGGTGTCCTCCATTGTTCTTTTTCTTTAGTAATGCTTTACTTATCCAGGGCATGTTTCCTTTTCATTTAAAGTTAATGCTTAGTTTTTCCATCTTGTTAAAGAATGCTATTGGTGTTCGAATTGAGATTGCGTTGTATTCATAAATCGCTTTGGTTAGAATTGACATTTTCACAATGTTGAGTCTACCTACTCATGAGCATGGTGTGTTTTTCCATTTATGTAGATCTCTTTTGGCTTCTTGCAGTAGTGTTTTGTAGTTTTCTTTGTATAGGCCTTTTACATCACTAGTTAGATTTATTTCTAAGTATTTTATTTTCATTAGGGACTATTATAAGTGATATTCCTTTCCTGATTTCCTTTTCATAATTCTCTTTATTGATTGTATAGGAATCCAACTGATTTTTGTATCTTTATCTTGTATCCTGCAGCTCTGCTGAATCTTTCTATTAGTTCCAGTAGTTTTCTTGCGGAGTCTATTGGATTTTCTATGTATAGTATTACATCATCCATAAATAGGGATAGTTTTACTTCTTCCTTACCAATTTGGGTGCCCTTTATTTCTTTTTCTTGCCTTATTGCTCTAGCTAGGACTTCCAGCACAGCGTTAAATAGGAATGGTGATAAAGGTCATCCTTGTCTTGTTCCTGTTCTCAAGGGGAATGTTTTCAGCCTCTCTCCATTGAGAATGATATTGGCTGTTGCTTTTGTGTAGATGTCTTTTATTATGTTGAGGAATTTCCCTTCTGTTCCTGTCTTATTGAGAATTTTTATCAGGAATGGGTATTGGACTTTATCAGATGCCTTTTCTGCATCAATTGAGATGAGCATGTGATTCTTTTATTTTAATTATGTGGTGGATTACGTTAATTGATTTTCTAATGTTGAACCATCCTTGCATACTTGGTATGAATCATACTTGGTCGTGGTGTATTTTTTTTTTTAATATGGTGCTGAATTCTATAGGCTAGAATTTTGTTGAGAATTTTTTCATCTATATTCATGAGAGATATTGGTCTGTAATTGTCTTTTTCTGTGATGTCTTTGCCTATTTTAGTATCAGGGTTATATTGGTTTCATAGGATGAATTTGGAAGTATCCTTTCCTTTTCTATGTTCTGAAATAGTTTGAGTAGTACTGGTGCAAGCTATTACCTGAATGCTTAGTAGAGTTCTCCAATGAAACTATCTGGGCCAGAAATTTTTTTTGTTGAAAGCTTTTTTTTTTTTTTTTAATTATTGTGCTTTAGGGGAAAGTTTACAGAGCATATTAGTTTCTCCTGAAACAATTAATACACAAATTGTTTTTTGACATTGGTTGCCAACCCCACGATGTGTCAACAATCTTTCCTTCTCCACCCCAGGTTCCCTGTTTCCATTCTTCCAGTTTACCAGTTCCTTCCTGCCTTCTCATCTTTGCTTTTGGGCTGGTGTGCCCATTAGTGTGTCATATACATGATTTAACTATGAAGCACAACCCTCACGTGTGTTATTGTTGGCCCTATAGACGCGTCTAATCTTTGGCTGAAGGGTAAACCTCAGGAGTGACTTCACTATTGAGTTTAAAGGGTATCCAGGGGCCATACTCTTGAGGTTTCTCCAGTCTCTGTCAGACCAGCAAGCCTGGTCTTTTTTTATTGTTTGTTTTTTGTAAATTCGAATTTTATTCTACATTTTTCTTCCTCCTTGTCCGGGACCCTCTATTGTGATCCCTGTCAGAGCAGTCGGTGGTGGTAACCGGGTACCATCTAGTTGTTCCGGGCTCGGTCTGATGGAGATGTGGTAGTTGTGGTCAATTAGTCCTTTGGACTAAGCTTTCCCTTGTGTCTTTGGTCTTCTTCATTCTCCTTTGCTCCAGCCGGGATGGAACCAGTAGATTTATCTTAGATGGCCATTCACAGACTTTTAAGACCCCAGATGGTACTAACCAAAGTAGAATGTAGAACATTTTCTTTATAAACTATGTTATACCAGTTGAGCTAGATGACCCCCGAGGCCATGGCCCCCAGCCCTCAGTCTGGTAATTCAGTCTCTCAGGGTGTTTGAGTGTGTCTGTGAAGCTTCTATGACTTTGTCCTGTCCAAGTCATGCTGACTTCCCAATGTTGTGTACTGTCTTATCCTTCACCAAATTTTCAATCTCTTCTCTTGTTATGAGTCTGTTCAGATTTTCTACCTCAGTTTGTGTTAGTTTAGGTAAGTAGTTTCCAGAAGTTTATCCATTTCCTCCAGGTTTTCAAATTTGTTGAAGTACAGTTTTTCATAGTGCTCTTTTATGATCCTTTTTATTTCAGTTGGGCCTATTGTAATGTTCGCCATTTTGTTTCTTATTTGGGTTATTTTTTTCTGCACCTGTTTTTCTTTTGTCCGTTTGGCCAATGGTTTGTCTATTTTATTGATCCTTTCAAAGAACCAGCTTTTGGTTTTTGTTAATTTTTTCTACTATTTTTCTGTTCTCTATTTTATTTATTTCTGCTCTGATCTTTATTATTTCCTTTCTTTCTGGTGGCTGAGGGCTTCTTTTGCTGTTCTCTTTCTATTTGTTTGAGTAGTGGGGCTAACATTTTGATTTTGTCCCTTTCTTCTTTTTTGATTGTACCTATTGCTATAAATTGACCTCTGAGCATGACTTAGCTGTGTTCCATAGGTTTTGGTGTGATGTGTTTTCATTTGATTCTAGAAATTTTTTTATTCCGTCTTTGATTTCTTCTATTATCCAGAGTGGTTTTTAAGCAAAGTGTTATTCAGTTTCCATGTATTTGTTTTTTCCCCTTGCTCTTCCTGTTATTAATTTCTACTTTTATGGCTTTGTGATCAGAGAAGATGTTTTCTATTATCTCAGTGTTTTGGATTTTATTGAGGGTTACCTTGTGGGCTAAGATGTGGTCTATTCTGGAGAATGTTCCATGTGCATTGGAAAAGAACATATACTTTGCTGCTGTTGAGTGGAGTGTTCTATGTAGGTCTATGAGATCAAGACAGTTAATTGTGGCCTTAAGATCTTCTGTACCTTTGCTGAGTTTCTTTCTAGATGTCCTGTCCTTTACCAAGAGTGGTGTGTTGAAGCCTCCTACTACTATTGTGGAGCTGTCAATTTCTCTTTTCAGTGCTGTTAAAGTTTGTTTTATGTATTTTGGAGAACTGTTGTTGAGTGCATAGATATTTATTATGGTTATGTCACCATGGTGGATTGTCCCTTTGATCATTGTATAATGTCCTTCCTTGTATTTTATGATGGATTTTGCCCTAAAGCCTCTTTTATCTGAGATTAGCATTGCCACTTCTGCTATTTTTTGGTTGCTGTTTGTTTAATATGTATTTTTCTGTCCTTCAATTTTTAATATATTTATGCCTTTGTGTCTAAGGTGTGTCTTGTGTAGATAGCATATTGATGGGTCATTGTCCTTTTATCCATTCTGTCACTCTATGTCTCTTTACAGGTGCATTTAAGCCATTTACATTCGGTATGATTATTGATAAGTGTGAGTTTATTGCTAGCATTGTCTAGTGCTTTTTTTGTTTTTTTGTGGTGCTGATGTTTTCTTCACTCCTCTTACTCTCCTTTTTTTTGAGTTCCTTTTTTTGTGAAATTTCTTTTTGTTTCTTTTATGATTGTAGATTTTGTGTTTACTGGGACTTTGTTTTTCTTCCTTATTGGACGAGTAGCTTTGTTAACTTTCTTTGTGGTTATCTTGAAATTTAACCTATCTTCCTAAGTTTGAACCAGTCTTTTATTATTTGATTTTGCCTTGACTTCCTCTTCATTTGAAAGTTCTATATCTACACCATGTACTCTCTCTTTTATTGTTCTGACATTTTCATCATTTACAGATTGACATCTCTAGTTCCCTGTTTTGAATCTTTTAGTTTTGTTTTATCCTTGAGAGTTCATTACCTTGGTTGGTATTTGGCTGATATATACTGTAGTCTATTAACTGTACAATTTTTTTTATTAACTGTACAATAGCATTGTGTGTAAAAAAAAAGTACATACCTTAATTTAAAAAATACTTTATTGTTAAAAAATGCTAACCATCATCTGAGCCTTCAGCGAGTAGTAATCTTTTTGCTGGTGAAGGGTCTTGCCTCAATGTTAATGGCTGCTGACTGATCATGGTGGTGGTGGTTGCTGAAAGTTTGGGTGCCTGTGACAATTTCTTAAAATAAGACAACAATGAAGTTTGCCACATCAATTGACACTTCCTTTCATAAAAGATTTCTCTCTACCATGCGATGCTGCTTGATAGTATTTTACCCACAGTAGAACTTCTTCCAAAATTAAACACTGCAGCTGCTTTATCAACTAAGTTTATGTAATATTCTAAATCCCTTGTTGTCATTTCAACAATATTCAAAGCATCTTCACCAGAAGTAGATTCCATCTCAAGAAACGACTTTCTTTGCTTATCCATAAGAAAAAACTCCTCATCCGTTAAAGTTTTATCATGAGGTTGCAGCAATTCAGTCACATCTTCGGACTACACTTCTAATTCTAGTTCTCTTGCTATTTCCACTACACCTGTAGTTACTTCCTCCACTGAAGTCTTGAGCCCCTCAAAGTAATCCATGAGGGTTGGAATGAACTTCTTCCAAACTCCTGTTAATGTTGATGTTTTGACCTCCTCCCACAAATCACAAATGTTCTTTATGGCATCTAGAATGGTGAATCCTCCCCAGAAGGTTTTCAATTTACTTTTCCCAGATAAACCAGAGTAATCACTATCTGTGGCAGCTATAGCCTTACAAAATGTATTTCTTAAATAATAAGACTTGAAAGTTGAAATTATTCCTTGATCCATGAACTGTAGAATGAATATTGTGTTAGCAGGTATGAAAACAACATTAATCTCCTTGTACATCTGCATCAGAGCTCTTGGGTGACCACGTGCATTGTCCTTGAGCAGTGATATTTTGAAGGGAATCTTTTTTTCTGAACATCAGGTCTCTGCAATGGACTTAAAATATTCAGTATACCATGTTGCGAACAGATGTGTTGTCATGCAGGCTTTATTGTTCCATTTATACAGCACAGGCAGAGTTGATTTAGCATAATTTTTAAGGGCCCCAGGATTTTTGGAATGGTAAATGAGCATTGGCTTCAACTTAAAGTCAGCAGCCGCATTAGCCCCTAACAAGAGAGTCAGCCTGTCCTCTGAAGCTCTGAAGCCAGGCATTGACTTCTCCTCTCCAGCTGTGAAAGTCCTAGATGGCACCTTCTTCCAACATAATGCTGTTTTGCCTACGCTGAAAACCTGTTGTTTAGTGTAGCCGCCTTCATCAGTTATCGTAGCTGGAGCTTCTGGATAACTTGCTGCAGCTTCCACATCAGCACTTTCTGCTTCATCTTGCACTTTTATGTTATGGAGATGGCTTCTTTCCTTAAACCTCATAACCAACCTCTGCTAACTTCAGACTTTTCTTCTGCAGCTTCCTCACCTCTTTCAGCCTTCATAGAATTGAAGAGAGCTTGGGCCTTGCTCTGGATTAGGCTTTGGCTTAAGGGAATGTTGTGGCTGGTTTGATCTTCTGTCCAGACCACTGAAATTTTCTCCATATCAGCAATAAGGCTGTTTCGCTTTCTTATCATTTGTGTGTTCACTGGAGTAGCACTTTAATTTCCTTCAAGAACTTTTTCTTTGCATTCACAGCTTGGCTAACTGGTGCAAGAGGCCTAGCTTCCAACCTCTCTAGGCTTTTGACATGCCTAGCTCACTAAGCTTAATCATTTCTAGCTTTTGAATTAAAGTCAGAGATGTGCAATTCTTCCTTTCACTTGAACACTTAGAGGCCACTGTAGTGTTATCAATTGTCTTATTTCAATATTGTTATGTCTCAGGGAGTAGGGAGGCCTGAGGAGAGGGAGAGAGATGTGGGAACCACTGGTCAGTGGAGCGGACAGAATACACACAATATTTATCCCTTAAGTTTGCCATCTTATGTGGTTGTGGCCCATGATGTCCCCAAACAATTACAATAGTTATATCAAAGATCACTGATCAAGATCACCATAACAGATATAATAATAATGGAAAAGTTTGAAATATCACAAGATTTACCAAAATGTAACACAGAGACACAAAGTGAGCACATGCTGTTGGGAGAATGGCATTCTTCCAAGGTGTTCTTAATTGCAACGTTACACCAAACATCTTATTCCTGCCAATATGTCTATTGAGTCAGTTCTTTATTTGAGCAGAGAAATGTCAGTATTGTTCTGATAAAAGTCCCTTGTGTATCAATAAAAGTCACCTTCTAATGGCTTTTTATAAAAATGTCCTTCTTGGATTCTTTGCCAGGAAAGAACAACCCTCTTGAGAACTTTGTCTGCATTGCTTTATCAGATAATGAGAATTATACCACCCATTTCCTTTTTTTCCTCTCTGCCAGGGAACTTAAAGCTAAAATAAGTGCTCAAATGGAGTGACTCATTTGGGGGCCTGACAAAGACTGTTTCTATTTTTAGGGGGCCATATTATTTTTATTAGTCGTCACACTTATAGTGTTTAATTTTGTAAGTAGCTTCAAAACCTACATGGAAGCCATAGGACAGGAAGAGTAAATCAGTTAATGTGACTATGCTAAAAGCCACTGAATTGTACACTTTAAATGGGTAAATTGTAAAGCTGTTAAAAGAGAATAAATTAGTTAATGAAGTTTAAAAATACAAAGATAGAGTGGGAATGCAAAATGGTATAGCCATTGTGGAAAACAGTTTGGTAGTTCCTAAAAAAGTTAAAGATAGAATTATATGACCTAGCAATTCCACTCTTAGGTATCTACCCAAAAGACTTGAAAGCAAGCACTCAAACAGATACTTCTACACCAATGTTCATTATTCACCATAGCCAAAAGGTAGAAACCACCCAAGTTATTTCCATCAATAGACAAATGGATAAACAAATGTGGTATATCCAAACAATGGAATATTGTTCAGCCAAAAAGAGAAATGAAGTTCTGATACATGAATGAACCTTGAAAACGTCATGCTGAATGAAATCAGTAACAAGAGGACGAATGTTGTTTGATGCCACTTATATGAAACAAACAAATGTATAGAGACCAAAGTTTATTAGTAGTTACCGGGGGTGGGAGGGAAGGGGGAAGAAGGAGGCATTATTTAAGGGGCACTGAGTGTCTATTAATGGTGATGGAATAATGTGGAAGCACAGTGGTGATGGTTGAACAGTAATGAACAAAACCAATGTCACTGAATTGTACGTGTAAAAAAAAAGTTGAATTGGCAAATGTTTTGTTATATAGATATTTACTACAGTAAAACAGCCTTTAAAAAACAGAGAAAGGGAAGGCAAGTGGGTTGTGGTACTGCCAAAGAGATCTTGTACAGGGAAAGTTGAAGGGTTGAAGGCTTAGAAATGAAGGATAGGTAGTTGCAAGCAGGGGCATCTGTCACCTGGCTGAGTGTGAAGACCGTGCAGAGGACCAGAAGGAGAGTCTTCTGGTCCATCAGCTAAGGCCACGAAGCCTGAAAGAAAAGGCTTCATAATGGGGTGAGTGATGCTTCATGTGTCAGGCTGAGAAAAGTAAAGCCGATCCTCCAAGCCATATCCAGCCCCACAGATTGTTTCCTTTGGTCCACACAGTGTTTTGACACATTTTTTAATTGCCAACACTACGAGTTGGGAAATTCATGCAAAAATCCAGATTTCTAACTTGTCTGAGAAAATCGCAAGGCCTGTCCACATGGTCTGTATCCTCACTTTACAAGAGTCACCTAGAGTTGAGAGTCAGTTAGCACTGTGGTCAGGCGTGTGCCCCCTGGTCAGTCCCTGCTATCTCACTCCCACTTGCCTTGCTCAGTTATGCCTCCTTCCTGGTTCCGGCAGGAATTTGAGTTTGTGACTGCAGTCTAGGCAAGGGAGAGCTGTTGAAATTTAATGAGAAATGGAGCGATATATTGCTGCTTTATGTTTTATGATGCTGATACATAGGATGGGTGGAAGGCGAGCAAGGGAATTGTAAGCAAGAAGGAAAGTAGGAGTCCAGGCCAGGACAATAAAGAGGTTGGAAAGAAGTCTATTTTGAGGAAAGAATAGGCAGGACTCCAGGATTAACTGAAATCAAGATAAGGAAATTTCCATGCCTGAAACCATCTCTGAGTTGCTTGGGAGAAGACTCTTTTGGGTTCATTCTCTGGACACTTGGGGGATATAGTGCTATATGTCAGATTCCTTTCATTGTACAAAGGTCAGCACTTGCCCAACCCCTCCCTTCTCATCCTTCAGACATATCAGGGGACCAGGATCGTGCCATTGCTCATCTACAATGGGCTCAACCTGCATAGCTAGGATACAGGGTTAACCCCAGTGTGTTGCTCTGTCTTTGTCTTGATGAATTGCCGCATCTATTAACTTCTCATTGACTCACACCTTTTTACTTCTCATGATTTGGCAAACATCCCCCATCCTTGTCCTTCTGGAAATTCCAGAAATGCCAAATACTGGGTCTGCTGCAGAATACAGCCGTCAGGTCCTGGGTCTGCTGCAGAATGGAGCCCTCAGATACATCCTGCCTCTCATTTGTGAAAAATATCCCTGTCTGATTCCACTTTGGCTCCTCCTCCACTTCCATATTTCTTCCTTTTCAGAATGGACAAACCAGAGTTCTCTCTCCACCCTGGATGTAGAAAGCCAGAAAGAATGTCACTGGGATGGCTAAGGTTGTGTGTCGATTTGGCTGGGCAATGGTTCTCAGTGGTTTGTAAGTTATGTAATGATGTAGTTAGGCAGTTACGTAATATGGAGTTACCCTCCATTATGTGATACAGTATAATCAGCTCCATAATGTAATCTGATGTGATCGGTCAATCAGTTGTAAGGGGAGTTTCCTCAGGAATGTGGCCTGTGTCCAGTATATATGGACGTTCTGGCAAAGCTTACTGGGTTTTGCTCACTTTGAATCCTGCATCCAGTTCGTCATCACTTGACCTCCAGTTCTTGGAACTTGAACCCGCAGCCTGCCATATTGCTTGCTGATCTTGGGATTCATCAGCGTCAGCAGCCCATGAGCCAGCACGCTGCCACTGGACCTGCTGATCTTGGGTTGGTCAGCCCCTGCAGCTACGTGAGTCAGGAAAAACCTCCAACCTGACGCCTGACCCATCGACTTGGGACTTGCCAGCCTCTACAACTGCATGAGCCATTTCTTTGAGGTAAATCTCTCTCTCTGTACATACACATATATGTGTATGTGTGTGCATATATATGTGTGTGTGTGTGTGTATACACACATATACATACATACACACACACACACACACACACACACATATATATATACTTCACTGGTTTTGCTTCTTTAGAGAACCCAGCCTAAGACATTTGGTACTGAGAGTGGTTCTAGAGAAACAAAACTGTAAGGAAGAGTTTTCTAAATTGTTTCTCAAGTGTGAATAGTCTTAAAGATGTTGATGATTCTGTCTTCAGTAGTAAGGAGGGCACTGTTAATCCATGGCACGAGGTTTCAACAGAAAACGCAAAATTTCACCATCAATAGATCAAGTACTGGTGAGAGGTGAAGCTCTGGGTGATGGCATATTTGATCCTTTTCTACAGTTTTGTCAGAATGAGAAGTATAAGGAAGCTGGTTAGTTGGTCCTACTTTTGTCAGACAAATTAGTAAAAGAAAGACACATGCTCAGGGCTTCAGAGTCACAGCTCAAGTACCACGTAAACAACCCAAGAGTTGTCACTTTGCCCTGAAAGAAAGCCTTATTTCTTGTAGTAACAGAGCTGATATTGCAGAAAACCAAACACAGAGCCTTATTGTAAGAGAGGCCAAATTACAACGCTAATTGAATTCCCAACCTTGAATGGTGTCTGACGTTAAAGTGAAGGCATTGATTGGGAAAAGATGGTATCCTGAAACTTGGAATGGGGACATACATACAGATAACCAGGAGGCGGGGAACACTGAACCCTTAAATTCCGCTGAATCATTATCTGCCAATAGAACAAGCCTTCTCACTCCCATCTGAAGAGATTACTCCATCTTTTTCTGCTAAGCCACCCTTTAAAATGCTAAATGCTAAAACCTTTAGCCTTTCCACCCCCATCTGATGAGATTAACCCAGATGTGTCTCTAGAGCCTTTGTCTGAGATATTGCCTGAGGAGGCATCTGAGTTATTACCTGGGGCATCACCTGAGGAATAAGCCTTATAAGACATCGCTGAATATTCTCAGAACACATCCCCATCAGCCATTTTTTGCTTCTAGAGCTGTAAAAAAACAAACAAACAAACACCAAACCCAGTGCCATCGAGTCGATTCCAACTCATAGGGACCCTATAGGACAGAGTAGAACTGCCTCATAGAATTTCCAAGGAGCACCTGGCAGATTCGAACTGCCGACCCTTGGGTTAGCAGCCGTAGCACTTAACCACTATACCACCAGGGTTTCCTCTAGAACTGTAACTAGACTTAAGTTCCAACGAGCCCCTAAGGTGAAGTACAAAGTGTGACCCAGGAGGAAGTATTCTGTACTCCAAAAGAACTGCTTGACTTTTCTAATATGTACATACAGAAACCTGAGGAATATGTGTGGAATAATGGTGCAAGGAACATGAAGTTGGGTCAGTCTGCATTTATTGATATGGGCCCACTAAGCACCGATTCTTCAATTCAGTGTTTCAGCTCGAGAGGTTAGGAAAGAATCTAGTAGTTTATGTAGTGGGTTTGCTGAGGCATGGATTATGTGGTGGCCTACACTAAATCAAGTTGAAGTACCAGACCTCCCTTGATACACTATAGAAGAAGGTATCCAAAGGCTTAGAGAAATTGGCTTGTTAGAGTGGATTTATCAAGGTAGGCCCACAGCCCCACACATGAAGTACCCAAAGGACATACCTTTTACCACAACAGTGAGGAACAAATTTGTGAAGGGAGCCCAGCATCCTTGAAGACTGCTGTGATTGTGGTTTTGCGTAAGTCAGATTTGACAGAGGGAACTGCCTAACTGAATTAAGATACCTAACTACAAGGGGGCTGATTGGACCCCATGGTGGTAGGGGCCAAGTGGTGGCACTCAATCAACAAAGACAAGGTGGGCGTGGTTACAGTAATGGACAGCGGAGTCAAAGCAGTATTCAGAGTAGTCTGACCCATATGGAATATGTTGTTAGCTACCTAGTCATGGTGTCCCCCGGAGTAAAATAAATGGAAAATCTGCTAAATATTTACTTGATCTGTACAAGCAGAAGAAATCTAGGTCAAGTGAATGGCCCGGAAAAACCCGGTGCCATGGAGTCAATTCCGACTCATAGCGACCCTATAGGACAGAGTAGAATTGCCCCATAGAGTTTCCAAGGAGTGCCTGAATGGCAGCCTAACTCAAATTGCCAGAATACAGAGTCAAGGCCCCTCAGTCAGTTTCCAGACTTGAGCCAGTTTACAGACCCACAGCCCCTCGAATGAAGGAGAGGCTGGGTCTCCTTGAGGAAGGACCGATTACCCTGCCAAATATTTATACTGTTAATCTTTCTCCCAGCCTTCCCAAAAGGGATCTGTGGCCTCTTACAAAAGTCACTGTTCACAGGGGAAGGAAAGTAATCACACCGTTCAGGGATTACTGGACACTGGATCTGAACTGACCCAAAATATCCAGGAGACCCAAAATATCACTGAGGCCTACATGTCAAAGTAGGGGTATATGGAGGTCAGGTTATTAACAGAGTCTTAGCCCAAGCCCATCTCACAGTGGGTTCAGTGGCTTCCCGAACCCATTTTATAGTGATGTCCCCAGTTCTAGAATGTATAATATCCCCAGTTCCAAATAAATATACTCAATAACTGGTAGAACCCCTACATTGACAAGTGGAGTAAGGGCTGTTATGGTAGGAAAAGCCATCAGAAGCCATTAGAACTGCCTCTACCTAGGAAAATAGTAAACAAGAAGTAATACCGCATACCTGGAGGGATTGCAGAGATAAGTGCCACCATCAAGGACAGGACGGGAAGGATATAGTGGTGATGATTCCCACCGCATCCCCATTGAACTCACCTATTTGGCCAGTGCAAAAAACAGATGGATCTTGGAGAAGAACAGTGGATTATCATAAACTTAACTAGGTGGTGACTCCAATTGCAGCTGCTGTTCCAGATGTGGTTTCATTGCTCCAGCAAATTAATCCATCTCCTGGCACCTGGTATGCAGCTGTTGAGCTGGCCAATGCCTTTTTCTCCATACCTGTTTCAGAGTACCACCAGAAGCAGTTTGCCTTCAGCTGGCGAGGCCAACAATACAACTCCACTGTCCTACCTCAGGGGTATATCAAATCTCCAGACGTGTGTCATGAATTAAGTCCACAGGGACTTTGATCACCTTTCCTTTCCACAAGAAGTCACACTGGTAATCATGCTGATTGGACCTAGTAAGGATTAAGTATCGATGATTCTGAACTTATTGGTAAAACATTTGTGTGCTAGATGATGGGAAATTAATCTGACAAAACTTCAGATGCCTTCTACCTCAGTTAAGTTTCTAGGGGTCCGGTAGTGTGGGACATGTTGGGATATTCCTTCTAAAGTGAAGGATAAGGAAAAAGTATTGCATCTCGTCCCCTCCCCTCCACACACACACAACTGAAAAGGAGGCACAATGCCTGGTGGTCCTCTTTGGATTTTGGAGGCAATATATCCCTCATTTGGCTCTGTTACTCCAGCCTATTCATCAAGTAACTTGAAAAGCTGCTAGTCAGGATCACTGAGAAAGCCCTAGCACCACTAGATGACTAAGACAATTTCATCGTAATTACTCCTCATCCCACCCAGCCACTCCCCTCATCATGACTTTGCCACTGGAAATTATGATAGCTGCCCCCTTCCCCGAATTGCAAGCCTGGTGGAGCCAGGTGTGATGATCCCATCTTGGTGATGCTACCTGCCATTACAGTGCTACTGTGAACTTGGCTTTGAGCAATGTCTTAGTTTCTTAGTGCTGCTGTAACAGAAATACCACAAGTGGATGGTTTTAAAGAACAGAAATTTATTTTCTCACAGTTCAGGAGACTAGAAGTCTGAATTCAGAGCACTAGCTCTGTTGGCTCTGGTGGAAGATACTTGTCTCAGCTTCTGTAACCTTGGCATTCCTTGGCTCCTTGGCAATCTCCATGTAGCAGCTTTCTTCCATTTTTGCTTTCTTCTCTGAGTCTAATCTGTTCTTTTTATATCTCAAAACTGAGTAGGTTTAAGACATACCTGTCTTAGGCTGGGTTCTCTAGAGAAGCAAAACCAGTAAAATGAATAAATAAATATATAGAGAGAGATTTATATCAAGGAAATGGCTCACACATTTTTAGAGGCTGAAATGTCCCAATCCATGGGTCAGGATAGAGTCTTCTCCCGATTCATGTAGCCACAGGAGCTGGCAAACCCAAGATGAGCAGGTCAGAGAGCAGAACTCTTGCTAACAGGAGGCTGTGAAGATCGACGAATCCCAAGATTGGCAGGCAAGCTGCTAGCTCAAGTCTCAAGAACTGGAAGTCAGATGAACAGGAGCCAGTTGCAGGATCCAGACTGAGCAAAAGCCCGCGAGCCATGCCAGAATGTCCACCTATATTGGATGCAGGCCACATGCCTAAGGAAACTCCCTTTCGTCTGAATGGCTACTCACAGCATATCCTATCATGGAGACAATCACGTTATATCAAATCTCATCATGAACGTGATCACAATGTCATATGACTGCCAAACCACTGAGAATCATGGCCCAGCCAAGTTGACACACAACCCTAACCATCACAATACCCTACACTGATACGGTCTCATTAACATAACAAAGAAGATCCTATTGCCAAATGGAATTATATCTACAGGTAGAGACGTTAGGATTCCAGCACATTTTTTGGAGACACAATTGAATGCATAACAAGGAGCTGACAGCTGCTGAAACATGGCTTGAGGAAGACTGCCTGGCTATCAGGTCACCAAGGGGCCCATTGCCATAGCTCTAATGGGTACAGTGGTCAGCCATACACCGTAGCCTCACACAATGGACCCTGTTGGGGTCCCAGATAGGATGAGCCTTGGGGAGCTTTCTGCTCCTAATTGCTCACAAGAAACCAATGTGTACAACTAGATTCCAGTGTGATAGTTTATGAAAACAAAGCTAGTAAACAAAGTATTATAATGACATGTGCAAAGAGCTAGAGATAGAAAACCAAAAGGGAAGAACACACTCGGTGTTTCTCAAGCTGAAAGAACTGAGGAAAAATTCAAGCCTTGAGTCTCAATAATGAAGGATTCTATGGGGAAAATATTAAACGGTGCAGGAAGCATCAAAAGAAGATGGAAGGAATACAGAGTCATTATACCAAAAAGAACTGATGGTACTGAAGCAAGAAGTCAAAGCTGCACTGAAGGCACTGGCGAAAAACAAGGCCCCAGGAATTGACGGAATATCAATTGAGATGTTTCAACAAACAGATGCAGCGCTGAAAGTACTCACTTGTCTATGACAAGAAATATGGAAGACAGCTACCTGGCCAACTGACTGGAAGAGATCCATATTTATGCCTATTCCCAAGAAAGATGATCGAACCAAATGCAGAAATTATAGAACAATATAATTAATATCACACACGAGCAAAATTTTGCTGAAGATCACTCAAAAACAGCTGCAGCAGTATACTGACGAGGAACTGCCAGAAATTCAGGCCGGATTCAGAAGAGGATGTGGAACCAGGGATATCACTGCTGATGTCAGATAGATCCTGGCCGAAAGCAGAGAGTACCAGAAGGATGTTTACCTGTGATTTATAGACTATGCAAAGGCTTTTGACTGTGTGGATCATAACAAATTGTGGATAACTTTGCTAAGAATGAGAATTCCAGAACACTTAATTGTGCTTATGAGGAACCTGTACATAGATCAAGAGGCAGTTGTTTGGACAGAACAAGGGGGTGCTGAGTGATTTAAAGTCAGGAAAGATGTGTGTCAGGTTGTATCCTTTCACCATACCTATTCAGTCTGTATGCTGAGCAAATAATCCCCGCGTCTGGACTATATGAAGAAGAACAGGGCGTCAGGATTGGAGGAAGACTCATTTACAACCTACATTATGCAGATGACACACGTTTCTTGCTGAAAGTGAAGAGGGCTTGAAGCACTTACTAATAAGATCAAAGACCACAGCCTTCAGTATGGATTATACCTCAACATAAAGAAAACAAAAAGCCTCACAACTGGACCAATGAGCCACATCATGATAAATGAAGAAAAGATTGAAGTTGTCAAGGATTTCATTTTACTTGAATCCACAATCAGCACCCATGGAAGCAGCAGTCAGGAAATCAAAAGATGCATTGCGTTGGGCACATCTGCTGCAAAAAAAACCAAAGGACCTCTTTAAAGTGCTGAAAAGCAAAGATGTCACCTTGAAGACTAAGGTGCGCCTGACCCAAGCCATGGTATTTTCAATCATATCCTATGCATGTGAAAGCTGGACAATGAATAAGGAAGACCGAGGAAGAGTTGATGCCTTTGAATTGTGGTGCTGGCAAAGAATATTTAATATACCATGGACTGCCAAAAGAAGGAACAAATCTCTCTTAGAAGAAGTACAACCAGAATGCTGCTTAGAAGCAAGGATGGCAAGACTGCATTTTACATACTTTGGACATGTTGTCAGGAGGGATCAGTCCCTGGAGAAGGACATCATGCTTGGTAAAGTACAAGGTCATCGGAAAAGAGGAAGACCCTCAACAAGGTGGATTGACACAGTGGCTGCATCAATGAGCTCAAGCACAACAATTGTAAGGATGGCACAGGACCGGGCAGTGCTTTGTTCTGTTGTGCATAGGGTCGCCATGAGTTGGAACCAACTCGATGGCACGTAACACCAACAACAAACAATATTTACAGAGGCCTCACCAGCTCCTTCTCTCCCTATAGACTCACTCTACAGGAAGCTACATTATAAGTAGACAGTTGCCTGGAGAGCTGGGAACCAGCGCAAAGGCAATCGGTAAAACCACTTCTATGATTGTGTTTGTCAGTTTTGGGCAACAATGCTGCTATGTAACAATCCTAAAGTCTCAGTAGGTTAAAGCAACAGCATTTACTGCCCAGTCACAATTTGCAGGTGAGCTTTGGAGGTTCTGTTTCATGCTACACGTGAGGCATTGGTTGTTCAGTGGTAGAATTCGCCTCTTCCATGCAGGAGACCTGGGTTCCATTCCTGACTAATGCCCCTCATGTGCAGCCATCACCCATCTGTCAGTGGAGGCGTGCATGTTGCTATGATGCTGAATGGATTTCAGTGGAACCTCCAGACTAATAGAAGAAGGACCCGGTGATCTGCTTCCAAAAATCAGCTAATGAAGACCCTGTGGTTCATTGTGCGTGGGGTCACCATGAATTGCAGGCAAGACAGGGAGGAAGGTAAGGAAGAACTGTGTAAGAATCGTGCAGCCTACCCCACCGAGTAGCCTGGTTGGTGCCTCCGGACCATGGTCATGTCCCTGACCTCGGGCCTTGGAGCAGGTACCAAATCTCCCAGGCAGTGCTAGGACGGGGTGGGGGAAGGGGACCTTTTCAATGACTTTTCTTCTACTCCACACAATCTTTCTTTATATCAGTTTTACATTAAATCCAATTACAGTCCTGGTGACTGAGGGCTCCTTGTCTCTTTAAGGTGACTTTGCCTCCTCTGCTCTGATGCAGGAGGTCTCCCGCCCATTATTCATATCTCCCAGGTCAGTGTTCTTTTCCTTACTCCCCTGTTCCTGCAGACTGCCTCACTACCAACCCTCCCCCCCGCCCACCTCTCCTCGAAGAGAAGGTCAGCTCCTGGAGGGCAGGGACCAGGTAGTATTCATCCTAGAAGTGTTCCTAGCACCCCAACGATCTCAACACACCTATGCTGAAGGGAAAACTGATGGAACAGCGCCCATTTTCATTGTTTCTGATCCCACTAAGTGCGAGCTCCATGAAAGGGGTGGCATCTGGATTGCAGGGGTATCTGCAGGGCCTAGAACAGTGCTTGTCACAGAGAGGAGTTTAGTAAATAATCGTCTGATGAATGCATGAATGAATGAATCCCTGCTCTCCCTGTCCCCATGTCAGTCTTTTCTTTGCCCCTCACCCTGACAGTTTTCAAGGGCATCTCCTAGCCATCATTCCTGCCGTGACTCTGCCAAACAGGCACTTCTCATTGGAAACAGAACAGAATGTTCCCTTCCCGACACTTTTCTCTGTCAGTTTTCTCATTCGCATCCCTCAGACCTGATAATGGCGAATTCAAGGTCTTGAGTCATGCTGGTTCTCAGTGTGAATGGATGAGGGACTCTTGACACATGTCCCTGGAGCCACACCCAGTGACAAGGTGATGTTCTCTTTATTTGCTTGGAGACCAACAAAGAGAGGGTCTTCTGGCTATTTAGGGGCCACAACCTGAACCCCAGCCTCTTCCCTCCCCTGGTGATTCCACAGATGAGCCCTCCCTCCCTTCCCCTGGTACATCCTGCCTCCTGCTCACAAGCTTGTTGTGGCTGCATTTAGGCACCCACAAAGAGACCATTGTGCTCTGCTCCTCTCTGCAGAGCTGCGTCTGTGAGCAGGCACTGTGCCACTCAGGAGTAAGCACTTGAAGCTTCCCTGACTGTTCTGTTCTGCTCTTACTCATTTTTTATCATACATTCAATAAATGAGGAAAAAAGTACTCCCCTGCCCATCTCCAAAACACAAGTGGGAAGCAGAGAAGGGGAGACCCACCCTGCTGTAGTGGATTTCTTTTCTTGCCACGTTTCTGAGGTTAACTGGTGTCCACCAAGGTCAGCCGGTGCATTTGAAACAGCATTTTAGCATCCAGGGGCATTTATTGATATTAGGAAATCAGACAGAAATGAAAAACAATGTTAGGTTTCCTCCAGGGCCCTTGGACTCCTAGCCTTCCAGTTGTTCCTCCAGCAAGACTGCCAAGGGGACTGTTTTGTAGCCCTTCACCAACTGAGTAGCCGAGGCTGGTAGATCCTGGTTCCTGCCACCACTGTCTGACTGTGAGAGGGAGAAGGACAACTAAACAGAGCACTGCCCCCTGATAAGCACTGTGATGAAAGCCCCAGAAGAGGCAGGAGGCCACTTTGCATTTGAGTCTCACTTTGGTGGAAAGGTAAAAACCAGTTCCTGTTGAGGCAACTCTGACTCATGGCGTCCCCATGTGTGTCAGGGTGGAAGTGTGCTCCACAGGGTTTTCAATGGCTTTTTGTTTGTTTGTTTTTGGAAAAAGAGATCGCCAGGCCTTTCTTCCGAGGCACCTCTGGGTAGACTCAAGTCTCCACCCTTTTGGTTAACAGCCAAGTGCAATAACCATTTGCACCACCCAGGGACTCCAAACCAGCTGCCATTGAGTTGACTCTGGCTCATGGAGAATCCTAACCCAGGTCAAGGATGGCTGGCAGGCCACCTTTGGGCCTCTAATGATTTGGTCAGGAGGAAACCATGGTTGGGTATATCACAAGAAACCTCTGTTCCTCTTATACTGTCCCCATACCTTTCTCTTTTCCACAAGTGCCACTGACAGAGCAGAGGGGGCAGTGGACAGGAGCAACAATATCTCAATATTTTCACATCCATTATCTTATTTGATCCTCATGGTTTCTTTACATAGGCGCCATCATTTTGCCCATCTTATGGGTAAGAAAACTGAGGGTCATTCAGGTTAAAGGATATGCTCAAGGTTAACCAGCCGGTGAGAGGTGACGCTGAGACCAGTTTGGTCTTAGACCAATTCTGTGTGGCTCATTTCCATGGCCCCCTGCGATGAAGGAAGGAGAGTGGTGCTGTGGCCAGGAGACTGTGGCCTATCCACAGCCATGGGGGTGAGGGCACACCTCCACTACAATGGAAGGAGCAAGCCATTATAAGGGACTCTTGAGAGCCTAGGAATCAGCTTCTGGGAGCAGGGAGGGACACCTGGGCTTTTAGCAAAGTCGTGTTCTCAGGCTGGTGGTCATGTTCACAGTGGCTAATTGTTCCCCATGAGTTTCCATACCTGGGACCGCGTGCCTGGCCTCCTGCCAGGGAGAACACCCCACTGCGCCTGAAGCTTTTGCTTACTTTCAAATTTGCTCATATCCTGCCAGTTTGACCCAAGCTGTGTAATTGGGGGTGATTCAAACCCTTACACAGCAGGAGGAGGGAATGTCTTTAAAAAATTGCTTCCCCATCCAACGGTGCCCATGATGGAATCAGAAAACAGCCCCTCTTCCTCCTCCTTTCAGATATATCTTCCAGGTTTTCAGCTTCCTTTGTCAGGGGCATCGTTTCGTTTCTGTTGAGTGTGTGTCCAGCCAGTGTTTGGGGGTAGGGGAAAGCAGTTGGACAGAAATAAAGAGAGCTGGGCTCCTTTTGTCCTATGCAGACAGATGCCTGAGAACTTTCTATAGTTCTACCTTGACTCTTTCAAGTGCCAATAAAAGGAAGACCTATTTGGTCCCAAGACTAGTGCATTAATTTAGTTAAGCCTACAAAGCAAGTTCCTGATCCGACCGGTTTTTATGATAATTGCTGCAGTCTAGCCCTGACAGTAAAGAACTGGAGCTCAGAGTCAGAAATATGCTGGTTTCAGTGTCCTAATGACACAGGGATGGCACCCTTCACAGAGAATGGGACAAAATTAGCACAGAACATGAATAGGAGCCAGAAATGTCTCCCAGCCAAGGCCTGAAACTGTGGATCAAAGATTCTCCCCACTACATACATTCTTTTTGTTTTGCTTTCTCTTTAATTGTGGTTGTTGTGTGCCATTGAGTTGATGCCGACTCATAGTGACCCAATAGGACAGAGTAGAACTGTCCCATGGGCTTTTCTAGGGAAACCCCGGTGACATAGTGGTCAAGAGCTATGGCTGTTAACCAAAAGGTTGGCAGTTCAAATCCACCAGGTGCTCTTTAGAAACCCTACGCGGCAGTTCTACCCTGTCCTATAGGGTTGCTATGAGAAGAAATCGACTGGACAGCAAGGGTTTTTTTTTTTTTTTTTTTAAGTCTTTACAGGAGCAAATGGCCAGATCTTTCCTCCTATAGGTCTGAATAGGCGACCTTTTGGTTAGCAGCCAAGCGCTTAAGCATTGCGCCACCAGGGCTCACTAAATTAGCTAATTAAATTAAATTAAAAAAATTAGAAACCAAATAATCCAAATTCATTGGATTCTGACTTATAGCTACCAAATAAGACAGGTAGAGCTGCCCTGTAGGGTTTCGAAGGCTGTCATCTTCATGGAAGAAAATCGCCAGGTCTTATTCCTGTGGAGTGACTGGTGGGTTAGAACTGAACTTTGAGTTAGCAGCCAAGTGCCACCAGTGTCCCTTAAATTAAATTAGCTAACTTAAAAAAAAAAAAAAACCCACATGTCTGTCAATTTGTCATTCTATGGGGGCTTATGCGTTGCTGTGATGCTGGAAGCTATGCCACCGGTATTCAAATACCAGCAGGGTCACCCATGGTGGACAGGTTTCAGCTGAGCGTCCAGACTAAGACAGACTAGGAAGAAGGACCTGGCAGTCTACTTGTGAAAAGGATAAGCCAGTGAAAACCTTATGAATAGCAGCAGAACATTGACTGATACACTGCCAGGAGATGAGCCCCTCAGGTTAGAAGGCGCTCAGAAAACCACTAGGGAAGAGCTGCCTCCTTAAAGTCGAGTCGACCTTAATGATATGGATGGAATCAAGAACGGACAAATCTGTCTCGAAAGAAGTACATTGAGAATGCTCCTTAGATGCAAGGATGGCGAGACCGTGTCTCACATACTTTGGACATGTTATCAGGAGGAATCAGTCCCTGGAGAAGGACATCATGCTTGGTAAAGTACATGGTCGTTGAAAAAGAGGAAAAACCCTCAATGAGATGGATTGACACAGTGGCTGCAACAATGGGCTCAAGCATAACAACAATTGTCAGAATGGTACAGGACTGGGCAGTGTTTCATTCCATTGTACCTAGGGTTGCTATGAGTTGGAACCGACTCAACGGCACCTAACAACAACAACCTAAATATATATATATAAGTTTAAATTGGAGCTAAAGCCCCCTCATCAATTAATGGTTCCTCTGGAATTCAAGCCCCAATAACTGTGATATTCTTGAAGCCAGTGTGACCTCCAAATATCAGAGTTAAATGGAAGTGGTCACACCTCGATTCCTTGTCCCTGGACTGAATCTCCCGTCACCATTCCCTGAACCACCCAGAGTATACAGCAATCATGTGTGAACAGATATGACATAGTGAATTCTCTGGAGGGGGAGAGAGGCAGTGGTGGTTCAGAGGTAGAATTCTCACCTTCCATGCAGAAGACCCCAGTTCGATTCTCATCCAGTGTACCTCATTTGCAGCCCGCACCCCTCCGTTGTGGAGGTTATCATGTTGCTATGATGCTGAACAGGTTTCAGCAGAGCTTCCAGACTAGGACAGACTAGGAAGAAAGGCCTGGTGACCTGCATCCAAAAATCAGCCAATGAAAACCCTGTGGATCACAAAGGTCCAATCCCTGTTATGCATGGAGTTGCCATGAGCCCTACAGCAGGTAGGATTCTTCAGGTAATTTCTTGGCCTCCATTTCCCAATATTCAGGATAGTGATGGAAGGAATGCAGTTTGGATTCCACTCTCTTAAGTGACCCTCCCTAACACCCTGTCTCGTCTCTTTCCCTGTAGGCCACTTAGAAGATACTTCCTTGCCTGGGGGAAGGAAGAGGGAGGGAAGGCTTGCCCTGCTGGTTGTCAAGGGAACCGAGGTTAACTGGGTGGCCTGGATCTCATTTATGCTGTTGGTGGCCAGGTCTCAGGAAGGGCCCTTGGTTGCAGGATATGAAAACTGCCCCTAGTCTGCCCTGCTCTCTCTGGTACCTCCTTCCCTACCTGTTATCTAGGATTTCCTCAGATGTTGCACATATTTTCCAGTGGTGGGGAGTAGCCCAGTCTTCCACCTAAGGCTAAATCTAATAAACCGTGTAAAATGGAAGCTTCTGCTGTCCAATGCAGAAAATCTATTCGGGGCTAAATTTTCCCCTGACACCGTGCTGTTGTTCCTGCCAAATGGAACTGGCTTAAAACACAGAAGAGCAAAGCTGTTCATATGGAAACCAGGACATCCCCCCTGCCCCCCGACCTCACCCTAGCATCAGTGGAGGGATGGACAGAGATGTTCACGAGCTGTAATGAACTCTACCACAGGACTCACCATGAGCACCAGACAGACTGGGCAAGTGAAAATGCTTTGTCAGTTATAACCTGCCCAGGAAACGGGAGGAATCACAGTGAAGGATGGAGGACACAAGCCCTACTCCACATTCACTTAACCATTTATCCATGTACCCATCCAGCCATCATCCATCTGGCAATGCTGAGTTTTACCTGAACCTGTGATCCTAGAAAACCACGATGGTTAAAGAAATCCCCCTGCCCTTTGTGTTCAGGAAAACGGCTTACTGCAAAGAACCACTCTTCCCGCGTGACTTAGCAAGACTCACGATGCCCTTTTGTTTACCCAGGACAAGGCCAGACACCACCACCAGTTGCCCCTGAGTTGACTCTGACTCATGACGACCCCATGTGTGGCAGAGGAAAACTGCCTCATGGGGTTTTCAGTGGCTGATTTTTTAGAATTGGATCACCAGTCCTTTTTTCCGAGGCACCTCTGGGTGGATCCTAACCTCCTACATTTTGGTTAGTGGCTGAACACATTAACGGTTTGCAGCACCCAAGGGACATGAAGGCCAGATGTGGCCCCTCCAAATTCCCATCCCTGGCCTTATAAATGAATAACTGAATTGCTCATCCCCACTGATCAATCAAAACCAAAGTGCTTGTTCACCAAACTTTGGTGAAGCTTCTCTCTTCCCCTGAGTCCCCCTACCTTCAGCCTGAGCCAGCATACAACATCTCCTTAAGGGCCCCTTCAGGAGAACAGGCTGCCTCAGCGTAAAACCTTCGCTGACTTACTATCCGATGACGTCACCCCTTCATCCCACTTCCCCACACCTAGGCTTTTTCTTGTTTCCTCTCAGTCTCTGTAAAAGAAAATGCTTTTCCCTGACTGTTGAGACGAGTGTTCTCCCTACTGCTATAGATCCCTCCCCCACTATTACAATAGCTCCTCTCCCTCTACCCCTTCTGTTTTTGACTAAAGCCTCTCCATATCCAAGTCTGGATTTATTTTTTATTTGACACACCAAGGAGCATTTATTGAGTGCCTATTTTTTTTTATTATGTTTAGTCTCATAGCAATTAGCATAGTACCCAGTCCACAGTGGGGGTTTAATTCATGCTGCTGAACCAAGAAACTGACAAATATATCATGATAGTAACACTTGCTGGAGTCTCGTAGATCCTTAAATACATTTCTCTTTTTTTTGGTCAATGCTAGCATTATGAAAGATGTACAATCAAGCTCTCCATTTGGGATTCTTCTGATGAGATATCAGAGAAACTATATGAAATATAACTGATAGGAGCAAACCAGATGTAACTGAATTATTTGTTCGAAAAATTCCACTTGTCCCAGGCACTGATCCCTGAGTCATGCCTTGAATGTTGGGTGGCCTTTGGGGAACAGCCTTTGAGGGTCTGATTGAGGCTGGAGCTAAATCAATCCTGAATCTTAGGACACGTGAGGCCATGAGGTAGGACCCCCGGGTGCTCCCCTCCCTGAGTTGCGTCAGCCCCATCGTAAGGTGAGTTGTTCATTATTTGTCTCTGTTCATTGTTTCCACTGCATTCACAAGTCCTCAGAGAAGGAGAATGGGAGCTGCTGTCTAAGGCCAGAATATAATGTGCGAAAGATAGAAAACCGTCTGGGTGCTTGAGCAGGGCTTGTCATTTGCAGGAATCAGACAGCGGCTCCCTTAATTTGAAGCACTGAAGCGCTCGATGTGTTTGTGACCAGGGTGCTGCAGAAACCCTCTTCCAGGAATAATCCTCTGCAAACGAGTCCTACTGTGCGTGCTAATTACATTATGGAAACCACCTGACCCTGTGTCCAGTGGCCCTGCCCCGGAGCACTAATGAGGGTGGGGCAGCCCCGTGAAACCCTATTGTCATAAACAACTCCAAGGCTTTGTTTTGTAGCAGCCTGGCTGTATCTGTTCTAGGAGCTGGCAAAATGAACTAGGAAAAATTAGTTACCTCAAGGCAGAGCTGCACCCTCAGGGAACGGTAGCAGCATCACTTGCCTTGGTTTGTATGAAGGCAGCCTACAAAGACCACTCCTGCCTCCAGGATTTGGGAAGTGGCATGGTTTAAAAGAAGCCCTGGTGGCACACAGCTGCTAACCAAAAGGCCAGTGGTTCAAATCCACCAGCAGGAGAAGGATGTGGCAAACTGCTTCCATAAAAATTGCAGCTTTGGGAACCCTATGGGGCAGTTCTGCTCTGTCCTATAGAGTCACTGTGAGAAGAGTCAACTTGACCAAAAAAAAAAAAAAAATTTTTTTTTTTTTGGTTTTGTGGTTGAGTGGAGCTTTGTTCATGATGCCCCAGCCAGAATAGCATGTACACATGTGTGTCAGTTTCCTAGGGCAGTGTAACAAAAGAACAACCTGGTGGCTTCTAAGAACAGAAATGTGTTGTCTTGGTTCTGGAGGCCAGGAGTCCGAGATCAGGGTGTCAGCCATGTTGATTCCTTCTGAGGCTTTGGGGAAGAATCTGTTCCACACTGTTCTCCCAGCTTCTGGTGGCTCCAGGTGTTCTTTGACTTGCAGCTGTAGAGTCACATGGTGTCCTTCCTCTGTCTCCCGTCTTTGTCTCCTCTTTCATGGGACACTAGTCATCTAGGATTAGGACCCACCCTACTCCAGTATGACCTCATCTTAACTAATAACATCTTCAAAGATCCCATTTCTGAACAAGGTCACAGGTGCCAGGGGCTAGGACTTCAACCTATCCTTTTCGGGAGACCATTCAATACATAGCAACATGTAATAACAATGGACGCTGCTGTGATGTGCTTACCATGTGCCAGATATGAGGCTGAGCTCATTAGCTGAGTTCATATTTGAAACAACCTTCTGGGTAGGTCTTCTTATCCCCATGTTACAGACCAGAAAACGAGGCTTACTTCAATGACTTGCCACATAGGTGGTGAGTGATGGAGCTGGACAGTACAGTACACTGCCTTTCATGGGAACAGAGACTGGAAGGGAAAGTGCAAAATAAGAATGGTGGTTTTGCCTCCGCTCTCATCCCCACCTCCGCCCTGCATCTGTGCTGTGCCCCAGACCCTCAGTTCAGGTGCCCTCTGGACACTCTCTGCATGTCCCATGGGCACTTCAACACTGTGATGGTTAATGTTATGTGTCAACTTGGCTAGACTGTGGTTCCCGATGGTTTGCCCAAACTCTAGTCTTGTTGCTGTCATGGAGTAGCTACATGTGATTAAATCAGTTGGCTGTGGGTGGAAGATTACCTTCCATGTTTCTGTTGTTAGTTGCTGCTCTAGTCGATTCCCACTCAAGGTGAGGACACCACGCATGCAGAGTCCAGCTGCATTCCATAGGGTTTTCAAAGCTGTGACCTTTCGGAAGCAGATCACCACACCTGACTTCAGAGATACCTCTGGATAGTTTTGAACTGGCAACCTTTCATTTGATAGTCCAGCACTTAACGATCTGTACCACCCATGGACTTGCAAAGTGTAATCTAATGTGATATAATGTAATTAAAAAAATTTTTTTTTAATGTAATTACCTTATATCTAATGTAATCACGTTTCATAATGCACTGTAATGTAATATAATTTATCAGTTGAGGTCATACCTGTTAGGGTGGATCCTAAATCTAATCACTTCTGAGTTATCAGACCAGAATAGACACAGAGATATATTCACAGAGAAACAGGACATATGAGGATCGCCTGCAAGCCAAGGATCTCCAGGGACGGCCAGTAGACACCAGAAATTAGGAGAGAGGCTCACAGACAGAATCTAAACAGCTGAGACCCAGATTTGGACTTCTCACCCCCAGAGCTGTGCGAAAAGAAATTTCTGCTCTTTCAAGCCACCCACTTGTGGTATTTGTGTTATAGCAGCTCTAGGTAACTAAGACACCCACCCAAGCCTATCTTATACTACTGGGCCCTCTAACTGGATTTTCTAACCCAAATACATTGACTCTTGCCACCCAATATGTCCAATGAGAAATCAGACCTGTCCAAGCCTCCCTCCTCACTGTCCTGCCTTATTCAGCCATTCCCCACCTGTCACCTGTACTACCCTCCTCCTTGACCTGTCTGCTTCGCCGTCCTCTGCTACATTTCACCCTCCACAGCCTGCCACACACATTTGATCACATAAGCTACACATTGCCTACAAGTGTGGCTTGGCTGTCCTTTGGCTTGGACTCAGTTAAGAAGCCTCTCCTGAGGCCTTTACCGTCCAGCCTCAGTTTACACCGGTACCCTCATTTTCTACCACCTACCATCCCTACACATACATACACTGCACATCACCTGCCCCCTACACCCCCTCCAAACATGCCCAAGCACTTTTTTACTCAGTGCCCAGATTCCTCCCAACACAACCAGGCTTCCAAACCTGGTGCCTCTCACTACCGCATGTGACTCAGCCCCCAGAGTGTCTATCTTCTCCCATTTGACTCTGTGCTTTCAAGGGCATGCTTCCTTAGCTCCACGCACAGGACGGGCTCCCAGGCACAGCCCGGAAATGACTTCGGGATAAACAAATGGACGTGGAATCAAGAGGAGCACGTGGGCCTCCCAGAGCCAGGCGGGTGAACTTGAACCAGTTCCAGGCACTCACTGAGAACAGCCTGGGGTTCCAGATTAACTAACAGCCTTTTCTTTGTCTGCAAATGATGAAAGTAGAATTGATGTGCCCCGCAGCCTGGAGGAGGCTGAGTGCCAAGTGGAGCCTTGTCAAAACTCTCTGGCTGCTGAGTTTTCAGCTTTTGGGTGCCTGCATCCCCCCACCTAGCTACCAAGGTGAGCTGAGCTACAGCCAGGACTGCCCCAGTACCCTGAGCCTGGTTCTGCCAGCTCCGCCCACCAGGCTCCAAGAACACCCAGGTATAGGCACCCAGCATACTGTCCTCCCATCTACCAAAGGGAGTGGTACCTGAATTAATCAGGTAGTTACAAGCCCTCTGCTGCTCTGATCCAGCTCAATTACTTGACCATCCCAGATCCGCCAGGATTTTGGTGTCCTGGCTGCTGGAGCTGGAATATCCTCCCAAAACTGAAACCTCCAGCATGCTTGAGAGGCTCTTGTCTGGTTCTTTTCCTCCCTGAGAGGCTGGAGACTCATCCCCACATCCAATCTGGGGCCTACCTGTGTCAATGAATGTGCAAATCTGTTCTGTCCTGTGAATGTGGGAAAAAAAACCCAGCATCCCTGGGGAGGACTCTGTGGACTGCCCACCAGCATCTCCCCTGCTCCCCATAGCACAACAGTACCCAGACTCCCATTGTTGCTGTTAGCTTCTGTCCAGTTGGCCACGAACTCATGGGAACCCCACACACAACAGAATAAAATACTGCTCATCTTGTACCTGCCCAGTGATCAGTTGCTGTCATGGATTGAATTATGTCCCCACAAAATATGTGTCAACTTGGTTAGGTCATGATTCCCACTATTGTAAGATTGTCCACCATTTTGTCATCTGATGTGATTTCCGTATGTGTCGTAAATCCTCTCTCTTCCCTATGATGTTGATGAGATATATTTGCAGCAGTTATGTTGATGAGATCTATAAGATTAGATTGTGTCTTAAGCCAATATCTTTTGAGATATAAAAGAGAGAAGCGAGCAGAGAGATGCAGAGACCTCATACCACCAAGAAAGCAGCACTGGGAGCAGAGCGCGTCCTTTGGACCCAGGGTCCCTGTGCCTGAGAAGCTCCTCGACCAGGGAAAGATTGATGACAAGGACCTTCCTCCAGAATCGACAGAGAAAGAAAGCCTCCCGAGGCCTGGAGCTGACACCCCGAATTTGGACTTCTAGTCTACTAGGCTGTGAGAAAATAAATTTCTCTTTGTTCAAGCCATCCGCTAGTGGTATTTCTGTTACAGAAGCACTAGATGACCAAGATAGTTGCAGATCAAACTATTGTGATCCATAGGGTTTTCATTGGCTGATTTTTGGAAGTAGATCGCCAGGTCTTTCTTCCTAGCCCACCTTAGTCTAGAAGCTCCTGTGAAACCTGTAGAGCCCCATAGCAACACGCAAGCCTCCAAGGACGGATGGGTGGTGGCTGAGCATGTGATGCATAGACCAGGAATCAAACCCAGGTCTCCTGAATGGAAGGCGGGAATTCTACCACTGAACCACTGCTGCCCTCAGACTCCCACTAGGGTACATGTAACACGAATGCCGCATGAACGGCTGCTTGCCTACTCGTGCAGCTGTCTGAACAATCAGGGTGACCCATCTCCTGTGCCGCAGTGACAGGTTCAGGTGACCCAGGCCTCAGCCCGATAGCCCAGAGTAATCCTGAGAGTGCCCCAGGAATGGACATGTGTTCCAGTTCTGACACATAAGAAAAATTTGCTGGGCTCTTCCTGGAGGAAAAAAAAAAACAGGCTTCCTTGTTCTTCTAAAAAACCCTCAAGAGGACACATGGTAGCAATTGTAAGGTCTAGAACTCTAAATGCCTTTCTGCCACATTAGGAATATGTTTAAGGACAAAGATGGCATCCTGGAAGACAGTGACCAAAGAAACAGTTCTTTGGGTGTTAAGTTGTTGGATCAAGCCAGCCCTGAAATCCGTATTACCACTGAACCTTCCCAGTACGTGAGCCAATCAATCCCCTTTGGTGGTGGAGCCAGTCTGAGACGAATTTTCTTTTACTCACAGTCCTAACAAATTCAAGCCACCCTGGAAAATGGCTTCCTGCAGAGGTGAAAGCATTATCCCAGGAGACAAGAACTGTGTCACCCTGAGTTAGTCACTTAGCCTCCTAAGCCTCAGTCTCCCTATCAACTCTTGTGGTGAGGTAGGAGGGTAAACGTGGTTGGCAAGTTCCTAGCACATATAGATGCTCATCCGTACATGCCCGCTGTCATCAAGTTGATTCTGACTCATGGCAACCGCCTGTGTTACAGAGTAGAGATGAGCTCCATTGGGTTTTCTTGGCTATAATCTTTACAGAAGTAGATTGCTGGGCCTTTCTTCCATGGCACCGCTGTGTGGGTTCAAATTGCCAATCTTTTGGTTAATAGCCCATTGCAAACTGTTTCCGCCACCCAGGGACCTTAGTCGTTGTTGTTGTTAGGTGCCGTCAAGTCGGTTCCAACTCATAACAACCCTATATCCAACAGAAGGAAACACTCCCTCGCTCTGTACCATCCTCACAATCCGTGCCACGTTTGAGCCCATTGTTGCAGCCACTGTGTCAGTTCATCTTGTCAAGGGTCTTCCTCTTTTTTGCTGTCCTTTCCAAGCATGATATCCTTTTCTGGGGACTGGTCCCTCCTGATAACATGTCCAAAGTACGAGAGATGAAGTCTTGCCATCCTCGCTTGCAAGGAGCACTCTGGCTATACTTCTTCCAAGACAGACTTGTTCCTTCTTCTGGCAGCCTATGGTATATTCAATATTCTTCGCCAACACCATTATTCAAAGGTGTCAATTCTTCTTATTAATTGTCCAGCTTTCACACGCATATGAGGTGATTGAAAATACTGTGGCTTGGGTCAGGCACATCTTAGTTCTCAAAGTGACTTCTTTGCTTTTTAACACTTTAAAAGGCCTTTTGCAGCAGATTTGCCCAATGTAATACTTTGTTTGATTTCCTGACTGCTGCTTCCATGCATGTGGATTGTGGATCCAAGTAAAATGAAACCCTTGACAACTTCAATATTTTCTCTGTTTATTATAATGTTCCTTATTGGTCCAGTTGTGAGGATTTTTGTAGGCCTCAGTAGATGCTCAATAAATGATATTTTCTTCCCTTGCCTTAGGCCATTCCAGGATTCAATTTCCATATAAAATGGCAACGGTCATATTTGTCTTCCTTTCCATAAATGCCTGTTTTTAGAGTCAAGTAAAAGTGATGTGAAAGCACCTCCAGAAATATAAAACCTCCACCTGATTAAGGCAATAATGTTGTACACTCAGGGGTGCTCGAGGGCAGTGACCTTTCTGGGCTCTTGCCATCCTCACCAGCTCCTCTGCAAAGCCTTGCCTGGCATCTCCCTCCTCTGAACCCCAACCGCCCCCATAGTTCTCCCGAGACCGTCCTCACCTGTGCAGTAACTTCATGGGGACTTGCCCATGTCTGACCAGGCACTAGGAGGGAAGAACTCCATCGTCTCCTCTGCCCTGAGTCTGGTACTTAGGGCAGAGGTTGGCCCAAATCAGCAATTCTGAGGGAGGGAAAAGCAGAAGTGGCTTTACAGAAGTGTCCGTCAACAGATGGATGGATAAGCAAAACGTGGCGTAGCCACATCAAAAAAAAAAAAAAAAAAGTTGCCAGCGAGTCCATTCCAACTCGTGGTGACCCCATGTGTGGCAGGGTAGAACTGCAGCCCATAGAGCTTTGGTCTTTTGGAAGCACATCACCGGGACTTTCTTCGGAGATGTATCTGGGTGAGAACAAATCTCCAACCTTTTGGGTAACAGCTCAGCAGGTTAACCATTTGCACCACCCAGAGACTCCTTCTCTATACAATGGAATATTACTCAGCCATAAACAGGAATGAAGTCCTAATGCATTTCACAACATGGATGAACCTTGAAAACATGATCATGAGTGAAACAAGCCAGACACAAAAGGACACATACTGTATGATCCCACTTACATGAAGTATCTACAATAGGCAAATGCATAGAGAGAGAAAGTGGTCCTGGGACTGGGGGGGAAAGGTGAGGGGTGTTATTGCTTAACAAATAAAACGTTTCTGTTTGAGGAGACAAGGAGTTTTGGAAATAGTGATGAAAGTTGCACATGGTGAATGTAATTATGTCACTGAATTCTACACTTAAAAATGGTTAAAATGGCAAATTTTTGTGTTATATATGTATTATGGATTGAATTGTCTCCCAAAAAATATGTGTTATAAAGCCTAACCCTATACCTGCAGCTATAATCCCATTTGGGAATGGGTTGTCTTTTTATGTTAATGAGGCAGGATTAGAGTAGTGTGTATCTTAAATCAATCTCTTTTAAGATGTAAAAGAAATTAAGCGAGCAGAACAGAGATGGGGAAGAGAGGTGCCAAGCCACCTGAGAATCGCCAAGGATTTTAGAAGCGCAAAAGAGACAAGGACCTTCCCCCAGAGCCAACAGAGAGCAAGCCTTCCCCTAGTGCTGGAACCCCGAATTCGAACTTCCAGCCTCCTAAACTGTGAGAAAATAAATGATTTCACCCACTTGTGGTATTTCTGTTGTAATAGCACTGGATAACTAAGACAATATCTCTTACTACAATAAAATACAAATTTTAAAATAAAGGAAAATCGAAGGAGGAACTGACTAGATGAATTTTAGAACACTTTCTTCGGATGGACAGTGCTCAGCCCATCCAATATACGAGTATTGGTATTTTCCTAACATTAGGTATTTTTGTCTTGGCACATGTCCACCTGCCCACCCTCTGAGGCGGTTGTCTGCCATGGCCAGGTGTGTGTTCCGCCGAGAGTGGCCTGCTGAGCCTCTTGGCACCAACTCTGAAGAGCAATTACCGGGGCCCTCACCATTTGCAGTCGCAGCCGAATATCAAGTCTCATCACATGGCTGCAGTTCCAGGAAGCCGGTGAGAGTGCTGTCCGCTGCCTCCAGTTGCACTTGGCCCCGGCGCCAAGCCCATCTGGAAAGGGAGAGGTGGCATGTCTGGGCGCTGAAGCCATTTGTGGTAAGAGGATCCGGTTGTACAAATGCCTAAGTTCCCCGTTATTGGATTTTTTTTCCCACTAGATGAAAAACAGATTTTTTTTTTTAAACTGGCTGCAGTTTCATTCAAGTAATAATAATAAAAAAAGCTCTTCATGGCACATTGTGTACATGGTGAGTATTAAAAAGAGCAAGGCTTGCCTGATGTGAGACCCCACTTTGGTTGTGGTGTGGGTGGTTTCTATCTTTGTCCAATAGTTACTGAGTCTCTTTTTGTGTTCATGGCCCTGAGATGACTGAGCTGAATAAGAAATGCATGAAGAATGCAGATTCTCAGTCCAGGGATGCCCCGAAGGTTCATGCCAAGGAGGGATAAAGGGCCTGGCTGGGCTAGAGAAGAGTGAGTCACCCAAGATAGCTAGAGTTGAGGGGTGCCTGCAGGGGAGACTAGGAATGGCAGCCGGAAGTAAAAGGCTTTTTCCTTGACCTATGTAATGGGTTGAATTGTGTCCCTCAAAAAGGTATGTTGAAGTCCTAACCCCTGTACCTGTGAACATGATCTTGTTTGGAAATAAGGTCTTTAAGATGCTATCATTTAAGATATCATGAGGTCACACTGGAGTAGGGTGGGTCCTAGTCCAGTGTGAGTGGTGTTCTTATAAAAGAGGAGGAGATACAGAGAGACAGAGGGAAGATAGACATGTGATGGCAGAGGCAGAGACTGGAATGATGCATTTACAACCCAAGGATTCCACAAGGAGTTGAAAATTTCACTTCCTCCTTGAATGACTGTAGCATGCAGTTGGAGCAAGCTTTAAGTCTTTCCTCATGCCTTTTTTTTTTTTTTTTTTTTTGATGATCACATTCCTAATGGGACACCTGGCACAAGTGGATGCAGAGGTGTTTTAAATGCAGCATAGACAGAGCACGGCTGAGCCTTGTCCGGACATCACATTTGTCTGAGCCACAGGTCTTTGTTGGTGCTGTGGGTGATTAAGTCTCAAATCTCTGTTAGGTTTGAGATCTAAGCAGCTGCCAAGCAAATCAACCAGTTAAATAGCGTCTCTACAAATATGTCACTGTCAGGAACTCCATCCAATATGGGGTTGTCTGAAGGCTCGGGTTGCAATATTAACATCCTACAGGCTTTCCTCGAGGGGTTTGTCCTCATAGTCAACCTGGGTCATGACAGAGACCCCAGGAAACTCACTCCCTGAGGGCTCCTCTGTCTTTCAGGAAAAGTAATTTTGATGGCAAGGCTTCAGCTTGCTTATTTTGGACCCGTCATCAGGAAAGATTTCAATTGCTAGAAAAGGACATCATGTTTGGTAGAGGGTCAGCAAAAAATGAGGAAACCTTTCAATGAGATGGATTGACACATTTGCCAAAACAATGTGCTCAAACATGCCAAGATCATGAAGACAGCGCAGGAACAGATAATGTTTCATTCTGTTATACTTAAGGTTGCCATGAGTCAAAGCTGACTGGTTAGCAACTAACAATTTTGGCATGCATGCCTGGAGTTGCCATCTTCACTTTCATTTATGTGTTGCTTTCTGGTCGGCTTTGGGGTTCCTCTAGTTGAGGATGTAAGAAGTAGGAGTGGGTGATTTGTCTTTTCTGGCTATAAAGAAGAGTCCTCCTAAATCCCCTTGTCCCCAGCATGGGGGTTAATCTTCTGGCCATACCAACCTCCAATGGCAGATAGAAGAATCTGGAAGCTCCTGGCTCCCCTTAGGAATGTGTGTGTGTATATGAGTTGAATTTTGTCCCCCAAAAAGATATAATGAAGTCCTAACCCCTGGTACCTGTGAATGGGACCTTATTTGGAAATAGGGTTGTTGCAGATGAAGTTAATTAAGATGAGGCCTGTCTTAGTTATCTAGTACTGCTGTAACAAAAACACCACAATGGGGACCATGGTCTCAAGGGACATCTAGGTCAACTGGCATAGCATAGTTCATAAAGAAAACGTTCTACATCCTATCTTTGTGAGTAGTGTCTGGGATGTTAAAAGCTTGTGCGTGGCCATCTAAGATATGTCTACTGGTCCCATCCCATCCGGAGCAAAGGAGAATGAAGAAAACCAAAGACACAAGGAAAATATCAGCCCAAAGGACCAATGGACCACATGAACCACATCCTCCCCCAGCGTGAGCCCAGAAGAACTAGATAGTGCCCAGCTACCACCACCAACCGCTCTGACAGGGGTCACAATAGAGGGCCCTAGGCAGAGCGGGAGAAAAATGTAGAACAAAATTCAAATTCACAAAAAAAATAAATAAATAACAGACTTACTGGTCTAACAGAGACTGAAGGAACCCCTGAGAGTATGGCCCCGAGACACTCCGCTAACTCAGAACTGAAGCCATTCCTGCAGTCCACCTTTCAGCCAAAGATTAGACAGGTATATAAAACAATAACACATATGAGGAACGTGCTTCTTAGTTCAATCAAGACCAAGTGGGCAACACTTGTCCAAAAGCAAAGACAAGAAGGCAGGAAGGGACAGGAAAACTGGACAAAGGGACACGAGGAACCGGGGGTGGAAAGGGAAAGGGGGAGAGTGCTGACATAACAAGGGAATTGCAATCAATGTCACAAAACAACTTGTGTATAAATTTCTGAATGAGAAACTAATTTGCACTGTAAACTTTGACCTAAAGCACAATAAAATTAAAAAAACAAAACACAAGTGGTGACTTCAAAGAACAGAAATTTATTTTCTCACAGTTTGGGAATGTTCAAAGTCCAAATTCAGAGTGTGATTCTAGGATGAGGACCGTCTTTGTCTATTCAGCTTCTAGAAGCTACCAGCAATCCTTAGCATTCCCAAGCTATAGATGTATTTGCCATGTGTGTATGTCTTCATAGGCCATCTTATCTCTATTTATGTCTCTCTGTGTCCATACTCCCCCTTTATAACACTACTCAACTGTGTGGATCATAACAAATTGTGGATAACATTTCAGAAAAGGGAATTCTGGAATATTTTAATTGCGCTCATAAGGAATCTGTATATGGATCAAGAGGCAGTCATTCGAACAGAACAAGGGGATATTGCATGATTTAAAGTCAGGAAAGGTGTGCATTAGGGTTGTATCCTTTCATCATATGTGTTCAATCTGTATGCTGAGCAAATAATCCAAGAAGCTGGACTATATGAAGAACAGGGCATCAGGATTGGAGAAATACTCGTCAACGGCCTGCGATATGCAGATGACACAAACTTGCTTGCTGAAAGTGAAGAGGACTCGAAGCACTTATTGATGAAGACCAAAGACCACAGCCTTCAGTATGGATTACGCCACAACATAAAGAAAACAAAAATCCTCACAATTGGACCAATAAGCAACATCATGATAGACAGAGAGAAGATTGACATTGTCAAGAATTTCATTTTACTTGAATCCACAATCAACATCCATGGAAGCAGCAGTCAGAAAATCAAAAGACACGTTGCATTGGGCAAACTAGCTGCAAAAAAACCTCTTTAAAGTGTTGAAAAGCGAAGATGTCACCTTGAAGACTAAGGTGCGCTTGACCCAAGCCATGGTATTTTCAATCGCATCCTATGCATGTGAAAGCTGGACAATGAATAAGGAAGACCGAAGAAGAGTTGACGCCTTTGAATTGTGGTTTTGGTGAAGAATATTGAATATGCCATGGACTGCCAAAAGAACGAACAAATCTGTCTTGGAAGAAGTACAACCAGAGTGCTCCTTAGAAGCAAGGATGGCAAGACTACATCTCACATACTTTGGACATGCTGTCAGGAGGGATCAGTCCCTGGAGAAGGATATCATGCTTTGTAGAGTGAAGTGTCAGCCAAAAAGAGGAAGAGCCTCGATGAGATGGGTTGGCACAGTGGCTGCAACAATGGGCTTAAGCATGGCAATGATTGTGAGGATGGTGCAGGATTGGGCAGTGTTTACTGAGGGACCTGAATAAGGCTAAGCAGTGATTTCTCCTCAGAAACCATGCAAGAAAGAAGGCAATGGGATGACATATACAAAGCCTTGAAAGAAGAGAACTGCCAACAAAAATCATATATCTGGCAAAACTGTCTTTTAAAAATAAGGGCAAAATTAGGGCATTCCCAGATAAGCAGAAATTATAAGAATTTGTAACTGCCAGACCAGCCCTACAAGAAATATTAAAGGAAGTCCTTTGGATAGAAAACAAATGACATCAGACTGCAACCTGAGATAAAGACACTCAACAGCATCACCTAGACACCAAGTCAGGCAAAGACTTCAAAAGCATAAAAGAAAGGTACAAAATTGATTAAAGGGAATCAGTGATATAAAGAAGTAAACAATGACATCTTCAAAATAAAAGAGGGAATGAATGGCGTAGTTACAGAACTTCCATATAGAACCCTCAATGAGATGGATTGACACAGTGGGTGCAACAACAGTCTCAAGCAATTGATTGTAAGGATGGCGCAGGACCAGGTAGTGTTTCCTTCTGTGGTACATGGGGTTGCTGTGAGGCAGAGCTGAATGGATAGCACCTAACAACAGCAACAGTTTTTGGTACTTGTTATGGCAGCCCCAGGAAACTAAGACAAATGGAAAAGGGAAACCAGAGTATTCGGTAATGGCCCAGGGTCAGAGTGGCCTATCACTCAGCTCACCGAGCTCCCCAATATTTTGGCAGAGACAGTGAGTCCCAACTATGCAGCCAAAAAAGCATATTATAGGCAAGTATTCCCACCATTCATTTGTCCCCGCACTCATATAATTATTCCTGGAGTGACCACTTTGTGCAAGACATCATGGGGTTCCAATCCTCCAAGACCAATTACTTCCAAGAGTGAAATTATGAGCCAGTGGTGGAAATAAGTCCAAACATGCTGCAGCCTGACCCAAATGAACCTGGGACCATTCACAAGGCCAGCCTGGTGAATGCAAGGGTAATTTCCTTTATCACAGGCTCCAGGGAGAATCTCCCCAGGAGGGAGGACTTCGTAGGCTCCCGCTTGTGGAAGTGCACCCTAAAACTGAGGTGCTTGGCATAACTAAAATGACTGACACAGGTCTGGATCAGACTCCATTTTGTTTTAAACCCTTGCTGCTGCTTATAAAGTAAGAGCACTATTTTCAGGTAAACAAATCTTGTTTAGCAAACAAATGTAGTTATGCTTGCTTGACTGTGATTCCAGGAAGTGTGTGCAGATCACTCTCAGAAAAATACTTGCCCTCAGAAAGAATGTGTTTGAAAATAGACTGATTTGAAGAAAGATCTGTGGTTGCAGTCACACTAGCCTTCTTACGTAAAAACTCCGCATTCCTTTGTGAACATTGGAGCATTCTGTAATTTTACTCAGTGCTATCTAACTCAAGTTGTGTTCCTCAATAAAACTCTATCATTTCTCTCCATACAGAGTTCATGTTGCTTACACTTTTGATACCCTAAAGACCTTTGTTTGAGCATCTCTGGGGCCGTTGAGTCAGTCGGGTCTGGCTTTGAGTTGGGAGGCTGGGCTAACAGGAGAGAATTAGAAGAAGACTGGGGAACAGGTGAGTACTCCAGTATTCACAAAGGCCCTTCCAGTTGCCTGGGTTATGCAGGCCTGTGTGAGGGATACAAAGAACATTGCCTTCCTTCCATGAACACTAAACACACTGTGCTAGGGAAGTGAAGATGAACCAAACTCAAGCCCTGTCCAGAGTCAAGTTCCCGGGGGGGAGATGAGCAATCCGCAGAGCATAGCCCCCATGGCAGGTCCTCTGGTTGGTTTCCCCTCCTAGAAGTGGAAAGAGGTTTTGTAGGAATAACAATGAGGTGCCAGAACCTTGTCCTGCCCTGTTCAAATGCTGCCTCTCTCAGGAAGCTTTCTCAGATCCTCCAACCAGAGCAACGTCTTCCTTCTCCTCCACCCTCCTGTGAGGTGCCCAGTCAGGCCACCCTCACACTGTGTCTGTGACACCCATTACTCACCTGGCATCACCAATTATCCATTCTCATGAGAGGTCTCATCCTTCATCTGTACTGTAAGTTGCTAGAAAGTTGCCAGCAGCTACTGCACATTCTCTCATGATGGCTCCACCCAAACCCCAGTGGAGAGGGACTGTCACTATCCCATCTTACACAGGAAGAACGATCTATACAAGCAAGATAGTGCATATAAAGAATCGAGCTCAGGGCCTGGTGCATTGTAAGTACTAAAAATATATATTATTTTTAGGAAACCAAAGCCCAGAGATGTCAGGTAACCTCCCCAAGGTCACACAGCCATGAAGAGGCAGAACTAGGGTTTGAACACAGCAAGTACATGTAACTCCATGCTCTTAACAAAGATTAATTGGCACCTACTCCTTGGAACCTGTTGCCACTGAGTGTATTCTGATTCATAGCCACCCTATAGGACAAAGTGCCCTATAGGGTTTCCAAGGAGCGGCTGGTGGATTTGAACTGCTGACCTTTTGATTAGCAGCCTGAGCTCTTAACCACTGTACCACCAGGGACCAGTTCCTGGAGAAGTCCATCATGCTTGGTAAAGTAGAGGGTCAGTGAAAAAGAGGGAAGACCCTCAACAAGATGGATTGACATGGTTGCTTCATCAACAGGCTCAAGCACAACAGCAATTGTGAGGATGGCACAGGACAGGGCAGTGTTTCGTTCTGTTGTACATAGGGTCGCTATGAGTTGGAACAATTTGACAGCACCTAACAACAACAACTCCTTGGAATGTTACAGGAGCCCTGGTGATGCAATGGTTAAGCACCCAGATGCTAACTGAAAGGTTGGTGGCTCGAACTCACCAGCGGCTCCTCTGGAGAAAAGACTTGGCAATCTGCTCCTGTAAAGATTACAGCCTAGAAAACCCTATGGGGCAGTTCTACTCTGTCACATGGGGTCACCATGAGTCGGAATCGACTCAACAACACACAATAAGTACAACACTTGGAGCATTACGGTCCGCATGGGTCCCTGCCCACAAGAATCTTAAATCTAGTCCAGGATAAGTATACACTGCACCCCCACCCCAAACACACACACACGCACACACAGGTGTGATGCAAAGCCATCTGCGATAGAAGGAATGCAGAGCTGGTAAGGACAGGGACAGGATCAAGCTGGGGACTGTGGAGATGGCATGAGATGGCCCTTGAACCACAGGTAGGATTTTTGCAGGGGCATTTCAAGAAGGCGGGGACAGCATGTGCAAAGGCACTGAGGGAGGATGGCACAGCAGATGAACCAAGGGCAGAGACTTGGCTGCTGCAGCAGTTGCTGCAGGTTCTGCAGGAAGTAAGACCTCTGAGCAGGCACAGCTGGGGCGTCTGAACTTTACTGTGGAGGCTCCCGGGAAGCAGCCCACCTCCACCCAGAACACAGCAGGTACTTGATCAGGATGACAATATGGTTGGGGTATCTCACCAATAGAACTTGCTCAGCCCACAGCCAACCAGGGTGAGTGCTGGCCCTGGTGGCAGTGGGGCCACCCCAACAGCTCTGTTGCTAATGGGGGCTTTTCTAGGGGGGTCCACCCTGGAGAAACTAGTTATAAGGGAAGAGACTGGTCATTGGCACCTTATGGTGGAGGGCTGGGATGGACACAGGGCCCCTGCCTGTAACTGAAGAGTGGAGGAGCTTCCCCTCATTCAGCAGGGGATATCTCATCCATCCCCGCCCTCTTGCTTCAGCTTTGATCTCAGCATCAGCCATGCCCTGGTCTCCTGCTTGCTTTAGCAAGAGAAGCCACTCAGTTACACACTTACCCTTGTGTGACTCCCGGAATAAAATCCAAGTACAGAAAGGCTGTGGGAAGGTCGTTGTGGGGGGTGAGGGGGGAAAGGTAGGTATGTAGGTAGCATGGCAGTCAAGGACCTAAGCCCGCATTCAACAGCACTGCTTGAGAACACACCAGAGAGAAAGGAAGAGAAAACGTCTTTCTTAACGCTAATTGATGAGGCACAATCAAGATGGATTTGTGTGTCTCGCTCGGAAACTTAAAGTTCCCATCCTGTATTTTTTACTACTACTGGGTCCTGAAGCTACAAGATAGTCACACTCTTCAGCGTGTCCAGCAAATGATTCCATTTCTCCCAAGGCCTCCCAAGGCCAGAAGGACTCAAGGGTGGCTTGGAATTCCAAAGCATCCATGTTCTGGCCAAAGACCTGGGAACAATCAGAGCCGATGAAAAGATTTCCCCACATCCTACACTAGTTGGAAAAGACTTAGTCCCCAGGCTGGCATTTAATTCTGCTACCTTGGGCCTGGTGATATTTAAACTTTATAGAATTCCTCCACAGCTCCCCCTGGAACCTCTCCACGCTGGCAGGTGCTCCACTTCAGAATTTATGCCCCTGCATCTCCCAAATTGAAGATTTCGCGTCTTTACTTGGCTGCATCTCACTCGGGCCAGTGTAGAACAAATTGCCTTGGCAAGATAAGTCCCCACCATGGTAACACTGGAGGAAAGAAACAAAACCTACACTTGAAATATCTGAGCAAAATATTTTGAAGAACATCAGCGGGTCCAGAAATAATGTTCCACTGGTAATCCGTCACATAGATGTATCTGTGTCACAGATGGAACTGTGTCCCCCCAAAAGAGATACTCAAGTCCTAACCCCTGTGCCTGTGAATGGGACCCTGTTTGGAAATAGGCTCTTGGAGATGTTATCAGTTAGCTTAACACGAGGTCGTACTGGCGTAGGAGACCCTGGGTGGTACAGATGCTGAACACGCTCGGCTGCTAACTAGAAGGTTGGAGGTTCGAGCTCGGCCAGAAATGTCTCAGAGGAAAGGTCTGGCAATCTACTTCCAACAAATCAGCCATTGAAAACCCTATACAGCACAGTTCTACTCTACCACATGCGGGGTCACCATGAGTCATATTCAACTTGACACAACTGGGTTTTTTTATACTGGAGTAGGGTGGGTCCTGGAGACCTGGTGGTACAGTGGTTAAGAACTCGGCTGTTAACCAAAAGGTCAGCAGTTTGAATCCACCAGCTGCCTCTTGGAAACCATGTGGGGCAGTTCTACTCTGGCCTATAGATTTGCTATGAATGGGAATCAACTTGACGGCAACGGGTTTGGTTTTTCTTTAGGGTAGGTTCTAATCCATTACGACTGGTATCCTTATAAAAGAGAAGAGACACAGACAGGGAGACAGAAGAAGGACGGCAAGTGATGCTGCAGTTGCCAGCCAAAGAACACCAGGGAGAGGGCGTGGAACAGATTTTTTCTCAGAACCTCAGAAGGAATCGACAGAGCTGACACTCTGATCTAGGACTCCCAGCCTCCAGAACCATGAGACAATAAATTGCAGTTCTTATAAGCCACCCCCAGTCATGGTATTTTGTCCCGACAGCCCTAGGTGACTAATTGAACCTGCATGTGTGTGCCTTCTTCCTTCAATAGCAAATGATCTTACAGTTACACCTGACAGTCAGGCTAAGGGCTCAACCCTGCAAAGTTCCTGGGTACTGGCCTGGGAAACTGAGGCTGTGAGAGCAGAACAGTCTTAGGCGCTGGCAGAGCTAGAATTGGAAGAGGAAGGGCTTGTCTCTGGGGAGGGGTGGGGGCTTCAAGCCTACTATTGCTTATTTGGAGAAAGAGCATTGAATTAATTCAAACCACTTGTTATTGACTCCATTCAACCTCTTCTTTCTAAAAAGCCAGCCAAGAAAGATACCCCTGGCCTGAATTCAGCTGTTTTTTTTTTTTTTTTTTTCTTCAAAGCAGTGTTTGTTGATAGACTTGCCCTCAAACTCAGAAATCAATCTCTTATGGGAAGTCAACACAGAAAGCGAGACCAGGGAGAAGTCCCAGTGCAGATGGCGTGCCAGACAGATGAGAAAACCAAGGCCCGGCAGAATCTTGGGGCTCCCAAGCCAAGGGCACCCTGCATCTCTCACCCGTGGGAGCCCCAGAGCAACTGGAGGTGGCCATCCCTTCCATGGCCACCATTCTCACCTCACAGAGTGGCCTCTCTCCCGTATCCTCGGCCTCCACTCTCAACTGAAGTGAAGAGCTTTTGAACTATATCCCTCCTTAGTAATAGCATAAGAGGAGAATGTGGGCTTAAAGTCCTTCAAGCATTTCCTGGGAGCCTCTCCTTCTTCTCTGCTTCCTATAAGTCAATTTGTCCTGACTGGACTTTTTCCAGTCTACTCCCTTAAATGGAATGGCCGAACAATAAAATGAACTTACTGGAACTTGGAGAATAATGAATCTGTTGCATTAAATAGGAAGTGATACGTCAGCATGGAAGCCCAGGCGTTCCTGCATACACGGCCATCAATCAGGTGTCATCGGGATACAACAATCACCACAGGATGGGCTTCCAGACAACTCCAGACTCTTGTCACGACTCACAAACCCCTCCCTCCAAAAGCACACTTTAAACTCTGTGGAAAAGCCTTGAATAAAAAGAGCCATAATCCTCCTTAGAACTGATTCTTCCCCTCTCTTGGGTAAGTGTAACAGCTGTATCACGAATCCTACTAACTCACCCCTAAAATTAAATCTGACCCCTCAAAAGAGGTGATCCATTTGCATACCTCAGGACAATGATTCAGCCCTTCTCTGTGCTAGGAATGTCATTTTTCTTTCCAACAAACTGGTGTATTTATATCCTACCAATCTGTAAGCTCTCAGGGTGTGAATTGGTTGTTTAAAGAGCAGACAAAAGTAAGAATCGTATACTCTTATTTTGTTGTTCTTGAGAATATACACAGCAAAACACACACCAATTCAACAGTTTCTACATGTTTAATTTAGTTGCATTGATTACATTCTTCCAGTTGTACAACCATTCTCATCCTCCTTTTCTGAGTTGTTCCTCCCCCAGTAATATAAACTCACTGCCCCCTAAGGTTCCTATCTAATCTTTCAAGTTGCTGTTTTCAGTTTGATTGCATATAGATAGTTCTTAAAAGAGCATAATGTTCAAGGCAGGCATTTTTCACTAGTTAAGCTAAACTATTGTTCAGTTTTAAGATGACTTCAGGGGATATTTTTGGTTTAAGGTTTAAAGATTATCCCAGGGCAGTAGTTTAGGGGTTCATGCATCCTCCGTGGCGTCAAAAAGTCTACAGTTCGTGAGAAATTGAAATTCTGTCCTACATTTTCCCCCTTTTGATCAGGATTCTTCTGTGGAATCTTTGATCAAAATGTTCAGTAACGGTAGCCAGCACCATCCAGTTCTTCTGGTCTCGCGGCAAAGGAGGCAGTTGTTCATGGAGGCAATAATTAGCCACACACTCCATATCCTGCTCCTGTTCCTGACCCTCCTTCTTCCTCTGTTGCTCCAGGTGAATGGAGACCAGGTGTTGTGCCTTGGATGTCCACTTACAAGCTTTTAAGACCCCAGGCATTATGCACTGAACTAGGAGGTAGAACAGAAGCACTAAACACATTATTAGGCCAGTTCACTGGGATGTCTCATGAAACCATGACCCTAAACTTCCAAACCAAGGCACCAAATCCCATGAAGTGTTTGGTTGTACATATGCAGCCTCAGCAGCTACTTTTTTGGGGTCATTGTTGTAAATATATCTAGCGCACAACTTTTGCCAATTCAGTTTTTTACAGGTGTACAACTTACTGACAGCATATTGGCTGTGCAACCCTATCCTTAATGGATGAGATTTTTCCATCACCATTAACTCCTTTTTCCCCCTCCCTCCTGCTCCTGGTAGCCACTAACAAACTTTGGTGTCTATACATTTGCCTTTCCTTGTCTTTTTAGCTAATATTTGTCTTTTTGTGATTGAGCTATCTCACTCAGCATAATGTCTTCTAGCTCCATCCATACGGTAGCATGTATCAAGACCTCATTTCTCCTACTGGCTGAGTAGTATCGTATGTACCACCTTTTGTTTATCCATTCATCTATTGATGGACATTTAGGTTGTTTCCACCATTTGGCGATTGTGAATACTGCTGTGGTGAATGTCAGTGTACAAGTCTCTGAGTCTCTGCTTTTAAGCCTTTTGGGTATATACCTAGGAGTGGAACTGCTGGGCCATAAGGTAGTTCTGTTGTAAGATTTCTGAGGAACCACCACACTGTCTTCCACAAGGGCTATACCATTCTGCATTCCCACAAGCAATGGATAAGGGCTCCAATTTCTGCACATACTTGCCAAAATTTGTCATTTCGTTATTATTATTATTATTTTTTTTATCTTAGCCATCCTAGTGGGAGTGAAGTGGTATCTCGTTGTGGTTTTGATTTGCATCTCTCTGATGGCTAATGACACTGAGCATCTTTTCATGTGTTTGGTGACCATTGGAATGTCCTCTTTGGTCAAATGTCTATTCAAGTCCTTTCCCATTTTATGATTGGGTTATTTGTCTTTATGTTGTTGTCAAAGTTTATACATATTTTGGTTATTAGATTCTTGTCAGGTGGAATCACATACTCTTGATTGTTCTAGAATGAGGGTTGAATGATAAAAGCACAAAAATTTTTTTTCTAGGTTGACATTTGATAACCTACACCCTGGGAGAGAAGACAGCCCTCAGCGGGTGGTTCTAAAGGGGCAAAGACCCACCCTCTGCTGCTGAAAATTTTAAAATAATTCATTTGCCCCTGCATTTATCAAACAAGTGTTGATAATAGTGGTTGATATTCAGTAAGCGCTCAATATGTACCAGGAATTGTGCTAAGCCCTTCATGTTGACAATGCTGAATTTTACCTGAACCCTGTGATCCTAGAAAACAGAAATGGTTGAAGAAATTCCCCACCCAGGAAAATGGCTTCCTGCAAATAACCAGCCTTTCCATATGACTTAGCCTCTGGGTGGTGCAAATGGCTAACACGCTCGGCTGCTAACCTTAAGGTCGGAGGTTCTAGTCCACCCAGAAATGCCTTGGAAGAAACCCCTGGCAATCTACTTCCAAAAAGCGGTCATTGAAAACTCTATGAAACCACAGTTCTACTCTGATACATGTGGGATTGCCATGAGTTGAAATCAACTTGACGGCAACTGTTTTGTTTTGTTTTGCTTTCATTTTTTCTTGGGACTTAGATAAGATGCATGGGTAGCCCTTGTTTACCTAGGACAAGGTTAGACATGAACCCTTTAAATTCACATCCCTTGCCGCATCAATGAGTAACTGCATTGCTCATCCCCACTGATCAGTCAGAAACAAAGTGCTTGTTCACCAAACTTTGGTTACATTCCTCTCCTTCCCCCAAGTCCCTGACCTTTGCCTGGCCCAGCCCCAGCCAACCCTCCTTAAGGGCCCCTCCCAGAGAACAGGACTCAGTGTCAAACCTTCTGACTTACTATCGGATGACATCACCTCTTATCCTGTTTCCCCACACCTGGGTTTTTTCTAGCCTTGTTTAATTTTTGTTGTTGTAATTGTTGTATAGCTTGGTTTATGTCCACAAATAGTTCAAATTCTGGCAATATATATATAACAAAACATTTGCCATTTTAACCATTTTTAAATGTACAATTAATTTAGTGACATTAATCACATATACCTTGTTGTACAACCATCATCACTATCCATTTTTTAATGTTTTTCATCACCCTGAACAGAAACTCAGCGCCCCTTCAGTAATAAATCCCCATTCCCTCCTCCCCAGCCTCTGGTAACCTCCAAAAATTTTTGTCTCTATGCATTTGCCTGTTCTGGACATTTCATATTCATGGAATCATGCAATATGTGATCCTTTGCACCTCACTTATTTCACTCAGGGTGACCTCAAGGATCATCCGTGTCGAAGCGTATATCAGAACTTCATTTCTCCTTTGGGCTGAGTACTCCATTGTATGGGTAGACCACATCTTGTTTATCCATTCATCTGTTAATAGACACTTGGGTTGTGTCTACCTTTTGGCTACTATGAATAATATTGCAGCGTACATTGGTGTTTGAGTCTCTGCTTTCAAGTCTTTTGAGTATATACCGATAGCCTTGTTTACAATTGTCTCTATAAAAGAAAAAAACTTTTTTCCCTAACTCTCGAGTAGCTTTCCGGTCTTGTGGTTGAAGTGTTCTAGCTATTACAATAGTCTCTTTCCTTTTTCCCTTTGAATAAATCCTCTCCCTAAGTCCGGATTTTTATTTATTTATTTATTTTTGAGGCATGAAAGGAGGTACTTAATCCTCATCGCAGCCCTTTAAGGTAGGTGCTATTATGTTCTCCATGTTACTGACCAGGAGGCTTGAAGCCCATCAAGCCCAAGCTGAGGCCCAGGGGGCAGAGAGGCTCACAGTGACTCAGTCTATTTGACCACTGTTGTAGTTGTTTTTAGCTGACTCATGGTGACCCCACGCACCATAGAACTAAATGCTGCCTGGTCCTGCACCATCCCCGTGATCAGTGGCGAATTGGACTGTTGTGATCCATAGGGTTTTCACTGGCTAGTTTTCAGGAGTAGATTGCCATGCCTTTCTTCCTAGTCTGTCTTAGTCTGGAGAGAACATGGCCCTGCTGACACCCTGAATTCGGACTCCTGGCCTCCAGAGCAAATCTGTTTCAGTTGTTTTAAGTCGCCCATGTGTGGTACTTTGATACTGCAGCTCTAGGACTCTAAGCCAGGCTGGCTTACGTGTACATTCAGGATATGCTTGAGCCTGAAGTTTCCGGAAGTAACGACCTTCAGCAGGCCTGAAGTCGCGGTCTCTAGGCCCTGCCTCCCCCTCCTGACACTGTGGTTCTTGCCCACTCTCTGGAGAACATTAGCTTGAAGCACTTGCATGCTGATGAAGAAAGAGTGGCTGCTGCCCTTCATCAGCCCTGTTACCCTCTCAGCCCTGTTACCAGTCTAGTCTCCTTTGTGACCTGGGGCACTGCATCCCTGCTGCCATAAACCTCTCTGTGCTCTCTATAAAGGGAAAGTTAACACTTGCTCACAGGCGGGGTCTACACACAGTCAGGACTGCAGGAGATGGGCAGCAGGCACCTTCTAGGGAGGCTTTCCCGTGTCAATTCTCACCGCACAACCCCAGAAGGACAGGTGTGGCCTTGGCCACAGTCGCGAGCAACATAGAGTTCATATGGAACATTCTAGATGCTCTGAATGGGCCCTCTCTTTGCTGACCCAGTGACCGCTGCCTCCAGCCAGGGGTCCCGGAATATGGTCCATAGGGACCAGGAAAGCTCACAGAATGGCAGAAAGGCTGGAAGAACAGGGATCAGAGGGGCTGGAGCCTCTGAAAGCAGCAGTAATCAATGCCTGGCCCTCAACAAGCCAGTGTGGGTTAGTGAGTGTTTCCCCCAGTTTTGTGTCAACCATACAGCGTTCCAGTTCAGACTTCCTCAGGAAAGTATGTGGCTGGCTAAGTTGCTGCTTGGTCCTGCATCATCCCCAGGATCAGCTGCAGATTGGACCGTTTTGGTCCACAAGGTTTTCATTGGCTGATTTTCAGAAGTAGATCACTAGGCTTTTTTTCTGGTCCATATAGTCTGGAAGCGCCACTGGAACCTGTTCAGCATCATAGCAACACACAAGGTTCCACTGACAGCCAGGTGGAGGCTGTGCGTCAGGTGGACTGGCCGAGAATCGAACCCTAGTATCCATCCTCTCACCCAGCACTTCCAGTAAAGGTTTCAGAGAGGAAGCTTTTGCTCAGATCTCCAGTAACCCAGGAAAATTTAATCCATCCATAGAGAGTATCGAAAGACACCTACTATCTATCAGCATCGCATTTAAGGTTTTTTTTTTTTTTTTTAAAAGCAAACAGTGACTCTCATACAAATGCAAAATGAACAAGTGAGGAAGATTTTATTTAACTCATCAATTAATGAGGGAACTGGTAAACGTTACAACTGGTTTGGAGAATGGAAAGAATTTCAATAAAGAGTTCGGAAATTAATCTGCAAGTAGATGCAAAACCGGTCTCCCCACAGGGCAAGAATACGTCGCTCTGCACTAGACACACTTCATTTGCATCTCGGTGGACAAGAATCATTTGCATCGTTATCCGTTTTCTACAACGTGCAGGCTTGTAAAATAGCTAAGACAATGAAAGGCGAAGATAAGCTGAAGCTCTCTCTAGACCCATGCTCAGTTATTTTTCTTGCTCGTTTCAGTCTTTCCCAAAATTTCCTGGCCTTTACTCCCATATACTCTGCCTTCCCACCTTTTCCACAGAAAACCTGTTGCCTTCGAGTCAATTCTGACTCACAGCAACCCTGTAGGGCAGAGTAGAACTGCCCCATAGGGTTCCCAAGGAACGGCTGGTGGATTCAAACTACTGACCTTTTGGTTAGCAGCCTGAGCTCTTAATCTTTGTGCCACCAGAGCTCACTATCCATATCCTTTCCAAAGCCTGGACCTGGGTTTGTGTGCTAGACTAACTCACGGTCCTCACTCCAGCAATTCTCCCCTCTCTGTCCCTCTCTCTCTTGCGTCATCATCACTTCTGTGATGGCTACTGGATCATTCCCAGCAGCATAAAAACAAGCTGTTATTTCTCCTACCTAAAAAAAAAAAAAGAGAAAGATTTAAAAAGAGAAAAGAAAAATCCCTTGATCCCACTTCCTCTGTCAGCTATGACCCCTTGTCTTTGCTCTTCTTTATACAAAACTCTCCAGAGTTTTCCATGTGCTTCAGGCCCCCATTTCTGTCTTCCCTCTTTCAGACCCACTCAATTAGGGTAGCCCACCACCCCTCTGAAGGTGCTCTTGTCTAGGTTGCCGATAACCCCTGTGTCACCCACAGTTCTCCTCAACCTCACTGGCAGCTCCTTCTCAGACCCCATGTTGGTTTCTTCTCTTCTTCTTGACCTCTTGACTTTGCAGAGCTCCCAGGCTCAGTCCTTGGCCCTCTTCTCTTCATGTGCGCTCATTCCCCATGACCCGGATCAGTCTCCTGGCCCTTAATTCCATCTGTAGACTAAAACAACAACAACAAAAACCCGTCGCTGTCAAGTTGATTCCGACTCATAGTGACCCTACAGGACAGAGCAGAAGTACCCCATAGTGTTTCCAAGGAGCATCCTGGTGGATTCAAACTGCTGACCTTTTGGCTAGCAGCCATAGCTCTTAACCACTATGCCACCAGGGCATAGACTAATGGCTCCCAAATTTACATCCCTAGCCTGGATCTTTCTTCCAGACTCTAGACTCTTGCATCCAGCTGCGTACTGGAGACCTCCACTGAATTATCCTCATAGACATCTTAATTCAACCTGCCCAAAATGGAACCCCTGACCCTCCAACCAAAACCTGCTCCTTGCATTGTGTTCCCATGCTTGTTAATGGTGGCACCATCCTTCCTGTCTCCGAGGCTAATAGCCTTGGGTCATCCTCAACTCCTCTCCTTCCCTCACAGCCCACATCCCACATCCAAGGTGCCTGTGGGTGGACTCAAATCTCCAACTTCATAGGGAGTGTGTTAACTGTTTGCATAAAAAAAAAACCTACCCCTAATTCATTTAAGCTCAGATGATAATCCCAGAGCTTCTGTTGTGCTTGTTTTAACCCTGAAGGGTATGAATTCAGGGTTCTGGGTGAAAATATGGGGAGCAGACAGAACTAAGGCAGTTTGAAAACTAACCAGGTGCTGGGTGCTTTAACTTGCTGCCTCTCATTCCATCTCCACTATAATCTTTTGCTGTGGCCCCATTTTCTTAAAAGGGTCTTGTTATGGATTGGATTGTGTCCCCAAAAATATGTATGCTATAAATCTTACTATACCTCTAGTACTATACCTACAGTGGAAACTCTGGTGGCAGAGTGGTTAAGAGCTACAGCTGCTAACCAAAAGGTCAGCAGTTCAAATCTACCAGGCGCTCCTTGGAAACTCTATGGGGGCAGTTCTACTTTGTCCTATAGGGTCACTATAGGGTCGCTGTGAGTCAGAATTGACTCGACGGCAATGGGTTTGGTTTTGTTTTTTTTTTTTTCCTTATACCTGTAATTGTAATCCCATTTGGGAATAGGGTTTTATTTGTTACGTTAATGGGGCTGTCTTAGTGTACAGTGTGTCTTAAATCAATCTCTTTTCAAATATAAAAGAGTAGATTAAGCAAGCAACAAAAAAGCACAGATGGGGAAGATAGATGCCACGCCACATGAGATCACCAAGGAACCAAGAAACAGAAGCTGAAAAGAGACAAGGACCTTTCCCCAGAGCCAACAGAGGCAGAAAACCTCCCATAGAACCAGCACCCTGAATTCAAACTTCCAGCCTCCTAAACCATGAGAAAATAAATTTCTGTTGTTAAAGCCATCGCTTTTGGTATTGCTGTTATAGCAGCACTAGATAGCTAAGACAGGTCTGTTCCAGGATTATAAGATATTAGGTAAGATTGTAGGTTTTTTGGGTGCTGGCATACAACACGAAGACACTCGGATAAATGAAAGGCAGAAGTTTTGTTACAACTCCAAATGAGAGAAGGCGCCCAAGGACAAGGTAAAAGCACACTAGAACTGTAAGAAGCAATTTAGGTACTGCCAGCAAGGTGGGGTTAGGTAGGTTTCCTGGGCTTCCTGGGGATTGGGTAATTCCTTGGGCTCTAGAGCATAGTGCTGTTCTTAGTTACTGGGTACTGGCACTGGGGTGATTATCAACCAACCAAACCTGTTGTTCTGACTCATAGCGTGCCTATAGGACAGAGTAGAACTGCCCCATAGGGTTTCCAAGTCTGTAATCTTTATGGAAGCAGACTGCCACATCTTTCTCGTGACAAGTGGCTGGTGGATTGGAACCACCAACCCTTTGGTTAGCAGTTGAGCACTTAACCATTGCACTACCAGGGCTCCTTGGGGGTGATTAGGGTAGGTACATAATGGCCCTGGAACATGAGAGCCCAATAATGGGAGTAGTTGGGGTGTGGACTTAATCAGCGGCTCCAGAAGGGGAATTGATGGGCCTCCGGTCAGAGCCTCAAAACTGGGCCAAGTCAGCATTTCAAAAAGAACTTTATCACAGAGTCACTGAGGCACTGGCCGGTGAACTGACCCACCTAAGGTCACAAAGCTAGCCAGGAAACAAACAAGAATTCAGACCTAGGACTTTCCTGCCCAAGCCTGGAGTCTTTCCTCCAGAGGGCAGGCAGTCCTCGGGGAGGCGGTGTCCGTGCCTGCAGCACACAGGTCAGCCTTGTCCTTGTCTTTGTCCTCCACAAGCTCAACAGCAGAGCTCTGCCAATCCATTAGATTGGAGGGAACCAACTTTGACACAAGCTCATATTTTACCAGGAAAGACAGGTTCCTGTCTCTGCTGAAGAATTTAATTTCAGGATGGCATGCCCTTGCCCAAGACACCATCTGGGGAGCTTGCAACCCAATAAGACTCTCACCAAATTAGTCTCACAGATCTGCAGCCCTGGCATGAAATTTGGGAATGGGCTGGCAGCGAGGCTTTGTCCCCTGTGAGCAGATCGATTCAATTCCTCTTTGACATCAACTATTTCGGCCATCACTTTGTATGTGTGCCTTCTGACAGACACCAACTCAAACCCCAGATCTAACTCTCCTCTCTAACACTGGCTGCACCTGCAGTATATCTTCCTCTGACCCTAACCACCTGGAGCAGGTCAGGTTCACAAGTCATAGGGCATGGTTCTCCAGACTGCTGAGTCTGCACAAGACCCCAGAAGCCAGCCACAAGCTTGGGGGTCCCCAAGACCCCCTCAATTCTGACATGCTGACTACAAATTTGGAATTTTCCTACTACCACTTCAGTATGCCAGCTGCAAGCTCATGAGTCCTCAGCTCCCTCACTTCTGACCTGCTGGCTCCAACTACTTTCTCAGGTCCAATAATTGGCTAGAATGAGTCACAGAACTCGGGAAGGTATATACTTATGATTACAGTTTTATCGTAGTAAAAAGGATACAATTGAAGAGACACATAGGGTAAAGTCTGAGAGGGTACCCAATGCAGAGCTTCCATGTCCCAAAGAATGCGTTACCCTCTAGCGTACATCGATGTCTATCGCCAACCACAAAGTCCATGGAGCTTCCATGTAGAGAGCTTTTATACTGGGGTCTTCCAAGTCTGTCTTTGAAGAAGTGTAGCCAGAGTGTTCCTTGGAAGCAAGGATGGTGAGATTTTGTCTCACATACTTTTGAAATATTATCAGGAGGGACCAGTCCCTGGAGAAGGACATCATACTTTATATGGTAGAGGGTCAGAAAAAAGAGGAAGACCCTGGATGAGATGGATTGACACAGTAGCTGCAAAAATGGACTCAAACATAACAAGGATTGTGAGGATAGCGCAGGACTGGGCAGTGTTCTGTTCTGTTGTACATGGGGTCTCTATGAGATGGAACAGACTCAACAGCCCCTAAACAACAACAACAATATTACATAGACATAGTTGATTGAATCATTGCCAACATGGTTCAACTCAACCACTAGCCCCACTCCAGGGTGTAGTGCTGATATCACAAGGTGTGTCTTTCTGGTCTGGCCGGCCCCCACCCAAGAGTCACCTCATTAGCATAACCTGTCAGGGAGGCATAGTCTGCAGCACCTCCATGAGTAACAAAGACACCAATCGCTGAGGAAATTCCAAGGACAAAGACCATATTCTTCTAGTAAAGTTAATTGTAAACCCCACACTCCACGCTCTACACCCATCTAAAAAATGAAAAAGAAAAGAAAGAAAGAAAAAACAACAGCCTAATGGAGCCAATGACTATGGAAAGGCTTCACCTCAGAGGGTTAACTATTGTTTAATGTGCAGTATCACTCAGTGGTAGGAAGAGGACTTCCAGGGTCACTCAGGAGGCACTGATTAAAATCCTTCAACAAGGCAGAGCCAGTAGCTACCTGGGTGTAATATTTGCCCCATGAGAGGCCCAGAATATGTGTTTGCAAAGAGACCTTCAGATATGGATCTGTGGAGTAGTCCTGCCACTGTCTCCCTGCTTTGAACTCCTTTTATTGTCTCCATTCATCAATGCACAGACATTTGGGATCACCTGCAGTGTGCCTGACCTGTGTGAAGGACCTGAGGGTATTTGGGTAAACAATCTCATTGGGCTCATTTCTTTTTTTTTTTAATGGGCCTTAGAAGAAATCCTGGTGGCCTAGTGGTTAAGAGCTACAGCTGCGAACCAAAAGGTTGGCAGTTCGAATCTACCAGGCGCTCCTTGGAAACCCTATGGGGTTAGTCTACTCTGTCCTATAGGGTTGCTCTAGGGTCGCTATGAGTTGGAATGGGTCATGGAGCTTAGAAAACCAAAAAGGGAAGAACACCCTCGGCATTTCTAAAGCTGAAAGAACTGAAGAAAAACTTCAAGCTTGGAATTACAATTTTGAAGGATTCTGTGGACAAAATATTGAGCGACCCTGAAAGCATCAAAAGAAGTCGGAAGGAATATACAGAGTCACTGTACCAAAAATAGTCGGTCAACATTCAACCATTTCAGCAGGTGGTATATGATCAAGAACCAACGGTATTAAAGGAAGAAGTCCAAGCTGCACTGAAGGTAGTGGTGAAAAAAAAAAGGCTTCAGGAATTTACTGAATAACAATTGAGATATTTCAACAAACCAATGTAGCACTGGAGGTGCCCACTCGTCTATGCTAAGAAATTTGGAAGACAGCTACCTGGCCAACCAACTGGAACAGATCCATATTTGTGCCCATTCCAAAGAAAGGTGATCCAACTGAATGCGGAAATTATCAAACAATATCATTAATACCATATAGAAGTAAAATTTTCTGAAGATAATTCAAAAACAGCTGCAGCAGTACATTGACAGGGAACTCCCAGAAATTCAAGCCAGATTCAGAAGATCTTGTGGAGCGAGGGATATCATTGCTGATGTCAAATGTATCTTGGCTAAAAGCAGAGAATACAAGAAAGATGTTTGCCTATGTTTTATTGACTATGCAAGGGCATTTGACTGTGTGGATTATAATGAATTGTGGGTAACATTGGGAAGAACAGAAATTCCAGAACACTTAATTGTGCTCATGAGGAAACTGTACATACACCAAGGGACAGCTGTTCCAATAGAACAGAGAAATACTGTATGGCTTAAAATGAGGAAAGGTGTGTGTCAGGGTTGTATCCTTTACCATACTTATTTAATCTGTATTAAAATCTGTATGCTGAGCAAATAATCCAAGAAGCTGGACTATATGAAGAAGAACGTAGCATCAGCATTGGAGGAGGACTCATTAACAACCTGTGATATGCAGATGACACAACCTTGCTTGCTGAAAGTGAAGAGAACTTGAAGCAATTACTGATAAAGATCAAATACTACAGCCTTCAGTATGGATTACAGCTGAACATAAACAAAAATCCTCACAACTGGACCAATAAGCAACATCATGATAAAGGGAGAAAAGAATGAAATTGTCAAGGATTTCATTTTACTTGGATCCACAATCAACACCCGTGGAAGCAGCAGTCAAGAAATCAAACAACATATTACATTGGGCAAGTCTGCTACAAAGGAACTCTTTGAAGTGTTGAAAAGCAAAGATGGCACTTTGAGGACTAAGGCGTGCCTGATCCAAGCTGTGGTATTTTCAATCACCTCATAGGCATGGGAAAACTGAGCAGTGAATAAGGAAAACCAAAGAAGAATTGATGCCTTTGAATGATGGTGTTGGCTAAGAATATTGAATATACCATGGGCTGCTAGAACAGTGAACAAGCCCGTCTTGGAAGAAGTACAGCTAGAGTGCTCCTTGGATGTGAGGATGGCGAGACTTTGTCTCATGTACTTTGGACATGTTATCAGGAGGGACCAGTCCCTGGAGGACATCATGCTTGGTAAGATAGAGGGTTGGTGAAAAAGAGGAAAAGCCTAGATAAAATGGATTGACACGGTGGCTGCAACAATGGGCTTAAACATAGCAACAGTTGTGAGGATGGCACAGGACCGAGCAGTGTTTCATTTGGTTGTACATAGAGTGGCTATGAGTCAGAACGGACTAGACGGCACCTAACAACAACAATATGGGGCTTGGTGGTGAGACCAGCGAGAGCTGGGGGCTGGGGGGGTCCTACAGGGGTGGCACAACAGGAAGTGAGTCTGACCTTGACCTCTTCCAGCTCTACAAAGCCCACTCAGGACACCCTTGGGCCTTGCTCATGTCTATCGTACTTGATGCTGCCCCCTGCTGACTGCTGAGGGTAAATGCTTCCCCCAAACAAATGAAGGTATGGATGAAAACTCAGGTTCCTTTTAGCCCACCTGAGGGAGGCTCACCACTTCACAAGACTTTATCGAGTGATACACAAAGCTGGAAAGAAGTAGTTCAGGAATTATAGACAGCCTCATTTCAAAAGCCCAGTTTTTGGATCCTGTGATGAGTCCAATTGGCGCCAAATGGCCTGTTTGATCTCTCAGCTTTGGCCTGACCTCTAGCTGCCATCTTGCTTCCTGGGCTCAGAACTTTATCTGGTCATTTTTGTGGTCTTGTCCCAGACCAGGCCACAAGAGGTGTTTCCTTTTAAAGCCCTGACTTTTTCCAGACTCGGCCTCCTCTGATAGCAGGAGTTTGACCACCAGGGATAGGTGTGGTACCTGTGGTTGTTGTTTTGTTGTTAGTGGCTGTCAAGTCAGTTCCAACTCATGACAACCTCATGTGTGCAAAGTAGAACTGCTCCATAGGGTCATCAAGGCAGTGACATTTCAGAAGCAGATCACCAGGCCTGTCTTCCAAGGTGCTTCTGGGTAGGTTTGAACTGCCAACGTTTTTGTTAATAGTCAAATGCTTAACCATTTGCCCCATCCAGAAAGCCTGGTACCTGTAGATGTGACCTTATTTGGAAGTACGTAGGGTCTTTGCAGATGTAGTTAAGATGAGGTCATACTAGATTAGGGTGGGCCTTAAGTTCAATGACCAGTGTCCTTATAAGGAAAGAGGGATTTGAAAACACGAAAGAAATACACAGAGGGTTGATCGCCATGCGAAGACCAAGGCAGAGACTAAAGTGATGCTGCTGCAAGACAAGGGGTGCCAAGAATTGTCAACAGCCACCAGAAGCAGCAAGAGGCAAGGAAGGATCTTCACTAGAGCCTTTGGCAGGAGCATGGCCCAGCGGACACCTTGATTTCGACTTTTGGCTTCCAAAAGTGTGAGAAACCAAATTTCTATTGCTTTAAGCCACCCTGTTTGTGGTACTTTTTATGGCAGCCTGAGAAAGCTAATACAGCAGGAAAAAGCTTTGTGTTCTTCCAGTCTCTCTACTGACCAACCAAAAAAAATCAAACCCATTGCTATCGAGTCAAATCCAACTTATAGCAACCCTGTAGGACCGAGTAGAACTGCCCCATATGGTTTCCAAGGAGCACCTGGTAGGTTTGAACTGCCGACCTTTTGGTTAGCAGCCATAGCTCTTAACCGCTACACCACCAGAGCTTCCCTCTATTGACCAGTCATGGTGATTTTTATTTGCTAGTTATTGGCAAATGGGAATACTGGCAGGTCAAGTGCAGGCCCTCATGGTTGCCTGGGACCCCACCCTGCAACTCTGCTCATGGAATGTGTGCGCCCAACCCCAACCCTCCCCACACCTGTGCCCATACCCCACCAGAGGCTGAGGGAGCAGCAGTGAACCTGCCCCACAATGCTGAGAGGAGCAGGAGGCGGAACTGCACATGAGCCAAGGCTCTGAGCCCCCCAGCTCAGGCTGTATTGTCCCATCGTACTACTGTCTTAGTCATCTAATGCTACTGTAACAGAAATATCACAAGTGGATGCCTTTAACAAAGAGAAATTTATTTTCTCACAATCTAGTAGGCTAAAAGTCCAAATTTAGGGCATCAGCTCCAGGGGAAGGCTTTCTCTCTCTGTCAGCTCTGGAGGAAGGTACTTCTCGTCAATCTTCCCCTGGACTAGGAGCTTCTCTGTGCAGGAATCCCGGGTCCAAAGGACTCACTCTGCTCCTGGCACTGCTTTCTTGGTGGTATGAAGTCCCCAACTCTCTGCTTGCTTCCTTTTCCTTTTATCTCTTGTAAAATAAAAGGTGGTGCAGGCCACACCCCAGGGAAACTCTCTTTACATTGGATCAGGGATGTGACCTTAGTAAGGTTGTTATAAACCCACCCTAATCCTCTTTAACATAAAATTACAATCACAAAATGGCGGACAACCACACAATACTGGGAATCATGGCCCAGCCAAATTGATACACATATTTTTGGGGAACATAATTCAATCCATGACAACTACTAAAACACACATTCAAAGATAAGAATTTCAAAGATTAAGAATTTCAAAATGGAGACTTCCAGCCAACATGGCGCCATAGACAGAAGGACCATGCCCCCCCTTCACAGCAAAGACCCGAAAAACGAAGTAAAACACAGACAGACGTCATTCCTGAACCTGAAGTGCCAAATGAAGATATAGAGAACTCAGCCAAGCTCTGAATGGAATAAGAAACTGACAGAGGATGGAGAGCAAGGAGAGATACGTGTGGAGAGCCCCATCAGCTAATGCAGCACAGATCCGCCATCTTGCACTTAGTCAAGGATTGGCAGACAGGGAACATGGGAAAGCAGCTTCACAGATCTCCCAGCAGGAGACAAAGCACCTGGTAACCAGCGATACATGCTTTCCCACCCTTCAGTGGCTCAGCCGGCCAGAAAGTGCAGCATTAGTGCTGCTTGGATTCACCCCACCCATGTCGGAGGTCAGTGGACAGGGAGTAGGGGAAAGCAGTTTCACAAAGTTCCCAGCAGGAGACAGACCACCTGGTAAAGAGCGATATATGCTTTCGTAGCCCGCCCTTCTTATGGCCCCTCTTCTGTCTCCTCTGCTTCCCACTAGCCACAGTCTCTTGGCCGGGAGGCAACTGTTTTGGCCTCAGGCTGCTTGAATTCACCCTGCCCACGTTGGCCAGACCCGTGAGCTGGTATTGCTTCTTTCTGTCTCTTGGTTTCTTCTGTGCCTCCTACCACCTCCTCCTCCTTTCTCAGGAACACCTGGCTCTGTGTGCCTTCTTGAAAGGCTGTGAAGCCATGCTTGACTGGGGACCCACTACCCCGGCCCATGACCCCATGCTGGTGGGATCCCTGGGGCTTTTTTTCCTTTTTTGCTTTGTTTTGTTTTGTTCATTTTCTTTTTCTTTTCACAGCTTGGGAGCCCCTTCTAGCCAGGCTACACTGCACAGCTTAGAAACCACTTCCCCAATCTGCACAGATGCATAGGTGGGATCCCTGGGGGCATTTCTTTTTTTCTTCTTTCTGCCTTTTTTTTTCTTTCTTTTCTCTCTCTTTATCCCTTTCTGTCTGTCTTCATTTCTCAGTTCTCATCTCTCTTTTCCTATCTCCTGAATACCTTGTGCTGTGTGACATCTATACCCCTTTTAGCCAGGCTATACTGTGCAGCCTGGAAGCCAGTTCTCCGGTCTTAGCAGCCTCACCAGTGGGACTCCAGGACTCCTGGGGGCTTTTCTTTTCCAAATTTTTATCTAGTTATTTTTTCTTTCTTTTTCCCTTTTCCTTTTCCTTTTTGCTTTTCTCCATTTCTTGATTTCTCATCTCTCCACTCCAACAGCAAGCTCCCTTAGCACTTTTTTTTCTCTCTTTGTTTGCTTGTTTGTTTTTGGCTCCTGTTTTTTTCTCCCTTCTCTCCTCTTTCTCATACCCCTGTTAGCTCCACACATCACAACCTCCCCCCTCTTTCCTGCCTACCTGCAGTGTGCACTGAACATCACACCTCTGAGCAGCACAGACACGGCCTATTGGAAACTACTCAGCACTGATTCCTGGCCTGCCCTGTCGGCTCTAGTACTTGCCACAAACGACCCATCCCAGCCCCTCCCCTTCAGCTGGACCTGCCCTGCTACACCATAGCTGAATGACAGGCCATGCCCATTGGACAAGGAAGTGAAAAGTAATGTGACTAAAGACGAGCGAACAACAAAGAACGCACACTCCCCCCCCCCGACATAACCAAATAAAACAAAAAACCAGGACAAAACAAACAAATCTACAATCAAGAAACAAAGAAATTAACTATTCAATGTCCCAAAGACAGCAGACAATATCAAAACATATTAAAAAAAAAAACAAAAAACAGGACAGGTCCAGTAGGCGCCCAAAATAAAACACCAGATGACTTTACAGTAGAAGAAAGGCACTCGAATACCTGACAGGGAATTCAAATCTCTAATATTCAGAGCAATCCAAGAGTTGAAACAAAAAGCAGACAAAAATGAGGAAAAAATAGACAAATTTTCGGAAAAGGCAAATTCACGGAAAATACAGGCAAAAAATGGAACAATTCAGGAAAGTAATACAGGACAAAATGCTAAAATAAATCCACAACTAGAAATCATACAAAAACAACAATTAGAAATCCAAAAGATAAACAAGATTTCAGAAATGGACAGTGTCATAGAAGGGCTGAGGAATAGGTTTGAAACGATGGAAGACAGAATCAGTGAAATTAAAGACAAATGGTTGGATACAACCCTGTTTGAGGAAAAAATCAGAAAAAAGAACAAAGAAAAATGAAGAAACCCTGAGAATCATGTGGGATACAATCAAAAGCAAAAATTTGTGAGTGATCGGAGTTCCAGAAAAGGGAGAGAAATCTGAAAACACAGAGAGGATCATTGAAGAATTGCTGACAGAAAACTGCCCTGATATCTGAATGATGAAAAGCTGACCATCCAAGAAACTCAACAAACCCCACATAAGATAGACCCCAAAAGAAAAACACCAAGACATATCATAATCACGCTCACTAAAACTAAAGACAAAGAAAAAATCCTGTGAGCAGCTCAAGAAAAACAAAAAATCACATATAGAGGAGAAACAATAAGACTAAGCTCTGATTATTCAGCAGAAGCCATGCAGGCAAGAAGGCAATGGGATGACATATATACAATCTTAAAAGAAAAAAATTGCCAACCAAGAATAATATATCCTGCACAACTTTCATTCAAATATGATAGTGAAATCAGGACATTTCCAGATAAAGAGAAATTAAGGAAATATGTAAAAACCAAACCAAACTTACAATAATTATTAAAGGAAGTCCTTTGGTCTGAGAACAAACATCAGACCACAGCCTGAATGAATCTAGGATGCAAGATTGTACCAGCCAGATACCAACATAGGAAATTAACTCTCAAGGACTATCCAAAACCAAAACAATTTCAACAGGAAATCAAAGAGGTTAATCTGTAAATGACAAGAAGGTCAGAACAATAAAAGAGGGAATAAACAGTATAGGTATAGAACTTTCTAATGGAGAGGAAGGCAAGGCAATACCAAGTAATTATAGACTGGTTCAAACCTAGGAAGGTAAGGGTAAATTTCAAGGTAACCACAAAAAAAGTTAACAAACCTACTCATCAAAATAAAAAAGAAAAACATAATGTCTCAATAAAAACAAAATCTACAAAAACAAAAGAAGTGAAAAGGAAATCCACAGACAAAAGGAACTCAGCACAGGAGATTAAGAGGGACAAAGATAACGTTAGCACCACAAAAAAAAAATGCACTTCAAAATGACAGCAATAAACTCAACGATAAAGAACAGTGATGAATCTGTGAAGCACCTCATAACATGGATGCATCTGGAGGACATTATGCTGAGTGAAATAAGTCAATCATGAAAGGACAAATATTGCATGAGACCACTACTGTAAAAACTCATGACAATGTTTACATACAAAAAGAAACAATATTTGATGGTTACAAGGGAGGGGAAGGGTGGAGATAGAAAAACACTTAGACAAAAAATAAGTGGTAACTTTGGTGAAGGCTAAGGCAGTACACAATACTGGGGAACCCCGCACAATCTGTACAAGGGAAGCCATGGTAGCTCCATAGACACATCCAGACTCCCTGAGGGACCAAATTGTTGGGCTAAGGGCTGTGGGGACCATGGTCTCAGGGAACATCTGGCTCAATTGGCATAACAGAGTTTATAAAGACAATGTTCTACATTCTACTTTGGTGAGTAGCATCTGGGGTCTTAAAAGCCTGTGAGTGGCCATCTAGCATACTCTACTGGTCTCACCCCTTCGGGAGCAAGGAAGAATGAAGAAAACTAAAGACACAAGGGAAAGATTAGTCCAAAGGACTAATGGACCACATTTACCACAGCCTCTACCAGACTGAGTCCAGTACAACTAGATGGTGCCCGGCTACCACCACTGACTGTTCTGACAAGGGTCACAATAGAGGGTCCCAGACAGAGCCGGAGAAAAATGTAGAACAAAATTCTAACTCAAAAAGAAAGACCAGACTTGTTAGCCTGACAGAGACGGGAGAAACCCTCAGAGTATGGCCCCCGGACACCCTTTCAGCTCAGTAATGAGGCCACTCCTGAGGTTGACCCTTCAGCTAAAGACTGAACAGGCCCATGGATAAAACAAGACTAAAGGGGCACAACAGCCCTGGGACAGGGACTGGAATGTAGGAGGGAACAGGAAAGCTGGTAATAGGGAACCTAGGGTTGAGAAGGGAGAGTGTTGACATGTCGTGGAGTGATTAACCAATGTCATACAACAATGTGTGTACTGTTTGATGAAAAACTAGTTTGTTCTGTAAACCTTCATCCAAAGTTCAATTTAAAAAAAAAAAGAGAGAATTTCAAAATGAGAACTTCAAAGCCCACCACTCATCTGTCATTTTGTCATACTGTGATGGCTTGCATGTTGCTGTGATGCTGGATGCTATATTACCAGTATTTCAAATACCAGCAGGGTCGCTTATAGTGGACAGGTTTCAGCAGAACTTCCAGACTAGGAAGAAAGGCCTGGCAATCTACTTCCAAAATTTAGCCAATGAAAACCTTATGGATCACTGCTATAGTGCTCGAAGATGAGCCCCCTAGGCTGGAAGGGACTCAAAATACACAGTGGCCACAACAATGGACTCTAGCATATCAACAATTGTGAAGATGGTGCAGGCCAGGTAATGCATTATTCTGTTGTACGTGGGGTCACCATGAGGCAGGGTCAACTCAATGGCAGCTAACAACTGCAGAACATTAAACCCCAAGAGAAGGTCGCACGCCTGTGAAGCCAGCCTTGACTAGAATTATTGAGCCCAGAAAGGAGATGTAAGCGCTATTTCATAAATATGGAGGATGGTCAGGTTCTGACTTATTCTGGTGGCTTTCAAGGAAAGAACCAGGGCCAGGGGAAGGACATGATGGGGAGGTAGCTTTTGGTTCAACCCCCAGAGGAGTTGAGCCACCCCACCACAGACTGGGCGGCCCCACTTATTGTGAACTCTGTCTTGGGAGGGGCCTGACCATAAAGGACCGAGATGACCATCCATCGGGGTTGTAGGAAGTCGTGTCCCACTTGGGAGGCCCTGTTCCAGGCCCATTGCCTTGGCTGCCCAAAGCCTTGCCATCAAGCAGTGGTCCAATGTCTCTGTACTGGTGGACCAGCCCCTCGAAGCCTCTTCCCAAGGCTCCTGGGTTCTACACACATGTGCGCGCGCACACACACACACACACACCCCCCCCACATACATTCCTCTGTTGTTGTTAGGTGCTGTCCAATTGATTCTGACTCATAATTACCGTATGTACAACAGAACAAAACACTGCCCAGTCCTGTGCCATGCTTACAATCATTGCTATCTTTGAGCCCATTATTGCACCACTGTGTCAATCCATCTCATGGAGGGTCTTCCTCTCTTTCTCTGATTCTCTACTGTTCCTAAGGTTTTCACTGGCCCATTTTTTCAGAAATAGAACACCAGGTCCTTCTTCCTAGTCTATCTTAGTCTGGAAGCTCCACTGAAACCTGTCCACCATGGGTGACGTTGCTGGTATTTGAAATACTAGTGGCATAGCTTCTAGCGTCATGGTAACATGCAAGCCACCACACTATGACAAACTGACAGACAAGTGGTGAACACACTCCTTTCTATGTCGTCGAAAGCACTTCTCCCATCTTTTTTTCTGGAACATCAAGCACGCTGTCTTCTATGATATTAAACTTTTAGAAAAGAAAGCAATACTGCAGCTTTTTGCTTTGTATTTTGTGAAATTCTGAAAGCAAGGAAATACCAAGAATCTAGTTTCCTGCTTAGAAGCCACAGGAATGAAAAAACATAGAATGAATGGCACACAAATTAGAATCCCAGTAATCTATTGCCCCCATTGTCTGTGAGTCCCCACCCACATTTGGACAAGGACAGGAGTAGAAACTGATTGTATATGCCCAAAGGGTAAATGCAATAGGAGTGGAGACCACCACCTGAGGGGAAGAGTATGGGGGACAGGAAAGAAATGGACATTTCTCAATCGTAAACTTGCTTGTTTTGCCACGAGTGGAATGATTTTCATGGTTGATTGCTCTTAAGACCCCAGGTTTAAACTTTGGCCGTTAATGACTAAAGACATCCTGAGATGGCTTATACAACTTTGCCTTATCTCTGGGGATGCAAAAGAAAACTATTGAGCTAATTATGCCAAGGAGATAAAATATCCATTTTGGTTTGTTCCTTGCATCATCTAATATTTGTATTCCTGGAAAAGTTGTGCGTAAATTGATTTTGGTAAATGGAATCATTTAAAATGCAACCAGTGAAGTTTGCTACTTAAAGAGAACCACACTAAATTATTTGGAAAAATTGAGGTGTTCATCCTTATTTTGTCTTTGGGGGCACACCCAGACTTCTGCTTGTTGCTCCCCCATCCAAAGCTCCACCCATCCCCATCCCGAGCTCTACTTACCCCCATCTAGAGCTACAACCATCTCCATCCGGAGCAATACTTACCCCCATCCAGAACTATATCCACCCCTATCCAGAAACTACACCCACCCCCATCCAGAGCTACACCCACCTCCATCCAGAGCTCCACCCATCCCCATCTAGTGCTATGCCCACTTCCATCCAGTGCGACACCCACCCCCATCCAGAACTATATGCACCCCCATCCAGAGCTCCACCCACCTCCATCCAGAGCTCCACCCATCCCCATCTAGTGCTACACCCACTTCCATCCAGTGCTGCACTTACCCCCATCCAGAGCTACACCCACTTCCATCCAGTGCTGCACTTACCCGCATCCAGGACTATACCCACCCCCATCCAGAGCTACACCCATCTCCATCCAGAGCTCTACCCATCAAAAGCTGAGGTGTATCCCGGTTTGCTCTTGAGGCATCTCAGCTCCACGCTGTGGATTTTTTTCCAGCCAGCATTTTCAGCCTGGGTGTTGTTAGGTCCCTTCGAGTTGGTTCTGACTCATAGCGACCCCATATACAACAGCACAAAACACCACCCGGTCCTGCTCCATCCTCACAATTGTTTCTATGCTTGAGCCCATTGTTGTAGCCGCTGTGTCAGTCCATATCTTTAAGGGTCATCCTCTTTTTCACTGACCCTCTATTTTACCAAGCACGATGTCCTTCTCCAGGGACAGATCCCTCCTGACACGTGTCCAAAGTATGTGAGACATTGCCTCACCATCCTTGCTTCTAAGGAGCATTCTGGTTGTACTTCTTCCGAGACAGATTCATTTGTTCAGTTTGGTTTTATTGCCTACTATTCTGGCTTTACGGAGCTCTCGTGGCACAGTGGTTAAGAACTCGGCTGCTAACCAAAAAAACGTCAGCAGTGTGAATCTACCAGCAGCTCCTTGGAAACCCTATGGGGCTGTTCTACTCTGTCCTATAGGGTTGCTATGAGTTGGAATCAACTCGGCAGCAATGGGATTCTGGCTTTAGCTACACTTAGGCCTTTTTTTTTTTTGGTTCTATTAGAGTCTTTTTTAAAAACATATATAGCTCATAACTATTTTAATTTGGAAATTAAGGAGGTTGAGCTTCTTTGTGTTATGTATATAGAAAGTTTCTATTTCTTCTGTGGATTGTTTTGGTTTCTTTTTTATGGATGTGTTCATTTTCTTTTTTATTGTAGTGAAAATATATGCAATGAAATGTATGCCAATTCAACAATTTCTACATGTATAATTCAGTGACTTGATTATATTCTTCAAGTTGTGAAACCATGCTCACAATCCTTTTCCTAATTATTCTACCGTCATTAACATAAACTCATGCCTCCCTAAGCAAAATTGTCCATTTTCTCCCTCCCACTCTGGTAACCACTAATATTTTTTGGTTTCTATATTTGCTTATTTCATATAAGTGAGATCATACAGTATTTGTCCTTTTTTGAGTGACCTATTTCGCTCAGCATAATGTTTTTGAGGTTCACCCATGTTGTGGCTTGCATCAGGACTTCATTTATCTTTTTGGATAAGTAATATTCCATTGTATGGATATACTATATTTGGTTTATCCATTCATCTGTTAACGAACATTTCAGTTGTTTCTGCCTTTTGGCTGTTGTGGAAAATGCTGCAGTGAACAGTGATGCACAGAATTCTGTTGGCGTTCCTGCTTTCACTTCTTCTGGGTATATACTTAGGATTAGGATTGCTGAGTCATGCAGTAGTCCTGTGTTCAGCTTTTTGAGGAACCACCAAACTGTTTTCCACGGTGGCTGCACAATTCTATATTTCCACCAGCAATGGATAATGGCTCCAGTTTCTCCACAACCTCTCCAACACCTGTTGTTTTCCATTTTTTTGATCATTGCCATTCTAATGAGGGTGAGGTAGTACCTCACTGTGGTTTTGATTTGCATCTCCCTAATGACTAACGAAGGAGCCCTAGTGGCGCAGTGGTTAAGCACTTAGCTGCTTACTGAAAGGTCAATGGTTCAAACTCTCTATGGGAGAAAGATGGGACAGTCTGTTTCTGTAAAGATTTACAGCCTTGGAAGCCCTATGGAACAATTCTAGTCTGTCCTATAGGGTCACTACGAGTCAGAATCGACGCCACAGCAATAGGTTCTGTTTTTGGTAGTAACTAATGATGTTGAGCATCTTTTCATGTGCTCGTTGGCCATTTGAATATCCTCTGTGGTGAAATGTCTGTTCAAGTTCTTTAGTCATTTTTTGATTGGGTTGTTGTTCTTTTTGTTAAGTTGTAGAAGTATTTTATATATTTTGGATATTAGGCCCTTATTGGATATGTGGTTCCCCCAAATTTTCTTCCAATCTGTAGGTTGTCTTTTCACTGTTTTATAAAGTCCTTTGATGAACAAAAGTATATAATTTCTATTAGGTTCCATTTATCTATTTTGTCTTTTGCTGCTCATGCTTTTGTTGTCATATCTGATAGTCCATCATTAAAAACTAGGTTAAAGTCTTAACTGAAGCTTTTTGATGATTAGTGGCCTGACAGAGACTGGAGAAACCCCGAGGGTATGGACCCCGGATGCCCTTTTAGCTCAGTAATGAAGTCATTCCTGAGGTTCACCCTTCAGCCAAAGATTAAAACCCACTGCCGTCGAGTCAATTCCAACTCATAGCGACCCTATTGGACAGAGTAGAACTGCCTCTTAGCAAGGAACGCCTGGTGGATTTGAACTGCTGACTTTTTGGTTAGGAGCCATAGCTCTTAACCACTACGCCAAGAGGGTTTCCAGCCAAAGATTAGACAGGCCCAAAAAACAAAACAAGACTAAAGGGGCACACCAGCCAAGGGGCAAGGACTAGAAGTCAGGAGGGGACAGAAAAGATGGTGATTGGGAACCCAAGTTTGAGAAGGGAGAGTATTGACATGTCATGGGCTTGGTAACCAATGTCACAAAACAATATGTGTACTAATTAATGAGAAGCTAGTTTGTTCTGTAAACCTTCATCTAAAGTATAATAATTTTTTTGAAAAGGGGAAAAAAAGGCTCTTTGGTGATGGTGTGGTGGGGAGGGTAAACCAGAGCCAGCAAGGCTTCCTTTGATGGATTTTTGTTTGTGTGTCATCCAAGAACCCAGTTCATGGAGGAAAGGAATGGAGCCCCCTGAGAACGGTCAGCCGCACCTCAGGCATTCTGTGGGTTATCAGTCACAATGGTTGCTCAGCCTGGCAAAGTTCTTAGCTAATAAATTTAGTCCACAAAGATTGACTAATGGGAGATGAGCGATGTGACCAGGACACCATGAATGGGTGTGAGGGTAACCTGGGGGTGGCTGGGAAGTTGGTCCCGGAGGTAGAGCCGCATGCTACAAAAAGCACAAGCCGTGGGGCCAGACCTCGATAGAACCCCACCTCCAACACCTCTCAGCTGAGGCCTTGGGCAGTTTCCATTACCTCTCTACGATTGGGTTTCTTTGAAAAATAAAATAACACCAACCTCATGAGATTTTCAAGAGGTTCACAAATGGAACATGTTCACAGAGATTCTTGGAATCGTTCAAAACTCACTGAGCTTCACGAGAGCTGGTTCACCCCGAGTGACCAGGCTGATAGAAATATGTCCTCTCGTGGCCTCATAACCCCTATTCTGGGAGAAGGAGATGTACAGGTTGGTTTGACCAGACAGCTAGGTTGTCTCCGCCATTTTAAAGATAACTTGAAACTCACCAAATTGCCCCAGGTAAACTGTAATTTTAAACCTGTGAGGATATTTAGGATGGATGGAATTGTCTGGAACATCTATAAAGGGATCTCAGAAAGGCCCAGGAAGCCAATCATCAGAAGACCAGGCCTGGCTTTCTGTGCAGATTTTCTGCCCAGGGCAGCTCTGGCTATCAGGCTCAGGCCTCCACGAGGCATCTTGAGACCTGTTAAAAAAGGCTGATGTGGTTTTCCTGTTCAAGAGGCAGACTGAGTGCACCTTTGCACCCCTGTCTTTCCCATGGTGCCCCTGAAATGAAAGGGTAGAAGTAAAGAAGGAATTTACCCAAGAGGGACGTTTAGCAGAGAATAAGAAACTTCAGCAGATTTCTGGGTGGTACGAATGGAAGATGGAGTGGAGGAGGAAGGCCTGGCCCAGGATGCAATGAGGGTGGCTTGTGCTGGCAGAACTCGGGGTGCTGCCCCAGCATGCAGGTCCTGTGGAGGGTGGGAGTGAAGGGGAGCTGAGAATGGGGAAGGTTATGGAATATCTGCTCCCGTCCGCTCTCCACAAGCTCCCCTTCCTGACCCCTGTGCTCACAGCCCAAGCAGCCTAACCTTCAATCCCCCGGAATCGCCTTCCTCCAATGGGAATTGAAGGCACCTGGGGCCTGATCTCCCCCGCCCACCTGCAAAGGAACCTACCTGCTTGTTAGCACATCTCACCTGATGTTCAAAGCTCTGCATTCAGGGAAACAACACAACGACAAAAAAAGATTGCAACAGTCAGATGCCGGGACAGCAGGGTAGGTAGGGAGGAGAAAGGCGTAAATCAATTAAATCCTCACTGACCACAGCAGGAGATAGTAGTTACTACCTAGTTTAGTGTCCTTCAGCTACTGTGACAAAGGACCACAAACTGGTCGGGTTAAAACAGCAGACATCGATTCTCTCACAGTCCTGGGGGCCAGAAGTCTGAAATCAAGGTGTCAGCAGAACCGTGCTTTCTCTAAAGGCACTAGGAGAGGATCCTTCCTTGCTTCCTCCTGCTTCTGGTGGTGGCCAGCAATCCATGGCATTCCTTGGCTTATGGATGCATCACTCCCATCTCTGCCTCTGTCTTTACATGGCCATGTTCCTTGTGTGTCTCTCTGTTCCTCTTCTTATAAGGATGCCAGTCATTGGATTTAAGGCCTGGTGGCGTAGTGGTTGAGTCCTACAGCTGCTAACCAAGAGGTCAGCAGTTTGAATCCACCAGGCGCTCCTTGGAAACCCTATGGTGGGCTTCTACTCTGTCCTATAGGGTTGCTATGAATCGGAGTCGACTCGACGGCAATGGGTTTTTTTTACTCCAGTAAAGGAGCCCTGGTGGTGCAATGATTAAGTGCTCAGTTCAAACCCACCAGTGGCTCCGAGGCAGACAGATCTGGCAATCTGCTTCCGTAAAGATTATAGCCTAGGAATCCCTATGGGGCAGTCCTACTTTTCCTATAGGGTAGCTATGAGTAGGAATCAACTCGACGGCACACAACAACTACTCCGGTATGACCTCATCTTAGCATGTCTTAATTACATATACAAAGACCCGATTTCCAAATAAGGTCACACTCACAGATTCTGAGTGGACATGAATTCGAGAGGGAGGGACACTAATTAACCCAGAATACTCCCTAAACTTGACAAGTGAAGAAAGAAAGCGAAAGGCATGTTGTCTAGCATTCTGCAATGACCACCAGAGCAACTACAGACAGAAACTGTTCACAGAGTTTGCCCTTGAGTTGGAGGACTGGGGGCAGGAGGGATGGGTTTAGAAACTGCTGCTCTTCATCACAACCTTCCATTTGATTTGTAACTGAGTGCAGATATTATTAAAATTTTTCTTGTGTTAAAACAGAACACTTTCACAAGACAGATGTGCATAGGCATCAATCACAATGGAATAACTTGCTGTTATGGAATGAATTGTGTCCCCCAAAATGTGTACGGAAATCCTGGCCCCTGTGCTTGTGGATAATGTAATGTAACCTAGTGTGATGTAATGTAACCACTTTCCACAATGCAATCCAATATAATGTAATCAATCAGTTGAGGTCATACCAGTGTAGGGTGGGTCCTAAACCTAATCACGTCTTAGTTACATAAACAGCAGCATAGACACAGAGACATGTGAGCACATACTGGGGAACACAGAGCTTGGCTGCTAACCAAAAGGTTGGAGATTCAAATCCAACCAGAAGCACCTCAGAAGAAAGGCCTTGTGATGTACTTCTAAAAAATTCAGCCATTGAAAACCCTGTGGAGCAGTTTTACTCTGACACACGCATGGGCTCACTGTGAATTGGAATCAGCTCACAGCAACTGGTTTTTTGGTTTAGAAGCCAGGAGGAGTCCCTGGGTGGTACAAATGGTAAATGTCCTTGGCTTCTAACAGCAAGGTTGGCTGATTGAGCCCGCCCAGAGGCACCTCAGAAGAAAGACCTGCCGATCAAGTACTGGAAATTCAGCCACCGAAAACCCCGTGAAGCGCAGTTCTACTCTGGCATGCACGGGGTCACCGTGAGTCAGAATCAACTGTGACTGGTTGTATGAGAGGCACAAGCAAGAATAACAATTACAAATTCACAAGTCAACATTCTGTTTTCTAATTCCATTCTAGAGGAAAATCGTTTTTGTTTTCCATGTGTGAGCACTACAAAGTGCCCCAGCTGAGCAAGTCGCCATGTCCATGTGTGTTGGGGTGGTTACTGTGGGCGCAGCATCTTATTTAATTAGATACTGATTAGATAAGTGAGAACAGAGGCGTAAGAACTAGATTTGCTAATTGCCTTTCCTGCCCAGGCCTGCATCCTGTGGTTGGGCTTTTAGCTGCATTCACACCAGTCATAAGACATCCTGACTTCAGGCATGTGAGACCAGGCGGGTGCAGCTGTCTCTTTTTTTATCCTGCCTGGACTGCATTTGTGAGGTAGGAGTTCCCAGGAGACAAAGCACATCCATTTGGGCCTGGCTTTTTTTTTAACACTGTGTGTCCCCAAGGCCCATGCCTTCACTGATGACATCACATCTCCCTGCAAGGCCAGGAGGGGAAGACTTTCCAGAGCCAGAACACTGGGTTTCATGGTGCATGAGAACCTGTCCGGGATGTGTTGAAGGTGAGCAGAAACTTCTGTGATGAGCTGACCAGTTACCGTTGAGTTGACTCTGACTCATGACAACCCTGTGTGTAGAGAGTAGAGCTTCTCCAGAGGATTTTCATGGCTGTGACCTTTTGGAAGCAGATCACCAGGCCTTTCTTCCAAGGCACCTCAGGATGGGTTTGAACAGCCAATCTTTCAGTTAGTAGTCAAGTGCTTAACCATTTGCACCACCCAGGGACTCTAAGACTTCTGTAGATTTAAGGAAAAACACTGCACCAAACAGTCATTGTTATCACAAAGGGGACAAGGAGCAGCCAAGTTTCCAGATACGAAGGCTTTATGGAGCCCTGGTAGCACAGTGGTTATAAGAGCTGGGCTACTGACCAAAATGTCAGCAGTTCGAATCTACTAGGTGCTCCTTGGAAACCCTATGGGGCAGTTCTACTCTGCCCTACAGGGTCCCCATGAATCAGAATCAGCTAGTCGGCAACCAGTTTTATGCTTCTTCACTCAGTCTTTGGGCTCCGCTCCTGAAGTCCATCTTTATGAGATCAGTGTCTTCTGTTGAAGAGCTCATTCTGGGCATGGTTTCTGGGTAGTTGGGTGTCTCGGTTTCCTAGGGCTGCCGTAACAGAAATACCACAAATGGGTGGCTTTTAAGAACAGACATTTATTGTGTCACAGTTTTAGAGGCTGGAAGTCCAAATCAGGGTGTCAGCCACATTGACTCCTTCTGAGAACTTTGAAAGAAGAACTGTTCCATGCCTCTCTCCTAGCATTTAGAAGCTGCTGGCAATTCTTGCAGTTCCAGGCCTCATAGATTCATCTGCCTGCATTGTCACGTGGCCATCCTCCTGTGTGTCTCTGTGTGTCTGTACTGCCCCCTTTTATAAAACACCACATTTAGAAGGGATTAGGACCCACCCTACTTGATATGACCTCATTAACATAACAAAAGAAACCTTATCCAAACAGGGTCACATTCACACATCCTAGGTTAGGACTTGGATGTATCTTTTGGGGGGATACAACACAATGCATAACATTGAGTGAGAGGCAGACGTGACATTAAACCCACTGCCATCGAGTCGGTTACGACATCAAAGACGTGACGTTAGAAGTTGTATTATCTACACGAGCTGAGCTAGGCAATGCCACCTCTCAAGTAAAGGGAATCTGAAGTTTCGGAGAATGAAAGGAGGTATCTTAGGCCTTATGGGATCAAAACAGCAGAACCTTACCAGGTCAGAGAAATTTCCACGTCATAGAGGTCTGAACCCACATCTGTGTGACCCTCAGACTTCAGTACCCTTTAAAGGAACCTCCAGATACATGTATTTCTGGAAGTCCCAAGGAAGATCGTAATTGAGCTCAGTACCCATCCCCTTGTTTTGTGGCTCCAGCCTTCTTGCCTTTGCTGCTGGGGAAGCCACGGCCTCAGCTTCCATTAGTTGCTTTTGTTCCCAGTGTCAGTCAAAGGTGCCCGCCTCCTTGTTCCACCCAATGTTGTTCTTAGCTGCAGTCAAGTTGACCTCAGCTCATGGTGACGCTATAAACAACAACAAAAAAAACCCTTTGCCTTCGAGTCGATTCCAACTCACAGCAACCCTGTAGGACAGAGTGGAACTGCCCCATAGGGTTTCCAAGGAGTGCCTAGTGGATTCGAACCACTGACCTTTTGGTTAGCAGCCATAGCTCTTAACCACTACGCCACCAGGTTTCCTATAGGAAGGTATTACATTAGTCATCTATTATAGCAATAATCCTGTATAACAAATAACCCCCAAATCTTAGTGGCTTTCAGCAACAAATACTTGTTTTTCTCACTCATAGATCTGCAGGTTGACTTGGGCAACTGCTTCAGGCTGTAGGTAAGGTTTAGGTTTTCCCCACGCGTCTCTCAAACTAGGGCCAGTGACTACTCAGGGCATGTTCTTATGCTGTTGGCAGAAGCACAAGAAGCCAGGCCCAAACACACAAGCACGTTTAAAGCCTCTGTTTGTATAACATTAGCTCATATTCTACTGGCTAAAGCCAATCATACAATCAAACCGACAGGGAAGAGGAAAGGGGTGCATATTTGCTGCCCAGTGGTTCAATCTACCACAGATATAGTTAAGCTTTGCTCCCCACTCACATGCAATAATACACACACAATACACACACAAAGATACACGCATCCGTCATGCAAATATCCACACGTATATGGAGATATGGGAGTCCCTGAATGGTGCAAATGGTTAACGGACTCAGCTACTAACCAGAAGTTTGGAGATTCAAGTCCACCAGAGGTGCCTCAGAAGAAATGCCTGGTGACCTACTTCTGAAAAATCAGCCATTGAAAACACTATGGAGCACAGTTCTACTCTGACACACATGGGGTTGCCATGAGTCAGAGCCAACCTGATGGCAACTGCTTGGTTTGGTTTATGTGGGTATACATATTTTTTAATATAAAAAGGTGTCCTACTAAACACATACAGTTCCTTTGGGGAAGCTTTCTACATATACTCCCCTATTGATTTCTTTAGTAAACACATAGCTATCGTTCTAAGAGCTTCATATATTTATATTTATATAATTATATGTAAATATATATTTATATGAGGACCCCTGGTGGCGCAGTGGTTAAAGAGCTTGTTTGCTAACTGAAAGATTGGTGGTTCAAACCTATCAAACACTCTTTGGGAGAAAGATGTAGCAGTCCGCTCCTGTAAGGACTACAGTCGCACCCTATGGGGCAGTTCTACTCCGTCCTATATGGTCACTGTAAGTCGGAATGAACTTGATGGCAACGGGTTTGGTTTGGGTTTTATACATTTGATATATAATTCATTTATTGGTACAAAAACATTCTAGGGTGTGTATCTTGACAAACTCTTCAGAGTATGTTTTTAGAATAACTTTATACGTGTGGGGTCGCCGGGAGCATCTTTCATTTTCACAGTCATCGCTAAATTGTCCTCCTGAAAGATTGCACCAATTTACACTTCCACCAACAGTGTAAGCGAGTGTCTGCTACCCACCCCCCACACCGGCCCTGGGGCATCACACTTTTCCATGTTGTTAACCTGGTAAGTGAATCACAGGTTTCATGGCTGTTTGTTTTACATTTCTTTCATGGAGAATGAGGCCAGGCATCTTTCCCACAGTTATTGGCTGTTTGTGTTTCTTTTGCTGTAAGTTACCCGTTCCCATCCGTGATGGTTAAGGTTGTGTGTCAACTTGGCTGGTCCATGATTCTCAGTGGTTTGGCAGTTACGATGTAGCTTGGCAGTTGTATGATGTTGTGATCACTTCCATGTTGAGATTTGGTATAGTGTGATCACCTCCACGGTAGGATCTGCTGTGAGTAGCCAATTGGTTAAAAGGGAGTTTCCTTAGGAATGTGGCCTGCATTGAATATAAGTGGACATTCTGGCAAGGCTCATGGGCTTTTGCTCACTGTGGATCCTGAAGCCGGCTCCTGTTCATCTGACCTCCAGTTCTTGGAACTTGAGCTAGCAGCTTACCTGAGGTCTTGCCTGCCGATCTTGGGGTTCATCAGTCTTCGCAACCTGTGAGCAAGAGCCCGCTCTTTGACCTGCCCATCTTGGGTTCACCAGCCCCTGCAGCTATGTGAAATCAGGAGAAGCCTCTATCCTGACCCACGGACTTGGGACGTTCCAGCCTTTACAACTTTGTGAACCTTTTCCTTGATATAAATCTATCTCTGTCTGTATATTTATTTGCTTCTGTACAGAACCTAACCTAAGATGGCATCCTTTGCTCATTTTTCTATTGGCTTATTTTTTCTTATTGATTTATGTGAACTTTTTGTAAAGCTGAGAAACTGGCCTGTCACATTTGTCTGCCACAGATGTTACAAATATGTTTTCCCAGTTCTTCATTTGTCTCTTCAATTTCTGTTATGATCAACCGTATCAAACAGTTTGGGATTTTTATGTTGTCAAATTTATCAGTTCTTCCTTTTCTGATTTGTAGGCTTTGTATTTTATTTCACTAATGCTTTCTTCTAGAATTCTTATGCCTTTATTTTTTTAATTATTTATTGTTGTTGTTAGATGCTGTCGAGTTTATTTTTTATTTATAGCGACCCTATCTGAGAGAGTGGAACTGCCCCATAAGGTTTTCTAGGCTGTAGTCTTTATGGGAACAGATAGTCAGGTTTTTCTCCCACAGAGCTGCTGGATGCATTCGAACTGCCAACATTTCAGTTAGCTGCCGAGTGCTTAACCATTATGCCACCAAAGCTTCTTTTTATCCAGAGATAATCATAAATTCACAGGAATTGGCAAAGATAGTGCAGAAAGGTCCCATTGTAACCTTCAGTTTCCCCCAATGGTTGCTGTTGTTGTTGTTGTTGGGTGCTGTTGAGTCAGTTCCGACTCATAGATACCCTATGTACAACAGAATGGAACACTGCCCAGTCCTGCACCATCCTCACAATCATTGCTATGCCTGAGCCCATTGTTGCAGCCACTGTGTCAGTCCATCTCTTTGAGGGTCTATCACTTTATCTCTGATCCTCTACTTTACCAATCATGAAGTCCTTCTCCAGGGACTGATCCTTCCTGATGACATGTCCAGGGTACGTAAGACAAAGTTCACCATCCTTACTTCTAAGGAGCATTCTGGTTATACTGCTTCCAAGACAGGTTTGTTCATTCTTCTGGCAGTCCATGGTGTATATTCAGTATTCTTCACCAACACCATAATTCAAATGCATCAATTCTTCTTCAGTTTTCCTTATTCACTGTCTAGCATTCAAATGCATATGAGGTGACTGAAAATACCGTGGCTTGGGTCAGGCTCACCTTAGTCCTCAAAATGACATCTTTACTTTTTAATACTTTAAAAAGGTCTTTTGCAGCAAATTTTCCCCATGCAATATATCATTTTGTTTCTTGACTGCTGCTTCCATGGGTATTGATTGTGGATCTAAGTAAAATGAAATCCTTGACAACTTCAGTCTTTCTCCCTTTATCATGATGTTGCTTATTGGTCCAGTTGCGAGGATTTTTGTTTTGTTTATGTTGAAGTGTAATCCATACTGAAGGTTATAGTATTTGATTTTCATCAGTAAGTGCTTCAAGTCTTCTTCACTTTCAGCAAGCAGGGTTGTGTCATCTGCATATTGTAGGTTGTTAATGAGTCTTCCTCAATCCTGATGTCATGTTCTTCTTCATACAGTCCAGCTTCTCGGGTTATTTTCTCACCATACAGATTGAACAAGTATGGTGATGCACACCTTTCCTGATTTTAAACCATGCGATATCCCCTTGTTCTGTGTGAATGACTGCCTCTTGGTCTATGTACAGGATCCTCGTGAGCACAACTAAGTGTTCTGGAATTCCTGTTCTTTGCAATGTTATCCATAATTTCTTATGATCCACACAAATGAATGCCTTTGCATATTCATTAAGGCGCAGTAAACATCTTTCTGGTATTCTCTGCATTCAACCAAGATCTATCTGATATCAGCAATGATATACCTCGTTCCACATCCTCTTCTGAATCTGGCTTGAATTTTTTGGCAGTTCCCTGTCAATGTACTGCTGCAACTGTTTTATTAATGATGTTCAGCAAAATTTTACTTGTGTGTGATATTAATGATATTGTTTGATATTTTTTTTTATGATAATTTCTGTATTCTGTTGATCTTTTGGAATTGGCACAAATATGGATCTCTTTCAGTCAGTTGGCCCCAGTGGTTACAACTTGTATAATTAAAGTAGAGTGTTAAAACCAGGAAATTGACATTGGCACAACATGAGTATGTAGAAAATCCATTGCCATCGAGTCAGTTCTGACTCATAGCAACCCTATAGGACAGTGTAGAACTGCCCCATGGATTTCCTAGGCCATAATTCTTATGGGAGCAGATTGCCAGGTCTTTCTGCTACAGAGACATTAGATGGGTTTGATCTGCCAACTTTCCATTAATGGCTGAGCTCTTAACGATTGTGCCACCAGGGCTCATTGTTCTTCTGCCTGAGGTGCCCTTAGAGCCTGGCCCCTATAGACCCTCTACCCCACACTCTCTGAAGGTCCCAACAAGACGTACATGTCAAGACCCCCCGCACAGTGTCCCCAGCATCCAACCACCTTCAGGAGCTCCTCAACCCAGCAGGGGCTCCACTGGTGTAGCCTAACCCAGGGCCTCTCTTCTGCCTCAGGTAGGTGATCACCTCTCTCCTCCCCTGTTCCACGAGGCCACCACATCGTCTCTCCAGCCTGCTCACACTGTCCACCTCTCACATGGGGTCTTCTTAGACGGGCAAGAAGGGCGGCCCAGTGGGAATTCTTTGGTCTCCGTAACAAGTTACAAGATCCTGAGCAAGCAGGCACCAGAAGCAGGAGCAATCAGGGATCCTCTGTCAGAGCAGACAGGATCCCAGGCTCTTAAAAGTACTGCTTGATATGGGGGCCATCTGTGAAAATATTTTTCAATTCAACACCTTGTTCAAATTTCATAGAGTCCTAATAGTCAGAGTTGCTCCTGTGGGCTACATCAGCACCTCATAGAGTATTCCTGCCAGCTGCTGTCAAGTCTGTTCTGACTCGTGGTGACCCCATGGGCTTCAGAGTAGCACTGCTCCATAGGATTTTCATGGCTGTGATCTTTCAAAAGTAGATGGCAAGGGCTTTCTTCCAATGTGCCTCTGGGTGAACTTGAACTGCCAACACTTTTGGTTAGCAGCTGAACATATTAACCATTTGCACCACTCATGGACTCCAAGATTATTCTTAACTCTCATGAAATTCTTGTGATGGGTACATCGTTCCCATTGTACAGACGAGAAAACTGAGGCTCAGAGAGTTTAAGTAGCTGACCAAGGTCACATGTTAGGATGAAGCAGATAGAGATTTGAACCAGCTTTGTAGGCTCCTCCTCCCTCATTTCTCCAGGGCCCCTGGGGCCACTCTGAGTGCTGAGCTTGACTGTACCACTGTGCCTACCCTGTGTTTCTTATTACACACAAGGCCACCTGTTTCAACCTTAAGAAGTTTCTTGGCAAGAACCTCCATATTCAGCCAGGAAAGACATAGAAGCATTTAATGCAATTTGTCTGATCAGCATCAGGGAGAAGGAGGCCTTCCCCATGGTGGCACCTTGATGAAGATCAGTTTTAATGTTCTCCCTCCTGAATTTGAGGGATTTGCATTTAAGCTTTTCAAAGCCCTATGGTGCAGCGGTTAAGAGCTTGGCTGCTAACCAAAAGGTCAGCAGTTCGAATCCACCAGCCACTCCTTGGAAACCCTATGGGGCAGTTCTACTCTGTCTTAGAGGGTTGTTATGAGTTGGAATCGACTTGACGGCAATGGGTTTCTTTTGTGTGTGTGTGTGTGTGTGTGTGCGTGCGCGCGCACGTGCTACGGACTAATTAGCAGGAGGTGGAGGCCCTGCTGGGACCTTTCCAGCCATCAGCCAAGAATGACAGTGTTTCTAAGAACTATGTCACCATCTTCACTCTCAGGCAGGGAGCAAGATGCCGCTACTCTGACTGCCCCACCCCTGTCACATCCCTCAGGTGACTAGGCCTTCCTGAGGCTCAGTTACCCCAGTGAAGACCATGCATGTTGGTGGCTCAGAAGAACGCTTAGATATGAGGCTCCTGGCTTCAAATCTCCATTCTGCCACCTACCAGCTGGGTGACCTTAGGCAAGTAGTTTAGCTTCTTTGAGGCTCAGTTATCATGGAGTAATGATAGTGCATGCTCTTGTGAGCTGATGTCTTTTAGCGATACATGCCAAGTGTTTAACACAGCACCTACCACATGGAACGTTCTCATGCATGTATGCTGTCTTAATGATCTAGTGCTGCTACAACAGAAATTCCAGAAGTGGATGGCTTTAACAAAGAAAATTTTACTGTCTCACAGTTTAGGAGGCTAGAAGTTCAAATTCAGGGCACCAGCTCCAGGGGAAGGCTTTCTCTGTCAGCTTTGGGAGAAAACCCTTGTCATCAATTGTCCCCTGATCTAGGAGCTTTTCAGCACAGGAACCCTGGGTCCCAAGGACATGATCTGCTCCTGGCTCTGCTTTCTTGGTGGTAGGAAGTCCCCATATCTATCTGCTCACTTCTTGCTTTTACATCTCAAAAGAGATTGGCTTTAGACAAAATCTAATCTTATAGACTGAGTACTGCCTTATTAACATAACTGCTGCTAATCCTGCCTCATTAACATCATAGAGGTAGGATTTACAATGCATGAAAATCACTTCGGATGACAAAATGGTGAATAATCACACAATACTGGGAATCAGGGCCTACCCAAGTTGACACATATTTTAGGGGGACACAATTCCATCTATAACCCACACCCTCAGCATCACCATTATTGTTATTACTATTACTGCTGTTATTCAAGAGGGGCCATGATCTCTTGCTGGTCTAAGATACATGAACCTCTCCAAGGGTCAACCTCAAACCAGAAATATTTGCCATAATTTAGACCAGTTTTCCTAGTTAACTTGTGCTTCTGTAACACAAATACCGTAAGTGGGTGGCTTTGAAGAACAGAAATTCATTGTCTCACAGTTCTAGAGGCTAAAAGTCCAAATCAGGGTTTTGGCCATGATGATTCCTTCCTTGTCAGTAGCCCCAGGCCTTCCTTGGTTCTTTGGTTTATAGTCAATCATGAGGGCATTGTCTTCCCCCTGTGTGTGTCTCAGTGTCTAATTTTCTGTTTTTATTAACTCAGAAGTGATTAAATTTAGAACCCAACATACTCAGGTGTAACGCAATTAACATAACAAAGAGAACTCTATTATCAAACAGGATCACATCCAATAGGGGTTAGGATTATGTCTTAGACTGGATTCTCTAGAGAAGCAAAACTGGTGAAGCGTGTGTGTGTGTGTGTGTGTGTGTGTGTGTGTATAAAAAAAGAGAGATTGATTTATCTCAAGGACTCAAAGAAATGGCTTATGCGGTTGTAGAATCTGGCAAGTCCCAAGTCTGTGGGTCAGACATCAGGCTGGAGGTTTCCCCTGAAAGGGGTTGATGAACAAAGATCAGCATGTCAGATGGCAGGCTGCTGGATCACACACAGGTTGCAAAGGCTAACGAAACCTAAGATCGGCAGGTAGGCTGCTAGCTCAAGTCCCAATATCCGGAGGTCAGATGATGACAAGCTGGATGTAGGATCCAGAGTGAGAGCCTTGCTGGAACATCTGTTTATATATTGGAGGTAGGCCACATCCCCAAGGAAACTCCCCTTACAACTGATTGGCTGCTCATAGCAGATCTCATCATTCAGTTTATTGTATATAGACAAATTGCCTCATTACGTAACTGCCAAATTACATTATATAACTCCCAAACTACATCATAACTGCCAAACCACTGAGAATCGTGGCCCAGCCAAGTAGACACACAACCTTAACCATCATAGTTCACCCCTTGTCAACTTGGCACCTGTACATAGCTCCTTAAAGCATATATAATTGTCTTGGTTGTCTAGTGCTGCTATAACAGAAATACCACAAATGGATGGCTTTAACAAAGAGAAATTTATTTCCTCACATTAAAGTAAGCTAAAAGTCCAAATTCAGGGCATCAGCTCCATGGGAAAGCTTTCTTTCTCTGTCAGCTCTGGAGGAAGGTCCTTGTCCTCAATCTTGCCATGATTGAGGAACTTCTTAGGCACAGGGTCCCTGGGTCCAAAGGACACGCTCTGCTCCCAGTACTGCATTCTTGGTGGTATGAGGTCCCCAACTCTCTGTTTGCTTCCTTTTATCTCTTGAGAGATAAAAGGTGGTTCAGGCCACACCCCAGGGAGATTCCCTTTACCTTGGATCGGGGAGGTGACGTGAGTTGACGTGAGTAAGGGTGGTGTTACAATCCCACCCTAATCCTCTCAACATAAAATTACAATCACAAAATGGAGGACAACCACACAATACTGGGCATCAGGGCCTAACCAAGTTGATACACACATTTTGGGGGTGGGGGCATAATTCAGTCCATGACAATAATCTCTGAATGAATGCAATTATAAAGTCATACTTGCATGTAACAAGATACAACTAACACACATACGACCAAGAATACACCAGCCCTGTTTACATCTTATATTTTATAAGTGAAGAAACAAAAATATTTGATACACACATACAAATCAGCAATACTTTTATCAATTACAGTTTTCATTCATGCAGCTGGTATTTAGAACTACCTTTTTCCACCATCCATTCTGTATTACTTTTGCCCACAGCAAGCACCTCAACTGGTCTTGGTCTTTACATGGTAGGGTGACCCAAACTTTCACTCCTGAAGGGTCTGGGCCATTAGTAGCCATGTTAGAATTGGGTTGCTGAAGTTTTGCATTGACTTTAATCACAGAACATGGCAGTACTAAGAGATGTGGTAAGGGATCACCTGTAGTTCAGTCATATGTCATATACTTCTTTATCTCCATTATGTAGTATTTATCCAATTTCCTATTAGTAATCAGGATCAATTACACCAGCCAATATGATAACTCCCTTCTTTGCCTATTGATCAGAGGCATGAAGAGCCCAAAGGGGCTGGTGGCATTCTTAACTTCCAGTTCAATGGAATCAGTGATGTGTTTCCAGATGGGAACATTCCTCCTGTTGGAACTAAGAACTCTAGAGCCACAAAGCATAGGGTCATGGGGACAGGAAGCAAAAATTTTTCAAGTGGATACAAGGGGTAATAATGAGTGGTACCACTAGAATGATTCGTGGACCCATGAATCCTGGCTATGGGAGAAACAGCACCATATGTAGGATGCTGGTTTAGAGCATACACAGCCTCCAGGAGAACATTGCCCCAAGTCCTTCAAGGTATTGCCACCTAGCTGGCACCAAAATTGTGTCTTTAGAAGGCCATTCCATCATTCTATCAAGCCACCTGCTTCAGAATGATAGGGAACGTGGTAAGATCAGTGAATACCATGAGCATAGGCCCATTGCCCCACTTCATTTGCTGTGAAGGTAGTCCCTTGATCCAAGGTATTCTGTAAGTCTACAAATGGTAGTTTTGACAGAATCATTGCATGCAAGGAAGGCAAATCCATATCCAGAGTAAGTGTCTATCCCAGTATGAACAAAACGCTGCCCTTTCCATGATGGAAGCAATCCAATGTAATTAACCTGCCACCAGGTTTCTGGCTGATCACCTTGAGTAATGATGCCGTATCAGGACTCAGGGTTGGTCTCTGCTGCTGGCAGATTGGGCACTCAGCAGTGGCTGCAACCAAGTTGCCCTTATTGAGTGGAAGTCCATGGTGCTGAGCCTTTTCATAACCTCCATAAATGCGACCAGGGCTACTTCGTTCATGAGCCCATTGGGCAGTGATGAGAGTGGCTGGGGAAAGAGGATGACTGGTTTCCACAGAAGTATCATTCTATCATTTGATTGTTAAAATCCTCTTCTGCTGAGGTCACCCTTTGGTGAGCATTCACATGAGACACGAATATCTTCACTTCTTTGGCCCATTATTATTATTTTTTTTAATCCACATACCTCTTCCCCACAAATCCTTGTCTCCAATTTTCCAGTCATGTTCTTTCCAAGTCCCTGACCAGCCAGCCAAACCATTGGCCCCAGCCCATGTATCAGTATACTGTCTTACATCTGGCCATTTCTCCTTTCAAGCAAAGTGAACAAACAGGTGCACTGCTTGAAATTCAGCCCACTGTGTGGATTTGCCTTCAGCGCTGCTCTTCAGGGAGATCCCAGAAAAGGGTTGTAGTGCTGCTGCTCTCCACTTTCAAGTGGTACTTGCATATCACGCAGAACCATCTGTAAACCAGGCACAAGTTTTCTCTTCCTCAGTCAACTGATCATAAGGAACTTCCCATAAGGCCAAAGGTGCAGGCTGGGAGATGGAAGATAATGTGACAGGAGTGGAGACCATGGGTATTTGGGCCACTTCCTCATGCAACTTACTTGTACCTTCAGGTCCTGCTCAAGCTCAATCTCCTATGTGCCATTTCCATTCAATGATGGAGTGCTGCTGTGCACATCCAACTTTATGACTCTGGGGGTCAGACAACACCCAGTTCATGATGGGCAGCTCAGGCTGCATGGTGACTGGTGGCCTGTGGCTAAGTGTGCAGTATCTACTAAGGCTCTGTAACAAGCCAAAAGCTGTTTCTCAAAAGGAAAGTAGTTATCTGCAGAGGATGGCAGAGCTTTGCTCCAAAATCCTAAGGGTCTGTGCTGTGATTCACCAATAGGGGTCTGTCAAAGACTCCAAACAGCATCTCTATCTGTCATGGACACTTAAAGCACCATTGGATCAGCTGGATCATATGGCCCAAGGGGCAGAGTGGCTTACACGGCACTGTGAACCTGTTGCAGAGCCTTCTCTTATTGTGGACCCCACTTAAAACTAGCAGCTTTTCAAGTCACTTGATAAATAGGCCAGAGTAGCACAACTAAATGAGGGATATATTGCCTCCAAAATCCAAAGAGGCCCACCAGGCGTTGTGCCTCCTTTTTCGTTGCGGGGCGGGGGGGGCAGATGCAATATCTTTTTTTCACTTTAGAAGGAATATCTCAACATGCCCCATGCCACTGGACCCCTAGAAATTTCACTGAGGTGAAAGGCACCTGAATTTCTGTCAGATTAATTTCCTACCCTCTATCACGCAAATGTTTTACCAATAAGTCCAGAGTCATTGACACTTCTTCCTTACAAGCTCCAATTAGCATAATGTCATTGACGTAATGGACCAGTGTGATGTCTAGTGGAAGGGAAAGGTAACCAAGTTCCCCATTGACTAAATTATGACATAGGGCTGGAGAGTTATTATACCCTTGAGGTAAGACACTGAAGGCGTATTGCTGGCCTAACTGGCTGAAGGCAAACTGGTTCTGGGGGTCCTTGAAACAGGTATGGAGAAAAAGGTGTTATCCAGATCAGTAGCTGCATACCAGTCACCAAGAGATGCTCAAGCAATGAAACCACATCTGGAACAGCAGCTGCAATTGAAGTTATTCCCTGGTTAAGCTTACGATAATTTACTGTCATTCTCCAAGATCTGTCTTTTGCACAGTCTAAATAGTCAAGTTGAATGGGGTTGTGATGAGAATCACAGCCCCTGCATCCTTCAAGACCTTAAAGGTGGACTTAATCTCTGCAATTCCTCCAGGGATGTGATATTGCTTTTGGTTACTATTTTCCTAGGTAGAGGCAGTTCTAATGGCTTCCACTTCGTTTTTTCTGCCATAATAGCCCTTACTCCACTTGTCGGAGGCTCAATATGGGGGTTCTGCCAGTTGCTGAGTATATCTATTCCAAATATTCATTCTGGAGCTGGAGAAATCACTAAAGGATGGGCTTGGGGAACCACAGGACCCACTGTGAAATAAACCTGAGCTAGATTTCATTAATAACCTGACTGTCATATGTCCCCAGTCTGACTAGTGGGCCACAGGGACATTTTGGGTATCCTGGAATTAGTGTCAATTCAGAGCCAGTATCTAGTAGTCCCCAAAATGTCTAATTATTTCCTTTTCCCCAATAAACAGTCACTCTCATAAAAGGCTGTAGATACCTTTGGGGAAGGCTGGGAGAAAGAGTAATGATATAAATTTTTGGCAGTGTAGTGGGGTCCTTCCTCAAGGGGGCCCAACCTCCCCTTCATTCAAGGGGTTTGGGTCTGTAAACTGGATCAAGTCTGGGAATTTATTGAGGGGCTGTGACTATCTATTCCAACAATTCAAGTTAGACTTCCATTCCCTTAACCTGGAATTCTTACCCTTGTACATATCAAGTAAATATTTAGTAGGTTTCCATTCTATTTCACTCCTAGGAGCATTATGACTAAGTAGCCAATGGCATAATTCCATACAGTTCAGACCCTTCTGATTAATGCTTTAATTCCACTGTCCATTACAATAACACCCACCTTGTCTTTGTCAATTGAGTGCCGCTACTTGGCCACTACTACCACAGGGTCCAGTCAGCCCCATTGTACCTAGATGTCTTAACTCAGTCAGAGCAGTTCCCACTGTCAAATCTGACTTACATAAAATAGTAATCACAGCAGTATTCAAAGATGCTGGGGCTCCTTTCACAAAGTTGTTCCTCACCATTGTGATAAAAGGCGTGTCCTCTAGGTACTCCATGTGTGGGTCTATGGGCCTAAACTGATAAATCCATTCTAACATGCCAATTTCCCTAAGCCTTTGAGTACCTTCTTCTACAGTATACCAAGGCAGGTCTGGTACTTCAGCTTGATTTGGTGTAGGCCACTACATAATCCATGCTGTAGTGAACCAACCAAATAAACTATTAGATCCTTTCCTGAACTCTCGAACTGAAACACTGAATGAAGGACCTGTATTTAGTGGGCCCATATTAATAAGCTCAGACTAATTTGACTTTATGTTGCTTGCACCATTATCCCACACCCTTAGTAGGCATTCCCACACATATTCCCCAGGTTTCTTTTCGTACATATTAGAAAAATCAAGCAGTTCTTTTGGAGTGTAGCATACCTCCTCCTGGGTCACACTTTGTACCTCACCTTTTTGGGCTCACTGGGACTTAAATCTAGTTATAGGCCTAGAAGCAAAAATGGCTGGTGAGAATGGTCCGACTGAGACTAGAGGAACCCCAGAAGACATGGCCCCCAGACTCTCTGTTAACCCAGAACTAAAATCATTCCCAAAGTCAACTCTTCAGACAAAGGTTAGACGGGACTATAAAACATAAAATAACACTTGAGAAGAGTGTGCTTCTTCCAACTCTTAAGACAAAGATTACACTGGAGTATAAGACATAAATGATATTTGTGAAGAGTGTGCTTCTTAGCTCAAGTAGATACATGAGACTAAATGGGCAGTTCCTGTCTAGAGGCAAGGTGAGAAGGCAGAAAGGGACAGGAGCTGGTTAAATGGACACGGGAAATCCAGGGTGGTGAGAAGTGTGCTGTCATAGGGAGAGCAACTAGGGTCACATAACAATGTGTGTATAACTTTTTGTATGAGAAACTAACTTCAACCATAAACTTTCACTGAAAACACAAGTAGAAAAAAAAAAGTGTGCTTCTTGATTCAAGCAGATACACGAGACTAAATGGGCAGCTCCTGTCTGGAGGCAGGATGAGAAGGCAGAGACAGGAGATAGGAGCTGGTTGAATGGACATGGGAAACCTGGGGTGGAAAGTGGGAGTGTGCTGTCACATTATAGGGATTGCAACTAGGGTCACATAATAATAAATGCGTAAATTGTTGTATGAAAAACTAATTTGAGCAGTAAACATTCACCTAAAGCACAATAAAAAAAATAAATAACTGGTGGGGATGTGTTCTGAGAATATTTAGCAATGTCTTGTAAGGCATCTGCCTCAGGCAATGCCTCAGGCAATGACTCAGATGCCTTCTCAGGCAATGGCTTAGACACAGCCCTTAGACAAAGGCTTTTCAGACACAGCTGGGTTAATCTCATCAGATGGAGGTGGAAAGGCTAATGGTTTTACTGAGGAGGGAGGCTTAGCAGACAAAGATGGAGTAATCTCTTCAGATGGGAGTGAAAGGGTTGGTTCTGTTGGCAGGAGTAACTAAATGGAATTTAGGGGCTCAGTGTTTCCAGCTTCCAGATTTTCTGCCCATAGTTCCCCATCCCAAGTTTCAGGATCCCATTTCTTTCCAATAAATTCCCTTGCTTTAACTTCAGACACCACTCAAGATTGGGAATTCAATCGGTGTTGTAATTCAGCCACTCTGACTATACGACTCTGGGTTTGGTTTTCGGCAATATCAGTTCTGTTACTACAAGAAATAAGGCTTTCTTTTAGGGCATAAGTGGCAACTTTTGGGTAGTTTATGTGGCACTTGAGCTGTGACTCTGAAGCCCTGAGCTCATCTCTTTCTGTCATCACTTTGTCTAATGAAAGCAGAATGAACCAACCAACGTCCTTATACTTCTCAATCTGACAAAATTGAAGAGAAGTGTCAAACATGCGACCACCCAGAGCCTTGTCTCTCACCAATATTTGATCTATTTGTGGTGATATTTTGCGTATTTCTGTGCCACCTCACACCATGGATTAGCAGTACCCTCTTTACTACTGGAAGCAGAGTCATCAACATCTTTAAGACTAGCCAGACTTGAGAAACAATTCAGAAAACTCATCCTTACAATTTTGTTTCTCTAGAACCACTCTTAGTACCAAATGTCTTAGGCTGGGTTCTCTACAGAAGCAAAACTAGTGAAGTATGTGTATTTATAGAGAGAGAGATTTATCTCAAGGAAATGGCTCACGTGGTTGTAGAAGCTGGCAAGTCCCAACTCAGTGGGTCAGGTGACAGGCTGAGGGCTTCTCCTGACTCTTGTAGCTGCAGGAGCTGATGAAGCCAAGATCGGGAGTTCAGACGGAGGGCTCTGGTTCATAAGCTGCAGAGGCCAATGAATCCCAAGATTGGCAGGTAAGAGGGGAGTCCACTAGTTCATGAGGAGAGGCTGATGAAACCCAAGATCAGCAGGTAAGGTGCTATCTTAAGTCCCAAGAACCAGAGGTCAGATGATGACAAGCTGTATGCAGGATCCAGAGCCAGAGCCTTGCTGGGACATCCATTTATATACTGGTGACAGGCCACACCCCTTTTGAAGTGGTTGACTGCTCATAGTAAATCTCATCATAGAGTTGATTACATCATTCCTTACATAACTGCCAAACTACAACATAACTGCCAAACCACTGAGAATCATGGCCCAGCCAAGTTAACACAAAACCTTAACTATCACAGATTCGAATACATATTTTGGAGGGATACAATTCCATCCATAACACCAGTGTTGCTATGAGGAAGTTGGATCTTGATGATCAGCTTGTAGATGGGATTGTCCAGAAACAGCTTGACCTTTGTTGGCTTACACAGCCATCACCAAAGTCCTGGGTGGAGACTCGGGAGGCTGGTCAGTCATCATACAGGGAAGCCACAGAGAGGCTTTGGGATGCTCCTGGAGACTCATGTGTGCCCCGGGCAGACCTTCGCTCCAGCCCCAGCCCGTCCATCTGGGGTCCACTCATCTGAGTTCTTCAACCCAGGTTTTCCTGCCTTGCGGTCCTGCCTTGCATGGGAGAAGCACTGGGATCAACTCTAGGGACTCTTAATGTCCTCCAGGGGATGTCTTGGCCATAGCTCCTTAATTTTGGGGTAAGAGGAATCCTCAGGAGATCTTGAGCAGGTTTTGGGGTTTGTTCTTAATTTGTTTTTTGCTTTTGTCACCTAGGACTCAATTCTTTGAAAAATCCTTGTTCAGTGGTCCAGGCTAGGCATGTCTGGTCAGGAAGGAGGGATGTCTTAGTGACCTGATGCTGCCGTGACAGAAACACCACAAGTGAGTGGATTTAAAGAACAGAAATTTATTTCCTCACAGTTCCTGAGGTTAGAAGCCCAAATCAGGGTCTTGACCATGTCACTTCTTTCTGTGGGACTCTCCTAATTTCTGGTATCTTGGACAATCTTTGACATTCCTTTGCTTGTAGACAGGTCCTCACATAGTGTCTGTCTCCCCCCTGGGTGTGTATCTCTATGTCTATTCTGCTGTTTTTATAACTTAAAAGTGATTAGGTTTAGGACTCACCCTACTCTGTATGACCTCATGTTAACCTAACTGATAACATTTTCAAACAAGGTCACTTCACAGGTTAGGATTACAACATGTCTGTTTTTGGAGATACAAATCAATCCGTAACAGAGACACATGTGACAATAAGACACCCAAGTCCCTTGATCTCATGCAAAGAGAGTCATAAAATGCCAAACAAGTAACAGAGAAAACATTGGGGTATGAGAGGTGTGTGCAGGATATTAAAGCAAGGTGACAGGATGAAAAGTGACCCTACACCCACTTTAGACTGGGTTGCTAGGGAGAGTCAAAATTAAGGTGACATTCATGCTGCAAATGGAATAACAAGAAGCCAGCCTGCAAAGATCCAGGAGAAGAACATTACAGGTGGAGATGACCACCCCTACAAAGGTCCTGAGGCAGGAGATCCAGTGGACTAGGGATTCTGCCCCTCTCTAGCCCCAACCCGACAGCTCCGTCTCCCACCACCACCACAGGAAGGATAGGGAGCTAGGCCAGCAACCATTTGTTAGCGTTACGAGCAGATTCCAGTGAACCCTGCTCTCCAGCAAGGCTGGCAGATGAGCCCTTCTGTCTCAATCAGATAGCCTGGTTAATGGAGCATTACCTCTGTGCTTTCCACAGATTTCCAGTTCTCAAAGAATTATAAAACGATAAAATGCACTTGGCATGAAAACTTCAGTGGCCGTAATTTAATCTGGCTCTAATAATCCCGTAGGCTCGCCAGGATTTTTTGTCACCCAAGGATCATAATTGTGAGTATCAGTTACCATAAATGGGCAGTTCTGCTGGTTAGTGGAGATTTCTGGTGGAGAAAATGCTGTATCGACCATCGTTTATGATCCATACTCTTTGCCGGTCTTGAAGAGTTACACACACAGATGAAGGTGGTTTTTCAGGCCCCACAAACGCCTGTCTTAATGAAGATGAACACTATCCTCTTTCTTTGCCCTCATTCTTTCAACGCTTGCTGCTGCATTCTCACCGTGTGGCCGCCATTTGCAGAGCTACCAGATGCAGCTACATTTGATGCAGCCGAAACCTCCAGGCACACACCTTTCCTCCGGGTAGATCAGTGATGCTTGAGACTCAGCAATCTGCAACTGCATCATTTTTGAAAAATTTATTGTGATAAAATGTAGATAACAGAACATTTGCCATTTCAACCATTTTTAACGGAAGTTACATTCCATGTTGTGCAACCATCACACTCTCCATTTCCAATTTTGTCCTTCATCTCCCTTAATAGAAACCAGTTATTAAGCAATAACTCCCCGTTCTCTCCTCTCCCCATCTTCTGGTGACCATCAATCTGCTTTCTGTCTCTATGCATTTGCCTGTTCTAGATATTTCATACAAGGAATATCATACAATATGTGTCCTTTAGTATCTAACTTATTTCGCTTAACATCCTGTTTTCAAGGTTCATCCATGTTGGGACATGTATCAGAACTTCATTCCTCTTTATGGCTGAATAATATTCCGTTGTATATATGTGAAGTCCCTGAGTGGTGCAAATTATTTATGCACTTGGCTGCAAACTGAAAGGCTGAAGGTTCGGGTCCACTCGAAGACGCCTTGGAAGAAAGGCCTAGCGATCTACTTCTGAAAAATCGGCCACTGAAGACCTTACAGAGCACAGTTCTACCCTGGCACACCTGGGGTCGTCATGAGTCGGGGTCTGCTCAGTAGCAGCTGGTTTGTTTTTGGTACATATACACCGCATTTTGTTCATCCGTTACCTGTCCATGGACACTGGGTTGTTTCCAGCTTTGGGCTGTCGTGAATGATGCTGCAATGAACCTGGGTGTACAAGTATCTGCTCAAGTCCCTGCTTTCAGTCTTTTGGGTAGATACCTAGGAGTGGAATTGCTGGGTGTGTCTGCATCATTTTGCCCTTGCCAGTCAGCAAACAAATACAGATTTACTCCATCAGGCCCTCATAATTAGACTGTATTAACCTGACATTTCAGATGAATACTGCAAAATTTAAAATAATCTCACAGAGAAAGGAGCTGATGAAATCTAAGGCAATTGGAATGTCCAGAAGACGCAGTAAATTTCACTTTTATTATGCCATGTAGATTTATGTTTCCATTATCTATCATGCTTACATATGATAAAAAGCAAGTGTGAGAGCGCCTGTTTCCGTATAGGAGATTTCGCAAACTGTATTAAGGATGAGATCGTTATACTTACACATTTTATACTAATGTTTTCTTCACAGCCAAAAGCACTTTCATTTAATATTAATAAAACAGATGTTTGGCTGGAGGTGGCTGAGAACCACGTGGTTTTTATACATTCATGAACGATGGCGCCTCCCACTGCGCTGCCTCCCAAGTGGGCAGTATCTCCCCGGCCAGACCCAGCCTCCTCATGGAAACTGAGCCAAGCTGCCACAGTCCTCGTCCGTCTCGTCTTTTTTCACAGCCCTCAAAAAGGATAAATTACCATGCTGCCACGGATGGGAAAATGTGGGTAAATAGACAATACATTCTCTCTGTTATTTCTCTATTATCAGCACCCCTCCTCATTGGAACCAACTTTAATTTTAAAATGGGATATAGAATAGGTAGAGCATCGGGCATTTTAAGGGCAGCGAATCTATTCTGCATGATACTGTAATGGTGGACACATGACGTTAGGCACTTGTCAAAACCCATGTTGTTGTTGTTAGGTGCTGTCGAGTTGGTTCCGACTCATGGTGACCCTGTGCACAACAGAACGAATCACTGCCCGGTCCTGCCTCATCCTTACAATCATTGTTATGCTTGAGCTCCTTGTTGCAGCCACTGTGTCAATCCACCTCGTCGAGGGTCTTCCTCTTTTCCACTGACCCTGTGCTTTGCCAAGCATGATGTCCTTCTCCAGGGTCTGATCCCTCCTAACAACATGTCCAAAGTATGTAAGACGCAGTCTCGCCATCCTTGCTTTTAAGGAACATTCTGGTTGTGCTTCTTCCAAGACAGATTTGTTAGTTCTTTTGGCAGTCCATGGTATATTCAATATTCTTCGCCAACACCACAATTCAAAAGCATCAATTCTTCATCAGTCTTCCTTATGCATTGTCCAGCTTTCACATGCATATGATGCAATTGAAAATACTATGGCTTGGGTCAGGCGCATCTTAGTTTTCAAGGTGACATCTTTGCTTTTCAACACTTTGAAGAGGTCCTTTGCAGCAGATTTACCCAATGCAATGCATCGTTTGATTTCTTGACTGCTGCTCCCATGGCTGTGGATTGTGCGTCCAAGTAAAATGAAATCCTTGACAACTTCAGTCTTTTCTCCATTTCTCATGATGTTGCTCATTGGTCCAGTTGTGAGGATTTTTGTTTTCTTTATGTTGAGGTACAATCCATACTGAAGGCTGTGGTCTTTGATCTTCATTAGTAAGTGCTTCAAGTCCTCTTCACTTTCAGCAAGCCAGGTTGTGTCATCTGCATAATGCAGGTTGTTAATGAGTCTTCCTCCAATCCTGATGCCCCGTTCTTCTTCATATAGTCCAGCCTCTTGTATTATTTGCTCAGCATACAGATTGAATAGGTATGGGGAAAGGATACAACCCTGACACACACCTTTCCTGACTTTAAACCACGCAGTATCCCCTTGTTCATCTGTCTGAACAACTGCCTCTTGATCTATGTACAGATTCCTCATGAGCACAGTTAAGTATTCTGGAATTCCCGTTCTTTGCAACGTTAACCGTAATTTATTATGATCCACACAGTTGAATGCCTTTGCATAGTCAATAAAACACAGGTAAACATCCTTCTGGTATTCTTTGTTTTCAGCCAGGGTCCATCTGATATCAGCGATGACATCCCACGGGACTGTACAACACAGAGTGAACCCCAATGTAAACTCGGGTCGTTAGTGGCTATCACTTTGGCCCCAACTCCTGGCAACCCCACACACAATGGAAAGAAATGTCGCCGAGTCCTGTGTTATCCTCATGATCAGTTGTAGATCGGACCGTTACGATCCCTAGGGTTTGCATTGACTGATTTCCAGAAGCAGATCACCAGGCCTTCCTTCCTATTGCATCTTAATCCGGATCACTGCCGAAACCTGTTCAGCATCATAGCAAAACACAAGCCTCCACTGGCAAACGGGCGGTGGCTGTGCATGAGGTGCTTTGGCCGGGAAACCAGCCCAGGTCTCCGTCAGGGGAGGCGAGAATTCTACCACGGGAGTCGCTGTCCCCAGTGTAAAGTTTGGACCCTAGTTAACAACAGTGTATTAAGATTTGTTCATCAATTATAACAGATACGCCAAATGAATGCAAGATGTTAATAATAGGAGAAACGGGGCGGGGGAGGGATTATATGAGGACTCTCTGTACTTTCTATGCAATTTTTCTATAAGCCTAAAAAAAAAGGCTCATGGCAGAAGCAGATGGCCAAGCTTTTCTCCCGTGGCACGGCTACGTGGGTCTGAACTACCAACCTTTAGGTAAGTAGTCAAGCACAAATCATTCACACCGCCTGCCCAGGGACCTTATAAGTCTAAAATTACTCTAAAAAATAAAGTCTAATAATAATAAAGAACGTTTTAAAAATGGGATCTAGAAATACCCACAGAGTAAAAGGTATATATAAAAGTTGTATGTGTGTTGGAGCAGAGGCAAAGCCTCTCTGCCTGGCTGTGACCGTGGAAGTGTTCAAACCTCTTTGCAAAGTCAGTTTTTGTGGCCACATGACAATTCCAACCCAACAATCAGCCTGGGCACTTCCCCTCTCATCACAATAAAAAAGCTTTTTTTCTGATAGATTTCCCCTTGGTAACCTCTTATTCAGATAGATAAAAGAGCTCTGAAATGTGTGGGGCTGTTTGCTCAGTCATACCCAGGAGATTCAACATTTTGCTTGTCCCAGACAGACACTATAAATAAAAATGAAAGCCCTGCGTGGGTAATCCAGATCTGGGGCTGACTTTCTTGTCTTTTAGACAGACAAAGTCTTATTAGGAAAACCTTCCAGTATCAGCTGGGAAGGGAGTGGGAGATTTGAGCATTGAAGGTTAGGACAAAAGCCTGATGAATTTATTTGAGGTCAGTGTAGCTCAGCCGGGAATACAGAAACACAGGAGCCATGGGGAGGTTAAAGGGTTAGACACTGTTTGGCTTTGAGGAATAAGAGGCTTGCAGCGCTGATCAAAGTTGGGGCCTGGAGCACTGATGTTTTTCCTTTAGCCGAGGAAAGTTTTAAAGACCTAGCATGCGCCCCCCAGCCCCAGAAGTGGCTCTGGGCTGCGCAGAATTGATGGAGGGTTCACTGTCTTCCAGAAAGACATGCTGAGAGCTTTCTTCAGCCGGGGGCTGATCCAATCCGAATCTGTTCTGCACAGGGACCTCCAGTCCATGGGGAATCTGAGCCCTCCAGTCAATTGTCCAGCTAACCTGGCCTTGTGCAGACAAGTTATTTGGGAATCGATTGTTTAATTTGACACGAAGCACAGTACCCACCCATGTCTGTCAGTTTGTCACCCTGTGGTGGCTTGTGTGTTGCTGTGATACTGGAAACTCTGCCACTAGTATTTCAGATACCAGCAGCGTCACTCATGGTAGGCAGGTTTCAGCAGAGCTTCCAGATTAAGACAGGCTAGGAAGAAAGACCTGACTTCTGAAAATGAGCCAATGAAAACCCTATGGATCACCACAGAATATTGTCTGACATAGTGCTGGAAGATGAGCCCCCTAGGTTGGAAAAAAAAAAATTTTTTTTTTTTTCCAAAGGCACTCAAAATGCACACTGGCCACAGAAATGGACTCAAGCAAACCAACGATCATGAAGACCATGCAGGACCGGGCAACGTTTTGTTCTGTAGTCCCTGGCATCACTATGAGTCAGAGCCGACTAGATGACAAGCACAGTGCTCAGCACATGAGAGGCATTCAGTACTGCGTTTAATGAATTAAATGACAGAATGGGTGGATTAACCAATACCAGGACAGCACAGCTTCCTCAACGGGTTATAAGTCAGTGCTCAAGGCCAAATGTGTGTGCGGTCAAAATCATCTTGGACAAACCCTTAAAAGGCTCAGAGAACCAGGGGCCTGGCAGGGATCCCCGCGGCCATGCTCACGGCCCCATTGGGAGCTTTGTGCAGTCTCTCAGAAGAGCCAGCTTCCCACCCCCAGGGGGACAGTCCCATGTCCCTGGCTGCACCCAGACAGATGGGACAGTGGGCGGGCGGCACTCAGGCCATGCTGCACAAGACGATCAGCTTCAACACCAGAAGCCCTTCTGCTCGGCTAGGAGAACAAACCCACTTCTCACCTCGTGAGGCCTGGGGTCACTATGTTTACATTAGTATTTTCATCTCTCTGCCAAACCCTTATTTTTTTTATTGTGGTAAAATATATATAACATAAATTTTGCCATTTCTAAGTGTGTGATTCAGTGGTATTTACTACACTCACAATGTTGTTCAACCATCACCTTTGTTTCCAAAATTTGTCATCACCTCAAACAAAAACTCTGTGCTCCTTAAGCAGTGACTCCCCACCCCCACCCCACCCCCAGCTTCTGGTAACTTCTAATCTACTTTGTGTTTCTATGCATTTACCTATTCTAGATATTCCATATAAGCGGGATAATACAGTTTTTATGTTTTTGTGTCTGGCTTCTTTCACTCAGCGTAATGTTTTCAAGGTTCATCCATGTTGTAGCATGTATCAGAACTTCGTTTCTCTTCATGGCTAAATAACATTCCATTGTAGGTACAGACTACATTTTATTTATCCATTCATGTGTTGATGGACGTTTGGGTTGTTTCCACCTTTTGCCTACTGTGAATACTGCTGCGAAGAACATTGGTGTACAAGTATCTGTTGAAGTCCCTATTTTCAATTCTAGCAGGGGTATCCCCCTAGGAATGGAATTGTTGGGTCACACAATAATTCTAGGAGCCCTGGTGATGCAGTGGTTAAAGCCCTTGGCTGCTAACTGAAAGGTCAATGGTTCAAATCCACCAGCCACTCTATAGGACAAAGACGTAGCAGTCTGCTTCCATAAAGATTTACAACCTTGAAAACCATATGAAGCTGTTCTGCTCTGTCCTATAGGGTCATTATGAGTCGAAATTGACTCCATAGCAGTGGGTTTTTTTTGGTTATTATAATTCTATGTTTCACTTTTTTGATGAACTGCCAAACTGTTTTCCACAGCAGTTGCACCATTTTACATTCCCACCAGCAATGCATGAGCCAAACCCTTATTATTTGCTGAACGTGATAGTTAAACTCTGGGAGTTTAAACAAGTGCATAAGGCCATTGCAAGATAGAGTTGTTTGAAATCCTGACAGCTGTAAACTTCCTTTACCCCAGGAATCAGTTGGTACTCCAGGCCAGGTACTGGGCACCTGTTCACACTAGCCACAGAACCTAAGCTGAGAGCTCCCCCCTCACCAGATGCTAGAGAGGGAGGTGCAGGGGAAGGCAGGAAGCCCAGGGCATTTCAAGGGAATGGTGGAAATGCTTGTGATCAAAAGGTAAGAGTGTTCAGCCAGATGAATAATGTAATGGTCTTCAATAATCCATTGGTTTATATTAAAAATTCCAGAATGATATAAAATGTGAAGACATGGAAAATGGTCATTCTATGCTTTGTGAAAATTGAAGCAGTTGTTGGGAAGCCCGCTAGACTTCCACCACTTCAGCCACCTGTGCACCTGCACCCACAGCACCCAAACCCCATCTTGACCCCACTTCCCCACTAGTCGCCAACCGATTTCTCTGCTCTAATTTCTCTCCTCCTACCCTCTCTTAAGCCCAATCCAATCAGGCTTCCACCCCCACTACTCACCAAAACTGTGGACGTCAAGGTCACCTGGAGTCTCAAGTTGGTGAATCCAACGATCTGTTCTCCCTTCGCATCTCATCTGACCCATCAGCCGCACTCTTTCTCCTTGGCGCCCCTTTCCTCAGCCTCCAGGACGCCATACTCTCCTGGTTCTCCTCCTATGTCAGGGGCAGCTCACTCCTTCTCCTTTGCTGGTTCCTCCTCCACTCTCTGGTGTGTTTGCATCGGAAGGTATCAGGCTCAGTCATTACTCCTTCTCTTTCTGAACATGAACTCTTGGCTATGCCGTTGTATGAATTTCCTAGGGCTGCCATAACAAAGCACCATAGAATGGGTGGCTTATAAGTACAATAAGTTACTGTCTCACAGTTCTGGAGCCTGGAAGTCTGAGATCAGGGTGTCAGCAGGGCCTTGCTCTCTCTGAAGGTTCTAGGGAAGGATCCTTCCTTGTCTGTCCCAGTTTCTGGTAGCCCCAGGCACTCCCTGGCTTGAAAGCTGCAGCCCAACTCTATGGTCACATGGTTGTATTTCCTCTGTCCCTCCTCTTTTATAATGTCTCCTTCACTCAAAAGAGATTAGAACCCACCCTACTCCAGTGTGACATCTTGTTAATCATTAACATCTCAAAGACCTATTTCCAAACAAGGTCCCATTCACAGGTACCTGGAGTTAGGACTTCCATATATATTTTGAGGAATACTATTCAGTCCACAACAACCATGCAGTCACATCTCCAGTCCATCTCGCTCCAGAACCCCAAAGCCGTACATCTGGCACCTTCTCAACATCACCACTTCTGTGTCAACCAAGCATCTTATGCTCTGTGTGTCCAAAATGGAACTCACAATCTTTCACCAAATCTGCCTCTCTCCCAGGCTTTCCAGCCTTGGGGATTGCCCCTCCATCCTTCCAGTCATTCAGGTCAAAAGCCTTTTGGTCATCACTGACTCCTCTTCCCCTTAGCCCATCTGATCCAACAGGAAACCACTGGCTCCATTTTCAGAAGAGATTCAGGATCCCACAATGTCTTACCACCTCCACTGTAGCCTCCTGGTTTGAATCCTCTTCCTCTCTCTCTTGGCCCTGTGGGAGCCTGCTTAACTGTTTCCCTACTTCTGCCTTTGCCCCACTACAATGGGTCTCAACACAGCAGCCAGAGTGAGTCTATAAAAACATAAGTCAGATCCAAATCTTCCAATGACATCCATTCATTCACTTAGAGAAAAAGTAAAGGCATGTGTAAGTTCAACAAAGCGCTTAATTATGTGTCTGACCTTTTCTCTCTTACCCTCACCCCAGTGACTCTGCTCCAACCACATGGGCCTCCTTTTAGTCCTCAAACACCCCCAGCACACTCCCACCACAGGGCCTTTGCACTGACTGTTCTCTCTTCCTGGAACACTCTTTCCCTAGATACCCAAGTGGCTCTCTCCCTTACCTCCTTCAAGTCTTTAAAGTCACCATCTCAAAGAGGAGACCCTAGCCATCCCATTGCAAAGTGCTCCTCCCCTCCTTGGCTCTCCCCATCTCACATACCTACTCCTGTTCATTGACTCTCTCCTCCACTCAAACATACACCCCCAGGGTGGGGATCTTTGTCTGTGTTGATCCCCAATGGATCCCAATGCCTAGAAGAGCGCATAGCAGACACAGCAAATGTTAGCGAGGAAAAATGCCATAAAAACATCTTAAAATATACACCAAAAGATGTATATAACCTTTACATATAGTTTAAAGAATAATGCACACCAAGTACGCACCACCCAGCTTAAAATAAGAGCATGGCCTGTTCCTTTGACGCCCCTCATATGTCCCTCTCCCACCACAACCTCTTGCTTTCGCCAAAGCTAATCACTATTCTTCATTTGCATCAGTTATTCCTTTGCTTTTCTTTAATGCTTACCACATATGTATGTGTCCCTAAATACATATGACACATATGTCAAACACACTTATTGTTGCTGGCTGCCATTGAATCAGCCCGCCTGCCTCATGGCAACCCCGCGCACGGCGGAACAGAACACTGCCCAGACCTGCGCCGTCCTCAGGATCGATTGCAGATCGAACCATCGTGATCCACAGGGTTTTCCTTGACTGATTTCCAGAAGGCGTTCACCAGGCCTTTCCTCCTAGCCCATCTTAGGCTGAAAGTTCTGATGAAATCTAGCATGCAAGCCTCCACTGACAAATGGTGGTGGCTGTGAATGAGGTGCATTGGCCAGGAATCAAACCCAGGTCTCCCACACGGAAGGCGAGAATTCCACCACTGAACCACCCCTGCCGTGTACATACATGATACATATACTTAATACATATAAGAAATATTGCCTCATTCACATTTTTAAAAAACATGTTTATGTACATATAAGTGCCGACAGTAATGGTCCCCAGTTATGGGTGATTTTTAATTTCCTCTTTGTTTCTGTATTTTCCAAAGATTTTTATCATGAACATGTATTACTTTTGCAGTCGGAAAACAATGGGATGCACACCTGAAGACAAGAACTGTGCTTGTTTGTGAGACAAATAAATAGCATTTCTGCACTTATGTCACTATGAACTTAGCCTCAAAAAAAAAATTCAGATTTGTTTCACATGGCAGAGAAGCAAAGACTGCTGAAATGAATCTTGAAGATGACGCACCTGGAGAGGTGATGTGAACATGCTTGACCGCAGTAGCTGGATGAGCTGAAATGAGGCAGATGCCTTAAAAATCTTGCTCCCCAAGGAAGAATGAAGAAAGCTAAAGACACAGGGGAAAGAGTAGTCCAAAGGACTAATGGACCACAGCTACCACAGCCTCCACCAGACTGAGTCCAGCACAACCAGATGGTGCCCGGCTACCACCACTGACTGCTCCGACAAGGATCACAATAGAGGGTCCCAGACAGAGCTGGAGAAAAATGCAGAACAAAATTCTAACTCAAAAAGAAAGACCAGACTTGCTGGCCTGACGGAGACTGGAGAAACGCTGAGAGTATGGCCCCCAGACACCCTTTCAGCTCAGTAATGAGGTCACTCCTGAGGTTCATCCTTCAACCAAAGATTGAACAGGCCCATGAATAAAACAAGACTAAAGGGGCACACCAGCCCTGGGGCAGGGACTGGAAAGTAGAAGGGAACAGGAAAGCTGGTAATAGGGAACCCAGGGTTGAGAAGGGAGAGTGTTGACATATCATGGGGTTGTTAACCAATGTCATAGAATGATGTGTGTGCTAACTGTTTGATGAGAAACTAGTTTGCTCTGTAAACCTTCATCTAAAGTACAATTAAAAAATTTTTTTGTTCCCCAAGACGCAGACCCACAGGGTTAGCTCTGGGCTTGGTTTCCCGTTAACCTGGTATCCTAAAGCTGTTTTTCTTTCTAAGATTTGCAAAGCTGGTGTGATCTCCTGGATAGCCTCCAGCTTTATCACAATGATTTATCTCTTCTATTATTAAAGACATTGATGGTCATTTATTTTACTCCTTTATGGCTGCCAGGGGCACCCACCCACTTGGGGTGAGGAACCTTGAGGGGCAGCGGGCTGGGAAGCTACACTGGAACTCTGTAGCCATCAGTCTACCCTTACTCCTGCCATGACCATGTACCCTCAGAGCTCCCGCTTCTCTTTAGCATGTAGATTGTTCTAGAATAGCATCTGTCCGATGTGTGTTTCTGTTCTGCACATTTATCCTTTGCTTCTTTTTTCTCCTTTCCTAAAGAAAGATGACGTGCTTGGGGTCACGGAGCCAAACTACCTGGCCTCCCATCCTGGCTCCACCTCTTCAAGCTAGTGGCCCATGGCAGCCTCCCTAACCCCTTGGAGCCTCAATTTTCCCATCTGTGAAATGGAGATAAAAAATAAACCAGACTGTTCTTCCAAGTCGCCTCTGGGTGGACTTGAACCTCTAACTTTTTGGTTAGCAGCAGAGCACGTTAACCGTTTGCACCACCCAGGGACATTGTAACATGAGGCTCTAGAATCCAAGTATCCAGGTGGGCTCATTTTATTCCCCCTCCTCAGCATTGCCTCGGCAGCCCCAGCCCAGCTGGGCCTGTCCTTGGACCCTGATGTTCTAAAACCAGACTGGAATTTACATGCGGAGTGAATCTGCTCAAACAGGGCAGCCCAGGGCTGTATCAGTAATGAATGAGCAGCCACTGCCTGCTCTGAGCGGCTGCTCTCCTGTGAAGGAGACACGATGTCCAGGATCCCAGGGAGTGAGGGAGAAAGGGTACCTTCTTTTCACATCAAGGCCTGAAAGGGATCACCAGGGCAGGCCTTGTCCCAGCCACACACAGACCTCTGGCCCCCAGGGCTGGGCAGCAGAATGGCTTCCCCGCCTTCCCCGTGGCCCCAGATGCGATGCCCAATGCCCAAAGCCCCACTACCAGACCCAAGGGTGGCTCCCACCCCATGGGGAGGCACAGGCCAGGAGGAGTGCCTGACACCCCTAAGAGAGTAATGATGAGGCTGGGAATGCAGCAGGGAGAAAGCGGGAGAGTGACTGCGAGCCCCTGGAAGCTGAGTCACCCCACTGACCTGTCACTTTCACTAAGGAGGGGGTGGGAGGACCCTCATGCCCCTTTTTGTTAGAGAGCCTACAGTGGAGAGAGGACAGTCTGAGATGCACCTAGAATGTCCAACAGTGTCTGAAAGCAGATGTAAGATCTGGTTCCAGGCGAGTTCCCAGGGAGGTGATTCCAAGAAGTACCATCAGGGATGGGAAAGTGAGACAGGGAGGGAAGGTGCCCCATGAAGGGTGTTATCAAGCTACACTGTGGGTAACTGCAGCTCGACCTACTGCAGAAGTCTCTGGAATGTAGCACACACGCTCAGCACCAATTCACCAACTCTTGGCAGCCACCGGCTCCTCCTTTGGCAAGGAGATGCAGCTATGACAGCTGGACACCAGAGGTGTACATGGAGGAGCATCCCAAGGCACATGGGCAGGCACCAACAGCATCAACTTCATACATTCAGGAGCCTGGCAAGAGCCACAATGCTCCCTCAAAGGGTCAACTGGAGAGAAGCAATTGAAGAGGCTGAGCATGGAGGTGCGAGCGGGGTCATCAGATGGTGAGGCATCCAGGGTCCAGCAACAGTGGGAAGCTGCTCCCAGCCCAGGCAAGAAGGGCCAAGTGAAAGGAGCCCAGGGAATGGTAAGCCATAGGCCAGGGCTGCCACCAAGAGAATAATGCTGGAACCATGGCCGGGCAGGAAGGGAGTGGAGCAATGAACACACTGGCCTTTCCTCCCACATCTTATCTCTGGCTTAAGCAGCAGAACCATGAATGATGGCAGTGAGGTGCTGGTAGATGTTTAACAACCAGCTGTCTGGTGGGAGGGAGCTCTGATTTGTAGCATCTACCAATTTCTGTGGTGTAAATATTCCACCATGGCCTATCTGAAGCTACCAACGTGACAGCAACCAGCTTATAAAATTCCTTAAAGTTCAGCAAACAGCTCTTGTTGTTAGTTGCTATCAAGTTGACTTCCACTCATGCCAAGTGCCATGCACTGTTCCAAGTTCTATGTTTACTAACTGATTAAAATATTATGACTCCATGCGGTAGGCACTATATTTGCTCTCCTTTTGTGGATGAAAGCACTGAGGCACAACGAGCTCAATTACCTGGTCCAGGATGACCCAGATAAAAAGCGGCAGAGCTAGGACTTGAACCTGGTCAGGCTAGCTCTATCGCCTATCCCATGCTATACTTTGCTACAAAAACTTCCCTTGGCTTCCACGTGTTGAGTTTAAATGGAGCTGCCCAAGAATTCAGAGCTTTGGTGGTGCTGTAGTTAAGAGCTTGGCTGCTGACCAGAAGGTCAGCACTTTGAATCAAACAGCCACTCCTTAGAAACTCTATGGGGCAGTTCTCTCTGCCCTGTAAGGTTGCTATGAGTCAAAACTGACTCAACGGCAATGGGTTCGGGTTTGGTTTGGCCCAGGAATTCACTGGCATAGGAGCCTAGAACTTAAGAATGTACCAAGAAGAAGTGGGGAAACCAAGGTCCCAAAAGGAGAAAGACCTGCCAAAGTCACAGCAAGTGAGTGGCTAAGGCAAGATCAGGACCCAGGTCCCTGCTTTCCAGGGGTGCCCCCTTCCCCAGCCCGGCTGCCCATGAACCTGGGGTCCAACAAAGAAGAACAAGTGGCCTGTGTTCTCAGGACATACTAGCATATAAAATCAGGGGCTAGGAGAGAGTTCCGAAGATGTCTAGCTAGACAAGAGAAGCCGAGGACCCTAGTCATGGGACAACTCAGCATTAAGAGTCTTAGCAAAGGACTCTGAAGAGAGGTCAAAGGGGAATGCAGGGTCATAGAAGCCAAGAAAGAAATGAAAGTGTTTCAGGAAGGAGGTTGTTATGGATTGAACTGTATCCCAAAAAAAAACCACATTTTGAAGTCCTCCTGTACCTGTGAATTTGACCTCGTTTCGGAATACTGTGGTATCTTTGCAGATATAATCAAGTTAAGTAGGGTGGGCTCTAGCGCAATGACTGGTGTCCCTATAAGAAGAAGAAATTTGAACACAGACATACAGGGAGGAGGCCACGTGAACATGGAAGCAGAGACTGGGATGATGCACGCACAAGCCGGGGAACTCCAAAGGTTGCTGGAAACTAGGACAGAGGCATGGGACAGTTTCTTCCTCAGAGCCCCCAGAAGGAACCAACCCTGCCGACACCCTGATTTCAGACTTCTGGCCTCCAGAACTGTGAGAGAATACATTTCCGTGTTTTAAGCTCCCAGTGTGTGGTGGTTGGTTGAGGCAGCCCCAGGAAAGAGTGCGGAGGTTAAGGCTGGAAGGCTGGATGCTGCTAAGAGTGGAGTATGGTGACCAGGAGTGCCTGTTGGGTCTGGCAGCACAGAGCTCAGTGGTGACTTTGCTGTGAGCAGTTCAGGAGGAGGCAGACAACACTGTGGAGGAGTAGGGTGGCACACACGAGGTGAGGGATGGGTTCAGCAAGGATTCAGCTGATCTGAGAAATTTTGCTCTGACAGAGCCAAGAAATGGGGCCAGGCTAGAAGGAGAGGCGAGGTCAAGGCAGGGCACATTCCCGTGGGAGACGCACAGCACATTTGCAGGCAGGTAAGGAGCACAAGGCTGCAGATGCCCTGCGGCGATGCTTGCCCACCCAGGCTGTGCTGGCTTCCCTGCAGACCATGAATAAATGATCAAAGCTCGGCATCAATCCGCAGACCTGAGGCCTGTTTCATTCCCGACACTTGTCTTTTCCAGCAGTTGTTCTGAATCAAGAGGAGGCAACCCTGGACCCTAATTCAAATAACAGACACCCCGCACTGGCAAAAACACTTTAAACCCTTTTCTCAACATCCCCCTCCCCCGACCTGAGATCTCTTCTCATCCTTGCCATTTGTTATGGATTGAATTGTGTCCCCAGAATATGTGTTGGAGTTCTAACCTGTGGGTATAATCCCGTTTGAGAATAAGGGTTTTCTTTGTTATCTTAATGAGACCATATCCATGTAGGACATGTCCTAAACCAAGTCACTTCTGAGATCTAAGGAGCAGCATAGACAGTGACAAGGAAGCACAAACGGGGAAGATGGCCAAGGAACCGAGGAATGCTGGAAGAGACAAGACCTTCTCCCAGAGCAGACAGAGACTTCCCCCCGAGCCAGTGCCCTGAATTCCAACTTCTGGTCTCCTAAACTGTGAGAAAATAAAATTCTGTTTTTCAAAGCCACCCACTTGTGTATTTCCGTTACAGCACCACTAGCAAATGAAGACACCATGCATCCCGGGGCCTTCCTCCCACTTGCAGAGAAGGGAATGCAAGAACGCACCCAGTAGGGGGATGGGGACCTGTCCTTGCAGCTGCCCTCATTCTGGCTGGCAGGGCCTGCCTGGGGCAAGGAGAGGGGCCGGGCAGGAATGGAGCTGGGGGGACGTATGTCTGTAACTGCCATAGAGCCTTTGTCTAATGGAAAAGTAGACGTTCTTTGGAAAAGAGTCTCCTTTTCCTGAAGAGCAACTTTTTGCGAATGAAGGTTTGTCTCTGAAGGACAGGTCTGGCTGCTCTCTTTTCCTGGGGCACTACAGAGCCACCAGTTGTCCCTGAAGTTCTTCTCTCCCACTTCGTGAGTTGCAGCTGCAGCTTCCCAGCCATATCTTATTCCTCATTATAACAATCACACAGCCAGCCCTCTAATTCACCATCTCCAAGCACTGACTTCATCTGGGTTCTTAAATACTCAGCCACAGCCACTTGGAATTTCTTCTGACAAACTCCTAGCCCGCTTCAGTGTTATCTTTCCCCAAACAGGCATTATTAGTTCAGAACTTTATTGGCCATCTCTTGAAAGAGCCCTTCAGAAGCAATCAGAGCTGCTATGAATCAACCATCACTTAGCACTCGGGGAGGACAAATAAGGACTAAATAAGACACCAGTTCTTGCTGCACCACGAGAGGAAATGCCTGGCTCCAGCCGCAGTCTCCTCTGGGCCTGGGAAGGCTCCAACGCATCCCTCAGGTGTCAGTGACCCTACTGACTGCATTTCAGTGGACAGCTTGGGGAGGATAGGGTGAAGCTATCCTCCTTCCCAGCAGCCTCTCCTTCCTGGGTTCCCACAGGCAGACAAGGGGCCACTAGGGGCCAGGGAGGGGCCGCACTGCAGCTCCCACTTCCACCATGGAGCAGATGCCCAGAGGGATCCCTTTGGACCCCAACCTTCACCCCATCAAAACTCGCCTATCCTCAGATCCTCAAAAAGTTACACATAATGAAAACAGTAACTGTTGGTGAGAATGTGGAGAAATAGGAACCCTGGTGCATTTCCAGTGGGAATGTTAAATTGCATAGCTACAGTGGAAAACAGTTTGGCAGTTCTTCAAAAAGCTAAACATAGAATTACCGTACCCAAAAACCAAACCCATTGTCATCCAGTCGATTCTGACTCATAGCAGCCCTATAGGACAGAGTAGAACTGCCCCATGGGATTTCCTTTTTTTTTAATCTTTATGGGAGCAGATCACCACATTTTTTTCCACGGAGCAGCTGGTAGGTTCGAGCCACTGACCTTTCAGTTAGCAGCCAAGCACTTAGCCACTGTGTCACCAGGGCCCCTAAAATTACCATAAAAAAAAAAAAAAGACCCAGCAATTCCACCCCTAGGTATGCTCAAAGAATCAAAAGCAGTGACTGAAAAAGGCACATGGACATCAATGTTTATTGAAGCATTATACACAGTAGCTAAAAGGCGGAAAGAACCCAAGTGTCTACCAACAGATGAATGAATAAATAAAACATGGTGTGTTCATGGAATGGAATATTATTCAGCCATAAAGAGAAAAGAAGTTCTAGTACATGCTACAACATGAATAAACCTTGAAAGCGTTATGCTAAATGAAAGAAGCCACGCACAAAACGACAAATATTGTACGATCCCACTTATGTGAAACATCTAGAATAGGCAAATAGAGAGAGACAGAAGGTAAGATATAGGTTACCAGGGCCTGGGTAGAGGGGGAAACAGGAAGTCATTGCTCCATGGGTACGGGTTTTCAGTTTGGGCTGACAATATGGTGAATGTACCATGTTTCTACACAAATAACACGCGCCTTCTACGTTTGTGTTTGACAACCGCCCCCTTCCCTGTGAGGTATTTTCGTAAGTGCCGCTATGCCAATTTTTTTTTTATATGTTGCTATAAAAAAAAATTTAGCATACCATGCACTTATGAAAATACGTTATGGGGAGAGGGAGCAGTTGGCAGACAAATAGACGGTGCACATTATTTGTGTAAAAATGTGGTAATTGATGTCACTGAATTGTACGTTTATAAATGGTTCAATTGGCAAATTTTACATTACATATATTTTACCACCAAAAAAAAAACTTGCCTGCCTTATACCCTGTTCCTAGGGACCTACCTCCACTTGTCGATCTAGGGCAACACTGTCCAATAGAATATTCTGGAATGATGGAAATGTTCTATATCTGCTCCGTCCAATACAGTAGGCACTGGCCACATGTGACTATTGAGCACTTGAAATCTGTCTGGTGTGACCAACGAACTGCATTTTTTTATTTTATTTTGTTTTAAAGTTTAATTTAAATAGCCATATGTGTTGTTGTTGTTAGGTGCCATCAAGTCAATTCCGACACATAGCGACCTCGTGTGACAGAGTGAAACTGCCCCATAGGGCTTTCTTGGCTGTAATTTTAACAGGAGCACATCACCAGGTCTTCCTCCTGAGAAGCTGCTGGGTAGGTTCAAACCTCCAACCTTTTGGTTACCAGCTGAGTGCTTAACCATTGCACCACCAGGGCTCCTTCACATGTGGCTAGTGGCTACCAAATTAGAGATGTCCGGTCTAAAGGATGCTTATCTGTTAATCTAACATATCAACTCTTTTAGAAAATACTAAGAGTTAACGCTGAGTTCTTTGTGCACTCGAATCACTGTGCTATTGTTGTTGCTATGTGCCCTTGAGTAGATTCCGACTTATAGCTCACTTAGCATTTATAGGGTCGCTGTGAATTCTGCGGTGCAATGAATCACTTTTATATGTCCTTTCTAGTCATGGTCTTATAACTTCCAGAAAATGATTGGGTACGACTATGCAAATAAGGTGCATGGAACTCTTGTGGGAACTGGACAGTCTGCTAATGAAGATAAGGTGCATGGAAGCCTTGTGGGGGGAGGATTATGCAAATAAGGTGCATTGTATTCTTGTTGGGGATTGGTCAGTTTTGCCATCTCCCTAGGCTTAAAGGGAGCCAATCCCAGAGGTTGGAGAGGGATCTCACTACCTTCAAGAAGAAGAGCCATGAGTGGAATGTGTACTTCGGACCTAGGGTCCCTGTGCTGAGAACCTCCTAGACCCAGGCTACAGAGAGAGCTGTAACACTGGAGACCATGCAAGACAGCAAGAAGTGGCAGCAAGCATGGCAGAGTCCATCAGCAGAGAAACAGCTGCAGCAGAACCAAGAGACTGGCGCGAGACAGCGTGGTAGGCTTCCCGGCCCATGGAGCAAGAGAGCTGAGTGCCTTTCGGGGAGAAAGCTTGCTGGCAGAGTGGGGTACCTCCAGATTGTTATCAGCAGAGCTAAAGAAAGAGCTGTAACACTTGCTTGAGCAGGGCAGAGGCCAGGCCTGAGCAGGGGCCTAGCTAGAGCAATGACCGAGGCCAAGAGCAAGAGGCCAGGCCAAGCCAGGTCCAGCAGCAGAGGCCTATCTGCAAGCACGGCAGGGAATGAGCTGAGAAGAAGCTGTCCTGATTGAAGATTCTGAGCTGTTCCTGTTATCTCCAAGTTGATCTTTATCCTGAATTGTAACCTGTTACTTCCCTAATAAACCCTGTAATCCTGAGTATGGTCTGTGAGTTCTGGTGTGGCCATTGCAAGAATTATTGAACCCACCAGAGAAATAGAGAGAGTCATGGGAAGGACAGCTGGTGTCTGAACTGGTAAAAAGTTTGGAGAGCGGAGGTATAGTCAATCTCCACCTCATAGGGATCAGCTTTGAGCTGATGCTGACCTTGATTCTTCCCTCTCCCCCTGAAGTACGACAAGGTCTGACACCATGCCATTTTTACAAGTGCTAGGTGGGCTCTGGAAACCCTGGTGGCCTAGTGGTTAAGTGCTACAGCTGCTAACCAAAAGGCTGGCAGTTCAGATCCACCAGGTGCTCCTTGGAAACTATGGAACGGTTCTACTCTGTCCTATAGGGTCGCTATGAGTTGGAATCGACTCCACAGCAACAGGTTTGGCTTTTTGTTTTGGTTAAGTGGGCTCTATTAATTATCTCATTTAATTTTCATGACAGCCCTGGGAGGTAACTTTTCCCTTTTCCTTCTTGTTTGTTTTTTCACCACTGCTATTCGTACTCCTCTAAGATCAGGCCATGGTTGCTCTTTCCTCCATCTTGCTAACTTGGATTAGAAACAGGAGTGGGAACATCCATTTGTAGCAGGATCACAGATGCAGTCACATTTCATGCAGATATGCAAAGTGGAGCTTCTTTTTTCTGCCGTGAACAATGCCTGTAATAACCTGATCTTCCTCCCAGACCACTTCCCCACTTGCAGCTGGAGAAAGGGGAGGGAAGGGAAGAAAACAAAATTTAGTCTCCTTCAATAATCTAAGTAGTGTCTTTAGGTGAACATGCAGTCATCAGGAGGGATCAATTGCTGGAGAAGGACATCATCCTTGGCAAAGTAGAGGGTCAGCAAAAAAGAGGAAGACCTTCAGTGAGATAGATTGACACAGTGTCAACGAGTGGCTGCAACAACGGGCTCAAACATGAAGATGGTGCAGGACTGGGCAATATTTCGTTCAGTTATACATAAGGTCGCCATGAGTCAGAGCCAACTCAACGGCACCGAACAACAGCAACAATGACAAGCAGCCTCTTTAGGGTTTCTCTGCCCTGAGTTGCCCCACAGTCCTCCCCAGACCCCTTCCATATGATATCTGGGCCAATGTGGACTGTGGGTAGTTTTGGGATCTCATGGCACTAGAGGCAAGGGGCACACTAGACACCATCTCGTCCTTGGGTAAGCCTGTGCCTGGTGTCTCCTGTGCAGGACTAGCTACATAATTTGTGAACTCAGTATAAAAGAAAAACGTGAGAGCCCTTGTTCAAAAATTACTGAGACTTTCGAGACAGCGACAGCCAAGCGCTAAGCCAGGCACGGGCCCCTTCTAAGCGTGCGGACTGCAGACTGCACAGGCCACAGACTCACAGCGTCAGCCCTGCTCCCGAGTGTCTGTACCCAGACCTGCTGCTTAGTAAGCTGTCTTGCTGGGCCAAGGCTATTGGGTTCCGTTCATCAGTGGCTCTGTCAGAACTGGCATTCCTCCCATTGACTTTGACCCTCCTTGCCTCTAGAGGCGTGCTGTGCCTCTCACCCAACTATACCCACCGAGGCCCGGGAGGCCAATCCCGCAGCCCTTGGATTAGAACGCCCATATTTCTGCCAGACAAGAGGCTCCGCTAACCTCTGTATCCCTTCTGAGGGACACTTATCCTTCGTGGGGACTTTCAGGTCCTGCCCACCCCACACGGACGGAAAGGCAGTTCAGAGGAGCCAAACTCAGGGCCTCCCTCTTGCTTCCAGGGGGGTGTAGGTCAGCCTAGGAGGCCACCCCTCCCAGGGTCCTTGTAAAATGGAGGAGTAGCATCAGAGCCTGTCTAACTTCAGGGAGGATAATGACCAGGATCAGCCCAAAGCTGATTCCCATGAGGTGGAAGTTAGACATACCTCTACTCTCCAACCTTTTTACCAATTCTGACACCCACCATCCTCCCCACAGAACTCTCTACTTCTCTTCTGGGTTCAATAATCTCTTACAATACCCACACAGAACTCCGATGATCCTTATAGTTAAGTGGTTTATTAAGGAAGCAACAGGCTACAACTCAGGTTCAGGATCAGGAAGCACTCAGGCAAAGTCTGGAAGCCTCCCCCCCAAAGTGGAGAGCACCTTGCTCCCTTCTTCAGTGCAGGACAGCTCTCTCAGGCTCCTCTCAGCTGTCCAAGCAAACAGGTCCTTCTCTCTGCCTGCACGCCCCCTCTCAGCTGTGCAGACCTCCTCTCAGGACAGGCCTCTCCACCTTTGGCCTTCCTGCTGTCAGCCTCTCCACTGCTAACTGACCCAGCTCATAGTGAGCGTAGCAGTTTTGTTTCAGGTCTCTCAGCCGCATTTCTAGCAGCAGGTTTCTGCCATCACTACCGTCTCTGCTGCAGGGCCCCTTCCAGGCCTCTCACTGTCTTCAGCGTTACAATCCTTGACCCATGTCACAGCTCTTTTAGGAGGTTCCTTGCCTCTTCTCTCTCTCTCTGCTGCTTCTCCTTTCTTCCTTCTGCTTCTGTCTGCCAACCTCTTGGGGGTTGGCTGCATATGTAAACAGACTCCTCATCATTGCAAGGCATGGCCCTCTCAGGAGGGCCATGAACTGACCAGTCCCCCTCTCAGTAGGCCACAGGCACGTCATTTGCATAGTAAACTATAGATTCTTTATTTGCATAAGTATATTGACCAATCCCTGCAAGGTGCATACCAATCACAGGGCAGGCTGCAGCCCAGGGCCAGACAAAAAGTATGAAACCACAAGTTATTTACAGCTTACCCAGAAAATGTCAATCAACCTGGACAGGAGTAACAAACCCTTTGGGGCAGAAAACTAGGTCAAAGGCAACTCCTCAGGGTTTGGGGGAAATCTCTTACACTGTTTCTTCCAAAGAACCAAGGCAAAAGGCCACATAAAAGAACTCATTTCACTAGAGTCCTAAAAAGAAAATGAAACAGAAGCCCTTACAGAATGCATCGCCGCTATATGACTCAGCCGGCGAAGGGGCATTTATGGCAGGCTCAGCACCTGTCTCCCCTGTTGCCTGTCCTCATGTCCCCATGTCCGTCTTCTGCACACAAGCCACCAGATTCCAGGGAGAGATGCCCCTCTGATTCAGTCCACCAGGCCTTCTTTGACTAAAAAAAAAAAATTTTTTTTTTTTTTTTGACTAAAGGGAGTGATAAAGTAACTTCAAAACTTCTTATCTCTTTACAAAACCTAGCTTCTAGTCTATAATCTTGCTGCAGACTTGGAAATTCTATTTCATGTGTCACAAGCTGATATAAATCTTTTCTTCCTCTTTTCAGGGCTGTTGTAACTGCCTTAATCCTCTACCTGCTTCCCAGAAGAAAGGATACTAATATATTACCCAAAAAATTATCCTGAGACATATTTCAGAGGCTATTGTTAGGGGTTGATTTATGTCACCCAAAAAGACGTGTTCAAGTCCTAACCCCTGCTACCTGTGAACATGACCTTATTTGGAAGTATTCTTTGCAGATGTAATTAGTTAACATGAAGCCATACTGGAATAGGATGGGTCCTAGTCCCCTATGACCAGTGTCCTTACAAAAAGAAGAGACATGGATACAAACAGACACAGAGGTAAAGCGAACACGTGATGATGGAGGAAGAGATTGGAGTGATGTTGCCACAAATCAAGGAACACCAAGGATTGCCAGCAACCACCTAGAAAGAGGCAAGGAAGAAGCTACTAGAGCTTTCAGAGAGAGCAAGGCCCTGCCAATGCTTGATTTCAGACTTTAAGTCTCTAGAACTATAAGACAATAAATATCAGTACCATTTGTGGTACTGAAGCAGATAGTCATGAAAGGGTTATTAAGCGTTATTATTAACCATCCCATAATAGTTGTTTTTCAGAAAAGTCTACTCTTGCCACATTTTTGTTACAACTTTTACAGCCCTTCACCATGACTGGCCGAATCCCCAGGTTTCTTCTCTTGGCAGGAGGCCAAGGTGCAGGCACACTGACTCCGAATTTACCTGCTATATGACCTTCCTGGGGTGGCAGTAGCAAGGGCTCACCATTTTTTTAGGGCTATGCACAATATTTTTAGAGCTGTGCGCAAAAACCCATTCACTAAAATTATGCAGACTGCGCACGCATCACAAGACTGAAGATCCTCCCCGCTCTGTTCATGCATATGTATGTCACTCCCTATAAAAAAAGCAAATCTGCCCTGGTTCAGGGAGCTGGTAGCCTTAGGTCACGAGACCCTGCCTGTCTCCCAGTTTGCAAACTGAATAAACCTTTCTGTTCTTCCAACCCTGTGTCTGGCTGACTTCAATTCACTAGCCTGCTTGACAAAAATCTATTAGTTGATGGCGTCAGTACTTTGTTATGGCAGCACTAGGAAACTAATGCAGAAGGAACTTTGATAGGACTTAGAGATAGTGTGCTGCCATGAATTACTTAATATGAATGGTCCTTCTAGCCACTCATAGTCTTGTAACTCCCACAAAATGATTGGGAGGGACCATGCAAATAAGGTGTTAGTAGCCCACCAAGGGGATTGGACAGCCTGCTAATAATGCAAATAAGGCACATGGAACTCCTTGCGGGGGGGGGACCATGCAAATAAGGTTTATGAAACCCTAACTAGGGGGTTGGTCAGTTTTGCCGTTCTGCTAGGCTTAAAATGAGCTCATCCCAGAGAAAGAAGGAGGGGGAAGCCTCACCACTATCAACAAAGAAGACCTGGGAGTGGAGCACATCCTTTGGACCTAGGGTCCCTGCGCTGAGAAATTCCTAGACCTAGGAAACAGAGAGAGAGCTGTAATACCAAAGATGGCGAGAAGCAGCAACAAGCACGGCAGTGAAACAGTGGCAACGGAACCAGGAGACCAACACCAGTTGGCGAGGTGGGCTTCCTGGCCCACCAAGCGAGGCGGCTACAGTAAGTGTGCCAACCCATGGAGGAAGAGACCTGAGAGCCTTCATACAGGAGGCTTCCTGGTGGCGTGGGGTGCCTCCAAGCACTTGGTGGAGCTAGGCTCACTGACCCATGGAGCAGGAGAGCTGAGAGCCTTCAGGCAGGAGGCTTGCTGGCAGAGTGGGGTGCCTCTAGTCACTTATTGGCGGTGCTAAAAGAGCTTTGTAACACTTGCACAGACAGGGCAGAGGGAGGCTGAGGGCTGAGAGGCCAAGGGCCAGAGAGAGGCCTGCCTGTGGGCACAGCTGAGAAGAGGCTGTCCTGTTTGAAGAACTGTATCCTGAGTCATTCCTGACCCTGAATTGTAACCCGTTACTTCCCTAATGACACAACCTTGCTTGCTGAAAGTAAGAGGACTTGAAGCACTTACTGATGAAGATCAAAGGCCACAGCCTTCAGTATGGATTACACCTCATCACAAAAACAAAAATCCTGACAACTGACCAAAAAGCAACATCACGATAAACAAAGGAAAGATTGAACTGGTCAGGGATTTCATTTTCCTTGGATCCACGATCAACACCCATGGAAGCAACAGTCAAGAAATCAAACAACCCATTGCATTGGGCAAATCTGCTGCAAAAGACCTCTGTGAAGTGTTAGAAAGCAAAGATGTCGTTTTAAGGACCAAGGTGTCTCTGACCCAAGCCATGGTGTTTTCAATCGCCTCATATGCATGAGAAAGCTGGGCAATGAATAAGGAAGATTGAAGAATTAACGCCTTTGAATTATGGTGTTGGCGAAGAGTATTGAATATACCATGGACTGCCAAAAGAATGAACAAGTCTGTCTTGGAAGAAGTACAGACATAATGCTCCTTAGAAGCGAGGATGTTGAGACTTCATCTTACACACATTGGACGTGTTATCAGGATGGATCAGTCCCTGGAGAAGGATATCATGCTTGGTAAAGGCAGAGGGTTAGTGAAAAAAGAGGAAGACTCTCAACAAGATGAATTGACAGTGGCAGCAACAACTGGCTCAAGCATAACAACAATTATGCGGATGGTGCAGGACCAGGCAGTGTTTAGTTCTGCTGTATATAGGGTCGCTATAAGTTGGAACTGACTCAATGGCACCTAACAACAACAACTTCCCTAATAAAAAAAAAAAAAAAACCAAACACATTGTCATTGAGTCGATTGCAACTCATAGCAGCCCTATAGGACAGAGTAGAACTGCCCCATAGCGTTTCCAAGAAGCAGGTGATAGATTCGAACCGCTGACCTTTGGTTAACAGCCAAGTTTTTAACCACTGTGCCACCAGGGCTCCATAATAAACCCCATAAATGTCAGTATTGTCTGTGAGTTGTGTGGCCACTGAAACAAATTATCAAATTTAGCAGAGAAGTAAAGAGAGCCGTGGGAGGGATGGCTGGTTTCAGAACTGGTAAAAAGGTTGGAGAGTGGAGGTATGTTTGACTTCTATCTCACAGGGATCAGCTTTGAGCTGATGCTGATGGTGATTCTCCCTCCTCGTGAAGTTAGATGAGGAGATCCAACGCCCCCACGTTGCCATTTTTACAGTTAGACAATCAGTCTGTAAGACAATAGTTTATTCCCTGGCACATATTCAAATCAACTCTAGAATTCACGAGAATGTGGACCAACTGGAACTCTCATCCATTGTTGGTGGGAATGTAAAATGGCACACCACTTTGGAAAATAGTCTGGAAGTTTCTTAAAAAGTGAAACATACACCTACCATATGATCCAGTCTTTTCACTCCTAGATGTTGACCCAAGAGAAATGAAAGCATATGTCTACACAAAGACTCAGGCACATGCCCAAAGCAGCCCAGAACTGGAAACAACTGAAATGTTCATCAACGAATGAGTGGATAAACCAGTCATGGTATATCTACATAATGGAATACTACTCAGCAATAAAAAGGACAAACTATTGGTATACAACCATATGGAGGCTGAGTCTCCAAATCATGACACTGAAGGAAAGAAAGCAGGCAAAAAAATAATGCATATTGTATGACTTCATTTATACAAAATTCCAGAAAATGCAAACAAATCAAAAGGCAGAGCAATGGTTGCCTGGGGCTGGGGGCTGGAGAGAAGGATGAATTACAAAGGGACACAAAGAAACTTTGGGGAGGTGATGGAAATTTTTGTCTTGAGTGTGGTAATGGTTTCATGGGACAGACAGATTAGATAAATAGCTGATAGAGAGAGAGAAAGTTGCTGTTAGTTTCCACGCAGTGGGCTCCCACTCACGGAGAGCTTATGTACAACAGAATGAAATGTTGCCTGGCCCGGCGCCATCTTCATGATCCTAGACAGGGAGATAGGTAGGTAGGTAGGTAGATAGACAGGTGACAATACTGATCAAATTGTACACTTTAAATATGTGCAGTTTTGCATATTCCAATTATACCTCGATAAAATTGAAAAAAAAATCAGCTCAAGGAAATGCAATAAAACATTCTGAGAAGGAGAGCCCCACCTCCCCACTGACCCTGTGTTTCCACGTCTTCTAACCCAACTTCTGATTTTAGATAGAAAAGACACCAAAGTGAGATATCACTTTAGAAAGGCGTTGAAAATATATTAAACACTGAGATGTTACCATAATAAATTAAATGAATAATTTCAGATGTCTTGTCAAGTATATATTAAAAATACTTAAAATTAGCAAGTACCGAAGAAACTAATGTTGAGCAAATAACCTTAATGACTATATCCTATTATGTTTTAATGAGGGCTTCTTTTTTTTTTTTTTAATTTGGGTTTATTTTTGTAACAGAAGCTTTTATTTCCAAGGCTTCTTAAAGGGGCTTGTTCCTATTATGTATTTGAAACCACAATTTTAAGATAATAAGTTAGTTTTTAAATAAGGATATAATGATGTTCTCAACAGACACAGACTTGGAAGTTGGCCAGACCTTAGGTTAATTCTTACTTCTGCCTCCTTTTGGTTTTAGACCTTGGACAAGTCACTGCACCTCTCAAAGCCTTGGTTTCCCCGTCTGTAACACAGAAATAATGATCCATAGCCCCCAGGTAGCCCAGCACCTAGCACATACTATAGAAGCTGGACATGGATTTATTTCCTATGCAGTGGAAGCTGATAATTATTAGATTCTATACTCAATTAGTCCTCAAACCGCTATCTCCCGAAAGGTTATTTGAACAGAGCAAACTATAATGCTCATTCCCTTCATTCAAGTCTGAGTGTCATTTATACAACGAACTGGACGTTTCTGAACGCATCCTAAAACGTTCTGGAAATAATTCCACTACCGTTGCTCTCCAGCGAGGCAGCTTTATGAAATATGAAGTGAGTCCTCTTTTATAGCCGAACATTCATCTTCAGACTCCTTGGCATACGAGTCCCTCCAAGTTCTTTTATTATTTCCAAGAAACTGTAACTGAGCCTTTTTATATACCTTCTGTTGTCTTAAGAGTGATAACACATAAAGCATGTCAACCAAATATGAGGAAAGCATCCTTCTCCAGCGCGCCGTTTCCTTGGGATTGGGCATTCTGGGTCTGGGCTGCTGACAGCTCTGATGGGGTTATTGAACATCACTTTTCAAATAAAAGAACCCTGGCCCTGTAGGGGAGGCCCTCTCTGGCTCAGCTCAGCCACGGGGCAGCGGTCCCCAGGAAGCTCCTCTCAGCAGATGGGGGTCCGGAGGGCCGCACCAGGCCCCGCGGTTGCTCCTAGGCCTCAGCCACCCTTCCTTCTGTGTCCCCCACCCCTTCTCCTCTGCCCCTCCCCCACACACTTTCGAGGCTTTGTCCAGGACTCCAACTCCCTGTCCAACATCAGGGTCGTTGCCCCTGTCCTATCTCATTGCCTCGTTTCAATGAGGCCGATCCGAGTCCAACTTGTCTCCTGGGGCCTCAGTTTCTGTCTTTAAAATGGGGACAGAAAACGATGCCGGCGGTGCCAGGGCGGGGGTTATTTTGAATAAGGATGGACTCAGAGGGCTGTGGTGAACACGCTCCGATAGTTACCCAGAGGCGCGCTGTCACTGTCATTCCGATTCCTCTTCCTCCGCCCGCAGGCCCAGCGTCGAGGGGACAGACAGTGATGTTTGCCCCCGTAATCCCGCAGCTGGGCTCCACCGGGAGCCCCTCGGCCGACAGCCCCGAGAAGTCATTCACCGAATCAGGGAGCGCCGGCCTCTCCTCCAGGGTTTCCTGCTTCCTCGAGGGACGCCTCCGAATCCCCCGAAAATTCTGGAAAATATGTTCGCGCTCATTAACTCTAGAAACAAACAAGTGCAGAGGGAGCAGGAAGATGACGACCCGAATTAAAGGACAAGGCAGCGGGAAACCGAGGCCAGCAGGAGGCGGCAGTGACCCCAGACTGTGCACTGACACGGAGGGCGGCACGGGGGTGGGGATGGGGCGCGAGGGGCGGGGCCATGAGCAGGAGGGGCGGGGCCTGAATCGGGAGGGGTGGGGCCTGGTGGGCGTGGTAGAAGTGGGCGGGGCCTGGGTGGGGCGGGGCAGGCCAGAGCTGCGCCTTGCGGGGATGCTGTCCTGCGGACCATTCCCAAGCTTCCTTCTGACCTGTACCTGTGGGTCAGGGTGAGGAGGGTCCAGAGGTGCAGTGAGGGGAGGGCAGGAGCCAGGAGTACTCTCCCCACAGTTGGGCCTACGGGCTCCATAGGCTTCAAGGAGTTCCATGCCTGCAATATAGGAGCAGGAGGAGAGGAACCTCAGAATTATTGGGTTTCCTCAGCACCCTGGGGTCTTTTTAAAGAGAGACCCGCACACCCTCCAAGGAGTTAAAACCCACTCCCCCAACTGCCTGAGGGACGGCTAGCCTCAGCAGTTGTCACAGTCCTGCCCTCAGGGCTGTCACCCCTCATTGCCCCCCACCCCGACCCCCACCCTGTAGACAGGCAGGGGAGGGGTGCCACAGGCACCGGACACCTCCTCCTGGGGCTGCAGCCAGGACACCTACCCCCCTATAAACCAGTTGTCATCTGACCCCATGTGTGTCAGAGTAGAACTGTGCTCTGTAGGGTTTTCAACGGCTGATTTTTCAGAAGTAGATCACCAAGCCTTTCTTCTGAGGCACCTCTGGGTGGACGGGACCCTCCAACCTTTTGTAGTGCAGCTGAGCACTTAACCCTTGGCACCGCCCAGGGACAGCCTGCCAATCAGTGACAACGATGTGGTGGGGAGGTGCGGGGGCTGAAGGCGGCACCACCTTCAGCCCAGCACCTCCCAGGATGACAGAGTTATCCACAGAAAGAGGGCAAGAGCATGCCAAATGGAGAGGCCAGCATGTGCCAAATCACAGAGGCCCAACCGCCATGACATGTGTCTGTGTCTGTGTGTGTGTGTGTGTGTGTGTGTGCGCGTGCAGTGCAGACACTCCGTGGTTAAATACGAGCCAAAGTGGTGGAAGATGAGGGTGGAGAGGGGGGACTTAATGTGCCACATTCAGGAGTTTGGGGTGTATCTTTGGTCAATGGAGAGGCATGGAGGCCTTTCAGCCAGGAGGGAGGGTGGTCTATTAGGGATTTAGAAAGGTCACACTGACCCACAGAGTGGAGGAGACTCCTGTGGCCATCTAAGGCAGAGGTGGAGAGGACCTTGCCTAGTGAGAGACAAGGGGATGGAGAGAGGCAGCTTCAGGGGTATTGAGCCATCATATCTACAGAACTCCACAGGGGTCAGCCGCAGGGCACCAGGGGACAACCACACTCCTGTTGCAGTTTTCACTGAAAGCCCAGGACTCACTGGAATGCATCAAAGAGAACACAGGACGGGACAGCCGGTCCCCCAGACTGGCCTTCACAAGGCGACCAGTTTCCTTGGGGATTTGCTGCTGTCTGGATCTAGTCCTCTCCAGCGTGCTCAGAAATCTCATTTTCATTCATTTGCCCAGTACTGGTTGAGCACTGACTTCAAACCAGACACCAATTTTGTGTGCACAACAAAATGGATCCATCTCTCTTGGGGATGAACCAAGTTTAAAGAAACCAATCAATAAAACACACGCAATGCCTACTGAGTAATTTGCCATGAGAGGCATAGCCATCAGCATGCCCAGGCTGGCATGCCAGCACACCCCCTCCCTCAGCCCACTCTGAGGAGAGCCAGATGACCATGGGCCAGCCACCTTCAGTGGACAGAGCTTCCTGCAGACTGACTGCAGGCCACCTGGAGAATGACGCTGATGCCTCCAAATTTGCTCGTTTAGCCTGGACCCAGAACAAGGAAAGTGAAGCTAACTCATGCAGGCTCTGGGCTTAAGCAATAAATGTTCCCTCTCCTACACCACTGATCAGCCCTGGCAAGAAAAGCCCCGTGCCTGGGCCAAGATGCCTCTTGCCTGGCCCCAGCTGGGCTGTTCTGCCCACAGCTGTCTCCAGGCCCCGGGCTCACCAGCCCCCTTCTCTCTGTATGGTCTTTCTCCAAACAGTATGATTCAGTTGGTCACACTTTCAGTAACTGAAATTGTAAACCCACACCAGGCTGCCTCCCAGAAATTGCCCCCAAATCCCAGAGTGTGGGCATTCTGGGTCTTTCCGAACCCCCTGCCTCTCACTCACAGATCCTGAGTCCCATGGGAAGCAAACTACAGCTGTTGGGGAGATACAACTTTGCTGGGCAGCCTCATTTCCAATTTTTGGTAAAGTTAACAAAACCCCAACTTCAAGACCACTCACTTGAGCCCCTGCAAGAGCTGGAAGATGCTGGGAGTCATAGAGCATTCTAGGTGGAGAGAGAAGCCAAGTTGGAATCAGCAAGCATGTAGACAATTGTCTAAAGAGGTCTCAGAAGAAAGGGACCTGCATCTCCAGGGCTCCAGTACTTGGTGGTGATCTCCTTTCCCATTCTAATATTCACTTTCATGTTGTTGTTGTGTGCCATTCAGTCAACTCCAACTCATAGCGCCCTATAGGACAGAGTAGAACTGCCCCGTAGGGTTTCCAAGGCTGTAAATCTTTACAGAAGCAGATCGCCAGGTCTTTTCTCCAGCTGAGCTACTGAGTGGGTTCCAACCACCAGCCTCTAGGTTAGCAGCCAGGCACTTAACCATTTCACCACCAGGGCTCTTTCTTACCTAAGCTTAAATTGTATTTGTGTATTCTTTTACTCAAAGAGAATCCTGTAAATAGTCAAAGCTTCATTCAGGCCTCACAAAACTGGGATCCACTCTTGATCATTTCCCTGGACTCCCCATTCTAGTAGGGAGCTGGAGTGGGTAGGTGGGTAGGAGTGCCCCTCTCAGACAGGCAGAGCTATGCCTGCCGGACCCCCACGGGTGCTGCCCAAGGGGGGATTCAGATAATGGGCTAGAGAGAGAGCCTGGGGGTCTTCAGCGTAGGAGTCTTCAGCGTGTAACTGACTCTTGGGTCTGGGATCTGAGTTCACATTGAAGAACACTCACTGCCCCTTCTGCCCACCCCAGGCGACCGCCACCATGGGGATTTCCCACTCAGCCAAGGTACCTATCTTCTCCCTTCATTCAGTTGAAGGGAGCCACTTCCATCTTTTAATAACACACGTCTTCATGTTCCTTCCTGGGGCCATTTTTAAGCTTAAAAGAAAAAACTTTGAGAATGACTTTAAAGCACGTATCTTTGTGCCTCCCCCTCAAAACCAAAATACTGTATTTTTGCAAATGACAGAAACATCGTATGTCTTCCCGAAGTCATGCGTCTGTCTGACTGACACATTTCAGGGACAGGCGTTGCGGGGCTGAATTTATGCCTTTACATATGTTAATGAGCTTTGCTCAAACATTTTGATCCGGGAGGTGGCACATGCCTGTGCAGTTCTCATTAGGCTGGTGGCTCTCCTCACCTGTGGAGATTTCCTCCTCACCCTTCACTTCGTTTGTGCCCATTGATTCCCTCCCACTCGCTCCTCCATGTAAACCAGGATCCATCTGGGGCTGCGGCAGGTGCCAGATCCTCCATTCAGGGTAAAGTGTGTCACATCTGAGCATGTGCAGGAAGCCCTAGGCCTAGGGCCCCACCTCTGCGTGAACTGGCTGCAGGGCTCTGGACAAAGCTTCAGCCGCAAGCAGACATCCATCTCCCCCTTGGAGTCTGCTTCTTCCTGCTCCCTGCTCTCACCCCAGTTAGAGTCCCTGATACTCTGCCTCCCCAGGTTTCCGACGACTGTCCCTCCCTTTGCAAGTGCCACCACCTCTGGGAGCTGCAATCACAGGAACTAATGCATGACTCATGGAAGGCTCTTGGCCCAGAGTTGGCGCCCAGGGAGAGGATCATGAGGCCCACAGAAGCACTTCGGTTCAGGGAACATTCTTTCATTGATGCGCATCTGCTGCCTGGAAGTGCATTAAAGAGAATCAGATGTGCTGCTACTTCGAAAATAGCTTTTGAACGTGCAAAGTGCCCAGGGAAGACAGGATGGGCAAGGCACTGGGCTGCTCTGGCTTCATTCCCGCTTTGTCCTTGAAGCACAAAACCCCAAGGCCCTGGGGCACCCCCAGGATGCGTGGGGAGGAGCGAGGCCTGCCTCTGCCAGAGCAGGGCTACCAAGACCTCCAAGCCTTGGCTGTCTACTCCCTTGCCAGGGAAGGGGCAGAGTCTTCCGGTTCTCTGGCTGTTTCAGAAACAGGGACCGCTCTGTCACTCTGGCCTGACCAAGAGATCCTATCCAGCCTGCATCAGGGGCTTAGGTGCGGGCAAAGCGCCCAAATGGCCAGACGTCGTGACTCAGAGTTTCAGCTCCACCATCCCTGGCTTAGGGGCCTTGAACATGTCACCAAGACTGAGAATGGGAAAAGTGTGCCCTCAGGTGGGACACTGAGCTTCTGTTAAGGGTGATAATTAAGGGTGATGGTTGAACAACATGATGAATACAATGTCACTGAACTGTACACGTGAAGACTGTTGAAACGCCGAATGTTCTGTTGCTTGTGTATTTATAACGGTACAATATTTTTTTTTTAACAAATTAAAAAAAAAAACAGGTGCAATCCCACGGACCTCTGAGCTGCTTGTCTCTGTTCAAACCAGGTGCTGCTGGGTATTCAGAGGGCATCTGTGCTAGGGAGCAGACTAAGGAGCTTCCACCCAAGGAGCACTGGGTCAGGAAGGTGTGCAAAGGCTAGGGCGTGTGCGTCTGTCATAACCTCCAGTGGTGACAGAAATCCCTATGCAACTTGACCTCACAAACAAAGAGGGAACTGATTAGCTCCCATAGGTGAGAGGTGGCTTCAGGCACAGCTGTATCTGGAGATCTATAAAAAAATGTTGTCAAGACTTTCTCCGCTCCTCCAGCCCTTGACTCTGCTTTCTCTCCTGATATCTTAAGCCTACTCCATGTGATACCTTCACAGCTGCAGACTTACTCCTGCTCAGCCTTGCCACCCCAGTGGAAGACAGTCCCTCTTGCCCAGGGACTCCAGCTGAAGTCCCAGGGCCATGTACTCAGCCCTGAACTTGTCACCATGTCCAGGAAGATGGATTAAGTGATGGGTCTAGGAATGGGGTGTCAGCCCCACCCAATACACATGAAATGAGGAGGGCCCCCTAGAGGAAACTCTGAGTCATCAGAAGGACAGGGACAGAATAACTGGGAAGAGAAAAACAGCCATCCAATGTGGACTAAAGATAGAGACTCTATCTTTTTTCTATCTCAACTGCTCTTTAGACAGATGGAGGCAATCGTTCCTAGTTTCAGGTCCCTGCAAGTCAGGCTGTTTGTTGTTGTTAAGTGCCATCGAGTGGATTCAGATTCATAGTGGCCCTATAGGAGAGAGTAGAACTGCCCCAAAGGGTTTCCAAGGAGCAGCTGGTGGATTTGAACTAATAAGCTTTTGGTTAGCAGCTGAGCTCTTAACCACTGCACCACCAGGGCTCCACAAGTCAGGCTAGAGGACTTGATATTTGAGTTGAGCTGCTGAGAGTGAGCATGCATTTGCCAGGTGGGCAAGTAGGGAAAAGCACCCCAAGTAGAGGGAACAGCATATGCGAAGCCACTGAGCTGTGAAAGTGTGAGGTGCATTCACAAACAGCAAACCTTATGCTCTCAGGGGACCGCATGGGTGCCAGGATCACAGAGCAGGAAGAGCGCTGGTTTGGGGGTCAGACAGACTCAGTTTCAAAGTCCAGCTCTGCTACTTGGCAGTGTGACCTGGGCTGGTCACTCCCCTTGCTGGGGCTGTCCTTTCCTCCTCTGTCCAGGAGGAGCCTGGAGATTCTGAGTTCCCTTCCAGTGCTAATGTTCTCTTTGCCTTTCCTGTTTTCACAGGGCCCACCCCTCCACCCATAGACACACTCCCATGGCAGTCATTTCTGCCTTGCCTTCGAATCACAGAGAATTGCATTTCCCAGCTTGCTGGCCCTATGCTTTCTGGGCAGATTTGGTCAGCGAGAGGCACCGGTGCTAGGGTGACAAAGGGAGAAGCTGGGGTATTTCTCCCTCTCTCCCCCTATCTCTCTTTCTGAGTGGTATCTCTGGCAGTGGCTTCTCCACAGCTCCGGCTCCTGACAGTCAGCCCTTGTCATGGCTCCAAAAAAACAGAAACAAAAACCAAACCTGTTGGCGCTGAGTCGACTCCGACTCACGCTGACCCCATATGTTAGAGAGTAGAACTGCCCCATAGGATTTTCTTGGTTGTAATCTTTAAAGAGGCGGGTTGACAGGACTTTCTTCTATGACACTGCTAGGTGAATTCAGACCACCCACTTTTACATTAGTAAAAAAAAAAAAAATTAGTAGTCAAGTACAAATTATTTGTGCCCCCCAGGGACCTCCATCTTCCCCCAAATGGCCCCAGACCCTGGGCTCTGGTAAAACCACCTCCTCCCTTGGTCTTTCCGGTCCCAGCGGCCGTAGCAGCTTCCAGCGTTGCTAACCTCTGCGTTGCCTCATTGTCTCCTTTTGGCTTCTCAGCTCTCTAATCACCTGCGTAGCCAGTAACTTCACTCTGCTTTAAATACCCAGCGTGGCTTCACTTTTCCTCACGAGGCCCTGACTGTTGCACACGCTCCTGAATGGCCCTTCAGCATGTCCCTGCTAGCCCCCAGCCAGAGTGAGTGAGGGGCTCCTGGCAGCACCTCTCCATGCACGCTGGCCAGGGAACACTGAGAGGCAAGGGGAGACCCGGATGTTGAGCTGCCTCTGGGGCCCTACCACACTGCTGTCCTGGAGGACGCACATGCCCAAACTCCAGACAGCCCACCAGCCCAGGAAGCCCAGCTTTCCAGCTTTCCAGGCAGGCTGGAACACCCACAGCCAACACACACAGTGCAAAGGCAACATCAAAGAGACTCCAGAAGCACCCTTTATACGGTGTGCTTCTATAAGCAGCTGCAGGCCTTCATTATTTATACCCACCTGCAGTAGAGGCTCTCTGAGCATGGGGGACGGGGAGGCCTAACCTTGCCAGGTGCCCTGGGGACTCCCCAGGGAGATGGACCCTTGGCCCTGAAGTGGCCCTGAAGATGGCCCTGATTGAGGATCTGCAACCCTGAACTCAGCTCTCCTGCCCCCAGAGCTCCCCATACTGCTTCTCCCCCAGGGACAGCCCTTCCCTAAAGCCAGGAAGGAGCAAGGAACACAGTTCTGGCTCCACACCCCTCTGCACCCCGGGGGCCAAGGCCAGCCCGACTCCTAATGCTTTTCATCACCCCATTCCAGACAGCCACCTGGGCCCAGGCCAACTGTGAAGGGCTGCCTCCATGCTAGACCCACCTCACTTCGGAGGTGTGGAGAGGCAGGGCTGGCAGGGGGCCCACGACAGTTCCCACCCCCGCCCAGATCCAGGATGAACCAGGCACGGCAGGGGAGGCGCTGGTCCAAGGGCAGGGCAGGTGAACAGTGAGCCCCAGCCCAGCAGGTGGGGGAGGGCTGAGGTCAGGTCAGCGGTTACTGGCCCAGGTCTGGCGCCCACAGGTGTAGTGGGCCCATCGCTGTCCTCCCTCACGTGTGGCCCCACTACAGTGACCCAGGCCCTGTGCTCCCACCTCACCACCCACCCTGGCTGCCTTCTGCTTTCTCCACCCAGAAATGACTCAGCGTTCTTAAGAAATAGAGTGTCCCTTGAGACAAGGCTACAACTTACTTTCTAGCCCTTAATTTCATGAGGAAGCTTTTAGACTTCTTTGGTTTAATGAATTTATGTGTAAATCTGGTTCTCCAAATCTGTGCATTTTTCCCAAAATAGTAATTCCGATCTGGGCATCATTTTCACTGATGGTGTTCTAAGCTTCATGAATTCTTTAGTAACATGACATTCAGCAGTTAGGTGGCATGCGTGGCACCCACCACCATGCCTGACACAGAGTAAGCAGGCGTGCGCGATTTCTTGGTTGAAAAAATGAAACAAGGCATGACGCCCCCTGGCTCAGATCTAGAGTGATTATTTTAATGAACTCCAGGGAGTTCTTTCTCCTGAGACTTGGGTCCTCCTTGAAGAACAGTGAATCGGAATCTCTGCCTAGTTACACTTTCCTCCAAGTTCACAAATGCACACTCACAGCCACACACATACACACACACTAACTCACAGGCATTTACATTCAAACACACAGGCTCACTCCCATACATACAATGATATACAACACATTCAAAGATACATGCACCTACTCACACTCACAAGACACTCATACATGTGTGCACAGACTCATACACAGACATACACGTACTCACGCTCACACATATACACTCACTCACCCAGACACACATACAGTCACCCATGTACATACTTACACTCAAACTCTCACAGGCACACACAGACTTACACATACTCACGTACATGTACACTCACACACACATACTTACATAAATTCCTTTGGTAACCAGACCCCCCAAAGTTAGGTGGTATGTGTGGCACCACCATGCCTGACACAGAATAAGCATACAAATGATATTTCTTGGCTGAAAAAATAAAATAAGTCATGGTGCTCTTTTAGCTCAGAACTAGGGTGATTATTTTAACAAGTGGTGCAACTGAACACAACCCCTGAGTTCCAAAATTCTGAGTCGCTCCCCAAATGTAATCGGAATGAATCCCAAGGCTGCATGGGGCCCAGTCTCAAGGTGGCATTGCCTCAAAAAGGCACTTCTATAAGGCATAACTATGAAAAGAAATGCTGATCTATAATTAGGGCTCTCAAAGAATGTTATACATTCCTTAATGCTTCTTAAGATCCCTTTCCCTGTTGCAATGGTTAATTTCAAGTGCCAACTTAGCTAGACTATGGTGCTCAGTTGTTTGGTCAAACACTTGTCTAGATGTTGCTGGGAAGGTATTTTGTAGATGTGATTAACATATATAGTCAGTTGATTTTAAGTAAAAGTGATTATCCAATCAGTTGAAGGCCTTAAGATCAAAAACAGATTTCCCAGAGAAGAAGGAATTCTGCCTCAAGACTATAACATAGGCCTGAATTTCCAGCCTGCCCTACAGACTTTGGACTGGCAATCATGGAAGCCAATTCCTTTAAATAAATAGGTGGATGGATGGATGCATGGACGAGAGTCCCTGTTGCTCCAAATCCTCACCAGCACTTGATGTTGTCAGGTTTTGGATTTTAGCCATTCTAATTTAATAGGTTGTGTAGTGGTATCTCTTTGGTGTTTTCTGAAACATTTTTTGCATTACTTTTTGCTGTTGAAAGGGGTCAAAATGTAGCTCTGTCTGGGAAGCCATTGCGTAAAGGAAGTATAGCAGGTTTACACCAAACTTCCACAACTCACTGGGTAATCTTAGGTGTGTTGCAGGGACTTGCTGAGACATTTCTCCGACCATAAACTGAGTGCAAGGAAAATTCCCTTGCTCAAGCCCACCCTGCAGGCTGCTGAGAGAATCACATGGACAGCACAGATAAAGGGTCTACCACACAATAGGGCTACCTCTCTGGGTGCCCTTACCCTTCTTGCTTTTCCTCAAAAAGTCTCCCTTGGATTTTTCAGTCATAAAAAGAAACGAAGTTGTGTTATGTATAGATTTTTGCAACAATAAAAAAAAGAAATAAAGATGTGATACATGCTATAACATATATGAACCTTGAAAACATGCTGAGTGAAAGAAGCCAGAGACAAAAGGCCACAAATTGTGTGATCCCACCTATATAAAATATCTGGAATAGGCAAATGCACAAAGACAAAAGTAGACTTGTGGTTACCAGGGTCTGGAGAAACAGGGGAATGGGAGTTGTTGCTTAATGGGCTCTAAGTTTCTGTTTGGGGTGATGAAAAACTTTTGGAAATAGACAGTGGCAATAGTTGAACAACATGTTGTTGTTAGGTTGGTTCCAACTCCTAGCGACCCTGTGTACAGCAGAATGAAACACTGACGGGTCCTGCACCATCCTCATGATCACTGTTATGCTTGAGCCCATTGTTGCAGCCACTGTGTCAATCCATCTCATCCAGGGTCTTCCTCTTTTTTGCTGACCCTCTATTTTACCAAACATGATGTCCTTCTCCAAGGATTGATCCCTCCTGATTGTTGTTGTTGTTAGGTCCCGTCAAGTCTGACTCATAGTGACCCTGTGCACAACAGAATGAAACACTGCCCCATCCTGCGCCATCCTTACAATTGTTATGCTTGAGCTCATTGTTGCAGCCACTGTGTCAATCCACCTCGTCGAGGGTCTTCCTCTTTTCCACTGACCCTGCACTTTGCCAAGCATGATGTCCTTCTCCAGGGACTGATCCCTCCTAACAACATGTCCAAAGTATGTAAGATGCAGTCTCGCCATCCTTGTTTCTAAGGAGCATTCTGGTTGCACTTCTTCTAAGACAGGTTTGTTCGTTCTTTTGGCAGTCCATGGTATATTCAATACTCTTCGCCAGCACCACAACTCAAAGGCGTCAATTCTTCAGTCTTCCTTATTCATTGTCCAGGATTCACATGTATATGATGTGATTGAATATACCATGGCTTGGTCAGGCGCACCTTAGTCTTCAAGGTGACATCTTTGCTTTTCAACACTTTGAAGAGGTCCTTTGCAGCAGATTTGCCCAATGCAATGCATCTTTTGATTTCTTGACTGCTGCTTCCATGGGTGTTGATTGTGGATCCAAGTAAAATGAAATCCTTGACAACTTCAATCTTTTCTCCGTTTATCATGATGTTGCTCATTGGTCCAGTTGTGAGGATTTTTGTTTTCTTTATGTTGAGGTGCAAGCCATACTGAAGGCTGTGGTCTTTGATCTTCATTAGTAAGTGCTTCAAGTCCTTTTCACTTTCAGCAAGCAAGGTTGTGTCATCTGCATAACGCAGGTTGTTAATGAGTCTTCCTCCAATCCTGATGCCCCGTTCTTCTTTGTATAGTCCAGCTTCTCGGATTATTTGCTCAGCATACAGATTGAACAGGTATGGTGAAAGGATACAACCCTGACGCACACCTTTCCTGACTTTAAACCAATCAGTATCCCCTCGTTCTGTCTGAACAACTGCCTCTTGATCTATGTAAAGATTCCCCATGAGCACAATTAAGTGTTCTAGAATTCCCATTCTTCGCAATGTTATCCATAATTTGTTATGATCCAAATAATCGAATGCCTTTGCATAGTCAATAAAACACCGGTAAACATTCCCCACGTGTCTGTCAGTTTGTTGTACTGTGGGGGCTTGCATGTTGCTGTGATTCTGGAAGCTATGCCACTGGTATTCAGATACCAGCAGGGTCACCCATGGAGGACAGGTTTCAGATGAGCTTCCAGACTAAGACAGACTAGGAAGAAGGACCCGGCAGTCTACTTCTGAAAAGCATTAGCCAGTGAAAATCTTATGAACAGCAGCAGATTCCTCCTGATAACATGTCCAAAGTATGTGAGATGAAGTCTCGCCATCCTCACTTCTAACAAGCATTCTGGCTATACTTCTTCCAAGACAGATTTGTTCATTCTTCTGGCAGTCCATGGTATATTCAACACTCTTTGCCAACATCATAATTCAAATGCATCAATTCTTCTTCAGTCTTCCTTATTTGTTGTCCAGCTTTAGCATGTATATGAGGCGATTGAAAACACGATGGCTTAAGTCAGGCGCACCTTAGTCCTTAAAGTGACATTTTTGCTTTTTAACACTTTAAAAAGATCTTTTATAGCAGATTTGCCCGATGCAATGTGTTGTTTGATTTCTTGACTGCAGCTTCCATGAGTGTTGATTGGGCATCCAAGTAAAATGAAGTCCCTTACAACTTCAATAGTTTCTCTGTTTATTATGAACAACATGGTAAATATAATTAATGCCACTGGATTGTACACTTTAAAATAGCAAATTTTACATTATATGTATTTTACCACAATTATTTAAAAAGTACTAGCATCTTCAGAGGTTTAAAGAAAAAAAAACTACATACATAGGTGCGTGCTTAAAAAAAAGAAGAAGTCTCTCTTGGAGCAGATTCCACAGCCCCCAGGATGTCAGCTAACATTGCTCCTGATGGCTGTGGAAGCCTATAGTCCAGGGTGAGGGTGATGCGCATCCCCTCCACTGAGTTCAGCAACTCCCAAACCACGAGTTTGGCTGTTTTTTTTCCCATCACTACCTCAGACCAAGACGGGCAGAGGCAAACCCTTCACTCCTTTGACCCATCTCCTCTCTGTGGTGACAGAAGCTGACTATGAAATGGTACCCATCACCCATGTTCCCATGTGAAATAGTACCCATCACCCATGTTCCTATGTGAAATGGTGCCCCTCACCCACGTTCCCATTGGAAATGGTACCCTTCACTCATGCTTCCATGATCTTGACCAGCCACAGCGTCTTGCTTTATTTCCAAAGAGGGGATGAGAAATAGATGTTTCCATGTTTCTTCTCTTACTCTCAGCTCCCCCACCCCCATGCTGAGAATTCTCAATGGAAGCCCAGCCCCTTCTCATGCCCAGAGGGGATCGATTTTGCAGAGCCACTCTGAGTGTGAAGAAAGTATTAAAAACAGTTCAACTCGAAAACCTGGCTTTGCATCACTGTATCCATTTCCCCCCCAAGGAATTTCACACCTTGAAACAAATGAAGAGATTTTAGAAACGAGAAGCTGAACATTAATTAACATTTCCAACCAAAGGGGATATGTTCGTTTGTTAGGGCTGGCATAGCAAAGTACCACAAAATAGGCGGCTTTAAAACAACAGAAATGCACCATCTCACAGTTCTGGAGGCTAATAGTCTGAATTCAGCATGTCAGTAGAGCTATCTTCTCTCCAAAGGCTCTAGGGGAAGATCCTTTCTTGCCTCTTTCATCTTCTAGCAGCCCCCTGCATTCCTTGGTGTGTGGATGTATTGTCACATGGTGGTCTTCTTTCCGTCTCTCTGTGTGTGTCTCTTCTCTTTTACTGGATGCCACTCAGATTGGATTAGGACCCACCCTACTCCAGTGTGACCTCGTATTGTTGTTGTCATTGTTGTTGGGTGCCGTTGAGTCAGTTTCAACTCATAGTGACCCCATGTAACAGAGTAGAACTGCACCCATAAGGTGTTCTTGGCTGTACTCTTTACGGGAGCAGAGTGCCAGGTCTTTCTCCTGCAGAGCTGCTGGGTAAGTTCGAACCTTCAACTTTTAGGCTAGCAGCTGAGCGCTTAACCACTGTGCCGCCAGGGCACATGACCTCATATTAACTTAATTGATAACATCTTAAGACCCTTTTCCAAACAAGGTCACGTTGACAGGTAAGAGGGGTTAGGATTTCAACATAAATTTTGGGGAGACACAATTCAATTCATAACAGAGGGCTTGTGAAAATGTGCCTCCTCTTCATGGCATGGATAAAATAGTAGCCCTCAGAGATACATGAAAGGAAGCGCTTCCCTCAGAAAAGTGTCCCCCACATGACAGTAAAACCCCAAAATGCTCATTTCAGAAGGGCTTTGTACATGTGATGGTGGTGTTGAAAGGTAGTCCAACAAGTATGATAACTGCAGCTGGAATTTAGCTGGAATTGCCTGGCATACAGTGAGCGCTCAATAAATGTTGGATGGATGGGTGGATGGATGGATAGATGGATGAGTGGGTGGAAGGATGGATGGGTGGATGGATGGATGGGTGGTTGGATGGATGGGTGGGTGGATGGGTGGGTGGGTGGATGGATGGGTGGTTGGATGGATGGGTGGGTGGATGGGTGGGTGGGTGGGTGGGTGGATGGGTGCGTGGGTGGGAGGATGGGTGGATGGATGAGTGGGTGGATGGGTGGATGGGTGGGTGGGTGGGTGGGTGGATTGGTGGATGGATGAGTGGGTGGATGGATGAGTGGGTGGATGGATGGATGGGTGGGTGGATGGATGGATGGGTGGATGGGTGGATGGGTGGGTGGGTGGGTGGGTGGGTGGGTGGATGGATGGGTGAGTGATGAACTATTCACGAGGATGAGTTATTTATGGAAAGGCAAGGACCAAATCTACAGCTTCTTCCCCCTTTGCTTTACAATCATTCATGCTCATCTGCATCTAATAAAATATGGAAGTAATTTTGCAGGAACGTTTTATGCTTTAGCGATTCATTTAACTATTTCCTCCAGGGGGCAAGTCATATGCGTGGGGAGTTAGTGAATAAATCTGAAAATATCAAGATGAGACGCTCCCCCCAGGAGCTTTCCTGAAAGCATGAAAGTAGAGACCAAAGGAAGTTGTTCTGGCCTCGACTTCCACTCGAGGTCTTGGCAGCAAAAGGGATTGAAAGGCCCAAAGAGCCCCTGTGACCATCCCAGCGCTGAAGACACCCTGAAACTGTTAGGGGAGTTGAGTATTGAAGTCACTTTCCTCAAAGGACTTTCCCTGGCCAAGTCAGGGGCAGATTAACCAGTAAGCAATGTGGTGTCGTGGTTAACAGCTCGGCTACAAACCAAAAGGTTGGCAATTTGAATCCACCAGCCGCTCCTTGGAAACCCTATGGGGCAGTTCTATTCTGTCCTATAGGATCACTATGAGTCAGAATCAACTCGACAGCAATGGGTTTTTTGGTTTTTTTTTTTAAGGTACACACAGGCTTTGTCTTAGTTATCTAGTGCTGCTATAACAGAAAGACCACAAGTGGATGGCTTTAACAAAGAGAAATGTATTCTTTCACAGTCTAGTAGGCTAGAAGTCTAAATTCAGGTTATCAGCTCCAGGGGAAGGCTTTTTCTGTCAGATATGAAGGAAAATCTTCGTCATCCATCTTCCCCTGGACTGGGAGCTTCTCTGCACAGGAACCCCTAGTCCAAAAGACTCACTCTGCTCCTGGTGCTTCTTTCTTGGTGGTATGTGGTCCCCACTCTCTGCTCACTTCTCCTTCCTTTTATCTCTTGTAAAACAAAAGGTGGTGCAGGCCACACCCCAGGGAAACTCCCTTTACACTGGATCAGGGGTGTGACCTTAGTAAGGGTATTACAATGCCACCCTAACCCTCTTTAACCACAGGCAGAGATTATGATTTATAACAGGGAAATCACAAAATGGAGGACAATCACTCAATACTGGGAATCATGGCCTAACCAACTTGACATGTATTTTGGGAAAACACGATTCAATCCATGATAAGCTTACTTGTGTTTACTTACTAGCCTATAGTGCACGGTTTCACATAGGTTTCACATCTTTGACATGGGGAAAAACAGGTGAAATTATGCACTACGGATTAGTGGTTAAGAGCTATAGCTGCTAACCAAAAAAGTCGGCAGTTCAAATCCACCAGGCGCTCCTTGGAAACCGTATGGGGCAGTTCTACTCTGTACTATAGGGTCACTATGAGTCGGGATCGACTCGACGGCAACGGGTTTTGGTTTTTTTGATTAGTTAGTAAGACTGTGTGTACCTTGTTTATCAAGTAATCCGTCCCTGGGCCAAGTCCAACCCCTTCACTTGGCAGGGCCTCAGATGAGCCGCTCTCCACCTCTCAGTCTTCACCGTGGAGACCAGGGGAAGGGCACGCTAGTGCCACAGCTGTTGCCTTGGCCCCTTTACTGAGCTGTGCCTGCCGTGAGAGCTGCCCCCAAACTCCTTGCAGATTAAAGAACTGATGAATACAAATGAGTTTAACACCTGCCTTGAGCCGCCTCCTGCTCCGTTCACTTCTCAGTTTTCTGGGTCACCAGTTTTTTTTAATTAAATGTTTAATTTCGAGATAGTTGCAGATTCACATGCATTTGTAAGAAATAATACAGAGAAGTTCCTTTTACTCAGTGTCCTCCAATGGTAGCATCTTATAAAACTATAGTACATTATTTTTTAATAATATTTTATTGTGTTTTCAGTGAAAGCTTACAAAGCAAATTAGGCTCCCATTTAACAATTACTACCCAGATTGTCCAGTGACATTTATCACATTTTTTACAATGTGTCAACGTTCTCATTCCTTTCATTATGTATGTTTCACTTCCAGTAATCTGGATTTCTTGTTCCCTTACCCTTTTATCTTTGCTTCAGAGTAGTTGCTGACCATTTGGTCTCATTCAGATGATTTTCTAAAGATGCACAGTACTCGATGATAATATTCTTAATTTTATGAGCCAATCTGTTGTTTAGCTAAAAGGTGACCTCAGAGGGTAGTTTGGGTTCAAGGTTTATGGAGTGTCTCAGGGCGATAGTCTGGGGGTGTCCTGTAGTCTCAACCAGTCCAGTAGGTCTGGATTTTCTCAGAATTTGAATTCTGTTCCACATTTTTCTTCCCTTCCGTCAAGGTCCATCTATTGATCAGTCTGTTGTTAGTGATAGCTGAGCACCATCTAGTTCTGGTCTGAGGGTAGATGAGGCTGTGGTTTGTGTAGACTGTTAGTCCTGTGACTAGTTTCTTCTCTGAGTCTTTGGTTTCCTTCTTTCTCTTTTGCTCTGGATGAAAAGAAACCAATGGTTTTATTTTAGATGGTACAATACTGAGTCATTGATTTTTTTAAATGTAGCATTCTGTCCCTATTTCATAACGTTTGATAGAAACATACTGAATTTGATATTTTCACCAAGCTGAGACTCTTGACTCTCTGGCCTCCAAAGCCTGCTTGAACTCCCAGTATCTCCCACCTTGATAAAAGGCATCCCCACCCAAGTACTCAACCCCAAATCCATGGGCTATCTCCCTCTTCCTTGTACCCACCCCAAATCCAAAATATCAACCATTCCTGTCTGTCCTATGGCCAAAAAGCTCTGAATCCAACCACTTCTCACTCCCTCTACCACAATGATCTTGGCCTTCACCACTGTCAATGCCTTGCACCTGAACCAGCTACGTAATTTGTGGGGCCCAGTGCAAATAATTGCCTGACTCACTTTCTTTGGACAAGTCATCAGAAGGAATCAATCACTGCAGAAGGACGTCATGTTTGGTGAAGTAGAGGGCCAGGGAGACTGAGGCAAACCCTTGGTGAGGTGGATTGGCACAATAGCCTCAATGATGGACTCAAACATGCCAGAGATCATAAAAATGACACAGGACCAGGCAATGGTTCATTCAGTTGTACATAAGGTCGTCATGAGTTGAGGCCGACTCAGTGGCAGCTAACAAAAACAATGAAAAATGAAAATGCAGGGCCCCTTATTCAAAAACTATTAAGAATTTCAATATGGTAACAGCTGAGCATTAAACCAGGCGGGGGACCTCCCCCCAGATCTGACAGAGAGAGAGCCTTCCCCTAGAGCCGACACCCTGAATTCAGACTTCTGAAGTGTGGGAGAATAAATTTCTGTTTTTTAAAGCCATCCATTTGTGGTATTTCTGTTACAGCAGCACTAGCGAACCAAGACACCAGGATGGGAAGATGTTCGGTTACTTTTGTTGTTTGCTGGTGTTCACGTTTTGTTCACGCCCACACGTGATTTTGGAGCAGCCTGGTTACTGCCTCAGTCTAGCATGGTCACAGAGTGTCCTTCTCTGAGGTTGGCGTTCTGTGAAATTGTTTACGTTTGTTAAGAATTGAATTGTGTCCTCCAAAACCTAAGTCCAAATCCTTACCCCCAGTACCTGTGAACAGGATCTTTTTTGGAAATAGGGTCTTTGAAGATGTAGTTAGTTAAGATGAGGTCATGCTGAAGTAGGGTGGGTCCTAGTCCTAGATTACTGGTGTCCTTACAAGAAAGGGAGAAGACACAGAGACACACAGGGAAGACGGCCATGGGCCGATGGAGGCAGAGACTGAAGTGATGTTGCCACACACCAAGGAACATCTGGGGCCACCAGAAGCTGCAGAGACAAAGAAGTGTCCTCCCTAGAACATGCTTAGTGCTCCCTAGACCCCTGCTTTGTGGCTTCTGCCTCCAGTCAAGCAGGCTACAGTGACCTGAAGCCTCCCTGTCACTGGGCACCTCAGGGCCTTCCTGGGCCTTCTGGGCTGGGCCCTGGGCTGCAGCCTGCCTTCCTCAACCACAGCTCCTGGGGCTCCCGAGGGAAAGGGGATCTTTTTTTCTGTTTACTGGCACTTCTGGCATGTGTAATATAATATTAGCATTTAATTTCATTTGTAAACAATCCCAAGAAGGAGAAATGAAGTGGGTAGATCAAGAAATCATTTTTGTTTAAGGGAAAGGAATCCGCTGCTAGGTATATACCCAAAAGTCTTAAAAACAGGACTCAGACACTATGTACAAACTTTCATTGCAGCATTATCCACAATAGCCAAAAGGCAGAAACAATCCAAGTGTCCAACAACAGATGAATGGATACGCAAAATGTGGTATGTCCATACAATGGAATACTACTCAGCCATAAAGAGAAATGAAGTCCTGATGCATGCCACAGCATGGATGAGCCTTAAAAACATTATGCTGAGTGAAATAAGTCAGTCACAAAAGGACAAATAAGACCCCACTTTTTACATGAAGTATCTAGAATAAGTAAATTCATAGAGACAGAAAGCAGATTAGAAGTTACCGGGGCTGGGAGGAAGAATGGGGCATTATTGTTTAGTGAGCACCGAGTTTCTGTTTGGGGTGATGAAAAAATTCTAGAAACAAATCATGGTAATGGTTGCCCAACGCTGTGAATGTGATTAATGCCACTGAATAATACACTTAAAATTGGTTAAAATGGCAAACTTTTTGGTATATGTATTTTACCACAATAAGTTTTTTTTTAAAGAAAGGAAAAGAGATGGGAATGATAGCTAAAAGATTCAAGTTTCTTCTTGAGATAATGAAAATGTTCTAGAATTGACTGTGGTGATGGTTGCACAGAGCCCCAGTGGCACAACAGTTAAGCGCTCAGCTGCTAACTAAAAGATTGGCAGTTCAAACCCACCCAGTGCTTCGCAGGAGGAAGACCTGGCAATCTGCTCCTGTAAAGATTACTGCCTAGAAAACCCTATGGGGCAGTTCGACTCTGTCACATGGGGTTGCCACCTGTCGGAACTGACTTGGTGGCACCCAACAGCAATGGCTGCACAACGTTTGGCTCTACTGAAACCCCCTGAATTATACATTTAAAAGGGGGGATTGTGAGGTAAGCAGATTATATCTCAATAAAGCTGATAAAAATAAATAAACAATGAAAAAGGAGAAAAAAAAAGGTGTGTGAGGGGGTGATAATAGTAAACCATGAGCAATACCCAGGAAGAAATTAGAAGTGGGCAGCGCTGAAAATGAGTGTGAAAGGGAAACCCAAGAGAAGGAAATAAAGCTTTCACGCCAAGCCAGCCGGGGGAAGAGAAAGCGCTCCAGGGGCCAGGCCTGCCGCCTCTGATCCCGTTGACTGTGTTCCCGAACTTGTGGTCAGCAACGGCTTATGATTCATACATCGTGGAGATTTTTTTTATTTTCAGGTAAAAAAAAAAAAAAATAGAATAACCCCTTGGTTTCTTTGGCAACCTTTTTTTTCTCAGCGGTTCCCTCAGCTCCTAGAATGTTGTAAACAGAGTTTAGGGCCAGTGCTGGGTTTCTTTTTTTTTTTTTTAAGTCTTACGAGCTTTTGTTTCCTGTTAGTTGCTAGGTAGCTGAGGTGAACTCTTGGGCTCCGGAGCAGGCCTCTGTCTCCTGAGAAATCATATGTAACTGATTCAACGCTAATGGGAAGGAGCTGCCTGGTCCATAGCAACAACGTACTAGAAAACTACCTGTAGGTTCCTTGTAGGGGTGAGAAAAGCTACTTCCCCCGTCTTGTAATTAGCACGCTCCACAAGAAATCAGTATCCAGGAAAAAAAGATCTGACTCCAGAAACTTCGCTGGTATTATCATTAGCTTTCTCCTTCCATCTCGTTTAAAATTACATCCATCATATGCATTACGATTTACTATTTATAGGAGTCCCTGAGTGGTGCAAATGGTTAATTGCTTGGCTGCAAACAAAGGGTTGGAGGTTCAAGTCCACCCAGAGGCAGCTTGGAAGAAAGGCCTGGTAACCTCCAACTGGTTTTTGTTTTACTAGTTATAAACATGATTTCATTGCAATCTTCTAGGGGAAAAAATTCACTCATGACTCTCCCCTAACACAACACCTCCTCCCTGCTAAAAAAAAAAAAAATGGGGTAGGGAGGAGAAATTGATGCAATGGGGTGATCATATTCCAGGGCCTGTTTGGAGCCTATTTCAAACTGTAGTGTTGGTGAAGAATACTGAATATACCATGGACTTCCAAAAGAACAAACTAATCAGTCTTAGAAGAAATATAACTGGAAAGCTCCTTGGAAGTGATGGCAAGACTTCATCTCACTTACTTTGGACATGTCATCAGTAAAGACCAACTGAGAGAAAAGGACATTGTATTTGGTAAAGTTCAGCAAAACCAAGGGAGACCCTCAATGAGATGGATTGACACAGCAGTCACAGCAATGAATTCAAACATACCAACAACCCTGAGGCTGATGCAGGACCGAGCAATGTTTCTTTCTGTCGTACAGAAGATCACCATGAGTTGCAGCCAACTTGACGGCAACTAGCAACAACAACAGATCACTCACTGTATGTTTAAGAGCTTCCATGCTTCTAGCAGTCTTCCTTCTCCTTTGTTACTGAACTTCAATCAGTAGGACAATCTAGGGAGTGGACGATACACGGTCTGGCCAACCATGGCTGCCTCCTCCTCCCATGCTGATGTAACAGGGGCCGTACTGGGCTGGCCACTTCATCTCTGCTCTCTTCTCTCCTGAGGCAGCCAGGCCCTCAGGCCAGGCCAGGAGGGTCCTAGACACTGGGCCAATATGCTCCATCTTGCTTTCTGCCTCTCTCTGATTGCATCCTCTGGTGCTGGTGAGTATGAAAGATTGGCCTTTTGTCCCAAATCCCTGAACCATAAGAAAGCTGGGCTTCCATAGGGTCCAGCTCATATCACAAGCTTCAGCCCTGGGGTTTGGAACCCAAGTCCAGAGACACCTTCTCACTTAAGGATCATGTCAGGGAGGAGGAAGTTGACAAAGCCAGACGAAGACATTGCTGAATTTCCTGATGTATCGGTGAGGAAAGATCAGGCTATGCTGTCGTAACAGACAGCACCAAAGTCTCAGTGGCAAAGAAAGAAGAAAGGATGGGGAGAATGGAATGGAGAGAGGGAGGGAGGGAGGGAGGAGAAAAGCAGAGATGAAAGAAGGAAGGGAAGAGGGAGGAAGAAAAGGAAGTTGCTTTCTCGCTGTTTTGAACGTTGAGTGCTGGTCAACTGAGGCTTTTCTCTCTCTCCTGCTCAGTCTAGAACCAACACCAGCATGTATGGGACATGCTAATTATACAGCAGAGGGGAAGGGTTAATGACAGAACCAGACAGTGCCCTTAAAGTTTCTGCTCCAAACAGTCACTTCCACTCACATTTCCAGTCTCATGGCCAAGCCTGGTGTCAGTGGAGTGGGAAGTATAATCCTCCCTCAGGGCTGGCCCGGGTTGGAGAGGCAGCAGATACTGTGACAATCAGCCTGCCTCACTTGGCAGCAATACAAACTAACCCTGGGCCACACCATCACTGTCATTTACCACCAAGCTGCCCTGAAAAAAGGAGCCCCTGGCTGGCACAAACTGTTAAGTGCTGGGCGTTAACCAAAAGGTTGGAGGTTTGAACCCACCCAGAGGCACCTCAGAAGAAGTCCTGGTAATCTACTTCCAAAAAATTAGCCATTGGAAAGCCTATGGAGCGCAGTTCTACTCTGACCTCACAGGGAGTCACCATGAGTTGGAATGAACTTGACACTAACTGGCTTTTTTGTTTTGTTTTGTTTTTTTATCATAACAAAGCTCTCTGAATGCAGAGTTGGGGCTCAATAAATGCAAATTCCATTTTACAGACAAGAAAACTGTGATTTTCAAGGGGCAAGTTTGGCAAAAGCTGACTTGATGTTCCCTAATCCTGTTTCTCTTTCTGAGCACGGGGGAAAAGGACATTACCCAGGCTCACAGCTGGATTGGGACCACGTGACTGGGTTCTGGACCATGGAACATGTACAGGATCCACGTAGGCCATTTCGAAAGTCACATCTGTGCACAAGCCCCTATTCAGCCTTTTACCCTCTCTCTTCCTGTTTCATAGCCACTGAGGAGGCAATGTTTCAAGATGGTAACATCTCAAGGAGTGAAGGTCCCAGAATCAGCGCTTGGAGAGTTGCTGCCCAGGACAGCTACCAGCTCTACTTTGTACCGAGATGTGAGAGGCAAACAAACTTTCGTTGTGTCAAGGCACTGAGTGCCACCAACATACCTCAACTAACAGGGTAAGACCGCCCAGCTGGGAAATGGCGAAGCTGCAATATGAGCCCCAGGTGTCTTAGCTGGGGCTTCCGTAAATGCAGAGCCTGTGACAAGGATTGAGTGCTGGTAGTTATACAGGAAGTAACCCCAGGAAACAGGGATGAGGGAGCAAAACATGTGACCTGGTTATTGAGCAGCCGTGAAGAGTGTGCCTCAGACTTGTCCTTCCATATGCAAAGACGTGTCGCACCACAGATTGAGAGGAACTGAGTTCCCAGAAGGTTCTAGAAGTATGTACCTTGTCCACACTCAACTGTCCTCCTCCTTGGCCTCTCAAGGCTCCTTATCCAGTGCTCAGCACAAGGTGGTCATTGGTCATCCATGTCTGTTCCTTCTTCTTTAATTGTGGTAAAATGCACGTAACATTTACCATTTTAACCATTTTAAAATGGACAATTCAATGCATTTAGTACATTCACAATGTTGTGCGACTACCACCGCTATCTAGTTCTAGAACAATACATCACTCCAAAAGGAAACCCCGTACCCATTAGGCAGTCACTCCCCGTTTGTTTTGTTGTTGCTGTTGTTTTGTTTTGTTTTTTGTGAGGGAAATTCATATAACATAAAATTAACCATTTTAAAGTGAATGATTCAGTGACATTCAATACATTCACAATGGCGTGGATCTACTCCCTCCATCTAGTTCCCAGACATTTCCATCACCCCAAAATAAAACCCGGTGATTACTCCTCATATCCTCCCTCATCCCAACCCCTGGCAACCACCAATCTGCTCACTTTTTCTATGAATTTACCTTTTCTGGATACTCCATATAAGTGGGGTCACCTGCAAGAAACAGGGAATCCCCATTTGGACACCGGACTTTTGCCCTCTTCTTTAGAAGAATGTTCTGTAACAAGAACCGCCTGAGCTTCAGTTGTATGAAAACAACCAATTTCAGATTCCCTCTGTGAAAAGGTCTGCCATTTGTCTCACGGCTCTGAAAACTAATGTTCTAACCTGCATGCTGAAGTCTGTCCTGCTTAAACTACTTTCTAATGAGAATGTCAAGTCCTGGCGAATTTCTATATAAAAGCAGAGAAAACCTCAACTTTCCTCGTGAGGGCACAAGAACAGCTTTCTCTTGATACATTTTCCTCAGGTCTAATTTTTTTAGCTTAAATGAGGGGGCAGCAGTGGGTCGGTGATAGAATTATCGCCTTCTATGTAAAATTTTTTTTTTTTTTTTTTTATGTGGGAGACTGGAAACCCTGGTGGTGTAGTGGCTAAGTGCTACGGCCGCTAACCAAAAAGTCAGCAGTTCAAATCCACCAGGCGCTCCTTGGAAACCCTGTGGGGCCGTTCTACTCTGTCCTATAGGTTCATTATGAGTCGGAATTGACTGAACGGCAATCGGTTTAGTTTTTTGGTATATGGGAGACCCGGGTGTGATTCCTGGCCAGCACTCCTCATGCGCAGCCACCACCTGTCTGTCAGTGGGAGCTTGTGTGTTGCCGTGATGCAGAACAAGATTCAATGGAGCTTCCAAACTAAGACAGACTAGGAAGAAAGGTCTGGCGATCGACTTCCAAAAATCATCCAATGAAAACCCTACAGATCACAACATTCTGATTCTAAACTGATCATGCGAATGGTGCGGTGTTTTTTTCCATCTTCCTCATGGGCTCCTGCCCCCTCCCAACACCTTCAGCAGTCCATAAGCAGTTGTGAGTGGCTCCCCTGGCTCTCAAGAGCCAACTGTGCCCACCTTTCCCAATCCCACGTTCACTTGAAATCAGCCACCCAAACCCATTGCCACTGAGTGGATTCCGACTCATAGCGACCCTATCGGACAGAGTAGAACTGCCCCTTACGGTTTCCAAGGCTGTAAAACTTTACAGAAGCAGGCTGTCACATCTTTCTCCCACAGAGCAGCTGGTGGTTTCCAACCAGCGACCTTTCAGTTAGCAGCTGAGAACTTATCCACTGTGCCACCACGGCTCTTTGAAATCAGCCACAAACGGGAGCAATGTTTACATCCTAGAAATCAGCAAAACACTTAAACCAGGCTTATATCTGGAGAGCTAAGCATGACCAGACCAGTAGATGGCAGTCACCAAGAGAAGCAGCATGTGACACAGCTGTGTGTTGAATGAGAAAGGACGAGAAATGTCTTAGAAGTGACCTTGGGAAGCATGGAGGAGGCTGATCCCATTTCAGATTCTGAGGTGTGTGGGGTGTTAAGAGGAAAAAGTGCGCCCACTGTAGAGGACATGTCCTGAGGGGCCAGCCTGGCTTTCAATACCACAAAGAGCTGGGGAACCTTCCAAAACGAGGCTAAGGCTCGAGGGGAGTTTGCTGACCTTGGATCTGCTGTGACAGCGGAAGAGCTTGAGGAGGACGGGGGTGGGGGATATATGGAGTCAGATCAGGGAACATGCGGAACCGTCTGAAAGCAGAGTTCTTAGCTCCGAGGCTTGGTCCTTGGTCCTTTGGCAGTGACTGAATTAACAGGGGCAGTGACGCACGATGGGAAGAGTCCTGTCTGACCCTCGGAGGGACACAAATAATCATTTTAAGCTGTGGGTGTGAATATTGTGGGGGCTTCAAGCAATTGCTGGGGTGCCTGCTCCCCCTGGTGGCACAGCAAAGGCAAGTAGAAGCTCTGTAGAGATGCTAAGGCGTCACACGCCTGTGGCTGAGAGGGTCGGGGTTTTTACAACAACAAAGCCAATTGCACAGCCCACATATTTCCCATTATTGTAACCTGTGGAGAGATTCCAGCCCCATAAATTAATTGTCAGGTGTGAAAAACCAACAATCCTCCAATTTGTCACTCCTCCCCGGAATATCTGTATTCATATGCCTTAAGAATTGTTACTCTTGACAAAGGAGTGTACTTCCCTCCAGTGGTAGAATTTTTAATTTAGGAAAGATCCTGATTTAATAACTGTGGGATAGAAGGTCCCAGCATCAGAATTTCTCCTTAACATTTTATTATTTAAATTTTAAATGTAATGAAAATATTTCACAGTGAATACCATATACCTACTATCTAGGTTTTACAACTAACATCATATTATACTCACTTTATCCCATATCTATCCCACTATCCATCCCCCTGCCCATCCAACAAGCCATCTTATTTTTTGATGCATTTCAAAACAAGTCGTAACATCACCTCATTTCACCCCTAAACCCTTCAGCACATGTATTATTAACTAGAGTTTAAAATCTGTTTGTTTTTTTTTCTTTTGAGGTGAACTTTACATACAATAAAATGTGCGAACCTTAAGTGTACCATTCAATACATTTCGACAAGTGCGCGAAGCTGTGTAACCCAAATTCCCATCAAGACACAGAGCATCGCGCCATCCCCCCAGAAAGTCCCCTCCCACCCTCCGGGCAACCATTGTTATCATTTTTTCCCATCATAGATTAAATTTTGTGTTTTCCAGAACTTAACATAAATGGAATTATAAAGGGTGTACCCTTGGGTGTACCAGCATCAGAATTTAAGAAGCTGCGCTGGTGATTTTAAAGTGCAGGCAGGGCGGGGAACTCTGCCCCGGCCCAGGCCTTTTCTCACGTTACACATGAGAAAACTGAAGCTCAGAGCAGTTTGGCGTTTGCCTGAGATCACCGCTCACAGGCCACAGATTTGTGATAGAACCCAAGTCTCCTTGCTTTTGCGTCTCTGCTCAGCATACAACAACAGAGCTTCTTCTGGAACAGAGTTCTCAAATTTTAGGGCTCATTAGAATTCCTGGACGGCTAGGTAGAACATTCCAGAATCTCCAATTCCATAAGTCTGGAGTGGGGCCCACCAATTAGCATTTCTAACAAGTTTCCAGGTGATGTTGATGCTGCAGGTCCCAGGCCATACGTTGAGAACCACTGTTCTCGAAACCAAGCGTACAGTTTACTATTGGAAACCAACTACGTCATTTCTACAACTGGCCAAAATGTATGACCGCTGTAACACATAAGAACTGGAGGTGAACTAGATGCTAATGGTGACCGCATTGCACGGAGGTGTCCTCACACCAAACTGGTTTCCTAAAGATCTTTCGTAAAATCTCCATCCAGTAATCACTCTACGTGACTTTGTGGGTATTTCAGCAAAAGTATGCCCACTTCACTTCCTTTTCCTTTTGATTGGGTGGACAGTCTTCTCTCCGCAGATTCACTGAGGTGTGTGCTTTGACTCCACCACGGACCTGTCAGTCTGTCGTACCTTGGTGGCTTGCATGTTGCTGTGACACTAGGAGTTATGCCACTAGTATTGGACAACAGCAACTCAAAAGTATTAGACAGGAACCTTAGGGGGGCAGTGAGTTCATGTTAACGGCGGAGGAACAACTCAGAAACCGCCGGTGAGATTGTTGCACAGCTCGAAGAATGTAATCAGCGTCACTGAATTGTACAAGTAGAAACAGTTGAATGGTGCATGTTTTGCTGTGAATATTCTCAACAACGGAAACCCTGGTGGCGTAGTGGTTAAGAGCTACAGCTGCCAACCAAAAGGTTGTCAGTTTGAATCCACCAGGAGCTCCTTGGAAACTCTATGGGGCAGTTCTACCCTGCCCTATAGGGGCACTATTAGTCGGAATCGACTCAATGGCAACAGGTTTGGCCTTTTTTTTTTTTTTTAACATTCTCAACAACAACAAAATAAATAATGTTTTTTTAACAAAGAAACCCATATAGAGCACAGTCCTGCTCTGACACACATGGAGTTGCCAGGAGTTGAAATCAATCTGACAGCAACTGGTTTATATTATATATTTTTTAAACTGTTTCCTCTCAAGTATAAAAAGCGTGTTGATTTAAAGAACCAATATTGACAGACAAATAAAGCAGGGATGTACAGGGATGTAGCAAAGTGAAGAGACAGAAGGCTGACTGAGGTCTGAGAAACCCTGCTTCGGAAGGTTCTGGAAAAAGCTGGGCTGTGGAGAGACTTACAGAGCAGCATAACCTGTTAGGGGAACTCACATTCTTTTTCCTGAAGCTTTTAAATCATTGTACCAAAACATAAAAACAATTCTCATTACTTTGCATTCTTATTTTGTGACTTACTTGGCATATTATTTTGAGTATCTTTTGATAAAATACCCCTTTCCAATATGTGACTTTACATATTTGCTGCAATTTTAAAGTGCCATTTTTTATAACATTTGGGGACTGGAATTTCTTTACCTTGAGGAACACATTTTCAATTTCACAATGAAAGTCAGCCGGAATATAAAACCCTGAGTTTAGAAAATTACTTTATAGACAATTTTTAATATCTTTTTTTACTTATAAAATGAGTTGTGTCGATATTTGAAAACAAATTTATTCAATTATGTTTCTTTGCTTACTTTGCACTCCATATAGATTTGAGACAACTTATCATAAGAACACACATGACAAAATAAAAATGAAAAACTAAGAATGGGAATGAAAAGTAGAAAGTCAAGGTGAGGAAAAGTAAAAAACAGAAATATGCAGGCTCTAGAGACCCGATTATATTATAATTGAGTTTCAAATGTGGCTCTGAGCTCCCTGGCAGCAAAAGGGAAAAGAAACACACAGTCTTTACGCAGTGAAAACTGTGAAAGCCAGAACTCGATGGGACTGCCTTGTATTTCCAGGGTTCACGAGCTCTTGGCCTTTGACAGGGTGTAGTCTCACCACATTTCTATCATTCATTTGAATGGAAGACATTTGAGTTTTGCTACTCTGACAGATTTCCGTCTTACACAGGTTCTGGCTTTCACAAGTTCCAACCGTATAATTCACATTTTGGGGAAAGAGGAAGCATGCCCATTCCTCAGGGGAAGGAAAGGTTTTCCTTAACCCATTGCTGTCGAGTCAGCTCTGACACGTGGCGACCCTGTGTGTGTCAGAGTAGAGCTGTTCCACAGGGATTTCAATGGCTGATCCTTCAGAAGTAGTTCTCCAGGCGTTTCTTCTGAGGTGCCTCTGGGTGGACTTGAACCTCCAACCTTTCAGTTAGCAGCCAAGTGTGTTAACTGTCCTCACCACCCAGGGACTTTTAAGCTTTCCCTAGGACTTGGCTAAAAACAAAATTTCTTACTCAGGACTTCATGAAGGAAGCATGGCATGACATAGCAGACAGTGTCCTTGACGTTCCTAAAGCGAGGGAACACCCCTAAGGTGGCCAGAAGCCAACCACGTCATTTCCCATAGCACGCATCCAAAGCCCTCAGAATCTGCACTGAATATAATGGTGCACTGTAATGTTTCTCTCTGTAACCTACAGTGCTTTAAGACATTACAGCTCCTGATAACATCTTTCCACCAGTGACTTCCAAATTAGCATTCTCCCAACTCCAGACCCACGTATCCAACAGCCTCCTACACTTCTCCCCTTGTGCGTCTAATACGCTTTTAAACGCAACCTCTGGGGGCAGTGGTGGCTCAGTGGTAGAATTCTTGCCTTCCACGCAGGAGACCCAGGTTCAGTTTCCAGCCAGAGCACCTCACGCACAGCATCATGTCAGTGGAGCTTACGTGTCGCCAGGATGCTGAACAGGCTGCAGCAGCGCTTCTTGACTAAGACAGACTAGGAAGAAAGGCCTGGGAATCTACTGATAATCAGCCAATGAAAACCCTATGAATCAAAAATTAGCTAATTATAATTTTAAACAACCCTATGGATCACAACAGTCCAATCTGAAACCGATCATGGGGATGGCGTAGGACTGGGTAGTGTTTTGCTCTGTTGTGTGTGAGGTCACCATGGGTGGTGGGCCCACTTAAGGGCAGCTAGCCATAACAAAACTCAACACGGCCAAAACGGACTCCTGATCCTCCCCCCGAACCTGCTCCATCTGCAGCCACTCCCCTCAGATGATGGAAATCCCATCGTCCTACTTCGTACAGCTTTCTACATCCTTCAGCCAGTCACTCAGGAATTCTTGGTTCCATCTTCAAAATACATCCAGAAGGTGACAACCTGACCATTTCTCACCACCTCTTCTTCCACCCAGCTGAGCCCTCACCTGAAATATGCAGTAGCCTATTAATAAGGTCTCCCCACTTCCATTCTCCCCCTCACACTGTTTGGTTTCAACCCAGAGACCAGAGTGATCCTTTTAAAACATAAATCACAGTATATCATATTTCAGCTCAAATCGTATGTTACCTCCCCACTTCACTCAGAGTACATGCCAAAGCCTTTATATGGTCACAAAGTCCACGTGATGTGGCCCACCTTAATTCTCTGCCCTTACCTCTCACTTTCTCTGCTCCAGCCACATCACCCGCCTTGATGTTCCTTGAACATATCCAACATTTTTCCAGCCTTTGCCATGGCTATTCCCCCTGCCTGGAACATTGTTCTGAAAGATTCTTATACGGCTCATTCATTTTCTTTTTTGTTTTTTTAATTGTACTTTAGATGAAGGTTTACAGAACGAACTAGTTTCTCATTAAACAGTTAGTACACATATTGTTTTATGACATTGGTTAACAACCGCACAACATGTCAACACTCTCCCTTCTCGAACTCGGGTTCCCTGTTACCAACTTTCCTGTCCCCTCCTGCTTTCTAGTCCTTGCCCCTGGGCTGGTGTGCCCCTTTAGTCTCGCTTTGTTTTATGGGCCTGTCCAATCTTTTGGCTGAGGAGTGAACCTCAGGAGTGACTTCAGTACTGAGCTAAAGAGGTGTTCGAGAGCCATATTCTTGAGGTTTCTCCAGTCTCTGTCAGGCCAGTAAGTCTGGTCTTTTCTTATGAGTTAGAATTTTGTTCTACGTTTTTCTCCGGCTCTGTCTGGGACCCTCTATTTGATCCCTTTCAGAGCAGTCAGTGGTGGTAGCCGGGCACCATCTCGCTGTCCTGGGCTCAGTCTGGTGGAGGCTGTGGTAGATGTGGCCCATTAGTCCTTCGGACTAATCTTTCCCTTGTGTCTTCAGTTTTCTTCATTCTTCCGTGCTCCCAAAGGGGTGAGACCAGTGGAGTATCTTAGATGGCCATTCATAGGCTTTTAAGGCCCCAGATGCTACTCACAAAGTAGAATGTAGACCATTTTCTTTATAAGCCATGTTATGCCAGTTGAGATAGATGTTCCCCAAGACCATGGTCCCCACAGCCCTCGGCCCAACAACTCGGTCCCTCAGGGAGTTTCGATGTCTCTATGGAGCTTCCATGACCTTGCCTTGTACAAGTTGTGCTGGCTTCCCCAGTACTGTGTTCTGTCTTACCCTTCACCAAAGTTACCACTTATCTACTATCTATTTAGTGTTTTTCCATCCCCACCCCTCCCCTCCCTCGTAACCATCAAAAATTGTTTCTTTTTGTGTGTAAACCTTTTCATGAGGTTTTACAGTAGTTGTCTCATACAATATTTGTCCTTTCGTGATTGACTTATTTCACTCAGCATAATGCCCTCCAGATTCATCCAAAGTTATGAGATGCTTCACAGATTCATTTTTCTTTATCATTGCATAATACTCCATTGTGTGTATGTACTATGGTTTGTTTATCCATTCATCTGTCGATGGACATCTAGGTTGTTTCCATCTTTTTTGCTATTGTGAACAATGCTGCAATGAATATGGGTTCATTTGTCTATTCGTGTGATGACCCTTATTTCTCTAGGATATATTCCTAGGAGTGGGATTGCTGGATCATATGGTGTTTCTAACTTTCTAAGGGAACACCATATCATTTTCCAAAATGGTTGTACCATTTTGCATTCCCACCAGCAGTGCATAAGAGTTCCATTCTCCTTGCAGCCTCTCCAACATTTGTTATTTTCAGCTTGTTTGATTCATGGCAGTAATGCCCAAGTGAAATGGTATCTTATTGTTCATTCATTTTCTTAATGATAGGTAGGTAGATAAATAGACAGACAGACAGATGGGCAGATGGATGGACAAGTGGGTGGATGGGTGGACGGTTGGACAAACAGACGGATGGGTAGATGGATGGATGGAGAGAGATATAGAGATAGACTTATGGTGACCCTATGTACAACAGAACAAAACATTGCCCTGTCCTGCGTCATCCTCACGATCTCTAGTCCATCATTGCAGCTATTGTGCCAATCCATCTCACCAAGGGTCTCCCACACCCTCGCTGGCCCTCTACTTCACCAAATATGATGTCTTCCTCCAGTGATTGATCCCACCTGATGACATGTCCAAAGCAAATGAGTCAGACAATGTTCTGTTGTGATCCATAAGGTTTTCACTGACTCATTTTTGGAGGTAAATTACCAGGCCTTTCTTCCTAGTCTTAATCTGGAAACTCCATTGAAATCTGTCCACCATGGGTGACCCTGCTAGTATTTGAAATACTGGCGGCATAGCTTCCAGCATCACAACACATGCAAGCTACCACAGTAGACAAACTGACAGATGCATGTTGACTTTTCAGTGAAACCTACCTTAGTTGCCCTATTTAAAGTTCCAACTTCCTTCCCCTCTATCCCCTTTCAATACTGTATTACTTAATCTGCTCAGATTTTCCTGTTTTCCCAGGATTCTAATCTCCTAACAATGGATATAATTACAGCTTATAGTTTACTCCTTTATTATTACATCAGCTGGAATAGACCAGGTTATACTACAAACTGGTAAAAACAACCCCAGAATCTCAGTGACTTAAAAAAAAAAAATGTTTATCACTCATGCTACACATCTCAGGGAAGTAGGGTGGTTGAACAGCCTCTATTTGAATGCTTCCAGGTGAAGTGAAAGCTCTGAGGGGGTCTCCCACCAGCAATTAAATGCTCTGGCCTGGAAGAAACACAATACTTCTCTTCAGAATTCATTGGCCAGAACAGGTGACATAGTTTCACCCAACCACAAGAGGACCAGGAAGTAAAATCCTACCGTGTACCTAGAAGGAGGAGAACTGGAAATACTTGGAGAACAGCACTAATGACTACTACAATTATGTTCATTTTTATCATTTCCCTTCCCCCTCTAGAATATAAGCTCCACAAACACAGATACCGCAAGCACCTTGGAGAGTGCCTAACACATAGTGAAAAAAAAAACCAAACCAGTTCCCAACAAGCAGATTCCAATGCATGATGACCCCATGTGTGTTAGAGTAGAACTGTGCTCCATAGGGTTTTCAATGGCTATGACCTTTTGGAAGATCACCAGTCCTTTCTTCCAAGGTACCTCTGGGTGGATTCACACTATCAACCTTTCAGTTTATATCTGAGTGCTCAACCATTTATGTCACCCAAGGATCCTGGCACATGGTAGATGCTCAATAAATATATTTTTTAATTGTATTTATTTTGTTATTGTTGTTGAGAATATACACAGCACACACACCAATTCAACAGTTTCTACATGTACAATTCAGTGACATTGATTACATTCTTCGAGTTGTACAACCACTCTCACCCTCCTTTTCTGAGTTGTTCTTCCCCTACTAACATAAACTCACTGCCCCTCGGGGTTCCTATCTAATCTTTCAAGTGGCCGATGTCAATTTGATCCCATATGTTGTAGTTGTTGTTAGGTGCCATCGAGTCAGTTCCGACTCATAGAGACCCTATGCGCAACAGAACGAAATACTGCCCGGTCCTGCACCATCCTTACAATCATTGTTATGCTTGAGCTCATTGTTGCAGTCACTGTGTCAATCCACCTCATTGAGGGTCTTCCTCTTTCCCACTGACCCTGTACTCTGCCAAGCATGATGTCCTTCTCCAGGGACTGATCCCTCCTGACAACATGTCCGAAGTATGTAAGACACAGTCTCACCATCCTTGCTTCTAAGGAGCATTCCAGTTGTACTTCTTCTAAGACAGATTTGTTCGTTCTTTTGGCAGTCCGTGGTATATTCAATATTCTTCGCCAACACCACAATTCAAAGGTGTGAATTCTTCTTCAGTCTTCCTTATTCATTGTCCAGCTTTCACATGCATATAATGTGATTGAAAATACCATGGCTTGTGTCAGGTACACCTTAGTCTTCAGAGCGACATCTTTGCTCTCCAACACTTTAAAGAGGTCCTTTGAAGCAGATTTACCCAATGCAATGCGTCTTTTGATTTCTTGACTGCTGCTTCCATGGCTGTTGATTTGGATCCAAGTAAAATGAAATCCTTGACAACTTCAATCTTTTGTCTGTTTATCATGATTTTGCTCATCGGTCCAATTGTGAGGACTTCTGTTTTCTTTATGTTGAGGTGCAATCCATACTGAAGGCTGTGGTCTTTGATCTTCATTAGTAAGTGCTTCAAGTCCTCTTCACTTTCAGCAAGCAAGGTTGTGTCATCTATATAACGCAGGTTGTTAATGAGTCTTCCTCCAATCCTGATGCCCCGTTCTTCTTCATATAGTCCAGCCTCTTGTATTATTTGCTCAGTATACAGATTGAATAGGTATGGTGAAAGAATACAACCCTGACACACACCTTTCCTGACTTTAAACCAATCAGTATCCCCTTGTTCTGTCCGAACAACTGCCTCTTGATCTATGTAAAGGTTCCTCGTGAGGACAATTAAGTGTTCTGGAATTCCCATTCTTTGCGGTGTTATCCATAGTTTGTTATGATCTACACAGTCGAATGCCTTTGCATAGTCAAAAAACACAGGTAAACACCCTTCTGGTATTCTCTGCTTTCAGCCAGGATCCATCTGACATCAGCAATGATATCTCTGGTTCCAGGTCCGTCCTCTTCTGAACCCGGCTTGAATTTCTGGCAGTTCCCTGTCGATATACTGCTGCAGCCGTTTTTGAATGATCTTCAGCAAAATTTTGCTTGCGTGTGATATTAATGATATTGTTCTATAATTTCCACGTTCTGTTGGATCACCTTTCTTGGGAATAGACATAAATATGGATCTCTTCCAGTCAGTTGGCCAGGAAGCTGTCTTCCATATTTCTTGGCATAGACGAGTGAGCACCTCCAGTGCTGCCTCTGTTTGTTGAAACATCTCAATTGATATTCCATCACCTCCTGGAGCCTTGTTTTTCACCAATGCCTTCAGAGCAGCTTGGACTTCTTCCTTCAGTACCATCGGTTCCTGCTCATATGTCTACTTCTGAAAAGCATTGGTCAGTGAAAACCTTATGAATGTTTTAAGTGTATCCAACATCAATAAATATTTTTGAGTGAATGAATGAATGGATAACATGGTTAGATTCATGTCTGGAAAAGTAAATTAAGATTTAAATGTAAACCCCAAATCAAAGCCTATACAGCAAACATGCAGGGCAGAGGTCTTTTATCTATTCCTGTGCTGTTCTTTTTTTTTTTTTTTTTTTTTGAGATCATTGCTGGCTTTATTGTTGTTGTGACAGAGTAGAACTGCTCCATAGTATTTTCTTGGCTGTAATCTTTGTGTGTGTGTGTTGTAGGTGAAAGTTTGCAGTGCAAATTAGTTTTTTATTCAAAAACTTTATACACAAATTGTTTTGTGACGTTGGTTGTGATCCTTGCAATACTGTCAGCACTCTCCCCCTTTCCCTTTCCACCCTGGGTTCTCAGTGTCCATTCGTCTAGTTTTCCTGTCCCTTCCCTCCTTCCTTTGTGCAGGTGTTGCCCATTTGATTTTGTATACATGATTAAACTAAGAAGCACATTCCTCACGTGTGTTATAGCTTGTTTTATGGGCCTGTCTAACTGTTGGCTGAAAGGTGGACTTTGAGAGTGGCTTCGGTTCTGAGTTAGCAGGGTGTTTGGAGGCCATAGTCTCGGGGGTTCCTCCAATCACCATCAGACCAGTAAGTCTGGTCTTCGTTTGTGAATTTGAATTTTGTTCTGTTTTTCTCCCACTCTGCCAGGGACCCTCTATTGTGACCCCTGTCAGAGTGGTCGGTGGTCGTAGCTAGGCACCATCTAGTTCTTCTGGGCTCGGGCTGGTGGAGGCTGTTGTTCACGTGTTCCATTAGTCCTTTGGACTAATATTTTCCTTGTGTCTTTGGTTTTCTTCATTCTCCTTTGCTCAGAACATGCTGGGACCGATAGATGTATCTTAGATGGCCACTTGCAAGTTTTTAGGACCCAGATGCTGCTCAGCAGAGTAGGATGTATAGCATTTTCCTTAGGAACTATGCTATGCTAATTGACCTAGATGTCCCCTGAGACCATGGTCTCCAGCCCTCGGCCGCAATAACTCAGTCCCTCAAGGTATTTGGATGTGTCTAGGAAGCTTCTGGAAACCCTGGCGGCGTAGTGGTTAAAAGCTATGGCTGCTAACCAAAAGGTCAGCAGTTTGAATCCACAAGGTGGTACTTGGAAACCCTATGGGGCAGTTCTACTCTGTCCTGTAGGGTCACTATGATTCGGAATTGACTCGACAGCAATGGGTTTGGTTTTGGTTTAGGAAGCTTCTGTGACTTTGCCTGGGTCAAATTGTGCTGAGTTCCCCAATATTTTGTGTTGTCTTTCCCTTCATTCAGGTTAGCACTTATTTACTATCTAGTTAGTGATTTCCCCTTCCTCCTCTACCCTCCCTCGTAACCATCAATTTTTTTTTCTGTGTGTAAACTTTCTCTTGGGTTTTTATAGTAGTGGTCTCATATGATATTTGTCCTTTTGTGATTGACTTACTTCATTCAGCATAATGCCCTCCAAATTCACCCATGTTATGAGATGTTTTGAGGATTCATCATCGTTCTTAATCGTTGCATAGTGTTCCATTGTGTGATTGTGTGTATGTATATAATTTGTTCATCTATTCATCTGTTGATGGGCACTTAGGTTGTTTCCATCTTTTTACTATTGTGAATAATGCTGCAATGAACATGAGTGTGCGTATGTCTATTCGTGTGATGGCTCTTATTTCTCTAGGATATATTTCTAGGAGTCAGACTGCTATTTCTAACTTTTTAAGGAGGTGCCATATCCTTTTCCGTAGTGGTTATACCATTCAACGTTCCTGCCACTAGTGAATAAAAGTTCCAGTCTCCCACAACCTCTCCAACAATTGTTATTTTCTTTCTTTTTCTATTAGGGCCAGTAATGCTGGGGTGAAATGGTATCTCTTGGTAGTTTTGATTTGCATTTCTCTGATGGTAATGATCGTGAGCGTTTCCTCATGTCTGTTAGCCACCTGAATGTCTTCTTTGGTGAAGTGTCTGTTCATATCCTTTGCCCATTTTGTAATTGGGTTATCTGTCTTTTGATTGTTGAGGCGTTGAAGTATTCCATAGATTTTAGAGATTAGACCCTTGTTGGATATGTTGTAGTCAATTTTTTTTCCCAGTCTGTAGGATCTCTTTTTACTCTTTTGGTGAGCATAAGTGTTTAATTTTTAGGAGCCCCTGGTTTTCTAGTTCTTTTCTGATATTTGTGCATTGTTAGTTATGGTTTATATTCTATTTATGCCATATATTAGGGCCCCTAGTGCCTACATTGTTCCTGAAACCCATGAAATCATTTGCAAATTTTTCCAAGGGGGGTAGCTTTCACCAGGTTGTCAAAGATACCTCTGACCCAGAACAGATTAAAAACAAGTGATCCAGGAAGGAGAGTTTGGGTATTTCAGGGGTAACACCAGAGTCCATAACCAATATCAGTTAGGTACTAAGCGGTAACAGGTAAGTCATTTCACCTCTCTGTACCTCGTCTCCTCATCTATCAAGTAGGTCTGTGGTGGGGATCAACTGAATAAGTTGTGCATCACCACACAGCAAGGTGACTCACAAAAGCTGGGACGTCCCAGGGAGGTGCGCAGGCTCACCTGCGCAGCTAGCGCGCCATCTAGTGGCCACAGTGGGCAGTAAGGGCGGCTCTACACAGACCTCGCCCTGCAAGGAGCTCAGTAAGGTTTAAAGGGCTCGGCGTCTCTGCAAACTATGAAGCAAAGTGGGCTTTTTGGCCCTTTCTAAAGGGCAAGGAGCCCTGGTGGCACAACGGTTAAGTTCTTGGCGCTTACTGAAAAGTTGGCAGTTCGAACCCATCTGGCAGCTCCTCAGGAGAAAATACCTGACGTTCCGCTGCTCCCTTAAGATTAAAAAAAAAAGAAAACCACTCGGTTCTACTCTGCCACATGGGGTCACTGTGAGTCAAAATTGGCTAGATGGCACTCAACAGCAACGTAGAGTGACTACGTGGTGCAGACAGTTAACACACTCAGCTGCTAACCAAAAGGTTGGAGGTTTGAGTCCACCTAGTGATGGCTTGGAAAATCAGCCACTGATTTTTCTACTGACACCCACATGGGGTCGCCATGAGTCAGAATCAACTTAACAGCGACTGGTATAGGACAGGTGGAATTCCAGGGCTGGGCTGCCTGGGACAAGCACCTCCTCTGTCCATCCAGCAACTCTGACAAACTGGCAGGGACTGGCAGGCCTTCAGCTAGAGCAAGACCCAGACTAGGGTGAGGAAAATGAGGCACTGGACCCAGCACAAAATTTTAGGGTACACAAAGAACTCAGTAACCAAGATAGGGAATATTTTAATCCAACATTTTAAAAAAATCAAAATTATCCATCACCAGGGTAAGACAGTAGACAGTACTGGGGAAGCCAGCACAGCTTGTACAAGGCAAGGTCATGGAAGCTTCATAGACACATCGAAGCTCCCTGAGGGACTGAATTACTGGGCTGAGGGCTAGGGACCGTGGTCTCGGGGGACATCTAGCTCAATCGACATAACATAGTTTATAAAGAAAATGTTCTACATTCTGCTTTGGTGAGTAGTGTCTGGGGTCTTAAAAGCTTGTGAGCAGCCATCTAAGATACTCCACTGGTCCTAACCCATCTGGAGCAAGGGAGAATGAAGAAAACCAAAAACACAAGGGAAAGATTAGTCCAAAGGATTAACGGACCACGACTACCACAGCCTCCACCAAACTGAGTCCAGCACAACTAGATGGTGGCCAGGTACCACCACCAACTGCTCTGATAGGGATCACAACTGAGGGTCCTGGACAGAGCTGGAGAAAAATATAGAACAAAATTCTAACTCACAAAGAAGGGCCAGACTTACTGGCCTGACAGATTCTGGAGAAACCTCAAGAGTGTGGCCCCTGGACACGCTTGTAACTTAGTACTGAAGTTACTCCTGAGATTCCCCCTTCAGCCAAGGATTAGACAAGCCCATAAAACAAAATGAGACTAAACAGGCAGGCTGACCCAGGGCAAGGACAAAAAGGCAGGTGGGGACAGGAAAGCTGATAATGGGGAACCCAAGGTCAAGAAGGGGAGAGTATTGACACGTCATAGAGGTGGCAACCAACGTCACAAAACAATGTGTGTATTATTAAATTTATTTGCTCTGTAAACCTTCATCTAAAGCACAATTTAAAAAAGGAAAAAAAAACTACCCATCACTATAAACAAAAACTCAGTGTTCCATAAACAATGACTCCCTCTCTCTCCCTCCCTTTCACCCCTGGTAACCACTAATAAACTTTGGTTTCTATACATTTGCCTATTCTTGTCATTTGATATATGTGAGGTCATATATTTGTCCTTTCGTGATTGACTTATTTCACTCAGCATAATTGTCTTCCACGTTCATCCATGTTGTGGCATGCATCAGGGCTTCATTTCTCCTTTCCGCTGAGCAGTATTCCATTGTATGTATGTGCCACATTTTGTTTATCCATTCATCCATTGATGGACATTTAGATTGTTTCCACCTTGTGGCTATGATGAATACTGCTGCAATGAACACTGGTGTACATATATGTCTGTTCGTGTCTCTGCTTTTAAGTCTGTTGGGCATACACCTAGGAGTGGAATTGCTGGGTCATATGGTAGTTCCATATTTTTTTTAATAATTTTTATCGTGCTTTAAGTGAAAGTTTACAAATCAAGTCAGTCTCTCACACAAAAACTTATATACACCTTGCTACATACTCCCAGTTACTCTTCCCCTAATGAGACAGCCCGCTCTCTCCCTCCACTCTCTCTTTTCGTGTCTGTTTCACCAGTTTCTAACCCCCTCTACCCTCTCATATCCCCTCCAGGCAGGAGTTACCAACATAGTCTCAAGTGTCCACCTGATCCAAGAAGCTCACTCCTCACCAGCCTCCCTCTCCAACCCATTGTCCAGTCCAATCCATGTCTGAAGAGTTGGGTTTGAGAATGGTTCCTGTCCTGGGCCAAGAGTGGGTCTGGGGGCCATGACCACCGGGGTCCTTCTAGTCTCAGTCAGACCACTAAGTCTGGTCTTTTTATGAGAATTTGGCGACCGCATCCCACTGCTCTCCTGCTCCCTCAGGGGTTCTCTGTTGTGTTCCCTGTCAGGGCAGTCATTGGTTGTAGCCAGGCACCATCTAGTTCTTCTGGTCTCAGGATGATATAGTCTCTGGTTCATGTGGCCCTTTCTGTGTCTTGGGCTCGTAATTGCCTTGTATCCTTGGTGATCTTCATTCTTCTTTGATCCAGGTGGGTTGAGACCAATTGATGCATCTTAGATGTCTGCTTGCTAGCATTTAAGACCCCAGACGCCACTCTTCAAAGTGGGATGCAGAATGTTTTCTTAATAGATTTTATTATGCCAATTGACTTAGATGTCCCCTGAAACCATGGCCCCCAAACCCCTGCCCCTGCTACACTGGCCTTCGAAGCATTCAGTTTATTCAGGAAACTTCTTTGCTCTTGGTTTAGTCCAGTTGTGCTGACCTCCCCTGTATTGCGTGTTGTCTTCCCCTTCACATAAAGTAGTTCTTATCTACTATCTAATTAGTGAATACCCCTCTCCCACCCTCCCTCCCTGCACCCTCTTGTAACCACAGAAGAATGTTTTCTTCTCCGTTTAAACTATTTCTCAAGTTCTTATAATAGTGGTCTTATACAATATTTGTCCTTTTGCAACTGACCCATTTCACTCAGCATAATGGCTTCCAGGTTCCTCCATGTTATGAAATGTTGCACAGGTTCCTCACTGTTCTTTATCGATGTGTAGTATTCCATTGTGTGAATATACCATAATTTATTTATCCATTCATCCGTTGATGGGCACCTTGGTTGCTTCCATCTTTTTGCTATTGTAAACAGTGCTGCAATAAACATGGGTGTGCACGTATCTGTTCGTGTAAAGGCTCTTATTTCTCTAGGATATATTCCGAGGAGTGGGATTGCTGGATCGTATGGTAGTTCTATTTCTAGCTTTTTAAGGAAGTGCCAAATCGATTTCCAAAGTGGTTGTACCATTTTACATCCCATCAGCAGTGTAGAAGTGTTCCAATCTCTCCACAGCCTCTCCAACATTTATCATTTTGTGTTTTTTGGATTAATGCCAGCCTTGTTGGAGTGAGATGAAATCTCATTGTAGTTTTGATCTGTATTTCTCTATGGCTAATGATCATGAGCATTTCTTCATGTATCTGTTAGCTACCTGAATATCTTCTTTAGTGAAGTGTCTACTCATATCTTTTGCCCATTTTTTTAATTGGGTTATTTTTTTGTAGTTGAGTTTTTGCAGTATCATGTAGATATTAGAGATCAGGCGCTGATTGGAAATGTCGTAGTTAAAAACTTTTTCCCAGTCTGTAGGTAGTCTTTTTACTCTTTTGGTGAAGTCTTTCGATGAGCTAGGTGTTTGATTTTTAGGAGCTCCCAGTTATCTAGTTTTTCTTCTGCAGTCTTAATAATGTTTTGTATACTGCTTATGCCATGTATTAGGGCTCCTAACATTGTCCCTATTTTTTCTTCCATGATCTTTATCGTTTTAGATTTTACATTTAGGTCTTTGATCCATTTTGAGCTTGTTTTTGTGCATGGTGTGAGGTATGGGTCTTGTTTCATTTTTTTGCAGATGGATATCCAGTTATGCCAGCGCCATTTGTTAAAAAGGCTGTCTTTTCCCCATTTAACTGCTTTGGGGCCTTTGTCAAATATCAACTGCTCATATGTGGATGGATTTATGTCTGGATTCTCAATTCTGTTCCGTCGGTCTATGTATCTGTTGTTGTACCAGTACCAGGCTGTTTTGACTACTGTGGTGGTATAATAGGTTCTAAAATCAGGTAAAGTAAGAGTTCCATTTTTTTAACGCTGTTTTCCACAATGGTTGTACCGTTTTGCATTCCCACCAGCAAAGGTAAGGGTTCCAATTTCCCTACATCCTCAGCATTGATCAAGGATAATGATTGCCCAGCTGATTAATGTAACCGATGTCATTGAGCTGTACACCTGTAAAAAGCTAAACTGACAAATGTTGTGTGATATATGTTTCTACAACAACAAAAAAAGAAAAGCACCTGCTGATGGGATTTGTTTTCTTGGTTTGGAGGTTTAGAGTCATGATTTCATGCGCTATCCCTGTTAATTGGCCAAATATAATTTCTAGTGCTTCTGTTCTACCTTCTAGTTCATTGTGGAGTGTCTGGGGTCTTAAAAGCTTGCAAGCAGCCATCTAGGTCCTAAAAGCTTGCAAGCAGCCATGTAAGACAACAATTAGTCTCAACTTACCTGGAGCAGAAAGGAAAACGGAGAGTCAGGAATAGAAGAGTAAATGGAAGGCGTGGCTAATTTCCCCCATGAACAACTGCCTCCTTTGCCTTAAAACCAGAAGAACTGGATGGTGCCCAGCTACCATTACTGAATATTTTGATCAAACATTCTATAGAAGAATCTTGATCAAAATGGGGAAAAATGAGGAACAAAATTTCAAATTCTCATGGAATCCAGGTTTTCTGGAGCCATAGAGGCTGGATGAACCCCCAAAACAACTGCACTGAGATAATTTTTAAACCTAAAACCTTAACCTAAAAATATCCCCTCAAGTCTTCTTTTGACCAAACAATAGTTAGCTTAATTACTAAAGAATGTCTGCCTTGAGCATTGTGCTCTTTTAAAGAACTGTCTACATAGGATCAAATGGACAATAGCAATTTGAAAGTTTAGAGAGGAAGCTTGGGGGCAGTGAGTTTATGTTAACAATGGAGGAAAAATTCAGAAAGGAGGCTGAGAATTGTTGCACAACTTGAAGAAAATAATCAATGTCACTGAATTGTATATATAGAAACTGTTGAATTTGTGTGTTTTGCCATGTATATTGTCAAAAACAACAAAAATAAATTAATTTAAAAGTCAAAATTAGAAAAGCAGAGGGGCCTATAGTCAGAAGCACAACACCATCCCTCCACAGCAAAGACCCAAAAAACTAAGACAGACAACTGTCAGTCCTAGAACCCTAAGCATCAAACGAAGAGATAAAGAACTCAACCAAGCACTGAATAGAATAAGAAACTGACAGAGAACAGAGAGTGAGGAGAGATACAGAGTGGAAGCCCCCTATCAGCTATCACAGCACAGATTCACTATCTCGGACCCCTATTGGAGACCAGTAGACAGGGAATATGGGAAAGCAGCTTCAAGAATCTCCCAGCAGGAGACAGAGCACCTGCTGGACCTGCCCTGCTGCATCATAGCTAAGCAACTGGCCCTCCCCACTGGACAAGGTGGTGAGAAGTATCATGCCCACAGATGAGCAAACAAAAAAGAACACACAGCCGGCCTGCTCAGACATAACCAAAAAAAAGTTGGATGAAACAAACAAATCTACAATCAATAAATGAAGAAAATAACTACTGAATGTCCTGAAAGCAGCAGACAATACCAAAATACACTAAAAAAAAAAAAACAGGACAGGATGGTTCCTGTAGGCATCCAAAATAAAACACCAGGTGACTTTCCAGTAGAAGAAAACACACTAGAACTACCTGATAGGGAATTCAAATCTCTAATATTCAAAGCTATCTAAGAGTTGAAGGAAAAAGCAGATAAGAATGATGAAAAAATAGACAAGATCATGGAAACGACTGACAAAACAATAGAAGAATTCAGGAAAATAATACAGGAACAAAATGTCACTATAAATTCACAACTAGAAATCATACAAAAATAGCTATTAGAAATCCAAAAGATAAACAACAAGATTTCAGAAATGGGTAGTGTCATAGAAGGTCTGAGGAGCAGGTTTGAAACAATGGAAGACAGTATCAACAAGATTGAAGACAAATATTTGGATACCACTTTGTGTGAGGAAAAATCAGAAACAAGAATGAAGAAAAATGAAGAAACCCTGAGAATGTTGCTAGATACAATCAAAAGCAAAATTTTCCAAGTGATTGAAGTTCCAGAATAGAAGGGAGAAAACAGAAAACACAGAGAGGATCATTGAAGAATTGCTGACAGAAAGATGAAAAGCTGACCATCCAAGAAGCTCAACAAACCCCATATAGGATAGACCCTGTCATGGATTGAATTATGTCCCCTAAAAAATGTGTGTATCAATTTGCCTGGGCCATGATTCCCAGTATTGTGTGGGTGCCCTCCATTTTGTGATTGTAATTTTATATTAAAGAGGATTAGGGTAGGATTGTAACACCCTTACCCAGGTCACATCCCTGATCCAATGTAAAGGAAGTTTCCCTGGGGTGTAGTCTGCACCACCTTTTATCTCTCAAGAGATAAAAAGGAAAGGGAAGTGAGCAGAGAGGGGGGAACTCATACCACCAAGGAAGCAGTGCCAGGGAACAAAGCATGTCCTTTGGACCAGGGGTACCTGTGCGGAGAAGCTCCTAGTCTGGGGGAAGATTGATGAGAAGGCCAACAGAGAGAGAAAGGGTTCCCCTGGAGCTGATGCCCTAAATTTGAACTTTTAGCCTACTTTACTGTGAAGAAATGAATTTCTCTTTGTTCAAGCTACCCTCTTGTATTTCTGTTGTAGCAGCACTAGATGACTAAACCCAGACCCAGTGCCGTCGAGTCGATTCTGACTCATAGCGACCCTGTAGGACAGAGTAGAACTGCCCCACAGAGTTTCCAAGGAGCACCTGGTGGAACTGAACTGCCGACCTTTTGGTTAGCATCTGTAGCACTTAACCACTATGCCACCAGGGTTTCCAGAAGCTCCACAGACACATCCAAATTCCCCGAGGGACCAAATTACTGGGCTGAGGGCTGTGGGAACCAGGGTCTCGGGGAACATCTAGCTCAATTGGCATAATATAGTTCATAAAGAAAATGTTCTACATTCTATTTTGGTGAGTAGTATCTGGGGTCTTAAAAGCTTGTGAGCGGCCATTTAAGATACTCCACTGGTCTTGCCCCACTGGGAGCAAGGGAGAATGAAGGAAACTAAAGACACAAGAGAAAGATTAGTCCGAAGGACTAATGGACCACAATTATGACAGCCTCCAACAGACTGAGTCCTGTAGAACTAGATGGTGCCCAGCTAGCACCACCAACTGCCCTGACAGGGATCACAATAGAGGGTCCCAGACAGAGCTGGAGAAAAATGTAGAGCAAAATCCTAACTCACAAAAAAAGAGATTTACTGGCCTGACAGACTGGAGAAATCCCGAGAGTATGGCCCTTGGAAACCCTTTTAGCTCAGTAATCAAGTCACTCCTGAGATTCACCCTTCAGTCAAAGATTAGACAGGCCCATAAAACAAAATGAGACTAAAGGGGCGTACTAACCCAGGGGCAAGGACTAGAAGCCAGGAGGGGACAGGAAAGCTGGTAATAGGGAACCCAAGTTCAAGAAGTGAGAGTGTTGACATGTCATGGGGTTGGTAACCAATGTCACAAAACAATATGTATACTAACTGTTTAATGAGAAGCTAGTTTGTTCTGTAAACCTTCATCAAAAGTACAATAATTTAAAAAATAATAATAATAAATATGAAAAATTAGTTTATTCTTTAAAACAAACAAACAACAAAAGACTAAATTGGCACACTAGCCCACAGGCAAGGGCAAGAAGGCAGGAGGGGACAGGAAAGCTGATAATGGGGAACCCAAGTTCAAGAAAGGGAGTTTTGACATGTTGCGGGTTTGGCAACCAATGTTACAAAACAATATATGTATTAATTGTTTAACGAGAAACTAATTTGCTCTGTAAACCTTCATCTAAAGTATAATAAAAAAAGAAAGAAAAAGTCAAAATTAATGCAAAAAAAATCCACGATTAGCAAGATACCAATTTTTTAAATAAAGAAAAGATAAGCATTCCAGATTTTTCCATCTGCCTCAGGCTCTGGTATGGATTGCATGGAATGTTATTGATCCTCTTATCACCAGCCTCCCCCTGGAGGGAGCAAGGGCCACCTGCCTGGAGTCCATCAGAGTCACTACCACCCCCCTGAGCATGCAGGCAGATTCAAGAGTGGTCCCAGCCCCACCCTAAGCCCCCACCACAGCAGCGGCAGCGCCAGGACAGGCCCTAGGGTTGCTCTTTGGCTCTGCTCGCCTGGTTCCAGCTCTTGAGTGGTTTTGTGGCTGTGCAGACTGGCCAGTGTGGGGCCAGGGCCCACCTGAAGTCCAGGAAAACCCCGAGTTTATAAGGCTCAGGACCTCCAAGGTGGTCATCCACACACAGCTGGCAAGCTCCGCTGGTACTGCCAACAGAAAGGTGGCCTTGCTAGAACTACACAGTCCTGCCTTATTTTTTGGTTTTTTGTTTTTTAATTGAAGTGAAATTCACATCACAAAATTAGCCATTTTAAAGTGAACAATTCAATGACATTTAACGTGTTCACAATTTTGTGCCACCACTGCCTCCATCTAGTTCCAGAACTTTTTCATCACCCCAAAAGGAAATCTTGTACTCTGCCTTTTTGCTTGACCAAGGACATGACCCTGAAGAAAATGGCAAAATCCCAGCAATGTACCTCATGCCCAACCACCACCTGTTCACCATGATACTGAGCAGGTTTCAGTGACACTTCCAGACTAAGGCAGACTAGGAAGAAAGGCCTGGGTGGTCTACTTCCAAAAATCAGCCAATGAAAACCCTATGGATCACATGGTCTGATCAGACACCATTCATGGGAATGGCACAGGATTGAGCAGCATTTTGTTCCATCATGCATGGAGTCACCATAAATCAGGGGCCAACTCAACAGCAACAAGAACCAACAACAATCAGCCTGAGACCAGAAGAACTAGATGGTGCCCAGCTACAACCGCTGACTGCCCTGACAGGGAACACAACAGAGAACCCCTGAGGGAGCAGGAGAGCAGTGGGATGCAGACCTCGAATTCTGGTAAAAAAGACCAGACTTAATGGCCTGACTGAGACTAGAAGGACCCCAGAGGTCATGGTCCCCAGACCTTCTGTTAGCCCAAGACAGGAACCATTCCCAAAGCCAACTCTTCAGACAGGGATTGGACTGGACTATGGGATAGAAAACGATACCAGCGAAAAGTGAGCTTCTTGGATCAAGTAGACACATGAGACTATGTGGGCAGCTCCTGTCTGGAGGGGAGATGAAAGGGCAAAGGGGGTCAGAAGCTGGCTGAATGGGCATGAAAATAGAGAGTGCAGAGGAGTGTGCTGTCTCATTGGAGGGACAGCAACTAGGAATATGTAGCAAGGTATATATAAATTTTTGTATGAGAGACTGACTTGATTTGTAAACTATCACTTCAAGCACAATAAAAAAAAAAAAAAAAAGAACCAACAACAGCAACAAGCAGACATGTAGACAGACAGGCCCAGAGCTAGGCACCAAAGGTTGACCCTGACAGCAAGATGCCCACAACCTTTAGCTGAGACTTATATGGGCAGGAGACAGAGTTTTAGGGGATACGCTGGCTGGCGTTTGAAAACCAGAGACCTAGGGGAGACTGGGCACAGCCTCAGAGTAGCCTTTCCCTGCTGGGATTGAGGACACCCCCTGCTTCCCTATACTTTGGCAGAGCTCCGGGACCTCTAGGGTTTTCCTATCCTGAGATGCCCTGGTCCTTCACGGACACGTCATGGCACAGAATTAACACCCATGGGCTTGGCCCCCTCACCCTCTGCACAGGCCCAGCCCGGGTGGTGGCGCTTATCTCCGTATGAGACTCGGTATCTATGACCAGCTATATTTGCTGATGATGTCACATCCGTCCTGGGCTTCCTGATCGATCGTGACTCAAGGGTGAGCTGCTGGCCAAGGTGAGTCATGCCTTGACCCACACAAACAGGCAAGAATCTGACTCCCAGAACTGATACCGTCCTCAGAGAAGTAAGCTGGAGGGAAATCCCCACAGATGAGACACAGCTATTGATGTAAAGAGTTTGTTGTGCAAGTTTGTGGTAGCTTGCATGTTGCTATGGTGCTGGAAGCTATGCCACTGGTATTTCAAATACCAGCAGGGTCACCCATGATGGACAGATTTCAGCAGAACTTCCAGGCTAAGACAGACTAGGAAGAAAGCCCTGGAGATCTACTTCCAAAAATTGGCCAGTGAAAACCCTACGGATTATGAACAGAAAATTATCCGACTTGCTTTGGACACATCGTCAGGTGGGGTCAGTCACTGGAGAAGGACATCATGTCTGGTGAAGCAGAGGGCCAGCGATGGTGAGGGGAGACCCTCAGTGAGATGTGTGGGCACAATAGCCACAACGATGGACTTCAACATGCTGGCAATTGTAAGGAGGACGTAGGACTGGGCAATATTTCATTCTGTTGTATACGAGGTCGTTATGAGTCAGAGGCAACTCAACGGCAACCACCTATCTCTGTCTATCAGACCCCCAACCCTTACCTAGCACCGCAGTCTCTGCCAACCTCACATTTGTAAAGCTCACAATGTCTCATTCCCATTTTGCAAACGAGAAAAAAGGCTCAGAGCAGTGCTGCATGTTGCCCAAGGACACATAGCAAGCAAGCAGCAGAAAGGTTTGCTTACCATCTGGTGGCAAAAGCAGCAAAGTCAGGACAGGAGCAATATTCCCAAAGGCAGAGAGAGAAGGGCATTCCACGGAGAAGTGGGCAGAACCCTGTTGTAAAGAATTTACCAGGCAACAGATCTTTTCAGGGTGGGCCCAAATATCAGCAGCAGGTCCAAAGGCTTCCTCCTGAGCAAACCAAAGACCAAACCCATTACTGTTGAGTTGATTCTGACTCATAGTGACTGTATAGGACAGAGTACAACTGCCCCATAGGGTTTCCAAAGAGTGGCTGGTGGATTCAAACTGCCAACCTTTTGGTTAGCAGCTGAGCTCTTAACCACTGCACCACCACATGGTGGCCCAGGAACAGTTCCTTTCAGCTTTCCCAGGCACCTGGCCCATCTGTGGCTCGTCCCCTTTCCTGATCCCACCAGGACTGCTCAAGGTCAACAACTTAGACTCGTGATGATGGGTGGGCCAGCAAAAGGAAATCAAGAAGTGTGCACTCTGTTAAATAGAGAGAGAGAGAAAGGAAGACGCAATGCTTAGGGGGTTACTGGACTTCTGTCAACCAAAAACCCGAACCAAACCCATTGCCATCATGTCGATTCGGACTCATAGTGACCCCATAGGACAGGGTAGAACTGTCCCCATCGGGCTTCCTAGGCTATAATCTACAGAAACAAATCAGGTCTTTTCTCCCATGGAGAAGCTGGTAAGTTCAAACCGCCACCCTTCAGTTAGCTGCTGAGCACTTAACCACTGTGCCACCAGGGATCCTTTTGAGCATCTGTCAAGGGTGACGGAAAAATTTGGGAACCATTAATGGTGATGGCTGAACAACATAATGAAGGTAATTAATGTCGCTGAACCAGACATGTGAAGGTTGCTGAAATGACAAATGTTTTACTACCAATATATTTACAAATATATATATATTTTAATTAAATTTGAAATGCATCTGCAAAGTGGTTGTACAGCCTGGGAGAGATGTGGGAGTTCCACGTGACCTCACCAGCCTGCAGGGAGCCTGAGGGCGGGGGTGGGGGGCCAAAGAGCCTGGGCCTTGGCTGCAATCTCTGTTTACAGTGAAACGGAGTGATCTGGAGATCAAAGGCAGCTTTGGAGGGCAGAGGAGGAGGCAATGGCTGCAGCCTAGGACGTAGATCCATAGATCCATGGCCTTCCCTCTGCCTCCGCCAGGCAGCCCCAAGCCACCTGGTTGTCTCCTCCTGGCCAGGAGCCCCAGCAGCAGGGGTCACGCTGCTGCTCCTCGCTCCTGCATATTCCTGAGGGGCAGTCTGACCTGGCATCATGCCAGGCGGCCATATATCTTGAGAAGTGCCACAAGGGAAGTGTGGGCTCTCGAAGCCCGCCCCTCTTCAGTCATCTGGAGCCCTGCCCACCTCCACTCCTACTGACCAGAACACTGAGGCCCAGGGACATGACCAGACTTGCTCCAAGTCATGGGACCATTATCACTGAGATGAGATTTAAATTTGCCAGACCTGGATGGTGCAAATGGTTAACACCACCCAGAGGGACCTCAAAAGGAAAGCCTGGCAGTCTGCTTCCAAAAAATCAGCCATTGAAAGCCCTGTGGGGAGAAGTTCTGCTCTGGCACACGTGGGGTCGCCAGGAGTCAGAATCGACTTGACGGCAGTTGGTGATGGTGAGACAGTCCTTTCCACCACACAGAGGACACTACCATGGGGTCTACCATGGGGTCTGTCACATTCAAACAGTAGCAGAAATTCTCTGTCATCAAGTCATAATCAAGACAGGCCTCAGCAGCCTATGCCTGTTTCCGACTGGGGGAGGTTTCTTGTTGTTGCCGATGTTCTGTTTACAACTGCCTGGAAACATTTTCAGACACTAAATGCAGCACCATTTTGCAAGCTGCCATGCTTATGTAGAGGAAGAATCCATTGAGTCTAGACTCAAGAGTCCACTCAAAAATCGAACAGCTAGCTCAATCAAAGTGGGAGGAAATGCAAACCCCCAAATATTGATGGCACAATGGTTAAAGCGCTTGGCTGCTAACTGAAAGGTTGGCAGTCCAAAGCCACCAGTTGCTCCACAGGAGAAAGATGTGGCAGTCTGCTTCTGTAAAGATTGTTGTTGTTGTTGTTGTTGTTGTTGTTGTTGTTAGGTGCCGCCAAGTTAGTTCCAACTCATGGCAACCTTATGCACAACAGAACGAAACACTGCCTGGTCCTGCATCATCCTCACAATTATTGTTATGCTTGAGCCCATTATTGCAGTCACTGTGTCACTCCATCTTGTTGAGGGTCTTCCTCTTTTTCACTGACCCTCTACCAAGCATGTGTGTTGCATCACAGCAACACACAAGCCCCCACAGTACAACAAACTGACAGACACATGGGGGTTTGTAAAGGTTATAGCCTTTATAATGGGGCAGTTCCACTCTGTCCTGTAGGGTCGCTGTGAGTTGGAGTTGACTCAACGGCAATGGGCTTAATGTCAAATATCCACACTTCACAACCTAAGGAATTCTGAATGACATTTTGTACCACAAGTAAACAGCCAAAACCTCCTCTCCTTTTGTGCTCTGAAGAAAGCTACTGTTCTAGGAGAAATCACCCAAGAAGTATAAACTCAATTACAGGTCCATAGATGTAGCATCACTTGAGCTAATAAAAATGCAGGAATACTATCCTATTCAGGGACTTATTCACATCTGTGGATATTGTCGTTGTCGCTGCTGTTTTGTGGGAAGGCTTGCAATAAAAATGACTGGATCAAAAGCGAAGTTGGTGATTTGGCTTTATATTTTTATTTGCCAACTTTGAAAATTGATTTGGAAATTTATTTCTTAGAAGAATGGGTGTAAAATTATGTTCTTCAACTAAAGCAAAATAAAAGTCCTTTTGGAAAGTAGCCTGAGGACATAAGGCACAGACAATATGGGATTTTCCAGGAAAATCCCAATTTTAATAACATTTCCCTCCTTTGGGCTCTATAATCATACTCGAATTTGGCAGTCCAAGTGTCTTTTGTGTTATCTACAAAATATGGCCATCACAGAAAGGAAGAAATTTAAATGTATTAAAAATTCCAAGAAGTTCTTTTTCACCAGTTGGATTTTTTGTTTGAAGACTCATTATATTTACATTTGTTGAACTCAACACAATCTCAAATTTTCCTAAATTCTAATAACAATGTGTCAATTAGGAATGCTTTCAGCTGCAAGGAAGTCAATGCTCAGTGATGCTGTCAGGGCTCCACTCACCAGTCTTAACTTGTTGATTTTCAGTCCTGCTGTTGCTTTAGGCTTGCTAGATGGCCGCTTCTTCTTGCCTGGACACCATGTCTGCTTTCTAGAAAGGTTTGATGAGGCCAAGCAAAAGGCTGCGCAAACCCCAACTATTTAGCTTTTTTACCTCACCAGAAGACCTTTGTTTACTTTGTGCCTTTGGCCAGAACTGTGTCTATCTTGCCACCTCTAACTGCATGGCTGGAGGCAGAATTTTCACCTTCCATGCAGGAAACCCAAGTTCAATTCCGAGCCAATACACCTCATGGCATCTACCACTCACCTGTCAGTGGAGGCTTGCATATTGCTATGATGCTGAACAGGTTTCAGCAAACCTTCCAGACTAAGACAGACTAGGAAGAAAATCCTGACAATCTGTTTCCGAAAATCAGCCAATGAGAATACTATGGATCACAATGGTCAGATTCACTGCCGATCATGGGGATGGTGCAAGACGAGCAGTGTATCATTCTGTTGTGCGTGGGGTCACCATGAGTCAGGAGCCAACTGGACAGCAGCAAACAACAGCAAAGGAGTCCACAAAATCAAGTTTTCAGCTCTCCAGGGGATTGAATATCTGCCCTTATATGTCTGCTTGTTGCCTTTCTAAGGCTATAGAAACTCTGGACTTTAAATATCCCCAACACAAAAAATAGTAAATAGAATGCATGCTTTTGGTTGGCGAATGCATCCTAGTGATCAGTATTCAAATAGTGAAGGTCTTAGCACCATGAACTTGTGACTCCTGCTTCTGAGCCCGCAGTACTTCTTGACCTTACGGCCAATCACATGCTAAAAGTTTTATAGTGATCAGGCACTAATGGGATGTTGTAACAGGCTTAATTGGTGAAGTCCGCCTTTCCACACTCAGCAGAGTTTCCATTGATTCTTGGGCATTCTTGTGCTTACTCATCAATGTCAATATGTTGGGGACATTTTTAAGGAAACACATAAATCACTACTCAAGGTTTTGCTTAATTATTTATAATTGTATGCATTTGCCTAATGGAAATTTTCATTTTATGCTGAAGTTCCAGAAACAGTTACACTCTCTCCTCCGTTATTACTCATAGATCTGGGGAAATAAGTCAGAGCTGAGGCCCAATGGCAGACAGAGCAGAAGGTTACAGAAGGTCTGAGCTGATCTGGAAACAAAGTCTCTAGAAACGCCAAGGCCCAGTGCTAAAGGGGCTAGTGTTGTGATGTGGTACCTGACAGATGAACACAGCACATGTGTGTGATAAGGTGGGCATGTGGACAAAAGGTTCATCAGAGACATCATCAGTGTGGCTGTCCTTTGCTCTCACCGAAAGAGAATTAAAGTATTGAAAGACAAGTCGTCCTGGTGGAAAAGAAAAGTCCATTCTATTCCACGCCCTTGGCATCCTCTGCAGTTCGCTTTGGAGAACTGCTTGGTGATCCAGGTGTTTTCTTTCTGGCTTCATTGCTGAACAGCTGTAGGAAAGGAAACAAGAATTCTTTATCTGGCTTAATAGATTTCTGTAAAAGAGCTCCAGGGTGACTTTCCCACAACTTCCTCTCTCAGAGAAAGCAGCAACTGAGGGAAAATTGTTCCAGTACTTACTGTACTTATTTATCAAGGAAAAATACTGGGCACACAGTGCAAAAATTCAGGTTCCACTAAGAGGAAGTTTTCAGAAGTGGTCAATGTCTGAAGTTTGATCGATACAGAAAAACATTTCCTTAGAAGAAGAAAATTTGGAACTTTCTCTGATGATGTTTTCCCATGAGAAGTCAAGACAAGGCAAATGAAGATAGGCCAGGCAGATCAGCTTCCACGAATCCAACTGAGCCAATTCCCCATGAAGCCAAATCACTATGGAGTTTTTAGGACAACAGACCAGTGTTTCTCCCTTCCTGCCCTTGGAAAAGTAAAGAATGTTCAGGTTATCTTGGCCTTGGGCGAATAACCTCTCCTCACAGAGGCCAACCTGCATTTAAGGAAAGAGACCAGAATCAGAGAAGTGGACAGAAGTTAAAAAAAAAAAAAAAAAATCATAGAATTTTAGAACTAAAAGAAATTTGAACACCAAGTACCTTACTTCAAAGGTAAAAAAACTGAGAGCAAAAAGTGAAAAATGCCTTGCTCAGAGTACATAGAGATAGAGGCAAACTGAAACAGGATCTTAGGCCTCCTAGTCCAGCATTTATCACTCTATAAACAGTCTCAAATGAGAACTACAAAGGCCTTTTCAGGCTTCCGATTCCAGCAACATGGTGGACTTGTATAACGTAGAATTCCTCCTGTTACAGGTACCTCAGAATTATGAATAACATGTAACCAAGATATTTTAATACATAGCTGACTTTGCAAGGAAAAAGGAGACATACCAGGTGCCAAAATCGCAAAGGGAAGAAAGCTAAGCACATGAACAGATGGTATGGCAACCCTTGAGGGGGGGGACATTGAAGTTGGAAATGGGCCCAAATGGTCAGGTGTTTCAAATGTCACGTGTTTCATCTGCATAAGGACACGTGGTCTATTCAAGATGGAGAGTAGAAACTAAGACCCATGCACACAGGTGGGACCCTCTCAAAACTGCACACCAGTAAGAGGGGGACTGTTGTGGTTAATTGCCATCAAGTCAGCTCCCTATGGCAACCGTATGTATAACATAACAAAACATTGCCCAGCCCTGTGTCATCTTTATGATCATTGACATATTTGAGTCCATTGTTATAGCCACTGTGTATTATGAGTGCCTTCCAACCTAGAAGAAGACCTGGTGGTGTAGTGGTTAAGAGCTACAGCTGCTAACCAAAAGTTTGGCAGTTTAAATCCACCAGCTGCTCCTTGGAAACCATATGGGGCAGTTCTACTCTGTCCTATAGGGTTGCTATGAGTTGGAACCAACTCAACAGCACCTAACAACAACAGCAACGAACCTAGGAAGCTCATGTTCCAGCATCATATCAGACAATATTCAGTTGTGATCCATAAGGTTTTCACTGGCTAATTTTCAGAAGTAAATCACCAGGCCTTTCTCCCTAGTCTGTCTTGGTCTGGAAGCTCCATTGAAAACTGTCTACCATAGGTGACCCTGCTGGTATTTGAAATACTGGTGGCATAGCTTCCAACATCACAACAACACGCAAGTCACCACAGTAGACAAACTGATGGATGGATGGTGAAAGACAGGAACTAGAAAATACTTATTGAGCTGGGGGAGGACAGGAACCTTGACTTAACTGGGGTCTTGCATAGAAAAAAGAGAATATCCTAAAAGAAATTACCTCACCAAGCCTGTGACAAGGGGCAGATGCAGAGTCTGAATTTTACACTATCCCAAGTGGTGTGAGAATCTCTGAGTGAGAAATTAACACTAAGACCGGTCTACACCAATGAGCCCCTTGGAGCAGGAGCAAATGCAAACATTTTCTGGATCTTTTACATCCTTTACAACTCAGGTCACATGGGACTCTTAAAGATAAAACCATCCCCTCTGTTATGGATTGAATCATGTCCCCCTAAAATATGTGTTATGAATCCTAACCCCTATATCTGTGGTTGGAGCCCTGGTGGCACAGTGGTTAAGCGCTTGGCTGCTAACCAAAAGATCGGCAGTTTGAACACACTAGCAACTCTGTGGGAGAAAGACGTGGCAGACTGCTTCCGTAAAGAAACCCTATGGGGCAGTTCTGCTCTGTCCTATAGAGTCACAATGAGTTGGAATCAAATTCGGCAGCAGCTGGTATACCTATGGTTATAATCCCGCTTGGAAATGGATTTTCTTTGTTATGTTAATGAGAAAATATTAGTGTAGGATATGTCCTAAGTCAATCTCTTTTGAGACGTAAAAGAGATTAAACAAGCAAGCGAGCAAGCACACATGAGAGATGCCAACCCACATGAAAATCATCCAGGAGCAGAAGCTCAAAGGAGACAAGGACCTTTCCCCAGAGCCAACGAAGAGAGAGCCAGTGCCCTGAATTCAAACTTCTAGCCTCCTAAAATAATTTCTGTTTGTTAAAGCCAACCAATTGTGGTATTTCTATTATAACAGCACTAGAAGATGACCTCTGAAGATTACCTCATAATAAAAGATCACCCAAAAAATGAGGAAATTGTCCACTCCACCATTAGAATGCAAATGCCACGGGGGCAAGGGTCTTCGGTGTCTTCTTCACTGCAGGTTTCTCGGTGTCTGCCACACAGTAGGTCCTCAAAAACTGTTAAGAGAATGAATTTGTGAAATAGTCAAGATACTCTTCATTTCGTAAGAAGCTACACTAGGGATTTGTTTTTCTCTACTTTCAGAAAATCATAAAATAGACCACTGCAAAACAGATTGTGGGTCTGAAGTCCTTGAACGGAATATACAGATTTTAGATCCAACATATATCAAAAGATAATAAAGCATTGGCATAAAGGGATTTTTGAGAAAAAGCTGTGAACCTTTTAGCACAGCACATTCTAGAATAAGCACCTAGTCAGCGTTACATGAATGCGCTGAAAATGTTAGTGCTTAAAAAAAGGTAAATAATTATCAAATTCATAAAAGCACTAAATGATAGACCTAAAGCATATATATATATATAGGTATGATGGCTTATTAACCTCTAGTATAAGCCCTTTCAGGAATAAGAGGACTGTGATGGTTAAGGTTGTGTGTCAGCTTGGCTGGGCCATGATTCTCAGTGGTTGGCAGTTATGATGTAGCTTGGCAGCTGTGTAATGATGTAATCATCTCCATAATGAGATCTGCTATAATGTAATCACCTCCATGATGAGATCTGCTATGAGCAGCCAATCAGTTGAAAGGGAGTTTCCTTGAGGGTGTGACCTACCTCCAATATATGTGGACTTTCTGGCAAAGCTCACTGGCTTTTGTTCACTCTGGATTCTCATTTGACCTCCGGTTCTTGTGACGTGAGCAAGCAACTTACCTGCTGATCTTGGGATTTGTCAGCCTCTGCAGCCCATGAGCCAGTGGTCTACCGTCTTACCTGCCAATCTTGGGATTGTCGGCCTCTGCAGCCTGTGAGCCAGAGGCCTGCTGTCTGACCTGCCAATCTTGGGTTCATCAGCCCCTGCAGCTACATGAGTCAGGAGAAGCCTCCAGCCTGACCCACAGACTTAGGACTTTCCAGCCTTTACAACCGCGTGAGCCATTTCCTTGATATAAATCTCTCTCTCTATATATACACATAGGTATAAAAAAATATATAGCATATATATATATAGGTGTAGATATACCAAGCCATTTCTTTGATATAAATCTCTCTATCTATATTTAAATATATATAACCATATGTGTATGTGTGTGTGTGTATATATATGTATTATATATATGCTTCACTGGTTTTGCTTCTCTAGAGAACCCAGCCTAAGGCAAGGGCTTATACAAATAACAAATGGACGCAAAAAAGATTAGTAAGTGTATTAGTTCCAATTGCTGCTGCAATAAGAAAATTACCATGAACTTAAGTAGCTTAAAACAACGAACATTTATTCTCTTATAGCTCTGGGTCAGAAGTCTGAAATGAGACTTAAGGGGCTAAAATCAACGTGTAGCAGGGCTGGTTTCTTCTGGAGGCTCTGAGGGGAGAATCAGCTTCCTTGCCTTGGTTTCCCTGACTTTTTCCGTTTCTACTGGCAACCTGTTTCCCTTGGCTTGTGGCCCCTTCTGCAATGTTCAAGGGGCATCACTCCAGTCTCTGCTTCCATCATTCATCATATCGCCTTCCACTCTGGCTCGGATTCCTCCTGGGTCCTTCTTATAAGGACCTTTGTGATTACATTGGGTCCACCCAGAAAATCCAGAATAATTTCCCTATCTCAAGATACTTAACCACACTTTCAAAGTCTCTTTTGCCATGTAAGGTAACATTCACAGGCTATAGGGGTTAGGACTTGGACATCTTTGGGGAGCCATTATTCAGCCTACTGTAGCTACTGATAGGCACTACAGGAATTAAAATTGATATGATAGAGAGGACCTAAAATATTACTTTCACCACACATCTGCCAGTTTATCACACAGTGGTGGCTGGCGTGTGACAAACTGTTGCTATGATGCTGGAAGCTATGCCACCAGTATTTCAAAAACCAGCAGGATCATCCATGGTAGACAGGTTTCAGCAAATCTTCCAGACTTAAGCCTGACAACCTACTTCTAAAAATTAGCCAATGAAAACCTTATGGATCACAACCAAATACTGTCCAATATAGTGCTGGAAGATGAGCCCTGTAGGTTACAGTTGGAAGGCACTCAAAGTACACAGTGGCTGCAACAATGGACTTGAGCATAACAACGATCATGAGGATGGTACAGGACCAGGCAACATTTTGTTCTGTTGTACATTGGGTTGCCATACATCAGAGCTGTATCAGAGTTGACAACAACTAAACAACAACAACACAATACTACCTCGGGTTGAGTGGTCAGGGGCAGCCTCTCTAAGGCAGCATCTAAGCTGAAATCCAAATGACAAGAAAGAGCTGTGGGGGCACTAGGAGGAATATTCTAGGCAGAGGAAAAAGCTACTGCAAAACTATGGCAGAGATGTGCTTGGCAGGATGGAGAAGCTAATACTGCATGGACTGGAAGAAAGTTACAGAAAGGTCAATGTGTTTTCAATTCAAATTTGTTTTTTTCAGAATAAGAAAAGTTGAGGTCTCACGCTCACAGTATTTCATACGGGTGTTTGCCCAAAAGAGCTGTCATGGACAGGGACCTCTCTGTCACAAAACATTCTGTCACAAAACAGTTCCCAGAGCCCCTCAGCAGACCCTACAGTAAGTTCAGAAGAAGTAAACCTCAGAACAAAAGCCTTTTCTTTCTTTCATGTTCATTTTTGGTGATAAAATACATATTACATAAAATTTGCCATTTTAACCATTTTAGTTGTACAACTCAGTGGCATTAATTATATCCACAGGGTTGTGCAACCACCACGACCATTTGTTTCCAAATTTTTTTCATCACCCCAAACAGAAACTCTGTACTCATTGAGCAATAACTCCCCAGGCTCCCCTCCCCCGGCCCCCGGTAGCTGCTATTCTACTCCCGTCTCAGTGCATTTGCCTATTCCAGACGTATCATGTAAGTGGGATTGTATGATATTTCTTCTTTTGTGCCTGGCTTCTTTCACTCAACATAATATTTGCAAGGTTCATCCATGCTGTAGCATGAATCAGAATTTCATTTCTCTTATGGCTAAATAATATTCCATTGTATTATGTACTACAATTTGTATATACAATAGCCTTTTTTTGATTGTGGCCTTCAAAACCTAACTGACGTTGTCACCTGCTGGTCTTACAACCATAAACAGGAACTATGATTATTTAAATTCCAGCAGAAACTAAAAAAGGAAATCTTGGTTGCTTGCCCTGCAGAGTCAGGGTGTTGACTTACAGAGAGAAACCAGACCAACTTCCCTTCAGGTGAATGTTTGAATGTTCAGTGCACCTGGAGCTGCTGCAGGGCTTTTTCAGTGCAGAGAGCTGTTGAGCAAAATAATAGCAGCTGCTCCTCGCCTTCTCCTGAGTCATTCCTTCCTATCGATTCCCTTTCCTTCATGCTCAGCGCTCCAAGAATTACGAAGACTATGGATTTTCAAGTTTACATGAAACTAACAAACAGACTTGTATTGGTTTCCTAGGGCTGCTATAACAAAGTGCCACAAATTGAGTGACTTATAAGAACAGATTTATTGTCTCACAGTTCTGGAGGCTAAGAACCCAAATTCAGAGTATCAACTGGGCCGTGTTTTCTCCAAAGGCTCGAGGGGAAGACTTTCTTGCCTCTCCCAGCTTCTGGGAGCCCCAGGTGTTCCTTGGCTCAAGACTGCAGCACAACTCTTGTCACATGGCCGTCTTCCCTCTCCCTCTCTCTGTCTATTCTCTCCTTTCATAAGACACCACTCATATTGGATTAGGACCCACCTATTCCAGTGTGAAGGAGCCCTGGTAGTGCAGTGGCTAAGCACTTGGCTGAGTAAACCATTTGTTCATGGGAAGAATGTGTCAAGATGCAAACAATTTGCTCCTGGGAAAAATATGTTCATGACTGCAATCATGTATAACCAAACCAGCTGGCGCTACTCACCTAGGTGGTAAGTCACTCCCTCCTAGCCAAGTGGCTGACCTTTACATTTCAAAGGACTTCAAGCTGAAGCTGATCTTATCTATAATCAACCATTAATCCCCTACCTTTCCTTGTTCTCTATGTATGTAGACCCCTCTCTTCCCTTGAATGGTGGAGTGCTTTGTATTTTTACTCAGCGTTGCCCAGGTCAAGCTATACTATTGCTCAATAAAACTCCTTTTCTTTCATTCCTAACAGAGTATGAGATTTTCTTCTTGACACTTCTGGTGTCAGAAGTGGAACTTCAAAGGTGCATTATTTCTGATGATCCCCAAGGCATCCAGACACGGGCATGGTAACTGCTCAGCTGCTTTAGGCTCACTGTTTCTGCAAATTCTCAGGAATCGTTTAAGGTAACAAACCTCTCGAATCCAAACTCCACTCCCTTGCACTGATAGTTCTTTGAGTTTTATTGTGGATTTGTTTTTTTTCTTGCAAGTAAACGTTTGTTTTGTTGTAATTGTCATTCTAAAATGGGTAATGCCATGTCTAAAGGAGACTTGGAGCCACCTTCCGGGACTCCTGCTCACTACATGAACAAGCATTATGGTCCTTTATCATGCATGTTCTTGTCTGTCTGGTGTAGCCTTGTTTGAGACAGTTTGGAACGGTGGCGACTTTGGGGTTCTTTTGATCTCTCTAAGTTAACCTTTCTGTGCAGTAAACAGTCTCAGTGGGATACCTATTTTGGTTGGTATATTGAGGCTCCTAAAAGACATAAAGATGGTAAAATTATTTCCCTGCAGGACACTGTCTCTTAGTTAACTAAGCAAAGTGAAGAATTTCAATGTCAATTTCAGCTCCCGTCCCTTCTGTTCCTCTGCTGGCTGCTACCTCTTTATCCCCTTCTTTGCCTCCCTACTCCTCTGATAAAACTTTATCCAAACTTTCCTTTTTCCCTGAAAAAAACAGCAAATAAACCTTTGCCTGAAATGCCCTTTAAAATTCACCCCAACAGTGATGCCAAAGTTTCCTCTCATATCACTTTTTCCCCATGGACATGCTCAGAATTACATAGCATTGTGAAATATTTTCCTAAACTCTGTGAGGACACCCACAAAATTTCTGAAGAATCTAAAATCCTCGTTGAAACCTATCAGCCTGGGCTCCCTGACTTATATCAGCTTGTTCACATGATTACTTCCCCAGGGGAAGCCCAATTATAGCTTAAACATGCAGAATGGAAGGACCCCAAGGACAGCCTAGCCTTAAATATTGACAAAACAGACAATGAACTGTTGGAAGACTCTCGGGCCATGAGTAAAAAATTGCTAGAGGCTATCCCAAAGGCCTTTCCTCCACTAATTGATTGGACTAAAATTCACTCTTGTGAGCAAAATAAAGATGAACACATTTACGATTATCAGACTCAGCTGTTTCAGAAGTTTTCTGAACACCCTGGCCTCACTTTGTCCATGCCTGGTGCCTCCAGTGTTTTCAATGCTGTTTTCATATCTGGTATAAAACTTGAGATCTCAGCCCTAGTAAAGCAACATCAAGTAGACTGGGAGACAGCACCAATTGTCGAGCTAACCAACTTAGCTTACAAGCTTTCCCAGACTCTTGAAGCCAAAAGGGTTTCTAAGGCTAATAAATTAAAGACCCTTCAGTTGCAGCAATTACTATCTCCCAATCAAAAGAAAACTGCTAAACCTTCCAATGGCACAAAGGTGAGTATTTGTCATTATTGTTAATTAAAAACAAACAAACAAACCTGGCCATTGGAAAAATGAATACTGTAGTTAAAAAATAAATGAAAGACTGACATAGCTCCCTTTAAAAAAATTCTACAATCTAATTCAGAATGCAGGGGCTCTGGGGACAAAACAGGGACTTTTCCTGTGATTGCTCTTAACTGGCAAGAAGAAACTATTTATTATATGGAGACTTTGCCAATTTTTAATTGACACTGGAGTCTCCCTGTCTGCTATTAACCTCAGCTGTTTACAAAAGCACCTGCCCCAGAGTACTAAAACCTCAAAAGTATTGGGAGGGGGTCACCAGTCAGGAACAAATGTTGATTCATTCCCAACCTGTTTTGATATCTTTCGGTCCTATTGAATTTTTACACTCCTCTTTGCTCAGTTCTGATACCCCTGTCAATCTATTGGGAAGAGATCTTTTATCCAAACGGAATTGCCATTTATAATTTAATGAAAAGAGGGAAAAGTTATTGAGCCTGACTGATATTCCTAAGTCAACAGAGATAAGCTCTGAATTAGACAACATTCAAGAAGAAGAAGCCATTTGTTATATGCAAGCACTCATCATGCTCTCCAAAATTCAGCTCAGCCTAGTCGTCTCTCTTCTGACATCTTTTCCTGAGTTACTGAAACCTTATAAGCCACCACATCCACAGATGTAGGTTGAGTTTTGTCAGCTGAGCTGATTAAAATTCAAATAGATTTATCTAAGCCTCTGCTGAAAATTTCCCAATATCTACTCAAATGAGAAGAAAAAGGACTAGTTCCCATTATACGCAGTTTCCTTTCTAAAGGTTTAATTGTCCCTTGTACCAGCCCTTGTAATGCTCTTGTTCTTCCAGTTAAAAAAAAAACAACAACAACAAATAACAGAGGCAGAGATCTGTTCAAGATTTTCCTGCAATCAACTGTAGCGTTACTCCTAGTTTCTCGGTAGTTTCTAATCCTCATTTATTATTTTCCTTTGTCCCTTCAGATGCAATTCATTTTATGGTTGTTGATCTTTTAAGCACCTTTTTCACTATGCCTGTACATTCTGAAAGTCAATATTTGTTTGCTTTACCTGGGAAAATCAACAATTTACCTGGACTGTAATGCCCTAAGGATTCACTGAAACTCTCCCCTATTTTTCTCAGATTCTGCATGTGAATTTGCAGCCTTTACAGTTTACAAACAAATCCATATTGCTGCAATATGTTGATGATTTGCTATTTAGCTCAACCTCCCAGCAAGCCTGCCTTGATGACAGTATATGTTTATCAAAATATCTGGCTGTTGGTGGACATAAGGTATCCAGAGAAAAATTACAGTTGGCTCAGCCTTCTGTTAAATATTTGGCCCACCTAATTTCTGCAGAAGGCATTTCTATTGATTCTAAATGGAAAAGAACTATTCTCATCTTTCCTATACCCGAAACAAAGGAATAGCTACGGGGGTTTCTAGGACTCTGCAGCTATTGTCGAACCCAGATTCCCAATTTTTCTTTGTTGGATCAACCTTTATACAGATATTTAAAATCCTCTGAGCCAGATTCATTCCAAATTGCACCAGAAGATTGAGATGCCATAATCCAATTAAAAGGACCTTTAATGAACACACCTGCTCTAGGTTTTCCTAATTACCACCTAGATTTTTCTTTATTTGTAAATGGAGTATCTGGAAATGCTTTAGGCATACTAACTTAAAAACATGGAGCACAAAAAGACCTATAGGTTATTATAGCCTACAGCTTGACCCTGTAGCCAGAGGATACCCTCCCTGCTTTAGGGTTGTGGCCACTACTGCCGAACTAGTGGAAACCACAGTAGATGTGGTGCTAGGAAATTTTTCAGATGTCTATATACCCTATCCTGTGTCTGCCTTACTTAATTCTGCCATGACACATCTTTCTGCTGGCAGGCTCACCTCGTATGAAGTTCTCCTCTTGGCTACATCTAACATTAGACTACACTCTATGGCCTGTTTATATCCAGCTACTGTTTTCCTCACAACTAATGAAAACATATGATTGTCTAGACTTGACTGAGCAACTTTTAACCCCTTGCAAAGACTTAAAAAGACCTGTTTAACTAATCCTGATTTAGTTTTGTTTGTGGATGGTTCCTATTTAAAACCTAACCGTTCTAGTCCTTACTATCAAGCTGGATATGCTGTTAGGATTTCTAAAATTTCTACTAAACTCCTTGGAAGTCAGGCTCTCCCTGACTTCAGCCCAACAGGATGAATTAATTGCCCTCACTGGAGCTTGTAGAATTGCTTCAGGAAAATCTGTTACTATTCTTATGGACAGTAGATATTGTTTGGGGATTGTATATTATTTTGGCATGGTAGGGAAACAAAGCAGATTTTTAACCTCTTCCAAAAATGCCATAAAAAATGGAGCCTTAGTAGTGGACCTTCTAGACGCTCTATTACTCTTCTCTGAAATTACTGTGATAAAAATACAAGCTCACCAACCAAAAGCAGCACCCTAAACTGAAGAAATTAGAGGAAATAATCTTGCTGATATGGCATCCAAGCAAACTGGCTCTCAAGTTATTTCTGCACTTGTGATAAATAAAGTAAGGGACTTCCCAAGTTTGCCTACAGATAACTCCTTCACGAATTAACATTAGAAAAACTTTTAAAACACCAACAATTAGCCCAAACAGACAAAATTAAGGTATGAAAAAAGGCAAGCTGTAACCAAGATCTTGCCACTAAATTGTGGACTAGGCATAAAAAGAAAACTATCTTACCCAATTTCCTGCATGTTCCTATGATGCGAGCCTTACATAAAGGTTCCCACATGGGACTAGATAAAATGATTGAGACTTAAAAAAAAAAATTGTGGGGAAAATTTTTCGAGGCTGATGAACATGTTGCCACCCATTGCCCTATTTGCCCTCACTATAATCCCAGAAAACACCTTAAAGTCCTACCCAGATAATACCCTTTACCTTCTGGACCTATGCTTGAATGGCAGCTAGATTTTATTCAGCTTCTACCCTCAAATGGTTATAAATACCCTCAAATTGTTATAAATATATGTTAGTAGTGGCTCGGCTGCTAACCAAAAGGTCAGCAGTTCGAATCCACCAGGTGCTCCTTGGAAACTATCTGGGACAGTTGTACTATTGTCCTATAGGGTTGCTATAAGTCAGAATCGACTCGATGGCAATGGGTTTGGTTTTTTGTTTTGGTGGCAGACGATAGCTAAGGCAAACAGCTGACCCGAGACCCTGGACCAGGCCTGAAAATTCACCTCTTTATATCTCTTTTTCTTTTATCTTTGTTACAGTTATGCCTCTACTAAAGTTTTCCTAGATTGGGCAGATACTTATGCTCACTGTATTAAAAGGTTTAATCGTTGGATATGTGGTGCCCTTCCAACCTCAAATCGGTCTGGCTTTTCCTGGTGGGTCTCTCCACTACAGGGATCTGATTGGGTTGCTCTTAATCTATGGATACAAGAACAATGGAGAAATAGTTCATTACTACAGGAAATCACTGTTACTAGATTTTCCACTGATAAATGGTCTCTTTTCTAATCTGTATGAAAGCCAGGCCATAACTTAAACTTTAGTCTTACACAACCCTTACTTTACTAAATAAAGCTGCCCAAGAAAGGTAGCTAAAGAATCTTCCAAACCCAAAAAAAGTAGTCTTCATATTGTAGGTCCATATCAGCAACTATGGGATGGATTCATCTGGTTAACTCTCCAAGAGGGGAGGCTAAGTCAGGTTGCTACCCTTTGCTGGAAACAATCTAACCACACCGATATGAATAACCCAGCTGTCACCAGACCTATAGGATGGCTTCCAATGTCTGAATGTTCATCAATTATGACATTACAAGCTACTGATTGATTCACCACTGACTGGCTATGACACTCGCGTATCTATTGGGTAGCCCCTAAAGACACCTTTTGGCTATGTGGAACCAACCTTTGACCCTGGTTCCCAGCAGGCTGGATTGGAAGATGTACTCTGGGCCTGAGCTGGACTCAAGGGCATATTTTAACTGAACTCCCTTTACCTTCTAATATACCCATATTAAGAGCTTGATAGCCTCAATCAATGTTTCATTGGCTTGATCATTTAGCTGCAGTATTCAAATCTCAGATAGGACTTGAAGATGTTATAGCACATGCAGCAATATTAACCAAATATATACAAATTTCCCTAAATGACTGTGCCTGTGGGCTTCAAGAGATTTAATACCAAAATAGCAATGATGAGAAAAGTAGTACTCCAAAATAGAATGGCCCTTAATATTCTCACTGCAGCTCAGAGAGGTACCTGTGCCATAATAAAATCTGATTGCTATTTACATTCCTGACAATAGTGCTAATATTACACTCTATATTAATCACATGCAACGTGTAGTATCTCACCTTAACCATCTTGTTCCTTCCTTAACTGATATTATAAATAATTGATTTTCCGGATGGTGGAAAAAAATTGCTACTTTATTTTGGTATCTTTATATTCATCATTGTTTCTATTATGTAATGATATAATGCTGTTTTGCTTTAGTTTAGCACATTTTATCCATGAAATACTGTACTTCAAAGCCATTTGATCTTTCACATAAAATCATTCTGATTTCATAGGCTTTCACCAATGATCAGGCTGTTTAATTACCTCCCTTTTGTCTCCCTGAGTATGTTTCATCTTGACCTCTATCATTCTGTCCTGACTGAGAAATGTTCCTTGAATGTGGTCTTGTCCGTTAAGATGTTCCCCATAAAACCTACTCACCCTGAAGATGAGGCCTATTAGCTCAGCAAGGTGAAGAAAATAATTTTTATTAACCAAAGTACCTCAAAAAAACAAGGTCTTTGCAGAAGAAAGGCTACTCCATTGTGGGTGATCGGCGCCCCCTAGCACAGGCTTGATCAAAAGAGGGAAATGTAAACAGAAAAATTTCAAACTGGAGGCACTTGTGTAAGACATAAGAATGACGGGGCCAACGTGGATTCCCAGGGAGCAAAAGGCCAGGATGTAAACCATTTGTTTGTGGGAAGAATATATCAAGATGTAAACAATTTGTTCCCAGGAAAAATATGTTCATGACTGCAATCATGTATAACCAAAACAGCTGGTGTCACTCACCTAGGTGGTAACTCACTCCCTCCCAGCCAAGTGGCTGACCCTTACATTACAGAGGACTTCAAGCTGAAGCTGATCTTACCTATAATCAGCCATTAACCTCCTACCTTTCCTTTGTTCTCTATGTATATAAACCTCTCTCTTTCTGCCTGAATGGAGGAGTACTTGGTATTTTTACTTAGTGCTACCCAGCTCAAGCTATATTATTCCTCAGTAAAACTCCTTTTCTTTCACTCCTAAGAGAGCACTAGATTTTCTTCTTTGGCAACCAAAAGGTTAGCAGTTCAAACCCACTAGCTGCTCCACAGGAGAAAGATGTGGCAACCTGCTTCTGTGAAGATTTACAACCTTGGAAACCCGATTCTACTCTGTCCTATAGGGTCACTATGAGTTGAAATTGACTCCACAGTAATGGGTAACGGTACTCCAAGGTGACCTCACGTTAACTTAATTGATAACACCTTCAAAGACCCTCTTTCCAAACAGTACCAGGGTTAGGACTTCAACATATCTTCTAGGGAGACAATTCAATCCATACCTACTTGTAAAGCCTAATGCAAATGCCCTTTTGTGAGCGCCCCTACTTTTTTACACCTAAAGCACATTTATTTCACCTCTATTACAGCTTTCATTGATGTCCTCCTTTAATTTCACATTGTGCCATGTATTAAAGGCAGAGGTCAAACCCTGATCATTCTGCACAACTACAGCCACAGCACAGCACCTTGCACAGAGCTGATAATCATTGCTCACTTGCTATCTCATTCAACAAATGCTCCTGACTCATGGCAACCCCACACGCAATGGGATTGGACTGTTGTGATCCATAGCGCTTTCATTGGCTGATTTTTGGAAACAGATCACTAGGCCTTTCTCCCTAGTTTGTCTTAGTCTGGAAGCTCTGCTGAAACCAGTTCAGCATCACAGCAACAGACAAGTCTCCACGGCGGATGAGTGGCGGCTGCGCATGAGGGGATTTGGCCGGAAGTTGAAGCCATGGACCACCACTGCCTTCTAACAAACTCCTACCAGGCATCTCTGTGCCAAGCACTGAGCCAAGGGATCTTTTTTATTTTTTTTATAATGTATTTTATTTTGTTGTTGAGAATATACACAGGAGAACATACACCCATTCAACAGTTTCTACATGCACAATTCAGTGACATTGGTTATTTTCTTCAAAGTTGTGTAACCATTCTTACCCTCATTTCTGATTTTTTTCCTCTCCCATTAACATAAACTCACTGCCCCCTAAGTTTCCTATCTAATCTTTAGAGTTGTTGTTGTCAGTTTGATCCTATATAGATAATTCTTTAAAAGCGCACAGTGCTCAAGGCAGACATTCTTCACCAATTAGGCTAAACCATTGTTTGGTTTAAAGAATACTTCATGGGGTAATTTTGGTTTAAGGTTTAAAGATATTCTCAGGGCAATAGTTTTGGGGGTTTGTTCAACCTCAGTGGCTCCAAAACTCTGAATTCCATGAGAATTTGAAATCCTGTTCTGCATTTTCTGCCTTTTGATCAGGATTCTTCTATAGAATCTTTGATCAAAAAACTCAGTAATGGTAGCCGGGCACCATCCAGTTCTTCTTGTCTTAGAGTAAAGGAGGCAGTTGTTCATATAGGCAATTAGCCACACATTCCATTTCCTCCTATTCCTGACTCTCCTTCCTCTGTTCTTCCCAGGTGAGTAGAGACCAACTGTTGTGCCTTCGCTGACTGCTTGCAAGGTTTTAAGACTGGAGGCACTATGCAACAAAGTGGGAGGTAGAACAGAAGCACTAAACAACAAGATTAGGCCAATTAACAGGGATCAGACTGCCCTACTCTTAACGTGGGTAGACCAAGAACTGACCATTCTCAAAGACTGCTAAAGGAGCAGGATAGTCAGAACCTGGAAATTATTTTGGAGAAGGAAAGTTGAATATGACTGGATGTTTGCCTGGAGATTTGCATACAATTAGGAACTTGGTCCTTCTATCAAATTGCAACCTTGGCAATCAAATGGGACCATCTGAGATACTTGCTGGGTTTAGGGTGGTTTCTTAATCCCTGTCATTGCTGGCTCTGAACCACACTTCTGGGCTGTAGGGTGTGAAAGGTTAAGCCTCTTCTCTCTTTCCAACTCCTCAGTTGGCTGCCTTTCAGCAGATGGTGAAATGACCCCATTTATCACAAGGCACAAAGGGAAGTTCTAAGACGAAGGATGATCTGTAATGTTAAGGCGGTGATTTTCAAGTTTAAATTTTCAATTATAAGGTTGCAAGTTCCACTCACGTATGTCAAATGAAACCCACTTGGCAAATCTCGTGTGCCAAATGTTGGAAACCTTTAAGGAAGGAGGCAGCTGCTTCCACTGCCTGAAACCTAGGTGTCTTAGTTATCTAGTGCTGCTATAACAGAAATACCGCAAATGGATGGCTTTAACAAAGAAATTTATTCTCTCACGCTCTAATGGGTTACAAGTCCAAATTCAGTGTGTCAGCTCCAGGGGAAGGCTTTCTCTCTATCAGCTCTGAAGGAAGATTCCTTGTTATTAATCTTCCCCTGGTCAAGGGGCTTCTCAGGCACAGGGACCCCAGGTCCAAAGCACGCACTCTGCTCCCAGTGCTGCTTTCTTGGTGGTAGGAGGTCCCCAACCCTCTGCTTGCTTCCCTGTCCTTCTATCTTTTGAGAGAGAAAAGGTGGTGCAGGCCACATCCCAGGGAAACTCCCTTTACATTGGATCAGGGAGGTGACCTGAGTAAGGGTGGTGTTACAATCCCACCCTAATCCTCTTAACATAAAATTACAATCACAAAATGGAGGACAATCACACAATACTGGGAATCATGGCCTAACCAAGTTAATACACACATAATTCAATCCGTGACACTAGGGCTGACATGTTATTTCCCCCCAACATCCAAGAATACTTTTAGTTTCCAAGTGTGGTATGTTTTGTAGCTTGAAAAACCTGGTAAGATTGCATCAGAGTCCAAGTTGTGTTTCTTGTGCTCTTGGTGTTCCCATCTGCACCACGTAATCCTTTCTTTGTGTACATTTCCCAGTGGACTTTAGCACAGGAGCAGCTTAGAAGCCTTATATCCTAAAGGCCCATAAAAGATCTAGTTGCCCCCAGATAACAGTTCTTAAAAATCAGATTAAGACCACCTACCTTGGTTTGAATAAAGTCTCAGGTGGCTAAACAGTGGTTCCCACTGGGAGAAGGCTGTTCTGGAGTCCTAGGGTCTGGTCACCCCAGCCCTAGGTGTATACTCTGGGAGAGAACCAGAGAGGGCAAGGGCCTTACCCGGGGCTGGGTTGAGATAGAACAGAAACTAGACTGTCTGTGAGTGATGGAAGTCAGAACTATCTCCACTACACCTCAGTGCAGCGTGGTTTTACAAATCCTGTAATACCTTTGTGAATAGCATGGTTGTATGGCATTGGGTTAAAGGCAGGTCTTAAAGCAAACTTGAAAAATACACTGCCATTTCTGTAACCAGGCCTTGGCATTTATTAATTTTTTGATATATCAGAAGATTCCAAAACTTCAAAGGGCAGCCCCCTTTCCTTTCTCCACCTCTGAGGGTCCATGCTTTGGGGCCTGTAATAGCGATGGATGGGGAGGTGTCAAACAGGGATGTCAAATAGAGGAGCTGGGGTCGTGGGCCCTCTTCCTTAAGTCCCCAAAAGGGCAGGGCTGAGCAAAAGCGCCCGCGGAGGGAATGGGTCTTGGGGACTCCGGGCCAGCACCATTAGGGACACGAGAAGGCTCTAGGACTACAGAGGCCTAACCACCCTCGGTCGGTGCCCTGCCCAGGTAGGTCAGCATCCCCAGCTAAAGACGCCTCCGGTGTCTTGTCCCGGCATCGCAGGGAACTAGGGGTGGGCCGCAAGTGGGCGGAACGAGGGCAACCCGTGGCCTCCGGGCCCGCCTCAGGTGGGGCCCCCCGCCTACCTGGCCCGGCCCTCCTCTGCTCCGCCCATCTCGGCTGAGCAGCCCCGCCCACCCTGTCGCCCTCCCCGTGGCCTCGCCTCCCGCCTCAGGTGCAGCCGCCCCGCTCACCCGACCGGCCCCACCCACTCCAGCCCGTACCTCCTCCTCCTGCCCATCCGAGGGGCTTTGCCAGGTCTCCGCCGCGGCCCCCTGCCCGCCTCAGGTGCTGGTCTTCCCCCACCCGCCCGCCCACGTCCGCTGTCGCCCCGCCCACCCGGCCGGAGGCCCCGCCCCCACCGACCGACGGCCCCCACCCCGACCAGCGGCCCCGCCCCCGCCCCGGCCAGAGGCCCCGCCCACCCCGACCATTGGCCCCGCCCCCCACCGGCCAGCGGCCCCGCCCACCCCGGCCCGCCCCCGCCCCGCCCGCTCAGGTGGGGCCGCCCGGCCGCCCGGCGCTTCAGCCCCTTCTCCTCAGTTCTCCGCGGGCGGCGGCGGCGGCGCAGCAAGTTTCAGTGTTTAGGCGGCGGCTGCGGCGGCGGCGCGGGCACTCTGCGGCCGACTGTGCGGCGGCGCCGACCCCCGAGGGCCTCTCAGCCGCGCCCCGGCGCTCCGGCCGCCAGGAGTCGGGCGGCCACGAGGCTCCGCCGCGTCGTCCCGCGCTCGCCGGCCCGGCGGCTGCAGCCATGTCGCGGGGGCCGGAGGAGGTGAGCCGGCTCACCGAGAGCACCTACCGGGTAAGCGGGGCCCGGGGCGCCGGGGGCGGGGTCCGGGGAGGCCCCGGGGCTGCGGGGTTCGGGGTTCGGGACCCGGGACAGGGAGGCCCCGCCGGCGACTGGCGCTCCGGCCGTGGAAGGTCGCAACGTTTCACCTTCGGGGACAGGAGGGGACTTTACGCGGCCACGCCTCGCCTCCCCCGCGCCTCACTCCTGGCGCCGCCCTCCGAGCCCCGCGTTTCCCACCCAGTGGTGTTGGGGTCGGTCCCGGGCACCCCCTCCTCCGACTTCATGGGGTCCGGGGCTGCCGGGCTCCAGCTCTCGGAGGCCAGAAATGCCGGTCGAGTTTCTCGGGATAAACTAACGCGCCCAGGAACGCAGGGCAGAGACTCCCAGGTATTTAGGAACGCCAGGTGAGCCGTGCTCCTCGAGCCTCCACGAAGGCGTCCTGGGCGCTGGGGTTTTTCTCGGGTGGGGACGAGTCGGTGCAGCGAGGTTGGAAGCTCCTGCCCTTGGAGCCGTTTTCTCAGCGGTGCTGAGGTGAGCTTGGCTTTTACACATCGATTATTTTGTAAACTTGTTCGAAGTTGTTCATAAAATTGACCCAACCTTAAGGAATGCGTGGATGGTCAGTCTCGGAAGTTGTATTTATTATAAGAAGATTTTTCCAGAAACAGACGTGAATTTAGGATTAGTGGCTAGTTTACTAAGTTTAAGTACTTATAAATGAATTCCAGTTGAAATAAGATATGTGTTTAATCATCTGCTATTAATAGGATGCAAAGCAACTGTTGTTTTAATTCATCTCAGGCTCATTGAACCCCTGAGACTTGAAAGTTCTCTAAATTCATTTGTAGCCGTTTTTAAGGCCCCGGGTTTGGTCATTTTGATAGTTTTTTGTTTCTAACCCTAAATTTTAATTTCTGGGTTTGCAAGGTCTGAGTAAGTTCCTGAAATCAGAGGAGTTTATTGACTTTTGTCGGATAAGAATTTATTTAAAAAAAAAAAAGATGGAAATATTTTCATAGTTTATCCTTTCAAGTCCAAAAGATTATTGATTCCCTTCATCTGAGTACACAAAGTGGTTGCTGTAGCGTGATTAACACTATATTGGTAGGTAGGGTAAAAAAAACGGCGAAATAGTTGACACGGTATTTTGGGGCTAAGCAACAGTGACCAAAAACTGTTCCTTATCCATGTTTTCCATAATAGAGGACAATATTTGGAGATTTGAGAAACTGTACAGTCTTACATTTATATTGAGATGGTTAATGTGTAAATGATTCTGAAGATGGTGGGGCAGAAGGCGCGGGGTGCTGACAGAGTGTGTAAATAAAACATTTCTACTCTTAGACTTGGGAGCAGTGGCTATCTAATGAATGTCAGTTAAGATAAACTATGTAATTGGGAAATATGGAGCATTGCGGATTAGAGGCGGAGTCTAAGTATCAGCTGGGGTACAAAAACTCATGAACACAGAAGTTCCTTTCCCTCTGCCTCCAAGAATATAAACCAAAACAAACCAAGCCGGTTGCTGTTGAGTCGATTCCGACTCATCGTGACCCTATAGGACAGGGTAGAACTGCCCTGTAGGGTTTCCTAGTCTGTAATCCCCAGATCTTTTCTTGCACAGAGCAGCTGGTAGGTTCACACCACTAGTCTTTCTCTTAGCAGCTGATCACTTAACCACTGCACCACCAAGTCTCCTTTCCAAGAATATAGGTGTATGTATCTTTTCAGCCTTAGATGAAATATCACATTGAGACAATTAGATGTTCAGGAGTAAACTGTTTGCTCGTTCTGCTACTACTTCCTGACTTATTTTTAGTCATGACTCGATGGAGGGGCTGCCCTCCAGTGAATTAGTGTCACAGGTGCCAACCACTTTGGCATGTCACCCCAAAGAACAATTAAGTGTTCGTGCAGAACCTATACATAGACTAAGAGGTGGTCATTTGAACAGAACAAGGAGGAACACTACGTGGTTTAAAATCAGGAAAGGTATGTGTCAGGGTTGTATCTTTTCACCATATCTATTCAGTCAGTGAGGAAATGGTGAGTAAAGCCCATCACTTGGTTTTAATCAACAATTAGTGAGCTTTTGGTATGTTTCAAGACACCTGGGAAGCAATAAGGTTTTGGTCTCCAACCTTTGGTGATTATAACCTTTCAAAAAATGAAAATGACTTATAGATACATATAACCCAAATGATAAAAGCCACAATTTTTTAATTCTGCTCCATTCTTTGGGTAATGTTAAGCACCTGGTGATGCAGTGGTAAAGAGCTAGGCTGCTAACCAAAAGGTCAGCCACTTCTTGGAAACCCCGCGGGGCAGTTCTTCTCTGTCCTATAGGGTTGCTGTGAGTCGGAATGGACTCGCTGGCAACGGGTTTGGTTTGTTTTTTTATTCAATCTGTATGCTGAATAAATAATGGGACGCTGGACTATATGAAGAAGAATGAGGCATCAGGATTGAAAGAAGACTCATTAACAACCTGTGATATGCAGATGACACAACCTTGCTTGCCGCAGTTGAAGAGGACTTAAAGAACTTGCTGATGAAGATCCAAGGCTACAGCCTTCGCTATGGATTACACCTCAACATAAAGAAAACAAAAATCCGTACAATTGGACCAGTAAGCAACATCACGGTAAATGGAGAAAATATTGAAGCTGTCAGAAGGATTTCATTTTGCTTGGATCCACAATCAATGCCCATGAAAGCAGCAGTCAAGAAATCAAACGACATATTGCACTGGGCAAATTTGTTGCAAAAGACCTCTTTAAAGTGTTGAAAAGCAAAGGAGTCACTCTGAGGACTAAGATGCACCTGACCCAAGCCATGATATTTTCAGTCACTTCATCTGCATGCGAAAGCTGTACAATGAATAAGGAAGACTGAAGAGGAATTGATACCTTTGAATTATGCTGTTGATGAAGAATATTGAATGGCCTGCCAGAAGAATGAACAAGTCTGTCTTGGAAGATAAATAGCCAGAATGCTCCTTGGAAGCAAGGTGGGGAGTCTTTGTCTCATGTACTTTGGACGTGTTATCAGGAGGGACCAGTCCCTGGAGAAGACATCATGCTTAATAAAATAGAAGGTCGGCAAAAAAGAGATGGATCGACTACAGTGGCTGCAACAATGGGCTCAAACGTAGCAATTATTTTGAGAATGGCACAGGACAGGGCAGTGTTTTGTTCTGTTGTACATAAGGTTGCTATGTCAGAACTGACTCGATGCTTAACATTACCCGAAGAACTGGAGCAGGAGTAAAAAATTGTGGCTTTTCATCATTCGGGTTGTATGTATTTACAAGTCATTTTCATTTTTTGAAAGGTTATAATCACCAAAGGTCAGAGACCAGAGCCTTATGCTTCCCAGGTGTCTTGAAACGTACCAAAAGCTCGCTAATTGTTGATTAAAATCAATTGATTGGCTTTAATCACCATTTCCTCATTATTGTTTTGGAAACACATTTTTGGTGTTGGGGTGATGGATCAGAATTTACAGTGCCAGATAGGTTTATGTCATCTGTAAAATGAAGCCCGCTAGGTCATGCTTTGGCTGTGATGGGAATTCACAATGAAGTTTTACATTCACACCTCTGATTGGAAGGCTGAAATCCTTTCACCACCTCCTCATTCCCTTCTCCCACCTCTTCACTGCCCCTCCCCACAACAGTCAAAAGCCGGACATAATTTAAGCTTAATATGGCAAAAATCTACTGGCAGTGTTGATGAATCCAGTTCTTTTAAAAAGAGATTTTCTTTGTTACCTAACAATCTACAATGTTTTACTAATAGAAACACAACCTAACCAGTTGCATTTACAAAAGACACCTGTGAATAAGATTTTATGTCATGCTAGTATGGGTTTTATATATATATATATATTTTTTTTTTTTTTTTTGATACAGTCAGTCCCTGGGTTATGGATGCTTGAGTTATGGACAACTCATACTTAAGAACGGACTGCCATAAAGCCTATTATATTAAAAATTTGAGTTAAATACAATAACACAGTAATAACCAATGCACATGCTACTTTGTGACACTCATGAAAACATTGCATGGTGTGCTTTGGAAGTGTTTTAAGTATTTGGTTTTATGTGCATGCCCTGTTGCCGTCGAGTCGATTGCAACTCGTAGCAGCCCTATAGGACAGAGTAGAGCTGCCCCATAGGTTTTCCAAGGAGCGGCTGGTGGATTGGAACTGCTGACCTTTGGTTAGCAGCCGAGCTCTTAACCACTGCACCACCAGGGGTCCTTTATATGCATAGAAAGATAAAGTGTATACTATATACTGAGACATTCGAGACTAAATAATAGCCATACATACCTCTTGCAACTTACCTATAAATTCGACTTAAAGGCACATAGGAAATGATCTTGTTCAAAACGTGAGGCCTGCCTGTACCCAAATATCTTCAATTTTGACATAAAGGAATAAATTCTTTAGAGAAATGGGGTGGGGGAAAGTGGGGGTTTATAGAGTAGTGTGATCGTCTGTATGCAGCATCAAATATCCTTAAATACATGTTTACACATTTACTGAGTTTTCGAAAATATGTACTTAGACAAATGATTACTGGAGATCCATGCTAACTTCCAGGAGGATTTGTGTTTTACTACTTCGCAAACAAATGGCGTAATAATAAGCCCCAAACTGTCAAGTAACGTTACTGTTGCTAATTAGAGCTCAGCCAGAGACCTTTCCCTCTCCCCACACTTTAGTCCACAGTGTGCCCATAATTTGCCCTCAAAAGCTTGCTTGTGATTTTGCATGGTTTTCTGATGAGTACATGCTTTCGTGGTACTGGGAAGAAATAAAAGTTCAAAAAACCTTTAATTAAGAGTAGCCACAACCTTCCTAGAAGTTAGAACTGTTGAACTGTTGAAGTCTTAGAAAGTTGAGGAGGGAAGGGCAGGGCACCATCCAGGGATATCTTCCTGCGTTAATCTTGTTAAGGCAGCAACAAGGTAGAAAATGACAGTTAAAAGGGAGAAGGGAAAGGTGCTTGAGCTTCTCCCCGCCCCCTGCCCCGGCCTCCGTAGCACTTTGGACCTTCTAGTAGACTATATAGTGCGTTTATTATATTTCTCTCTCTTCCCACACCAGCTAAAATGTGAGCCCCACGAGGGCAAGGAGCTACTGGCATGTAGTAGGTGAGCTTATTTGTTGAATGAATGAACATTTACTAAGCACTATCTTGTGCCAAAGGAGCCCTGGTGACGCAGTGGTTAAGCACGTAGCTGCTGCTAAACGAAAGTTTGGCAGTTTGAACCCACCAGCCACTCCTGGGGAGAAAGATGTGGCAGTCTACTTCCATAGAGACCACTATGAGTTGGCAGTGGGTTTTGGGTAATTTTTACAGAAGCAGACTGCCTCATCTTTCTCCCAAGAAGCCACTGGTGGTTTTGAACCATCGACCTTTTGGTTAGCAGTTGAGCACTTTAACCACTGAGCCACCAGGGTTCCTTTCTGTAAAGATTACAGCCTTGGAAACCCTATGTGGTAGTTCTGCTCTGATCTGTAGGGTCGCTATGAGTCAGAATCGACTCGATGCCACTGGGGTTTAGTTTTTGGTGTGCCAGGGCCCCCTCCCGCCCTAGACAATCCACATAGAGCGTTTCATTCTAAGTGTGCATCAGCCCTGTGAGTTGGATATGGATTTTGCTTATTTGATTCTCATTTTTACATGGAGAAACTGAGGCCCGAGGACTGTTGAGTCATCAGCACCCACATACCACCTGCCGCTCTCTCCATTTTGTGCAGTAATTTAGTTTCTAGTGGCCAACAAATGCCCAAACCAGATGCATTTTCATAATTCGGTGATCTAAGATGGTACCAAAATATTCTGTCACCTTCATGGTGCTGATTCATCGTCCTTGGCTTTTTTTTTTTTTTTTTAATTTCATGTACTTTTTATTGTGGAGAAAATAGGACAGAATATATGCCAGCTCAGCAGTTTCTACATGTATCATTCCGTGACGTTGATTACGTTCTTCAAGTTGTGCAATCATGCGCACTATCGTTTTTCAGCTCATTCTGCCCATTGGTTTGCTCGGAAAATGAGGTTAGTTGTCTTACTGGGTAAAGCAAACAACCTAGGCTCGTGTGCAAGGTTTTATTCGTTTGTATTAATGGTTTTCTATTTTCTCGGACTTGGGTTTAACTGGGGTGCGTAAGTTAGAGCCCCTGCCTAATTTGTTTCCACTGTGGACTGCAAGGTACAGGTTTAGTTTTTGCAGCATAAACTGCCTTTGTAAAAACCCCCTATTAGGTATATTTCTTGCTCTAGGTGTATACACTGTTTGATATCTTAATCTTTCCCCATAACACAGCTTTCTTCAGGTATGCCGAAGATAAAATGGGATTTACAAAAGCCCAGACAACCTGCTCTTAGCTCCATGATGACTAAAAACGGGGACAGTGAGAGGCAGGTGCCAGGTAGTGGCCAAAAGGTTGCCAGGTATCGGATACTAAACTAAAACAGCCCAGTATTTTAGCTTCTTGTCTAGTAAAATGAAAATACAAAACCAAACAACAGATGTCTTTTTCTGTCTGAAATATTTTTTCTTGGTTGGAAAGAGGTTGGAGAACTGTAACATTGCTATGCAGACAAAGCAGCCTCCTTTATCACGAAGCCTGGGAAACTGGGACCACTTGGATAGACGACACCATTCACAAGTTTCAGGTCGCTTTTGAGTTTACATTCATGACCTTATTTCCACATGGGGCACTAATTCTGGCGGGCACAGAATGCATTTCTCATGTAATGAGCCAGTGTAGCCCTTCCAGGGAAACTGAGTGTGCATAGAATTGCAACAAATCAGATTTGTGTTTTCCTCAACATTTCTTTAGGAATTTATTCCACATTTAAAAACTCACAGTTATAAAAGCCTTATAGCCTTGACATGAGTATAAGTTATCTGTCGAAACATGCAAATATATTTTTCTTCCATGTATTTTTAAAACTTTTTCTTGGACTGCAGAATACATATAGAAAAGTATAACAGTTTACTAAATTGTTACAGACCAAACACATCTGTGTAACCAGCGCCCAAATCAAGAAACAGGCCATGACAGTGCACCTGAAGCCAGCGCACCTGAAGCCAGCGCACCTGAAGCCCCTCTGCTGCCTCCCTCCGCTTATTACACCCCCTCAAGGGTGACCACTCTCTGAACTTCCAACAGCGTCCATTAGTTTCACCTGTTTTGTGCTGCACGTACTTGGAATCTGGACAGTAAGCGCTCCTGGGAGTCTGCCATATTTCTCCCAACGCCTTTGTTAGATCCGTCCATGTCGTGGGAGTGATTACAGCTAGCTTGATCTCACTGCTGTACAGTAGTCCATAGTGTGAATGTATTGCAGTTTTATCTGTCCTTTCGATGGGCGTTTGGATTGCTCGCAGACTACTCCAGGATGTTACGAACAGTGCCACGGTGAACATTCTAGTACATGTCTGGTGGCCCAAACCCTCGTTTCTTTTGGGCGAGTACATAGGAGTGGATTTGCTGGGTTTTAAGTGTTGCAGGGTTTAGCTTTAGTGGAAACTGGCAGGCGGTTTTCCAAAGTCATCGTGCCTATTTAAATTCCCACCACTAGTGTATGAGAGTTCCAGTTGTTCTGTATCCTCACCAACACTTGATATTTTCCATCCTTTTCACTTTACTCATCCTGGTGCGTGTGTGCAACTAAAAATTTTAAATTTAAAAACAAAGCAAAAGAAGCAAACCTGTTTACCCCAGGCCTGCTGGTGACGTTTTGCAGTGCGGACATCTGCATCCTCAGCAGGAGCCCTGCCTGATACCTCTCTGGATCTCCATAACCCATTGCTATTGAGCTGATTCCGACTCATAGTGACCCTATAGGACAGGGTAGAACTGCCCTGTAGAGTTTCCAAGGAGCACCTGGTAGATTCAAACTGCCAGCCTTTTGGTTAGCAGCCATAGCCGCTACCACTGCGCCACCAGGGTTTCCTAAATCTCCCTACCAAAAAAACCAAACCCGTCGCTGTTGAGTTGATTCCAACTCACAGCAATCCTATAGGACAGAGTAGAACTGCCCCATAGAGTTTCCAAGGAGCATTTGGTGCGTATGAACTGCCTACCTTTTGGTTAGCAGTTGTAGCTTTTAACCACTACACCACCAGGGGTTTAAGTACGGGGCGGGGGAGTGGGTACTTAATGTCAGAAGCCCGACTAGGACTAGGGAACATGGGGTTGAGAGCTGTCATGCAGTTGGGGTATTCACTAAAGTAAAACATGAACTTAAGTTTATTAAACTCAAAAGCTGTCATAGCCAGACACACCAAAAGATTTTGTGTGTAAGGGATGTTGGTGGCCCTATTTAAAGAAACTGGGGTAGGATTTGGGTTGGTTGAATATTCTTGTTAGTTGAGTATTCATGAGCGTACCCTCCCTTTCTTTTTTATGTGACTTTTCTTAGAAAATCTACCCACTTTACTGTTACAGACATATTAGACTAGTTTTTAAAAAGAATTTCAGTGAGTTAACAGTTTAATCAAGAGTTTTTAAGAATTTAGCATCTTCTAAAGGAAATGTTACTTTTAATTTGGGTCTTTTCCCCAGTTAGATTGTGAGCACTTGAGAACAAGTTCCCAAAATGATACTTCTCAGCATCTTCCACAACTGTTTATATTTTATTTATTTGTGTGTCTGTTGGTTTTAACTCAGAGGTTTTTTTAAACTGCACTTTTTTCTCTGATAACCAGAAAGTTTTCTGTGAAAAATTACACTGAAAATAAGTTACCCAGAATCTCAGAACTCAGAGAGAACACTGTTAACTCTTAGCATCTCTCTTCCAAGTGGTTTTTTTCAGTACGTCCTTCCATGTCAGTCAGTATTCTGTGCCGCCTCATTCAATGACTCCACAGAACTTCGTTCTTTATCATCTTTTATTGATCCAGTCCCCTCTTGTTGGGTATTAAGATCGCTGCCAGGGTTTTGCTATTAAAGTTCTGCAGTCGATGGACATCACTGCAGATATGCCTTTGCACTCATCCCTGGTATTTTCCTTCAGCTAAATTCCCTGAAGGGGACTGGGAATCAAAGGCTAGGCACATTTTAAAGCACATTTCCTACACATTGCAAAATGTCTTCTAGACAACAAATACCGAGTTATGCTTTACATTGTGAGAGTGCGCCTTTCCTCAAGCCCAGCCAAGGAAGTAGATTTTTTAAAACTACTTCCTTTTTTATAACACAAAGGGTTTGTTTTTCTTTCCAACAGTAGTAAAGCTTATACACCTATAACATATAGGTACAGTCCGTGGACTTTGTACTTGTGGGGAATAGAGAGTAGTTACAGCTCTGTGACCCCTCCAGCCTGCATACTTTAGTTCCTCTTTCTCTCAGCCTAGATTTTAATACTTCTTTGTATGTTTTCCTGGCCTTGAGTCTGTCTTTTTGTTTTATCATTATTTTGTTGACTCTGTCGTGGTTGTAACAACTGCCTCATATCTTTGTGGACAAAGGTGAGGCATGTGTAAATGAGATTAAAACGTTGCTGGTTTCTCTCTCTTTCAAAAATAAATGAAAAATATTACCAGAGTGCTTTCCCAGTCCAGGGAGCAAAAAGGACAAGCAGGGCTCAGAGATCTAATTGACGGCTTGGAGCCTCATGGTACCCTTGTGTCTTAGAACAGCAGGTGAGTGAGGATGCCCTCAGGTTTATTGCTTAAATTGTTTTTGTTTACATGCTACTTTGGGGGTTAACAAGTCCCTAAACAATAGCAGTTCCTTCGGTAGAAATATCAGAATAACAGTGGTTAACCTTGGGGGAGGTTTCTCACTTTTACGCTACCTTTTGGAGTGTTTACTTTTTTAATATATACGTGAACGGATTACTTCTTATACTATTTAAAATAAGCAGAAATTGGTGTATATATTCAGTTTCAACAGGTGAAATATTTTTAAAATTAAGCAAAAATTTGCCTTTTTCTCCCTCTGTTTTGCAAATTAATCTCTTGTAAGATAAACCAAATTTAAAATCTTGAAGCTTTTCTCACAATTTTTACACACAGGAGTATTTTTTAACATTTACTAACCAGAAACTACAAAATTTTTCAACAAAATTGAAAATACCCAAACGACAATGCTTCTAACTATCTTTTAGAAGTCTTATTCCTGATGTTGCAAGCAGCCAGTCCCTTTCAAGGTGCAGCAGCTATATACATCCAAGGTAAAGGGAAAGTACAAATGCGGTAATAGCAACCTGTCACAGGTACGTAGGAGAAGGAGAGTCAGGAATAGAAGGAGGAAATGGTACACATGGCTAATTGCCTCCATGAATAACTACCACCTTTGCCAGGAGACAGGAAGAACTGAATGGTGCCTGACTACCGTTACTAAATGTTTTGATAAAGATTCCATAGAAGTATCCTGATCAAAAGGGAGAAGGTAGAACAGAATTTCAAATTCTCATGGACTCTGAACTTTCTGGAGCCATGAAAGTTGGATGAACCCCTGAAACTATTGCCCTGAGATGATCTTTAAACTTTAAACCAAAAGTATACCCCTGAATTCTTCTTTAAACCAAACGAGAATTTATCTTAACTAGTAAAGAATGTCTGCCTTGAGCATTGTGCTCTTTGAAAGAACTGTCTGTGGGATGGAACTGACAACAGCAACTTGAAAGAGAAGCTAGGAAGCTTAAGGGGCAGTGAGTTTCTGTTAATAGGAGAGGAACAATTCGGAAAAGGAGGGTGAGAATGGTTGCAGAACTAGGAGAATGTAATCAGTGTCGCTGACCTGCACATGTAGAAGTTAGGGAATTGGTGTGTGTTCTGCTGTATGTATTTTCAACAACAACAAAAATAATTTTTTTTAAAAAGTAAGTAGGGAATAAAGTTCAGATGATTAGAACCCATGGCTCAGAATAAACATGCAGAAGATAGGGAGCGAAGGTCAGAACAGGCCTTGGGGTGACAGATCTGACTATTGGCTACCTTAAGTGCTTCTCCCCATCTTCATGGCAGAGAGCCCTGTGCTGTTGGCACTGGGAGGAGGGAAGCCCCTGCCTGTGGTTAGAGGTTAAGGTACAAAAGTCTGAAGAGGAGAGGAATACAGTACAGGAAATGACCCTGGTCACCTTCATATGCCTATCAGACACAGAGGCCTGTTAACAGACCAAGCCAAAATGATGAGTCTGAAGTATGTAACAAAAGTGATCTGACAAGTGACAACAGAAAACCAGGAGGAAAATCTCAGGGATTACTCTTTACTTCAGTACTGCAGTTCTAATGCAAAACAGAATGACGTGTCCTGCCAGGTCTGGTGGAGGGAAGTTCAATAGGGTTATGCCAGACACTGTCAGAAGAGTGGCATATGAAAAGAACTATTGAACGAAAAAAGAATGTCATTTGCTATATGAAATCACTGTACTTTGATCTTGTAAAGTGCCTGTTACGTGTTACATACTTTAGGACTTTTGAAACAAACGGGGCCCGGTGCCTGACACGTTCTTTCCAGTAAATTCGTTGCCTTTTTATTCCACGACATACCTTTTTTTCTAAAATTTTTATTGTGCTTTAAGTGAAAGTTTACAAATCAAGTCAGTCTTTCATATAAAAATTTATATACACCTTGCTATATACTCCTAGTTGCACTCCCCCTAATGAGACAGCGCACTCCTTCTCTCCACCCTCTATTTTGGTGCCCATTCAGCCAGCTTCTGACCCTTCTAACCTCCCCTCCAGACAGGAGCTGCCCACATAGACCCATGTGTCCATGACATACCTTTTAAAAACAGTAAGTAGACAGGCAAAAACACTTAACCAAATGGCCTAGTGCTCTCTGTGGTCTTAAAAGTGTAGATGTTATACATGGTGACAGCTGTTTAAAACCCAATAACTAACTAATTGCTGTTTCCTTATTGTGGGCTATTTATCTGTGATAGTTATATATTTCTAAGTGACATTCAAGTAATACTAAAGATGTTTGCATTTCTTCTTTTCAACTGGTCAACCTGGATTGCCTCTGTATTTTTTCATACCTGTCTCCTGATTAGGTGGTACGTTTTCAAGGGCTGGAACCCTTTTCTTGTTCGCCTTTATGTTCCTGAGTCCAGCAGGGCCTGCCTCAGTGTAGATATGTAACAAAGCTCGAACAAATGTATAGTTTTTTGTGTTGTTTCAAAGGCCCAGAGGTAAAAAACACTTTACAGAGTTAGTGGAGTGAAACATACGTGCACATATCATCTAGGACTTGCCTTGATTTGTCTCTCAAGACATCTCTCTCTGTCTCTATCATACACACACACACACACCCTAGAGGAAAATACTAGAAAGGAGGTACATTTTCAGATTCAGATGAAGTGTTATTTTTTGTTTCCTCTGAAGTCACGTTTTCTAGTTGTCCTGGTGTCATAGCTTAAATTGAAAGAATTGTTTTCCCACCCTTTCAAATACCAACATGTACCTATACCAACCAAGCAAAACTGGATACTGATATTTTTATCACAGTTGGAGTTTCATGAAGTGATTTTACTTCAACCATAGGTACTCATCCCATTGTTGAAGTCCAAGAGTTCCTAGAGGCGGGGTCCCAAAATCCCCTGCCTGGCTGAGGCCAGTGTGGGCCAGACACTGTTAGAATATCTGATCCCTTGCTAATTGCCAAGGCTCGTGAAGCCTGCACGCAGCGCCTGAAAGCTTTCTTGGCGCTGCCACACAGCTATACCACCTTCTGCACCTTGAACCCAGTGTAATTGGCTACGCTTGAACTAAAGGCAAAGTGGTTTCAAATGATTCTACCCTTAGACAAATGTAAAACTTTTATCTGGTATTGAAAATACCATGAAATTTTCCAGTTTCAAACTGGGTTCAAACTGGTTTTTTTTCCTCCATTTTAGTTACTTTATCAGCTGATCATTAACTCAGATTGCCGGTGAAGGGACATGGTTTTCCCTCCACAGTTTTATTTTTAATAACAATTGAAAAACTATGTTCTTCTACCAGCTTACTGGGTGGGGTCGCACTGGGAATTAATTTTCCAGAAAGGCCTGAGCAGCTGTAGGACACATGTCTCATTCTCCCACCAGTGTGCTGGGCCTTTTGGTCCTGCTTAATTGTGCTTTAGCTTCAGAGCAATTCTTGCTTCCTAAATGCCTCCAGGAGAGGGAAAGTGGAGTTGGTCACAGAAGTGTGATTGCACCTCGTGATGCATCTTAAGAGCTGTCAGGACATTTTTCTGGAGGGTCACACTGGTTCTGATTGCTTGTTGGTTCTTAGGGAGCTCAGGATCTGGTAAGTGCTCCCAGGATTGTCAGAATGTCCTTCTGCAAGAGGCTCAGGCCAAGAAGACAATGACTGCCACAGCGGCTTCCTGCAGTCAGGTGACATTGTAGGGATGGAGCCATGTCAATCTGCAGGCCTTGTGGCTTCATTTCCAGTATGACCTTTGCACCTTCAAGGACCACTTTTGCAGAAATACGTCTTTATAAGCCAAAGCTTTATACAGTCTATGGATGAAGAGAAAGGAAAGATGAAGGCAAAACAGTGTTTGAGTCACAGTGAACGTTTCATGGAGAAGCTTTCTCGGTGTGCTGAAGACTTTATGAGGAGACAGCAAGAATTTTTGCCTGGAGAAACATTTGTCAAACTCCTTCCCCAGTCACAGCTGTAAAGACAGCTGCTAACCCAGCAGCACATTTGTCTCAGAATAGCTGGGTTATGTTTTTCTAATAATGGGTCAAATTGATTTTCACCTTACAAAGCGAGGTTGCTACAAACAGCTAAATGAGCGTAAAGGCTTTGCAGACCAATAGCACTCTTCTGGCAGGTTGTGGACCAGTGGTCACAAAGGACACTGGATGACCTGCACCTCAGGAAATCTGGCTCTTCTGTGGACAGGCCGGTCAGAAACAACCAAGAATGAGCAAGTGCACACAACTTTGTGGCCATTCCCTAGCACTAAAGATTAGATTCCTTTAATCTTTAGGAGCCTGGAACAGAAGAAGAGCTGAAGGTTGTTTTTCTTTCTTTTTTTTAATAGCATTATTGAGCTCTAATTTATATGCCATAAAATTTACTCATTTTAAACATACCATTTAGTGATTTTTAGTAAATTTATGGGGTTGTGCAGTGGTCACCACAATCTAATTTTATGACATTTCCGTCACCCCAGGAGGATCTTTCGTGCCCGTCTGCCGTTCCTCTGCTTTTTGTTTCCATAGATTTACCGTTTCTAGAGGTTTCATGTATGTAGAACCCTAACATGTGGCCTCTCGTGACTGGCTTCTTTCACTCGGCATGCTTTCGGGGCTTGTCCAAGTTGTAGCACCTGTTAGTTCTTCATTCCTTTTTATGGCTGAATAGTACTCCATTGTACAGGCATACCACATTTTGTTCATCCACTCAGTTCACCAGTTGATGGGTATTTCCAACCAGGTGTTTTCTTAAAGACCACATTAATACTTAAAAGATAATTTAAAAGACTTTTTTAGTTTTAGTAATTTAAAAGAGCCTGGAAAAACAGGGTTGGGAAGCGAAGTTCACAGGAAAGCCCTGATGTTTTGGATCTGGAAGCCTCTTATGACTGGCTAGGCAGAGGGCAGAGGCTGGTAGCTTTTGTGGGTTGGAGAATGATTACACTTTGAGCTAATGAAGTTGCAGGTAGCGGCCCCATTAACTCACGCTCGATTTTCGTGGCTAATTGGCCCACTGGGCCATGGTGTCTGTAGTGGTGTTTCCAGGTGAGCTGGTGGAGATGAAGCCACCTTATGCAGCTGATTTGTCCATAAGCACAGATACATTTGATAAATGCACCATCTCCAAAAACTGCCGGTGTTGAGGATACTGGGGCTTAAGCCGTTCCCAGCCCTGCTCTTAGTGCTGGGGCTGCAGTGGTAAACTAAGATCCCTGCCCTTAGTTTACATGTACTTTCTACTGGAAGACAGAAGAGTAAACAGATAATACCATGTGAGGTAGTGATAAGAACTCTGAAGGACGAGGAGCGGGGAGCAGAAGCAGCAAGGAACAGGGCTAGAGAGAGAGAGGGAGGCTGGAGGTGCTGCCATCCATGAGAGAAGGATTGAGGAAAGCGCTCTGAAAGGGAGCTCTTGGGGCTGAGATGCAAGTAGGATGGATACTAGGAGAAGAGGGTTCAGGCAGAAGGAGAAGCGAGTACACAGGCCCTGCAGTGGGATTGGGTTCTGAGAGCAGCATGGAGGCGAGTGTGCCAGGAGCACAGTGACCTGCAGGAGACATGGCCAGGGACCAAACCCGTGTTTGCGTTGACTGCAGGAAATGTCCAGGCTTGTGGTGCTTCCTCTACCCAGTCGTTATGACAGAAATCACTGACTGATGACATTAATCTATAGATGCACGTGAGAACCAAGGATAAACCATTAAGTTACAACATCCTCTTCCCCTGCTTAGACATTTTCATCATACATACATTTTTAATGCTCACAAGGGAAAAAGTATGACATTACCAAGTGCTGATGAAGATATTGTAAAAATAGTACTTTCATAAAGTAATTGTGGGAGCGTAAATTGCTGCAGCCACTTTCTCCAAAGTATTTGATATCATCTGACAAAATTGAGAAATTTATCAGGTACCCATGCCCCAGCAGTTCTATTTCTGGGTAAATTCTTATCTATATGCACGAGGAGCTGTGTATGTGGCAGTAGTGAAATTTTGTAAGCCACCTAAGTGTCCCTCAGTAGAGAAAAGAGTGAATGAAATGCAGGGTATATGTAAACCCATTGCTGTCAAGTCCATTCTGATTCGTAGCGACTCTATAGGACAGAGTAGAACTGCCCCATAGGGTTTCCAAGGCTGTAATTTTTATGGGAGTAAATTGCCAGCTCTTTCTCCCAGGGAGCAACTGGTGGGCTTGAGCCACTGGCCTTTCACTTAGCAGCCTAGTGCTTAACCATTGTGCTAGCAGGGTTCCAGTATATGTGTATGATGGGTATATTGGTCAGGGCTGTACCAGAGAAAGAAAACCAGATATGTGTGTGTGTGTGTATACATACACACACACACACATATTTCAATCAGTTGGCTTACACAGTTGTGGGAGCTGGCAAGCCTGAAATTTGTAGAGCTGGCTGACTGGGAAAAGCTGACGGTACATTCCACAAATGGAATTTCTTCTTCCTCAGGGAAACCTCAGTTTTGCTTAATCTTAAAAGCCTTTCAGCTGATTGGATAAGGCCTATCCAGATTGTCTAGGATAATCCTCTTTCCTTTAAAGTCAACTTATTTAGATGCTAAACACATCTACAGGATACCTTCACAACAATACCTAGGTTAGTGTTTAATTCAACAACTGCGCACTAGAGCCCAGCCCAATGGCAAGGCTAACTAACCATCACAATGGGATACATATAGAAGTTAAATAGGAATAAACTCAATCATAATATATCAACATGGACAGGTCTTAGAAGCATAATGTTGGATAAAAAAGTAAGAGGTAAGAAGGAAATGTATTTTATGATAAGGATATATTGTTAATGGCCAGAGTGAAATTATATGTCAGACACAGCTAAAAGTGTGTGAGTGTGAAAGTATAAAATAATAGGTTAGAAAGTTAACAGCTTTTCTTAACTAGGGGTTCCCTCTGATAAGAAAAAAAGGTGAAGCTTGGATGGGGGTCCTGGAGCTTCGTCTGTAGTGTTTTCATTCTTTTTGAACAATGGAAACTAATATGACGGTGTTAGCCTTTATTAAATTCTGTGTCGGGGCTATGGGTGGTTCTGGAGAGGCCTCCTTCATGTTGGGGATCAGGGGGGCTGGGGGTTCTCTTTTCTTGGTGGAGGGGAGGGAGGTCAGTAATATTTCTTTTTGTTTGCCCAAGCAGAAAATATGTTTTTGGTCCTTAGATAATGCTGCTGCTGCTGTTAGGTGCCATGCGACCCTGCAGGACAGAGTAGAACTGCCCCATAGGGTTTGCAAGGCACAGCTGGTGAATTTGAACTGCCACCCTTTTTGTTAGTAGCGAAGCTCTGAACCTCTGTGCCACCAGGGCTATGTAGGTTAATTATATTCCTCAAAAATCAGGAGTAAGGCTACAGAAAAGCCTCTAAAAAAGAAAGTATTGTAGAGACTCCCTTAATTTCTCACACTTAAATTAGTGCTTCCCAGTCGTAAAAGCATTTCTATCTCGTTTTATTTCACAATTCAATTCAAGGAACTTGCATTAAGCCTGAGGGGGTGAGTACAGAGGTTAGTAGGGAGACTGACTCCGAAGTCCTGCTGGACCAGGGGCCTTCGCAAGGTTTTATAGTTTAGCCTCTCAAAGCTTCAGCGTCCTCATCTGTAGAGTGGGCATAATCATAGCCACGTTTTTTAGAATCAAATGAGATAATCCATGTAAAATGCTAGGCGTAGAGCCTGAAGCGAGTAACACTCCGTTAATGTTATAACGTTTGTCAGATGAAACAATGAAAAAAATGAGTAAGGTGCTCTCAACTGAACAGAGCAGATGATAACAACACCGTCAGTTTCCTTGGTGCCGCACACTTCTCTGGAGGTTTTTGTGTTCACGTTCTAGCTCTTTCATCCCGATAAGGAGAGTTGTAGGTAGGGAACCTGGTATCGTTTATTTTTGTGTTATAGAGAGGAAGTGGAGGTACATGGAGACATCTTTGTAAATTGGGATGTTCAGCTATTTGTAGAGTTGGCTAATATTTTAGAGCTTTTCTCTTGCAGTAAGTCTTGATGGCTCCTAACAGCACAACACAACAATAATTACTGCAATCGATTCAGTATTCACCAAGTGTCACGTGCCGTGAAAAGCACATAATATTCTCTAAATGTTAGTTATTATCATTGAGTCCTCATACCCCTTATGAAGTGAAAATTACCGTAATTCCCGTCTTACAGAGGAGGAGACCGAGGCTCTGAGGTGGTGATGTGATTTGCCCAAGAATTCAAGGCCAAGGCTTTTTCATGCTGGGTCCTGTCACCGCCCCGCCCCCGGGCCCAGTGCCACCTCCCTACCTGGATTGCATGTTACAAATAATAAATAATACAAGTTGATACATAATGCAAGTCGATAGTTAATACCATAAATAATACAGATGGAAGGAGAGCCAAAGCCTTATTCATACGTGATTGACAGGATTTTGTGTTTATGTATTTGAATATGGATATTTCTGATCTAACTTAATACTTCAAACAAAAACATCTCAATTGTCTATTACTTGGTCCATGCTCCCTAGTCGTGACTCTTCTGACCGTCTGTTAGCCCATAAGCAGCTGTCTTTTTGCCAGATTTGCTTGCTAATACTTTCCCTAAAGGCAGGGGAGGTAACCAGGGATCCGTGATCTTAGTCTAGGAACAATAGCTCCCAGCAGCACAAGGAAGGAGGAAGCAAAACTCTACAAATAACCTCTATCTGGAAGTAGTCTTAGGTAGCCCTTGCTGCAGTCTCTTGTTACAGGAAATCAGAATACACCTTGTTTAAACATTTGTGACCTTGTTATCTTAATTTGTAAGAGATTGAATAAAATAAAACCTATAAAACTTAAAGGATACATACATTACCTGAATCAAGTTCTAAAACTCCATGTTAGAGATTCTTAAATCACTTTTAACAGCTTATTCTAATGTAAATATTACCAGCATTTTTCAAATGAGAAAAATAGAGCACTGAACTAGCAAAAAAATTTTCCCTCAGTCATGTAGAAAATTGGAAAAGGCAGCAGAGGTTAACTCTTAGAAGTGTACAGTCCACTCGGTTTAATTGTCTGCTAGTCATGATTGTATTAGCCTGTGTTTTATCGTCCATAATTGAAATCGACAATCACTTTCCAGAAATGAAAGGAAAAGTCCGAATGCTAAGGAAGTTAAAACCATCATGAGATCGTATAATCTGTTTTAAGATGAAGATCTCTACCTACAGGAAGTATTTTTGTGTTTATATATTTGAATATGGATATTTATGATCTAACTTAATACTTCAGACAAAAACATCTCAATCGTCCAATTTTCCGGGGGAGGCACATGAGATAAACAGACCAGCTATGAATCTGGTGGAAAGCGCCTGTAGGTTCCTAGTGGCCTGTTCCTCATCATTGGATTTGGAATACCAAAAAACCAAACCAAACCCACTGCCGTCGAGTCGATTCTGACTCATTGTGACCCT